>NW_026526765.1:119843460-121176317 GCF_024362965.1 Panthera pardus | reverse complement strand
CGTCAAGATAAACTCCAACCGACCATGACTTCCTCCCCACGCCGTGCAGATCCACACCGCATACACACTGGGGGTCAGATGGACTTCTGTCATTACACAGACAGATACGATAGCTTGTGTACCAGTACAAAAGTTTCCACCCCACCTCAGATTGGCCCACCTGGAGAATCAACTTTGGCTGTGTGTTCTTTCCAATAAATTCTGGTATCCTGCTTCACTGTTGAATGTAGTTTCAGTGATCCTCATGCACTCCCCACCCTCCACACATACACCCCTGCTTTCCCAACAGACTCTGTCCTCATTCCTGCAGGTACTTGTCTCTCCCCCTCTCTCCTTTGTTTCTCTAAGCTGACTTAGAGTCTCTTGGATAAAAATCCAACTCAAACTGGCTTAAGCTTTTTTATGCACATAACTGAAAAGCCCAGCGGTAGACTTCAGGCATAGCTGGATCCAGGCACTTGATCATTTGGCATCTGTCTCTCTCCAATTCTCAGGTCTACTCTCCTTTGTGTTAGATTTACTTTCTGGTAGCTCTTCCCCAAGTGTTTTAAATAGCATCAGGCTTAAACCTACCAGGGTGGCAAACCCCATAGAAAGCACACCTTTTCCAATGGTTTAGTGCTGATCATACTGGATCACCTTTTATTGAATCATGTGGCCCAGGGATGAAAGGCACAGATGGGCCAGCTCCAGTCCTGAGCTGCACCCTGAGATCTCGGCTAGTCGGGGATAAAGTCAGTCCTTCCTAAACCACATGGACAGAGGTGAGGAAGGGATGGTTGCCTAGGGAAAATATGGGTGTGCTTAGCAGCAGAAGGAAGATGGGAAAGTGGGATGGCAAACCAACATGGTGCTGACTTGGAGGAAGGCTTCACTTCACCAGTTCTTAGTTGTCTCTCTTGAAAAACTGGGTGTGGCATCCAGATGGATTCTCTGCTCTTGGACGTCTCACAGCCTGGCTTCCTCTCACAGCCTTGGGCAGGCGACCTGAGTTAGAGCAGCTCCCACATCTTTCAATGTCATTGCCATTCTTACCACTCCTTTCCCCTGTTTCTGCTCCCATTGGAGACTCTGTGGTACAGAGCCAGGCAGGGAGGGAGGTAAGAGAAAGGAAGAGATGGGATGGAAAGGAAGAGAAGGGAAGAGAGGCAGAAGCCCAAGAGCAAACTTACAAAGCTGTGCCAGTGCTGGGCGCCTCGGCCCCCCCCCTCCTCCCTCCCACATCCCCCAGCCTATGAGTGGTATGTCACAGCTTAGCTGTGCCAGCACTCTGGATGGGCTGGGCTCCAAGCCCCCACTGCTTTGTCAGGGTATCATTATCCCTATTCTGCAGCTCTTGTCACCTGGAGGTTCTTTCTTCTCCTCTGGCCCACACACGGAACCTGCACACAGGTGCCTCTGTGTTTGTCTCCTGTCTGACACCTCTTAATTGCCACCACCTTTGGGGCCCTCTCCATGGCTGCACAGCCAGTGCCTTTGCCCCGATGTGTGCTATCCCTGTCCCAAACCCTTTTCCCCTCCTCTTGCCTCTTTCTGACTGGCTTCTCTAGGACTAGAGAGACAGCCAAGACCTCTGCTCCAGGGAGCCTCCTTGTCCTCCCTGGGAGGGCATTGGTGGAGAAGCCAGAGCTCAGGGGAGGCACAACCAGGCTCCTGGGCACATCCACTCAACTGACCACCCGGTAAGAACTGAGCAAGCACCCAGTGTCTCATCTGTGATATCCACAGTCTTCTCCACAGCTTCAGATTAGCTGCTCCTTTACTTGTTATCCTATGCAGAAGACCCACTTTCCCTGGGTCCTCTGTCTTTGTCTAGCTGTGCAACTTTTCCTGGGGTTTTGGAGACAGCAAGGGCCCTGAGTGAGATCTGCCTCCAGTTCACTGTGGAAACCTTGGGCAAGTCTCTTGCCCTCTGGGCTCCTCAGTTGCTCCACAATGAAGAGGTTGAAACTAGATCAGGGAAGTAAATTCTGGCACACATGCCACCATTTCTAATCCAGTGCCCATGGCAGACATTGCTAATCAATAGTAGCACTCTGTTCTCAGGACACACTCTAGGCAGCTGCTACTCATCATTCAGCATTAACTCGTGACTTGAAACTTCTGTGCCACTCTGGGCTGGTTGATCTCTAAGGGCCCTTCCAACATTGACAGTCAAGGATGCTTTTGGCCTGGTTGAATCAATATCACTCCCCTCACTTCCCATTTCTCCCTCCAGCTCATTCTTTTGATCATCCCCATTCCTTTCCCTCTCTCTTCTTGCCTTATTTCTAAGCTCGTGCTGCTGAGTCCATGTAAACCCTAGATGATGTCTAGGTCTCCAAGGTTCTGTTTACTGTCACTCAACTGCAAGCTTCTTGAAAGTTACATTTTCCAGGCAGTCACACTTACATATGTTGGGTGGTTCCGTGGCATTGGCTCTGGGGAGGGAGGCAGTGACAGAGACACCAGAGATAGTCAGAGGAGGAGCAGGAGTGATGTGACCAGAGAGATATTAAGAAAGAGATAAAGGGTGGGCAGACAGAGGGGCTAGAGTTAAATTTATGTATTAAGACCATACTGGTAGAAATCCGGAGGGGCAGTTTGAATGGAATTTATCCTGGACCCCCAAGGTCACAGTGGGAGGGAGGACCAGGTAGGATCTAAAAGAGAAGGTCAAAGGGGGCATGTAAATTAGTTGACAAACATTAAGTGGGCAAAAGGATTCTTTGATTCGAAGGTGCTATTAAGAATTGTGATAGGGGCGACTGGGTTGCTCAGTTGGTTAAGTGTGGGTCTTCGGCTCAGGTCATGATCTCATGGTTTGTAAGTTTGAGCCCCGCATTGGGCTCTGTGCTGACAGGGCAGGCAAAGCTTGCTTGGGATTCTGTCTCTCCCCTTCTCTCTCTCTCTCTCTCTCTCTCTCTCTCTCTCTCTCTCTCTCTCTCTCTCTCTCTTTCTCTGCCCCTCCTCCACATGCTCTGTCTTTCTTTCTCTCAAAATAAATAAATAAACTTAAAAAAAAAGAGTTGTGATAATGATAGGGACTTTTGGTGGGAGCTTCCTGCATATAAAAGCATCCAGTAGTTCTTGATCAGAAGAGTTTGGTACAAGAAGGTGAGTGCTGGCCAGCAGCCAATTAGAGGCTAAAAGCAAAGCCTCACTGAAGTGTCAGGACATGTCTCTTCCATCAGAACTGCTTAGAGCGGTTTCAGAATTTCAGGAAGTCCTGCTCACTTTATCTGAGGAGCATATGAACATGCACAAGGGCCAACCAGCTGGGAGAAGAGTGACCACGAGAAAACCACGTATCTGCGGGCCTGGGTTCAAATCCCATTTCATCTACTTACTTAACTGTGAGATTATGACCTCAGATTTCTCATCGTTAAAATAAGGATAAGCAACATCTAACTCATAGGGTTATCGTAAATGTTAAATAAGAATGTGTGTTGGGATTGGCCAGCTGGCTCAGTCAGAGTGAGCAACTCTTGATCTCAGGGTCATGAGTTCGAGTCTGTAGAGATTACTTAAATAAAGAAATAAATTTAAAAAAAAAAGAATGTGTGTGAAGTACTCAGCACAGTGTCAGGCTTGTGACTGATAATAAACAGTAGCTGGTAAGTTGGTGATGCTAGCCAGCATTATTGTGGTGGGTGATGACCCATCTAAGGGGTCCCAGGAGTGACCGCCTAATCCACTCACTTTATATATACCAGGTGCTGGCCTGTTTACCTGTGTTACCAACTTTACTGGTGTGATTCTCCCGGGCACACCATCTAATTCCCCTATGACAGATATATCTTGTCTAAACCGAAAAGGTTGCAATTCAAAATGCCTGCTCTTGGGTGGGGATTACAAATGGTGTAGGACGAGCTGGACAGCTCCCCTCGGGCCTGAGAGGAAGGGCTGGTTGTTGCCTACCACGCAAAAGCCAGGTGTGGAGAATAGCGCCAGGGTTGGGTGACCGGGCCTGGGAAGGGGCTCCAAGATGCTGGCAAGAGGGACTGCTTCTCAAGTTAGCCTTTGTCTCCTTCACAGTCGTGCTGTGGGCTTCCCCGTCCAGGCTGCCAGCCTGCTCAGCAGCCCCTCCTTCGCGAAAGGAAATGGGAAGGCAAACAGAGTTTGTGCTGCTGCCTGTGAGGTTGCCGCAGGAGTCTGCCTGGCTGGGGTTAGCAAGGGCCAGCCAGGCTGTGGGCCAGCGGTGGGGGTGCTGGGGACCGGGATCCCAGGATGAGGCTGATGGGGCAGCTCCCCAGATCCCCCCAAGCTGACCTCTGCCATTTTGCTGAGGCTTGAACTGAGGTGGTACGAATGGAATGAGCCAGGGCCCGTTGAACCCCGTGTGTTCTGTGCATGTGTCTGCCAACATGCAGAAAGGAGGCCCAGGCCAGGTGGGAAGAAAGCCCAGCCTCCCGGCAGGCTTCTACCCACAGGACGTGAGTGGTGCCCACTTGAGCCTTGACACCACAGTTATTTTGAAGACGCCCCATCAGCAGGGCACTGTGCCCTCAGGCCACGACACAGAGCCAAAGAGGAAAAGCTAGGGAGTCACACAGCCATGGGTTCGGGTCCCAGCTTTGCCATTTACTAGTGTGACCTAAGGCTAGCGCCGGCTCTATGAGCAACCTGTGCCTCAGTTTCCTCGCCTATAAGTCAAGGGTAATAAAAATGGGCTCCTGACAGGATTAAGTGAGAATGATGTGTATGTAGTATTTGGCCCAGGTCTGGCACAGAGCAAGTGCTTGAAAAATATTACTATTATTCTTCTAATTATGACCATTGTTCATGAGGTCCCAAGATGTGTTGCTGAGCAGTTACACACATTCCAGCCCAGGAAGTTCATAAGGCCCAGTGTGGGAGTGGATCTTATCAAATCCAGTGTGATTTGGTCCTCGTCCTTCTGCCACTCTGAGGAAGTGGCCGGGACCAGTCATAGAGGAGCTGAAGTATCCCTGCAGGACACTGCAAAACCCTTTCTCCCCGGGCCACCTGATCATACAGCTGGGAAACAAAGAGATCTCAGATGATGCCCCTCCTTGACCCCTTCAGCCTTTGTCCTGGCCAGGGTCCACGGGGAGGCAGAGGGATAAAGAATACATGTCTCTGACCAGTGCTGCCCACGGTGGCTGTCTGCCTACTCCTGGGAAACTGAGCAGGGACTAGGCCCAAACCTGCTGGAATTTCCCTGGGTTTCAGTCCTGACAGGATGTCAGAGCTGGCCGTGGCAAGAGACAGCCCGCTAGTTCTCCAAGCAGTGAGAAAGCAGGAGGGGAGCCATCACTTACGATTTCAGACAGAGGAGCCCATGAGGGGCCCCCACACCCTCTCTTTTGGGGCCCATCCTCCTCCTCTTGCCTTCTTTCTCTTTAGGAACAGACTGAGTTCCTGTGTTTACCTGAGAGGCAGGGGGTGGGGGCGTTGCTGCGTCTGGGTATTTCTCCATATGTGGGTCCTTTCTCCACCCCGGCGGATGCCTGGGCTGGACTGTATATTTCCGGAGTTGCCTACTTGAATCCCAAGCTTTTATTTTTAGAAGATTACAAATGCGGGGGCTGGGAGGAGGGGCCTGGGGGCCCAGCGCCAGGGTGGGGGAAGAAGTTCAGGGGTCTGAATATAGTGACTGTGGGACAGAAGTGAAGTTAGGCACTAAGGGGAATAAGTGAGATGGTGGGGAAAATGAGGTGAGGAAGTAGGGAGATCCCACTCTACTAGTGCCCTGGAGTGATGATCAGAGTCTTTTCTGGCTGGGCTGGGTGGGGGGGAGAGGGGAGGGGAGGCTTGTGGAGGGGGATGGGTCAAGGGTCACCTCTTAGGCATGTAGCTGGATCCCCAGGGAGGCTGAGAAGCCTGGGAAAGAGACTGAGAAAGTCTCCCTTCCCCCTCCCTGGGCCTTGGGGACTGGGAGAGCAGCTTCCTGCACTGACTACTCCTACTCCTCAGGCCCCCCAGGCTGGGGACTGGCCGGGGACAGCTTAACCCTTCTGGTGCTGGTATCAGGGAAAGCAGAGAGCGACACAGAGGTGCACACATCATCTCACACGGGTGGCCCACACAGGTGCAAGCTTCCTCTTGCTGTCCTGCTCAATACACTCATCCCTGGGTCCTGACCCCACAGCCCCAGATGGCCTGAAGTGGCCAGGATTCAGGAGATTCTCTTCTCCCAGAGCACAGACGGAAATGGGGGTGCCAACCCCAGGGATGGTTGGCACAGCATCTGCTCCTTCCCCGGTGGGTGAACCCAAAGCTTACAGGGTTAGTAAGTCCCCATCCTACAATGAAGGGGAGGCCCTGGGCTGAGAGGAAACTTCAGGTCAAGCCAGGAGACCTGGTGTGCCTGCCTGTTTCTGTATAACCTTGGGTAGTCACTTAACCCTCTGGGGTTCAGATGCAGCCTCTGAAAAACATGAGGAAATTAGACCAGAATGGTCTTTCATTCCCTGGAGTTCCAAGACCAAGGCAGCCCTAAGTTCCCAGACACGGAAGTTCAGGGCCTTCCTCTCCACCTGTTCCATGAAGACAGGAAGCCATTTGCTTTCTTCAGCCCTGAGTAAGCGTGCCCAGCGTGGTGCCTTGCACATACTCCTCCAACTAGCCGTGATAAACAAGTAAATAGATGAATGACCCACCCTTGACTTACAGACTTTTTCCACTGTCTCCTCAAGAGCATTAGACTAAGAGTCAGCAAGACCTGGCCTGGGTTCAAATTCTGACTGTTACTCACCAGCTGTGAGGCTTGGGGGCACAAGCCCTTCCAAGCCTCAAGTGTATTTATCTGGAAAATAGGGGCTAGAAGTAAAACACTTACTTTACAGACTTGTCAGGATTAAATCCAAAGAGCTTTTGTAAACTCTAAAGTGATTATACAAAAGCAAGAAGCACACTGTTATCGGTAATATTGTTGTTAATCCTAGACCTGGTTCAGAGGGATGGTTCAAAGGGATGGTGGTTTTAAGCCTGAAGGATCTTGATAGTCAGGTAGGTGTCTAACCTCTCCAGGTCTCACTTTTCCCATCTGCAAAATGGGGATTATGATCGTGCCTACAGCAGAGGGTTGTTGTGAGTGTCAATGAGAGAGTACATATACATGGTTTGCAGAATCTCTGGCACGTGGCAATCTCCACAAATAGTGGCTGCTATTATTTTCACCTCCCCTGTCCATTAATTCTTCCAGCTTCCTCACCCCCAGCCTCCCACCTGGAGGAAGTGGATCTTTCACCCTTACCTTCTGTTCATGACTGCAGATAGTGGATGAAAACATCTAGCAGAAGAAGCTGCCTTCCTCACAGTCCTTAGAGGGGGCAGAGCAGGAGTGAGTGTTGCTGAGGAGAGGCCAGAAGATGAGGGCAGTGTATGTGTGGAAGGGAGGAATGGGGGTCGGAGACCGTCCCAGCACCCTCCCCAGCAACCCAGGATTGAGGCCGCTCCGCCTGCCAGGCTGGGCGGCAGTGATGTTGGGAGCTGCTTATCAGGTTAGAGCGGAGCCGCTGTCTCTGGCTGTCTCTGCACATTACCCAACCCATCCGTCCCGCTCTCCTGCGCGCCCTGCCTGCCCCCAGCTCTGCCTGCACTAACTAGTTAATTGGATCTTAGCTAACCTGGTTATGGGCCAAGTCAGCCCAGCTCCTCTGCCTCCAGAAGCACAGGTGGGGGCAGGGCAGAGCACTGTGCATGTGTGTATGCAAGCATGTGTGCCTTTGGGTAGCGGCCTGTCTTGGAGCCCTTGTTCTAAGCCTCCCAGGATCCCCTGAGTCCATGGAGACTGGATTTGGGTGCCTGAAGTGAGCCCCGAGCACCCCAATCTGCTGTGAGTGGTTGAGTGGTTGAGGGCACGGGCACTGAATCATGCCACCCTATTCCAAAGCCCAGCTCTGTCGCTGCTAACATAATCTGTTTGACTTCGAGGTGGCTGAGCCCCAGCTTCCTCCTTTGTAAGCTGTATTATAAAATAATAAAATGTACCACCGAGGGTGGTTGCGAAGATGAAGAGAAACAGAACATCCACCTCGGTGCCTGGCACTGAGTAGGCACTCCGTGAATGATAACTGCGATCGCCGTCATCCTCACTGCGAGGCACATGAGTGGGCTCCAGCCACGTCCCCCATCCTGGGGTGGGGTGGGAGGCATCTAAGGGTGGAGGCGGGAGAAGCTTTCATTCACTGTAGCTTGCAGGTGTTTCCTCTGAGGCGAGACTCCAATCTCCTCAATTGTTCCTTATGCAAATGTTATGCTAATGACACATCAGCACACCCCTGGGCCCAGTTTGGGGAAGGTGAAGGGTGGGTTGATTCCCCTCGTTTCACTTCTGCCCAGTTTGTCCCCTTCCAGCCCCCAAGGAGGAGCAACTCTTGGTCCTCTGACAAGCCCAGTCCTCAGGGCAGAGAGAGAGAGAGAGAGAGAGAGAGAGAGAGAGAGAGAGAAAGGGAGAGAGAAAGACCCCGATGGTGAGAGAAACAAAGAAAGGCCCCAGTCTTGGTAGGAGACGGACAGCATCATCATCGCCATAATCATCAACATCAAAAAGGCCTTTGGAAACGTCAGATTCTTCCCCGCCCTGTGCGGGCTACTCTACAATTACTGAGGCCCAGTTTAGGGCCCTGGGGAGCTGGGAGGAGGGGGGTGGTGAGGAGGAGTTTGGAGGAGGG
Source organism: Panthera pardus (assembly GCF_024362965.1). Taxonomy (NCBI): domain Eukaryota; kingdom Metazoa; phylum Chordata; class Mammalia; order Carnivora; family Felidae; genus Panthera; species Panthera pardus. Next base: position 121,167,696 of record NW_026526765.1, on the reverse strand, counting down.
AGGGGGAGAGCTAGGGTTTGCTAAGAGACAAGTGGCCATTCTCTTATTGTCCTTGAGGGCAGGGGCCGCACTTGGCCCCCCCACCAACCCAGCGCCCCAGCTTCTGACAGAGGGTAAGCTCACAAATAAAACAGAAAGACGCAAATAAGGAAGTGATCCTGAGTTGGCCACAGCGGGTTCTTGTCCTGCTCTGCTTTCACTTTCTTACCAGCTGCGTAGATTCACCTCTTTGTCTGGTTTCCCAGGCTATAAAATGGGCATCGACATTCCTGCTTCTCCAGGTTCTTGCAAAAATTAAATGAGATCCCATAGGCCTCAATGAAGATGATCCACTCCGGCAAACAGAGTGATAGCCAAGGCAAAGCCAGTGCCCATCCCCGCTCCGTGGCCCCACATGAGGGTGGTCGAACAAAACTGGTCCCACCTTGCACCTGGCAATGTGACGTGTGATCAGTTTTCTGAACCAAGGTAGATAGTAAAATCAAATGGTGTGTGCCCTCCCCAGCTAGGTGGGTTTGAGATTGGAGTCTCCATTGAACATTTAACCTGCCCTCTGAGTTAATATTGGACAAGATTTACAGTTGAACTGTAGTCTTCTGATGCTGTCCTCTGGATGGTCTAAAAACAGAGATGGGAGGGGATGTACAAGGATGACACTGTAGGCAGCTGCTGCAGCAGCCAGGGGTGCTGACGAAGCCAGTGTGGAACCAGCCTCTTCCCTGTGGGGAAGTCCGGCAGACACTGCTGTCGTTGTGCTGACATGTCCAGGCCTGTAGGCACCTCCACCATGACCCCTCCAGTCCCTGTAGAGAGGAACTTCAGCACTTGGAGTCTACTCGAGGGCAGACCCTGCCCTCAAGACATAATAGGTGCTCAATAAATACAAATTGGATGGACGCGGGCGCGGGAGACGGCCACGAGGACACTGCCAAATAAATCCCAAACTGTGCAAGCAGCAGGCCACTGTAATTAGACCAAGGAGGATAGTCAGTTATTAATATCAGACACGAGGCAGGGTTAACAGCCACTGAGGGTGGCTGTAATGAACAGAGAATCACCTCCTGTGCCCTCAGGGCCTTCCCTCCATGATGGCCTCCTGAAGAGGGCCGAAAAGGGCTGGTCGGCACCAAGTGCCCTTGCTGCCTCAAGATCTTCTGCTTTCCTGGTCCCTCAGATGGTGTTTGTCTTGGTGACCCACAATTAGAGTCCCTGTCTCTCCCATTTCTGCCTCCTTCCTGGAGCCCCCACAGCCTTTTATCTCTCCTCTATTATGATGCCTATCAGTACAGAGCCCAATTAGAGTTCTTTATTCCCAAGACTTATCTCCTCCATGGGATTCTAAACTCCCTGGGGACAGGATTTATCCTGTGCCCATTTCTGTGTCCCAGTGGTGGAAGCCAGCACACTGCCCCTGACCACCACCCTTCTATAAGAAGGAGAAGGAGAGGGGGAGTTACAGAGAGAAGGTAGAGAAGACATGAGGGAGAGGGAGGGCAGGCTAGCTCAATGAGGGAGGGAAAGAGAGGAGAAGCAGGGAGAAGGAAGGAAGAGGGAAATAGCAAGGCAACCATGTCTGTTCTCTGGGTCAGGGGACACAAGCCTAGCCTTGCCTTTGGTGTCCATAGTCTTCTTGGAAAGGTAAGGAGACCCCCTGTCCTCCTGCCCTGTCGCTGGCACTGGTTCACATGTCCCTGGCTTGGACCTGTTCTCTTGGCCCTGCCAGTCCCCGTCCCCTCACTCCCTGGCTCCCCTTGGCAACCTGCCCCTGAGGAGGTGCTCCTGGGTGCCATCCAGCGGGTGGGGGCCGGGCAGGAACCACGCCAAGCCAGGGAGCACGGCCAGGAAGGAGTCGGCAAGGCAGATGCCGCCCCTCTCCTGCTGCCTTGATTAGAGAAATTGAGATGTTAATAATATTCCGAGATGCAAGGTGCTAATTAAAGTTAATTACTGTTTCCTTGTGAAGTAACCTCTCCTCGTGTTTACCAGGAGCAAGGCTGCCAGCCGCTCCCCTGGCTCGTGCCAATCACGATGCCCGCTGCTCGGTGTCCCCACACCCTCACAGGTGCCCTCAGCTGCCCCAACCCAGGCCAGGCGGACACCACAACCCGAGGGTGCCAGGTCCTGCCTCTTGGCATAGCACCGAGCAGCCTTGCCGAGGAGCATGGGAGCACGTGAGCATGAGTGTCCTGTGGAGCCCAGGGATGGGACTTGTGGCCTCAGTGGCTGCTACCCTGATCCTCTGTTCCTCCTGCAGACTCCTGCAGAGTCTCTCCCTGTCTCTCTTCCAGCTCCTGGACCGGGCGCAATTTACTTAACCTCTTAGAATCTCAGTTTTCCTATCTGTAAATGGGGCTAATAATTCCTACCTTGTACAGTTGCTGTGAGGATCACATGAGACACTGCCTATAAAATGCTCACCACAGTCACATAGCTGGAATTTAATAAGCTCTCAATTAAGGTTAACTGTGATTATTGTTGTCTTTGTTAATAATCCTCTCCCTCCCAAATCCCTCTTCTGTGTGGTCTGGCTTTGGGACTGGGGATGGGTCAGTTGAGTATACACAAGTCCTCCACACAACTGGGACAGCCCCCCCACCCCCACCCCCAGGCACACTGCACGCAGGATCCTACACCAACACACCTGGGAAGCACACACACCCCTTGTAGGGTGCCTCCCTCTCCCTGGCCCCAGCACATCCTCTTATGGCGCCATCCCTGGTTTCAGCCTCACCCGGGGAAGTAGAAGAGGGAGGAACCTGACAGGGTTCTCTAAGAAGTAGAGTTCTGCAAAGCCCAAAATGTGTGTGTGTGTGTGTGTGTGTGTGTGTGTGTGTGTGTGTGTGTGTGTACACACGTGCACGTGGACCTCCCTGCCCCCACCCCAACCCCCCATGTGTCTCTGCTCTTGTGTTCCAGGCTGCACAGGGCTTTGGGGGAGAGTCCACCCTCTTGGGATCCAAGTCAGGTTGCCATGACAACCACTGCAGGTGTGCACCTATGATCTCCTCCGCTCCCCCATGACACATAGCGATTCTGGCCAATTCGGTGGGGGGGGGGGGGGTGGAGACACTAGCTCTCTGATGGGAGTCTCTCCGTCCTCACCCAGGCTATCACCACTGTCCCTTGCCTGCCTTCTAGGCTGGAGAGTGGGCCAAGGGACAAGGCAGAGTCCCGTGAAAGAATTCGTTCTTCATCCCCAGCTTCCTGTGGGGCTTAGAGCTAACGAGTGAATATTGCTGTCACCTTTGGTTTGGCAGGATGGAGGCTTCTGAAGGGGCCTCTCTGGGTATACCATAGGTAATCAAAGGGTTAAGACCTCTCTTCTGTTTGCATGCACCGCCCCTACTCAGGAATATCTCAGGCTTTTGCTCTGAGGGAAGCACTGGCCAGCCCCTGCTGGGCCATTTCCTGTTTATGGGCCTGGAAGGGTAAGGGAAGGATAACTGAGGCTGGGCATCTGGGCCAGATTTGGGAGTGAGGGTGGGTCAGTGTCTGAGACACACTGATGGCACCTGAAGGCCCTGGGAAACTGCCATGGCTCAGCCCTTCCTACACTCCACCCACTGTAGCCCCAGACCCAAATTCCAAGCCTAGCCTTGGTGAGAGCAGACCCTATCCTTGGCCCCTATCCAAGCTTAACTTCCTCCTGCCCAAAGCCCCTGCCCCTAGCCCCTCTGGGAGCCTGGATGCCTTCCCCTAGATCTCTTGCCCCCAGGCTCTAGCTCCTCCACCTCCACCGCTGCTCTCTCCTCACACCCACTTCTCCAGTCCACCTCTCATCCCCAGGCCACCTCCTCCTCCCACCTTCCACACCTCCTTCCTGCTCTGTGCTCAATCCTTCTGGCCTTTATCCCTACTCAGCTGTGGCCCACCAGCCCTCTCTCTTGCTCCCTTTTCTTGCTGTTCCTACAGAATCCCCAAATAGATTTCCTCTTCATTTATTCATTCCTTCATTCAGTAAACATTTTGAGTGGTGATAAAGAAGTTAAACAAGATTCTTGCCCCCTGCAAGCTTTTATTCTAGTGGGAAGAGACAGAAATTGAACACATAAACAAATAAATGAAATGACGATAGACTGGGATAAGGTCAAGGAAAAGGACAAAGGGGAGCTATGACAGAGACCACAAGGGCACCTTCTAATCCCCTACTTAGTTATGGAGTCAGAAGGGTCACAGAGAGTGGGGAACAGGGGCCACCTGGAGGCAGAGGTTTGGCAAAGGCGGTCCTCCCAGCTCATCTGTAAGCTGTGCACTCTGAGGCCAGAAGACCTTGTTGCTGTCCACCCACTCCCACCTGCTGTAATGGATACCTTCCTCTTCAGTCAACCTCCTCAGACCTCCCCCCTGCCATCCCCACCCCAGCCCCGCCCCTGCTCCCACCCCACCGGCTCTTTCCAGCTACTGGGCTCCCCTGATAAGGCCGAGGAGGTGAGGGGCAAGAGCATCTGTCCTTGGGGGATCGAAAGGGGAAATTGAATGAGCAAGAAAAGCGTGCCCATGTCAAAATACAGCTTCAAACCTGAACAAACTACTACAGCTGTAAGAAATAAAATATGCATGTGATGAGGGGTTTTGGAGGGATCGTGGCCAGGAAAGGGTTCATCGGGGCAATTTTCTGTAGGCGCAGCACTTTGAGGGTTGGAGCACGTGCAGAGGGCACTGGGCATGTGGAAGAGCTCCAAGCCACATGGAATTGCAAGCATATTCACAAACACAGCTCGGGGACTTTGCCCTTCCCAGTGCTGCAGCCCCATGAAATATTTAGGTTTCTGGACATTGCTCATCCCTTATTGTCCCCCTCAGCAAGTACACTTCCCCTACATCATTTATGGCTGTCCCCTTTCCTCCCTCGGAGTACTGCAGAAAAGGGAAGATCAGATCCCAAACTGGAGGAGGGTCTGTCCTAACCCTGTGGCAAGGGGGCAGGATCCATGCCTAACTTCTCACATAGCCCTCCTGGCACTGCATAGGCAAGGAGGGTGAGTCTAAGAGCTAAGAGGTCATTTTCAGCCTGAAAGACTGAGGAAGCAGAATAAGGAGAGTTTGGAAGATGCAGATGTCCTGGTTCCAGAAGGGAAAGGAAAGGAGTCTGGGAGTGATGAGAAAAGTTGCATTTATTGAGCGCTTACAATTTATTGGACTAAACTGGTTACATGCACCATCGCCTTAAATCCACACAAAAAATTTAGGATTTATTATCCCCATTTCATAGCTAAGAAACTGATGCTCAGAGAGGTTAAGTGACTTGTTCAAGGCAGTCCAGACAGTCCAGCTCCAGAAGCCAAGCTCCACAGACTCCAGCGAGGTCTCTCCTTAGTTGGGGTTGGGAAGGGGGAGGGGGTCAGGGGAGTCATGCCAGGCAGTGTCTGTCCCCTTCCCTCTTACTCCCAGAAGATGAGGCTGCTTCCAGTATAATCCCCTCTCCCTGCTCTCCCTGCCCCTGCTTCAGCCCTAGCCAGAACTCCTAAATACTTCACCTGTTTATTATTCAAATATTGCTGGCCAGAGATTGGAAGACCCTGAGGAAAGGTGAAGAGGAAGGTGAGGAGATAACAATGGAGAGCCAGAGAGAGTAAGAGGTAGAGCCAGAGACAGAGAGAGACACAGGGGCCAAGCAGAAAGCAGGGGTGTTTGAGGGAGCATTGGTGACAGAAGGCCAGGATGTACAGTGACCCACAACCTGGACAGTTAGAGCTCAGCCCATCCACTGGCCGGTGATGGAATTGATGGAAGGTGATAGAAGGAACTCCTACTCCCCACCCCCAGCTCTGTCTCCACCCACCCTTCCACCTTCACACCCGAGCTTCTCCTTCCCCTCCCCCACCATCTTCTCAGGAACAATTCTAATTAGACTAAGTGACTAAGAGGAGGTTTCAGCCTGAGCAGCCAATTAGGCCTGGAAGAAGGGAAGGGAGCCCCCCACCAAGTCTCCCACCCCCACCCAACCCCCTCATCTGTCTTTTACCTGGACCAAGTATTCTTAGCCCAGGACTCCAGACTGTCATTCAAGTTTCCCTGATACTCCTCCTCCCTCACTGCCCACTGTGCCCCATTACCTGTTTCCAGACAGCCCCCAGCCCACTACTTAGTCCCCGTCTTGAGCCCCTCCATCCTCAGGCCTTGAGTCCATTCAAGAGTCTCTGGCGGGGGGGGAGGGGGGTGCAAGGAAAGAGTGGGGTCCTCCTTGGGAGGCTGTCTTTCTGAGTCTCTTTATTTCTGATGCTTCTCCTCTGTCTCTCCCTCTCTCTCTTCTCTTCCTCTGGCACTTATTTCTAACATCCGTGGACCAGGCCTACTGGTTGCCATGGAGACGCAGTGTGCAGCTGGATGGTGAGTGTGTGAGAGGAGCTGTGTGTGCTCTGCAGCACGGGGCAGGGTGGGGGTGCCGGTTGCTGCGTGTGAAACGTACTCATGTGCAAGAAATCTTTCTTCGCGGTTTCTTTCCCTGAAGGGAGACCCAGACCAAGGCGGAGACTCCCAAAAGGCCCCAATGATCCTAAAACACTTGGTGATATTCATCAGGGACACATCCTCCCCCGCAGCCCCTGCAGGGCAGATACTAAATTCTGTTCAGTCCAGACTCTGGACCAGCAGATTCTGGAGGGGCCCCAACCTGCCCCTCCTGTCTGAGGAGAGGATTGGGAACCCTGGGAAAGGAGCAGGAGTGGGCAGAGGACTTTCCTGTACAGAACAGCTGGAGTACAGATTAAGCTGTGCAGATGGACCTACTGATGAGGCCAGCAACCCCCCAACATCACTCCAGGGGCTGCGGGTGGGGAGGAAGTTGGCCCAGCAAGCTGGAAAATCCCCTCCATTTCTATGCATCTTACCCTGTATTTGTCCAGCCGGTTGGGAGAGGTAAGAGACCTAGTTTCCTGCCCTCAGGAAGCTTAGCATCTTAGAGGCATCAGGCTAACCCCTTTATTGTCTCCCACCCCAGGGCCTTGGCAGCTGCCCTTTCCTTCGCCTGGAATGCTGTGTTCTGAGCTCTACATCTCCAGGTTTCCTCAGATAAGCTACTCAGGCCACAGTGAGTAAGGCAGCCCCTTCCTTTCCCCCACCTCCAGTTATCCTCCTTCATGTCCTACTGTTTGTTTCCTTCACGGCACTTTAACACAATCTGTAATTATCTCATTTGTTTGTTTGTTTATTGTCTGTCTTCTCTACTGGAATGGAAGTTCCAAGAGACAGTAGGGATCATGCCTGTCTAATTCAGTGCTGTAATGCCAGCACCTGGCACCGGGCCTACCACATAGTAGGTGCTAAAGATGTGTTCAGTAAAAGAATGGACAAATTCTTTCACTGAAGTGCCACAAGAATCCTCGGTGATGGTGAGCATTATTATTCCCATTTTACAGATGAAGAAATGAAGGCTCAGTCACCTGCCCAAGGTCATACCACTAGGAAGCAGTACAGCCAGATTTCTAATGTAAGTCTCTGATTCCAGATGTGAGGGAAGGAGGTAGGGACCATCTTTCCTAACCTTCAGTGCACCTGGCTCCTGTTCCTGTTTGTCTGTGGGTGTCTCTACTCCCATCCCAGGCATCCCCACAGAAACCTGTGCAGAAAAGCGAGAAGGACAGTTAAAACCTGTAAAGAATGTGAATTTGGGGCACCCGGGTGACTCAGTTGGTTAAGCGTCTGACTTCGGCTCAGGTCATGATCTCATGGTTCGTGGGTTCGAGCCCCAGACAGACTTTGTGCTGACACCTCAGAGCCTGGAGTCTGTTTTGGATTGTGTGTCTCCCTCTCTCTGCCCTTGCCCTGCTCTCTCTCAAAAATAAACAAACAAACAAACAAACAGAACAAAAGAATGTGAATCTGACCTTTTTTTCCAGGATCTCTCAATGGCTCCTCTTTCCCTCCTTAAGTTGACCAGCAGGGCCTTCTAATTCTGCACCACCACAATCCCCCCTTCCTTTTCAACTTTACCTGCCCTCCTCAGTTACCTTCCCCTCCTCCTACCCCAGGTCCTTTCACACACAACTCCCTCAGCCAGATCTGTCCAGCTGGGACACCACCCCTTCCAGGAAGCCTTCTGGACTCTACTGGAGGAGACACCTCCTTTAGCATTCCAGCCTAAATTTACAGCTTAGGGCAGGGCTGAACACATGCTGTGGTTATTATTTACCTGTTTGCCTTTCCCATAGAGACCGTGTGTCATTCTCGGGGTGTCCCAGTACCCTATGCTGGGCTGGCACAAGGGACAGGGGAAATGTTTACAGAATAAGTGAACAATCAGCAGCAGGATTCTAATATCCGTGTCTCTTGACCCCTGACATCTTTTCCAGGGTTAGACCTTAACAGGAGCTCCTTACCCTCAACGTGGGGCTGAGTCAGGGGTGGGGATGTTGTGAGGTCCTCCTGTTGATTCACTGCTTCCTTTGATCAAGTGAAGCCTCAAGGTTAGGGCTGGTCACTCTGGCCAGGTAGAGGGAGGGTTTGTGATTCTGTAACTGGAGGATTGGTGGGGGGCCTGCGGGTTGCTCACTGAGCTGGAGAGCTGACCTGATCCCTTGTGAATTCAGAGGCTGCCAAAGGGGCCTCAGCCCTTCCAGGCCTCCTCCCACCCCAGGCTCTGGAGCCCCTGGTCCAAGCCTGATCTTGATGGTGTCTTCTTCATCCCCCCACTCCAGCCCGTCCCGTCCCTCACAGAAGATCCAGCCACTGGTCACTGAATGTAGTAAGGGGACCTGGGGTGGGCGCCAGACCCTGCGAAGCCTGCGTATGGGAACGGATGCAGGGGCGCCTGCGACCTCCGCTGTACCCGCAGTCGATCCGGGTTTACACGGAGGCTCATCCAGGATTAGTCCCTGCGCTCGGCTAATCCCAGCCTCCCAGCCGCTGAACCGACCCCGGGGTCGAGGAGCCAAGCCCATTCTGCGCGGGCGGGAGGATGGGGCTCGCAGGCGGAGCGGAAGCGCAGGCGGGCGGGGGTGGGGGGGGGGGGAGGGGGAAGAAGGGAGGATCACCCCGGGAGGCGGGGCCGGGAAACCGGCTGATCCGGTCTCTGTTCTTCGACCTCTCCGGAGCCAGTGTTTACCCGGGAGCCGGACGGAGGAGGCCGGGGCCGCTCGGGCCCGGAAGCGGGGGGAGGGGAGCGCAGTCGGAGACTGGGGTGAGACTTTTTCAGGTCCCCTAAATCGACCTCCAACCCTGGTTCCTGAGTGTGGGACGCAGCGACAGACAGATATCTCTCACCCCTTCTTCCATTCAGATCTGTAATTCATACTTGTTGCCAAATGAAAGGGGAATGGAAAAGGATACATGCCCCGTGGAAGAAGGCAGCACAGCGTGACCTTCCCCAGCGCCCCCCCGCCCCCCCATCCCTAGCCCGCACCTTAGCTCGCGGCGGGGCTGGGATTGCCTGGAGCGGGTTGGGCCAGCGGATTGGTTGGGGGAGGGGCCACTTTGACAAGCACAGAGTAGATGTCTGTCCTCAATCTGCGTCCTTTTGGCCCCCATTCCAGAGTGGCACCGATTGATCTCAATGGGTCTCCGTCCCTCCTTTCGGCCGCGTCTCCTGGCCCCCTCAAAGGCCTCTAACCCAGTCTTAGCCCCCAGTCTTCCCGGGACGCAGGCCTGAGGGCCCGGAAGAAGCGAGGTGGGGTCCGGTTTTCACACTTTTATTGTAAAGCTCGGGAATAATTACACGGGTCTTCCATTGACAGCTCAGCAAACAAACCGGAAACGAACCGAACCGGAGAGGGTAGGGGCGGTGCCTGCGCATGCTCGCGGCGGGGGAGGGGGGGGGGGTCAGAGAAAGAGAAAGACAGAAAGAGACAGAAATCATTACAAATCAACGGGATTGTGCTCGCAGCGCCAGGGATGGGAGGCGAGTGAGGGCGGGGCGGGGGCCCTTCCCGGGAGGAGCGAGGCGGTGGGAAGTGGCACGAACCAAGAGAAACACGACCCCAGTGTGGGCACCCGATGAGCCCAAAACCCCCCTCCCCGAACCCCACCCCCCAACACACGAGAGAGACACGGCCCCCCTCCCCACTCAGATAACCCGAGGAGACACAGTCTCCCTCTCCCCACGGGCAGACACACCCGCCCGGGAACCCCATGGGCGAGACACAGTCCCCCCTCCCAGAGAAGTCCCGCATGGAGACGCCCCCTAAGAGACTTTCTCATGGCCAACAAAAGCCCTCCAACACCAGGAGACAGCCCACACCCAGGGAAGAAATGGCTCCAGAGGCCGGGTCCTCAGGAGAGAGAGGTATCCCAGAGCCTCCAGGAGAAAAGACAGCTCAGAGCTGCCCAGTCTCTTCCCAAAGTGCTGCAGGTCAGAGACACCCCCCAGAGGAGAGATACAGGGAGGGCCGGAAACATCCCTTCCCAGACATGCTGCAGAGATAGCCCCCTTCCCTGGGAAGAGAGATGGCCCAAGACTGACATGCCTTAAGTACTCCCAGGAACCCTGGGAGGAAAACAGGCTCCCCAGAGAGCCTGGGTAGGGGGGAGACATGCTCCCATGGTCCCCAGAGGGAATACATGTCCCTCCAGAGACTCCCAAAGGGAGAGATAGGGCCTAGGGAGCCCCCAGAGGTGAGAGATGCCCCAGAGACCCTCCCCCAGGGATGTGAGACACGCTTCAGGGACCCCAGGAGAGGTCCCATATACCCTCCCCCTACCAAGAGACATGCTCTGAAGTAGGGGGTTGGGGACCAACTAGGTCCCCTCTAGGAAGACACTGACTGGGTCAGGCTGGGTTTGAGGGGGTCTCCTCTGGCCAAATGTCGCCTATTTGTACATAAAACTGTACGCGACACAAGGCATTGGGGAAGGGTTTCACAGACCTAGGACCAATGGGGGTGATCCCCAGTGCTGTCACCCATCCCCTGCCCACCTTTGGTTTCACCTCTCGAGTGCCCAGGCGGTGAAAGACTCAGCACCCTGACCCCAACCAGGGGGCCAGGACTCTGCCTTGGCCTGTGGGAAGGGCTCCCCCTCTGTGCTTCTCAGCCCTCCCAGCCATCTGGGCTACCCCCTTCCTTCTGGCTTTTCCATTGTGCAAAATGCTCCTCTGCCCTTCCACTCAGTGCTCAGGGGTCTCCAAGACCAGGGCAAGGTGCCCAGGCCACCAGGGGCTTCCAGGGGAGTCCACTGACTCCAGGAATGCCTCCTGTCTGGACCACCTTCTCCACCAAGCAAATGGGCCTCATACAATCTTCTTGCCAGAATCCTGACCTCCAGGACCCAGGACAGCCCTTGAGGCTACTGCCCCACCAGCTGGGCACCTCATGTTACCAACTCCACCACTATTGCACCTGCCCTGTTTGTGCAGGGGAAGGGAGCTGTCTCTTTAATAAGCCCCCAGCCCACTTCTGGGCCTCCCCCAGGGAAAGGAGCCTTTGGCCAACCCCCAGACCTGGTTGCTGCCACCCCAGCCCACTCTACCCTCTTCCCTCAATAGAAGGGCTGTGTATGCTGAGGCCACCAGCCTAACAATGCTCTCCTTCCCAGCACTGTTACCCCAAGCCAAGTTAGGGGCAAGGAGCAGAGAATAGGGTGATTCTTCAGGCCCCTGGCTTTTCTAAGGTGGAGATGGGGTCTCTGGGGTTACAGGAGTCAAGACCCCAGCAGCACAGCTCCCAAAGGCACCAGACGACCCAGCAGCCTGTAACCACCCCCTCCCACCCTTGGGCTGCCCCCCAAGCTTAGACTAAGTCAAGCAAAGGCCATACCCTGAGTCTCCAGCCTCCCAGCCTGGGCCCCTGGGGAGCTGGAGAGGTATGGGCCAAGGCAGTGGGGGTTTCTGGAAGGGAGAGGGACTGAGGCTTTGAGATGGCCACAGTGGGAGATGGGGGCTCTGCAGGATGCCCCTCACACCCTGGCCCCCTGAGGTGCAGAAAGGAATCCCACCTCATCATGGCTGACTGGGCTTCTCTGCCCCCCAATCTCCCCACCCCCTCCCCCATGGGACCCCTGACCCTGGCAAAGGGAAGCCCAACTGGAAGAAGGGGGCCTGGAGCCCAGGGTGCCCTGAGGCAGCCCTTCCCACCCCCTGAGATCAAGGCAATGGTGGTTTTACAGGCTGACGGGTCAGTCATGGCAGGGGCTGGGGGTTGGGGGGCAGGGAGGGGGCAGGGTGCAGGTTCCCCCTGCTGGGGGCAGCGACCAGCCACCCCTTGAGCAAACCTTCCTGCTCCCAACTCACCCAACCAGGCCAGAGGCACAGTCATCCCACCCCTGTCCAGCTGCCCCCCACAGCCTCAGGGCCCCTCTGTGATGCTCAACTGGATGTGGGGGGGCCAGCCTGAGCAGGGATCCCCCCCCCAGGGCACAGCGCAACAGTTCCAAAAAAATAGAGATTTGTATTTTTAAAAAAAATTAAATAAAAGCCCAGCTCTGCTGATAGGCGAATGTTACCCCCATTCCCACCCCCACCCACCCACTGTTTCCCTGGCCTGCACCCCCATCCCACTACGGCCCCAGGGGTATTTACAACATGGAACAGTAGAGGCCTGGGGTGGGGGGCACTGCGGCAGGGAGGAGGGGGCACAGGGCAGCCCCCCCTCCGAGGGGTCCCCCAAGACAACACAACATCAACAAGAAAAGTTGCAAATCAGGCAGAAATGGGGACATCATTCCAAGGTCCTTATATACAGACACTGCATGACCAGTAGGGAAGGGGGGTGCCCAGATGGGATCAGGCATGGGCATGTGGCAGGCAGGTGGGCCAGCCCAGGAGCAGTATAGGAAGACAAGGCCTCCGCCCCACTCCCACCCCCATCCCCACCCCACCTTTGGTAACAAAAGCCCTTCAGGGAGCCCCTGGGGGTCAAGAGTTTCCTCTGGGAGTTCCCAGGGAGAGGGGCTCCCCAGTTCAGCCCTGAAGCAGGGCCGGAATGGGGACATCCTGTCTCCACCCTAGTCGGCCATGCGAGAAACAATGAGTTAAAAGTGTGTTGCCCACCCTTGACTCCACCATCTGCCCGAAGTGAGGGGGTACTCCCTGGAAGTTGAGAGAAGGGAGCCTAGACATTGTAGAGGAGCCCTCTTGGGCACCAGCTGGGGGGAGCCCCATAAAGGGGAAGAAGGGCTCCCAGGGGCTGGGGGATGAAGTGAGGAGGAAGGACCTGGACCCTGCATGGGGGAAGGGCCTGCGTGGTCATGAGACCAGTACTCACCCCCACATAGGGCCCTGGCCAGGAAGTCCACGCTGGAGGGGTCAGGAGCAGGGCCCTGGAATGGGCCCATCTGGGAGCTGGCCGGTGGCTGGGGGAGGGGCATGGCCACAGGCCAGAAGGGGGCTCACAGGTAGATCTCACGCTTGGCTGTCTGGGCAGATGCCGGTGTGGCTGCAGGTGGGAAGTCCGAGGTCTGGGTCAGGGGGATTTCCTCCAAGGTGGCCGAGTCCTTGCAGGAATCATGGCTACTGTGGGAGAAGGCACTGTAGGAGGGCAGGAGGCGCACGGGGGCCGTTTTGGTGTTCCGGTCTTCCGGGGGGCTGGGGCTGCCGGCGCCCACAGGCTCCTGCCCTCCTCGGTCCTGGTAAGGCACGAAGGTGGAGAGTTTGAGGGCGCTGCTCTTGGTCCGGCGGCTGGGAGACGACTGGCCAGGCATCCAGCACGTGTCGGAGTGGCCAAACTCGCTGCACTCCTGGGTACATGTGCCTGTCATGGCGACATCAGGCAAAGGGCGCAGGTCTGCAGGAGACAGTGGGGAGGACAGTCTTCAGGCAAAGAAACCTCACAAAGCTCCACTCCGTGGCTTCCCACAGGTGCCCACACCCTGCCTCAGAACAGGGTGCGCGCCCTCTTTGCCCACTGAGTTCACAGGTACACACACCTGCAAATAGACACACACCCTCCCACCATCCACCGCATGCTCTTCTCTCTCTCTTTCTCATACAATCTATCCTTAAATAGATGCGTTCCTCCATCCTCAGCCACCCCCCAGCTCTCCTATCAACACGCCCACCAAATCTGCCCTCAGACAGGTGCATAAACACAGAACCCATCTACACACCCCATCATCTGTCTATCTCCAGACCGGCTTAAACGAGCAAATCTACCCTTAGGAGTGTGAAACCCCCATCCTCATTTAAAGGCACAATATCTCTGTCTGTCTGTCTGTCTGTCTGTCTGTCTGTCTCTCTCTCTCTCACACACACACACACACACACACACACACACACACACACACCCCTATCCTCAGATAGGCATGGACACACAGATCTACACTGGGCATCTGAATCCTCAGACGAATGTGGGCACATACCTTCTGAACCCCCTCAAACTCACCATGCTCCCAGCTGTCCTGGAACCCCACCCTTCCACAGCATAGCAAGGCCCTTCTTTAAAGCCAGGGAGAGGGGATGAGCTTCTGTGTGGACAGTTCACATAGAAGCACACACCCAGGTACTCACAAGCACACTCATGCAACCCCTCCCCACCTCACTCCAGCCCCCTATGCCAACCACCACCCCTGGCCTAGCTCCGGCTCCCTGCCCAGAACACCCACGGAAACAGGAGTTGGCCGCCTGACATCAGTAGCCGGTGTGGTTGCTGGGCAGCGGGGGTCTCCATGGGAACGGCTGGGCCATGAGCACTTCCTGTCACAGTTGCCCCTGTCCCGCCCTTGCTCAGGGACGGTACCAGGCGGTGACCCTCCCTCAGGGACATGACTGAGCAGCACTGCCTGGGGCAGGGGCTCCCTTGGTACCACCCACCCTGGCTTGGCCTCCTGCCAGTGCAAGGTGAGGAGGGGACAGCTCTGTTGTTAACCCTCAAAGCACCAAGGCTCTTCCTCTCAGGGCAGAGTTGGGAGACCCAACTTGGCACAGAGCAGAGCATGGGCACTGGGTGGGCGGAGCTGGGTGCTGGGCCAAGTCCCACAGACCCCAGACCCCAGAGCAGCTCCCACATACCTGGCACTCCGCCTCAGGGCCTGCTCCGGCCAGCCGGCTCTGCGCGGGCACAAAAAGGACGAGATGGGCATGAGATAGAGCATGGAGGGGCATAGTGGGATGGAGGGCCCTCTGAGACCTAGGGCCTGGGATGTCAGACAAGTGCCCTGTTCCTGAGAGCTGGGGAGTGGAACTTTTCATCGTTTTTGGGGGGGTAGTTTGGACGGAGGGAGGGGGCAAGACCCAAAGACAGCTATAAGGTGGAGAGTCTTTCAGTCCTAAGGGGAAGCTTATTCAGTCTCCCCCTCCACAAGCTACCATGGATGCCTTCAGACACACACACATGCAATACGCACTACACAGACACACGCATTTTGACAGCACACCCACCATCTATCCCCACACTGACCTCTGCTCTGGCCCAGACATCCCTTCTGCCATCACCCTTCAAACCCCTCCCAGACAAGCCTTTCCCCTCCCCACACCTCCCCGCTCCCTTTCCTCAGCTAAACCCTCTCCGGCTCCTCCTCTCAGGGGATCATCATACCCTTTTCTGAGCTCCTCATAGCATCCAGGGTCCCCTCCTCTTTCTCAAGGCCCTCTGACCCCATTAATGGACCCTCATTACCTCGAGGTTCCCCCAAGTTTCCCTCACCACCACCTGAGCCCTCTGGCCACCGTTCTCCTGGTCCCTGTTCCCAGGAAGTCAGTATAATGTGGTACTGAATGCAAGGTCTTAGGAGTCAGAGAAGCCTGGGTTTGAATCCCTCCCAGCTCTGTCACTTCCTGCGTATTACTTTGGGCAAGTGACTCAACCTCTCTGAGCTCACCGTTACTCCATTATAAAGAGAACAATAAAGTTCTCAGATCAGAGAGAAGTTGTGAAGATTAAATGGGTATATGGCTGAAAGCACTCAGCACCGCGATTACTGCTGAACACACAGCAGGAGCTCAATAAATGGAAGGTATGTTTAAACTCCGGTCACCATTCTCAGCTCCTGCCCACTCCCAGGGCGCCCTGACCGTGCTGGTGCTCCTCACCGTTCTCAGGGTGCTCCATCTCTCCTATGCTGCCATCGGGCGTCGTGCGCTCGTAGTGGTCCTCGGGCAGGGCCAGGGGGCCGAGTCGGGGTCCCGAGGACGACTTGCTGGACGGCGTCTCAGACTCCTCCAGGCCACTGTCATAGTAACTGTGCTGGGACGGGTCCTGCAGCTCCTGGGCCTGACTGGTGGCGGAGAATGTGACGCGGCGGTGAGGTAACTGCGGGGACAAGGAGTGTCACTAGTGGCAGGCAGGCTGGCCCCAGGGGGCCCACCACCACCACGAACCCCAGCCCCTGCCAGGCCTGCCCCAGAGCTTCCGGTCCCCCAGGCCTCAGCAGCACCCGAGAGGAGGCCCAGCCCCCCTAGCAACAGCAGAGCCCCCAAGAAAGCACAGATGCCAGTCGAGGACTTCCCCTTAATTCTAGGACAGCTCCCAGGATAGCCAAGGCCACACTGAAAGTCCCAACACAGCATAGGCCCCGGTGTTGTTAGAGCCCCCAGGCCACCACAATAAGCCTAATCCAGTACAACCACTCACCGCCGCACAGCTTCCCAGTATTGCCACAGCCGTTAATTCTAGAACAGCCCACACCAGAATAGCACAATACCAGCCAACTCCCCTAATTCCAGCATAGCCTTCAAACACGAGCAAGCTTCCGATTTCTAGAACAGCTTCCTTAAAGCAGTATGAACTCTTTATTCCAAAACAGCTCACCGATACCAGAACAGTTCCCTAATTTCCAAATAGCATCCCCGAACTTCAGCTCCTCACCTGTCTCTTTGCTCTGTAACTTCCCATTGCCTCCATCCAAATGAGATCGCAAGGTCTTTCTGATCCTCTGTTCCTACCCCTGCTGTGTGATGCTGCCGGCTGCCTCAGGACTCCCTCCTGCGTCCCCTCCCACTCAAGCCCCTTGTCCCCACTTCATCCCCCTCTAGAGAGGCCTGGGAATGGAAAAAGGTGGGAGGGAAGAAGGAAGGGGAGCCTGATAACAAACCAGGGCCCCTTGGGGGTGGGGAAGCAGAACAATGGAAACTCCTCCATCCTCCAGATCAGGAAAACAGTATTAACTGTAGAGGGTAGGGCCCAGGAGGACCTGGGCATAGGGGGATGGGCCTGGCATCCATCAGGAATTAGGACGGCGGGCCTCAGATGGATTCTCCTTCTAGGAAGTGGGAAGGAGCTTCTGGGAGGGGTTGTGGCTTGGTGGAGCCTGGACTTAGAAGCTTGGACTGGGGGTTGGGATAGGGGCAGTGGAACCGTGACAGGCGGCTCCAGGCAGCCCTGTCTGCCTGCCACAGGTTAATGATCATCCCAGGAACCTGGCAACCTCAGCTTGGCACTTGGCACCACCAACCAGTCACCCAAACACCCACCTGGGACTGCCACTGATTTTCCTGCCAACTAGAAATCAGGAGTTGTGGAGGGTGTAGACCCAGGGTCCCTGGAAGCCAGGGGTGGGAGTAGCTCAGGCCAGGGCTCTCCTTGGGCTGAGTCTCTAGGCTCCCTCCAATCCTCTAAGATTTCGCTGGTGCTTTGTCTTTATTCTAAAGCCCTCAATAGGAACTTATCAACAAGGCCAGAGGAAGGGGTCCTGAGTTTGCAGACCCACCCTCCTGATACCATAACAATCTCCATCCCATCCAAGGCAGTTGGGGTGGTGACGGGAGCTGTCAGGACAAGGAGCCCTGAAGCTTTTGGGAAGGCAGCCCAGAACTACCTTCCCATCTTGGCTCCCACCTCGTCTTCAGGAATAGGCAACCCTTCTTGGGATCCATGTTGTTATCCAAAACACCGAATGGTCTGGGTGATGACAGACGAGGTCCCCAAAATGGACCTGGACATTTGGGGCTGGGATGTTGTAAAGGAGCATCGTCCACCTGGTGTTGAAGTGAACAGTCTCCAGGAGGGGGTCTGTGAGGCACAGGGACATCTGGTTGTCAGGTGCTTCTTCTTCCAGTTTTCTCCAAGATGACAGCCAGTAACTCTCCCTCCCCAAAGAACCTATACATTTGGTAATCCAAAGCTTCAGACTTGCCTACTAGGCATGCCCCTTGGTCTCTTTTGCCTTGGATTTTTTTTCTGTAAAACGAAGGGTTGGATCATACTCAACCCTAAACATTCCCTGTAATTCTTATCACTATCAAATCTTAAAAAGCCTAGATCCCAAATCTCTCTGACTCCAGTCCTGAAGTTCTAGACATTTGCTGGATATTTCCCATTGGCCGTCCCTACTGGTCCTTCAGATTCAACAAATCTGAAACCAAATTCTTCTTTTTCTTTCACCAGCTTATGCATGGGCAGCAACTTCATCACTGTCCTATCACCCAGACACAGAAGGAAAATGTTTACCTGGGAATCCTGGTAGGTGTCCTACTCATTCCCCCTCCCTACCCTATATCCAGTCATCCTGTGAGCCCTACAGGTTGTTTCTCCCTAAGTTTAGCCAAATCCATCCATTCATTGTCCCCACTGCCACCATTTTAGTCCAGACCTTAGAGTTTCAGTCTTGTACCTTCACCTTTACCCCCTTTATATCCACCATACGTTCCACTGGACTTTCTAAAACTCAGTTCATCCAAAACTCATGAGCTTTTTCAGGGGCTCCCATTTCCTGTTCAGGAACTTCTGGCATGGCATCTGTGTCACCTACAACCTACAGTTCTTCCCATCTCCTCTCTCAGCTCTCTTCTATAGCCTTCATGCCAACCAGAATATTCCCCTTCCTGCCCTCTCCCTGTCCCCAAGTTGGCCATGCTCACTGCTGCCTCAGGAGCTGGTTCCCTTGGTTGAACCTCCTGCCCAGCTCCTGCTCATCACTGAAGAGCTGGCTCAAGTTTGACATTTTCCTTCCAGGAGCCCACTCCCTTGTCCTCTGCAGGTGTTATACTGCATTCCTCAAAGAAAGGGAGGGGGCACTATGGTCAAATAAATTGGGAAAACCCAGAGTTATACAAAGTGTAACAGGCTCCCCCCAATTCTCACAGGATTGGCAGAGCCTTTAATAGGTTAATGTGATAGTGCATCTCTTACTCCCCAAACTAACTTAATCACAGGACCCCTTTTGTATAGTATTATGGATAAGAGCAGACTCTGGAAGTCAGATTTCCTGATGCTTTCCGTTTGAATTCTGACTCCATCGCTAACTAGTTTTCACTTCTGGAAAATGAGCATCATAATGACTTATGTCACAAAGACTTATGAGCACTGAATGAGCTAATTCACATAAAGTGCTGAGTAGGGTACATTGTACCTAGTATAAGGTAAAAAAAAAAAAAAAAAGGAAGCATCTAGTTGCAGAAGTTATAGTGGAACAACTTGGAAAAAGCTTTACTATGTCCCACTCGACATTTAAGATTCTCAGTTGCCTCATCTTTTCCCTTGCATGTGTCATACAAATACGACCATTTCCCTTCAGGGTCTAGTACTATGCTGACCACACAGTAGGAACTTGGCCTAGGTGTTTCAGTGGCAACCATGGTGTTGTGGTTTGGTTGTGTCTGAATGTTGGGAGATGTGCAATGTGGCTCCATGGATGTGTTGGGTTGCAGCTGAGTAAGGGATAATCCCTCAGCTGTTGGGAAATAAAAAGAGATGAAGAAGCTAAAGGGAAAAGAGAAAGATGCACCTGGCAGCAGCAAGCATGGGAACAAAAGAGAAAGAATGGTTGGTCAGGAGTTGCTGGAGGTCCCCCTAGAGATGCTTATTTGTCCAAGTGAAATGACATGAAACTAGATTTCACTTGCCCATGCCCCACTCCTCCAAAGGCCCCAGGAGTTTTTACTTTGGGGGTACGCCCAGGGCATTGGGGAGTTTGTGGACAGAATCAGGGTAGAGAGCTGGCGCCTTGAACCTCCTGGGAGTGTCTCAAGGCTCTTCAGTCACCATGGAGACGCGTCGCCTCTGGCCTCAGAGACTCTCCCAGGACCTGAGGCCCCTCACCCAGGCTTTAGCCCCTGTTCCCCTTGGGCACAGCCAGAGACAGGGCAGACCCAGGAGAGCAAGAAGTGAGAGATGGAGAGAGAGAGAGTGAGTGAGAGCCAGCAGCCCAGGGGTGGCCAGAGCAAGGAGCTGAAGGAAGGGAAGGGAGGAGAGGTAGGATTAGGATACCTCAGCCTCAGTCAGAAGGGAGCACCCTAAGAGTGGGGATACAGAGCAGGCCAAATCCAAAGAACCTCAGGATTCCCTCCCGTCTCCCTGGGCCCTCCCTCCCAGTAGCCCAGGCTGGCGATCATGGTGAGGACATGCAGGGCAGGGCCCAGTAATTGTTGGGAATTGAGTGCTATTGGGATGAAACAGCTGGGAAAGGGACTTGGGGAGACCGTGCCCTGGAGGAAGGTGGCTGGTATAATCAAGGGCAGGCAGTACTCCTCGCTGTACTCCTCCCTCACCCGGTGCTCTGGCCTGAGCTCTGTCAGGGACTGCTCAATGTGAGCAGATTGGAAGGGTCAACTCTCAGCCAATGGACAAAGGGCAGGACTTGGGTGCATTTCACTTGGGTGCAGCTGCCCTTTCTTGGCGCAGGACGTCATTCCTAGGGAGAAGGCTTTACAAACATGGGATGAGGGGACACGCTGTCAGACGTGGGGGTAGATGGGATGACAGTAAATTAAGATAGGATTGGGGTTGAACACAGGTCTAGGAAGTGGGAAGGGGCAAAGAGAAGGGATGGGGAAATTGGGGAAACCTAAGGACAAAGGGCTGTTTCCAGTCTCTCTCACTCCTTCTCTCAGTTCCGGGAAAATAAGAAACCAAAACTCCAAAAATAGAGAACTTTATTGTCAGAGGTAAGTGTTTGGGTCTGGGGAAGGGGAGCTGGGGCCCAGCCACAGGAGCCTGGGGTGGGGAGGAGGCTGACACAGCACACCTAGAAGGCACAAATAGGGAGGCCCCCTTCCCTGACAGAGTCCCTACTCAGTTACCCCCTAGGACCCCTGGTCTCCCTGTTTCCCTTCTAGAGAAGCACCAATGGCAGGTCTCAGCTAGAGACCCAGGTTTGGAATAGACTTCTTCACTTCCCTCCCACACCTTCTGCCCTCAAACCCCTCTGCTCACCCACCCATCAGCCCCCACCAGCTAGACCAGGTGGGGTCTAGTGTCTCGGGATTTGACAATCACAGGCTTCTCCCAGTGGGGCGGGGGCAAGGAGGAGGATGCCACAGAGCACACCCTCCCTCAATTTTCACTAAGCCTAATGCTCTGAGCCTGGGTGAGGCAGCAGTGTCATTACCAAGGCCCCAGCATCCCCAGATCTTTGGTCCCACCTCCCACCACTGGCTCGGGTCGGCCCCTACGGGCTGGTGAGCACACAGGTCTGATACACCTGCTCTGTCACTCCCATACCTCAGTCCAGATGGCCCCATGATAGGGGTGGGGTAGGGGCCGGGGTGTGCTGAGCCGCAAGGGCTGGCCTACCTGCTTGCTGGGGTATTTGGGGGGGTTGGTGCGGTAGCTGTAGTCGGAGTACTGCTCAGAGCCTGTGGACGTGGTGTCACCTGTGCCCACGAATGTGTTTGCAGGTGGCAGGTCCTGCACCACCTGGTGCTTCTTGGAGGCCGAGGGTGACTGGGGCTGCAGCTGGATGGAAGGCAGTGGGGAGTTAGAGCGGTAGTGGCGGCCCAGGTCAGGGCTGCCCGGTGGATAGTTGAGGGGCAGGTGGATGCGGGGGCTGTCCCCAGGGGCGTCGCTCATCAGGTTGAACTTGAGGGATTTCTGCAGCCCGGCCTCGTCCTCATCTTCCACTGGCTTCACAGGCTTTGGGGACTTGCTCTTCTTGCCCTTGCTTTTGTTTCCCTTGGAGGCTTTGCTGCTGGGCTTGGGGGCATACAGGTCCTTGGTCTCCTTCTTTCCGGCCTGGTAGCCACTCTTGGCTTCCCGCTGCCGGCAGTAGCGCACAAGCACTGCCAGGGCAATGAGCAAGGCCACAGCCACAACACCAGCCACCACACCAAAGAGGATGTTGCCACGCTGCTTGGAGCGCTCGTATTCCGGGTCCCCAGCAATGTCGATGTCCAATGGCGTGTCCAGGCTGTGGCCCAGCAGGGTCTCTAGCAGGGTGCGGTTGGCCAGGGTCTCGTTGACATAAAGGTGGACCAAGGCTGTGCCATAGCGTGGGGGCTTGCCACGGTCACTGACCTTTACCACTAGGCGGTGCAGCCCGTGGTGGCGCCGCTCAATCTCCTTCTCGAGGGTGATGGCACCTGAATGTGACCCGATCTGGAAGAGTCCGTAAGGGTTGCCACCAGCAATGCTATAGGTCAACTCAGCATTGACACCAGAGTCAATGTCCTCAGCTGTCACCTGGCTGACCGTCTCACCAAGACGTGTCTGGGGGGTCAACAGCCGGTGGGAGGTGTTGGAAGGGGCAGTGATAAAAGGCGCATTGTCATTCTCGTCCAGCACGTTGATGGTGACACCAACATAAGCTGAGCGAGGTGGGACACCGCCATCCACCGCCTTCAGCTGGAATGTATAGGTGCTTTGCTGTTCCCGATCAAAGCTCAGGCTGGAGAGAATGGTGCCCGTGCCATTCTGAATAACAAAGTCACCATTGTCCTGCTCCACTGTGAGCTGTACCCGGGCATTCTCCCCCTTATCCCCATCAATGACGGTCACCATGCCCACTGGACTCAGTGCCGGCATGTTCTCCATCACTGAGAAGTTGTAGCCACTCAGCATAAACTTGGGGTCATTGTCATTGCAGTCCAGCACGTTGACGAGGACGGTGGCTGTGCCCTGCAGGCTCGGGCTGCCCCGGTCGGCTGCCACCACCTTTAACTCATAACTGTCCCGCTGTTCCCGATCAAGGGATGTCTTCACCCGGATCTCTCCAGTCTCAGGTGAGATGGTGAAGAGGCCCTTGGCGGCTGGCTCAGGCTCCAGAGAGTAAACCAGCTCAGCATTAGAGCCCGAGTCAGCATCACTGGCAGTGACTTCGGTGACCACTTCACCTGGCTTGTTGTTTTCTGGGAAGGCAACCTCAGTGACGCTCTGGGTGAAGACAGGTGCATTGTCATTGACATCTACCACCTGTACCTTGAGGGAGTTGGTACTAGAGAGTGGGGGATTGCCAGAGTCCACGGCCACAATCTCTATGGTGTAGTCCTTGACCTTCTCGTAGTCGAGCGGGGTGGTGGTCTGCAGGAAGTACTTCTTTTTGCTGTCACTTCCAGTCTCACTGGCCTGGCGTAGCTGGAAGGGCACGTCACCTGCCACCACACAGGTGACAGCTGCATTCTCTCCCTCATCTCGGTCAGATACCTGTACCAGGGCTACAGCTGTCTCCTCTGCCACATCTTCTGAGATGTTCGCCATCCCGTCTTGATGGGTCACCAACCCTATGCCCCGGATCTCAATGGTGGGGGCATTGTCGTTCATGTCCTTCACAGTCACCACCACTTGGGCGCGGGCACTCTTGGGGTTGGTGCCTCGGTCCTTGGCGAGCACTGAGAAGCGCAGGGTACTTACATCTTCACGATCCACGGGGCCCTGCACAGTAATAAGTCCAGTGTTCCTGTCCAGTCGCAGAAGACGCTTCACCACTTCAGGCGCCTGGTGGAATGTGTAGTCAATCTCCGCATTGGCACCTTGGTCCGAGTCATTGGCTTTCACCTTCAGGGCAGGGGAGAAGAGGAAAACAGGAATGAGTTAGTCTGGGGATAGCAAAGTCAGGGACACGTGTGCTGCCTTTCCAATGAGCACAGCAGATAGAATTCATTGAACGTGGCACCATTTCCAAAAGCAGCACCTATACTGCCCTTTTCCCAACCCTGACATTGTGGCAGGTATCACTGATCTATTTCCCGGAGGAGCACAGACGCAGCCTGCAAATCCTCAGCAGCGCTACAAGCAACTAGTAGAGATGGGATGGGGCATAATTCAACTCTGCTTACCATTCCTGTTCCAGTGTGCCCAAATATGGGGATGAGGATCCAGCTAGCAACTGGGGCAGCCCTTCCAGCCAGTTAAACTGGCCTTCAACCCTTCTAGAGAGCTGGAAAGGTGTGAGTAGTGGAAATGGCATGTATGCATGACATATGTGTATAACATGCACGCATGCACACACATGTGTTACAAGACTGGGGTTGTTATCGTGTGAGAAGGTACGTGTTTGTGCGCTTGTGTATTTGCACACGAGTAGAGCCCCACATGCCCCACCTGGAGGCCACAGGTGAGGGGATTTCTTTTGAAAGGAGCCAGGTGGGGATATGGGTCAGAGTGAGCCTGCCAGGCCACTGCTCTCTCAAACCGGGGAAACCTGTTTCAGCAGCTTCTTCCCTCCTGCCTGGCCCTGGCTAGGCACCAACTTGAGGAATCTGGGCGGCCGAGCTGCTGCGGCCGACAGGGAGGGGTTGGTGCAGGCCACAGAGCTTGCTGGCAGCGGGCTGGGATCCCAGCACCAAACAATGAACTGTCTGTCCCTTTGCAGTGGGCACGCCCTCCCACGCCAATCCCGACGCATACTTGGCCCAACTCTACAAATATGGGTGGTGATGGGGCAACAGGAACCTGGTGGGAATGGCTATGAGGTACCACTGGTCAGGGAGAAACAGAGGGTTCGAATTACGTCACAGACAGACAGAATGTGATGGCAGTAGGATGTGGGTGTTGGGGATAAACAGACAGGTATAACTTGGCAGAGTCTCTGAGAAGCACAGCGGACGAGGCCTGGGTTCAAATCCCAGCTCCACCACTTTCCAACTAACTATGTGACCTTGGGCCAATTACTCAACCTCCTCAAGCCTCAGTCTACAAAATGTATAAAATGGGGATAATAATAGAACCTATCTCACGGGGTTGTGGTGAGAATTAAGTGAGATAATACTTCTAAAACTGCCTAACACTGCCTGGCACGTGGCAAAAGCTCCCTAAATAGCATCTATCCCTCTTTTTTGTTTTGTTTTGCTTTGTTTTAGAGAGAGAGAGCATGAACTGGGGAGAGGGACAGAAGAAGAGAAAGAAAAAGAGAAAAAGAGAGAGAGAGAGTTGTAAGCAGGCTCCATGCCCAATGCAAAGTCCAACGCAGGGCTCAATCCCATGACCCTGGGATTATGACCTGAGCCGAATTCAAGAGTCAAATGCTTAACCGACTGAGCCACCCACGCACCCCAACATTCATCCCTCTTTTTGTCCATCCACCTGTCTATCTCAGAAAATTTGTGCTAACACAGTGCTGGACACCACATCTGATGGGCCCTCAAACCACTGCTAGTCTCCTCTCCTTCTGGCTGGGAACCAGCACTCTTTCAACAGTGGAGACACCTGGGCAGGGCTTCCTAGCTACCCTGGTATTTGCTAACCCCTGTGAGAGCCAACCTGTTTCTTCTCGCCAACCGCCCTGTCCCCGGTCTATCTGTCCCCTACCTTTTCATTATGATTTCCACCTCTCCCTGTCTCCAGACTGGTCACCCTGCTTCTTATCTACCTGTCTTGCCATCTTACCTCCCTTTGTCTGGATGACTCTTCACTCCTGTCTCTGTTTCCCTCCCCGCCTTTTTGAGTTCTTCCTGCCTCTTTCCCACTGCTTGTCCTTTCCCATCCTCTCTTTTCTGCCCTTCCTCTAGCCCCATCTCTGCCCTGCTCTCTTGCTTCAGCCCACTGGAAGGGGATCTAAGCTGTTACATGCATAGGCTTTGAAGCCAGACTGCTGGATGGGGTCAGGGTGGGATGTGAACACATCAGCTGGGTGAGATCAGGTGAGTTTCCAAATCTCTATGGGCTCGGTTTCCCATCAGTGAAATGGGGATAATGCTTACCTTGTACTGTAAGGATTAAATGACATAATACACATAATGTGTTCGGAACACTGCCTGGCACCCAGGCTGTTATTATTCACCATCTCTGATGGTCTGTCTCCCTATTCTTCCTCAGTCTCTCTTCTACACGTTCAAGTCCACCAGCCTCTTAAAAAAAAAAGGACAGGACTGAAACTCCTTCCCATGCCCTGCTTCAGTTTAAGGATACAGAATGAAGGGTTTCCCAGGATGGTAACGGTATACAGGGCAGGCTGTGCCCTCCTCAGCTCCCTCACTTCAAAGACAGACAGCTTCAGCCCAGGGGGAAGGAGAAAGGAGCTGGGGCTGGCAGGAGGCCAGGGCTGAGATGACAGCAGGAGATACGCCCACCTGTCTGCAGGGACGCTTTCTTTGCTCCCTCCCAGGCCCTGGCTCCACCAAGCTGCCCAAGCCCCTGGGGCAGTTCCCATGGAGAGGGGTGCTGAGAACTTCAGTAGAAGCAACCGACCCCCCATTGTACCAAGCATCCCATACTCAAGAGCACCCTGTACCAGGGAAGGAAGCTGGTGTACAGACAGACATCTGACTGCAGTTTTCTAGAACTGTGAGGACTCACTTGGCTAAAATAATCTCATTCGACTGTCAGGGAGAGGCAAAGTAAGGCTCTGTCCTCTAGTTTCAGGAGAATCTCATGTGGCTAAAGGGCCATTGGTTGGGAAGATATTCTCATCTCTGGAGAGACTGTTCTTGTTCTAACTTGGCTCACTCAGCTGGGGAGGAGAATATCTTTTGACTTGGGAGGGGATTTCACTTCTCAGAGGTTTCTCCAACTTGAGTCGGCCTTGGGAATGGGTGGGGGGGGGGATTGTTGTTCATATGCTATCTGTGCTATGCTATGTCACTCTAAGTAGTTTGATAGAGGAAAACCATATCACCTGCTGGGGTAGGGTGGGGCTTATAGGAAGATCTCACTGGGGCTGGGGAAAAAAGCTCTTACCACAGTACCCTGGCAGTTTCCCCTTAAGTAAAGGGAACATTCATCAGGCTGGGTTGGGCTCCCATTTCTAAAGGTGGGAACCCTAACAGTTAGATGGAGGGGCCTCTCACCTGGATGACTGAGTGGCCTATGGGGCTGTTCTCAGACAGCTCAGCCTCATAGGAGGGCCGCTCGAACTTGGGGGCGTTGTCATTGGTGTCAAGCACAGTGACTCGAAGCAGGGCACTGCTGGCACGTGGGGGGCTGCCACCATCCTGCACCTTGATGGTGAGGTCATAGGAATCCCAGCGCTCCCGGTCCAGGTTGCCCATCACGATGAGCTGTGGCTGCTTCCCCTCCTGGTCCTCTGCCACCTGAAGCCCAAATAGCTCCTGGGCCTCGGGCCCGGCCTGCAGCTCATAGGACGCCACACCGTTGGGGCCAGCATCACGGTCAGAAGCCACCGGGATGGGGAAGAGTGAGCCGATGTTGGTGTTCTCAGGGATGGGTAACGTGATGACTGGCGAGGCGAAGTTGGGCGTGTTGTCATTGATGTCCTGTACCTCTATCTGGCCCTCTAACAGCCGGGGACTGCCATTCTGCACGAGGTCTGTAATAGACACCTCAAACTCCAGGATGCAGGGCTCACCGGGGAGCTGGTTCTGGCATTCACGGAGCCCCTCGCGGTCGATAGAGGTCTCCGTGGTGAAGATGTCTCCCGTCTTGCCATCCACCCGCAGGTACGGGGAGCCTACCTCTAGTTTGTACAGGTGGCCCATATCTGGAAAACCGTAGTCAGCTGCGAGGCTCCCAATGAGGGTGTTGGGTGGCTGTTCCTCCAGCACCTTGTACACCACCCGAGTGGCATGGCCTGGGGACGCGGCCAGCAGAAGCAGCAGTGTCAGTAACAAGGGAGGCAGCAGCAACCGTTGCCCCCCAGGGCCTGGGCTAGGCCTCAGGGGCCCCATCCTGGCAGGCTCTAGAATCAGGAGGGCTGCAAGGGGAAGAGGCAAAACAGGAGGTCAGCTGGGAGGAGGAACCCAAGCCAGCCCCTGACTCTCCCTCTGCCTCCTATACACTAGCCCATGAGGAGAGCTCAGCTCCAGCCCAGAACCCTGATTCCAAAACCCGGAACCCTGAGTTTCACCCACAGCTGGGTGTAGCAGCAGTGTCTGCCCCAGCTGGAGGAGCAGGTAAGGGGCCTGGAACAAGTCTAGAGCAGCTCCCGCCCATGGAACGCCCTGACCCTCCTGACACTCCCTCCTCCCTGCTCTCTATTCTGTGCTTTGCCCAACACCTCCTTCTCACCAGCATCCTGCCTTAGTCACCCATGGTAATTACCCTGATACTGAGATACAGAGAGACAGCAAGTGGAAGGGGAAGGCCTTAAGCAACCCCCCACATACATGGTAGGAAAGAGACACGGGCACCCCTTACATTCCCCAGACCCCATAAGGAGGGCCACTCAGGATGGCTGGAGAGAGTAGGAAGGACCTCTCATTTCTCTCCCTTCTGAGATGCCAGTCAATATATGTGTATGAGATGTGACATGTCAAATGCCTTTTTTTTTTAATGTTTATTTACTTAGAGAGAGGGAGAGAGAGAGAGAGAGAGAGAGAGCGCGCAAGCAGGGTAGGGGCAGAGGGGGAGACACGGAATCCGAAGCAGGCTCCACACTGTCAGCAAAGCCCCATTCCAGGCTCGATCCCACAAACCGTGAGATCATGACCTGAGCCAGAGTCGGACGCTCAACTGACTGAGCCACCAAGGCACCCTCAAATGATTCATTTCTGACAATAATCACCTACAGTGCCCAATGCTTTCACCCGCATGGGGGGGGGGCAGTTGAAACTAGGCACCTATCAAGGCTTGGAGATGGCTGGAGTTGAAGAGAAGGAGTTAGCCACCCACCTCCCCTCAGACACATGCTGCGCTGGCCAGTTCCCAGGACTCCAGCTCCTCCCTCCCTCCCCTACTTCCACTGCGGGCAGACTAGACACCGACAGGTGTGTGGAAGAACAGTGTAGAGGTTAACACTGGGGTCAGGACTGTGGTCAGGGCTGACTAGCCCTGGAAGTGGCATCGGGAGCTGCCCTGGCCTGTCTTTAGCAACTGCGAGCCCAGCAGGTCTAACTGGGACAGAACTGCCAACCACACCACCAGCCTCTCCCTGACCACTCCCCTCCAGGCCCTATGTAGAGTCTCTCAGTAAACATCTGGCTCCTATTTGACCCCTCTCCTCACAGACATCTGGCCCCTATTTCATACCTTGCCCCTCCCCCCTTAACTGGTCCAGTCGCATCTCAGACATGCTTCTCCATGCCAGCCCCCAGGTCCTTCCAATTGGAGCCCCTGTGTGTCACAGCCAACCACAAGCTGCACTCCCATCACCCCAATTACTCACTTCTGCCCATCTCTTCCAGCTTTGAGGCTATGCGTTTGCAGACCCCAGCCAGACCTACTACTGTCCCAGTCTTGACCCCTTCTTCCTCTAGGAGGCCATGGCCATGGCCAGCTCCTCTATTAATAAATCCAAAGTCAAGCATTTCCTGCAGAGGACTCAGGGTCACTCTCCTTTTCCCACCTCCCCATTTGCACCTGAAGTACCTGCCTCCCACCTGGAAATCCTACCCAGCCTTGTCTTAGGTGGCACCTATCCCACCAAAGGCAGACTCTGGTCCCCCAAGAAGCCTTCCCAGGCCTCTCCAGCCCATGGTGACCTCTCCTTTCTCCAACTCACAGCCATTATTGTCTGCTCCAATCCTGTGGCAATGAATCACTGAGCTCTCTGGGACACCGCCCTCCTGCCTGTGTTGTTCAACCCCAGTACTGTGCACCTATTCCTGCGTTCTCTGGCTCTCCAGGCAAACGCCAAACTTCCTGAAAGTAGGGCCAGGCTCCCTACATTCATCTCCCTGCCCCAACCCACGCACCTTCACAATGCTGGGCACCATGCATTCAACAAATGTTTATTGTGACTTAAAATGTGCCAGGCTCTGTCCCAGGCACTGGAACACAACAGCATACAAGATAGACTCAGTCTGCTACCGTGGAGCTCACAACAGTTCTACCTCAATGACTATTTGTCAATCTTGTTTGGTTGTAATCATTTGGCACATGTAAGGCTGCGGGATGAAGAAGACATCAGACAGTCTGAGGTGAACCCTAACTGCCCATTTCCTGGCTGCTGAGCAGGAGGAAATGATTTAGAGCTTCAGTTTCCTTATCTGTAAAATGGGAATAATACTACCTATTGTCTAGGGAGTTTGAAATTTTGTGGGCTAAATGCCTAGCACACAGTAAATAGTCAACAAATGCTCCCTCAAAGCACCTACAATTGTAGTTATGTGGCTCTTTGGGAAGTAATTTGTCAAATGTCTTTCCTACAAGACTGAGCATACAGCAGGAGAGGCTCTGCTTTGTTTGCTCCTACCTCCTCAGGACGCTGCTCTGGACCCAGGACACAGCAGGCACTCAGAAAGAGGCCTAGGGTGACTATTTTAGCTCCCAGGCTTAGCCTATCCTGGCACTTTCTGGGTGGTTACTGCTTATTTCCTTACCCAATTCCCTTACTCCATTGAGAACCTACCAGGGTCAAATTTAATCCCTCTCTGTTTAGGTCCACAGTAGACTCTTAGCAAATGTTCACTGAACGCAGATTCCCTACACAAGTCAAACACTTGACTTCCTTCACATAGCCTTCCCGAACCACACCAGCTCCCACCGTCACTCCTTGGCAGTAAGGTGCTCAGAATGTGTGAGGCTGCTATCAGATTAGTGTGTGTGCTTGTTCTGAGTTGCAATCTTAATCTCTGTAAAGGAAGGAGGAATTTATCTAATGCCCCATGTGGAACCATCCTCCCATCACTTCCCCTCTACCTGAATGGACCTAGCACAAGGCTCATCTTACTTTCAAGCTCCAACCCAATCACACCTCCAATGGACTCTCACCAAAGAACCTCACTCCCTGCTGGGTATCTGACCCTCTGTCCTCCCATGGGGGTGGGAGGGGAACAGCACACACACACACACACACACACACACACACACACACACGATGGAATCCTCTTGCACACCAATTCTATGCATAAATCTTGGGAGGGTGGGGGTTATATGGGAATTACCCAAAACCTGACACAGAGGAGAAATAAGGCAGTGACTGCTTGCCTCCACTCACTCTCTTCAGAACAGGGATTCTTAACCTTTTTAGATCATAGCCCCCTTTATGAATTTTATGAAACCACGGTGCATATTTTTCCAAGAAAAAATGAATGCTCACACATTTTGGCTATAAATTCAGAGGTCTGTGGTCTGACAGAGTCAGGGTGATTTTGATTTGTAGCGGCTCCAATAGCTACAGGCTAAGCCCTTCCTTCCCCCTCTCAGGGTCACAATACACAGTTCTAACCCCTCAGGCGTCCCAGGCAGCTCAAACACAGTAACCACCCCCTACCCCGCCACACACACACACATTTTTTTCTCTCTCACTCATTCACACTGTCACCCTTATGAGATCCCTTACCTCCATCCAGCAGAAGAGTCAGGAAAGGACTGTGGTATACAACTTCTGAGTTGGAAAGAGAGCCACAGAGGAATATCCAAGGCCAGGAAGGTATGGGGAAGAAGGTGTTTTTAGGAAGTAGGAATTTAGGGGAACATAGGTTTGGGGGTGTGGCTACACACAGTGAGGGCCAGAGTTGAAGAAGCTTTAAGGCCCATGAAGTGCCTGGAAAGTTGCTTTAAAATGATGCCCCCACCCCAGGAATTCTGATTCTAGGGGGAGGGACCTAGAGAACCCCCCACCCCAGACAGCAGGGTACAATATCAGGAAACACTAGGTCCCTGGAGTTAAGAAAGAAGTGCAAATTCTACAGTCGCCTTTACCATCATCATCACTGTCATCACTATCATTATCATCCCAGTTAACACTCCCTGAGATTTTACTCCATTTGCATACATTATCTCATCTAATCCTCCCCACCCTCTGAAACGGGTACTTTATTATTACCCAGCTCCCCATGGTACAGATGATAAAATTGAGGCTCAGAAAGAATAAGGAACTGTCTCAGGTCACAAAAGTAGTAAGTGAAGAGTCAGGATGTGGGAAATAAGAATGTCTCTTCAAGGCCCAGAGTCTGGGGGGGAAAGAAAATCAACAAAGGTCACAGAGGCTAGAATGTGTTTGCTATGTAGCATCTCCTCCCTCCCTCCCTCTCCCCACTCCGGGCTACCAACTTGCCTGGAAAGAAAGAGAGGGCTTGGGGTTCAAGGACTGAACCCCAAGCCTCCCAGGCCTCCCCCCCCCCACCCGACCACAGGGCACATGCCATCCTAGGGATGCAGGAGTCAGAGGAACCAGGACCAGCAGTGAGGCAGCCCTAACCCTGGCCCCCAGCATCCCTGAACTTTGCTCAGGTGGTTGGTTATTGGGAGTCATTAGTCCCAGGCGGCAGCTTTTGAAGTGATTAGCATCTTATCTGCCCTTGCCCAGGCACTGGCTGCCTTCCTGGCAAGGGTGTCCCCACCTCTGCCCCGTGACATAGGCACCCTGAGAAGCAGAGTTGCAGCATACACAGTGATTCATTCTTCTCAGGCCTGAGGAGTGCAATAAGGTATGAGGGGGCAGAGTCCAGGGAAGGCCAAGGAAAACGCCATCTGTGTCAACATCTGGGGAGGGAGGAGAATAGCAGTGAAGGTTCACCTGGAACCTTCAGTTTCAGTCCACCTCAGGGACCATGGTCCACTTTCTGATGAATGCTAAAACACTTAGAGGCAGCCGTCACTGGGACCAGGTCAGCTCTGACCCCCACCCTTCTTACCCTTGCACTGTTACACAACAGCCACTACCACCAGGGGCAAAAAAAAAAAAAAAAAAAAAAAAACCAAAAAAAAACAACAAACAAACAAAAACCACAAAGGACAAAGCCAACCTCTGGGAGAGTAGGGTAAACAAGCAGGGCTGTGTGGGGTGGAGCTGTTCAGAGACTTCCCACAGTGAACAAGTGCACAGCCCTCAGCTCCTCTCCCTTCTCTTTCACAACCCTCTATTAGCCTCTGCAGGGCTTCCAGGCACCTGCATTCTTGAGTCAGATTGTTGGGCTCAAACCCTTGCTCCACCACTTACTTCCTAGCTATATGACCTTGGCCAGGTGACTTCACCTTTCTGAACCTACTTCCATATTGTGGAATGGAAATAATAAATTCTGCCCCTTGGAAGGTATCTGGGAGAATTAAATGAGATCTGTGGCATTGAGATCTATTACGTTGTAAAGGACTGATATATATACATACATATAGCATTTTATTTCCAGCATCAGGCACACAGTAGGTGCTCACTGGTTCAGTAAATAAATGCACCCATCCCCTGCCAGTTGAGCAGACCTATGAAGACAAGGTTGGTGTGTATCTTACCACTGTATTGCATCCTCACCACCCACCATGGGCCCTGGTGGATAGCAGGTGCTCAATACATCGTTGAAAGAATCTCACTCTGCAGCACCAGCTATCCTTGCTCAAGGTAGGGGTAGCCCTCACCCCATATCAGAAGAGCCTTCTCCATCTCCTCCCCATCCCCCTCCCGACCCCCCCACCCCCACCCCCGCCCCCGCAGGCCTTCTCCTGGTGCTTCCACCCCTCTCCTCCCAGCAGTAAGCTCACTATTTCTATCTAGCCCAGATCCCCTGACCGAGTAGCCACAGCAGCATCAGCCCCTCTGCTAGGAAGATACCAGACCAGCAAGACACCCTCTTCCAGATGAAGTCACTTACTGAATTGGGTCGGAGGAGAGAGGGGAAACACGCTGCTAGAACTGCAACCAGATCTGCTCCTCTACTACACTACCCCTAGGCCATCCCTGGAGGCCCTTCTCATCCCTCTCCCCCATTCCACCCCACGCCCTGGGCTACTTGTAATTACAGATTTCAATCCTCCTAGACCTCTACGTCAAGAAACTAGCCCCCACCTCTAGGCTGTCACAAACACCTTCGGGGCGACCTCTTTCCTGGCAGCTACGGGAAGTTGGCCCAGAGCAGGTAATGGAAGGCCCCTAGCGTCTTCCGGCAAGGTGTCCTGGACTCCATCGCCGGGGCAACCCCCTGTCTACACCTCCGTGGTCAGCGGGCGCTCCCCGCACACACCCAGAGCGTGGGCATCTCCTCCCAGAGGACGCAGTCGTGTGGTGGTGGGGAACGGCTGTTCCTCCACCATCCTCGGACTCAGGCGGCCCCACCCCCATCCCAGCGACGCAGGGCCTCCGGGAGCTCAAGGCGAGGCGGGGGAGGGGGGAGCGGTGAGAACGTGCCTCGGCTAGCGGGCCCCTTGCGCCCCCGGCCCCAGCGGCCGCCGCGGGGAATCCCTCCTCCTCCGCGTCTCGGCCCTCTGCCTAGGGTCCCCCAGCAAGCGGGCGCCGGCGGGAGCCGAGCAGCGGGCGCCGGGAGGGGGCGGGGAGCGAGCCGGCGCCGGAATCACAAAGCGTGGCGGGCCAAGCCGGGTGGGGACATTCTCCAGAAAAGGACCCTCTCAAGGCTAGCAGAAAGGGGTCTTTGCCCCGCACTCAATCCTCACAGACCTCAACGCCTCACCGAATACTTCCAGCTAGAAGAAACAGTCGTCAATCACTGCTGGGGAAACTGAGGCCAGAAGTCTGG
This sequence comes from Panthera pardus, assembly GCF_024362965.1. NCBI lineage: Eukaryota > Metazoa > Chordata > Mammalia > Carnivora > Felidae > Panthera > Panthera pardus. Next base: position 121,133,441 of record NW_026526765.1, on the reverse strand, counting down.
CTCCCGAGGGTAGCTGAGTCCGTCTCGCCTACCAGTTTTGCTCCAGCGCGTGCAGCGATCTCCCTTCGGGCCGCAGGGCCTTGCCCGCGCACACGACTCTGGCCTGTAGCCGGCACCCGGAGGAGGGGGCGTCCAGGTGTGAGAGGGACACAGGTGTGCGGGACCCAGGTGTGCTGGGGACCCAGGTGGCTCGCAGAACGCAGCTAAAAGGCCCGAAGAGGGTCGCAAATACCGCCGCAGGCTTGCACCCTCTGCAAAGGGACCTGGGGCCCTGAAGCCCAAGGGAGCCGGGGTGGCGCGGCCTGCCAGTCCAGCCTGTTCCGGGAATACCCGGCCAGGGCTGGCCGCGGAGTGGGGGTGGGGGAGACGCAGGCAGGGAAGCCGGTCCAGCCAGCCCCCAGGGTTCCCGCTGTGCTGATATTTACAATAACAATGTCGTGATTAAGATGAAGGGGCGCTGGGGGCTCGCCGGACCGCCCAGCGGCTTTCCAGGACGGAATCTGGCCTCGGAGGGAGAGGGACTGAGTGTGTATTTGTGTGTATGGGCTGCAGGTGTAATGTGACACTGTTGGTGTAAGGTGTGTGTGACACCCAGTGTTAAGATGTGTGAAGCAGTAGATTCTGTGTTTGTGCCCGTGAGGCGCCGCTGTAGGTTCTACTTTCTGTGTTAGGGTGTGTGCCGTCAAGGCGTGTGCTGAGACACTAGGCTTGTGTGTTTATGTGGGTGCAGTTGAGGGGGGCAAGCGAGACGTGTGTTGTGTTATCTATGTTCTGGCCAAGGAGTGCGTAACATATTTTATGGTAGGGTGTGTTCCTTAAAGGAATATGTATGTGAGAGGCTAGGTTTTGAGTGTTCATTTGGCGAACTGTGGCTGTGACACTCGTACATGAGGGCACGGGATTGTGTTTGTGTGTCCATGTCGCCGAATGTCACACCCGGTTATGTTCTGTCGCTCTGTTGTGGCCAAGGGTTGTGTGTCCGTGCTGCCGAGCGTGCAGACGCTGAAGCGGATTATGTGCTAGTGACGGTGCCCCAGTGGGCGCTGGTGTGCGGGAGGTATGTCTGTGTGCACATATGTACGGATGTATGTATGCGTGTACATATGTCCGTGGTCTGGCCCTCTGGTTGCCCGCGGGGAGCTTGAAGCACCTAAGTGATCCGAGCTGGTCGCCCAACAAGTGTGTGTGTGCGTTGTGTATTAGGGTCCTTGCTTGCTTCGTCCTCGGGGAGCCCCCCCCCTCAAACTGGGGGCTGCGCGCTTCCCCCAACCACCTCCGTTCGGCGCGCTCCTAGAGTCGCCTTATTCCCCGCGGGTCCAAACGCGCAGGGGTGCGGGACGCCGAGGCAAAGGTCCGGTTCAGCACCCCCTCTTCTCGCTCCGCTCCTCGCCGCGGACTTTGGAGGCCAGGGTGCCCCGGCCGTAACCCCCAGCCCAAGCTCCCAGCCGCCCCCACCTCAGCCCCAGCGCGCTGAGCACAGCCTGGGCCCCCGTGGCCTCGCTCCGCTGAGCGCCCCTCCCTCAGCTCCCGCCGGCTATGGCCGCTCCTGGCCGGGAGCCGCCGCTGCCTCCACCGCCACCGGATCCTTACCCGCCTCGGGGCACCGCCGGCCGCCGGCCCTGCTGTCCATGAGCCGCCACCGGCCCCGGCCCGGGCTGCGGCTCGGCACGGCTCGGGCTGGCGCTGCGGTTCAGGCTCCGGCTCCGGCTGGCTCTGGGCACAGCAGCCCCGGCGGCTTCGTGTCCGCGCCGCGCTCCCGCTCCCCGAGTGTGTGAGGCGGCGGCGGCGGCGGCGGCGGCGGCGGAGCCAGCAGCGAGCGGAGCGCACAGCCCGGCCCGCCCCCTCCCTCCCCCTCCCTCCTGGCCCGCCCGCCCGCCTCCCGCCCGCCTCCCCGCCCTCAGCCCCCCCCCCCCCCCCCGGCCGGGAGGTGGAGCTCGGGACCGCTCTGGTCCCTCCGGGAGGGGACCCCGAGCACTGCTCCCCAAAGCCACGACTCCCCTTCGCTATCTCCCCACTACCCCGGGCCCGGATACACAGGCAGTACCCCTCCCTGGCTCTTCACCTTGCACTTATCCCACTAGAGCCCCCATCTGGGACCCCTCCTGAATTCCCTTCCTAACCTCACTCAAACACCTGTCCCCTACCCTGCCTCTTGGGAAGTTGGGGCAGGGGAAATGTCTCCCCCAGTGCCTTCTTCCCTGGAGGGCATCCGTTCCTCCAGATCCACCTTCTTCCCGACCAGACCCCCAGATCACCCCGCGTGGCCCTCCCTTCCCATTGCGCTCTGGGGAAGTCCACCCCTCCCCCTCTGGCCGAAGCCGCAGAGCGGTCAGCCTCTAAGGCCGCAGCAAGCCGTGGGGGTGGGGCTATGGAGGGGACCTTAGGAGGGGGAGGGTAATGTGACCCGGGGGCTCCTCTAGAATGAGGATGGGGGATATATACAAGAGTGAGAATGAGGTGAAGCGCCGGAGCTTGGGCTCTTCGAGGGTCCCCCTATCACCTGCCCTCAGGGCGGGATGGAATTGTGGCCCCACATATTTACCAGTGACATACACACATTCAGACTCACACGGGTCTCTGCCCCACAAGGCCGCTCAGTGTCACGGCCTGTGTTACACGCCCTCGCAGTGCCACACGCTCCCTGTCACACTCACACTCACCGAGTCACACACGGTGTCACACGCCGTGTCTTACACACTCCTATTCTGGTTTCTCCCTCTCAGCTCTGGCTCTCTGGCGCCATCTAGAGGTCTCTGAGAGCTTGGGAACTCCCTTTCCTGTGCTCAGGGTTTGGTATCCCAGCATCCAAAATGCTCCACTTCAATATGACGTCCTGCCTTTTGCCACTTATAGGCCTAGGCAGGGTGTTCTAGGTCAAAAGAATGAGGAATACTATCCCTGGCGAGGCCTGGCACTGGGTGTGGAAAAGCCTATTATGGGATGACTGGTTGTTTGGCCTCTATTTGCCATAGCCTCTGTCCCCTTCCTGTCCCCCATTTTCCCATCCCTACCACTTTTATTCCCTTTTTCTTCTTCTTCCTCCCCCTCCCCCTCCCTTCTGTCTCCCCACGTTTCTGTGGAACACTATTCTGGGTAAGGTGGGATCTCAGGCCAGCTAAGAGGGCACTCGAGGACTGCCAAAGATCTCATGCAGAGCAGCCTCCCTCACTCAGCCTCCCTTTCTGACCTGGGCCCTCTTCTAGTGCCTACTCCCAGCCCTCAACCCCAGGAGCCCACGTGGGAGGCTCTGGGTGGGATGAGCTAGTGAAAGGAGGATCTGTACTGTAACAGGCTTCTCTACCTCTGCCCCCGCCAAACTCACACTCTCCTCATCATTGAGCACATCTCCAAGGAAGGAATTAGTGGCCCAGAGAGAAGAAATCTTCCACAGAGGAGCTGCCCCAGGCTCCCTGCCCCCAGCATGTGCCCACTGCCCACTGCAGCAAACCCTCCCCAGTTGGCTTGCTGGGAGCCATTCAAAGGCTCCTCTGTTCTCATCCCTTGCTCAGGGCTGAACAAGATAGGCAGCCGCGGAGCTGGGCAGGAAATGCTAATTTCCCAGATGTTCTCCTCCATCCTCCCTGCTCCACCACCATCAAACCCAAATCCTGCACCAAGTGGTAGGAGCAGAACTGGGCCAGAGCAACACAGGGTGTGCCTACTCTTCTCCCTGCTTCCCATCCCCTCCTACCCCAGCTGCCAGGCTGGGCTCTGGGGGGTGGGGGAATCTGAGCCTGGGGCAGTGTAGACATGGGGATGATACTGTCTCCCCTAGAAAGGAGGCCAGCAAACAGTAGGGACTAGGAGGTGGCATCTGAAGAGGAGAGAAGCCAAGGCTCCTGGCCTCCTACCAAACTGGGACCTGGCAGTAGAGCAAGTAGAGCACTGGGGGGCTCCTGAAACTAATGGTGCCTGAGATTCCACTTGAGACCTTGCCAGGGGTTGGAGCCTGGGGGATGCTAGGTGTGGAAGTGGTTGGTATTCTTGTCGCCTAAGGCTCTTGCTGTGATATGAATGTACCTGGGATGGGCTGTGGCCAAGAGGACTAGGGTGCTGTAAGGCCTGGCACTATAACAGAAAGGTTGCTGTTTTTTTGTTTTTTAATGTTTATTTATTTTTGAGAGGGGGGGGAGTGAGGGAGAGAGAGAGAGAGAGAGAGAGAGAGAGCAAGCTGTGGGGGGAGGGGCAGAGAGAGAGAGAGGGAGACAGAGGATCTGAAGCAGGCTATGCTCTGACAGCAGAGAGCCCACTGCAGGACTTGAACTCACGAACCGGTGCAATCATGACCTGAGCCAAAGTCGAACACTTAGCCGACTAAGCCACCCAGGCATCCCAGTTGCTGTTTCTGACTGCAGCTCAAATACTGTTGCAATGCTGTGATGCTGGTGTACATAGGCTATAGCCAGAACAACACAGAGTACCTACGAGTCTGTTGCCAAGCTCTGCGTGTGTGTGTGTGTGTGTGTGTGTGTGTGTGTGTGTGTGTGTGTGTGTTCATGTGTGCATTTTGAGGGAAGAGCTGTAACTGAAATGCCATTGGGCCTGAAGTTATAGGTGTGAGGCTGGCACACCTGAGAATGGCTATAGCAAAGAAGCAGTTCTCTGATAATATGACGTAGGTAGAGCTGTAGCTGGATCCATTGCCTAGGTCCTAGGAGATGAGAGGCTGTTGCTAGGAGCCTGTACCTGGGAGGAAGTCTGTTACCTGGGATAAGAGCAGAGCTACTGTTGTGTATAGGACTGTAGCTGGGATGCTATTGGTCCCGAAGCTATAGCTGTGATGACAGCATACCAGGGATTGGCTATAGCTAAGATGCTGTTGCCCAGGCTTGTGGCTGTGCTGTTACTGTGTGCGGGATTCTAGCTGGGATGCTGTTATGCCTGCAGCCATAGCTCTGAAGCTTAAGTGTAGCTGGGAGGCCATTTCCTAGTAATGTAGCTGGACCACTGTTGTGTGGGGGCCATAGCCCAGACTCTGTTGCCTAGGAGATGAGAAGCTGTTCCCTAGGATGCTGTTCTGGGAGGCAGCATGCAACCTGAGCTGGGACCCATCTGCTGTTGGAGCTGATCTACTGTTTTACTTGGGATGGTTCTGTGTGTCTGTTGCTGCGCCTGTGGCTGGCCGGGTGGGAGAAGGCGAGTGAGTTCTGCCTTGAGGTCTGGGAGATGCCAGGAGCCTGAGGCTGGGCGGGGGCTGCCGCTCTGGGGAGGCTCCAGCAGCTGCTCTGCTGTGGAGCTGGGAAGCCTGTTTTCATTACTGTTTTAACTCTTTTTTTAACCTTGTTTTTCTCTCGGCTGCACTTTCGCTCACTCATTAATTTTGGTATTTTTCTCACGGTGCCTCAGCCCCTGTCACGGCTGCCATGGCAACAGGAGGCAGTGTGCACAGCGCCAAAATATCTGATCAAAAAATAACCAAAATAAGCAAACACCAAAATGGCTGTGCTGGGGGCTATAGCCAAGAGAGAGCCCATGGCTTAGATCCAGGAAACCCAGGCTCCCAAGGGACCCCTTTCACTCCCTCCTCTTCTCCAGGGAAGCTTTGCTGAAAGCCCTGATAACCTGGGAGGCCCCTTCCCAAAAGCCCCCCACAACACATTCTCCCAGGACTCTGAGGCTTCCAATGGCCCTCACCCAATAGGCAGCTTTGCCTGAAGTGGGAGCATGGGGAGGATGTGAGGGCTGGGGATTACTTCCCAGCAGCTGACAGTTAAGCCTCTCAGAAGCTCCCTACTTGTCCTAGCCACACACATCTATACCCCACCCAGCCACCTTCTCCTGGCCCCTCCTTCCTTAAGCTTCTTCCACCTTCTCTGCTCCCAACTGCTAATTGGCCGCCTCTATTTTCTTCTTTTCATACCCCAGCATCCTGATGGGACAGAAGACGGGAGGGAGCTGCAGCCTGCAGGCCCATTGCCCAACTCCTCAGTGGAGGTGCTAGGGAGAGATGCCACAAAAGTATTGACACCCTGAGGCCTCTGGCCACCTCTAGGTCCAGCTGCCAGGGACAATTCCTGAATAGTCCTGAATACCCACACTCACTCCAGTTTCCACTCCTACTTCCTGGGAGCCTGCTCATTTCCCGAGGGCCTCCTTCTCTCAAGTGAACATGTTCCCAGGAGAGGTAAACTGATAGAGCCTCATATGAAATAGGAAGGGGCAGAGGTCTTGGTATTACTGTCTCCCTTCCTCTTCACCCACTCATTTCCCTTCTGAAGGGGACTTTTGGATGTCTGGAGCATTGAGAACTGGAGGAACAGGGATCCCCTCGATTCTGCCTCAAATCACATCACCCAGTTATATCCCTGGCTGCTTTTCTTAATGTCTCTCCCCCAACAGTAAAAGTCTGGTTCCCGATAGGTTTCTGTTGCCACCTGCGAATAGCTAGAACTCACCTCCTGCTTCGTACTCTCAATCCCTATCCCCTGCCACCCCCACCCCCCAAACCCAACCAACAGTAGTGGCCTTGGCCTCCTGGCAGAGCCATCCTGGGCTTGTTTCCATAGAAACTGGGTAGTCTGTGCAGTGCAGGAAGGGATGGGGGAGACAGGAGCAGAGAGGAGGGACCAGACCCTGGGGCCTGCCCCAGAAGAAGGGAGAACGGCACTAAGAGAAGGGGAAAAACAACCTGTCCAATGGGAGGGTGGGATCTGGATTTGGGGAGAGGAGAAAGGAAGTAGCAAAAGTTTGGTAGGTTCTGTGTTCATGCAGCTTGCTCTAATGCCTTCTGAGGAGGGTGCTCTGATGCCTCCTGAGGAGGGGGACACCCAAGTGCGACGTTTCCTGGTAAGGGGAGGGAGATTTCTCTCTACCCAAGCCCCTAAAATCCTTCTTTAGCAAGAACTGTCTGATCCAGGATGAAACTCTTTCCTAGAGCCACTACTCTCTCAGACAGGGACCATAGGATACCTTGCTTCCCTTAAGAGCTAGCTCCAGCCTAGTGGCTCCGAGCGCTGGAGGCTGGGCAGCCCCGGGACTGGTGGCCGCTGCTGACCCCGTGGCGTGCCGCTCTCAAAGGCCCCATTCATCTCTGGGGGCTGAAGGCGCCATTGTCCCGGTCGGGGGTGGGGGGGAGGGTTGGTGGGGGCAGTGGGGGGTCTCGACTCAGAAGGAAGGAATGCGTCTGGAGAAGTTGCCTCCAGGGCTCCAGTCTCCAGATCGCCACCAGATCTCCATCGGGACCCCTTCACGACCCCGAGCCCTTTCCCCCATTAGCTCTGAGCAGCCTTCAGGCTTATCCTCAGAGTGGGAACGGCGGAGTACGAGGGAAGTCTCGCCCCACCCACCCTGCCTGCTGTCTTCTAGAGAACGTTTTCTGGCTCTGGGAGCTGTCCAGCACCTCGGGTCCTGACGGACCTTAGACTTGTTTAGGTGCCATCAGGCAAGAGGGTGCTAAGGGTCGTGGGGATCCCGGAGCTGTTCTCCACTCAGACCGTGACCACAAACCACAACTTGCCTGGGTGGGCTTTGGTGCAGCTTTGGGCATGGGGATCTATCAGTGCTGAAAAATGACCCCAGGAGCAACTTCACCGAGGCCCTGTCTTAGCAGAATTGAAGGGTTAATCGCCACCAGGCCACTCCCCTGGAATTACGTCTTCAACTCAGCAGAAGAAAAAACCACGAGAGGTCAGGCCCTGCCTCTCCCTGCCCCCAGTCTCTCCCCATGCCTCTATTTCAGTTTTCCTCCAGCTCTCTCCCTCCTCCTCTCTTTCCCTCCCTGCTGGGTTGGGGGCTGCTGAATTATCATTTCTCAGCTCTGCTAATGTGCTTCCTGCTGCGGGGAGGGATCATAATTCTGGGAGATGATTAAGTTTCAAATTGTTTTTCTTTGTGTTGCTGTAGATGAGGCTTTAATATGGTCCCTTCCCAGACAGGGGGCCTGGCCTGGCCCCAGCTGCCCGCCCCCATCCCTCCTTTGCTAGCCCTCTTCTCTTTTATAGGCCAGATTTGGGACCATTTCCTTTGGGGTCCTCTCTAAACTTTGGGGGGAGGGCATGAACCAGTCTTGATTCAAAGGGGAATACATATGATGTAGTGGTGAGGAACCCTGGGTTTGAAGTCAGACAAGTTAGAATTCAAACCCTAATTCTGCCACTTACTACCTGTTTGACCTTGGATGAGGTACTTAAACTACCTGAGCCTCAGTTTCTTCATCTATTAATTGGGGGTAATTTAATAATTGCCTCATAGAGTGCTTGTGTGGATTTAAAGTGATAATGCATAAGTGCTTAGCAGAGTGCCTGGCTCATGGTAAAACTTGGTAAATGTTAGTGGTCATTTAAAAAATTTTTTTAATTAATTTTTTTAATGTTTATTCATTTTTTTAACGTTTATTTTTTGAGACAGACAGAGACAGAGCCTGAACGGGGGAGGGTCAGAGAGAGGGAGACACAGAATCCGAAACAGGCTCCAGGCTCTGAGCTGTCAGCACAGAGCCCGACGCGGGGCTCGAACTCACGGGCTGTGAGATCATGACCTGAGCCGAAGTCGGCTGCTTAACTGACTGAGCCACCCAGGCGCCCCCGTTTATTCATTTTTTGAGAGACAGAGCAAGCGAACATGAATGAGGGAGGGGCAGAGAGAGAGGGAGACACAGAATTTGAAACAGGTTGCAGACTCTGAGCTGTGAGCACAGAACCTGAGGCGGGGCTGGAACTCATGAACCATGAGATCACGACCTGAGCTGGTCAGACGCTCTGCTGACTGAGCCACCCAGACTGCCCCTAAAAAAATTTTTTTAATGTTTTTTTTATTTTTGAGAGAGAGAGACAGAGCACCACCACAAGAGGGTAAGAGAGAGAAAGAGACACAGAATCTGAAGCAGTCTCCAGGCTCTGAGCTGTCAGCACAGAGCCCAATGCGGGGCTTGAACTCATGAACCATGAAATCATGACCTGAGCCAAAGTTGGACTCTTAACCAATCGAGCCACCCAGGCACCCTAATGTTAGTGGTTATTAATACACACATACCCTGTTTGATCCTGCCTCCCCTATCCTCCTTGATTTTATTCTTCAGTAAATGTATATCTAATGCCTAGTATTTTCTAGGCACTTTGCAATAGAAATTAAGTTATCCAGGAGTTAGGAGGTTGGTTTGCTTGCTTATCTTCCCTAAAACACCCCTTCATTCACCTTCACCCCCTTCCCTCCTTTCAATTGGAGTTCACTCTCAGTATATCCTCCCACCTACGTCTAGATCTTCCTTCATTATTCCTACTCCATTCTTGTTTCTTTCACTGCAGTCTTATCACTTCACCTTGATTCTTATCCTCCTAACACAATGCATCTTTTACCTTTTACATCATTCTTAATCCCATTTGGGGCCATCAGAGGGAATAAAGGGGTTGAATTTTCAAACAAGGAGAGAGAATCCTGAGTTATAGTGTGTGTGTGTGTGTGTGTGTGTGTGTGTGTGTGTGTGTGTGTCTCTAAGGGTCAGACACAAGTTCACATTCAGTGGTAGGTCTTTAGCAGACTTCTGAACTGTCATATTTGAACTGTGTGCTTATTTGCTTCTCTATCTCCTATGTATAAGCCATACAACCCTTGAAATAAAAGTCTGTTTCTTTGCCTACCTACCTTCCTGCTCTGCCCCTGCCTCTTTGTTATACTCTGAATGGGAAAGTCTGCTGGGTGTCAGTAAGAGAAGCTGATTTATGATAATGTATTTTTGTGTCTCTGTTCAACTGGCTTCCTACCCTTCACCATACTGGCTTTTTTGCCCAGTTTCTCCAAGATGTCATTTCATAACTCTTTGAGGACTTGGTTCAGTGCAAAAACAGAAGCTACTCTATGTATTTTATTTTATTTTATTTTATTTTATTTTATTTTATTTTATTTCATTTTATTTTTGAGAGAGAGAGAGAGAGAGAGAGCTCACAAGTTGGGGAGGGGCAGAGAGAGGGAGATAGAGGATCTGAAGTGGCTCGATGCAGGGCTCGAACTCAAAACCATGAGATCATGACCTGAGCCAAAGTTGGACACCCAATGGACTGAACCACCCAGGTGCCCCAACTCTATGTATTTTAAACTGAAGGGAATTTAATATAGGGCATTAAGTTTACAGAAACAATGAAAAGACTTGTGGAATAGACTCCTAGTAAATGTACCAAGAGAGCTAATATGAAGAGAGCTATGTATGTATGTCATGATCACAATGATGGGGACTCAAAATGTCATCACTGAAACTACTGAATTAAAGAGCACGTTCCAGAGATTTGCCATCTAGGAATTAGAAGAGACAGAAGTTGGAGTGGCTGTTACAGGAGAACCCCATGTCTACAGGATCCTGCCTGCCAGCAGAAAGCCCAAAATAGCAGAAAGAAGGCCCCTTCCTCCTTTTTGTCTTCCAGTCACACAAGTGCACCTAAGTGTAAGGGAGTCAGGGAAATGTAGTTTTCTGGTCTCTGTAATATAGTAGTAATAGAAGGAGTACAGGATGCATGCCAGTTGACCATTTTCAAACTAATTTGGATTCTGCCCTTTAAGAGGTCACAACTAGAGGAGAGAACACCAGGATCAATGCAAATTTAAAGGAACCAGGAGCCAGAAAGTGTCTGTGACAGTTAAAACATCAGCCACATGAGGTCTGAGACCTTGGCAGTCTTAAATTGATTCCGGACCTAATTTGGAGCTATGGAGCTTCGGCTCTGCTAATCACTAGAGGAACTAGGCTAAAGACAGTGTACTAAGGAGAGGGGGAAAGGAGAGACCATGATCCAGTGTCGAGACAGTTCTCACTTCCAGCAAGGACCTGTACATGGTAATCTAGGGCCCTGAGTGCAGTCCCAAGGAAAGAGGGTCCATGTTCAGTGGCAGCTTCTCCCACACCCTACTTTTGGTTTATGTGGCCCTATGTGACTCACTTGTTACGTCTTCAAGACCACTGGACGAAGAAAAGTGTGGAGGAAAAAGACTAAAGTGGGTCCATCTGGAGTAGGTGTGCCTGAGCCCAGGAGTGTTTTGCTGGGGAACACTGAGGAACTGGCACCTTCCAGCTGTCTGTATCTGCTTCCTCCTATAATTCCAGATATTTTGGCATCTCTCCTCTTTTATGACTCCAGGTATCTGGACTCAGGTCCGGGTACTAGGACAAGGAAATAGTGACAGCTTCCAAGATCCCAAATAAATTTCAGGTCCGTAAATGCCTTCAGTTGATAACTACTGAGTGAGTAGGAAGGTCTAGGGATAAGGAGTAGACTGGCATCCCTATGGGCTAAAAGTGGAAGGTAGTACATGCTGGTTGGTGGGTAAAACTGTGACCTCAAGAGTCCTGTCCTGGATTAGCTGCTTCCTAGTTGTGTGACCTTGGGCCAATGATTTAATGTCTCTGAGCTTGTTCAGCTTCTGTAAAGTGGGAATGATATGTACTTATCTCACAAGATGATTGGATAATTAATTGAATTAATAATACATAAATATGTATAAAGTGCTTAGCCCAGTGCCTGGCATATAGTAAGCTTCGAATAAATGGTAGCTATTAATATTATCGTTGTTAGTGTTAATGTGTTCTCAGCAACAAACATCTTCAATCTTAATTATCAGGAAACATATGTAAAAGATGTTCCTGGGGTGCCTAGTTGGTTTGGTCAGAGGAGCATGCGGCCTTTGGTCTCAGGGTCACGACTTTGAGCCCCACATTTGGTGTAGAGATTACTTAAATAAATAAAAACTTTTTAAAAAGAAGCGGAGTTTCCTTATACAAAACTTGCTCCAGAAATATGAACTCTCAGTCACATTCTGGAAAAGTGGGGAGTCCGATAGGCCAAGACGCCCATCAAGCCTGTTGCCCTCAGCTGAACAGTCTCTGTCCCCTTCAATCCCAGTGCTATCCCTGTGTGATTCCATTGGGCATCTTAACATGGCCCAGGAGGAGGGGGGCATGGTGTTGCTCTGGCAGGTGAGGAAGGGAAAGACTGGTGATATTCAGAGGCCCAAGATCAAAACAGTTTGGAACATCTGCTCCAACCTTTTGTGCCCCTTTCCCTACTCTGCTCTCCTTTCTCCAAACCCTCCAGCTTCATTTCAATTTTATTGAACATCTGCTGTGTACCAGGCACTATGCCAGGCACGGGTGGTGCAGTAAAGAACAGAGAGAAAGGCAGTCCCTAACCAATTGGAACTCTCAGTTGAATGGGGTCACAAACTATGCAAATACAATCACACAAATAATCAGTTAATTATAGTTGCAATAGGTGCATCCAAGGAAAATGCCAGAGAGTAGTGAGAGTGGATAATGAGGGAACTTAACTTCCCTTGTTAGTCTAGGGGAAAAGGGAGCCAGCAGAGAAAGCCAGATGAGACCCGAGGAATAAGAATCAGCTTGGGCTAAAGGAGGGGGAAGTGCCCTGGGCAGAGTGACTTCCTGCCAAAATGTTACATGATAACCTTATGGTGTGTTGTCTTGACCAGAGGTATTTGATTTTTAACTGGGGATTCCCATAGGGATAAATATTTAATGGTGGGATTTTTGAGAGGCGTGTGACCACCTGATAGGGTCAGGAGGCCTTCTCAGCAGCATTCAGACCAAACCATGTGGCCAGGAGGGCTAGCTCCGGGTATGTAGCGTGCATGAGTGTGAGTGTGAGTTTGTGTGTGTGTGTGTGTGTGTGTGTGTGTGTGTGTGTGTGTGTGTAGGAGTATAATTGCATGCTTGTGATTGTGAATGCTGGTGCAGGTATGTATGGATAAATGCAAAGCTGTAACTAATAATTTTGACATCGGGGCCAAGTAGCAGAAATGTATCTTTAAATCCAGTGATACTCCAGCTCTTGATGGAATTGGGGGAGAGCTGTGAAGGAAGACTGTTCCCCCATGTGCACACAGGTGCCCCAACAGTTTGGTTCCTTGCCCATGACTTGGGACATCACAGATCACCCATCTCTGCCAGTGTCTGGGACAAAATAGGCAGCCTTGCTAGGGAAGCATTGGTGTTGACGGTGAGGGAGGAGGAGAGGGTTTTAATTTGCCTAGGCTTTTGAAAGTCACTATTTAAAATGTTGGCACCCTATGTATTCTTGTTCCTGGGTTCCTGGCGAGCATACCTTTATTGAGACTTTGAATGTATATGTGCATAAATATGTGTGTGAATGTTGATTGTATGTGCTTATGTGTGTATATGTATATAATGTATGTGTATATGAATAGGTGTTTGGGGACTACAGTATAAATTGTGATAACTAAAAGCCCCTGTGTGGTTGGGGCCAGCAGACATGTTCCTGTGCACCTTCCTTCCCACTATGCCTGTCTCCACAGGGGCTAGGATTATCTGCTGGTCAGGGCTGAGTACCTTCATATTAACAACAGTCTGAAGATGTACTCACCACAACAAGGCAAACAGAAATAATATGCTCACATTCACCTCCATTCCGTAAAGTAAGTGGAACCTGGGCCCACTGCAGTAAATGAGCTTCAATAATTCAACCCAGCTGCCAATGTGATATTGATATAAAGCTAATTTAACACTGGGGGAGCCAGGGGAGGTAAGGAGCAATTATGCCTTCACCTGCAGCATAGTCGCTGCTAACTCTCTGGTGCCACAGTGAAAAGCAGAATCCCAGAGTAGGAAATGGGCTGGAGAGGTCACTTGCCCTTTTCTTTCTTTGCAGGCAGTTGACCTTCTGAGGCTGTTAGGATGATGTTCTATTTTCTTCTTGATGATATTCTTTTCTTTTTAAAGATTTTAAGCAATCTCTACACCCAACATGGGGCTTAAATGTACAACCCCGAGGTCAAGAGTCACACGTTCTTCCAACTGAGTGAGCCAGCCAAGCGCAATGATATTCTTGAAAAGAGACTTTCTCATCCCCATCTCAGCATTCAAACCTGCCAATGGGGAAGAAGATGCTTCTTAGATCAGACTAAGGTCTCTTCTGTATTTCCTTCCAAGGAATTAAAACCTCTGGCACTTTCAATGGGGTATAAGATTTTTTCCAGAGAGAGAAGGAATCTATAGTTAATATCTTAAATGACATTTCACAACCCACTTGATTTTCTTTCTCAAAATAAAAATAACTCATTTAATGTCCCCAAAATATTTGAGTTCCTATCTTTCCTTATTTATTCAATAAATGCTTTGTAAGCACCTGCTGGTACTAGGTGAACTGAATAGTTTGGAATCTTGCCTACATGGGTTGACAGTTTAGTGGCAGAGGGAGAGATTTAACAAATATACAAAGGCAGCTGGGTGGCCCAGTCAGTTAAGTGCCCTACTCTTGATTTTGGTTCAGGCCATGACCCCAGGGTCATGGGATTGAGCTCCAAGTTGGGCTCCATGCTAGGCATGGAGCCTGCTTGGAATTCACTCTCTCCCTCTTTCTCTTCTCCTCCCTTGCTCTCTGTCTCTCTCTCTCAAAATAAATAAATCAATTAAAAAAAATACACAAATAAGTATATAATTGCAAATTGTTCTCATTGCTACTTATTTTTATTTATGCATTAATTCAACCATCAATTCAACGGGAGAGAATAACAATAAGGAACAACTTTAGAATGGGAAGACCTCTCTGGGCCCTAAAGAATGAATAGCCTGGGAAGAATGTGGAAAGACTGGACCAGGGGCCGGAAAAGGCACATGTTTGATGTTTTACTTCTTTTTGTGTGTGTGTATGCTTATTTTTGAGAGAGAGAGAGAGCGTGACTGGGGGGAGAGGCAGGGAGAGAGAGGAATACCAAGGACCCAAAGCAGGCTCTGTGCTGACAGCAGAAAGCCCAATACAGGGTTCAAACTCAGGAAGGAACCATGAGATCATGACCTGAGCCAAACAAAGTCAGATGCTCAACCGACTGAGCCACCCAGGTGCCCCTGATGTTTTGCTTTTTGTTGCAAAGAAATGATTAAAGTTTACCGGGGCCGGGGGGGGGGGGGGGGGGCGGGACGAAAGAAATTGGAAAAGAAAGATCTGAGTTCAAATTCTGCCTTTGCCACCTGATAGATGGATTGCCTTGGGCAAGTTACATCTCTCCTTCAAGTCTCAGTTACCTCATCTATAAAATGGAAATGATAATGTTTCCCACTTTATAGGACTGTTGTGAAAAATTAGTTAAATAATGTTCTAAAATGCTTACCAGTGCTTGGCATATGGTGTCAATAAATTACTATTATTGCTATTTCAACAAGACTGACAAGACCACCCAATGGGAAAAGAATAGTTTCTTCAACAAATAGTGCTGGACAACTGGGTATCCACATGCCAAAACAAACAAAACAAAGCAAAAAAACAAAAAACAAAAAACAAAAAAAATGAAGTTGGATCCCTACCTCACACTATATACAAAAATTAATTCCATAACTCCATGTGGATTGAAGACCTAAATGTAAGAGCTAAAACTATAAAACTCTTAGAATAAAATGTGAAAGCAAATCTTTATAACCTTGGGTTTGGCAATGGCTTCTTAAAAGTGACACCAAAAGCACAAGCAACAGAAGAAAAAATGGATAAATTGGACTTCACCAAATTCAAAAACTTTTGTCCATCAAAGGACGTCATCAAAAAAGTGAAAAGACATTTTTCTCTCCCTTCTTTTCTTTCTTTCTTTCTTCCCAAATCATATACCCAATAAGATTCTCATATACAGAATATATGAAGAACTCTTACAACTCAATGACAAAAAGATAATACAATTTAAAAATGGGCAAAGGACTTGAATAGACATTTCTCCAAAGAAAATATACAAATGGCCAATAAGTACATGAAAAGATGCTAAGTGTCATTAGTCATTAAAGAAATGCAAATTAGAAATGCAGTGAGATACTAATTCACACCCACTAGAATGGATATCTATAATAAAAAATAATAGAGGTGTCTGGGGCTGGCTTAGTTGGTAGGGCATGTGACTCTTGATCTCAAGGTTGTGAGTTCAAGCCCCACATTGGGTGTAGAGATTACTTAAAAATAAAATCTTAAATAATAATAAGGGACACCTGGGTGGCGTCCAACTCTTGGTTTTGACTCAGGTCATGATCTCACAATTCATGGGTATGAGCCCAGAGTTGGGCTCTGCCTGCAGTGTGGGGCCTGCCTGGGATTCTCTCTCTCTCTCTCTCTCTCTCTCTCTCTCTCTCTCTCCCTCTCTCTCTGCCCCTCCCCTGATCACACACACACTCTCTCTCAAAATAAATAAATAAACTCAAAAAAATAATAATAAAAGGGAAATAACAAGTACTGGCAAGGATGTAGCAATATTGGAGCCCTCATACAATCCTAGTCAGCATGTAAAATAGTATAGTCGCTGTGGAAAACAGTTTGGCAGTTCCTTAAAAAATTAGACATAGGGAGGCACCTGGGCGGGTGTTAAACCTCTGACTCTTGATTTTAGCTCAGGTTATGACCTCAAGGTTCGTGGGATCAAGCTTCGCAGTGGGCTCTCTGCACTGACAGTGCAGAGCCTGCTTGGGATTCTCTCTCTCCCTCTCTCTCTGCCCCTCCCCTTCTCGTGTTCTCTCTCTCAAAATAAATAAAAATAAACTTAAGAAAAAGTTAAAGATTGAATTACCATATGATCCAGCAATTCCACTCCTAGATATATACCCAAGAGAATTGATAACAGGTACTCAAACAAATGCTTGTACAAGAATGTTCACAGTAGCAATATTCACAGTAGCCAAAGGTAGAAACAACACAAATCTCCACTGATGGATAAGTGGATAAACAAAATGTGGTATATCCATATATGGGAATATTATTCATCAATAAGAAGAAATGAAGTACTGATGTATGCTACATGAATGAACCTCAACAACATTATGCTAAGGGAAAGAAGGAAGACACAAAAGGTCATGTAGTATGATTTCATTCATATGAAATGTCCAGGATAGGTAAATCCATAGAGATAGAAAGCAGATTAGTGGTTGCCAGATGTTGGGAGGGGGAATGAGGTGTGGCTACTTGATGGGTATGGGGTTTCTTTGGGGGATGATGAAAATGTTTTGGAACTAGATAGAGGCAATGACAGCACAATGTTGTGATTGTACTAAGTGCCAGTGAAGTATATACTCTTAAATGGCTAGTTGTATCTTAGTTAATTTTACTCCAAAAAATAAAAATAAAAGGCAGATTCCTGGCCCCACCTTCAGAGCTTTTGACTTAGTACAACTGGCATGAGGGCTAAGAATCTGAATGTTGTACAAGTACCTCAGATGCCTTTGATGCAGGTGGCCCAGGTACCATATGTTGAGAAACTTCACTAAGCTATGTTAAACTTCCTTTGATCCTATCCCGTAGATCCCTGAGCCTCTCCTTTTGTAAGCCACCTGTAATTGTAATTATCCTGAACCTCTTTCCCCCTAAACTGTAAACTCCCTGAAGGCAGGGCCCATGTCTTCCTCATTCACCATAAGATCCTCAGCATTTGAAAAGCATCTGGGCATTGCACGTCCTCAGCAGATATAGGAGGAATTGAATTACTGAATTGGATTAGCTGGAAGGGTAATCCAGGGTAAAATGGAAGGGTAAAAGGGAAAAATCCCAAGGTGTCTCTAGCCCAGGAACCCATAGTCTGTGTAGTGAGTCCAGCATTTGAACACCCCTTTCTCTAGGACTTCTATCATATGACAAAGTATATCAGTCCCTGGTGTGGAAATGAGCACACTCTGGTTTGGAAAGGCCTTCCCCAGTACCCCCTACTGGGCTCTTCGTGGGAGGTACATCTAAGGAGCTCATGGCCAAGCTTGGGCACAAGTCTCTGTTCTAAGACCTGTGGACATGGCATTCAGAGGTGCACACCCCTGTAGGCATTTCTTGGCTGGAAGACCCTGGCCAGGTTTTCTTGGCCTCCTGGCTAATCCCAGTGCCTTTTGGCTGGGTGACAGCTCTTATTCTTGGCTGCTTCCACGGTGCCTTAGAGCATACAGTCAGCAGAATGGCTTCCCTCACTGTCGCTGAACTGGGCCTGGGCCATCCTACTGTGTCCTGTGTTGACTTCCGAGGCTAAATCCACACTGCGGGAAGCGTGATGTAGCCAAGAGGGTGTCAGTGAGGCATCTCAGGGACTGGCTGGAGCCTCATGCCTGGGCCTCCCACAGGGGGCCTGCACAAATGCGATTCTCTCCTCACTGCTCTTACCTCTCCCGTCCAGGTCCCCAGATTCCCCCTCCCCTCTGTGTCTTCTCTGACTCTGCACTAAATTTATGATTGTCAATCATATCTGCTTACCACACACGGGAGTTCCAGAAAACAGCCTGCATGGATGAGAGTTAAGGGCACGTGCATTTACAGGGTGAGCTAAGAACCAAATCACAAAGCCCTAGATATACAGCCATACCCTGCCCTGCAAGGAGACTCCCATGTAGCATGTGCAGAGAAGCTTGGACTGGACGGGATATACATCAGGAAGGAATGTGTATTCAGTATGTGCTTCACAAAGGATGATGCTTTCACAATAATCTCACACTGTGAGTAATCTCTCCATTCCACTTGGGACTGGAGATACAGTCTCGGGTCTTAGCAACAATAGGTTTTATGGGGCTTGCTCTGTGGCAACCATGGTTTCTTACGTTCAAGTGGTCCCATTCATTGGTCTGTGGGTCTCCTAATACCTAGAGGACAAGGTTGTCCTGTAAGGGGGTGAATTCTCTGCACCTGTCAGGGAAGCCTGCAGGGATGAGGTAGGGGACAGGATGATATGACCTTGTGGTCCTTTCCACATCTGGCCCTATGTTCTAAGTTTAAATGGATACTGTTCTAAGGTGTCAGACATTGTGAATCACTAATTTTTAGTCTTTGTGTGTCATGGAAAAGAAAGTACCCTCTCTCTGCCAGGCAGATGGCCTATCCTGGGAAACCTGAAGGAGCAGCTGGGCAAGGGGTGGAGGTGGGATGGGATGAGGAAGACAAAGGCCGAGAAGTGTGTACTGGGTTTTTTGTTTGTTTGTTTGTTTGTTTGTTTTTGTTGTAGAGAAAGAGCAAGTGAGCAGGGGAGAGGGGCAGAGGGAGAGAGATAATTTTTTTTTAATTTTTTTAAACATTTATTTTTAAAAGACAGAGAGCAAGTGGGAGAGGGGTAGAGAGGGAAGGAGACACAGAATCCAAAGCAGGCTCCAGACTCTGAGCTGTCAGCACAGAGCCTGATGTGGGGCTTGAACCCATGAACAACCTGAACCGAACAACCTGAGCCGAAGTCAGACGCTTAACTGACTGAGCCACCCAGGTGCCCTGAGAGAGAGAATCTTAGAAGCAGGCTCCACGCTCAGCACCGTGCTGCATCCCAGGAAGCTGGCATCATGACCTGAGCCAAAATCAAGAGTCAGGCACTTAACCAACTGAGCCACTCATGTGCTCCAGGTCCTGGTTCTGTTGTACTTGAGCAAACCTCTTAACTACTCTCAGCCTCAGTTTCCTCATTTGTAAAATGTATTGGAAAAAGAAGTCATAATCATCCCCATTTTATAGATGAGGAATCTGACACTCAGAGAAGCTATCTGGCTCAAGAATTCATAGACTCGGGATTCAAACTTAGGTGGTCTGACTCTAAAATAGAAGCTCTTCATTACTAGGAATTACTACAGGGGTGGGGGTGTGCAGGATGAGCCCGGGGAGGAGGAGATAGTGTAAATTTTATGCGGACATCCACTGTTAAATGTTTCCTGGTTTCCAAATTGTTGAACCGAGAGTGTTTTAGCTTGAAGGGAACGCGGTATTGTGGGTGGGCAGGAAGCAAAAGGAAGGGAGACTCAATGTGACTGTCTCATGCTGTTTCTTTCTCGGGTTTACAGCCTCAGGCAGGCCCCAAGCACGGGAACAGTCACGTTAGCACGTGCCTAGGGCTCCTGTCCCCCAAGATGAGAACATGAAGCAGGGTGCCACTGCCTCTCCCTTCCCCCCAGCTAGCCAATGTTTGGAGGCGGGAGGGTGGGGTGCAGCGGTTGCCACAGTTTACGCTCCTCCAGAGCTTCGGAGCAAGATTTCCCCAAAAAGCCATATTAAATAAATAAGAGGAAATTCAGCAGATGGGAACATGAATCAATGAAAACTCCCATATGAGTGCAAAGATTTATGTCAAAAAACAAAACATCAACATCTGGGAGCTGCCGCGTCTCCTCTTGGCTGCTCGTTTGGAATGGATTCTCAGTGTCGCTTTCCGCCTCTTTCTGGCCCTGGGAGAGGACAGAAAGAAATAAAGAATGAAGCCCATTTAAAAAATAGTCATTTTTAATCAGAAATGAACGCTGTTTTCCCCCTCAAGGCTGGAGGGAACGTGATCCGGGCGGCGGGGTTGAGGCGCTCGGCCCCGGGATCACGGGGAGACGGAGCCCCCTGCCGGACGCGGAGGGGCGCCCGCCTCCCGCTCCTCTCTGGGGTCCATTACCTCCAGATTTCACAGCTGCCAGGCAGCGCTAGCGCGCACCCGCCAGCGCCCTCCGCACTGCGGCCGCGCTTGGTGGTTCCGCGGCGCCCGCGCCCCAGCCAGCCCCTCGCCTCCGTGGGGGCCGGGCGGGGGGCGAATCCGCGGCGCGGCCCGCTTCTCCTTTGGCCAAAACAAACCTCTGCCTGGGTTTCTGGGCAGAAGGATCGGGGACATCCGTGCGGCGATAGAGGAACCTAGGTCTGAGGAAGATGGAACTGAGCTCAAAGGCCACCCTTAGCTCTCAGCTCTCAGCCGAGGGCCGTGCAGACATTAAGAGGGCAGCCTTTGGGGGCGCCTGGGTGGCGCAGTCGGTTAAGCGTCCGACTTCAGCCAGGTCACGATCTCGCGGTCCGTGAGTTCGAGCCCCGCGTCAGGCTCTGGGCTGATGGCTCGGAGCCTGGAGCCTGTTTCCGATTCTGTGTCTCCCTCTCTCTCTGCCCCTCCCCCGTTCATGCTCTGTCTCTCTCTGTCCCAAAAATAAATAAAAAATGTTGAAAAAAAAATTAAAAAAAAAAAAAAAAAAAAAAAAAGAGGGCAGCCTTTGGATCCTGATATCCGGGTTCAAATCCCAGCTCTGCCGTGCCAACTGTGTGATCTTGAGCAATTTAACTTCCCGGAGCCATGGTTTCATTATCTGTAAAATGGGAATAATAGCACCAGCCTCCTAGGGGACTTATGAAAAGCAAATGAGAAAACGCACCTAAAGTACTTAGTAGAGCACTCGTATACATGAAATTGAATGCTCATTATCATCATTAGGATAAAGGCTCAAATTCTCATCATAGTCTGCAAAGCTCTGCATAACCCATGCTGGTAGCTCTGCGGCCTTCAAGAGGCCACTGTCTGCCTTCATTACTGAGCTTCGGCTGGCTGCATTAACCACCCAAAATCCTAGTTCCCTTCTGCCTCAGGACCTTTGCATGCACCGTTTCATCTGCTTGGAAGGCTCTTTTCCACCCTCCACCTCAAACCAGCCTGTCCTTTCTTTGAGCCTGAATTTACTTGTCACATCATCCGGGAAAGTCTCCCTGATTTCCCCCTCCCCAAATGTAATCTCTGCCCTCTGTTCTCATAGCAGCTGGGCTTCTCCTTGCTAGCAGTGCTCCTAGATGGAATGTATCATCAGTTTTGTTATGTTTAATGTCCACCACCCCCTGAACAGTTTGCCCCATGGGGCCAGGAGCCTCTCCTATTGCAAGCCCAAGCCCTGGAACAGTGACTGGCCTAGGACCTCTATTTGTTGTGAATCACCCAGCATGGCTGGTGGGACCCTGAGGCCTGAGGGAATCTTGAGTCTTTTATACTGTTTCACCAGTTCCTTCCAACAGGGGCCTTCAAATAGAGACACATTCTGCTTTAGGGTCAGAGCTCTTACCTCTTTGGCCACTCTGGCTCAGAGCAAACAGCTCTGAGGATACCGTCCCCTGCCCACGAATGCAGTAGGAATGCTGCCACCCAGAAGCAGAGAGGCAGGTAGGAGCAAGGGGCTGAAGGGCGGGTGAAAGCTGTACACCCTGCTCCCCACGCTGAGCTTAATGAGGAATGTTCACAAGGGTGGCAAAGGAGATCTGCAAAAGCTCAGCTAAAAACAGGAGTGCCTCTGGCTTCTGAGCTGCCAAATCCCAGGCAGTGGAGGGAGGCCCCTGCCTAAGCCAGTCTCAGCGCCCTGAGGGTGCTGTTCTCACCTTTCACACCCACCTCAAAGCTCCACTGATCCCGCTACATCTCCTCTCACCACCCCCAGGGCTTTTTTTTTTTTAAAGGTTGGATTCACAGCCTTCATTTGCTCTCTTAATGGCAGCCCTGCCTGCCTCCTAGATTCCAAGAGTCAGCCGGCAAAGGGTCTGAAGGCTTACAGGGAAACTGTTCAGAGTCTTCTCTGCTGAGGCCTGACTGAGGTTAGGTGGGGGTTCCTTCAAAGACTCGATGAGACCACCTTTCTTTGTTCAGGTCCCCTCCACCCTCCAGCTCTCAGAAATCTGCATCTTCCAGCAGTATCCAGAGAATTCTGACAGGTGGATCTGAGGTCACAGCAGGACATCTAATGGAAAAGTCTAGCAGATGATGTCAGGCTAGAACTCAGGAAAAAGAACAAGGCTAAGGCTAAGCCTAATAATTGTTGCCATTTATTGAGTTCTTTCTGTGTGCCAGGTGCTATGCTAACTAAGCACTTTACATGTGATGGCTCAGTGAATCCTCACATCAACCCTGTCAGGAAGGTACCGGTACTATCCCCGTATCCCCATTTCACAGATGAGGAATTTAGGCTCAAAAAATTCAAGTCACTTTCCCAAGTTCACACAGCTAGAAAATGGTGGGAGATTCAAACACAGGCCACTAGGACTCTGGAATCCAAACTCTTAACCACTCTCTTCTCCTTTTTTTTTTTAAATATAAAGTTTATTTATTTATTTTGAGAGAGTGCGCACACGTGCACATGTGGGCACGTGTACACACGCGTGTGCGTGCACGAGGGGGGTAGGGGCAGAGAAAGAGGGAGAGAGAGAGAATCCCAAGCAGGCTCTGCACTGTCTTTTTGCAGCCCAATGGAGGGCTCTATCTCATGAAACATGAGAACATGAACTGAGCCGAAACCAAGAGTCAGATGCTCAACCAACTGAGCCACCCCTGCGCCCCTAGAGTCTCCTCTCCTTTAGGAGTCAACAACACAGAAGAGAGTTCAAGAAAAGGGCATTGGACAGAGAACTGAAACATGGGCAATGCTTGGACTCAGGGACAGGAGGAGAAAGAGGCAATGGCAGACACAGAATGATCAGAAGGTAAACCAACACAGGAAATGCAGTAGAAGGGAAGCTGGGGAGAAGACAGATTCAAGGGCCTGATGCAAAAGATGGTGATTTTTGATGGGCCCTGGGGACTAAGTAGGTGTGGGAGTATCTAGCACCTTTGGGGTGTCTGTGAAGATCATGAGAATTCCAGAAAGAAAGCTAGAGAGAGAAGGCTCACTTCATCGACTCCTAAGTCTACAGTCCTGGTCTTTCCTGGATTCCAACTATATCCTGTCTTTAGGGTCCATTAAATGTCCCTCCGCTCCTCCATATCCTGATCAAATTTTTCCCAAAAACTATCTTAATGAATTTCTAATACTGGCAGTAAAAGTCAAAACTTATGTGGGGGAGGGCAGAGAAGGGAGTTGAGCCAACCCTGAGTTCAAGGTTTCTTTCCTGAATGGCTTGGGGAAATGATACAATTGACAGAAATAAGGAAGTGGGATGATGAGGTAGTTTTGTATGTGAGAATTAAGGAGTGGACAGTCCACTGAGTCAAGTGCCCTGGGCCAAGGAGATTGATTGAGCAAAGGCCCACTGGTGGTTAATGAGGTGGTCTTTGACGACCGCACTGACAGCTGTGTCAGAAGAACAGCAATGGAAGCTGGGAGACAAAACTGAAAAGCAAAGGAGTCGTGAAGTTATAGGAAGCCGTGTGTGTGCTGCTTAATTAAGAAATCTGGCAGTAAAGAGAATGAAACAGAATGGTAGCTGAAAAGGGCAGGAGGATCAAATGAAGGATTTTCCTCCCAAGATAGGAAAGGCGCTTGTATATTTCATAGGCTCAAAGAAAATAACCAGTAGAGACACGTATGCTTTGGCATGAGGGTCAGGTTAATTAT
Organism: Panthera pardus; assembly: GCF_024362965.1. NCBI lineage: Eukaryota > Metazoa > Chordata > Mammalia > Carnivora > Felidae > Panthera > Panthera pardus. The sequence continues at coordinate 121,109,467 of NW_026526765.1, read as the reverse complement.
AGTGACAAGGTTCTAGAAGAGGCAGGAAGAGAATGGGACTCAGAGCAGAGTTTGGCCTTAGAACAAAGGGAAGAGACAGACCTCTCCAAATGAGTCTATGTTCTTGTCATTTCCTCTAACTCCTATTCATGCCTTACATTTATTTGTCTAGTGTGCAACTAAACATCCACAGCTGTACTCACAGCAGCTCTCAAGTTAGAACCTTCTTCATCACCTTTTATTGACCATGTGCCAGGCAATTTATATACCGTTATCTCACGAGAAGCCTACAACTGTCATTCCCATCTTAGAGATGAGGAGTGAGGGAAAAGATTTTATAATTTTTTTAAGCCTTTTAGTACTGTTTGACTTTTTCCTAGAATAGGGGCTCTTTTAACTGACCATTACTTAACTGAGGGGTAAAATCCACTGAATCTGGCCTGCTCCCTCTCCTTGGCAGGCAAGCTCTTCCTTAACACACTTTACACTTAAGCACAAATTGTTTGATCACCTGGCCAACCTTATGTCCAAATTCTACCAGGTAGAAGACTTCCTTTGACATGTTCATTTTAAAATAAAAACAAAAAACTTGTACAAAGGACCTGGCATTTCTAATAAAAATTTCCACTAATAGGGGTACCTGGCTGGCTCAGTCAGTAGAGCATGTGACACTTGATCTTGAGGTTATGAGTTCAAGCCCCACATTGAGTGTAGAGATTACTTAAAAATAAATCTTAAGGGCGCCTGGGTGGCTCAGTCGGTTGGACAGCCAACTCTTGATTTCAGCTCAGGTCATGATCCCACAGTTGTGAGATCAAGGCCCGCATTGGGGTGTGCACTCACAGCATGGAGCCCACTTCGGATCCTCTGTCTCCCTCTCTCTGCCTCTCCCCACTCATGCTCGCGTGCATACTTTCTCTCTCTAAAAAATAAATAAATGTTAAGAAAATTTTTTTTAAATCTTAAAAAACATTTCCACTAATAAAAAGCAACAAGAACTAATGTTAGTGCTGAGGTGATGACTCAGTCTTCTTGGTGACAGGTGAGGTCACTGGATGGGTCTGGATGCAAATGAGAATTTAACTCCTCTAATCCATTCCCCACACAGTAGCTGGTAGCCTCTTTAGGATCTCTGTGGTCTGATCATGCCCTTGCTTCCTTCCTTGGTGTCCCATGCCCTCAGGACAGAGTCCAGACATCTTCAGGGAGGGGGGCTTACTAGACGTTATGATCAGGCTATTTATCTCTCCAGATTAAAGGGCTATCCCTATCCTATACCACCCCCTCGCCTACTTCCCCACCACTGGCCCACTCCCCACCCAGCTACAGCCACACTGATCTTAAGTTGTGCTCTCTTTGCCTCTCTGAGACTTTGCACCAGCAATTTTCCCTGCCTGAACTGTTGCCCTTTCCTTTCTTCATCTCGCTAGATCCCAGACCTCGTCATTCAGGCTCATCAGTTAAGATGTCATTGCTTCCAGGAAGTCTTCCCAGCTTCCGTACCTAGGTGTTCTCATAGCACCTGTACTCTCCCCACTAAAGCTCTTGCTGGTCTCCAAAAAACCACACTTCCTAACATTTGTCTTCCCCTCTGCACTGATTGTGGGCTGACTTTATGGACTGCTTTAGCCAACAGGGTATAGGTGCAGGTTCCAGGTCTAAAACTCAAGAAGCCTGGCAGCTTACACTTTGTACATTCAGAAGCTCTGAGCCACCATTTAAGTTCAGCTACTCAGTTGGGACGGCCCTGAGACTACATGGAGAAGGAAAGAGGCTCAGCTGTTCCAGTGTCCTGGTTGAGCCTTCATAGGACTCCAGCTGCAGCTCAGGTGCTGTCTGACTGCCACCTCACGAGAGACCTGAAGTGAGACCAGCAGAATTGCCCAGCTGAGCCCAGTCAACTCACAGAACTGTGAGAGATAATTGTTTTAAGCCACTAAATTTCAGAGAATTTGTATGCTGTACCAAGACACCATTCTGTATTTTATTTGTCTACTGAGTGTGTCTGCCCTGCTAGACTATTTTCTCTGTGAAGGCAGGGACCACATCCATTTTTTAAAAATTGTTATATACCGGGACATTCTCTAGCACAGAATAAGCACGAAAATATTTGATTAATGTAAACTGAGACTCAACAACAAAAAATGTCTGGAACACTGGCTGTGATGAGTATACAGTGTCATGAACAAAAGGTAATGAAGTGGCTATCTGGCAGTAGGTTCCTGATGTTAAGTTAGACAGCTTATCTCTGTAGAAGGACTGGGTCAAATTGACTGGGCCACAAGCCAACAACGGGGAGCAACCCTGGGAGCTGAAGAAGAGAATGGCCAATGGTTTTAGCAAAGCCAAAGGCACGGGAACAAAGTTGTCATTCTGATGGGGCTCCTCTGGGCAACACTGAACAGGTGATCTGCTGTGCCAGTGAGACTTCAGCTGCCCTTGCCATCTACACAGTGGTTAGTTGTTTAGATTTCTAGGGACAACAGATGTCATAATGTCATTTTACACGTGGAAACAGACACCTCATCTTCACAATTTTTCAACCAGCTTCAAACATGAAGGGCCCTTCAATGTTTGTATATGGAATGAATACGTTCCTACCCAAATCAATAAGTCCCTGATTGGGGTCTGGTGCTCTTGTCTGTAACTATCATCAGCACAAGGTGTCCAGTCAACAGACATGGTTTGACAGTTTGTGTCAAGCTCTATGCAGGACACAAAATGGGAAAATGCCATCCCTGCCCCGGGGGAAAGAACTGGGGAGACTAGACTTACACAAATGAGACAATTAAATAACAGGACAACATATAATTACTGCTAATTTGTGTGGCAAGAAATTAAGTGCTAAGGAATTGGGAAAAGTGGAGAGCAGAGAGGGCTCCAACAGTTGGGGAGTATTCACTGAAGAGCTGGATGTGGCCGAGCCTCAGGGCATGAAAACAACTGCAGACAAGCTGGCAGGAAGAAAGGTGCAGAAGTCCAGGGAGAAAGAACAGACCCAAATCAGCTATTTTGGGGCAGCAACACAAGGAATGTGAAAGGTGCCTGCCCCAAATCCCAAAGCAAGGGTATCTCTGAACACAGTTTCCCAGTATTTGTACTCCTAGGCCTTTATTTATTGTTGTTTTCTGCTTGCAATGGCTTTCTCCCTTCTCCACCTAGGAAACTCTCATATGTAAAGATGCAGCTCAAATGCAATGACTTTTTTGAATCTTTCCTCAGTATCCCATAACCCAGTATTCACGATTCTATTGCAACAGATCTATTGTTTTTCCCTACTCACCTCCTCTGCCACTGCAATTAATAGCAACTTATATTTATTAGGCTCTTCCTATGTGCTAGGGGCTCTGCTAACCATTTAAATGCATTATTTAATCCTCACAACAATTTCATGAGGTATTTTTTCCTCCTATTTTATAGATGAAGAACCTGAGGCTTAAGGTTGTTAACTGCTATAGAACACATAGCTAGGAAGTAAGAAAGCTATTATTCAAAGCAATTGTGGAACTCCAGAGGCCATTCTTAAAACACTGGACCAAGTGTTCCTTGAGGCCACAAATACTCTTTACTCATCTGTCTTCTCAGATTCTACGATGGGGACTGCCACATGGCTCAAAAACTGGTGAACAAATACAACTGTCCTATCACAAAACCAGGTCTAAAAGGTGACCCCAGTAAGCTGTTAGCCCAGGTGTAGACTTCTTCCCAACCAGAAGTCATGTACCTGGGGGAAAGAAGGAGGAAGGATGTCTAAGAACCTTAGATTTGAACTTGAAGTCCTTTATTTCATATATTCACATTTGGTGAAAGAACCATTCTCTTCCACACAAAAGAACGCATAGATAACACTGGCTGGGTCTGAGCATGAGGGCTCTGATTAACAGGTGTTGGGGGGTGGGTGGGGGGTCGGTCTCCTCTTAGGTATTTCGAAAGCAACTCAAGTTGTTCCCGTAGAGCCAGGAAGGACTACTCGAGATCCCTCCATCTATCTGATCCTATCATGGCGCAAGCTGAGGCCCAGAAAGGGGAAAAGGTCGTCCGGTGGCTGCACGGTACACACAAGATGAGCCAGAGCTAGAACCCCGGAATCACAACGCTGCCTGCACAGTTTTTTAACGTCTACCCCGTCGGTCCCAGCCCGAATCTCCTAGTTGAGGGCCTTGGACTGGAAAAGCGCGGACTACGGGCCTCTCTCGTTAGACCCTAGCGTTCCTCTCCGCCCGCTGGCCCTGCTTACTACCGCCTCGTCCAGGCGCGGGGCTGGGGTACACTATTCCCCTTTTCGCGTCTCCACGGTGTCTGCAAGGTCGTCCCGCGCTACCGAGGCCGCCCTTAGCCCCGCCTCTCCACAGTCCAGTTTCCGACTCGGTTCAGCTTCGCCACCTGCGACCCCACCCCCACCCCCCCCACCGCTGAGCGTTCTCCCCACTCCCTTGCGGGCGGCAAGCGACGCCTCTTCCAGGGTAGGCCGGGCCCACGTCCATGCCCTTGCCGCAGTTCACCTCCCCGCCAGCCCCCACTTCCTTTCGCGCAGCGCCGGTCTTCCGGCTAGGCTCCTTTCTAATTGGCTGGCTGGAAGCTTCCTCGGGACTCGGCCGTTCGGAGGGCGCGACAGCGGCCTCTCTAGCCGCCGCCCGTAGGTCTCGCCTCGCTCTTTGGACTGCGAGCTCTCTATGCTGTTGGCGACGACATGTGGCGCCTCTCGGGACTCCTGGGCAGAGGTAGGGGGCGTCGGAGCCGCGTGTCGAGAAGCAGCTGAAACTCCGAGCTGGAGAAGGGCGGGCCGGAGGACTGAGCCGAAGCCCGAGCGGGCCGGGTTAAAGCTGAGGAAAGGCGGGGCCCACAGGGGCGGGGCTACGCCCGCTGGTCAGGGGCGGCTAGAATTTGAGGTGTGAGTGGGGCTCGTGGGGAAGAGGGTGGAGCTTAGGACCACCGAGATGGGTGGGGCTATCTAAAGGGGGAGGGGTCAAGTGGCTGGTGTTCCGAATTCGTGAAAGGTGGGTAGTGGCCAATGGAGTGCGGAACCAATGAAAAGAGGCAGGATTTAGAGTCAGGGCGCTCCAAACATTGAGCGAGAGTTTGCGTAGGAATGTCTGGTAATTTCATAATGGTGGTTGTCAGCCCTGGGAGGACATCAGAGTCACCCGGGGAGCATTTTCAGAATATGCCCTGGATGATCCTGGTTTATTGGCCTGGGTGGCACCTCAGAAACTGTACTAGGCAAAAGATTCCCACTTATGTCCTTGTTTAAGAACTGACGCAGTGGCAGATGCCAGTGATTCCTGGGTTCCAGGAGTGGGGCTCTGTCAAGGAACAGAGGGAAGATTGGTGGGGCCGTTCATGTTGAGATGGTTGATCTTTGTTATTATACATAGCTCTTCCCCGTCTGCTGGGACCCGGCTTCCGGGGGCTGACTCCAAAGTCTACCAACCCAAATGAGCCTCAGGCTGCCTCCTCCACTCTGCTGGTCCCTGTTCCCAGCTTTGACAGGTGAGATATTACCATTCCGTCACCCATCCCTTCCCCTTACCCCCCACTCCTTCCACTTGGGATATATAACTTGATAGCTTTTCTTGCCTCATCTAGGTCAGGCCCCCATGGCCCAGGCCCAGGCACGAACAGGGGCCCAAGGTCTCATGGATGGAAGGATGCCTTCCAGTGGATGTCTGCCCGTGTCTCCCCAAACACCTTGTGGGATGCCATATCATGGGTAAGGCTTCCCAGCTCTGTCCTTGACCTTCTGTGTGGATGAGAATGATCCTGCATGGTAATAAAGCCTAGAAGCAAGAGCTAGGGCATCATTGTCCCCACACTCAAAATGTGAGTAACCCATGTCATTGGGGCATATTTGGGGGAGATATTGCAGCTCCTCTTCCCCTCAGTCCTATTTCTCCTTTCATTCAGTAAACATTTATTTAACACCTTCTCTGAGCCAGGCATTTTTGTTAGGCACTTGTGACACAGCCGAGAACAAGGGTAGATGTTATCAATGAATAATACTAAATAGCTAACCTGTTATATATTAATGTAGAATATTATGTATGCGTTATCTTGTTTAGTCCTTGTAAAAATCTTGCGAGGGAAATATAATCTCTGTTTTATAGATAAGGGAACTCAGGCTCTGGACCTTTAGGTAACATGGTTAAGGCCATACAGCTCTTAAGTAGAGAAACCAGGTTTTATTCTGGAGCTCATGCTCTTAGCTACCATGCTCTACAGCTTGGTTGCTATACTTAGTGTGGCTTTGTAAAAGCACCTACTACAGATCCCAGTACAGAACAATAAATATTTGTTGACTCTGATGTATAAAGTTAGGTGCTGAGTAGTGAACATTAGGTCCAAGAAGGCAGAATCTTTGTCATCCAGGTTCTGCACACATCAGTCTCATTTCTGTCACATCTCCTCCCTGTCACTTTCATGCTGTGTGCTTTAGGCAAGACTTGACTTCCCCGAGCATCAGTTGTCTTATCTGTAAATTGGTGTCATCAGCGGAATGGAGCCTGGGATGTCTCCATGGTAGGGCCACTTCTCTCTGGTGCTGTGGACTAGGGGTATAACATACTTTGGAGAGGGGAGCATTTTCTCATTTTGTCAAAGATCTGAGCCCTAGAGCTATTCTACAGTGAGTCCTTCTAGAATCTGGGCTTGGATTCTGGGGGTCCTGATGCTGTCCCTCAGCTGTGTCACTGTTGCCCTTGTGAAAGGGTACGAGCTGTCCCAGTATTCTGGATACACGTCTCTGTTATTTACATGCTGGCACCTTCTCTTCCTTCTGGCCTCAGCTCACACATCACGCCTACAGAGAGGCTATCCTTAATGCCCTATTTTGTCAGACCTCCCTCTTATGCTCTGTGTAAACTCCTCTGATTTCTTTCTTTCTTTTTTTTTTTTTTTTACATTTAGCATAATTTGTTGTTATTATATTTATTTCTCTGTGTACGTGAATTTTGTCTTTCTCCCTCAATGAAGATATAAAGTCCATAAGGACAGAGACGTGACTATCATCTTTCCCAGTGTACCCAGCGCCTGTTGTAATAAACAGGTATTTGGGTGTGGACAGGAAGGGGCAGGGAAAACCAAGCAGTCTCTGAGCTAGGAGCTAGCTTAGGTTTTCCACACACCTGTCAGAGAAGAGATACCTTCAACAAGCCTGTATGTGTGAATGTGTCTGTGGTGGGGTGGCTTGGTCAGAGAGAAAGGAAGAGTTGTGCCTCAGGCCAGAGAAAGAGAATGAACTTGATGGTGAGCCCTGACCTGTCACTGCATTTGTGGCCAAGCCCCAGCTTACCACATTATCTTTTTGCCTGCTTAAACTTTATTTATTCATTCACTCCTTATGCATGTAATAAATACATGTGTGTATTTATTAGTGCTACATCTTAGCGTTCTCCTAGGCTCCAGGGATACGTGGGTGAACAAAACAGACATGATTCCTGTCCTCATGGTGCTTAGAGACTAACAGGAGAGACAGACCTTAGCCAAATAATTGTCGAGGTGATTACTTAAGTACCAGTGTGATCAGGGCTCTACCAGGCAAGTTTGGGCACCAGGAGGGTATTAGTTGGCCTCAGCCAGGAGTCAGGAAAGGCTTCCCAAGGAAGTGGCGTTTGAGCTGAAGGGTGAGACTGAAGGAGGTAACTGGTGCAAAGCTGGGTCCCCAGTGTGCTCTCTTTCCCAGGGCACTCTGGCCGTGCTGGCCCTGCAACTGGCAAGGCAGATCCACTTCCAGTCGTCCCTGCCAGCAGGACCTCGACAAGCAGAGCACTGCTCTTGGCGCAGACCCCTGGACTGTTTCCTCTCATCTCCCTTGTGGCATCCGCGCTCCTGTGAGTTTTCAGTCCCAGGGACAGGAGGGCTAGGCTGGGAGTTTTTCTAGGCCAGGAAGCATCTCTGGACACACCTCAGGAAAAGAGCCATCAGCAGCTCCTTGCCTTTCCTATCTGAAGTCAGAGGAAGGGGAATGTGAGGAAGTTCTACCCACCCAGGGTGTGGACCACCCCTGCCCCTCAGTGTCTTCCCATGTCCTCCCCTCCCCTTCCATGAAGGGAGCCCCACAGGGATCGAGGCTGCTTTAGATCTTGGGTGTGGCTTCCTGCTTACCCTTCACCCATGACCCTTCAGGTCATTCTCTGGTCAGTCATTCATTACTAAGTGAATCTTCATTGAATAACTACTATGTACCATGGTACACAGGCGATACAGCCCAGGGGTTAAGGCCCTGGAGTTAGTGTCAGGGTTCAGGCCCCATAGCTGGTGCATACTAGTCTTGTGTCCCTGAACAAGTCACTTTTAACTCCCCCGTGCCTCAATCTTTTCATCCATAAGATGGGATAATAGTAAAACCCACTTCATAGGTCTCTTGGGAGGATTAAATGAGTTAATACCTGTCAACGAGTTAGAACAGTGCCTGGAACACAGTAAGTACCCAGCAAGTATTAGTTTAAGGTCTTGTTCTTATGCTTATAATCATTATCAATATTACTATCAAATAGAGTGCCAGGTGTCGGGGCTACAACTGTGAGTGAGGTAGATGCCTCCCTGCCACTGGAAGAATTCAGGCAAATGAAGCATTTATACCTAGGACAGGAGATCAGCATAAATGTAGGCCCCTCTTGACCCCAGCAAAGGAAGTGGAGGAGGAGGTAGAGGTATGTGAAGGAGGAAATTCCACATTCTTCCCCCAAACCTCAGGGAACACTCAGTCGAGCCTGAGCAGACTGAGCTGATCCCCTTCTGATGTGACTACTCTTACTGGGTCTTTCCAGCACTCCGGAGGCACATTCTCCCCAGCCCTGATGGCCCAGCTCCCAGGCACACTGGCCTTAGGGAACCCAGGCTGGGCCAGGAAGAACCCTCCACTCGGCCTGATAACCTCTCTTCGTACAGCTCCTTGAGGGCATCTGGTCTTCAGGGTCTCTCTGAAGAAGGTATGTTTTCACCACCTAGAGTCAGCCAGAGGTAGAGGGGGTGGGGACTGGGCAGATGGACATTTGTTGCTGCTTATGCCAGATGAGGAAATTGTCATTCCTGTGAGGGCCCGTGCTTTCTGGGGTCCTTTGAATGATTTTGATTCCTGGTGGTGGTGCTGGCCAGAGGGGCCGGGGAGACTGGGGCAGTGGGAGAAAAGGAGAAACCACACTTTCTCCTTTACCCTGGCTGGGTGTCACCCATTTCCCTTGCAGACCCTAGTGATCTTGGCTTCCTGCATGCCAGCAGTAGCTTCAGATCTGGGGCAAAGCCAGCCCAGCCTGTGCCCACCGGACAAAAGCAGGTATGGTTCAGATGTGGCCTCCAGACCCTCATCACATTCCCCTGGGCAGGTTGCAGTTTGAGTGAACCCTCCCATGATGAGTCTTATATTTCTTCCCCAGGAACAAGATAAATCAAAAACTCTTTCCCTCGAGGAGGCTGTGACTTCCATTCAGCAGCTCTTCCAGCTCAGTGTTTCCATTGCTTTCAACTTCCTGGGTAACTGGGTGGACCTTGCATCAAGGCAGGGGGATGGGAGAACGGAAAGGGTATGGGGTTGGTCAAACAGAGTTAGGGCAGGGAGTGGTTTAAATTGAGAGAATTTATCTTCTCCCGGGTAGGTAGACTAGACCTGGCATGGTGGCACAGTGGTGTCAGGGACCCATCCTCATGATTCTGCCATTCTTAAAACTGACTTCCGTCTCAAGGTCCTTTTTGGCTATTGCAGCTTTCTTTCTGGAAGGGGATAGGTGGGAAAGCTAAAGGACTACTCCTTCCCCACCTAGAAAGTTGCACAAATCAATGTCCAGGATGTAGGCCTCTGACCACACCTGGTCACAGAGGAGCCTGGGAAATGTAGTCTCTAGCTGAATGTCCATGTGCTTACCTGAACATTCTGTTACTGTGTAAAAAGCAGAAAATAAATCTGGGAGGATACCTTACGTTTTCTGACACGTTTAGGTGAGAAGAGACTCCTATGGTCTGGAGCAGGCTCTCAAATGCACAGACAGGAACTCTTACCACATCTGGAGACTCTAGATGCCCCTCCACCATTTGTTCTGTTCTCTGCAGTGACTTGGCTTAAGTTTCAGGCCTTTTAATGCAGCGACCCAGACTGCCAACAGCATCTGTTGGAGTGTAATGGGCAGATGCATGAGAAGGTGGGATTCTTTCAGCACAAAGCTGTTAAGCATTCACCTTTTCTAGGCCCTATTTTAGGTGTCAGGGATACAGTGATTCATGAGACAGAGTTCTTACTGTCATGGAGCTGATGTGCGAATTGAGGGGGAGAAGAATAAAACATTGCCAAATAAATAAAAAAGAATTTCAGATGATGGTAAATGTTAGAATTGTAAACAGGGGAATGTGTCAGTGACTCGGGGAAGGAGCAGCTTTTGATTTGGAAGTCCTCACTGATGGGAAGAACTCTGTGCCAAGACCTGACTGACAAAAACAAGCCAGTCTTGTTTCTGTATAGAGAAATAGCTTTCCAAACAGGGGGAACAGCTAGTACAAAGGTCCTGAGGCAGTATTGAGTTTTGCTTGTGAAAGGAATAAAAGAAAGGTGAGTGTGGCTGCAACTTAGAAATCACCAGGAGAGTAGAAACAGATGAAGTGAGAGAAGGAGGAAGGGGCTAGGTCAGGCAACGCCTTCTGAGCCACTGTGGAGTGTGGATTTCCTAAGGGAGATCAGAAGCCATTGGAGGGTTTTACAGTGGAAGAGGAAGAGGGCAATCACATGATCTAATGTACTTTTTCAGATTTCTCTGGCTGTTGTGTGGACAAATGTGGAGTGCAGGCATGCCAGAGGAAACAGGAGACTGGGTTGGAGCTGTTACTGATGGCATAGCAAAGTGTCATGGTGGCTTGGTCTAGGTTAGAGGCAGAGGGGACAGAGAAGAGAGATGGATCGAGGAGCCAGTGTGGACAGTGGGGACAGGGGTGGGATCCTTTGCCCTCTTGAGTCTTCTCAAGGACAGATGGCTCTGTGCATCCTGGACAGCAAATTTTCAGGCAGCAGGGAGGTAACTTTAATTCACTGCTGGCTGAATGGAACCTGGCTTCTACCTCATTAGCTTTTTGTGATTTTGATGGGCCGACAGTCTCTTCTGAGGATTTTCTTGCCCATTCCTTCATTCATATATTCATTTATTCAGCAATGCTAAGCAGTGTGGCAGAACACAAAGGGAGCACAAGCCATCATCATATTTTGCATTTGTATAGAGCTTTCACCCTATGCGAAGTTATTTCTTCTACATTCTTTTTCTGCTTCTGCCTCCAGGATTTTGCAGTCTAATTGAGGAGACAGGGCTTGTACTCTGGAAACAGTTTAGTTCATGGAAAAAGGCTTGTATCCTGAGTAAAAACCAAAAGAGTGTTTGAAGCCTGAGTGTGGTCTGAAGCTTCCAGAGCAGAGGCAGAATGAGAAAGTCTGATGGTGGAGGCAGAAAGATAGCCCAGGGAGGAGAGACAACTTGAGCAAAGGTTTGAGTTGGGACTTGGCTGTGCCCAGCCCCGTCTGTGTTTCCTGTTTGCTCATTTGTTTGGATGATAAAACGGAACGTGGGTTTTGCTGTTGGACACACCTGAGTTCAGGTCACAGCTGTCTTACTTTCTCTCTCACGGTTTCCTCCTAAAGCAGGATTAACAGTATCAGCTGTTATCAATTCGATCTAGTTCATTACAAGCAGCCTAAGCCCACTCTGGCTAACTTAAGCACAAAAGGAATCTACTGGGATCTGTTGATCTGCCAAATCTCAGGACAGGAATAGAGAAGGTCCGGGGATCCAGGGGGCAGTAACTGAGGGACAGTGTCTTCAGAGTTTTGCTGTCAGAATAAACCTGCAAAAGCTATTTTCTCTCCTGCCTCAACCAGATCAGGATTCAGATTCCTGAGTGAGGGACCTACTGGTTGGGAAGAGCATAGCACAATGATTGATAGCACTGGGCAGCGGGGAGGAGGGCTGCTCTCCAAGGAAAACTGGGGTGCTGGTACCAAGAGGAGGATGTTGTATAGGAGGGCAGAACCCACTGATGTCTCTGGCAAACCAGTGAAATATTCGGAGGCTGGAAACATATGCTGAGTGTCTAGCACAAAAAAGAAAGGAAGCAGCTTATGAGGATCTGGCCAAGGATGTGGGGAGGTTCACAGAGGAAGTTGTGTTTACACTCTGTGCTTTCTTACAGGGACAGAGAACATGAGGAATGGGGACTACACGGCAGCCTTTTCTTACTTCCAGAAAGCAGCAGACCGTGGCTACAGCAAAGCACAGTACAATGTGGGCTTGTGTCATGAGCATGGCAGAGGCACCCCCAGGGACCTTGGCAAGGTACTGCACCTCCTCTTTGTCCCCAGGCCTGTCTCCTGAGCTGCCCTGCCCAAAGTTGACCTCCAGAAATGAGCGGCAGGAGGGCTTGGGGAGAGTTCACCTTCTCTCTCCCAGCCATGAGGGAAAAAGAAGACAGAAGCTCCTAACTTGCAGGAATTTAGATTCAGAAGGAGGCCAGGGACCTTGTCTTTTTTCTTTGCAGCTGTATCCTCAGGACCTAGAACCTTACCTTGATGAATGGATTAATTCATTGTAAAAATGTAGGATAAGTACGCAAAGATGTTATATATATATAAGAATGTACTTTTCTTAGAATTGTATATGATGGCAAAAAAAAAAAAGGGGAAAGCAACTTGAAAGTTATTCAATAGTAAGTTGGTTAATAATATCTATGTGGGCCTTAAAAAATGATGCACCAAGGGCAGCTGGGTGGCTCATTTGGTTGAACATATGACTCTTGATTTTGGCTCAGGTCATGATCTCATGGTTCCTGAGTTTGAGCTCCACACCAGGCTCTGTGCTGGGATTCTCTCTCTCCTTCTCTAGCTGCTCCTGCCCTAGTCTCTCAAAATAAGTAAATAAACATTTTTTAAAAATGATGCACTAGATCTATATTTACTGGCAGGGAAAGACATTCATGGTGTATTGTTAAGTGAAAAAACAGGTTACAAAAGTGTGAATGTTCTCTCTCTCTCACTATTTCTCCCTATACACACACACACACACATACACACATTTATGTGTGTATGTGTATGTGCGTGTATATGTGTACATGTATAAATACACATATATGTGGGAAGAAATTTGCAAAGCTGTAAAGTAAAAGTGAACAGAGAATGATCTTTAGGAGGCAGGATTTGGGGGGGATTTTATGTTTCTATTTTTGGTTTATCTATTTTGAAATTTTGGCTTATCTATTTTCTGATGAATCTGTAATGATGATGTATTGTTTAATTAAAATAGTTTTTACAAATTCGCTCAAAGAGAAGGCTAGCTTGCAGAGGTATCAGTTGACTAGGTGTCTCTCCCTTTGTCCCAGGCAGTTCTTTTTTACCAGCTGGCTGCCAGCCAGGGTCACCGCCTGGCTCAGTACCGTTACGCCAGGTGCCTGTTGCAAGGCCCAGCCTCCACTTGGGATCCTGAGTGCCAGAGGGCAGTGTCCATGCTTAAGCAGGCTGCACACTCGGGCTTGAGAGAGGTGAGTGCCCAGGGTGGGTGTGGGGAGTCTCTCCTGGGCTCCTGGAGTATGCGGGGCCTGAAAGTGATGGAAATGCCTTTTTCCTTCCTCCTGAACCACAGGCTCAAGCTTTCCTCGGGGTGCTTTTCACCAAGGAGCCACACCTGGATGAGCAGAGAGCTGTGAAATACCTTTGGCTTGCGGCCAACAATGGGGTATGGGATTGCCAGTGTCCAGACATGTTGGGGATTGAGTCTGCTGAAAGAGGGAATCTTGGAACTGCTGTGCATAGGAGAGGGAACCAGGCTCTGCTGCACATAGGAGAGGGTTGACAGGAACGCTGGGCCAGCTTCAGGTCTTAACTGTTGCTGACTTACTGTGTGACCCTTGAGCAGGTCTAGTGGGGCCCTGGAGTTGGCTGACAGCAATCTGTGAGAGCTGTCGGTAGTTTAAAATCAGCTGTGGGTGGAGTATTTGCACCACAGAAATGACGGCATACTCCATAGCAGGGCCTGTTTCACTGCGGAGCCAGTTGCTACGCTTACCAGCATATTCCTGAGCCGGTCACTTCTTGTTCTCCTCATCTGGAAAATTGCGATGGAATGACTGCCTCACCTGTCGACTGCTTCACAGGGGTGTTGTTGTGAGGATCAAAATCTAACTGAGGTAGCAGGTGTGTGAGTGCTTGGTCAGTTGAGCACAGGGAAGGTGCACCCTCATGGACAGTGCAGTTTGGGGAAGTCAGAAGACACTGCACAGTTTCAGGGGTGGCAGGTGTCTGGGGGCCTTGGCATCCAGGCTGCAGGACCGTGAGTTTGTTCCCCAGAGTGTTAGTTTCATGGGGTGTTTATAATAGGAAGGAAAACATGGTCAGATGGGTTTGGGAAATGCTGCGCTAAACAGGTGTCTTCAGTGCAGGTGATCTCAAAGCTTCACCTCAGTGTGAATCACCAAAAAGGCGTCTGTGGTTTGCTGTATTCCTGAAATGTACTGGAGCAGGACTTTTTTGGGCGCTGCATGCTGAAAGATCAGGAGTAGTGGATTAAAGCAAGCCATGTGCATGTACTGGAATTTTCATGCACTGGGGCTGCTGATTCTCGGTGTATTCTGGCCAACACAGTGGTACCTGATTGGACTCTTGGGCATCAGAATACTTTTTTGTTTTTACTCTGTTACCTGTAGTAGCTTTCAGAAGGGGACCAGTGTCACCAACTAGAACTGCCTCTGTGCCTGTCTTCCTTGATGGAGTCCCAGCTCTATCTCGGGCTGAGTGTGCTTCACCGTCTCATGTGCTAGACATGCCTGAGGGCACCTTGGTCCACTTCGGTCAGGACGCTGGGAGAAATGCACAGAGGGTGTTGGGCACAGTCCTGACACACACACCCACCCCCCGGGAGTAATTGTGTCTTTGTAGGTTTGTACTGAGCAGTGTTGCAGGGTGGCTGTTTTGGCCTTAGGAGTGTGCAGCGCTGTGTTCTGAGCTGGTCTACGGTCATGAGTCCACCATATTTATTACATAGACTTTGCCCTGCAAGTTACAGAAACTCTCTCAAGAAATTGGACTCTGGAAATTAGAAGAGAAATGAGACCATGGTTGGGGATCAACAGAGTTTTTTGTTTGTTTGTTTGTTTTTAAGTTGGGCGCTTGAATATAATAATTTTCCAGTAAAGAGGGAGAGATTAAAATCTCTTTAGGGAGGGGCGCCTGGGTGGCTTGGTCGGTTAAGCGTCCGACTTCAGCTCAGGTCATGATCTCACAGTCCGTGAGTTCGAGCCCCGCGTCGGGCTCTGTGCTGACAGCTCAGAGCCTGGAGCCTGTTTCAGATTCTGTGTCTCCCTCTCTCTGTGCCCCTCCCCTGTTCATGCTCTGTCTCTCTCTGTCTCAAAAATAAATAAATGTTAAAAATTTTAAAAAATAAAATAAAATAAAAAATAAAATCTCTTTAGGGCAACTAAAATAATAAGAAAGTAATAATAACAGTAAGCACTTTAATGTATTAACACATATAATTTTCATAACAATTCAATCAGGTGGGTGTTATTATTATTTCCCACTTTATAGACGAGGACGCTGAGGCACAGGGGCATAGAATAATATGCCTGAGGTTACGTAGCTGGTAAGTGGTAGAGCCAAGATTGGAACCCAGACAGTCTGGCTATATAGGTTGTTCTCTTAAGCCCTACCTGCTAATGCCTCTCTAAGGATCATAGTTTTCAGTGAGAGGAGAGAGGATCCAGCATTTTGGGCAAAGGGATTATTAGACTTTTAACCTTTAAAAGGAGGGACACTCTCTGTAGTGTATGTTTTGCAGCCCCTGGGCAGAGATTCAGAAAGGCTTTTGGGGCCTTTGAGAAACCTAGCCTCTACCCTGGCTCCTGGCTCTTCTAGCCTAACTAGGAGCCTGACTCCCAGGTTCCCCACAGTTGGGTGGTAGTTCCTGTGGCCGTCACTTCTGTCTGCCTTCAGCATCAGCCTCAGCGAGAGGCTGCCACACTGCCACTCGAATCTCCCTGGGCAGAGGGATCCCCCGCTCCTCTGTGTTGGGCACACTCTGGGCCTCTGGCTTTTCATACTTGAGATCCCTTGGTACAGGGGGGACTGGGACTGGACCTATATGGATGAAGCCCCAGCTTGCCCGACTACCCCACCTTCCTCTTGCCTTAGCATTTCAGTTCTTCTCTCCTGCATGTGTGCATATCTGTACAGCTGTCTATTTTCCCTTTTAGGACTCACAGAGCAGATACCACTTGGGAATTTGCTATGAGAAGGGCCTTGGTGTGCAGAGGAATCTGGGAGAGGCTATAAGATGTTACCAGCAGTCAGCGGCTCTGGGCAATGAACCTGCCCAGGAAAGGTTGCGGACCCTCTTTTCCATGGAAGCAGTGGTTAAAGGTGCATGTCAGAGCCAACAAGTTCCCTTCCCTGAGCTCAGTGCCCTGTGACAGAGAAGGGGGTGGCAGTAGTCCTTGGTCTCCTTGGCATTTCTTGCCCCAGTAATGGGTAAGAGCACAGCTTTTTGAGTCAGACACACCTGAGCTTTAACAACCCTGCTATGTCACTGAACTCGGACTCCATGTCTTTGAAAATTGCGTGGTTCTTCACTTCTGAAAATGAGGGTACTACTCGTACCTTACTTGTTCGGTTGTAAGGATTAAATGAGATGGTTCTAGAGGGCTTGGCACAACCTGGCATACAGCAGGTGTTGAATAAATGGTAGCCTCCCTGAGGATTTTTCAGGAGAGACCGTATCCTGAGATTGCCTCAGTTCCCTGAATTACCCTTCGAGGGCTCTGAGTGCTCACTCCTGAGTCACTTGGGCTGGCCGGGGTTACCAATGCCAGGGGCAACCAAGCCCTTTAAGAAGTCCTTGCTCCAAAGTAAGAGCCCACAGTATGAGTAAGAGTCGCTCTCACCTCTCCTCACAGCCCTGGGGCCCAGCGACTTGGCAGTTAAAGGATTGAAGTCCTTCTCCAGCCCCTCCCTCTGCAGCCTCAACACCCTGCTGGCGGGAGCCTCACGCCTCCCACACGCCTCGAGCACAGGGAACCTTGGCCTCCTCTGTAGAAGTGGGCGTCTCGGAGCCAGTCCCAGGGGAGCTCTTCCCCCACACAACTACCCTTTGGAAAGGAGTCTCGTCAGACTGGGTTTTGGCTAAGGTAAGATAAGACATAGTTACTGGTGCTGGGGTGGGGAGGGTGCACAGGTTGGATGGCAACAAAAATAGGTGTCAGTGTCCCTTTCTGAGGTGGACATTCCAGCGAGAGCTGAGGTTCTCAAGCAATTTCAAGTGCATGGCTAATAAATGACTTTGACCTTTCCTCCAGTTGGTAGCCTCACAGGTGGGCAGTGGAAACATTGATAGTTATTTCTGGTTCTGTGCACGAAAGGGATTCATTCAGTGACCTGTAAAAAACTCTCCTGAAGGTTCCAGAGTCTTACCATAGCCTGTGACTGAGTAAACCACTTACATATTCTTTCCCATGTCTCAGTTTCCTTAGACTTAGACTGCATGACAGATGTTTGCCAACATCTGATGTATGTGCTTCTGGTGGTTCATAAGAGGATTTTAGGTACTCTAATATTTTCTATCTTAGTAGTTGTATATTTAATATATAATGTAAAAATGTGACTAGCACATTATAGTTTCACAGATATTAAAAACGATCCATTTAAAGAAAAACATTGTGAAATTGGATAAAAGGGAGCACAGGTCCCACCCATGGTGGTTCCATGAATGGCTAAAACTTGAGGAGCACTGAGTCAGGCCATTTCCAAGATGGGCTTCCGTATTCACTTTTGTTCACCCCCAGTGGAGTTAGGATCATCTTCATCACTGATTTGGGAGGAATGAGTTTCTTGCCTACATACCTAATATGTCTGCTTGACTTTTTCAGACCTTCTCACTTCAGCCCTAAAGATGGAGCCTGTGGCTTCTCTGTTACAACTTGAGTCCCAAAGCAGAGGCCAGATATCTACACAACTTCCCAAAGAAACTTAAGCATCTGCCCCAGCATAGTAAAGAAGAAGAAAGTGTGTAAAGACCCAGGTCCTGGCCATGTCACCTTGCCTGGCCATGTCACCTTATGAAGCAGTGACCTGACCCACTACATTGTTTTCTCAGTTGTTGACCGAAGGCATTGGTGTATGTCCTTTGACCCTACAGAGCTCATGGGGGGCATTTCACTGCAGAAAGGCCCTTGGTGACCACTTAGGCCCAATGAGGCAGACTGTTGCCCATGGTTGTATGGATTTATGAGTCACCAGGCCAGGAGAAGACCAGGCCCCCTGACTCCTGGCTCAGGGCTCTGTTTTGCCAGTTCACACTAGCTTTATGTGTTACTGTCACATCTCTCCAATGTGAGGGAGTAAGTGGAGGCTTGGAGCAGGAAAGTGTAGATTTTGAGATCCTTGTTTGTGAAGGGTGTGCCAGAAATGGATGGCAGTTTAATAAAATAGATACTGGATTATCTCATCACTCTTGCCTTTGAGTATGTTGGGGAGAGCCGGGGGTGGGGCAGGGGGAGCTGAAAGCAGAGGCTCCAACCTCATCTCTAAACTCTCCATTAACCAATTTGAAGGGTCTTAAAAGCTTCTCCAAGGGAGAGACTTAGGAAAAAATGATTTCTGAGTCAACGCTAATGACTCCAATTACTGAATCTGTGAATAGCTATTCCCTGGCTTCTGGATGTTAGCCCAAGTTCAATAGCATGGATGTGGTTGAGGGTAGGGAGTGGGAGGGACCAAACCCTCTAGTAACTGTTCAGATGTGAAAGATCACCCAGCTTGGCCAGTTCAACAGTGGAAGGAGTTGGGGGTGGAGGTTGTCTTCTCTGCTGCCCACCCCTCTCACCAACCTCCAGTGGCTCCTGCCACACTTTTCTAGCACTTTCCTCTTGTCATGGGGGCCCTAAGCTTCTTTCAACTTTAGTGTCTCCCCTGACTGCTACTCCCTTTCCAGAGCTGCCCTGCATGCTGGCCTTCCCACCCCCACACTGATCCCCTCATGCGGCTGCCTCCCACAGATGTCTCCTTGGGATCTGGGACCTTGTCTTTGTATTCTGGTATCCTCAGCACTTAGCACAAGGCCCACGCTAGTAGGAGCTCAATACACACATTGGTTAAAGGTTAGGTTTTTAAGCTGTACAATGCACTAATCTCTGCAAGAAAAAAAAAGTTTCTGTGGTCAAATAAGTTTGGGAAACGCTATACCAGACATCCCTTTTTTTATAGATTTACAGTGTACATCAGCATCTTTAAGGTTCCAAGAAGTCCTGCAGTAAAGAACTTGGTTAACCCCATGTTTGCCAGCCTGAGCCGAGCACAGAGCCCAGCCACACACAGATTGCCGATCAAACTTCCTGGGGCAACTTCTGTAAAATGTCATTTCCTGCCCTCCTGTGGGACCCTACTCTCCAGTCTCCTCCCCTCCTCTTGTCATTTTGGCTTACCGATTCCTTCTGGGGAAGGAGTGGCAGTTCAGACAGCCGTGGGACAGCGGGCATCCCGTGTTGAGGGCCAGATGCAGCTCTCCTTCCCCCTCAGTAATTACAAGTTAAGTACTGATTCAATTTGGGGTGCTAAACGTGGAGGTAGGATATTTTTAAGCTCTCCTTGTGGAAAGGCAGGATGGAAGAGTCGTGAGAGCAATGTTGTCAAGGGACCAGAAATCCTTGGCTGTTCAGTCACTGCTGTCTCCGTCCATCCCCAAGGGGTGGGCCTTCATCCACAGACCCAGGCACTGCTGTGCTTTCGCCATTACAATTCCATTGTTAATGACTTGTCATCAGTGCCCTGAAAGGAAATATGAGGTGGGGAGGACAGGGGAGTGGCCCCTGCCTGGGTTAGGTACAGGGTGACCCAAGTTTTAGGACCTGGTGCCCTTCGGCAGTGAGACTTTTGTGCGAGGCTGTGCTGACTCAGTTCCCTTATCCAGAGATGTTGCTTTCAGGGATCCGTGACACAGTACAGACAAGGCTGTTCGATTCATTATATCTTCAGTGCTAATACAGTGCAGGGTGCTTAGTAAATGTTCAGTAAATATCTATTGAAGGAATGAGTGATTTTATGCATTGCCCCCTTTCCACCCAGTTCCTTGGACCAAGCCTACCTAGCACATAGTAAGTGCTTTAAATATTTGTTGAGTCCATGATTCTGTATACTCCCCACTGGAAGAAGTAGCTTCCAGTGCTACTTCTGACACCTAGTAAGTGCTCAATAAATACAAAGTTTGTTGAATGAGTGTTTCTGATCATGCCTCCGTCCTCCCCTGCCCCATTACGTCAGACTCCATACTTAGTAGGAGCTGGAAAAGGCTGACCTATTTTCTTGGTGCATACTATGTGCCAGGCCGAGCCCGTGCTAAAACACCTCCCTCCCCCTCCTGTCTTCCTTTTGGGATATGGTTCTCTCCGGAGTCCCATGGGTATTGGTTGCCATCTCACTCTTGTTTTAGCCAGAGGAGAGGTAGGGTCAGTGAGCTGCCAAGCTGAAGTTGGGTGACAGACAAGGAGGCTGCCTGTCAATCTCTGAGCTGCCCCCAGGCTCCAAGTGAGCACTGCATCACACTCCTCGTGCTGGAGAACCGGCTGACTGTTGATTAAAAAAAAAAAAAAAAAAGTCCCTCTGCGCTTTCCAAATTAAGACGACATTTAACTGAGTGCTTGCTGGCTTGCCTGCTCCCTCGATATCCCAGGGGATTGAGCCCATCTTGGTGAAAACTGTTCTGAGCATGTCCGAAGTCTCAGCTTTGACATTTTGGCTGATGCGAAGAAGTTTCCGTAACCTTTTTGCTCAGCATGCTCAATTTTGTCGCCATACACACTGTGTCACTCAGCCTGTTCATGGGAAAGTGCTGGGTGTTCCCATGCTAGGAGTTGGTTGCATGCTGCAGACGAGAGCAGCTACATACATCCCCACTCTGACCAGAGATCAGTTGCCTCAGAACAGAAACAGCTCTACCCATGAATTCCTTAGGGTCTGCGGAGAAGGCAGAGCCGAGGACCAACAGAGAGGATCACAGTGGTCCTTAATCTTATTGAGGCCCCAGACCCCCTTTGAAAATGTGGAAAAAGCACTGACTCCTTCCCATACAAAAGTATGCAGCCCTTCAATTTTGCATGCACTTTAGCGGATTTATAGATCTTGAAGCCCGACCATGGACTCCAGGTTAAGAACTGTTGATTTGTTAGAAAGAACATCACACAAATTCCAGATCCAAATCCTAGCCCTGCCACAAGCCCGCCATGCAGCTTTGTGCAGATCAGAAGTGTCTTGCTTTTTTCTTGGCTATAAAATGTTCTGGCTCCTTACGAGTAAAATTGCTTGTGTTTGTGGAGGTTTAGGGAGTGATTTAGACAAGGTGCAGTATAACCTTTCATAGGTTACTTGTTACTTTGGGAATCTGATGAGGACTTTGCATCTTCTGCCTAGAAAAACACCTATACACAAGGCTTTGCCTAGTATTCTCAAGGTCCAAGAGCTACAGATTAGGGATTTTTGAACTAGAGTGAAGCAGTGATCAAGGGCATCCAGTGATCCAGTTGACAGCCACAGTTCCAGCTTTCTTTTTAATTAATTAATTTGGCTCCGGGTTTCTTAGGTTGGCTCTTCCCCCATCTCTTCTTTTCTCCACCCTCCCAACATGAGCTCGGCATCAAAAATCCACTAGTAATTGTGGGTGGAGAGTGGCGGTCAGCGTAGTTTACTCTAGTTCTGTGGTTTTCAGACTTTGATTTCCCATAATGGAAGTTTTCTTTTTTTCTTTGTAATGACGTCTTACCTGCAGCTCCAATACAGATAAAAGGAAACTCTGAAGCACTGATTTATCCATTTATTTACTCATTCATTCAACAAGTTAAGTATACATCCATTGTTGCTTTGTGCCAGTCACCTGGCTGGTCAGGCTCGAGACCCTGTCTGCTTAGTTTCCCCTGGCCTCTCTCATTTACTTGGGGAACCCAACAGCTTAAAACTCACAGATCTTATAAGGAGATCACTTGGGCCTGAAGTGAGGTGACACACACCCAGAGACCCTGCTCTTGGGGCACTTAACTTTTGGGGGCCTCATTTTCCTCATCTGTAAAATGGAATAACTGGATAAGGGTGCCACATTGGATTCCAAATATATATGATTTTCATTATCCCTGGCTGGGAGTATGATTGGCCCGTTACTGTGGACAATGAACGTAAGTACTGGCCTCCAACAGAGAACGAAAGGGGGAGCACAGAGAGGAATTTTTGCCTGTAGTGTCCAGGAGGGCCCCATGCTACCGAGAAGCTGAATGGCTAGCTGACTGACTGGTTGGAAATTTCCAGGAAAATTATAAGGCTGAGACTTGGAAAAATATTTGCTATTTCTTTGCTCCCTCCTGCCCTGGAAGTTTTGTTGCTGTCAGTATCGATTTCATAGACCCAGTTCATACACTGTTCTCTAGGGCCTGAATTCACAGGCCCAAACCTGCTGTGACAGAGGAAGATTTACCCATGAACGGTGCGTCTGCAAGGATGATGTCTGTACCTGAAGGGCTAATCGCTGGGAAAGCACAGGAGCCTGCAGAAGCTCAGGCCCGTGTCAGATTAGATCCAAGTCCCTCTTGTTCTGTGCTCAGAAATGCAGAGCTGTGGAGGCCTGAGCAGCTTTAGAAACGTTCTTTTCAACAGTGTTTCATGAGGGGAGCTCAGGTAAGTCCACACCTGGCAGGAGCTCAGCTGCGGGGCCTTTTCCTTCCCTCTCCTTGGCTGGCAGTGTAGTGTCAAAGTGGAGGGCAGAGGTTTTGGTGTTCAAGACTAGTTCAAAGCTTGCTTCTGCCTCCACTCTTGATCTTGGGCAAGACACTCTGCTTCTCCAAGCCTCACGTCCTTGCCTGTGGAATGGGGATAATAACACCTCCCTCCCAAGGTTGTTGGGAAATTAAACTAAATCCTAGCGTAAAGCCCAGGGCTTTACTGGCTCACATAAATGCTCTATAAATAGTCATGCTTTTCTTAGCCCTAATTTTCCAGCTGAGAAGCAGATTATTTGATAAGGTAGCAATAGGGAAGTAGGGTCAAGAGCACACGTGTTCATCATTGTGTACCTAGCACTGTGTACTAATGTGCCCTATTCCTGTCCACGTCCAGCATACCATCTTGCCAGGAAATGGGCAACAAGGACACCTCACTCTGCTACCCTTCCCCTGCCCCCTCTTGACAGGTGCAAACAGGAGAATGAGCCAGTGCTTTTCCTTTATTAGTAGGTCAGAGAGCTTTGCCTGGCACCCCAGGACCAGCACCCCACCCCCAACTATGCGATGAGGCCATCCTTTCCTGCTTATGACACTCCTTGGCATCTGTTCCACAGGAGGCCTGACCCTCTGTGCTCTACATGTGTTTTGCCAGCAAACACTCATTTCAGCCAAAAAATTCACTCCAAAAAGTTCACAGGCAGAGCCAGCCCTTCACAAGGGGCTGCTTTGGTCAGTCAGATGTTAGTTGTGGCTCCCCTGCCTCCTCTGTGGGGCAGCATAGGTCGCCCTAAAGTTCTTGGGCCACCTCTCAACAGTGAATTCAAAGATTTTAGAAAGCAGCTCGTGTCCCAGGATCCTTAGCGCCTGGGCTCCCTAACATCCCTGGTTCCTGGATCCACAGCCCCCTGCTGCTGCTGCTGCTGCTGCTGCCAGTCCTTCCCTCGGCCCCCTTCTTTCCACCTGGGCCCCCCTGTCCTTCTGCGCCCGAGGCCCCGCTGGTGGCCAGGTCCAGACTGAGGGTTCTCCCGCAGACAGAGAGCCTCCGCAGCACCTCGGAGGCAGCCTCCACAGGCACGCTGGAGCGTTGTTCGAGCAGCATTTCCAACAGTGAGCTCATCTCCGAGACAAAGGTGCTGGCCAGCTGCGTGCCTGTCAGGCTCAGCTCAGGCCCCGTCGCCTTGCCGAACGTCTGAAAGGTCCTCGGCTCCTCCATGGCCGGAGTGTCTGGTGAGAACACGTTGTCACGGTAGTTCGTGGTGAGGGGCAAAGAGAGCCTCGCCATCCAGGCCGGATCAGGGACGCTCAGCCGGTCCAGGGCCAAGCCTGCATGGGAAGGAGGGGACGCAGTGAGGGCTGGGCCTGGGGAAGGGCCAGGCAGGCCAGGGTGGGGCTGTGGGCAGGGCAAGGGCAATGGACAAAGGAGGGAAGGGAAATGGCGGGGGACAGACGGGGAGGCCAGAGCGGGACGGGAAGGAAGAGGCCCTGACAGGGAAGCTTGCTGGGCAGGAAGGCTGCTGACTGAAGTACCCACATGAGGTGAGTAGGGAGGAGGCAGGAGGAGGAAGAAGACCTTGAATTAGAAATTGACCCTTTCCTGAAGAATTTCCTGGGCCTGGTGTGTTTCAGGCTGGGTGTCTTCCATCTACCCGGGTAGTCGGGATCCTCGCTCCCTCAGGGCACTAGTAGGTGAAGATGGCATTGCCAGGGGGTGGGGTGGGGGTGGGGTGGGGGTGGGGTGGGGGGGGTGAGGGGGTGGGGGGGCAGGAGGGGACATCCCTCTTCTTAGCCGAGGCTGGAGTTCCTGACTTGGTCCTGCCATCTGCCTGTGTTCATAACAATAGTGACCACTTCTTAAGTTCTTTCGTGCCAAGCAATTTATATAATTCTCTCATTTAACCTCTGCACATACCTTTGAAGTTAAGAGTGCTATCCCATTTTATGGATGAGGAAACTCAAGTTCCAGGAAGTTGAATCATACATCTACTAGGCAACCAAACCAAGGTTTGATACCAAATCTGATGACTTCGAAGCCTCATGTGACTGTACCACCCACCCACTGTCTGAGGAGCCGGCCCCTTATCCCCCTGGGTGCTCCGGGTGCCCCCCTGTGGCCTCTGGAATCCCCAGGCCTGCTAAGGTCTGTACTGTCAGCAAGCCCTAAACTCCTCAAACTTTACTTCTCAAGCTGCAGGAAACCCTGGCCTCGAGGCTGGGAAAGGGCTGTCTGCCTAAGGGCTGTCCCAGGAAAGGGACAGTGAAAAACTGTCCCCTAGATCCCTAATGCCACCATCACGCTTTTCCTTTTCACATCTCTTGAACAAAAATACTATCTCAAAAAAATAACCCTGGGGGCACCTGGGTGGCTCAGTCAGTTAAGTGTCTGACCCTTGGTTTTGGCTCAGGTCATGATCTTACAGTTTTGTGTGTTCAAGCCCTGCATCGGGCTCAGTGCTGGCAGTGCAGATCCTGCTTGGGACTCTCTCTCCCTCTCTCTCTGCCCCTCCCCTGCTCACACTGTCTCTGTCTCTATTAAAAATAAATAAAAAGAAAAAAAAAAGAAAACTAGCCCTGGGCCCAATGGTAGAGGCCAAGTCAAAGGAAAAAAAGTATAAGTCTTATGTTTAAGCAACTGTGTTTAGTAAAAAAAAAGGTACAACATCCACTTTAGTGTGTATTTAATGTTTGCTTCAGGTGAGCTGCTTTAGAATCTATGCATATAATAAAAGACTGGAAGGAGATATGTCAAAATGTTAACTGGAGTTACCCCTAGGCAGAAGTGATTTATTCTCTTTTTGTTTGCCTACATTTTCCTACCTTAACCAAATATTACTTTTGTAATTTGGAAAAGTTATTCCAAAATACAGCTAATCACTGTTTATATTGATAAATGAGTCTTAGTCTTGCCTTGTCAGGGTCAGACCTCTTCCCCACTGGTCCAGCCCCTGCCTGGGACTTAGTAAGCATCTCTTGAATGACTCAGTGAACATAAATATTAACCCTGGGCATTTGGGAAATGTAAACCTTAGTTCCCTGAGACTCTGGTAATAAGGTTGAAACTTTTTTGGTGTTATAGAATCAGGCTTTTGTACCAGGGTCAGAGAGCTTCAGAAGGAATGAGGCTTGGAATGAGAAAATCACTGGAGTGTATAAGAATGGCTGAAAAGCAGTGGTGAATCCACCCCGAGGCAGGTAGACGCTGGGCTGGCCTGGGCTTGATTTCCCACCTCTGCAATTTATGAGCAGTGTGACCTTGGGAAAATCCCGTAACCTCTCTGAGCCTCCTTTTTCTCTCATAAAGTGGTGAAATAGTAGGACTCATCTTGTCAGGTTGCTGGGAGCATTCAGTGAGCTCGTGTGACCAGTTAAATATTGTCCTTATCATATCATCAGATGGATGCTCCCCAGACTTCTGGGGTCAGCAAGCTCACCCCTTCTCAGCCCTGCCCTGTGAGCAGCGCAGGCTTTTCTATCCTTGCTGCCCTCGTCACCACCCCCCTACTTCTTACAGTGCTTTTTGCTCTTTGCCCTCTGTGCTGTGGAGAAGCAGGACCGTGTGGCAGCAATGCCCACAGGTTCCAGCCCAGAGCTGGCCAGTAGAGATTCATGCGAGCCATAGAGGTCATTTTAAATTTTCTAGGAGCCATGTTAAAAAAGTCAAAAGGAAAGATGAAATTGATTTGTAAAACATTTTTGTAATTAATATCATTTTATCATGTAATTTTTTTAATTAATGAGATATTTTACAGTTTTTTCATACTAAGTCTTCAAAATCTGAAGTGTGTTTTATATGTTTATCACATCCTTTTTATTTTTTTTAATTTTTTTTTTTAACATTTATTTATTTTTGAGACAGACAGAGACAGAGCATGAACGGGGGAGGGGCAGAGAGAGAGGGAGACACAGAATCGGAAGCAGGCTCCAGGCTCTGAGCCATCAGCCCAGAGCCCGACACGGGGCTCGAACTCACAGACCGCGAGATCGTGACCTGAGCTGAAGTTGGACGGACGCTCAACCGACTGAGCCACCCAGGCGCCCCTATCACATCCTTTTTAAAAAAATAATAAGTTACACTTTTTAAAATACATTTTTATTTATTTATTTATTTATTTATTTATTTTAAGTAAGCTCTATGCCCAACACGGGACTAGAAGTTACCACCAGAGATCAAGAGTCAGATGTTCTACTGACTGAGCCGGCTCAGGCGCTCCAGGTTTTGTTTTTGTTTTTGTTTTTTTAAAGATGTCTGATTCTTTTTTCTTTAAAGTAATCTCTGTGCCCAACATGGGGCTCAAACTCACAACCCCGAGATCAGGAGTTGCATGCTCTTCCCACTGAGCCAGGTACAGGCCCCCATATATCCCAAATTGATTCTGACTAGTCTTTTTCAAATGTGGCTAGTGGCTACCATATTGGACCTCACGGTTGTAGATTCTAGACAATGCTGTCCTACAAAACTTTCTGTATGTGTGCTGCCCAAAGCAATATGCACTAACCACAAGTGGCTAGTGAGCATTTGAAATGTGGCTGCTATAACTGAAGAACTGAATTTTTCATTTAACTTAATTTTAATTAGATTTAACTTTCCTTAATTTTAATTTAGAGCCACATTGCCAGTGTTAGTAACCATTTTCTGCACAACCTTGGGAAAATTATTAAACACCCTCACCCCTCAGTTTTTTCCTTTATGAAATGGTGATAACGAATAGTTTCTCTTAAGATGTTCTATCTTGTAAGATTTTCTCGTGAGGAGCACAGAACAGGGACTAGTACATAGAAAGCTCTCCATAAATTTTAGCTATACTTTTGTAAAGATTTTTTCCCCATGTTTATTTTTTAACATTTTTAAAAATGCTTTTATTTATTTTTGAGACAGAGACAGAGCATGAGTGGGGGAGGGGCAGAGAAAGAGGGAGACACAGAATTTGTACCAGGCTTCAGGCTCTGAGCTGGCAGCACAGAGCCCGACATGGGGCTCAAACCCATGAACCATGAGATCATGAGCTGAAGTCCAACGCTCGCCCGACTGAGCCACCCAGGTGCGCCTGTTAGCTATAGTCCTTGCCATGCCTTCAATGTGTTTACAGCCAAATGGAGCACATAGGATACGTCCAGCTGAGAAACATTATTAACCACAGAAACAGAAAACCACAGCGTAGGGATGTACAGAGGTATGCTATGTTACCTAAAGGAGGCTAACCAATGTCCAGCTAGCACCAGATTATGTACTTAATATCAAAACTAACTGTTTCTCTGGAAAATGTGATTTTTGTTTCAATTAGAAATATTAACACATTAAAGATTTGACTCAGTTCTCAGGGTCAAAGGATATTTAAGCCCACCAAAGAAACACAAATGAGTGGTTTAGGAAGTAAGGGGAGGTCTCCTTGATGGCATGCAGGCCCAGGTTGGTTCCCTTTCCGTCATTGATGAGCTAAGTGACTCTAGGCAGGCTGCGGTGCCTCTCTGAGCCTCAGTTTGCTTATCTCTAAATTGGAGCTCATAACATCTGCTTCCAAAGACTGGAAGATTAAATGTGATAATGTATATGAGACACTCCCCAGTACCTGGCACATACCAAGAGCTCATTTGCTATTAATATGATTTTTAAAATGAATAATCAAAGTAGCATCTTGTCTTTAAACAAATGAAGATTGCCTGAAGCTTTAGGAAAAGTTAAATGCTGCTGATATTCCTGCCCAGAAACAGAATGTCTGTGTTCTCCCATGGAGGGCATGCAAGGTGACCTTGGAGGCAGAAGCAAGGTCAGAGTGATCCTGAGGAGTTCCTTACCTGTGTGGGGGTCCAACAGGTTTGACAGCTCTTCTTCTAGCAGCTGCTTCACAGAGAGATCATCTTCAGAATCCAGGGGCCCTTCCTCCTGGTCTGGTTCTGCCTGGCTACCAGCCCTGGCACCTGGGCCATCTGTGTCTGGGACTGTGCTCCTACAAAGGAAGCCAACCAGTCCATGAGTGAGGAAATTCACACATAGATTCATTCATTCCTGTTCATGAACATTCTTCTATTCATGCCAGCATTCATTCCTTCACATAAGGAACTGGATACACAGCTCGGCCTTCAGAGTCAGACGAACTGGATAACTTGGTCCCAGGCCTCGCGCTACTACTCTGACTCTGTTGCCTCATCTCTAAAATGGGGATAATAACCCCCACCTCAAGGGGCATGTGAGGGTAAAATGAGACATTGTATGTAAAGAAATCAGTGCAGTGCCTGGTGCCTTGCAAGCACTCAGCAAATAGAAATAACAATGAATGCGTTGATATCATTACTCACCATTGTCCCTCCCACTCCTTTGCAATGCCTGGCCCAAAGTAGGAGCAGAGTAACTTTGGTTGAGACAATGCAGTCACCCATCCATCCATCTATCCATCCACCTCCATCCATCTGAGTATGAGCTCCAGTGAGGGCAAAGATTTTTGTCCACCTCATTCCCCGCTCACCAGTGCTCAAAGCAAGGGTTGGCTTAAGTACAAAGTAGGTGCTTAATAAATACTTTGTGGACAAAGTGACTGAATATTCCATATTCCCTATTTGAAGCCAAATCCCAGACCAGAAGAGCAGGGCAGCAGAAGATGTAGCTAAGGTGAGAAATCCTAAAGCCACTTGGACTCTACCTGACTCCTGCTGTCCCCATCCTGGCCTCTGCCTCCTGCAAACCCTGCCTACCACTTGGGGAGGCTATTTCTCGGGACTGCCTCAGTATGGCAGGACAGGTCTGGCCCCACATTCCAGCAGGTGGGAAGGCTCCCTGAGGAGCTTTAAGGTCTGGGCATCTTTTCTGCCTTTTTTCTGTGACCATTCCTGCTGTCATGAAGCAATCAGCAGGGAGGTGACAAGTTTGCAATAATGATGACAACAACTAATGTTTATTAAGCAATTACTCGGAGTCAGGCCTTAGGTTTTGCAAGGTATGTGCACCTTCTCAGACTTTTCACATCTGTAAGGGGTTCTCTTGTTATTATTCCCATTTTGCAAATGAGAAAAACAATCAGTGGTGCTCTCCACCACCTCCCACCATCTTTGCAAAGAAGAAGGTATGAGTTGTCAAGGCAAGAGCACCGAACCTGGAGTCAGGTGCCCTGAGCTGGTCCCAGCTTTGCCACTCACGGGTTATGTGACCTTGAGCAAAGTCACTTTAGGAGGAAAGGATTGAGCATTGGTTATGCACCTACTGTGTGCCAGTCACTGGGCTGTGGGCCTCGAGTAAATCTGATCATTAAATCTTTACCCCATCACTGCAAGGAAGTGTGATGACCTCCATTTTACAGATTAGAAACTGAGGCCCTGAGGATTTATCTGGCTTGCTCAAGTTTAACACAGCGAGGTCGGATCAAACCACTTAGAGCTCCAGTTTCTACATCTGTAACAAAAAAGAATTATATTAGATGTCCCCTTGAGGTCTCTTTAATTCTAGGAGTGTCCAAAAGAACACATCCACACACCCATATCCTTAGCCGGGGAGTCCTTATATTATGTTTAAGGGTCAAGAGAAAGAAAGCTGAAAGTTACACATTTAAAGCCCTAGCCCAGCACCTCTGCAATCAGGGGATAGATAGAGCCTCAGGGATGAAGTCATTTCCTTAGAGACTCTGGGTCCTATAAATACTATAAATACAGTTGCTCCGGGACCACGCTGCCTGGAATGGGGGGATGGATGCAGTCCGGTGCTCTCCCAGGGGACTGCTGTCTGGGATGTGCTCACCCCTCCTCAGATCACAGAGGCCGCAGGGGTGCACGCGAGCCGGTGGGGGGGCTCGAGAAGCCTGTGGGTACATGTGCTGCTTACCTGCCGCCGCTGGGCTTGGCCAAGTACTTATTTCCCCGGTGGTTTGGTTTGGGCTGGAATTGGCCCTGATGCAGCAAGGACAGCAGCTGGGAGATTTGCTGCAAGACAGGAAAAATCTGTTGACTCCACACAATTCCGACCCAGCACACTTCCTTGCCGGATGTTTCCCTCAATGCCGGCGCTTTCTTTTTATAGTCTTTCCTCCAGCTTCAGATGTTTGTGTGATCAGATGGGGGATGGTGACCAGTGACGGAGGCAGGGACCTGTGCAGGCAGGTTCCTTGTTTTGTCCTGTCACCACAGGACATGGGTGTCTGAGGGAGAGAATGGGGACCCCCTGGGCCCATCCCCTCATTCTCATTCTCAGTGACCTGCTCCGGCTGGAATCTGTGGGATGGGGGTGAAAAGGGCATTTCCTGACCATAAATTCATTATTACTTTGATAAGCGTTGTCTGAAGGTGTTATTTCCATGCCTTTAGCAGTATTCAAACACTCAGACCGCAAGACTCTGCTGTGGAGAAAGCAAAATGTATCATTCATTCATTCATTCAGCAAGAGTAAGAATGAGAACAGAAGGCAAGCTGAAAGCCCAGAGGAGACGGTAGAGGTTCAAAAAGGCTGGACAGTGGGGCAGGGGGTGAATGAGATGTCAGGACCAGACCCTGCAGGGACTTGTGAAAGAGAAGGCAACAGACCAAGTCTTGGGAAGCGGAGTTCTAGTTCAAGGTCATTTCTAGTATGTGTAACGTTAGGCAGGTTTTTAGACATACTCAGACCTCAGTTCCCTCATTTCTAAGTTGGAGCTGGAAATACCCACCCAGCCTTCTTCACCGGGTTGTCAGGATTAATCCAATGGTTTTAAAATTTTAAATGCTCAGAGAATGTGAGCAGTAAGGGTTGTTGCTCCTAGAAACACTGCCTCTGGCTCCTGGGCCTACCCCCACTTTTCCCTGAGAAGGCCCACTTGGCCTCTCTGGGCAGCTCCAGCTAGAAAGTGCCAAAACCACAGAGGACAGTTGGAAGAGGAGGTGGTAAGGGCTGGGGTCTCACTGTGACTTGGGAGAGTCAGTGTCCAGTTGCCTGCTTCAGGGCAGATCCCACCTCTCTGCCCGGGCCCAGAAGCCCTGCTAAGGCACCTGCCACTCTTCCAAGGGTTAACTGATGTTTCAGGGACAGTCCCCAACTGCCACGCCCTGAACATAGTGCTGTCATTCAGAGTCACTTCAATGTTAGAGCACAGACTCTGGAATCAGTCAGACTTGGATTCAAATTCTAAATCTGCCCCTGTTCCAGTTCCAACTGGATGGCCTTGAGAAATTAAGCATTTTGAGTCTCGGTTTCCTCAGCGGTCAAAAGGGAATAATAATGAGGCCCAGTTGGTTGTAGTTATAAGGATTAAATGAGTGAAGATATATAATTCATTTATTTACTTTTCTTTAAAGTAATCTGTCTATTCAGCATGGGGCTCGAACCCACAACCCTAACATCGAGAGTCACATGCTCTACCAACTAAGCCAGCCAGGCACCCCTATAATTCATTTATTAATAGATCTTATGATAACCACTTAAAAACTGTAGGGGTGGTGTATAATCTCATTTAATTTTTACAATAACCCTAGGGATGAGATACCACCATTACACCCATTTTGCAGATGTGGAACATGAGGCTCACAGGGAGTACATAGCAGTTAGAAGCCGGGCTACAATTTGATCCCAGATCTGGCTCTGCTGTGGCTGCTGGAAAGACCTGAGCATTAAGCAAGCTGCCTCTTTCTGTCAAGTTGATCCCAGCTGGGCACCCTTCTTCCCATCATCCCGGTGGGTTCAACCACAGTCCCTGTTCTCTGCTATCTCTGCTAGCACAGTGTTTGGCTCAAAAAGCTCCCTCAGTAAGCATTTGACGAATGAGTGAATGAATGAACAAACGAATGAATGGCTCTGGGCAACCTCTGGGGCTACATAGGTCCCAGGGCAAGACTCCTAAGAGAGGAGCCGGGCTCTCGCCAGGTGGCTTCCTGGGGAGGGTGTAGGGGAAGGAAGCTGTGTCCTTGCTCCACAGGAAACCTGAGCCAATGGCCTGGCCAAACAGAAGTGTGCCTTGAGTGGGCAGCCTGGCACAGGGAAAGCTATCTGAAGTGGAGAGGAACAGATATGGGTGTGAGATAAGTTACAGTCTCTGAAAAAGATTTCCCATTTTTGTCTAGCAAATCCCTGGTCGCTAGATACTTTGTCCTTCATTATCCCATTTGATCCTCAACCCCTGGGAGGTAGACGCAGGGTAATTTTGGCATCATAATTGCCATTTAATAGATGAGGAAAGGGGGGCTCTGATATTGACAGACTTGCCCAAGGTTGCCCAGCTACTAAGCCGCTATGCTGAAATTTAACCCAGATCTGCCAGACTCCCAAGTTCTGAGATTGTTTCCACTGCCCCATTCTACAGGCCTCGCCAGCAAAGTCTAGTCTTAGGCAAGTCACATGCAGCCTTTGAGCCTGGGGGCAATGATGCCCATGCTGGCCTGCTTCATGGGGAGGCTGCCCAGATAAGAAGAGATGAAGAGCTTTTGCAGAAGTAATCGTAACCATTTGCTGAGTGCTCACTATGTGCCAGACATTATTCTAGGCTTTAAGTGCACTCATTTCATCTTCAAGCAAATTTAGGAGATGGGTACAATTAACGCAGACGTCTTCAACAACAGAGAAGCTGAGTAATGTTCCTTTGGTTCTCAGCTAAGAAGAGGTGGGGCCAGGATTTGAACCCAGGCAGTGTGAACCCAAAGCATGTATTCTTAAGCGTGCCTGTTGCTGTGTGTCTACTTGACAGACCCTAAGTAAGTGCTTTTATAAGAACTAATTAAGTCCTCAGGACAGCTCTCCAAGACAGATGCTCTTACCATGATCTCTGCTTTACAGAGAGGAAAACAAAGACTCAGAGATAGCAAGTAAGGTGCCCAACAGCTAAATTCTGTTGCCCTCAGAACTGTGCCCTGACCCACTGCATCCAATGTACCGTAAAGTCCCTAGTGAGCCCAAGGAATGCATGTGATGAATGTGAGGGTAATGGGGGTGTCTGATGTGGTGGTCCAGGGGTGACCACAGAGAGAGCTGCCCACACCCAAGGTACCTGAACAGGAGGGGAATCCATCGTGAGTTCCTCCACAGGGTTCCGCTCTGCAAAGGCAGCCACAGATAGCCGGACCAGGCTCCGCAGGATCTGACGGGGACCTGTCTCTTTCTCAGGGGTCACTTTGCCATTGAGATTCCGCTGCCGCCTCAAGGTTGCAGAGGAGGCCGGTGGACTCAGTGGAGCCTCCTCGCTGCCTGCGTCTCCTGGCAGCCTCCCTGCGGGGCTGCCCATAGCCTTCGGGGGCCTTGAGCGTGGCTGGCCCATCACAGGCTGGGACTCAGGAATGTTCAGGTTCTCCCTGGAGGCGTTCCTCTGCCTAGGATGGTGGAAAAGGAGGTTGACAGTGTCCTGCAGCACCTCTTGGCTCTCAGCCAGTGCTCCCTGGTTGCCTTGGTTACGCAGGGTCCTGTACAGGGTTGGAGTGAGGTGAAAGGGGGCCTGTAGGCAGGGGTCCCAGCCTGCTTCCATCGTCCCTTCCTTGCCTGCATCCTGGTGGGGCTGCCCAACTTCACTGGGCTCATCCACCTGACCCCTGAGCACAGGCACAAGGTGGATGTCTGCCTTCTGAATGTGTTTCTGGGGCCTCTTGGGCTGGTGGCGATAGGTAGACTTAGCCTCCCGACAGTTGTACACCCCACTGTCCTTCTTCTCTGTCCGGCAGATGGACATGATCAGAGCCAAGACCAACCCAAAGATGGCCAGAAGTACGACCAGGCAAATCACTGTCAGCACCGATGTGCTCAGGGTCCCAGGCTCACGGGCCCTGTCCCTCAAGTGGTCCACACTGGTGACAAACAAGACGCTCAGCAGGGCTCGGGTCTGCAAGGAGGGGCTGCCACGGTCTTCTACCACTATCTCCAGCTCCCACTCACTCCCAACGAGACTGCTGGCATTGGTGATGTTGATGAACAACTGCCCCAGGTGGGGGTTGAGAACAAAGAGACGGGCTTCATTTCCACTCCTAATACTGTAGAGGAGCTCTCCATTTGCACCTGAGTCTGCATCTCTTGCTACAATTGTTGTCAAAAGGAACAGCCGGGAACTGTGGGTTGTCAGTGGTGTTGTATCAGCACCCACTGGACCCAAGCCATTAGGAGTTTCAACGGGTACCAGAAGGTGGCCTGTGGAGGCATTTACGAGCACTGAGAGGCTGGCTTTTCCATCAACGAGGACAGGATGAATCACCTCTGGGGCATTATCGTTGACATCCAAGAGGCTGACCCACACAGAGACGCTGGATGCAAGTTGAGGCTGCCCCCAGTCCTCTGCGATCACACGAAACTCAAAACCAGCCATGTGTTCATAGTCCAGTGACCTCAGAGCAGTGACCTCTCCTGTGTCTGAATCAATAGCTACCAAGTGAGAAACTGGGGATTCCTGGATATGGTATGAGATTTTTCCATTAATGCCCAAGTCTGCGTCATGAGCCTTGATGGTAATGAGGTGAAGAGAAGGTAGGTTGTTCTCCCGAGTAGAGACCTCATACCTGCTCTTCTCAAACACAGGTGCATTGTCATTGGCA
Source organism: Panthera pardus (assembly GCF_024362965.1). Taxonomy (NCBI): domain Eukaryota; kingdom Metazoa; phylum Chordata; class Mammalia; order Carnivora; family Felidae; genus Panthera; species Panthera pardus. The sequence continues at coordinate 121,074,334 of NW_026526765.1, read as the reverse complement.
TCACTGATGTGAATGCTGAGCTGTTTTCTGGCTGATAAGGGCTGGGGTCCTTGGTCTTGAGCCAACAGAGTGAGGGTATATTTGGGCCACTGCTCTCTGTCCAGTGTAGTGTTGGTTAGTAGCATGTATGTATTGCCATTGGTCCTTTTCAGTCTAAAGTGACCCAGTTCTTGGCTCAGCCAACAGTGGACCAGACCATTATTTCCTGAGTCCAAGTCATTTGCCATGACGAGAGCAATGAAACTATCCTTTGGAAGAGCCTCTGATACCAGCGATGGCTGGGAGGCCCATGTAATGTGGATGCTTGGGGCATTGTCATTGACGTCCAGAACCTTGATGAGTACTTTGCAATGGGCTGGAATGGGATTGGGACCCAAGTCCCTTGCCTGGACATCCACCTCATATGCAGGATTCTTCTCGTAGTCTAGGGGTTGACGCAGAATCACTTGGCCAGTCTTTGCATCGATACTGAAGGTGTCCAGCACCTCTGGAGGCACGTGCTTACTGAGGAAGAACTCCACCTCCCCATTGGGGCCTTGATCAGGGTCCGTGGCAGTCAAGTTTATGAGGAGAGTACCAGGGGCAGCATCTTCTTGAATTTCTAGTGCTAGTGAGCTCTCAGCAAACACAGGGCTGTTGTCATTGGAGTCCAGGACATTGACCTTGACCAAGCTGGTGCCTGACTTGGGGGGGTTCCCACTGTCATAGGCAGTTAGCACCAGATCAAAAAATGAGTGGATTTCCCTGTCTAGCTCCTTCACCACCACAAGTTCCGCATGTTTGGTCTCATCAGGCCCCACGATGACATCCAGGGCAAAGTGCTCGCTGGGAGACAGCGTGTAGGAGTGCAGGGTGTTGGGGCCAGTGTCTGGGTCCAGAGCTCTGTCCAAGGGTATCCGGGTGCGCAGAGAGGCACTCTCAGAGATTTCCAGCTCCTGCTCGCCTTTAGGAAACTGTGGCTCATGGTCATTGATGTCCAGCACCTGGATCTCTACGTGGATCAGAGCCAAATCCCCTGTGGCAAGCACGTCAAAGGAAACCAAGCAGGGATCCTGCTGCCGGCAAAGCTGCTCTCGGTCCAGCCGCCTCCCTGTGCTAAGCAGGCCGTCCTCAGGATCCACCCGGATGGGGAGCGCCTGAGGCAGCTGCAAGATCTGGAAGGCAGTCCCCGTTTGCCCATGCCTCTCCTCCCAACCCAGTTCCCGGGACAGCTTGCCTATCACTGTCCCAGACGGCACTTCTTCTGACACTTGGTATCTCACAGTGAGAGTGGCCACCTCCTGACAACCCCCTGGAAGGACCAAGTAGCCACCTGGCCCCAAAAGCCCCAGCAGAAGTGGCAGAAGTTGTATCATGCTTACCGCCAGAGTGGGCTAGACTCAGAAACCACTAGAGTTCTTCAAAGGGTAGGCAAGTCCTCCAGTGTTTCCTGGGGGGCTTGATTAGCCCCGTTCTCCAAAACCTGTTGTCACAGCCTTGTCCCATAATTAGATGATGATGGAAGTAGCAGGATTCCCAGGCAAGGCCATGTTCATCTGAAGAGATCTCAGAGGTCCAGGCACCGATGAAGTGGAATTGCTAAGGGAGACCCCACACAGGGGCACCCATTTGTCCTCTTCAGTAAATGATAGAAAGAGCCGGTCCAAGAGGGACTTGACCCAGTAAAGCAGGATGTGGGGATCTGACTTCCAAACAGTTGCTGGGCTGGGGAAACGGAGAAGCAGCTTTTTCCTATGGAAACCCCACCTACAGGAAAAGGGAGGGCTGTAAGTTTCAATGCCAATTAGAGAAAGAGTGTTTCCCCCACTGTCGAGTGGCCTGTGGCTGAGCAGGATGGGAGTCCCAGGACAGGCCAATGGAAAGGTGCTATCCACTCAAGGTGGCCGCCGAGGGAAAGGCTGCTGTGCAAACAAGTGGGCAGAAAGCCTGAGCCTCCGCCTGCCCCTGATACCCTTCCTGGCCGTGTCATGCACCCTGTGTCTCTCCTTTCCTCAGCTCTCTTTGATTCCCTCATATTCCCATTATTCCTCTCCCATTCCAGTCTTTTCCTTACACTCATCTACTTCAAAGTCTTGGCTCTGCCTGGATCACCCATTTTTGTCTCTTGGGAAACAACTGTGATTAAGAGAGTGACTGTCAGAGCCCAACTGTCTGGGTTCTAATCCTGACTCTGCAATTTACCAGCTGGGCCATGTGGGACAAGTCACTAAACCTCTCTGGGCCTCCTCCACTTCATCTTTAAAGTGTGTATGGGAATAAGAACAGTAGCACTCACAACAGGAAATTGTGAAGACGAAATGAAATGATGCGTGAAGGGCTGAGTCCTGGCTCAGAGTCACAGTCGATGAAGTTTGTGAGCAGTGGGTGTTGAGAACTGAATTGCTGGTCCCGCCTTAAGCTCTGGCTCTTTCACTGGCCCTGGGGCAGCCCCTGCCCACACAAACCCAGGAGGGTGCCCATGGCCTTGGCTCCTGAAGCGCAGGAATCTCTCTGACCTGACCACGTGGCTTCCTCCCCCTTCCCTTCCTGCTCCCCAGCCTTCAGGCCCATTGTTTTCTGCATCTGGTCCTGCCTGAGTCCCTGTCTAGGGGAATCCCCGGCCTTCTGCTCCCCTGCCTCGGAGATTTTTATACTTTTTCCTCTCCCACGCCTTCCTCTCCTTATCCCTCCCTTCCCCTGATTCTTGTCTCCCCACTCCTGTTTATGACAGAGTCCCACGAACAGTACTCCTCTCCACCCCTGACACTCCTAAGGATGTGGATGTGTTCGGGTGTGCCCTCCCCCCATTCACCTCCTCACAACAGTGAGGCCCCCAGGATCACTTGCTGCCCCAGCACCATCCTGGTCTTACACCCTGCCTTGGGCTGAGTCTAGAGGTTTGTAAAGGCTTTGAAATGATGGGAATTTAAGGCCAGCTTCCTTGAGGTGGGTGTTTGCTGCTGAGTCCTTAAAGCTGGAGGTACCCATTGGGACATGGGCCTGTGGGCCTGTAGGACAGGGGCAGCTGAGGAAGCCCCGTGGCCTTAGAGCCATCTGTGCCCCCTCCCTTCCCTTCATCTTTTCTTCCCCACACCCGGTCCATGTTCCACTCCTGGAGGTTTCCTGTCCATGTCACTTGTTGAACCACATACAGCAAGGGCTTGAATCCATGGGGCCATCTCCTACAGTATGGTCCTAGAGACAGAACACTCACAAGCTTGGAGACATTGTAAAAGTCCCTTAACCTCTCTGGGCGTCTGTTTCCTTCTCTGTAGAATGTAGTTTTCACCCACCTATTGAGGTTGTGGTAAGGATGCAACGAGATGATACCTATAAGGGCACAGGGAAGGCACTCATTGGGACTGTTACTGTAGCTTGTATTATTCCCCAGGTTTTATGCCTCTGATGGAAATGGTGAAGATGGCCTTGCATTTGTCCCTTCCGTCCTCATTGGCCAGGAAAGCTCACTTTCCAGGGCTTCCTCAGCTCAGGCTTGGGCCATGCTGCCTGTGCATCAGAGTGAGCCAGCACAGGCCCCATGTTCAGAGACGTGCCCTGTGCTCACTGCCCCTGGGTGATAACTTGCATGGCAACCTCGCTTCTTGGCCCTCATGTGTCCTATCATGTGCAAGGCAGCTAGCAGGACAAAGTGACCCACAAGGGGCTTGTAGTCTAAGGAGGGCATGGGGAAAAGGAAAGAAGTGGGTCCAGTGGCTCTGCATTCGGGCCTGGGGGTCAGGGGAGGCTCCCTCATGGAGGGCACTGGGCCGAATCCTGAAGACATGGAGGAGTTAGTCAGAGGAAGGTGGGTGAACAAGGGAGAGACTGAACATGCAGGGGGAGCTGAGTGGACAAAGGCCAGAGGTGAGGGATCTGGCTCCTTATAGTACCTCAAGAGGGCCTGTGTGAAGAAAGAGGAGGAAGAAGGTGGTCTGGGGACATTAGAAGGGGCCGCCAGATCCTGGAGGGCCTGGGGTCCCATGGTAAGAATTTGGACCTTGTCCTGAAGGCCACAGGGGAGCTTTTGAATGGAGATGGATCAGATGGCTCTGAGAAGGATGATGAGGACAGTAGCTATAGGCCAGGCCTTGTCCTGAGGTCTTTACCTACATCCTTCTGTGCCACCCTCATACCAAAGAAAGAAGCTGAGCACAGAGGGCTCGCTAACTTGCCCAAGATCACGCAAATTGGACCTCCAAAAAGCCCCTTGGGCTGCACTCTGGAAAATGGACTGGAAGAAAACAGAGGAGGGAGAGGGGGAGGCAGTTGGGAGTAATGCAGGGGAGCTTTGGTGCAGAAAACTCTGGTGCAAAGAATGTTTCCAGAATGCCATCTGGTGGCCAAAGGCAGAGAAAAAGGTACAGAGGCAGAGAGGTGCGTGGCTAGAGTTCACGAATATCCATATCCATAGCTCTAGACCCATGCTTCATGGAACACAACATAAGGAGCTTATCCACGAAGACAATCGCTTCCTTTCAGGAGAAACCTAATGTCACCCAAGGCCCACTGAAAGAATTATGGAATTCATGATTTTACCTGTGTTAATATTTATATTCTTGAAGGGACACTGTGATATCTATGCTCTGTTTGTATGTGTTGCCTTGGCTGTACCATGGATGCAAAAAGTGGTCTCACAGGTCACAAGAAAACTTGAATTTAGATTTCACAGATGGTTTTTATGGTTGTTGTTTCTTTTATTCACACTGGGGGCACAAAGCTGAGACAACCCTATAAGAATCCAAAGCCAGCAAACAAGGTGATTCTCTCTGGGAATGAGATCCCCACTTAGTGATTTTCTCTCTTCCTTTCTGGCTGCGGGGATCAGTTGTTCTTTAGCAGTCATATGTCAAGAGGTGAATGGAGTTTGTCTGGAGAGCCCTCATCACTCTGAGTTTTGAAAATTGGTTTGAAGTCATGCAGTACTCTCAAATAGGTTTGGGAAAGCTAAGGATGGCCTCCCTTATGTCCGAAATATTTTTTTTTTTAAAGAGGGCAGCATCAGGGCTGGTGTTTGAAAGCCTTGCTCACCACCAACTTTGAGGTCATTCACACTTGGGCCCTTGGCTATGGGGAGGGGTTGGGGGATGAAGTGGGAGGGGTGGAGTCAGGATTTTTTCAAAACACTTGGTGTCCTGAGGAGACTTGAGTCAGACCAACAAGGTGGGACTCTGACCCTTGGGGGGACTCCCCGCTCAGCTGGATGCAGGCTTAGGATCATACTCTATGCTATGAGCGTGCTGCTTGGCTGGCTTCCCACCCTCAGGGCTCCTTGTGAATCTGCCCAGCAGCTGCCACAGTCACCATCACAAGGCCACTTGGTGAAGCTCACAAGCTTCATCCTCCTTGGGATCATTCCTGTTGGGAGGATGACAGGACCACCCAAGGGCAGCCTCTTTCTTTTAGCAAGGCCTTGTTGAAATTAGAGTCAGTCTGGCCAGGAATCTTGATGGGGAGACTCAGGTAGATGTTCTGAGTCTCCTGCCCCTGACATGGCACTTTGTGGTCTTTGCTGGGACAGATGACAGATGTCCACTCCCACACAACGGCACCTCTTTCTGGGCCCAGTGCAGAAAGAAAGATGTACTTTGTAGGGGAAAGTTTGCCAAGAAATAGAACTTTTCAAGGAATGAAAGGCTTTGTGTTTTGGTTGTCTTGGTTAAGAGTGATAGCTCTCAAAAAGGGCCAGGTGTCAGAATCACTTTTCTGAATTCCAGAGACAGGGCAAGAAAATTCAAACGTATCCCCTTCCCACCCGGCTGAAGAGAGTTTTATAACTGCCAGCTCCATTCCCTCTACCATCCCTTCAAAAAATCTTCACCTTTTATTTGGGACAGAGTTGGGGAAGTTGATTGGAACTTGGTTCTGGAAAGAGAGGCTTAATTGATCTACATAATAAAAGGAAAATAGGAGAGGGGGGTTGATGAAGGCCGAGGAAATGATGGAGGGGGTACTGTGAAGGAAGGTAGCAACTTGAATTTGAGGACTTGTGAATGAATTGTTGTGAACCATGGGTCTCCTTCATGATTTTCAAGAAAAATGCAAGAAAAGACTTAAAATTTATTAGCTTTAGTAACCACAATGGTAGCACATAAATTCTGAGTTGATAAGGGTTACACATTTTTTTTTTAATGTGTATTTATTTTTGAGAGAGACAGAGACAGAATGCGAGTGGGGGAGGGGCAGAGAGAGAGGGAGACACAGAATGCGAAGCAGGCTCCAGGCTCTGAGCTGTCAGCACAGAGCCCGAGGCGGGGCTCAAACCCACGAGCTGTGAGATCATGACCTGAATCGAAGTTGGACGCTCAACTGACTGAGCCACCCAGGCATCCCATGTTACACATGTGTTTTGTCTCTCTCCCCCAACCTCAGAGGGAGAGTGGGCTACTTCTAGCACGTAGATTTTAATTCTGATATATAAGTCACTCCGACATACACCCCATCTCCACACCAATCTCACTGAGAACCACTGACTTAGAACTCCTTAGAAGCACTAACAACTTTGTCAGAGCCAAATTCTACAGCCATCAGGCCTTTCTTACTGTGTGTCCTCCTGGTCCGCAACTCTCCCCCATGTTTGTGTCACTACTCAGTAGAAGCTCTGTGCATAGCTGGTTCTCTCCCCATATTTCTGCAGACTGACTCTTCTGTCTGCTTCTTTGATTCCATCCTTGGTTTTCCCTCCTTCTGACTCCCAGGTGTGGGCATGTCCCCAGATACTGTCCTCAACCTTCTCTTCTCCATAGGGTTCTTAGCCCAGAAACAGGTTGTAAAGATTTAAAAAATAAAAATACAAGATGCCCAGATAAATTTGAATTTTAGACAAATGATGACAATTTTTTAGTGTATTTTTACCTGGCAGTCCTACTCAGAGTGATATATAGTCTCAACACAAGTTTCTCTTCTATCTTTCTGTTTTCTCTCCTCCTCCTCCTCCTCCTCCTCCTTCATCCCCTTCTTCTCCCTCTTCCCCAATCTCTTCCCCTTCCCCTTCCTCTTGGCCTTCTCCTTCTTCTTTAGAATTTTGATTTACACAGCGAGTTTGAAAATCTATCAGTGAACACAAAAATCAAACATATTGACTGGAAGCATCGTCTGTGCATGAATATTCAGAAGCTGACTGTGTTGATTGGCCTTGTTATATATTCAGCATTGCTGGGTGACTCCAATATCGAACCGTTCTCACACTGACAGAACCACCCCAGGGGGAAGCCTGGATCACATTCATTCATTAGCTTATTCGGTCATCCAGTCACTCATTTATTTGGTGGAATTCAGCATGTTCGTCTCTATTTACAAGGTCAATTTTTTTGGCAAGGAAAGTAGCTCAAGTTGACCCACATTTTCCCTTCCTCTGAACCATTGGTTTGGTTTTCTTTCTTCACCCAGAATCTAATCAACCTAATTCTTGCCTTGCTTCAGAAAGGTTCTTGCAGGAAGGAAAATGAGTCTTCCTATCGTTACATAAATTCTCATGGGGCTTCCCTTTGTAAGTTTATGACAGCCAGGAGTTGAGCCTGGAGCTCTGAGAGAAACAGCCACACACTGATTTATGATGGCAGCTGCTGCTAAATCTCACCCCCTTTCCTTCTTACAGAGCCATGTTACCTTGGGGTTACAAAACCCTTTTCACAGTTATTCAGGGGAATAATAATAAAATGCCAGGTTGCAAGTATAAACATGATCATTCTGTGCCTATTATTGTAAATCAAATTTTACCTTGCATCAGAAGCACAGAAAACATTTTATGCTGTCAGCCACCTCAAGCCTTTTTAGGAGTCTATTTTTATATAACCGTGGGATGACCTGAGGTATTGCATGAGCTGCCCCAACCTAAGAAGCTGGTCTCACAGGTGATCTGGCTGTTTCTCCTTACACACCCAACTGACCATTTCCCTTGAGTGAAGTGTTAACTTGATCTAAGCGTAGCATTGGGGTTAATGATGTGGGCTCAGGGCTCCAGTCGCCTGGATTCAAAGTTCGGTTCCATAATATACCATGTGTGTGACAGTGAAAAGTCACTTAACTTCTCTGTTATCAGTTTCCTTAGCTTTAAAATAGGGATGATAATTGAGGATGGCTCCATCATCTACTAGGCTTGGGGACAGTGATGGAGGGGAGTCTCTTTCTTTCCCTCTGTATTCTCATTCTCACCTATCATCATGTCGTAAAATCTAATCCTGATTTCCTTAGGGTTTTCCCTTTTAATTCTTATGGCAAGAACTATTTTGTTCTCTTTGTATTTCTGCTACAACAAACCTAATTCTTTTATAGGCTACAGCAGAGTGTCAGATTGGTGAGGGACTGGTCCTAATCTTGAATGTCACCACTGTTTGACATTGGTGAAATCACTTCACCCATTAGTGCCCCAACTTCCTCATCCGTAAAATGGGGAGACAAGATTGCCTCAGTTATGGAGTCCTGGGTATTTAAATGAGATAATGCACATAAAGTGCTTAGCACAGTATAGGGCTGGGCACATGCAAAAAAGCTCAATTATTTATTTATTTATTTATTTATTCACTTATTTATATTTTATTTTAGAGAGCGAGAGAGCACACGAGTTGGGGAGAGGGGCAGAGGAAGAGAGAGAGAGAGAATCTTAAGCAGGTTGTATGCTCAGTGTGGAGCCCAACATGGGGCTTGATCCCACAACCCTGGAATCATGAACTAAGCCAAAATCAAAAGTCAGACACTCAAACAACTGAACCACCCAGGCACCCCTGGGGAAAGCTCATTTGAAAAATGATAAAGGACATGAAACCAAAGATACAAAAGTCTTTTATTTTTATGGAGTCCAAAACCAAATTTTATTACAACACTGTCTCTGGACGCTAAGCATTGAGTCCAAATTATTAACACTGCTTTGAAATTCTCTCTTCTATTCCCTCCATCCTGTGACTTCTGACATGAGGTCATGACATGATGTCACAATTCACCTCCTGCTCAGATTTGTGAGAATTTCCCGAACTGGTTCTTAGGCCCCCTTACTTTTTGCATCTGGAAGGTCTCTGACAGGATTCATGGTCTCACCTGTGGGAAAGTGAGGTAGGGTTATCATATGTTTTGCTTTTGGTTTTATTTCCTTTGGCTAAACATGAATAATGATATTAGTGAGTGACTATAGAGACTCTTCTTCTGTCTTTGCATCTTTAAGGAATATGTTTCTGGTTTGGGTATCTATCACAGGGGTTGGTTAGGTTTCTGGTCTGTGACAATATGGAAAATTAGGAGTGGTTATTTGCAATTCAAAAGTTTCCCTTTGGTGACAGTCAGGGAAACCCCTCCAAAGCCTTGATTTACTCACTTGGTTTTTCTTCTCTTCTGGGTGCAGGACCAGCAGCATAATTTGTGGAGCCAAATGCAAAATGAAAATGGACAGCTTCTTATTAAAAAATTAAGAATTTCAAGATGGCCATAGGAGAGCATTAGACCAAGAGCAGGACCCTTGTAAGCCTGAGGCCTTCCTGAAAACAAGGCCCTGTGGCTTGTACACAGGTGGCTGGCCCCTGAAGCCAATCCTGCCTGGAAGATAGTGGCGGTAAAGACTTTTAGAATCCTGTAGGTTTGCATTAGAGGACTACCCTTGCAAGTTGCTTTTCTCGGGGGAGAAGTATATGATAAAGAGGACACAGGAGCTTATTAGATCATTAGGGCACATTAGTTTGATGGTTTCCAAGAATTGGAGCCAACATTTTAGCATCCCACTTAAGTGCTGAGAACTTTAGTGTTTTGTAGCTAAAACTTTCTTATCGAGATATAATTCACATTTCATAAAATTCACCCTTTAAAAGTGTGCAGTCCAGTGGTTTTTAGTATATCCACAGAATTGTGCAGTCTTCTTCACTATCTAATTCCACAGTATTTTCATCCCTCAAAACTAACCCCATATCCATTAACAGTCACTTCCCATGAACTCCTGCCTCAGCCCCCAGCAGCCACAAATCTGCTTTCTGTCCCTGTGGATTTGCCATCTCTGGACATTGCATATAACTGGAACTATACAATTTGTGGCCTTTTATGTCTGACTTCTTTCACTCAGTACAATGGTTTTAAAGTTCATCAATGTTGTAGTATTGATCAGTACTTCATTCCTTTTTATGGCAGGATAATATTTCATCATATGGATATACTACATTTTGTTTATCCACTTATCCAAGGACAGACATTTGAGTTGTTTCTACTTTTTGACTATTGTGAATATTGCTGCTATAGTGAACATTTATGTACACTATACACAAAGAAATAGGTACAAACGTAGTTGCATATTTGTGCACGTTTTTGTGTGAATGTATGTTTTTAATTCTCTTGGGTATACACCTAGGAGTAGAGTTGCTGGGTCTTATTGTAACCCTATGTTTAACTTTTTTTTTTTTTTAATGTTTAACTTTGTGAGGAACCGTCAAAATGTTTTCCAGAGTAGCTACACCATTTTGCATTTCCAGCAGTGTATGAGGGTTCCTATTTCTCCACAGCCTCACTAATACTTGTTATTATCTTTTTATTATAGCCATCCTAGTGAGTTTGAAGTAGTTTCTCATTGCGGTCTTGATTTGCATTTCCTTGATGACTAATGATGTTGAGTATCTTTTCATGTGCTTCCTGACCATTTGTATATCTTCTTTGGAGAGATGTGTATTCAGATCCTTCGCCCATGCTACAACATGGGTAACCTTGAAAACGTTTAAAATTGGGTTATTTGCGGGGCTCCTGGGTGGCTCAGTCGGTTAAGCATCCGACTTCAGCTCAGGTCATGATCTCACAGTCTGTGAGCTCGAGCCCCACGAGCTCGGGCTCTGTGCTGACAGCTCGGAGCCTGGAGCCTGCTTCAGATTCTGTGTCTCCCTCTCTCTGACCCTCCCCCATTCATGCTCTGTCTCTCTCTGTCTCAAAAATAAATAAACATTTAAACAAAATTTTTAAAAATTGGGTTATTTGCTTTTTGTATTGTTGAGTTACAGAAGTTCTTTATATATACAGAATATTAGATCAACGACTTGCAAATATTTACTCCTGTTCTGTAGATTGTCTTTTCACTTTGTTGATAGTGTACTTGAAGCACAAAAGATTTTAGTTGTGTTGATTCCAATTTATCTATTTTTTTCTTGTGTTTTTTTGGTGTCACATCTAAGGAACTATTGCCTAATCCAAGTTTAGGAGATTTACTCCTACATTTTCTTTTAAGAGTTTTATAGTTTTAGCGTTACATTTAGGTCTTTGATCCATTTTGAGTTATGCATATGGTATGAGGTAGAGGGCATGTGATTATAATTCCCACTCAGTTTCTTAATAATCATGTGACCTTTGGTAAGTTCCTGAACCTCTCTACTTTGAATTTCCTCATTAATAAAGTAGGAATAACAAATAGTCTCTAAAACCATAAGGTTATGGTGAAGAGAAGCATCCTGACTGCTCAATAAACATGGTAGTTATTAGTGTTCTAATATGAACAGTGAGTGAATGATTTCATGGAGGAGGTGCCCCAAAGATGGGCAGCATTTCTGAGAAGTTTGGATGGGGGAACCTTGCTTACTCTACCTGGAGGAGCACGTCTGAGATTGTTATAGGAGTGTCTGTCTTGGATAGAGAACTGTCTCCCTTTCACCTCTAGGGATTGGCAAAATTTCGAATTCCAGGGCCCATCCCAGAACTACGGAAAGGAACCTCCTGGTCACAGAATCTGCATTTCTACCCACTTCTCCAGAGGCAAACAAATTTACCAGGCGAGGCGGGGAGAGTGGTGACGGCGATCGCCCAAGCACCGCCGCCTTTGGCCTTCAGGGGGCTGCCGAGGGACCGGGCGGTCACGGCGGCTGCGCAAGCCCTCCCCTCGCCGGGCCGCCAGCCGGATCCGCGCGGCTCAGCTGACAGTTCCAAACACGGAAGAGGCGGTGCCGAGCGCTGGTTGAGCCGGGCGTCTCCAGGCCGGGGCGGCGGTGGCGGTGAGCGGACGAGGGCTAGGGCGGAGGGCGGAACTTTTGGGCCCGGCGCGGCGGGGTGGCCTGAAGCGACGGTGTGGACCGAGCTCCGGGCGCGCGAGGCAGAGAAGAACGGCCGGGCCGGGACTGCTCAGTGGGCCTGAGCCTCCCAGACCTGGGACAGGGCGTCCCCAGCCCGGTCCGGCTAAGATCCCAACCCTCTTCCCACCCGGGGCGCTCAGAGGAGGAAGGGGAAGGCCCAGGCCCTGTTGGTTCGGGACACCTGGGTCTCTCTCACACCTCACGTTCTTGCAGCGTCCTCTGTGTCCGAGCGCCGGGGCAGGTAGCGAGGCTGGGGCCTGCCCCCGGGTTGTAGGTGAGTCGTACCAACAACGACTCAGCACCCCGGGTGGTGAGCGGTGGGGACACACTCGGCGGCGTGCTCATTCCGGAGCCAGGGCTGACCCCAGCTCGACACTTTGCACGGTGTGGCCTGGGAGAATGAGGAGGATTTTCGCAGGCCGAAGGGAAACCCGGCGGAGGAGGGCTTCCCTCGCTGGTGTAGCAGTTTCCGTTTGCCGAGACTAATAGTAAACTTAATATCTGTCGGGTGGCGCGGGGGTTCGTCTCGTTCCTGGGTTACAGATGAAGAAACAGTGGTCTGAACCCAGATTTAGTTACATATTAGCTTTGTGACCTTGGGCCGGAAACGGACTTAAACTGTCATTTTTCTCATCCGTGTAATGCAAATAGAGGACTTGCTGCGTGGGGCTGTGGGAATCTGCCAGGAGTTAATGCATTTAAAGTGCTTAGCACAATGCCTGACAAACGGTAAGAACTCAGTGTTACTTTTCTCGGTGTTATTGTGACTCCTGCTTCTAGTGGGCTGTAGCAAAGCAGTCACTGAACCTTAGAATTCTGGTCCCCCTTTTCAGCACGCTGCATCTTAAACCAGTTCAGTTACATATTTGTCTCCATTGTCAAACGCAAGGCACTGCTAGATGCTGAGAGCAACACACTGATGCAAAAGACTTGAAACTTGCCCTTAAGGAGCTAATGTGGCCTGAAAGTGTAAGTTCATAAACTATTGTAATGCAAAGTGGGATGTGATAATGTCATAGAAAAGTTACCGTAAAAAAAAAAAGTTTGTTGGATTTTTAAAGAAAGACAGGACATCTAATTGAAAATTTCTACATATAATAGGGTCTTTGGAGATGAGTCTTGAAAGCTGAGTGGATAGAATGAAAATGAAATGTAGGTCTGTCATGTGAATTAAGGCACTGGGACCTGGTGGCAGCTTCAGAAGCTGGGGTTTGTGCGGTAGGTTTTGAGGAGCTGTGGATGGGAAACTCTGGTTGAAGTAGAGCTTCTTAATCCTAGCTGCACATTAGAATCACCTGGAGAGCTTGGGCAACTACTGATGCTTGATTTAATTGCTTGATTTAATGGCCTGGGTATTGAGATTTTAAAAAGCAGCTCCCCAGGTGATTCCCATGTGCAGACAAGATGGAGAAGAGTAACCTAAAACCTGAATCATTATAAAATCATCTCTCACCCCATTTACAAATGTTTACACTGGAAGAAACAAACTTAATTGTTCAGCATTAAATAAGGTAATGTGTAAGGACCTAATACAATATGTAATAGGCGCTCAATGAATGTAAATTGATTGTGACTTTCATTCTTAGTTTATTTGGGAGTCACACATCTGAGAATTTGGTTTCAGAATTACCGTTTCTTATAGGATTTTTACATAAAATTTCAGAGTGTTCTTAGGATTCTCCATAACCCATTTATCGACCACCCTCCACTTCCATTTACTCCCAGTTGAGAAGTCTGGCTCTAAAATTTTCAAAGTAGAACTTGAAAGTGTGTGTATATGTGTACCTTTGCACGCTTTTGTTCTGTTTTTAAATATCTTGCTGTCACACTTAAATTGACCTAATGTTGAGTGTCCCTAGCAGGATTAATTTCATAGCAGGTAAGAGGAAGAACTGGAGGGGGATAGAAAATGAAAGAATAGAAGAAGCGAAAGAAGAAGGGAGAAACAAAAACAAAACAAATCCAAGAAGATGCTTAGATGTTTATTATGAGACATGGTGTGCTCAACTCTGATATGATGTTGGTATTCCACCTTGACTCCTCCCAGGGGGTGAGGGCAGTCAGATAAGGCTTCTCACACTGCTGGGGCCTTGCAAACACTCCTTTAACCACATGGCTCTGTTCGGCTGTCCTAAAGAAAATAATAGGCAGCTGTAGATTGATTGACTATATGTTAGGATGTGTTTGACTTAGCTGGTAATAATGGAAATTTGGAATTAAAATTTGGTGAGGGTCCTGACACCATCTTCTGGGTTTTTTTGTTTTTGTTTTTTTTTCTGCAGATGGCAGGATTTCTATAGTATATCTAGCATGAGTTCCAGATCTTGGCATTTTATCCAGCTTCGACACTCTTATCTCCACCTCCTGGAGAATAAATGGGATTTGCATGAATTCCACATTCTGAATTGAAAGACAGACTGCATTGCTAATAGCCTTTTCTTCTGATTGTTAATAACAGGTACTAACTCAACTCAACTAGAATATGTTAGTGTGTTCTGTTTGGGATGGGAATGTAGCTTAAGCAGAACCATGATGATCTGCTGGGGAAAAAAAAAAAAAAACCAATTTTTTAAATGGAATCATTTTAAATGAATTTGTTCAAATTTTGAAGTGTCACCTTTTTTTTAAATGGAATCATTTTAAATGAATTTGTTCAAATTTTGAAGTGTCACCTTTTATAATGTCCTAACTTTGCAATTGTGTATGCTTAAATTAAAAAATGTTAGTCAAGAGGGGGCATTTGCAAATCCAGTTATAGTCCAGTATTTTAATTGACAGAATGGTAATTTTTTGTTTTAATAAAGTAATTTTCGCAGATACTCATTACATATTTTTTCACATTTAAATTATCTGAAATTGTGGTGCATCTTTCAGTTGCTACAATTAAAAAGTATCGATTTTACATTTTAATTATAGCATATTTTCATTCTCAGTTTCACCTGAAATAATGGTAGATCTTAAAATTATTTTTAATAAGTCTGGTGGTATTTTAAAAGTTTAATGTTAGGGGCACCTGAGCATCTGACTCTTGATAACAGCTCAGGTCGTCATCTCCTGGTGAGTGAGATTGAGCTCCCTGTTGGGCTCTGCACTGACAGTGTGGAGCCTGCGTGGGATTCTCTCTCTCCCTCTCTCTCTCTGCCCCTCCCCCACTTGGGCACATGTGTGCTCTCTGTCTCTCAAAATAAATAAACATTAAAAAATATAAAAATTTGATGTTATTTTGCTGCTTCCTCAGTTATCTAACCCTCTTATATAGTATCTGTCCCTGTAGCATTCTCTAGAACAGGGTGTTCTGAACTGGGAGCCATTCCCCACTGCACCCCTGGGGGGCACATTTGACTATGTTGAGGGGGAAGCACACTGTTGGCATATTGTAGGTTGAAGCTGGGGGGCGCCTGGGTCGCTCAGTTGGTTAACTGTCTGACTTCAGCTCAGGTCATGATCTCGTGGTTTGTGGGTTTGAGCCCTGTGTTGGGCTCTGCTGATAGCTCAGAGCCTGGAGTCTCTGCTTCAGATGCTGTGTCTCCCCCTCTCTCTGCCCCTTCCATGCTCATGCTCTGTCTCTCTCTGTCTCTTAATAATAAATAAACATTAAAGAAAAATTTAGTAGATTGAAGCCAGGGATGCTGGTACATATCCTGTAAGGCTCAGGATAGCCTCCTACTACAAAGAATTGTTTGTTCCAAAAGGTTAGTAGTACCGAGGTTGAAGAAAACCTGCCCTAGAGACTTTTAGGGATTTAGAAAATTCATTTAGGGGTGCCTGAATGGCTTGGTTGGAGCAATTTATGGTTCTTGATCTCGGAGTTGCTACTTCAAGCCCCACGTTGGGTGTAGAGATTACTTAAATAAATAAAACTTAAAAAAAATAATAAATAATTCATTTGTTTTTAGTAAGTATATTACCTATACTTTGACTTTTTTTTTTTTTTTTTTTTTTTTTTAAGAGTGTGAGCAGAGGAGGGGCCGAGGGAGAGAGAGAATCTCAAAAGCAAGCTCCATGCTTAGTACAGGGCTTGATCCCATGACCCTGGGATCATGACCTGAGCCTAAATCAAGAGTCAGACACTCAGCCAACTAAGCCCCCCAGGGGTCCCTACTTTGACTAATTTTGTGAGCAAGGCAATTTGCTAGGATTGGTGGACAAGTCAGAATAATTTGAAAATTTTAAAAAAATTTTTAGATCATGCCTTTTTTCCCTAAATTTCTGATATCTGTTACAGTCAGCACTTAGAAGCACCACAATCATCATTTTTTAAAAAGCTGTTACTATTGCAAAGGTACTGGAGTATTAGATGTGTCTATCACTTTTAGTTGAGCAGAAGATTGATAGTATTGGTTAATTCTTTGCAGTTTTTTGGGTGCAACTTTAACCTTTTTTGGGGGGTGAGGGTGGGGATTGCCCCTAGATTTTTCCAAACTCTCTGCCTTTTCTATTCTTAACTGATTTGGATTAACTTAACTTCAGCTCCAGAAAATTAAATGTCGTCAGAAGACCGAGAAGCTCAGGAGGATGAGTTGCTGGCCCTGGCGAGTATTTACGATGGAGATGAATTTAGGAAAGCAGAGTCTGTCCAAGGTGGAGAAACCAGGATCTATTTGGACTTGCCGCAGAATTTCAAGATATTCGTGAGCGGTTAGTTAATAATACTCTCTTAAACAGATTTTTCTAAATAAAAGTTATTCTCAATTTCTTAGTGTACCCTAAATTATTTACCATCTTGTGTTTATAGGCATTGGTGATAGATGGTAATATTACAGATTTAATGCATGTTCCTGTTTTAATTGAAAATTGGTCTGAGGGTGCATAGTTTTCAATTTGATTTGCCTTTTGACCACTGAATTGGGATATTATCCCACATATTTCATGCATCCTAATCTTCTAACTAGCAGTTTATCAGCTATGAGTCATTAGTTGTTAAACAGGAATAATAAAAGAGAAAATGACATCATGTACATGAAAACGCTTGGAAAGTTTTAAAGTACCATGGTGGTTGTCAATACTATTTGGTTTCCAGAATCATTTCAACTACCATAAGCCTGTGACGTGCTGTTACTCTGTGACCTTTTGCTTCAGAAAAAAAAACACACACAAAAATAAAAAATTGCTTTTGATACAGACGTTCATAGAAGACTTTGATGCACACTTTCTCAAAATGTTTCTACTATAAAGGCCTTGAGTAAAGAAAGTAAGTGTAATAATCTAAAATGAAACTTCGTGAGAGTGTTGTGTGCTGTATCTTGCCCTCGAGCCTGAGATCGTTGTGTTGGCACAAATTGTCCCAACTATGATTCATGGGAAGTTGGCACATGCTGGTCTAAGTAGGTCATAGCTCTTGGATAGAAATAAAAATCCTTTTCTCTAGATAGTGTCTTTAATCATCTACTGTAAAACAACAACAAAAGAAAACATTGTGTATTACTTACTAGTGTTAGGAATTGTACTCACAAGTATGTACAAGAGTAAGTTATGTGTCTTCCTTAGAAATGTCATGGTGCTTAGATTTTTCAGGGGCTTATAAGATTTTTTTTTCTTTTTTTTAAAGGTGGTGGCTATGAAGTTATAATTAGGAAATAGAAGGTGCTTTGGGGGAGGGTTTTTATCCCCTCCGCTAAAGCGTTAGTCTTTCTTGAGCACCTGCTCAATAGTAATGGACACTCAAGTGTTGACCGACTGATTCTTTCTAATTTTTGTTTTTGGTTCAGGCAATTCAAATGAGTGTCTCCAGAATAGTGGCTTTGAATACACCATTTGCTTTCTGCCTCCACTTGTGCTGAACTTTGAACTGCCACCAGATTATCCATCCTCCTCCCCACCTTCATTCACACTTAGTGGCAAATGGCTGTCACCAACTCAGGTTAGACCCGAAACTTAATTTCTCCTATCCATTTTTAGAAAGTTAAGAAATCATCTTTAATTGAAGACTACTACCTTGATGATCTTGAATTCAGTGCATGAAGAACAAATGGCTTTGATTTTGTAATTTTTTCCCCTTGCCTTCATGAAACCTGATGTTAATGAATTGAAAGTGGTGTTTTAGAAAGGAACGGCAGTAATTAGGATGACTGATCATTGTGAATTGCAGTATGAGTAATTTTTAATCAAGTATATATATTTTTTCTTCTCTTGCTATTTTTCCCATCTAATCTGTATTGTAATAGAGACTATAAGGTCCTTCTCGTTTTCCTTAGATGTTGGTATGCCTTTTTTTCTTAGTTTCTTATCCATTCCTTAAATCAAAGATTTAACTGTAATTAGGAGGGCTAAAGTTGTGCTGATGTAGTTACAATAAACAAATTAGCTACGTAAACAGAATAAGTGCTTTTATTTCTAGAGATCTGTATGTTAATAACAAATAATTGTTGACTGGTCTCACATGGATGTAAATACACACAACTAGAAATGTGTATGTATCTCCAATGTCACGAAGAGGTCTCCTATCTCTTCCTGTACCTTCTATCTCACGAAGGTTTGAGACCTTATATTACGAACCTTGTATTATGAAGCCTTCCTTTCCTCCGGCTTATATATCCTTTTCAAGTAATAACCTCGACTCTTGATTGAGACATAAGTATGACTTGAAGCTAATATAAAGCCCTCTGAGATAGATAATGGATCAATAGCAGCTACTTTTCTACAAGTCGTGATGAAGATTGATAGGCTGATGTATATTAAGACAAAAGCTGTCAGAGTTCCTTGACCTCAAGGAACAGCTTGTCAGTTTTTCCTGTTTGATCATGGAGTTTTTATTCCACCCCACTGACTAGTCTAATCTTTGAGTGCTTTTGTAAAATTGAGCTTATGGTTTAAAAACAAAATTAAATTTTACAGAAGGATAATACATGTAGAATAGAAAGGAGTATTATTACCTTACATTCTGGTATCTGGGCCAGAGGCAATACATGCAAGACAGTGGATTATTTGCCCAAGAATGTCAAGGCTGTTTGACATTTAGATCACTGAAAGCTGACTGAATTATTTAGATATTTATAATCACATTTCTCCAGAGAGCTTTTGATACTTTGTATCCATGCCTGTGTGCACACACTCACACACAAGCACAGAACAAGGACAGATAAACTGAGCGCATGGCTGCAGTTTCAGATTCCAGCCAAGTAGCATCTCCTTACTGCTGGCTTTTGGGAGTGTGGGGAGAGGAGGGTTGTTTGTTATTTTCTGTGTTACAGCTGAAATAACAGTAGGATTCCCTGTCAGATAAATTGTTATGCGTATAATTGATCTTTTAATTGGCCTTGTATTCCTTCTTGGTTCAATTCTTGTTGGTTGCTGGGCCCTGCTTCCTTGACATTGTGAATGTCACCTGTTGATAGTGAAGTTGACACATGGTCCTGTCTGTCACTGGATTGGGGTTGGTAGAAGGGAAGTGGGTTTAACCTCATAGTATTTTCCATTATGCCTCCCCTGATATATATACATACACATACACATACACAGTCTCTCTCTTATTCTTTCCTCCTTACATTTATGTGTACCCCAGCTGCCCCTTTTGAGAAGGGGTGGAGAAAAAAAGAGGATTGAGAATGGTTCTTCATTGGACTTGGTGGCCCAAATAGCACTCAGAGTTTCCCTTTTCGTATTTAGTACATTTTACACATTTCAGCAGGTTTCTCAAAAGTATGATTGATCTTATAAGCATATTCATGTACATGTGAAAAAGCATTTTGAACGGTATTTAACATCCTAAGTTTTCAAGTTCAGGAAGTGTTTAAGTTCTTGCTTATATAGGGTTTAGTGAATGGCACTGTGCAGAGCAAGGAACAGAAAATGTGGTCCTTTTTCACTTGTTATTTAAATTTACAAAATTTGTCTGCATCTGGAAGGCTTATTTTTTTGTGTTTAGCTAAAAAGAAAAGCTGCTTATAATTCCTGAGCTCTACTTACCAATATTTTACATTTCTAATGGAAAATCCTCTTACATTTGCCTTTCAAATTGAACACACCACCTTTAAAGAGGAAAAGTCGAAGTAGTTTAAATTTGGTTGCTCAGCTTAGAGAGTGTGAGCTTTCCCTATGGCAGCCGAATCATGTTGAGGGCTTATAATCGTGTCCAGGTTCCATAGCATTCTGTGTCCCTTCATTAACCAGGATCTGGTGTAAGCTCAGATTGCTTAGTTAAAACCAGCTTATAAATCTGAATAACAAGGATTCTGAGGTTGGATTCTGTTAGTGACTCTTTCTCTTGAGTTGGCTGTTTGATAGGACTGAAAGCTAGAATTAAAAACTTGTATGATATTTTTAAACTGCCCTCTTTCTATTATGCAGGGTACCTACAGGGCTAGGACTCCAAAGGAATAGAAATAGTTCATTTTAAAATTAGCTCTCTTTCTCCTACATGAGATATGTAGCAACACTAAAACAAAGAACAAATAAAGAATCGAAAACTTCTCCACCTCAGTGGCCCCTATGTAAACCTGTGCCCTTCACAGCCTTGCCATGTCTCTTGTTTTCATGGTACTTCTTTTAGTTTTTGACTTTGTTTTCTGCTGTGACTCACATTGTTGGATAGTTTAAGAATATAAGAATATTCTTACTCTCTTTCCAGCACAGTTTATCACAGCAGTAAAACAAACAAACAAAAAACATGTTTGGAATTGTAAGGGCCTAACTTAGAGGTTAAAAAGATTTCAAGAGAAATGAGGAGTTGACAGTATCCTCCTCTTTCCAAACTCACCAGCACCCTCGTGTGTTTCCTCCTAGCTGTCTGCTCTTTGCAAGCACTTAGACAACCTGTGGGAAGAACACCGTGGCAGCGTGGTCCTGTTCGCTTGGATGCAGTTTCTTAAGGAAGAGACCTTAGCATACCTGAATATTGTCTCTCCTTTTGAGCTCAAGATGGGTTCTCAGAAAAAGGTGCAGAGAAGGATGGCTCAAGCCTCCCCCAGCACAGAGCTAGCTTTTGGAGGAGCTGCTGGATCCGATGTTGACCAAGAGGAAGTTGTGGATGAGCGAGCGGTGCAGGATGTGGAATCGCTGTCGAGTCTGATCCAGGAAATCTTGGACTTCGATCAATCTCAGCAGATTAAATGCTTTAACAGTAAATTGTTCCTGTGCAATATCTGTTTCTGTGAGAAGCTGGGTAGCGAATGCATGTACTTCCTGGAGTGCAGGCACGTGTACTGCAAAGCCTGTCTAAAGGACTACTTTGAAATCCAGATCAGAGATGGCCAAGTTCAGTGCCTCAACTGCCCAGAACCCAAGTGCCCTTCGGTGGCCACTCCTGGTCAGGTAATCCTCTACTCTCTTCAAAGCTGCCTCCCGTTTCTCTTTCCCAAAGGGAGATGTTTTCTCAGGATTTTCCTTGCTAGGGCTCATCAGGCCAGGCTGAGGCCTTGGAGCCAGCCCACAAATAGTTTCACTGTATCCATCAAGAATGCTGGGGTCTTATTGTTGAAGCCAGTGTAAATGCTTCCTTTGCTGGACTTGGAATGGGCAGTTCTTGGCAGAGATGAGTGTTAGAAAAGTAATTATAAAGTGTTCTGGTGATTTACTTTGTTTATCTGCTGGGATCCCATCAACCCTGGAGAATCACTAGCCTGCCTTTGTGTGAGGTTTGGATCTGAAGAGCATATCCTTGGAATGGGTAACAATCAGGGACAGGGTACTTGGCTTGACTCTTTTTTTTAAATCAACTTTGTTAAGCCATCACTATACCCATTTTTTGTTTTTTAATGTTTATTCACTTTTGAGAGAGACAGAGACAGAGCTTGAGCAGGGGAGGGGCAGAGAGAGAGGGAGACACAGAATCCGAAGCAGGCTCCAGGTTCTGAGCTGTCAGCACAGAGCCCAGCGTGGGGCTCAAACTCACAGACCACCGTGAGATGATGACCTGAGCCGAAGTGAGACGTGCAACTGACTGAGCCACCCAGGCGCCCCCACTATACTCATTTAAAGTGTACGTTGGCTCAGCTTTCACACATGTGTAGACCCATATAACTACCACCTCAGTCAGGGTCTAGACTTGTCACATTTGGTTTGATTTTGAAGTGAGATAGAGTGTTTTGATTCATGTGAACTTAGCACCGGCATTTTAAGGATCTCCCCAGAATCAGAACCATTTGGGCATCATTAAACTTGCGTGGTTTATTTTTCCCTCCAGGTCAAAGAGCTAGTGGAAACAGAGTTATTTGCCCGCTATGACCGCCTTCTCCTCCAGTCCACCTTGGACTTGATGGCAGATGTGGTGTATTGTCCCCGCCCCTGCTGCCAGTTGCCTGTGATGCAGGAGCCCGGTTGCACCATGGGCATCTGCTCTAGTTGCAATTTTGCCTTCTGTACCTTGTGCAGATTGACTTACCACGGGGTCTCTCCATGTAAGGTAACTGCTGGTAAGTGTTAACTGTGTCAACTCAGTCCTCCTATCCTCTATGCCACCCGCCACCCTCCCCCCCCCCCCCCCCCCCGCCAAAAAAAAATCCCTATCACTTCAGTCCTTCCATTTGGAAGTGTTCCTTCAACAGATATTTTTGTTTCAGTTACTGTCCTAGGCTCTGGGGTATCGTAGTGACCAAATACCCTCATGGAACTTATATTTTAATGGGTAGGCAAACAGAACAATAATGATATTAGATGGTTATAAGTGCTATGGAGGAAAAAAAATAAAGCAGGAACAGAATATGAAGTGGCTTGAGGTTTTATACTTAGGGAAACCAGGGGAAGGCCTCTCTGGCAAAGCGGTTTGAGTAAAGACTTGAAGAAGGAACTAAGGAAACGGCCATGCAGATACCAGGGGACCATTACAGAGAAGGAATGGCAGGGTCATTTCTATCTATGAACGTGGAATAATGTAGCTCCTAGTTGGCAAGTGCAGACCATCTTAGCTGCCACTCTTGTTTCCATGGCACATACATCTGATCAGTCATCAAGTTCTTTGTCACTGAGCCCAGGAAAGTCTCAGAATCTTCCTCAACACGTAACGCTTCAGAAAGCCACCATTTATTAAAGTGGACACAGGAGGTGGAACCTGTTTGCTAATTCTGATCTAAATAAGGATTGAGAAATCAGGCGTTGACCTCAGTTTGACTGGACTTTGATGGCTTAGTCTTTCTCAGACTAACAGGGATAATGATAATAGCTACTATTCATAGGGCTATTGTCAGGATAAAATAAACTATTGTAGTGCTCCTCGAAGTTGGTATTGTTGTTAAACTGGTCCGTGACAAGATAAATAAATTGAGAGGTCTAGAAAGGTACAGTGATTTCACAGAGTAATTTTATGTCCGATCTAATAAAAATTTAAGCTTAGGTTTTTTTGTCTTATTATTTGTCTAATAATTCATTTGATTGTATTTTGTGAAAATACTGGTCCTTGGCAGAGTGGTGGGGGAAATACTGGTTCTTCAACATAGTTTGGGAATGACAAGCTAATACGTGTAAAATGCAAAATGGTAACCATTAATGCCATTATTACTGTGGTTCCTAATTGCTATCGTAAACAGAGTGTCAGTATCTCCAAGAAAGTAACCCTAAGGGGAGAATGAGTGAATACTTCCAGTTTGCCTAGAGCAGAGTATTATAGTAGATATGGGCAGATGGGATGGAGACTTCACCAGAGTATAATAGAAGCCTTTGCTTTAGACTTGTATAACCTTATCATTGAGGAGCTGAGGTGTGTTTCAGGTGTTTCATAACATTTGTGGAAGAAATCAAAGGGGCTTGGGGGCTTCAGCAAAATTAAGAATCCCTTTCTGTATCTATTCATGCCTGTATATCTATATATTGGATAGTACTATATAAAATACATAAAATACTAACAATTATTTTGAGAACTTTAGTGCAATAATCTTTGCTCTTAAGATATCTGGGAACACAAAAGTGCTTTGAATTTTTAGAGGGATAAAAATGACAGGATAAAAAGATACAGGTCTGCAGCTTCTAAGTAGAGGTGATGGAGCCATGGGAATGTACGATACAGAGAGAGAAAGCTTCCCCAAAAGATTCACTACATAAAAAGACCTCTAATGAGTATGAGGAAAATAAACTAATAAAATAATTATAACGTTATTGAGAGAGGTTTTCAATGAAAATGTTGAAAAACTAAGGTAATAGAATGTGAACAAAAGCCTTTGTCTGCAAGTAAAGCCTTTGGGACTGGCTGCCTGTTACATTTGAGTTAAGTGCTAGAGCTGTGCAGCCAGAGAGAAGAATATCAAGGGGAAACGTTGACAGGAGGGACTTTGCAGTTTTATTTGTTGTGGGTGGCAAGTTTTATTTGTTGACTTTTGTTGTATACAGAATCGAAGAGTCTTAGCTCTTAAGCCAAAGATACTTTTGTTTATTTGGTAGGCTTTGTTATTATCAAAGGGTGAATGATGCTGACTTCATGGAAAATGAGTGTGTGTTTCAACCTTTGTGTCTTTTAGCTAAGTCATTCTTTAACAGTATGCCGCTGGTTGCACAAACATGTCAACATTATTAACTCAAAGTCAACGAGAAAGATGGCCTCTTATTCTAATACCTTGAGCAAGTCCAACTTCTCTAGCTGGAGGATTCTTCTATGTTCTTTGTTATTTGTACATGTGTCATTTTTACCTAGTTATAACCTAAAATATGCCCTTTTCTGGATTCTGTAATGAGTATTTTAGTTGAGTTGTAGCCATCTCATTTATAAGTTTTTTTTTTTTAATTTTTTTTTAACGTTTATTCATTTGAGAGACAGAGCATGAATGGGGGAGGGTCAGAGAGAGGGAGACACAGAATCTGAAACAGGCTCCAGGCTCTGAGCTGTCAGCACAGAGCCTGACGCGGGGCTCGAACTCACGGACCGCGAGCTCATGACCTGAGCTGAAGTCGGCCGCTTAACCGACTGAGCCACCCAGGCGCCCCTCATTTATAAGTTTTTAATAACTAAAAATGATGTCATTAACTGGCCCTTTCACTTGTGGTTATTCCCTTGGACTTTAATTTGTTTGCCATTGTTACATGCATCTCTGTGCATATAACTTCATTTTGGATTATTTCCTTATGATTAAAGTCCCAGTAATAACATTATTGAATAATCAAAGGGTTATGACCATTTTTAAATGGTTTTTAGTCAGCTTTGCAAAGTTGTATAAAAGTTAATTTTCCATTTCACTTTCCAGAGAAATTAATAGACCTACGAAATGAGTACCTGCAAGCAGATGAGGCCAATAAAAGATTTTTGGAACAGAGGTATGGCAAGAGGGTGATTCAGAAGGCGCTGGAAGAGATGGAAAGTAAGGAATGGCTAGAAAAGAACTCAAAGAGCTGCCCATGTTGTGGGACTCCCATAGAGGTAAAGGTTCGGGACAGACTTGGCAGACAGATTTGCAAGCTCGTTACGATTGCCTGAAGAAGCCTATTGTTTATGACTAGGGAAACATATTTATCAAACCTTACTTGGAACATGCAAATTCACTACTAAATATTGATCTTAAGTGGATGTAGACTTCCTTTTCAAAATGCTTTCACAAAGTGAAAATTATTCTCACATTGTTTCACATCAAAATGGAATGGGTTATGACGAAGCCACAGTAGAGCTACAATAAACTCTTACCTCATCTCCATGATATAAAAACTCACGCCTGGCTTCTTAGAACTAATTATCCGGGAATTTAACACACCTGCGTACGAAGTAAACACTTAGGAAACGACATTTTCCTATTAACTTGAGCCAAAATAGACATTTAAATGTATTGCTTCTTGACACAATCTTAATGTTTTAAAATCAGAATTTATCTTTGCATTTGGTTCTCCCATTCTGATCCATTATACCTGAACTGAACCTGGTGGTGATTTTCCAGTTACTCCACTAAGGAAACTGGCATTCTGTTGAACCACTTCAGACGTGCCTCAGCCCTCTGTTAGAGTCGAGGACTTGATACCAAATGTTTACTTAGATTAAACTACACGTTCCATGTATAATATACACATTTGATTTGTATCTCCTGTTGATCAGAAAAGTTTTGCTAAGTATCTAGTTGTAGGTACACCTGCTGAATATTTTCTATATTCTACTTGTAATGTGTAATAGTTACAGCATGTTCCCTGTGTATTTAAACCCTGCACGGGGTAAAAGGAGAAGTTGAGGAGGACATTGTACTGAATCTTTTTGGCATGTGCTTTCCTCTTGCTTTAATAGCCCTGGTATTTTTCTCTTTCCATCCTTCCCACCAGAAATTAGATGGTTGTAACAAGATGACATGTACTGGATGTATGCAATATTTCTGTTGGATTTGCATGGGTTCTCTCTCTAGAGCAAACCCTTATAAACATTTCACTGATCCTGCTTCCCCGTGTTTTAATCGGTATGTATACATAATCCTGTAGTCTCAGAAACAGATTTTGGACCATTTTTCGTAGAGAATTCTCTTATATATTTTCTCACATATATGGACTTCTATATTGTGAGTTTATGTTGAAAATATGCCACTGGGAAATTTTATTTTTTATCTTCCTCAGTGAAAAATTTCAAACATAAATAAAAGTTGAAAGACTATGGTTAATAGGATATCTTCTACCAAAATGAACAATTGATAGTATTTTGCCGTATTTATTTTCTAATACTTGACTCTAAGTTGGAGATAGGATACTTTATCTCTAAATACTTCCACATTATCACCTAAAATAAGAAAATTCTTCTACATAACATAGTACTTAAAGAAATTTAGTGATGGTGGCATATTATCTCCTAATAAACATATTTAAAACTTCCCAATGACTCCTAAAAATATCTTTTAAAGCTGTGTTATTGAGCCACAATATAATCAAATTCAAACATTTTATTTGGCTTTGTCTTTATAGTCTCTTAATAGAGAAGAGTTTTTCCCACTTTTTTATTTTTTAAGTTTATTTATTTTTGAGAGAGAGCACACAAGCGGGAGAGGGAGAGAGAGAGAGGGAGGGAGACACAGAATCTGAAGCAGGCTCTAGATTCTGAGCTGTCAGCACAGAGCCCAACTTGAGGCTGGAACCCACAAACTGCGAGATCATGACCTGAGCCAAAGTCGGAGGCTTAACCAACTGAGCTACCCAGGGGCCCCTTCCACTTAAAAAAAAAAAAAAAAAAAAAAAAGTTAAAGATTTATTTATTTAGACAGTGTGCACGTGAGCAGGGGAGGGGCAGAAAGAGAAGGAAAGGGAATCCCAAGCAGGGTCCTCACTGTCAGTGCAGAGTCTGACATGGCGCTCAGAATCACCAACCTCAAGATCATGACCTGAGCCAAAATTAAGAGTTGGACACTTAACCGATTAAGCCATCCAGGTGGCCCTGCTCACCTTTTTTTGTTGGATGCATTGAGGAAAACATTGACATTTTAGAGAGTCCAGGCCACTTGTCCTATAGAACATCTTAGTCTCTAGAGTTTTCTTTCTCCATGTTGTCTTTTAGTTACTCTGTCCTCTCTCTTTCCTGTAGATTGGAAGTTAGGTCTAGACTGCGTTTGAATATATTTAGAGTTAACATTTTTGACAAGAATACTTGTGTACTTCATTTTATATCGCATTAGGTCCGTAATGTCAGGCTCTCCCATTGTTAGTATGCTGCTCAGTTCTGTTGCTTGCTCCACTGTAATTGTAAGTTTTCTTGGCATGCCTGTGTGGCTCAGGGGTTAGGCGTCCGACTTCAGCTGAGGTCATGATCTCACAGTTCCTGAGGTTCCTGAGTTTGAGCCCCACATTGGGCTCTGCGCTGGTGCTGTGGAGCCTGCTTGGGAATCTTGCCTCTGTCTGCCCCTGCTATGCTCTCTCAAATATATTTTTAAAAAATGTAAGGTTTTGGTTTTTTTTGTGTGTGTGATTAGTAAGTAATATCTGGGGTGATGTCTTGGCACAGTGAAAATATCCTGTTTTTCAACAGCTATCATTTCAGTGTCAGTTTATGATCTTTCTTAAGAGGCATATGTATAGTACCTAAAATCATTGGTGTTACCTAACTGTAAGAAAAGTTGAAGAAACAGGTTCTCTCTGTGAACCATTGTAAATCTAGTGTTGAAAATTACATGAATTTTAGGTAACATTGGAAAGAAAAACGAGTTGGCAACTATAAAGCATTCTACCAGTGGAGAATGCAAGGGTGATGAGGCAGAGTAGAGTGACTCACGTGTAATAGAGTTACAGTGGTTTAGAAGAGTTCACCTTCTTCTGGATTGCCTGACTTCCCTAATCCTGGTTTATTCCATTTACTGTATACATTGAGTATCAGGTTTTTGATACCCATTTCCCCTTATTGTTAATCCTTGGCCTTAAAGAGTTTGTCTGGATCCGAAAAGGGCTATTCTTGTAAACTTTAAGACAGCTTGTTCAGAGGGACCCATATTTCAGCCCTCCCCAGTGTAGTGATTGAGAGAAAGGAAAAGCTGTTCAAAGATGTTATCAGAAGAGTGCAGAAGGTAATTTTGAGAGAAGGAAAGAGATTATATTTTTTCCAAGTGCATAAAAATGTACCTTATTTTATACTTCCAGGTTGTTCCATGCTGTGGATGTTAATGGAGATATTTGGGAAGATGAGATTGAAGACTAGTTAACTCCTGCTCAAGATAAGGAAATGGAATCATTTACCCAAATCTTGTGTCAAGTACACAAAATAGTTTTGCAGGATATTTAGGGTACCATTTATGCACTCATCCTTTGTAGAAGATGTGGAAGAACAAGGTTTATATTTCCATGTGGTACTACTGATAAAGGCACATGCACGTGTTTTTCAGTGTAACATAGAGAAAATTATAAGCCAAAGGTTCAATGAAAACTAGAGAATATTAAATACTACAGTGTGCCCGAAGCTCTGAATAGTTAAAAAGTAAATATTTATTTTCTTCCCCAAGCTTTAGGTGAAGAGAGGAGTCAAGAGTTAAAGTTATAGACCTTTTTATCTGAAAGCATCCCTCTAAGACATTATGGGGAAGTCCCCTCAGTACTGCTCCTTATGACTGGGGTAGGTAGAAAGAAGCCTTATTAAAATTGTACCAAGAGCCTGATCTCATTTACTCCAGGTCATGTTCCTTTCACCCTAAGTTTCTGCCAAGTGACTTTTCTTTGAGGAAGCCCTTTTACTCAGTAACTGATTGGATGACCCAGTGTCATTTTGATCTGCTTTTCCGAATAGAAATTTATAGATAATTTAAAAAATCTTTTTAATGCCAAAAACACTGTGGGCCAGCTGGTATTTATTAGTGGTGTATAGTTCACTGGTTTTGAGCCCAGTCTAGAATTTAATGATACTGGCTCAGAAGAATTTCAGTCCTATTCAGCTCTTCTGGGTGGTAGAGCCTAGATTCAAAATGACTTGTCTTTGCTACCCTTTGTTCTATGCTGTCTCCCTTCACTCATGCCCTACCTTCCATTAGTAAGGACAGTTTTAATATTAACTCCAGCTCATATTTTTATTTATGCTGGAATAGGAGAAAGCCTAATATATTCCCAAGCTGAACAAGCTGCATTTTTTAAAATTACCTCTATTTTGAACTCCCCACCATTGTAGTTCGAGTCCTAATTTTCTGAATTCTTTTTAAAGGTCTTCTCTAATGAGCTATGGAAATTTGGCTTCCTACCCTTTTTTTGCAACAGCACTATTTTGGGGGATAATTTTGGCTTGATTCCTAGATCCCTGTTTCTGGATTTTGATGGCTTTTTGAAAAATTGTCTTTCCTTGTGGTTTGGTGAATGACTTGGTAGCAAAATGATTTTTTGAAAAAGAGGACAGAGGGATACAGCTGCAGCTGTGAACATGTTCTTTTTTCCCAACTTGTCATTGAAAATTGGGGAATCACTTTTAACCATTTTATGTGTGTGTATCCAGAGTCAGCAAAGACTGTTTCTGGATTGTCAATGAGGCTGCTTAATCTTAAAAATAAAAATAATTTAAAAATTGTCTTATAATTAGAGCAGAGTTGCTGCTGTTCTGTCTCCAAGGCAACTGATCACATTTTTGAAAAACTTGATGGCATGTAACACATATTCTTAAAGTGAACAGAAAAAAAGTCATGGAATAGCACCTGTTCTTTTATCCAGACTCGTGACTGAACTTAGGTTTTTAGGGCCCATATTTTGTTTCAACCATATGGTTCATGAGCTTTCGTTTTGCACATTTTATATAAGAACTAAAGTTAATTTCATATATATATATACATATATATATATATACGTATATATATATATATGTATATATATATATTTTTTAAGCTTGTGTATTTTTTTTTTTTATTTTTTTAACGTTTATTTATTTTTGAGACAGAGGGAGACAGAGCATGAATGGGGGAGGGTCAGAGAGAGGGAGACACAGAATCGGAAACAGGCTCCAGGCTCTGAGCTGTCAGCACAGAGCCCGATGCGGGGCTCGAACCCACAGACCGTAAGATCATGACCTGAGCCGAAGTCGGCCGCTTAACCGACTGAGCCACCCAGGTGCCCCTTACTTGTGTATTTTTGAGAGGGGCAGAGAGAGAGGGGGAGAGAGAGAATCCCAAGTAGGCTCTGCACCATCATCATGGAGCCTGATGTGGGGCTCGAACCCATGAGACTGCGAGATCATGACCTGAGCCGAAATCAAGAGTTAGACACTTAACCGACTGAGCCATCCAGGTGCCCCAGAACTAAAGTTAATTTCTTAAAGAATAAGTTGAAAATAAAAAAAAAAAAAGAATAATTTGAATGTAATAAATGTAAATTAAAACAATTATACAGCATTTACCTAAGAAGAGTGGCTCTGTGATGGAATGGGAATTCAGTTGAGATGTTTTCACTAGTAGCCACTCAGAAGTTCTTTAGTTCATGGACTAGTTGGTATTTGCTAGAGACTATTTTATTTTAGGGTTTTGCACATTATGTTGTTGATAAAGTGGAAGTAGGAAAGAAAGCTTTATAATGCACTTCTGTAAAAAATGGGAGGTTTCTCTTTACAATTTTAAAAAACACAGGTGGTTAGTCTTAGACTTGTTTGTTCATCTGAATGTTCCATCCTTTCTTCCTTAGGCCCAAAATTTTCACCATCCAATTATAACAAAGACAATAGGGCTTATAAAGTCTTATTTTTGAAGCATGTGTTATGAGGTAATTTTAAGATGGTACAGTTCTCCTGGGGCGCCTGGGTAGCTCAGTCGGTTAAGGGACCGACTTGAGCTCAGGTCGTGATCTCGCGGTTCACGAGTTCGAGCCCCGCATCAGGCTCTGTGCTGACGGCCCAGAGCCTGGAGCCTACTTCAGATTCTGGGTCTCCCTCTCTCTCTGCCCCTCCCCTGCTCACACTCGGTCTCCCTCTCAAAAATAAATAAAAACATTAAGGAAAATTAAAAAAAAAAAAAAAAAAGATGGTACAGTTCTGGGTGGAGTACTTTTTTAATATATGTGCTGCCAAAACGACCACAATAGAGTACTTTTTAAAATTTTATTTATTTGGAGAGGGAGAGTGCATGCGTGAGTGGGGGGAAGGGGTAGAGAAAGAGGGAGAATCCCAAGCAGGCTCCGTGCTGTCAGCGCAGAGTCTGATGCAGGGCTTGATCCCGTGACCTGAGCCAAAATCAAGAGTTGGACACTTAACCTACTGAGCCACCGAGGTGCCCCTTGGGTAGAGTACTTTTGTCTCTGAGTAAAATGAAAGATTGGGGTAACCACACATGCCGTGTGAAATACATGACTTTGTGGAAGGTTGGTATATCAAGAAACTATATGATAGAATAAGGAGTGTTGTACCTAGTTTAATTTCATGAAGGCCTTTTGTTACAAGTGGGCCGAGATTTGTCATAAATTGACATGAACCTCATGTATCCTTTTGGTGGGCACGAGAGAGCAAAGGGTCCCTGTACAGACTGCCAGGTCATCATGTTCAAAAGTGTAGTTTGAAGAGGCTGCATCTCTTGATTTAAATAAAAGGTTTGAGTCTAGAACAGATAAATGAAAATAAGCTACAGAATAACTTGCAAAGTCAAAATACAAGTTTTGTGACTTCTTAAGGTTGTGATTGAACAGACTTAAGGGCCCACTTTGTCAATTGAATTGCATCTTGTCCCATTCTCTTTTGAAGTAAACATTTTTAGAAGTTTCAGATTTAACAGAAAAATTGCAGAGATAGTACAGAGTTCTGTTATATTCCACACAGGCTTCCCCCTATTACTAGCATCTTACATTAGTATGATACAGTTGTCACAATAATGAACAAATATTGATTATTAGTAACAAGAGTCCATACTTGTTTCATATTTCTTTAGTTTTTTTCCTAATGACCTTGAGCTGTTTGCAGATCCCATCTAGAATACCGCCTATTACATTTAGTCATCACGCTTTCTTAGGCTCCTCTTGGCTGGCACAGTCAAGATCCCATCCATTTTTATTGTTAATATTACTTAAACAGCCATTAGATCTTGATGTACCTGGGTTGGTCACGAGCTGAAACCTTTTCTTTTTTCTTTTTTTTTTTTTTTTTTTTTGCATGTACACATGAGCAGAGGATGGGGGGCAGAGGGAGAGGGAGAGAGAATCCTAAGCAGGCTCCTTGCCCATCAAGGAGCCCAGCGCAGGGCTTGATCCCACAACTGTGAGATCATGACATGAGCCTAAGTCAAGAGTTGGACACTCAACTGACTGAGCCACCCAGGTACCCCTGAAAACCTTTTCTTGAAGACTGATGACCTAAGTTTAGCAGGCTCACCAAATCATTGAACATTTTGTTTGAGGCCTTTTTGTAGCTTTAAATCTGTTATTTCTCAGGACATTTCACTGGCTTTGTATGGAATTTTAGGCAATGTACCTGTTATGGTCATTTTCCAAATCAGCTTTGTATGGAATTTTAGGCAATGTACCTGTTATGGTCATTTTCCAAATCAGCTTATTGAGGAAATCGTGAAACTGGATAGGTTGTTTTTTGGGTTTTTTTAAAGATTTTGTTTTTAAGTAATTTCTATACCTGACGTGGAGCTCAGACTCAAACTCCTAAGATTGAGTCGCATGCTCTACTGACTGAGCCAGCCAGGTACCCCTAAACTGGGCAAGGTGATGAGACTTGTGGGTCATCCGGACCCACAGGCCTGAGAGGGCATGCTTTGCAGTCTCAGCTAAATACCGCAGCCAGCAAGTAAGGAGATGGATAACGGAGAAGAGACTTGGCAGCCACTCTCCCAGTCCTCTAGTATTGTCAGCAAGGTCATTTTGTTTCTTAAGTTTATTGAAGTAATCTCTACACTCAACGTGGGGCTCGAAATCACAACCCCGAGATCAAGAGCCGCATACTCTTCTGACTGAGCCCGCCACGTGCCCCAGTGGGGTTATATTTTTGGAGTAGATGGTTCTAATTTACTTTAGAAATCCCTTAATATACTTAAGATTCATTTTTTGTTGTTGTTAGGAGAAAAGTAGAGTTCATTAGATAGAATAATCATAAATCCATGTGGCTGCCTGCTTTGGAAGGAAATTTTGGAGAGCCCACCAAGTATTACTTTGTCGTAAGCATCGCCAGCAGGTGGCAGCAGTTTCCATGTTCTAAAAATGCAGTACATGATGAAGAGAGGAGCAGTATTTTATTTTGCTACAGAAACAGGCTTATTTCTGGGATTTTCATTTTCCTCATTGTGTTTGATTGTAGTCCGCTATCCACACGGGGAGGTAGAATGGCAACTTAACGACATCAGCAAGGCAGGAGCAGCAGTATTATCCAAACTGTGAGGCCACTTAAAACTATACTTGAACCATAGTTGGCATCCAGTTGTTACATAGAAAGTGTCACTTGTGCATCCCTTGGTAAACAGACTATTATATCTGAAGCTCCTAAGTGTGATGGATAAGTCATAACACCGGCACCATCTGATACTGGGAAGAAGAGCCAAATAGTCTGCTCCCTGAACTTTGGCTCAATGAAAAAATCAGCCAGCAAACCAGGCTGGGCCTTTGTGGTCAGAGACCTGGCTTTGAGGATGTTCTTAACGAAGGTTAATGCTAATTATCCACTTGCAGCATTCACAGTCCAGTCCTTGCGCAGTGATTCAGGTCGCCTAAAGATTTACCACTCCCAAGGATTTGCATACTTCTCTGAGCCACAGGACACCTCGGAGAGAATT
Source organism: Panthera pardus (assembly GCF_024362965.1). Taxonomy (NCBI): domain Eukaryota; kingdom Metazoa; phylum Chordata; class Mammalia; order Carnivora; family Felidae; genus Panthera; species Panthera pardus. Next base: position 121,040,316 of record NW_026526765.1, on the reverse strand, counting down.
GTGCACGCTGAAAACTTAGTGAGATTCTGATCCCAAAGTTGTAAATACTAAGTCAGCATAGTTACTTTTTTCCCTTGCTTGGCTTTTTCCCCCCTTCGCTGAACCAACAAACTAAACTAATATTAATGTCAGTGCATGGAAATTTAGATGATGCGTGTCTTATTCCCATTCCCACTCCATTTCTTGCAGCCTACTATGTTCCTAGTATTCATTCACTTACTTACAAAGTATTTATTGCACACCTTATGATGGGCCTTCCTGTTTTCCTAGGTGCTGAGAATGTAGCAGTGAATAAAACAGACCTAGATCTCTCTCCTTATGCAACTTTAAATTCTGGTAGAAGGAGACAGACACTAAGGAACTAATATGGTTGATCAGAAGTGAAGTTGGTTGAGGAAATAGGGAGATCGGGGAGGCAGAGTGATGTTGGAATTTTAAAAGAGTAGAGAAGACTTATCATCAAGATAGCCCTGGGACAAAGGCTTGGCAGTGTGGGAGTGTACCATGTGGGCACCTAAGAGAAGAGAGTCTGAATAGAGAGGGCAGCAGAGGCAAGGGCTCTTGGAGTAAGAAGCTTGTTGGAGTGCTCCAGGAACAGCATGGGAGCCAGTAGGAACTGAAGAAAGAGTAGGAGGAGTTAGGATAGCAGAGGCTGACTGCTTGAACTTGGGCTTCTGCTCTGAGATGGGAGTCTTTGGAGGGCTTCGAGCAGAAGTGTGATAGGGTCTTAGGTTTTAGGAGAGTGTGAGCAAGGGTAGAAACAGACCAGTTAGGAGACTACTGCAGTGGGGTGCCTGGGTGGCTTAGTCAGTTAAGCATCTGACTCTTGATTTAAACTCAGGTCATGATCTCACGGTTTGTGGGCTCGAGCCCCACATCAGACTCTGCGCTGACAGTGCAGAGCCTGCTTGGGATTTATTCATTCATTCTCTCTCACTCTCTCTCTCTCTCTCTCTCTCTCTCCCCCTCTCCCCCTCTCTCTCCCTCCCCCTCTCTCTCCCACTCCACCCCTTCCCTACCCCACGCCCCCCCCCCCACTCTGCTTGTTCTCTCTCAAATAAACTTAAAAAAAGTACCAAGAAAATGTTTTAAAAAAAAGAAGGGAGACTATTGCAGCACTCAGGTGACAAGTGCAGGTGGCTTGGACCGGCATGTCTGCAGTTGGAATCTTCTTAAGTGGTCACATTGTGTACTTACCTTAAAGGTAAAACTTCAAGGATTCGCCGATAGATTGGATATATAATATGAGAAAGTGAGGCGTCAGAATTGATTCCTAGCTCTTTTTGTCTCAGGTTGACAAGGGGAAAACTAGGTGGCAGAGATTTTCTGGTGAAGATCAGGAACTTAGTTTTGGACAGATGAGTTTGAGACACCTGGCAGTTAATTCAATGGAGATGTTGGGTAGGCAGTTGGGTATTCTAGTCTGGAGTTCAAGGGAGAGTCTCTGGCTGAAGATGGAAATATGGGAGTCTGTGTATAGATGGTATGTGAAGCCACGGGACTGGATGAAATTACCAAGAGAGTGAGTTACATGGGGAGAAGAAGTCCAAAGGCTAAGTCTTGGAGCACTCCAGATGCCAAGAGTTCAGGGCGATGTGGAGGACCCATCAGAGTAGACAGTGGCTACTCAGGGGAAATCAGCAGACTGTGATATCCTGGAAGCCATGTGACGTTTGAAGGAAGCAGTGGTCAACTGTCACATACTGCAAATAGGTCAAGTAACAGGAGCTCTGAGCATTGAATTAGCGATCTACATAGTCATTGGTGACTTTGACAAGTGATGTTTCAATGGAAGGGAGGGGGAAATCTGGAGTGTGTTTGAGAAGAAATGGGGTTGCCTCACAACAAAAAAAAATGCTGAGCACACTGAAAATCAGCTTCTCTTTGACCCATCAAAGAATAGAGGTCATAGAGCAAGCCACCACAAAAACTAGAGAAAAAATATGCAGAAAACACAGATCACTTCACCTAAAGGAGAAGCTAGAGCCAGTAATCAGGATTGAAGTGAATTGCTGGGGGCTGAGTGTGGGCTAGCTTGAGAGTTTAAAACTCCTGGGAGTTACTCTAAGGGGTTGTCCACACTTTGGTGGGTTTTACCTCCAGGAGCTTCCCCAGGTTCTCATTGTGAAGATGGCAGAAAATTCTCCTCTTGTAAGGGGGCTGGGGGGTAGTAGCCATTTCAAAACACACCCAGAGCTTTCCGTTAACTTGGCAGAAGACTGCCCTCAGGGAAAACTACTTGTCTTCTCTGACCTTGGGGAAGGGCTGTTGGATAGCGTAAGCCCCTTCCTTCCTTTCTCACATAAGAAAAAAAAAAAAAAAAGGCTAAGAAACTTCTAAAGTTCTCAGCCCAGGACCCTGGCTCATAAAAAAGACAAGATACAGAAGAATTCTCCCTAGTCCCATACCATCAGTAGGACTCCAGTGTTACAATAGTGGATTACAGCTTTTGAAGAAGCTGCAACACACCGACTCTATTTCAAGAAGGAATTTCTAGGGAAAACCAGAAAGGGAAGACTGAAAACATGGACACTGAAGGAAATCAAAACCTCTGACACATGCAGCAGGCATCGAACACAGCCTAGCTGTGAGCCAGATAAACATAACACCTCATACTAAAGGCCTATTCACCTCAGTTCCTATTACCCAATATATATCATGTCAAACTTCCAATAAAAAATATACAAGGATGCTCAGAAGCAGGAAAAAAATCTGATGAGACCAAACAGACACCAGAACCAGACTGATATGGCAGAGATTCTAGAGTTATCAGACTGGGAATTTAAAGTAACTATGGTTAATATACTGAGGTCTCTGATGGAAAAAGTGGACAACATACAAGAACAGGTGAGTCATGTATGCAAAATATGGAAACTAAGAATCAAAAAGAAATGCTATGAACAAAAACAATGGAAATTAATGCCTTTAAGGGGTCCATCCGTAGACTTAAAACAGCTAAGGAAAGAATCCGTGAACTTGCAAGTATGTCATGAGAAATGTTCCAAGCAGAAATTTGAAGAAAAAGAATAATTTTTTAAAGGGACGGAATATCCCAGAACTGTGAGACAGTTACAGAGGTATAAGGTATACATGGTGGTAATGCTGGAAGAGAGAGGGAGGGAGGAGAGAGCTAGAGTACAGGTGACTCCAGGATGGGGCAAATCTGGTGAAGAGTTTTGTATTTAAAGCTTGTTTTGTATGCTGATAGTGACCCAGGAAAGCAGGACAGTTCGATGCTGCAGGTGAGCGAGAGTCTTGCTGGAACGATGCCCTCAAGGAGGCAAGAGAAGGATCTAGTGCACAAGTGGAGGGACTGGACAAGCAGCGAATAACAGGAAGAAGGGAAACCATGAGAGCAGGGCTGGCAGGTGGGTGCGCGTGATGGTGGAGCTTATGGACGTTGTCTTGATTACTTTGATTTTCAAGGTCACAGCTGAGAGAAAGGCTAGAGGAAGAGTGGTTGGAGGCTTGAGGCCTTATAAATTAGAGGAGACCGAACAGACTAGGGGAATATCGTGTGGTTGCCAGCCGGTGTTAAGGCTCCCTTTAAGCCTGAATTATTATGTTCTGTTTTATTTATCATTCTTGAATAACTCTGTATTTTGTTAAAATATATTTTATTGGAAACATGTGCATGTTTCACTAGCATCTCCTCACAGTAAGGATTTGGGTTCTCGTGAATGAGGAATCAAGTTTACAAAGTTAGATCTCCTTAGGAGGCCAATTGGCTAATCTATTATCATATAATATGCTCTTATTTCCCCCCGGGTTGTTGTTATGGTCCTTACTCTTGGGAGGTACTATCAGGCTTATAGTTCAACCGAAAACAGACACCTTCTAGATATCAAAGCACTGATAGAGATGGGTTAGAACAGTATTTGGTCTGCCTTCAGGAAGCTTACATTTTAGTGGGAAACAAAATACACATCAGGCACTAAAAGAGCAGGAAAAGGGGAAATAGGGAGTGTGGATTGCTATTTTATATTGGAGGGTAAGGGATGATCTCCGATAAATGACATTTGAGCAGAGACCTGAAGGAAGTAAGGAAGTAAGCCATAGATGTATCAGGGAAATAGTGGGCCTGGCTTTTGTATCCATCTCTCCTTTATAAACAGATTTAATAGAAGACGTGATACCCATTTATGTCAACAGGCTGCCACTTTTTACTAAATGCAATAAAACCTTGAACGCATTCAATCCTTTCTTCCTGAAATGCAATACCATTTATACTTAATATTACCGTTTTTCTCTTTGAGTGTCAGACTTAGGGTTTTACAGATTGAACTTGTTTTACCTAGCTGTATTTAATACTTACTGATTAGATTGTCACAACCTGGCCATTCAGAGCTCCATTAAACTGGCTGCCTTGTCCTTTCATTACTGCCTCAAACCTTTTTAAAAGCACCCTTACTTTTGGCAACAAGATATTCCAGGCCTGCTGTGATTCCCCGCCCCCAAACGTAATTAGCTCTTTTCCAAGGAGGCCTGAGTAGTGTCAGAGGCCCAATCTGGCCCAAGAGCATACATCCCACTTGACCTGCAGAAGAACTGGTTGTAGCAGGATGACACTGCTGTTGGGCCACCAGGGAAACATGGGCCTCGGAAAGGGATCTTTTTAAGGTCCTGAGTTCATTCAGGCATCTCCAGTTTAGTTGTCGTGTTTATTAGACTTAATAAAAATCACTGAATTTAAAATAGATGACTTTTACAGGCACGTAAATTATATCTCAATACAAGTGATAAAAATTGAAACCCTTCTGCCAACTTCCACTTGTACCTCAACTAGTTATATTGACCCAAGATGTTCCATTATGTTTACTTTTCTAACTGAAAAAAACCATCCAAACCTATTTTTTCATACCTTGCAATGTTTATATCCCCCTTGGTCACAAATCTCCTTATTCTCTTTAGAAGCCGTATCCTTGTTTGGATCCCAGGCATAGCCAGAACATGACAATTCATTGCTCATCTGTTCCTACCTGCCATTTTACACAGGTGCTTCATGTCTATGAATGACTTTATTTTCCCTCTGGTGACGGAAGAGGGTGAGCAGTTGCTGTGACTGCACCTTCCTACGGAACTGCTGTGAGGAGTGAATGTGAAGCCTTGCTCACCAGCCATTGCCAAAATACATAAGTATCAACACAGACCACCCTCTGACCCCTGGGGGCGCAAACCCATAAAGACATGTCTTATTTGAAAATATCAGATTTAATAGAAAATATCACATTGTAAACAAGCCCATCGATCCACTAGCCTAAGACAGAATGACAGCACGATCACGTATAAAAGCTAAAGACAGAACACCAGGTACCAAACACAGCACTCAAGGAGAGGCCTGAGCCGGTCTCTGAAAGATCTTTCCCAGAAATAAAGGAAGCAGCAGCTTCAAACAGGCACAGAGATAGGGAGGGGAAGGCAGCATCCACTCCACGAAGGCTTAAGAGAGTTGAAAGGCAGAGCAATGAACTCATTTTGTGAACACGGGGTGAAGGATAAAGGGGCAAAACGGTTGTGCTTCCTGGTGTTCTGGGAACACGAGAACACGCCACAGGAACCTGAGAGGGCTGGAAGGGCAAGGTATTTTAAGTGAGGAAAGGCTATTATTAGGCGCCTTTAGAAGCATTTGGTATGTTGTCTTGGCACTCAGCTCTCAGGGAAGCAGGAGAACATGTCACTTGTGTTGTGACTAAACTTAGGCCGAAGCGAGCTGCTTGCCCTGGCCCCTGTCTCCTTAGCTGGGCACACTGACATGGTGCCGGTATCTGTCACCCCAGGGAGACCTTGGAACAGAAACATGGGCTCTGCTGGGAAGAGGGTTTCCACCTTCCTTCCGTGCTGGAGGGTCCCCGAGGGAGGGGAGTGTGACGTGGCCATGCCCCTTGAGGCTCTGAGTTTATCAGCAAAAGCCTTCTCTTTAGCCCGGGCCACCCAGATTCTCCCCCAAGGAATCCTCCGAGTTCACGGAAAGGCCAACTGTGAGAGCAGAGAAAAACAAGAAGGGAAAGAAAGAAATCCTTTTCTTTCTTGCCACGGCACTTGGAACTGAACATAAGGTTGAGAATTTGTTCCTTCATCTGGAGTAGTGATCCTCAAATAGCAGACCTGCTCAAGAGGGGCTTTCAGAGCCTCTCCAGAGAGGTCTGGCCCGTATACACAGGTCCCTTCCCACCACCCCCCCAAATTGAGAATCAGTATACAAATGATAGAAATTCCTGTTGGGAGTGTGCTGTATGTGAGAACAGTGCCAGAGGGAGAACCAAAGCTAAAAACCCTAATTTGTGTAGGGCAGACATCAAAAATTATGGAGTACATTTTTCAGAGACTTTTTTTCTGATTAAGTTAGAAAACAAGTCATTCTCCCTGTCCCTAAACTCTGACGACTAGGCTCCATGCTGCAGAGCCAAGAACAATTTGTATGCCCGTTCGTCTGGAGTAACCATACTGGGTGAGAGAAATACAACTGTGTCCTCCTAAAGGCAATCACCAGAAATGCCTCGCCTGTCCTGAGGACGTCCTTGATGCTAGGGTGAGCGCGGGCTAATCACCATACGGTTTCTCAGGAGACTGGTTGTTCTCTGTTTCTTTCTCTTTGATGCTGTACAAGGGGTCCACCAACTTGTTATGAACAAGCATTAGGCCTGTGAAAAGTTAAAAACGAAAAGCAGTTAAGGCAGGTAGAAGCCAAGTTCCACCATTATGAACAGTCATATCCAAGAGCTCTCAAATTTTTCCTCTTCCTGAAAATCATCTTTTTTCTGTGGCTCCAAATGACAAAAACCCTAGAGTAGGAAAAGAACTTGTTATTTCCAAAGAACGCTAGAATCCACAGGACTTTTAAATCCAGTCTCTGGGGGTGTTGGCCATTCAAAGGTTAATCTTTTTTTTTTTTTTTTTTTTTTCAGTTCAAACTCATTTCCCTTTTATTAAAGTCCAAGTTACCATTACATGGTTTGGTACTCAATAAAGGAAAACTTGTTCAAATAAGGTAATACGTTATCATCAGTAATTCCAGGTGGCTGTTTATAATCAAGTAGCATTATGAATAAATCCTTGAGAAGCCATCCATGGGGTTTACACTTTGTCAAGGCCCAGTTCCCCTGGAGTGGAGATTCCCAGTTCATTTAAAGTTGGTCTAAGTTCCTGGATGACATAGGGGTAGATTTCCTTATGAGGTCCTGCTTTGTCCTTAACAACCTCTAGGATGCGAACTGCACTAGCAAAATCATTTAACCATCTGTATGCCAGCAAAGCAGCATCAATGATTTTAGGTTCTGGAACCAGAGTATAGCCAACAAGCGTGTTCATCCCTTTACACAATTCCCAGGTGTCAATATCTGGCTTGTTGAAGTATGTCACCCGGTGAGCATCAAACTCCCCATCTGTTTCATGCGACCCCCCGGGAGTAGCAGCGGCGGTGGAGCCGGGACCAGGAGCTGGGTACGGGAGGCCTCTGGGGCTGGCATGGGGCGCTGTAGCTGCTGCTACAGGGCAACGGTGGGGAGCGGTACAGAGCATGACGTGACCGCTATGACGGCACGCAGTCTCAAAGGTTAATCTTTTAACCAAAGAATAAATTCCCAATATGCCTGCTTAGTAGATGAGGGTTTTCATGTAAGTTTGTTTAAAGCAGTGTGTCCTTTTTAAAAAAAATTTTTTTTTAATGTTTATTTATTTTTGAGACAGAGAGCATGAACGGGGAAGGGTCAGAGAGAGGGAGACACAGAATCTGAAACAGGCTCCAGGCTCTGAGCTGTCAGCACAGAGCCCGAAGCGGGGCTCGAACTCACGGACCGCGAGATCATGGCCTGAGCCAAAGTCGGCCGCTTAACCGACTGAGCCACCCAGGTGCCCCCAGTGTGTCCTTTTTAAAGTGGAAGAGAAAAAGATCCTCCTAAGAATTCAGTGGCCTACCTAGAGGGAAAGGCCTGCAGAAGACCTTGAAAGATTAAAACACCCTGAGGCTCACTATCACTGCCAAGAGATCACCACATTGCCCTTGGACTACAACTTTTCATTTCACTGGGTTTTTTGCCTCCTCAGAACAAAGAGGCTTCCAGAAACAGACCCTTGCAGTCATGGATGGAAGAGCATTGACTGTATTTGAGATCCTAAGGTTTCATTTTTGTTAAAATCAGAGTTGTCTATGAAAGTGGCCAGAGCAAGAAAAGTAGATCCACTCCTCACACCTGGCACACCCTAAACTTGGCCACCAACTCCCAGCCCCAGCCCTCCCCTCACCTTTGAAATACTTGACAGTTTTCACTTTCAGCTCCAGGGTGGCATCCTCGTCACACACAAACACCGTGCGGGGATGCTGCTGGAAGGCAGATACGGTCCACATGTGGCTCACCCCCTCCTCGATGGCCTTGTACAGAGCAAATGCCTTGTGAGCACCTGTGATGAGGATCATCACCTGGGGATCAGAAAACAAGCCTGTGATGGAGGAGAATGAGCAGTGGAACCCAGAGTCCAGAAACCTGAATTCTGGCCCAGTCTCCCCAACCAGCTGTAAGAATCATTGTTTTTAATATACCATTTTAAATTGTTAGCCTGCACCACACTGTGCTCCCTGCTGTATGCGCCTGATCACACAAATAACCTGAGGCAGGGGCATCATTATCCCCATGTTCTAGGAACGAGGAAAAGGGCTCCAGGAGATTTAAGTCCCTTGTTCCAGGTCATTTCTGACCCAAAGGCCACCACTTGATGGTGCCTCCTGATGCCTTTGATGATGACTATGAATAGACATGCAGGACAAAGGCCCACACTCCTTATCCCAATGGTTGTGACAGTGGGTCCCAAGGAGTCCTAGGCTGGGTGAGTTTTCACAAGCACAGTCTGAACAAGAGGGGTCCCGATCTGCCCCATCTACAAAGGGCCATAGAAGTGATGGTAATAGTTATACATGTGGCTCCTAAGGTTGAAGCCCAGAAAGGCTGCCCCTCAATCTGGTCACTTTCAATTCTGGGTATTAGACTGACTAATAGCACTTGGGGTGATGCTTTTTGTTCAAATAAAACAAAGGCACAGCCTCCCCTCAACAGTTCAAATATCAAGAACAGAAGTGCTGGAAAGTGACTGTAAAGAACTCTGCTCTCTAGATTTCTTTCATTATAATTCCACTGTACCATGGACTTGTGAACAGGATTTACTGTTCCTCTCTCATAAGAAATGAAACCAGAGGCACAGAGAGAATGTGACTCTTTGTTCAGGACCCCAGAACTCCTGATTTCCAGACCCAGGTCCTTTCCCAGATCATAATACCGTCACGTGACAGGGAGGGCTCTCAAACCGTAGGGTTTACAAGCTGCAAGGCCAAAAATAGCAGGGTGACCTCCTAGGTACTGAGTCAAGGTTACCCAAGAGAAAGTGGGTAATATCACTCATTTCACAAAAGTTCACTCGAAACAGGGAGCCCTTTTCACTGATGTAGATGTTTGTTAGGCAAAGAAACTTGAAGCTAAAATGTGTAGCTGCTTCCCACTGAATATACCCCTGAAAGGAAGAGAAAATGTTTTTAAAATTCTAATGAAAGACAGTAAAGAAATTGGAACCACCAAAAATTCAAATGATACTCCACTTTCTAGGGAAAAACACACTGAACCGAGTTCAAATCACACCTCCCCACATTTATGAATCCCCGAACACAGGCCCAGAACCACGACTATCCTGGGGTGGCAGGAGGAGCTCCCTTCGAACAGTGACCTCCACCAACTGCAGGGAACCAGCAGTCCCTCTCAGTACCCGGGCAGGTGCAAATTCATATTCTGACATCAGTAGGGCCAGGCTCCTTTCTGCCTGGGAGAAGCTAGGCAGGCAGAGGCGGGGGGACCTGCAGCCTTTTGTAAGTAGGCAGTGCTGAAAAGGGTTCCCTCACACTGAGAACAATGGTTGCCTCCAAAGAGGAAGGGGGAGCAGTGATGGGATCAGTTAGGATTTTAGCCTTATTTGTAAGGTCTTCATTTTTAATAACTGTACCCAGGTGGTACCCTGTATAGTTAACAACAAAAAGGCCAGTTCACCACCCCACCCCCCAGGAAGGCCTGTGGACGGCTTGCGCCCTTACCTCTCTAGCATCCATGAGAGTGCCCACACCCACCGTCAGGGCCATGGTGGGCACCTTGGTGAGGTCACCATCGAAGAACCTAGCATTGGCCAGGATGGTGTCCATGGCCAGAGTCTTCACACGGGTCCTGGACACCAGACTGGAGCCCGGCTCATTGAAGGCGATGTGTCCATCGGGGCCGATGCCTGCCCAGGAGAAACAATGAGGACAGGCCTGTCAGTCCCAGGGATCCAAGATTTCAAGAATGGACAATCTATTTTTCCCCACCTGGGGTCTGAAAAAATCCTTGAAATCATATCTCTTTTCCCATTCACCCTGGGCAGGTACACTTTAAGCATAAGATCTTCCCCTCTCCCCACCTCCTGGCATTTCTGTTTGAGGCTCACACAGATGTCGTGGCCTCACTACCACCCTCAGAAAGCTAAGTAAGCAGCACTCCAAATAGCTTCCGCTTTGCAAGATTACTGATGGGTAACTTCTCTCTCTCCTTCCCAGTAGTCAGGAGTCCTGTTGCTGAGATAGAGTTACAGCAAATAAAAAATGGCCTGGTCAGGGGTTGCAAAGTTTATAAAATCTCAGAACATGAGTGCTGAGAACATTAGCCTCTTCCTCCCTGCCTTGAAGTAAAGAAGAGTTAAATCTAAAGCAGTAAAAGTCCCAACTTATCACCCCTATGGGTGAATCCAGAGGTGGCGACAGACGGTAATGGAAGAGGGCAGCCCAGGGTAGGAACAAACCTCAAATTGAGAAGGGGCCACCCTAGATTCTTCCTTTCTTTCCACTGTTGCGGCTGACCCTGGGGAAGTCACCAAACTTCTCTGGTGTTCAAATGGCTAAGCTACAGTGGTGCGGGGGCCAAGTTGCACTCTTCTGGAACTACATAGAGTCTTTGCTCTGAACTGTTTAGGTAAGTCCCATGGACTGATCCATACAAAACCTTAAGACTAGGGAATAGAATCTGAGAGTCCAAATCCAGACGTCTCACTTTACCAACAAGGCACTGAAGTGCGGATCACACAGTCACTGAGCAGCACAGCTAAGGTGAGGGCTCCTACTCCAGGGTCTTCCCTGACTCAGGGTGATAAATGATCGCTATTGTTTCAGTGCAGTGAAGGAGCTGCAGTGAGACAGCCATGGGTCTCGTCCCGTTCCCACATGTCCTCACCACCCTGGGCCTGCCCTGGACACGTGCTGCAGAGTGTCAAGCTCACCTCCAACGAACAGCTCAATCCCTCCCGCGGCTTTGATCTTCTCTTCAAAGGCGTCACACTCGGCCTGCAGGTCAGGTGCATTCCCATCCAGGATGTGAGTGTTTTCTGGGCAGATGTCAATGTGCTTGAAGAAGTTGTTCCACATGAAGGAATGGTAACTCTCCGGGTGGTCTCGAGGAAGGCCTGTGGGGCCATGGCTACACTAAGTCATTCCCAGGCTGGGCCACAGCTCTCGTTCCAAAGAGGATGCCGGGATACCCCCAGACCTTCACAGACTCCTTCAGGGAAATGCTCATCAGGGAGCCCTAGGCACTACCCCTCTGGCCCTGAGACACTTAGGATAGTCTGAGCTGGTCTCCCTGTGTCCACCCTCCACCACTGCTGTGATGACAGGACTGGGCCAAGGTAGCTACACACCAGGAACCTGAGAAATCCCCTCATCTGGATCTCCTTTTCACAAAAGAGTAATTGTAGGCTGGAGGCCAGGGCCACTCTGCGCTTTTGGAGGTGGCCTAGCAACCTGGGAGTGGGGCTTGGCCCATTTGGGAAAGGAAGTAAGCATGCCCCTTCCCCCGTGCCTCCCACCTCACCATTCACCCACAGTTATACCCCGCTCAGCCTGAACCCCAACTTCAATGCCAGGTGCTTGGACAGAATTATCTCAGGGCTTCACAAAATGATTTTTAGCCAAGAAAAAGAATGTTTAAGGTGGATGTTTAATGTCAGCCTTAAAAAGGAACAAGATTCTGACACTACAACATGGATGACCCTTCAGGACATTTTGTTGAGTGAAATAAACCAGTCACAAAAAAGACATTCACTCTATGATTCCACTTATATAAGGTATCTAGAGTAGTGAGACTCACAGAAACAGTAAAATGGTGGTTGCTAGGGGTTGGGTAAGTGGGAAATGGGTAGTTGGTGTTTAATGGGTAGAGTTTCAGTTTTGCAAGATGAAAAGAGTTCTGGGGAATGGCTGCACAACAGTGTGACTAAACGCTGCTGAACTGTACATATAAAAATGGTTAAGATGGTGAATTTTGTGGATTTTACCACAATTGAAAAAAAAAGATGTTTAAAAAGAAGCCAAATGGAATGATGGCCTGGCGGGGGGTGGGGAGGGGGCGGGTATAGAAGACCAAGGTGTAGCTTTTCAGCTTTGGAAGGGACACCAGCGTCCGTTCCTCTCCCAGTGTACCTCGCAGGAAGGGGAGCTGGAGGATGAACACTGGAGAGAAACACAGGACACGGACACTGAGGGACACACCCCAGCCACGATCCCATTTGTAATTACTGGCTCCAGAAAGAAATGGCATGGAGTTGGGGAAGAGGCAGACAAGAAGGAGATACTCATTTAATATTTATTTAAAATGCTTGCTCTGGGGGTGCCTTGGTGTCTCAGTCGGTTAAGCGTCCAACTTCAGCTCAGGTCACGATCCCACGGTTCATGAGTTCGAGCCCCACATCGGACTCTGTGCTGACAGCTCAGAGCCTGGAGCCTGCCTTGGATTCTGTGTCTCCTTCTCTGCCCCTCCCCTGCTCACGTGCTCCCTCTGTCTCTCTCTCAAAAATAACATAAAAAAAAAAAAATGCTTGCTCTGTACAAGAGGCTTCCATATCTGTTTGATCACTTACTGCTTACAAGCTAGGAGGTCAGCTTTCATAGCTGAGTACACCAAGGCCTGGAAGAGACAGGTATTGCTAATTGAGCTTATCACTAAACATCACCGGCTCCCTGGGACTTCCCTATTCTTCTCCTGGGCTGAGCCTCAAAGGGGAGGAGTACAACTCTCCTGGAATCAGGAAACACCTTGAAAGAGACAGACTCACCCACATACTCATCCATGTTGAAAGTCTTCACATATTTGAAGGACAGGTCTCCATTCTTATAATACTCAATCAGCTTCTTGTAGCAGCCAATTGGGGTGCTCCCTGTAAGAGAGGCCACAGCCATGAATTCCCTTTAGCTCCCAGCTCCTGAAGATGCCCAGCTGGGCTACTCAGCAAGGAGAACCTATCAGATCTGAGAGAACATGTCAGATATGGAGTCCTATCCCAATGCTCCAATCCTAACTGCTTCTGAATGCCTACTTCCCCACTAGACTGTAAGCTCAAGGAGGGCAGGGCCGTGTCTGTCCCGTTCACTGCTGAATCCCAGTGCTCAGGACACGGCTGACTGAAATGACCATGATGAGTAACCTGAGTGAACATCACCTTACTGACACGATATTCCCTGAGCAACTAGCATGTGAGGCAGGGGGCCACGTGATGAGAACACAGGAGCAGGAGACACAGCAGCTGCTTTGGAAGAGCTCACCCTGTAGGACTGGGAACATGAAACAGTAGTGTCAGCTATGATCAGGGTAAGCCTGTAGGTTCACAGAAGACTTCCCTGAGGAGCAGCAAACTCCTGCGAGTTGAGGGTCATTAAAAAGCCAATGTCATAAAGCACGTGAAAAAGGCAGGACTTCCATAGATTAAAAAAGTAAATATTCATGAAGTCTGGATATAGGCTTATTGGGGGGAAAACTATAAAACATAAATGTGGATGATGTGGAAAGAAATGTTACTACAGTCTGTATATCAGATGATATTATGGAAGGATTTTTAATAGGGATAATAATAGCATTGTAGTTATGTAAGAGAATGTCCTTATTCTGAGGAGATACATGCCAAAAGATTTAAAGGTAAAGTGTCAGGAGGTTGGGAACTTACTTTCAAGTGGCTCATAAAAAAGTGTGTGTGTGTGTGTGTGTGTGTGTGTGTGTGTGTGTGTGTGTAGAGAGAGAGAACATGAGACAGAAGAGAAGAAGGAAACTGTGGCAAATGTTAACAACTGGTGAGCCCAGGAAAATGGTACTACACTATTCTTTAAGCTTTTGTGAATATTTGAAATTCTTAAAAATAAGATGATGAAAAGAAAAATGACCCACCCAAATCAGATCACTCTTTTCACAAACTACTAATGGCTTCACATTTCACTGAGTAATAATCCTAACAAAATATGTACATAATTTGGCCCCTGGTTACCTCTCTCACCCTTACTGATCCTGCTCCTTGCAATGCCACCTCAGGGCTTTTGCACATACTGTTCCCTTTGCCAGCAGTGCTCTCCCTTCAGATATTTGCATAACTCTCACTTCTGGCCTTTACTCAAACATCACTTTCTCAGATGGACCTTCCCCACCACCATATCTGATATTGCAAACCCCCACCCCTGTCTAGACACACCCTAACCCCTTTCCCTGTTTCATTTTTCTCATTCACTCATCACCATCTAACATACTTTATTTGTCGACTTGTTTATTATCTGTCTCTCCTACTACACTTAAAGCTTTAGGAAGGAAGGAATTTGTTTCTTTTGTTTGTTGTTGTATCACCAGTGCCTAGAACAGCTTGGCATGCAGCGGGCATTCACTAAATAACCTATTGAATGAATGAAAGTTCCCTCCCTGCCCCCATAATCAATCTGTCCCTGTGACATGGCCTCAGCCATGCCTGAGCCACACAGCTTCTCTATCCTTCCCCTGAGCTTCATCATGTGCATTTTCCAAATTTCTAGCTTTTCCATCAATTCTGTGAGCTCCCCAGTATCTAACCAATAAATTCCTTTTCTGCTTGAGTTAGCTAGAGTTGGTTTATTTGGTTTCCACCAATTAAAGATGTTTTCACCTTTTAGATGTTTCACCTAAAAGAAGGGATGTTCCAAGGAACCCTTATATGGACATGCCATGCTGGTTCAAGCAGGACAGGAAAGAGCCAGCTCTTGGAAGGCCCTGAATGCCACACTGAGGAGCCGGGATCTGATTATGCAGGTGATGGGGAATTAGGGAGGGATTTCAGCAGCACAGACTCTGACCTAGAATAGCTCTAGTTACAAAACAGGATGTTAGTGCAGCCCCCACGGGGCTTGAGACATTGGTGGTTTTCCAGATACGTGTAGATACTGCTCCCATAAACCTCTAGTGCACAGGTCAGCAAACTTCACACTACAGGCCCAAACTAGCCTGCTCCCTCTTTTTGTGCAGCTCATCAGTGAAGAATGGCTTATAAATATCAAAAGAATATTACTTTGTGACATATGAGAATTATATAAATTCAAACTTCAATGTCCACAGATAAAGCTTTATTGGTGGACGGCCATGCACATTCATCTATGTATTGTCTGCAGCTGCTTTTGAGCTACAAGGACAGTGAAGTAGTTGCAACAGAGGCTATGTGGCCAGTGAAGTGTAAAATATTGACTATGTGACCATTTACAGAAAAGGTGTGAAAGTCCCTGCTCTAGTGGATGGGACAATGAGGGGCAGATCCACCCAAACTTAGAAAGAAAGAATCAGGACATTTGCCTTAAGGAGCTGAGGTCAAAATATCCTCCCATAAAGGCAACATTCTGATTTTTTCCATAGGAAACTGGGACTTTTATGCAGGTTCCTCAAAAAATTAAAAATAGAACTACCCTACGACCCAGCAGTTGCACTACTAGGTATTTATCCAAAGGATACAGTTAAACTGTTTTGAAGGGGCACATGTACCCCCATGTTTACAGCAGCACTATCAACAATAGCCATAGTATGGAAAGAGCCCAAATGTCCATCAATGTGTGTGTGTCCATCAATGTGTGTAATACTCCACACAATGGAGTATTATTCAGCAGTCAAAAAGAATGAAATCTTGCCATCTGCAACAACATGAATGGAACTAGAGTATATTATGCTAAGTGAAATTAGAGAAAAATAAACATATGATTCACTCATATGTGGAATTTCAGCTACAAAACAGATGAACATAAGGGAAGGGAAGCAAAAATAATATAAAAATAGGGACGGGGACAAAACATAAGAGACTCTTAAATGTAGAGAACTGAGGGTTGCTGGAGGGGTTGTGGGCAGGGGATGGGTTAAATGGGCAAGGGGCATTAAGGAGGACACTTGTTGGGATGACCACTGGGTGTTTATACGTAGGGGATGAATCACTGGATTCCATTCCTGAAATCATTATTGCACTATATGCTAACTAACTTGGATGTACATTAAAAATGAATGAATGAATGAATGAAGAAACTGGGACTGTTTTTCACTTAGGTCCTGTGTTTAATTAATTATAGAAAATGCTTTGAGTGGACTATCTTCTCAATTCTCCCAAGGATAATGCTCAGCTAGTAGCGCTTTAGATGCACAGAAATTCATTCATTACATAAAATGTATGCCTGAAGACATTACGACTCAGTTCTGTTAAGGACTTCTGGTGGGAAGACTTAGAATGGAGTCTAAAAATCAGGTTATTCCTGCCTAACCAGCATCCCTTCTATACCAGAACTCTTTAGGAGAAGGCAGCAACTAAACCAGACCATAAAGGAAACTGTCCTCTGTTTTGCATGTCCAGGAAACAAGGTTGTTCACTCATAGCACCAGCACCTCAGAGCCCTCCTTCAGAGTCTCTTGGCTTAATGAGCCCATGAACCTGGTCCCTTAAAAACCCCAGATGCTCACTCTCTCCCCCTGCCTCCAGTCCATGGCACCTTCTCTATCCCACAACGCACCAGTGGGAAGTCCCAGGGTGAAGTACTGGTCTGGCCCTGGGTTAAACTGGATGATGCGATTCCTGATGTACTTGGCTGCCCACTCACTGGCCTGAGAATAATGGTCCAGGATGATGAGCTTCATCTTGTCCTGTAGGGGACAGGTGACAAAAGGAATCAGTGGTAAGGGACAGGAATAAAGGGAGGGATGCAGGTGGCTGGGGAGAGGGGAGAAGCCCTTCTCACCCAGCAACACCCTCTGCCTAGGCTGATGAACCAGGAAGAGGAAAAGATCCCAACTTTCAGCTCACAGAGGAATTAATACGCTGGGCCAAGTGCCTCCACCACCCACCAGAAGGCGCTGCTGTGAGACAGACCTGGGTTCTCATCTCCGTTCCTCCATTTACCAACGGCAGAACCTTAGTCAAAGGACTCAAGATCTTCGAGATTGTTTCCTCAGGCATGAAAATGGGGACAGTACCTCCCTGACAAATTTCACGATGGTGAATAATAAATAAGGATGCGTGTAAACCATAGTGTTTAATACGTTGGCAATTACCTTGTAGCTCGACCCGGCCCTCTTTCCCGACCCCTCTTCCCCCATCCGCTGGATATTTTGTACCTACGGCCTCTTCTTCAATAAACGGAGGTGTAGTAATATACTGGGACGCTAGAGCAGGTGAGATCCACGGGTTTTGCCTGTAGAGGTGTGTTCTCTTATCAGTGCTGGAGTGGGTGCTCCCACCGGCCTGGCTTGCTTTGTGGACCCTCAGTTTCCCCCACAGCGTACGGGGGAAAATGCAACCGCTCCGCAAGGAGGGCGTCTGCTACCCTCTCACTGCGGTCAGTTAGAGTGAGAGGCGGAAGTGTCTGGATCACCCATCCGAAGGATACGGGTGTGCCTTTCCGACCCCGATGGCGATCCCATCGCCCCTCCGGCCCTGCATGGGGAAGGGATCCCAGCAGCTCGCTGGCTCACGGTCCCCGGGGACCAGAGGCAGGGGCAACGCTCGGGCCCCGCCCGCGCCCACCCGCGAGGAGGGTCCCCGCCAGCCCGGTACCCACTTACTCCGACACCTCCCGCGGCGGCTGCAGCAACTGTGCTGGCGGCCCCGCCCCGCGCGGGTCACGTGGCACCGGGTCACGCGGAGCAGCTCTCAGCCGGAGGGGCTGACTCCTCCGGGTGATTGCGGGGCCCTGGCTCCTGGTGGACTGTGCCCTGGCCGGGGCCAGCCACCCTTTCATCTCCGCTCCAGGGACGCGCAGGGCTGGGAACAGCCGTGGGAGGCGAGGCTTGGAGACTGGGTTCGTGCAGGAGGCCGGGGACTTGGGGGCCTCAGGTGACTCCCAGGAATGCAGTGCTTGGCCTGGGGTTGGGGCCTGAGTTTTAGTGCTGGGGAAGGGTGGGGGCAGGAAGAGCAGAATCGCTTCCTTCGAGTCTCCTAGAGTTGGGCCTAGCTCTGCCTTCAGGTTAACTTTTAGATGTCATGGTTTTACCTAGATATTACAACCTCTTTGCTTTAAATATAATTGGATTTTTCTTGCTTTATTTTTAAAGCTTAATCTTTACAGCAATCTATACTAGAGAAAAGGGAAGGTCCCTGGTCTTCCCAGGTCTCCACCTCAAGGTAACATTGCTAACAAAAATGATACGAAAACAGGGAGGGGGACAAAACATAAGAGACATTAAATACAGAGAACAAACAGAGGGTTGCTGGAGGGGTTGTTGGGGTGCGGATGGGCTAAATGGCTAAGGGGCATTAAGGAATCCACTCCTGAAATCATTGTTGCACTATATGCTAACTTGGATGTAAAAAAAAAAAAGATAACATTGCTAACAGTTTAGACTACATTTCCAAATTGTTTTTCCTTGAATGTACTCTATTTTACAGAAATGGGAACACACCACACAATGAGCTAGGTGGCCACATTCCTGCAGTTCCCGTCATTGGGCTCACGGCTCCCCGTGGGCCCACCTGCAGCTCCAGGCCAGCTTGATAGAGGTGGTGTTAGTCTGGTGAGGCCCTGATGAGAAGGAGTGGTGGAGCTAATTTGCAGGGGGAAAAAAATGCAGTCAGAAATCTCATTTCCACATGAGGACCGTAGATGTTTCACAACCCCAGTCTCCAAACGCATCAGATAAATGGGGGAGGGGGGGTGCTCATCAGCAGCTGCCTTCGGGTCTGTCCAGGAAGAATGACTTCATGTGACTTTAAGCGGGCCTGTCCCATCCACCCCAACCCCCATTACCTTTTTGTAGGGAACCAGTTCCAGGTCCATATCAAGGCTGGCAGCTCTGGAATCAGAGAGCTTAGGGACAGATCAGAAAGATCTGGTAGTCAATTCCCAGTTCTTGAGTGAGTGACTCAAAGGACTCAACCTCTCCAGCTCTGAATTTTCTCTTCTGGAACAAGGGGTTTGAGTGGGATTAGTAACATTGACCTTATGTATCTGTTGGAAGTATTCGATGATACAGTAGTATAGCTTGGCTTTCATGGCCAGCCATCATTACCCCTTATTTCCTCCCACCTTCCTTACAGCCCACTCTCCACCCTCCAAATGTTCTCTACCCTAACCTCCTGCCCCCTCATGTTCCTCCCACTGCATGCCTGGGGTTCATCTTACCCACACCCAGTCTTCAGTCCTCTTGTAGAACCAAAATGGGCTAATTAAAAGAATTGTGGATTCACCCATAGAGTGGAACATTCTGCAGCTCTCCTGTGACAGATGTTTTTCTACTCTTTCATTGCCCCTGTTCCGAGTAAACATCTGGCCCCCAGGCCCAGAAAATCCTGCTGGGTCCCCAGGGTTCATGTGAGTTTTGTGAAGCTGGCCCTGCCCTTTGGCCTAAGATCTAATCAATTAGAGAGCTCCATGCCCCTGGCCATGATTGATTCAGGGCTAGGCAGACAGGGAAGATACTAACCCAAGGGCGGCTCACAGGCTCCCTTCTCTTTTGTGGCTTCCCACTGTGGCCGCTGGAAAGTTAACTACTCTCCCAGCTCCTCAGCCAGGATGTGGCCTGGTAACCTAGTTCGGGACAATGAAGTAAAAAGATGGCTCTAGGAAGTTACTTTACTTTCAGAGAAAAGTGACATGCTTGCCAAACAGTCTCTGTTCCTTGCCTTTTCTTCTTGCCGTGAAGGCAGATGTGATGCCTGGAGCTGGAAAAGCCATGTTATAACCATGAGGCAATAAGTGTAAGGATAGAGTGAGGGCTAGAAAGAACTTCTTAATATTTGGCCAATGCTGGGACTCCTGCTTCTGGACTTCTCCTAAGTAAATAACAAATATCCTTATGGTTTAAACTTTAAGTCACTGTTAGAGTTTTCTGTGACTTCAAATTGAAGACATGACTCATTGTTACAGCAGATGACTCAGGTCTTCCTTGGGGTTTATGCTGGTATTTTGAGGATATACATTTGGGGGAGCTGTAAAATCCAGGAAAGCTTAGAACTGCCAATGAGAAAAGTAGAACCATCTAAAACAGATACCGAACCCTGATGACATCATTTGAGCCATGTCTGAAGCCAGATATATCGTTAAGTTCAATAACCGGGTGAATGGATGAGTGAAAACATAGGTAATTTTTATTTTTATTTTTATTTTTTTTTACCATGAGGCTAGTTAGAGGAAATTCTGGAAGGATACTTATCTATTGCTGCACAATAGATTATCCCAAAACTCAATGACTAAAAACAGTAAGTTCAGTAAGGGCTACAAAGAAATGTGCTGTCAAGCCACGAAAAGACCTGAAAGGAAACTCAAGTGTGTTATCACTAAGTGAGAGAAGCCAGTCTGAATAGGCTATGTCTACTGTAATATTCCAAACGTGTAACATTGTGGAAAAGGCAAAACTAGAGAGATGGTAAAAAAAAAAAAAAAAAAAAAAAAAAAATATCAGTGGTTGCCAGCAGTTAGGGAGGAGGAAGGAATGAGTAAGTGGAGCACAGAGAACTCTTAGGGCAGTGAAACCATTCTGTAAGATGCTGTAATGGTGGATACAGGTCTCTATACATGTGTCTAAATCTATGGAATGTGCAAGAATGAGCCCCTATGAAAACTATAGGCTTTGGCGGATTACAATGAATAAGTGTTAAGTTCATCGGTTCCAACAAACGTACCACTCTGGCGGGAGATGGTGATAACCAGGGAGGCTGTGCATGTGTAGGCACAGGAGGTATATGGGCATTCTCTGTACCTTCTCTTTTTTTTTTTTTTAACATTTATTTATTTTTGAGAGAGAGTGTGTGAGTGGGAGAGCATCAGAGCGAGAGAAGGGCAGAGGATCTGAGGCAGGCTCTGCGCTGACAGCATAGAGCCCAGTGTGGGGCTGGAACCCACAAACCATGAGACCGTGACCTGAGTCAAAATAGGAAGCTTAACTGACGGAGCCCCCTGGGTGCCCCTGTACCTTCCTTTCAATTTTGCTGTGAACCTAAAACTGCTCTGAAGAATCCTTTTAAAAACATGTATTTTTAATCATCTCTCATGATTTCTAATGTGCTAGACATTCAGACAGGGTACAGTGGAGCCTCAAATGTAAGACTCACAGGCTGGAGCTGGAATCATGAGGCTCATTTACTCACAGGCCTGGTGGTTGATGCTGGCTGTCGGCTGGAACACTCACATAGGACCTCTCCTTGTGGCCTGGGCTTCCTCACAACATGGTGGCTGGGTTCCAAGGGCAACCATATCCTACAGACGTGAATGGCTTATCATGGAATGGACTTCAGAGCCACACTCTCTGGCTATGAATCTCAGCTCTACCATTTACTGATTGGGTAACTTCTGGTAAGTCACTTAATTTCTCTGTGCCCTGATTGCTTCATCCATAAAATATGAAAAATATCTTCCTTATAGTATATACTATTATAACCAAGAATAATTACCTTGGGGAGGAACAAATGATCTTAATAGATGTAAGACACTTAGAACAGTGCCTGGCACAGTTAGCCATCGCTAAGGGATCATTTTGAGATAGGTCTCAAAAGAGAATTAGGATTTGGTCATTGAAGAAGAGGGAGAAGGCATTATAGACAGGGATTATCAAAGGCACGGAGGCACAGAGGCTGTGGGTAAGTTGTTCACCAATTCAAGAAGTAAAAACACAGGACACAGTTAAATTTGAATTATTTCTAATGCCTATTTGCATATACTTTGAGATAAAAAAAATTACATGAGACATACTTATTCTAAAAACAGAGTTGTTTATCTGAAATAAATTCTAAGTATCTAAATTACACACCTGTTTATTTCATTATATTTCCCTGGTTATTTGGTTCTCCTTAATAGTTCCTCATTTTGCAGAATTTGCTTATAAAATTCCCTGAAGTTACAGTCTTTGTTCCATTTACATTTTTTTTTTTTCAACGTTTTTTATTTATTTTTGGGACAGAGAGAGACAGAGCATGAACGGGAGAGGGGCAGAGAGAGAGGGAGACACAGAATCGGAAACAGGCTCCAGGCTCCGAGCCATCAGCCCAGAGCCTGACGCGGGGCTCGAACTCACGGACTGCGAGATCGTGACCTGGCTGAAGTCGGACGCTTAACCGACTGTGCCACCCAGGCGCCCCTGTTCCATTTACATTTTAACATGATTTCTGCAGTGATCACATTCTTTTTTTTTTTTTTAAGTTTTTTATTTTGAGCGAGAGCGAGAGCAGGGGAGAGGCAGAGAGAGAGGGAGAGAGAATCTCAGGCAGGCCGTACACTGTCAGCACAGAGCCTGATGCGGGGCTCGAACTCACAAACTGGGAGATCGTGACCTGAGCTGAAATCAAGAGTTGGACGCTTAACCGACTGAGCTCCCCAGGAAACCCCACATTCAACTTATTCTGTTCCTGACCAGTGAACATTTGTTAATGAGAAATCGTGCTCAGCATTAGCATTATGAGCCAGCATATGGAACATCTACTTGTAAAATGTTACCAACCCTGAGCGTTGCTCTTCAAATGTGATTGGCTGAAGCACATAATACCATCTTTCACAGTGTAACCTGCTTTTCCAACTCTGCAGGATTCCACTGCATCTCTTGATCAACAATTTTGTAAAATGTCCACCAGCAAAAAGAAGCATGGTCTTCAATTTTTGTTCCTTTTTTCTTCTGTGTTACCCATGTTGATTCTACTTGTTCCCATGCTAAAAGAGTGTTGAGTAACATCCAAGTAAAATAATCAAATTTTGTAATGGATGAAACCCATTTCAAAAGATAATCATGGCAGGTGCTGAAATAGTTATCTACTGGACTGAAATTTATTTTCTGGTTTATACATAATGCCCTTTTTAAGAAGATTTTTGATAATAAAAGGGACAAGTTTTTCATCAATTCTCGTTTAACACATTCAACAAGTTCCTTAGTAATGGAGTATCTCCATTACACTGTTAGCTGTTCTTTCAATTTGCACAATCCTACTGCCAAATTGATACTGAAAACTATGAACAAGAAATAAGTAGGGGCACCTGATTGGCTCAGTCAGTAGAGCAACTGACTTCAGCTCGGGTCATGATCTCACAGGGTTCATTGGTTTGAGTCCCGGGTCGGACCGTGTGCTGACAGCTCAGAGCCTGGAGCCTGCTTTGGATTCTTTGTCTCCCTCTCTCTCTCTCTGCTTCTCCCCTACTCTCTCTCTCTCAAAAAAGAAAAAAAAAAGAAAGAAAGAAAAAGAAGTAAACTTCATTCAATGCATTATTTAAAAAGCCAACAGGGGGCGCCTGGGTGGCTCAGTCGGTTAAGCGTCCGACTCCAGCTCAGGTCATGATCTCGCCCTCCGTGAGTTCGAGCCTCGCGTCAGGCTCTGTGCTGACACCTCAGAGCCTGGAGCCTGTTTCAGATTCTGTGTCTCCCTCTCTCTCTGACCCTCCCCCATTCATGCTCTGTCTCTCTCTGTCTCAAAAATAAATAAACATTAAAATAAAAAAATTAAAAAAAAAAGCCAACAGGAATTTTGAACCAACAACTGGCTTCTTAGAGAGTATTTCTTAGAGAAAAAAACCCTTTTCTTTAGAATTCAAGTATCATCTCAGTCCTTCACATAAATGGAGGATTTTCTCAACTGTGTGTTAACGAGAATTAATGGTTTTTGAATGTAAGAGAAATGAAGAATACTGAATGCCAATAATCAAAATCCTTAAATTGCTCACTTAGAATAGTATCAATGCTGAAGTAAGAGAGAAATTTCATGACAGTTACTCCAATCTCAGTAAAAAAGACATGAGTGGTGACTGGGTGGCTCAGTTGATTAAGCATCCGACTTGGGCTCAGGTCCTGATCTCCTGGTTCCCGAGTTCGAGCCCCATGTTGGGCTCTGTGCTGACAGCTCAGAGCCTGGAGCCTACTTCAGATTCTGTCTCCCTCTCTCTCTGCCCCTCCCCTGCTCATGCTCTGTCTCTCAAAAAGAAATAAACATTAATTTTTTTTTAAAAAAAGACATCAGGTACTGTTGAGTAGCATTATGCAGAATATCAGCAGGATAACTAACCATAGAATTATTTATGTTGTGCTTCAACCTTGAATAAGCAGGATTTATACCCTTATACAAACATTCACCAAAAGTTATGTTCATATTATCTCCAACAAAAGCAGTAAAAAAAATTTTCAACAGTTCTTTTTTTATATACACAATAAAACTGTACATATTTTATGTATGTGATTTGATGAGTTCGGACATATGCATACCTCTGTGAACCATCACCACAGGCAAGGTAATACACATCTCCATCACCTCCAGAAGTTTCCTGGGCCCTTTTGGGGTGTGTGTGTGTGTGTGTGTGTGTGTGTGTGTGTGTGGTGAACTGTGTGTGTGTGATGAACTCAGTAAAAGAGTTTCTGCATAAATTTGCAGAAACTTTCTGAGGTCTTATCTGGAAGAGATTCTACTCAGAATAGCCCTATTAGCAAGCTTTTTTAACCAGAAAAATATTGCACGAAAGAAAAGTTGTTTCTGCCTTGAGATTACTTGCACTGTGGCTATGCCATAAGGTGAGACATTTAGATCTCTCATCATTTCAACAATACTAAATACAGCTTTTACAATTTTATTATAGAAGTGGATGCTACTATTTGAAAATTTTCTTACAATTTTAGAATCAGAAAACCCTTTCAGCAGTAGTATCTTTGAATGGTTATTTGAGCTTGAAGACTGATGATGATATACAGTGTGGAAGTCCATTACATTTCTGCTGCAAGTATTTTATCATTTTAACCTGAATCTCTCTTTTAAAAAAATCTGTTTATCACTCCCCTTAACACTAGTTGAGGAAATCATACATCTCTTATGCGTAGCTGTTACCATATGCTGGTTTATATGTGGCTTTCCACCATTTTTAAAATATGAAATGACCAGTTGCACACTGTGCAAACCTTAAAAGGAATTTTTCCTCGCTCACTAAATGACTTTGCTCAGAAAGTTCACAAAATTTATGGTTGCTTTGGTTTGTGGGGGGTTCAAATATACACAAATAAAAAATAGATAATAGAAACAAGTCCAAGAGTCAAAGAGATTGAATGTGAAGAGCTCACAGGTGCAACAATGCACCTGCACTCCGAAGTCTGATCGCACAACCAATCATAAACAGGGGTCCAGATGTTAAAAGGGTTGCATACTTGCAAACTAATATTAAATTGAACTTTATGTCTGACGCACAAAGATGAACTTCATGTTTGCTTGAAAGTGAGACATGTGCTTTTACGGCCAAGTCTCCCGAACAAAGCTAGAGCTGATTTTCTGTAAGGGGGGGGGGGGGGAGTGTGACAAGGAGCTGGTGGACTTTCAGAAGAGGAATTATTTAGGAATTTAAGGACCCTCAGCTGCGTTCGTGTATCGCTAGGGCAAGGGGGCTTTTGACTTGCTGACTTTGAAGCCTGGACTGTGGAATGAGGGACCTGCTGATTGGCTGTTGTCTAGGAGCACAGGGCTGTCACTGATTGGCTGGCTTTCAGAGGCATGGGGTTCTCCTTCCTCGAATCTCTCACTTTCGGAAGCCTGGTTACCGGGGTGAGTATCGCTGATTGGCTGATTTTCAGAACAAAAATCGCTATTTTTTAATAATGGTGGGTAGTGTTCACCGCTTGGGACTTTAGCCAAAGAACAGTATTTTCCTTTCCTGAATGTGAAAATAAGTACCTTTAATTTGCAGCCTTCCCTTTTATAATAACCTCAGTTAAACCTGCGGAGACCATAAGGGGTTGTCCAGATCTATATTGGTAGAGTTATGCTTTTCAGTTAGTGTGGCCATTTAATTGATTTAAATACCAATTATGGTGGAGGAAAAATAACTCTGAAACTTTTTAGTAACTTAATTTTAAAAAGCTGAGTACATGGCACACCTGGGTGGCTCAGTTGGTGGAGCATCCTTCTCTTGATTTCAGCTCAAATCAGCGTGGAAACTGCTTAAGATTCTCTTTGTCTCCCTCTGCCCCTCTCCCCTCTTTGTCTCTAAAATTAAAAAAAATGGGGGCCCCTGGGTGACTCAGTCGGTTAAGCGTTCCACTCTTGATTTCAGTTCAGGTCATGATCTCCTGGTTAGTGAGATGGAACCCCGTGTCGGCTCTGTACTGACAATGCGGAACCTGCTTGGGATTCTCTCTCCCTCTCTCTCTGCCCCTTCCCTGCTCATGCTCTTTCTTTCTCTCTCAAAATAAATAAAAACATTTAAAAAATAAAATGATAATAAATTAGTTTTAAAAATAGGTTAAGAAAAAAGCTGAATACGTTCAGGGCATCCTGAAAGTTAATAGATAGTTAATAGAGCGTGCAGGACAAAGTACAGAACATGTCCTGTATAAACTGGCAACTCTGGGGAAAGTTCAAGAGTAACAGAAGAATCCCCACCCCCAACCCCCAACAGAAGGAACTGTAATTCTCATTTCCTCCTAAAAGGTCATTCATTATAGCCCTGCTTCTTAAAGGAGCATACTGGAAACAACATAAGTGCCCATCATGGGGAAACTGGTTGGATAAAGTTTTGCACATCTATACAATGGCATATAATGCAGCAGTTAAAAAGGAGGAGTTCTGTGAACTGCTATAAAGACTACCCCCATAGTTAAGTTAAAAAAAAAAAAACAAAACAAGGACGGGGCACCTGGCTGACCTAGTCAGTTAAGTGTCTGACTTTGGCTTAGGTCATGATCTTGCTGTTCGTGGGTTTGAGCCCCACGTTGGACTCTCTGCTGTCAGTGCAGAGCCAACTTTAGATCCTCTGTCCCCATCTCTCTGCCCCTCTCCCACCTCAAAAAATAAACATTAAAAAAAATAGGGGTAGCTGCGTGGCTCAGTTGGTTGAGTGTCTGACTCTTGATTTTGGCTCACGTCATGATCTCGTGGTTTGTGAGTTTAAGCCCCACATCGGGCTCTGCATTGTCAGCTCAGAGCCTGCCTGGGATTCTCTCTCTCTTCCTCTCTCTCTGCCCCTTCCCTGCTCTCTCTCTCTCTCAAAATAAATAAATAAAACAATTTTTTTTAATAAATAAAAAAGCAAGGTGCAGAACTCCAGGTATGGTATCATTTGTGCTGAAGTATGCATGGGGGTCATGGAGGTAGGAATAAATACATGTTCCTATAGACTATCTCTGGAATGATATTCTAGAACAGTTGTGGTGATCTCCTTGGGGGGAGGAGAACTGAAAAGCTGGGAAACTGAAGCAAAAGGAGCAGGAAGTCTTCCTTTTCATACTGCTTGATTTTTAAAATTTTTCTATCTATTTTACCTTGAGAGAGAGAGAGAGAGAGTGTGTGTGGGCATGAGTTGGGGAGAGAGGGAGAGACAGAGAGAGAGAGAGAGAGAGAGAGAGAGAGAGAGAGAATCAAGCAGGCTGCACGCTCAGTGCATAGCCTGATGTGGGGCTCAATCCCATGACCCTGGGATCATGACCCAGGGTCAGATCAAGAGTCAGATGCTCAACCGACTGAGCCACCCAGATGCCCCTTGTTTGATTTTTTTTATCCTTTGTGAGTGCATCACCTATGCTAAATGCTTCTGATTATTTTTATTTTTTTTTAAGTTTATTTATTTTGAGAGAGAGTGTATGTGCACACAAGCAGGGGAGGGGCAGAGAGAGAGAGAGGGAAAGAGAGAATCCCAAGCAGGTGCTGCGGTGTCAGCGCAGAGCCCGATGCAGGGCTCAATCTCACCAACTTCAAGATCATGACCTGAGCCAAAATCGAGACTCAGATGCTTAACGGACTGAGCCACCCAGATGTCCCACTTGTAATTATTTTTAAAACAGTGGTTTCAAAAATCAAATGTGTAACCTGGGCATAGACAAAAGGCACAGGTTTGATACGTTTGAGGGTGTGGACAGGATGTTTCCTGAGCCTGGTGACCCTTCTGCTCTAGGGTGGACTTCTGAGGCTGGTGGACCAGCTGTGTGGGATGTTTCCCACATCTCCAAGTCTCTTCCACATCACAGAGCACAGGAAGCAGCCTGGGGCTGGAAGGAGAGCAATGTCATCCCACATAGCATATGACCAAGAAACAGAGCTCACAGTAAATGCACTAAATTTCACAGGCAGCCAAAGGAAACGGGAACCATTCTCATTATTCTGTGTAGAGTTCACTTCCTGGGAGCTCTCTGTTGCTGATGGAGAGAAACAAACAAACAAACAAACAAGAAGGGTACTCCGTAGCCTCCTTGGGATTTCATAGCTGAAAGTCTTCTCCCTGGAGAGTCAGTCTGACTTGAGAAGAATAGCTTCTTTCCTGGCAAAACCAGTTTTCTACAGCACAGAATGTGTTAGAGTATGATAAGCACTGGAAAACAGAGAGTTTGGGAGCAGAACCCACTGTAGCAGATAATCACTGTCATCCTAGGAGCTGATGTTCGCTGAGAAGGTATTGTGTTATGTGGACTGTGCTAGGTGCTTTGCATGCATTATCATGTCAGTCCTTAGAACAACTCTATGGGGTAGGCACAGTTATTCCAATTCTACTAACGAGAAAACTGGTATACAGAGGTTTAGAATTTCACCTGAGGTCATGATCTGGGGCTTGAACCCAGCTGTCGGCAGTCTTAGCCATTCAATCATACTTCCTCCAAAAGAGGGCTTATCCAACACAGCCTAAAAACCAGTTAAAAAGCACCAAGCATTCATTGAGCACCTACTGTGTGCCTGGGACTGGGAGAGGTACCATGGGAGACATTTGATGTTTGAGTGTTAGTGTGACTCTTGGAATGTGATTTTCTTTAATTGAGGTGAAATTCACATAACATGAAACTAACCATCTCAAAATGAACAATTCAGTGGCATTTAGTACAATCACAGTGTATAGCCATCACCTCTATTTAGTTTCAAAACATCTTCCTTACCCCAAAAAGGACCCACCTCCTCATTAAGCTGTTACCCTCCATTCTTCCCTCTTCTCAGCCCCTCTAGCCGCCAAATCTGTGTTCTGTTTCTGTGGATTTACCTATTTTGGATATTTCATATAAATTGAATCATAAAATATATGACCTGTGTCTGGCTTCTTTCACTTAGTATATTGTTATCAGGGTTTATCCACATTGTAATAGGTATCAGTACTCCATGCTTTTTTCTTTTATTAGATTCCATAATATCATATACCACCCTTTGTTTATCCACCCATTGATGGGCATTTGAGCTATTTCCACATTTTGACTATTATAAATGTTACAGGACAGAGAACCAGTTCCAAACTTAGGTTCACCTGCTCACCGCTTGAAAATCAAGAGAGGAATGATGGAAGGAAAGGAAAGTTTGGTTTATTCAGGAAGGTGGCAACTTGGGAAGATGGTAGACTAATGTGTCAAAGACCATCTTCCCTGTCCAGGGGAAGCTGTAGGGTTTAAAGGAGAAAGCATGGGAAAAGGGTAGGGGGGGGGCTACACCCAAGAGAAGCAGGTGCCCAGGTGGTTACTCATATGTGGACATGACCCTTCACAGACTTGCTGGATCAGTGGCAGCTGTTTTCGAAGGCTTATCTTCTGGAAAATTTGGTTCTTCGTGCCCCACAACCAGTGGTCTGCAAATGTCAAGGAAAGTAAGTCGTTTCTGCTGTGCATCAAGGGACAGGCTAGCAAGCAAGGAATGCATAAGCTTGAAGCAAGCTAACTGTTAGGACGGGCTGGAGTGCAGTAAATTTTAAAAAATAAAAAACCACTCAAACCACTGCTGTGAACATGTGTGTGCACGTACTTGAGTAGCTGTTCTCAGTTCTTTGGGGTTTACACCTAGGAGTGGAATTGCTGGGTCACATGGTAAGTCTATGTTTACCTTTTTGAGGAACCCCCAAATTGGAATGTGCTATTTTGACATTGGAGTCTTTTCTTGGTACCTTGGCTCTCTCCTATCCAAGCAAAGAAGAGAGCTCCTTTCCAGGGCGAACAAGAGAAACACAGTGTGGTGTAGTGAAGACACAGGCTGGCATAGTTTTGAATCTCTGTTCTACCACTTGTTGATACTAGGTGTGTGGGCTAGTTGTAAGCCTCTTTGAGACTGTCTCCTTATGTGTAGAAATGGAGATGATCCCATCGTCCATCCATCCATCCCTTCACTGCATCTGCTGAGGCTGTTGTGGGCCAGGTGCTGGGGTCAGAGAAAGCCTTCATCGAATCTATGGAAGGAAAATGGGGTGGAGTGGGGAGGACCCAGGAGTGGATTTTTGTAAGCTTATTTATTTTGAGAGAGAGAAAGAGAGAGTAAGCAGGGCAGGGACAGACAGAGAGGGAGACAGAGAATCTCCAAGAATCTGTGCTGAGAGCACAGAGCCTGATACAGAGCTCAAACCCACAAACTGTGAGATCATGACCTGAGCCTAAATCAAGAGTCGGATGCTTAACCGACTCAGCCACCCAGATGCCCCAAGAATTTTTTTTTAATTTTATTTTTTAAAATTTACATCCAAATTAGTTAGCATATAGTGCAACAATGATTTCAGGAGTAGAATAATCTTTATTTTTTAAAGATTTTATTTTTAAATAATCTCTATACCCAACATGGTCTTGAACCTACAACCCGGAGGTCAAGAGTCTACATGCTCTACCAACTGAGCCAGCCAGGGGCCCCGAAAGCAAGAATCTTTTTGTCATGAGCATAATGACTCCCTTTAATCACAAGTAGTCAGTGAGTATGTCCAAGCAGGACTGCAGCCCATTCCTCTCTATCCCCAGCAGCAAACACAGGGCCTACAGAAAGAGATATGTCATTTAGGGTTCTGGAGTGGAAAGCAGCAGAAACTGAGTGGCTTGGTTTAACAGATATTCCTGGAAAAAAGATTACAATAGCTCCCAGAATCGAAAAAGTAACTAAGCACTCAGCCCTCCAGGAGGCCAGGAAGACACCAGGCCGTTATAGGCATGTTAGCACCAGCAGCCATGGATCTGCACCCCCCTGGGGCTCTGCTCCCATGCTCCGACCTCGTCTCCACCTGAGGGCACCCTGCCCGGCTCCGGGAGCATCCTGCCACAGCTCAGGGCCTGAGTGCCACTACAGGTGCTGCCTGTCACTGTAGGTTGGTCTTTGCACGACTCCTGCGGGTTTCTTCATGTTATGGTCATCAGAGGTTTGAATTCTCATTATGACAATTTTCTAGCAAATCCCAGTAACATGTCTTGAGCAAAAGTGTCTCTGTCTGAAGTCACTCCTGGGGCTGAAAGAGCAAAACTGGGTCTGGGACTGACAGTGAAAATCAGCTTGCACTGCCCAAGAATGAAGCCAGGAGGACAGAGAAGATAAAGCCAGCTGGAAAGCCAACAGGAAACACTTTCTCCCAAAGTCACGTAGAAACTATGAAATGTCATAAGGACCTCTCTTTGGGTGACCAATGCTTTCTGATCTGTGACAAAGGCCTTCTTTGCCATTCTCATCTATTACGGAGGACAACCAACTACTCAGCCACCCTCATGACACAACAGCTTTCAATCCCCAGTTAACTCTGCTTTTCTCAATCCTGAGTCCTAAAGAGTAACACGAGCAGTCCTGTGGAAGGCCCCACCTCACCACATCAAGGCAAGAGATATGATTGCATCACTGCAGGCTCCTTCCTGGTGGCCTCTGGCTGATGAGGCTTAACAGGACTGTCAGGGTCTGGAATAGAGGACTGTGATTGGCAGCCCTGCCAGGACCGTGGGATGGAGGGCTGAAGTTCGTCCAAAACAAGGTGGAATGCTGTTATTAGGGAACAGTGAAAGGACTGGGCTTCCAGACCCAAGACGTCCAAACTCCAAGAGTCTATGCTAACAATCATGCTAATTGTTATTATTGCGGTCGTATTCTTAGCAAATGTCTTATAAAATTATAGATGATAATAATGCTTAACGGTGATTGGGCATTTGCTATGTGCCAGGCATTGCTTGTTTATTTAATTCTTGAAGCAACCTATTTTATAAGGTCTTCTGCCAGTTCTGGGCCATGCCATCTGTGAAGGGAGGGTCATCCAGCATGAAGACGAGAGGTTGCCAGCTTCCAGCTCTGGGTGCCACCTCAGTGACTACTCTGGCCTAGCAGTGTTCCCTGGATCTCTCTAGATCTTTGTTGGAGATGTATGAAGTTAGAAGTGGGTACTGGCCCAACACACCCTACTTTAGGTCAGGACTTGCACTCTACTCTGGCAGCAATAATGGTAATAAACACTCTTAAGTTGCTTTACCATGTACCAGAGACCATGCTAAGAGTTTTGCATTTATCATTTCACTTCATCAGCAGAGCAGCCCTGTGAGCTACATGCTTCTTTATTTGACAGATGAGCAAACTGAGGCCAGGAGAGGTTTCTTGCTAAGGTCACATAGTTGATGAATGACAGAACCAAGATTTGAACCTAAGGCTGTTTACAGCTCATGTGCTAAAACCACAAGGCTACATTGCTTGAATGACCTGAGACCATCTGTAAATGCAGCCTCTGTTTACATTTTTATAATTATTTATGTAGTTTTTCATATATATATATTTTTCATATATATATATTTTTCATATATATATATATATATATATATATATATATTTTTTTTTTTTTTTTTTTTTATGTGTGCTCCACCCTGGATGTGGTACTTGAGCTCACAGCCCTAAGATAAGACCTGAGCAGAGATCAAGAGTTGGACACTTAACTGACTGAGGCACCCAGGTGCCCCCATATTTAAATATATTTTTAATAAATTAGTGAAAAGCACTTAGCCCAGGGCCTGGCATGAGATTCATGAGCCATTATTACAGTTATAATGGGTGTGACCTTGACCAGTATGTAGAATCCTATTCTTACTGTAACTTTAGGTTATGATTCTCCCTTTATCTTCATTGCTCAGTGATGATCAGTTTGCACGGCTCTTAGATGCTTTCCATCTCTCCCCCAAATGCCATCTGCCAAATTTTCCCCTCACACTCTTTATGCGGCAAAGACTTAGGGGCAGTGCTTAAAAATTAAAAGCATCTCTAAGCAAATTTTTTTAAGAAGGAAAAAATGCTGTTGTCGTGGGGTAAATAAGTGATCGGCCCCTAATTTTTCTGTTTGCAATCTCAGGAATCTGGGATCTGGGGAGAGAAAGGGGATGTGGAGACCATGATGGCTGTCCCATAGACTGGGGAAAGCCCAGGGTTGTCTCTGCTGCTGAAAGTAGCCAGAAGGGCTCAAAGAACAGGTTCTGACCATTGACGTCACTGTCACAATGGGCAGCTCGGCCAAAAGGTAGGTTCCTGGGCCCCATCTCAGGCACACGGGGGCCATATCTCTGGAGATGGTGCCCATGAACCTGCATTTAACATGTTTTTTGGTGAAGAGCTATAGTCTAATTCTAATATCAAGAACAAAGAGACTAGGGTAAGGCTGGGGTCACTGTCAGAGTGTAGCAGGATTCTCACACAGAGTCGTGACACTGAGTCTTTTCTTTCCAGGAAGCAACTTTATTCGGGCCAGCACTGCTCAGTTGGGTTTGTACCCAAAGAACTGAGCCCGGAATGTCATGTGGTGTAGTTTTTTATATACTTGCTACTTCTTTGTCTCCCATGTATAGTAACACACAAACATGTAGTCTGATTAAGTGGTCTCATGTTACAAGGTCATGAGGGGTGTTGTCACATATGCATATAGCCAGGTTGCCTTGAGGTTTGTTTTTTCTTTTTTCTTTCCTTAAGGAGGGGGCCCTACCACAAGAGGAGCAACTATTTTTATTTTTTATTTTTTTTTTAGTTTATTTTTTGAGGCAGGGGGGAGGGGTAGAGGGAGAGGGAGAGAGAGAATCCCAAGTAGGCTCCGCACTGTTAGCTCAGAGCCTGATGTGGGACTCAGACTCATGAACCATGAGATCATGACCTGGACTGAAATCAAGAGTTGGATGCTTAACCAACTGAGCCACCCAGGCACGACGAGGAGCAATTATGTTTAAAAATTCCTTTGTGGATGGCCATCTTTTTAGATGCTTTTTTCTTTTTCTTTCTTTTTTTTTTTAAAGTAGTCTCTGCACTCAGTGTGGGGCTCAAACTTACAACCCCAAGGTCAAGAGTCACATGCTCTACCAACTGAGCCAGCCAGGCACCCCCTAGGGGTCTTCTGTTCTGCATTTACATGTCTTCCTTGCAACAGCTTTTCATCATGGCCTCACTTGACTTTTTAATATCAATTTAATTATTACATTAGTGCTCTAAGGGTCCACCTCTGGAGAATGCAATGGGGGAGCGATCACTGTCCCTCCTCCTTCCACCAGACACGATTCTGCTCACAGGGGCTGATTGCATAGGACCTACCCTCCTTCCAGGCCCCTCACCCTTTTTCTCATTTCTTTTGGTCTTTGCTGCTACTCTTTCATCATAGGGGAGGCAGAGAGAATGCTCCTAGAATGTGAAAGACCCATTTCCCTTGTGAAATTCAAAGATGAAATTCACATGAATCAGTTTTCCTTTGGATTTGAGGTGCTGTTATTTTGGACCTAATTTAGCATGCCCTGGATTGAGAGAATTGAAGCCTGTTTATTTATCTCTTTGGCTGACCTTCCCTCCCTTCTTTCTGCTTTTGTTTTCTTTTCTCCAGCTGCTGTTGCAAGTTTCATTTATCAGTCTGGCTTGCTTTGGGGTGCCAGGAGAGGAGGCTGGGCATGAGTCTGTGCCTGGCAGGAGGATTAAGAGGAGGCTCTAGGAGCATTGTTAGGAAGAAAGGAATAAATGCATGTAAAACACCTTGCTACAACTTGGTTACAACAACAAAAACAAACAATCCCAACTGGAAAATGGGCAAAGGATTTGCATATACATGTCTCCAAGGAACATATGCAAAAGGCCAATAAGCACATGAAAAGATACTCACCATCACTAACCAGTAGGGAAATGCAAATTGAAACCACAATGAGATACCACCTCATACCCATGGGATGTTATTTTAAGAAAAAGAAAATAAGAAGTGTTGATGAAGATGTGGAGAAATTGGAACTATTGTGCACTGCTGGTGGGAATGGAAAACAGTATGGTAGTTCCTCCAAGTTAAAAATGGAATTACCATATGAACCAGCAATCCTACTTGTGGGCATATACCCAAAAGCATTGAGAGCAAGGACTCAAAAAGACACTTGTACACCTTCATTCATAGCAGTATTATCCACAATGGTCAGGAGGTAGAAACTATCCAGGTGTCCACTGACAGATGAATGGTTAAACAAAATGAGGTCTGTACGCACAGTGGAATGTTATTCAGCCTTTAAAAGGAAGGAAATTCTGACACATGCTACGATATGGATGAATCTTGAGGACATTATACTAAGTGAAATAAGCCAGTAACAGAAGGATAAATGTTATATGATTGCATTTATATTAGGTACTTAGGGTAGTCAAATTCAGAGACAGAAAGTCGAACGGTAGTTGCCAGGGACGGGAAGCAATGGGGAAGGGAGTTTCAGTTTGGGAAAATGGAAAAAATTCTGGAGATGGCTGGTGGTGACATTTGCATACCAGTGTCAATGTACTTAGTGCCACTGAACTGTATACTTAAAAATGGTTAAAATAGTAAATTTTATGTATATTTTACTACAGTAAAAAAAAGGGGGGGGGCAATAAAGGTACCTACTTCAGGGATTGTAAATAATAGCCAGTATTAATTGAGCCTGTGCTATCTGCTGGGTGCTGCTCTAAGAACTT
Organism: Panthera pardus; assembly: GCF_024362965.1. NCBI lineage: Eukaryota > Metazoa > Chordata > Mammalia > Carnivora > Felidae > Panthera > Panthera pardus. The sequence goes on along the minus strand of NW_026526765.1, from coordinate 121,004,442 downwards.
TACATGTGTTTCATGTAATCCTCACACAGACGTTTAAGGCAAATCTTTTTCTTTCTTCTTCTTCTTCTTCTTCTTTTTTTTTTTTTTTTTTTTTTTTGGTTATTTCATGGATTTAGAGACTGAGGCTCAAGGAGCTAATAATGATCAATCATCCGCTGAAAAGCAGAGACAGGTTTGAAACACAGATCTGGTCCAAGTGAAGCCTCGGCTGTAACTTCTTAGGGTAGGAACTTGGCCTTGGCACTGCCATTTCTCCGGTGTACCTAGAATAGCACCTGGCGCATAGTAGTTTCTCAATAAAACATGTTGGCTGAATGAGTAGCTCCAGAGCCTGTGCTCGCAACCTCTCTGCCAAATGGGATAGTGCATGGACAGCACTCAGCACGGTGCCTGGCACACTGTAAATGGACAATGAATAGAAACAAATTTTCACGACTGTTATGGGCTCTTCCATATGGCGGGGAGCTCGGAGGAGGGGATATAAAATTCATCCCCCAAATCTGTCCTGTGGACCAGACTGGGGCTGTGAAGGTGGCTGGTTCTTTCCTCAGCCCGCTCCTTCCTTCTTGGCTTCCTTCTGCCTTTTTTACACTTTTGTTCTCCTCTGCTCCCAATTGGACTGAGCTTCTTTAAGAACAAGGTGGTGACATCTTTGTGTTCCTTCAGCGGCTCCTCCACACAGGGCTTTAGACTCAAAGGGCATGGAGAAATAGAGCGGAAACCCCTGTGCACTTTCTGAATTGGAGGTGGACAGGCTTCTCTTCAGTGGATGCTGAGGGCCCTTGAGGAACTCAATGCCAGTTAAAACCCCTACTTCTTTGCTTCCTCGAAAGACCCTGCAGGTTGGCCCTGATATACAAAGCTAGTTCTTTCCAAGTTGGGAAGCATTCTGGTCAGAACCAGGAAAAAAGATCAGAAAGAAAAGACTTTCAGAATATTGATAGGAAAAGACAAATTCCCAAAATCGATGTACTAACAGACTAAAAAAGGGAGCAACCACTCAAAGTTAGGGTACTGCTCTTTGTTTTTGCTCACCAATTCAGTATTTACGGATGTGCACTTCCCCTGACTTTGCTCTCTGTCAGACCTTCAGCCGTGGATCAGTCCTGCAAGCAGTCGTTTTGTCTGAGGGCTCCCGGACAAACAGGAAGTGCCATGTCTAGAGATCTGCTGATCTGGAAAACGCATGGCTCTGGGCTTTGGTTGGGTGAGGAGTCGGAGCCTTGTCCTTTGCCCCAGGAGAACAAAGAATTTCTATCATGACTACAACATAAACCCCTCTGGAGAAACCTGCCCCGGTTGTTTTCTCTGAGGCCTGGGTTTGCCTAGAAAATTGCCTTTGACTTCCACCCAGGCAGTTGTGGGTTTTGTTTTTGTTTTTTTAATGTTTATTTATTTTTTGAGAGAGACAGAGCATGAGCAGGGGAGGGGAAGGGCAGAGAGAGAGAGAGGGAGTCACAGAATCCAAAGCAAGCTCCGGGCTCCGAGCTCTCAGCACAGAGCCCTATATTGAGCTTGAATCCACAAATGGTTGAGATCATGACCTGAGCCGAAGTTGGACGCTTAACCGACTGAGCCAGCCAGGCAGCCCCCAACTAGGCAGTTTCTGATGCCTCTTTACAGACATTCTAAACAAATTGTTCATCTTTTTTTTCTACTTGACTCATCCACATGGACCAGTCCCTTAAATACCTCTGCCTCTCCCACCCCAAAAAGCCTGGGTATCCAGTATCATTTCGTGAAGGGAGGATTGTATATAAAGCACTGTTTTCTAAAATTCAAAGATTGCATGCCACTTCGTTAGTTTTTTGGTTGCTATTATCCATGTACTGTCTGTGTTATTACTTAATATTTTTTAGTCATTTTTTAAACTTTAGCATTATTCTAATCAGTTGTTATCTATGAAATCATAGATGTCATGTTCCATTATATACACACGTACTTATATACACACATTTTTTTAAAGATTTTATTTTTAAGTGACCTCTACATCCACTGTGGGACTTGAACCCACAACCCCAAGATCAAGAGTTAGAGGCTCCACCAACAAAGTCAAGCAGGAGCCCCTACACACACAATTTTAAATAAGTACATAACTAGTGAGAAAAATGTTACAGAAATCATCAGGTATATTTACTCTATCTCAGGAGCACAGGCGTAAGTTATGGTGTTCCAAGTAAAACTCTAGAGGTAGATTCTGTCAGGCTTGAGTGGAACCAATGTCAGCCATGGCCATGGGGACCTTCCTGGCCAGTGGGTTGGGATCTTTCCTGGCCATATTCTATGTGAGTCCCACAGCATGCTCTTCAACTCCGGGGGGCAAACCCAGCAAGAAGGCACTCTGTTTATGAGAATCATCCCACACTCCTATTAGCATTGGAGCCTTCTCCACAAGTTTCTGTTTTTCCTTCTATTACCCTGCTGGTTTCACCCTGCTCCACCACACCGTGGATCTAGCCTGTGCAGTGCAGTCAAGTCAGCTGACTTGCAAGGTTGCCCTTAGAACTCTGACCGGTATCCTCAGTTCCAGAGAGGGCTGGTCAACTGAGCTAGGCAGCCGTAGGCTGCTTCTCTTGGCTCGAAGTGTCTCTTAAACCCTCTTTTTTTAAAGGTTTATTTAAAAATGTATTTGTTGGGGCACCTGGGTGGCTCAGTCGGTTAAGCAGCCAACTTCGGCCCAGGTCATGATCTCGCGGTCCGTGAGTTCGAGCCCCGCGTCGGGCTCTGTGCTGATGGCTCAGAGCCTGGAGCCTGTTTCTGATTCTGTGTCTCCCTCTCTCTCTCTGACCCTCCCCCGTTCATGCTTTGTCTCTCTCTGTCTCAAAAATAAATAAACGTTAAAAAAAATAAATAAATAAAAATAAAATAAAATAAAAATGTATTTGTTTATGTTATTGAAGTATAACTTTTAACATTTTTTAAAATGTTTATTTTTGAGAGAGAGAAAGACAGAGCATGAGTGGGGGAGGAGCAGACAGAGAGGGAGACACAGAATCCAAAGCAGGGTCCAGGCTCTGAGCTGTCAACACAGAGCCCAATGCAGGGCTCAAACCCACGAATCAGGAGATCATGACCTGAGCTGAAGTCAGATGCTTAACTGACTGAGCCAGCCAGGCACCCCTGAAGTATCACTTTTATATCTTAAATGTACAGTATCATGAATTTTTATGTAAGTATATACCTATGAAACTACAACTCAAATCAAGCTACAGTCCTGTGGCTTTTGATATGGTAGCTACCAGCCATGTGTGGCTATTGAGCAGATGAAGCATGGCTAGTTAGAATTGAGATGTGCTATAGGTATAAAATACACTTTCAACAACTTAGTACAAAAAAACGAATATATATCATTGATAATTTTTAGTGATTAAATGTCCAAATGACAATATTTTGGATATTAAATAAAAATATATCCTTAAAATTAAACTTCACTGGTTTCTGGGGGCACCTGGGCGGCTCAGTTGGTTGAGTGTCTGACTCTTGATTTTGGCTCAGGTCATGATCCCAGGGTCGTGGGATTGAGCCCCACCTCGGGCTCTGTGCTGGGTGTGGAGCCTACTTAAGATTCTCTCTCTCTCCCTCTGCCCCTCTCCCCGGCTCACACTCTCTCTCTGAAATAAAAAATAAAAAGTAAATAAATATGGCTACTAGAAAATGTTAAATTGCATATACAGCTTGCATTATATGTTTTTTGGACAGTGCTGGTATAGAACATTCCCAGCGTCCCAGAAGGCTCCCTCATGTTCCTTTCCCATCAATACCCCCCAGGTAACCCTTATCCTGATCTCTATTGTAGCTTCATTTGGCCTGTTCTTGGCCTTCATGTAAATAAAATAATGTGTGTACACAGATCAACGTTAGATCTGTGAAGTTCATTCATGTTCTACCATGTTGTAGAGGTTTATTTTTTCAGTATTCTGTAGTACTCTGTGGTATTAGTAGGCAACAGTTTATTTCACCCAGTCTATCGCTGATGAACACTAGTGTTTTCCCAGATTTGGGTTGTTGTTAGTAAAGTTATTGTTGATAAGCTGTAATGATTTTGTGTGTGTACTTGGTGTACATAAACAGACACTTCTGTTGGTATATACCCAGGAAAGGAATGGCTGGGTCATGGGGTAGATGCATGTTTTGCTGTAGTAATATCCTGTGACATTTTTTCAAAGTGGTTGTTAGACTTTGCACTCCTGTCAGCTGTGGATGAGAGTTTTGGTAGTCCTATATCCTCATTGGCGCTTGGTCTTGCCAGTCCTTTTGCTTTTAGCTGGTCTAGTAGAGAGGCAGTCAGATTTTGAGTTGAAAATAATTCTTACAATTTTCTTCTCTTTACAAGGTGACAGACACCCACCTAGAGGATGTGTAGAACACATACACAGGCAAAGTGAAGACAATAAAAATACCCATCATCTCAAGTCAACTCCTGTTAATCTTTGATAAATATCCATCCTACATTTATTAGTGTGTATACTGAAAAAAATGACATGCTACAGTAAATTTTGCTAACAATGTACAATGCCCATCTTTACATGCCCATGAACATTCATCTACAGGGCAGTTTTTAAAAGCTAAATGGTATTCCATTTTATGGATGTGCCATAATCTATCAGTACCCTTAGTCTTGAGCGTTTAGGCTATTAGCAATTTTTCACTCTTATACACGGTGTTGTAATGAGCACCCTTGCCATTAAATCTTTGTTCTTGTCTTTAAATTTTTTCCAACAGTGGAGTTGCTTGTTAAAAAGGCTTGTATGCATGTTTTGAAGGCTGCCTGTCTGTCTCTCTGAGCGGCTTCGACTCCAGTCTTGACAGCAAAACCCTATCTCTTTTCAGTGAATGCCATTTTGAAGGCAAGAGGGCAAGAGAATATTCTCTAGAACACAGAGTGGCTCCTTCCTAGATCTGATGCTCAAGAGACACTGGTTCTCTAAGAATGCTAGGTCAGCTATTAATGCAGAAACTCAGGCAGGTCATGTGCCTGGGGCAGAGAGGGAGCTGCTGGGTTTTTTAAGGAAGCGAGATCTGGACCAAGGAAGGGGAATGTGTGTCTGTGAGAAGGTAAATGCTAACTAGGTGAGATAGAGAGACCAAAGGAGTCTCTTAGGTGAGGTCTATAAAAAGGGTTTGGGGAATAACAGAGCATTGCGTCTTGGTTGCTGTTAGGGCTCTAATCCATATCTCCATGGAGCTCCATGTCTCCATCTAATTAACGGGACATTTCTCTGTGGGAGAGACGATAAATGTCTGGAAGCAGATACAAGGACTTGTGTCCCTACCTACTCCTTTGGATTGCCTTGAGCACTCTACAGAGAGAGGGACTTATAGAAAGAAACTGATAGAGCAATTCAAGCTGGACACCCCAAAATTCAGGGCAAAGCAGAGACACTCAAGGACCCACGTGGCCTGCTGTAGCTCAGAAGCAATTGCATCCTCAACCTCCAGGAAACACTCTGCTCCAAGGCCTCTCTCAATGGTTTATGCAGAAGCGATGCTTTTCCAACGGGATTCCTAAGCCACAGTCAGGAAGCAGTGGTGCTAAAGAGAAAAAAAAAAAAAAAAAAAAAGGCAAGAAGCTGCCTGGTGACTACAGAGATAGGCTGGTTTGTGTGCTCTTGTGAGGCTCTTCTCAGCGCCTCCCCGACAGACCTGGGGCGCTCTGAGGGAGCAGAGGTTCCCTGTTGCACTTGTGGGGGCTGTGGAATCTGGTAGCTGCCCTGCTCTAGGGTGGATGATCTAAGAAAGAGCAAGAAAAAAGCTGCATGTCGCTTATGACCTAGCCTCATGAGTCACACACCAGCACTTACACCATCCATTATACTTTGTTATGTTTCTTTCTTTCTTTCTTTTTTTTTAATGTTTATTTATTCTTGACAGAGAGAGACAGAGACAGAGCATGAGTGGGTGAGGGTCAGAGAGAGAGAGAGACAGACACAGAATCCGAAGCAGGCTCCAGGCTCTGAGCTGTCAGCACAGAGCCCAATGTGGGGCTCGAACTCACAAACCGTGAGATCATGATCTGAGCCAAAGTTGGACACTTAGCCGACTGAGCCACCCATGCGCCCCTACTTTATTATGTTTCTAAGACCAGCTGACACTCAAGGGGAGGGGAGTTAAATTCCATCCTTTGAAGAGAAAAGTGGCATGGATTTATGCACATATTTTAAAACAACAGCAACCAAGCATGCATCCTCACAGTCTGTACCGCTAGAAAACATTACTGGAAGTGAAGAGAATTACTAGTTAGAAGTGAAGAGAATTACTAGTAAGTGTTATTATGATAACCGATTAGCCATTTGGAAAAAAACAACAAGAAAACAAAAACTTAGATCCCTATCTCACATTTTGCACCAAATTGAATCCCAGATAATTGAAATAGTTAAGTGTACAAAAGTACTGGAAGAGGGGCACCTGGGTGGTTAAGCGCCTGACTTCGGCTTAAGTCATGATCTCATGGTTCATGGGTTTGAGCTCCGCGTCGGGCTCTGTGCTGACAGCTCAGAGCCTGGAGTCTGCTTCAGATTCTGTGTCTCCCTCTCTCTCTCTGCCCCTCCCCTGCTCATGCTGTGTCTCTCTGTCTCTCAAAAATAAGTAAACATTAAAAACAAAACAACAAATCAAAAGTACTGGAAGAAAATTTGGATACATTTAAGTAGAATGGATATGGGAGTCTGTCTTGTTCAAATTATTGCAAACTCGGGCTTTTAAGGGAAGTTTCAATGGGTTTATAAGAAATGACTTTCATCGGTTAAAAAAAATGAAGTAGAGAAGGATATTGAATTATGACATCAAAGCTTAGCCAGCACAAAAGAAATAATTAATTGATAAGATCACATATGACAATTAAATACTGCAGAAGATAAAAACAAGTAAAAGAGAAATGAAAGCTGGGCAGAAATATTGGACACTTACAAGATATACAAGAATGAAACTCTTTGTATAAAGAGCTCTTACACATTCATGGGGGGGGGGGGGGAAGATTCTAAAATGTGTCCCAGAAGTTTGTCTTTTCTCTGAATAGCATGTGTGCAAGGAGAAGCTTGTGTCCACGGCGTCTGCACTGCCCACAGAGCATTACACAGGGGTGGGACTCCTGTTGGGTGAGTCTGTTGATTGCAGCTCTTCATTTCAGTTCCCAAAATGCCTGCATATATTTCTTTTCCTCACCCTTCACTTCTCTCTCACTTAAAGAAATCTCATTCAGATACTTCCTGTGCAGTTTGTGACTCACAGCAAGATTATGGCCCAGGCAGTGCTGATTTCAGCAAGAAATCCTCCCCACAGCATAAATTGGGTCCCTGCGATGCCCAGAGTAAATTGCAACTAGGAAGTCTGTACATACATTCAGCACGTCCTTCTTATGCCCTTACTATGAATCTGGAGTACCCCCACCCCCACTTTTTTTTATCTGAGTGTGCGCCTAAGGGAGGGTGCAGACAAGAAGCCTGGTCAAGAAGAAAGGGCATGGCCTGGACATCAGGGTTTGGGGCTAGCTCTACTACTTTTCATCTGTGTGACCAGACAGAACCCTACCAATCCTGGGCCTCTGTTGCTCCCAGTGTAAAATGAGTTGGGGGACTAGGTGGTCGCCACAGAGTCTTCCAGCTCTAACATTCGAGGATTCAGCTCATTTTCTTTTTTTTAACATGTGGGCTCTAATAGGTGTTTAACCTAACTTGAGAAGTTTTGGAAGTCCCTTGAGAGTCCTTTTCAGATTTTGGAATCCACTGAGAGTAAAATAGAAAGTGCTTTCAATTACTGAAGTTGTTCCTCCATTTTCTAAAAAAAGATTCCATTCCACTCATTTGGAAAAAGTAAAATTGCAACAGGGTGAAATGACTAAGGAGGCGGTAGTTAGCTTAGGTGGTGAGTCTCAGAGAAGGTCCCCTTCTTCTGATCCGGCCCCAGATGTGGGTGTGGGAGCCAGTGGGGGCCACACATTTTAGACTTCATTTTCCTGGACATGCTATTGACACGAGGATGGCATGACTTACATGATGGTGGGCGAGAAGGTCTCCGTCCCTAAGTCTGAACTATCCCCACTGCTGCTAAACTGGGAGGATGTAGGTCTGAGCAGCGGGCAGCCGTCTTTCTCGTACATGGAAAGAACCTGATATGGAATGAGGCCAAGTGGAGGCGACAGAGATGAGAGGTGGAGAGAGTGTCATGGAAAGAAGACACCAAAGAAACGAGAAACAAGAGCGAGATTCAGGGGGGAGGGGCAAGAGAGAAAGTGAGGCAACTTCTTCCTGAAGCTGAAACCTTGGTTCCTATAATTTCCCCTTAAGATTCTGTAGGCCTACCTGATTATCTTCCCGGCTACATGAGTAAATAAATCCTCTCTTTGCTTCAGATAATTTGAATTTGGAAGTGTCCTGAATAATGTACTAGTGTACCTCCATGAAGCTCTTTTTTTTCTTTTTACATAATTTTTATTGTGAAGTTGGCTAACATACAGTGTATACAGTGTGCTCTTGGTTTTGGGGGTAGATGCCCATGTTTCATTGCTGACATACAACACCCAGTGCTCATCCCAACAAGTGCCCTCCTCAATGCCCATCACCCATTTCTCCTCTTCCCTGCTCCCCCCATCAACCCTCATTTTGTTTTCTGTGTTTAAGAGTTTCTTATGGTTTGCCTCCCTCCCTCTCTGTTTGTAACTATTTCCCCCCTTCCCCTCCCCCATGGTCTTCTGTTAAGTTTCTCAAGTTCCACATATGAGTGAAAACATATGATATGTGTCTTTCTCTGACTGACTTATTTCATTTAGCATAATACCCTCCAGTTCCATCCACGTTGCTGCAAATGGCAGGATTTCATTCTTTGTCATTGCCAAGTAGTATTCCATTATATATATAGACCACATCTTCTTTATCCATTCATCAGTTGATGGACATTTAGGCTCTTTCCAGGAAGCTCTCTTAAATTGTAAAGGTGTTATCCAGAGGGATGACACATGAGACCAGTAATGTAGGTTAGGTTTTCAGATAAGCTATGACTACTACATAGAACATAAATTTTGATAAAGAAGATAAAGCAAGAGTATTGCTAGAGGTTATTGCTAGAAAAGGGGGAATCCTCATACACTGTTGGGAGGATGTAAAATGGTGCAGCCAGTATGGAAAACAGTTGGATACTTCCCGCCAAAAATTGAACTTGTGTTGTGGAATTAAGAAACAAAACAAACAAGCAAAGGGAAAAAGAGAGAGACAACCAAGAAACAGACTCCAGAGAACAAACTGATAGCTACCAGAGGGGAGGTGAGAGGTGAGGATGGGTGAAGTAGGTGATGGGGATTAAGGAAGGCACTTCTCCGGAGGAGCACCTGGTGATGTATGGAAGTGTTGAATCACTATATTGTACGCCTGAAACTAATATGACACTGTATGTTAACTATACTGGAATTATAATAATTTTTTTTTTAAGTTAACATGTGGGGCATCTGGGTGGCTCAGTCAGTTAAGCAGCCAACTCTTGATTTCGGCTCAGGTCATGATCTCATATTTTGTGAGTTTGATCCCCTTGTTGGTCTCTGCACTCACAGCCTGGAGCCTATTTTGATTCCTCCAGCTTCTTGTCTCTGTCCCCCCACCCCCCAAAAATAAATACATGTTAAAAAAAATTGAACACGTTGGGATGCCTGGGCGGCTCAGTAGGGTAAGCGTTTGACTATTGATTTTGACTCAGGTCATGATCTCATGGTTTGTGGGATCGGAGCTCTGTGTCAGGTTCTGCGCTGACAGCATAGAGCATGCTTGGGATACTCTCTCTCTCTCTCTCTCTCATTCTCATTCTCTCCCCCCTCCCCCCCCCCACTGCTCCCCCCCACTTGCTCTCTCCCTATCTCTCAAAATAAATAAATTTTCTTAAAAAGTTAAAAATTGGGGCTCCTGGGTGGCTCAGTCGGTTAAGTGTCTGACTTCAGCTCAGGTCATGATCTCACAGTTCATGGGTTCGAGCCCCGCGTCGGGCTCTGTGCTGACAGCTCAGAGCCTGGAGCCTGTTTCGGATTCTGTGTCTCCCTCTCTCTCTGCCCCACCCCTGTTCACACTCTGTCTATGTCTCAAGAATAAATAATTATTAAAAAAAATTTTTTTTTAAAGTTAAATATTGAACAGGTGTTATCTTATGACCCAGCAATTCCACTCCTAGCTATATACCCAAAAGAATTGAACACATATATTCACACAAAAACCTATACACGAATGTTCATGGTAGGATTATTCATAATAGCCCAAACTTCTTCCATTAATTGATGAATGGATAAACAAAGTGTAGTATATCCATACAATAGAATATGACTCAGCAATAAAAGTGAATGAAGTTCTTTCTGATGCGTGAGACAACGTGAATGAAATTTGAAAATATGCTAAGTGAAAGGAGCCAGTCACAAAGACAGAAAGTAGATCAATGGTTGTCAGGGGCTGGGATATAGTGACTTGTACACTTTAAAAGGTAAATTTTTGGTATGTGAATTACATCTCAATTTTTAAAAAATATTTCTTTTTGAGATAGCACAAGTGGGGGAGGGGCAGAGAGAGGGGGACAGAACCACGAGATCATGACCTGAGCCAAAGTCAGACACTCAATGGACTGAGCCATCCAGGTGCCCCATCTCAATTTTTAAAGAAGGATTACTCTTATCCTGGTCAGTCCCATCTTTATACTATCCAGAGTACTTTTTCTGGTTTGACTCTAATTCTCTCCTAGCCATCCCTCTTCTAGTCCCCCATCCTACCCCAAATCCTCCAGCATATTTAGAACCCTCAGAACATTTCCTGCGTATGAATAGGAACTGGGGGCTCGCTTCTCTTTCAAAAGAACTATACTCTTTTGCTTGCACGGTTATTTTGTTCGGTAATGGACCTGTCTTATCGACTCAAAGGGGATAGGCAGCAGGGGACTGAAACTAATTCACAATTTTGTTTAAATTTACTTGTCAAAGGCAGAAATATTCAATTTCATGCATAGTCCCAATTCCCTGCCCTGGGAGCAGATTCCCAGGAAGCAATTATGTAGAACAAAATGTAATGGGTAAAGGGGGTGCCTGTGAATTATTCATAATCCCGTAATGATTTTAGCCCATTTTTTTAACATTACCTGCTATTGGTGTTAGCTCTGGAATGTTCCCAAAGTAAGCAGCACAGAGGCTTCCTTTAGTTATGCTTATATAACCATAAACCCCCGGACTTTCCCTAGACCATCTGAATAATGAAAATTAGAAGAGGACTTGGATCCCTTTTCCTCCCCAAGTCTATAAAGCAAAGGTAAATGCTGCCTTATAGACTTCATCTTGCTCACCCATCAGTCCTCCTTACTATCTTCTCAGAGAGGTTGACATGGCATAATGCCCGGCCGAGTGCTTGGCTCCAAGAAGGCACACAATACTTACTTGGCTTGGATTATTTGAATAAATGAATGAATGGTGGAAAGAATGAGGTATCTGTAGTAAAGAGGACTTAGGCTAAGTAGTTTTGCTCTTTACCAGCTGTGTGATTTGGGCAAGTGCCTTGCTCTCGGTTTTGTTTTGTTTTGTTTAATCTGTAAGATGGAGAAAATGATACCTGCTTTGTGGGGTTATTACATAATAAGTGTTCAATAAGCAGTAGCTGTTACTTTAGTCTTTCTTTCTAGTAGCAGATTACCCCAAATCTGGTAACTGAGAGTCAGTCAAAGCTTTCTTAGGATCCAAAAGTTCCCAAACCTGATTAATCACTTTTTTAAATATAAATTTCCAGATTCTACCTCTGGAGATGCTGATTTACTAGGAATTGGATGGGGGCCAAAGGAAGGAGATATATATATATATATGTATAATATATATAATATATATAATATATAATATAATTATTATATATATATTATGTTATATAATATATAATCTATAAAATCTATAATCTATCTCTATATATTATCTATAATCTATAATCTATAATCTATATCTATATCCACATATATTTTTTTTAATCTATATGTATGTTAAATTAAGGTAAAATTTACCTATGAGGAAATGCACAGATCTTCAGAGTATAATTGGGTGAATTTTGGCAAATGTGTAGGTACAGAGCATTTCCACAGCCCCAGAAAGTTAAATCAATCCCCATCCTGCCTAGATCGCCACTGTTCTGATTTCTATCACCATAGATGAGTCATTCCTGTTCTTGAACGTCATATCCGTAGAATCATAATCATGCAGTATTCACTTTCTGTGTCTGTTTTTTTTCCACTTCTCATAAAGTTTTTGGGATTTATCCTTTTTTCTTGCTGAGTAGTATTCTACCCTATGGCTATACCTCAGTTTGTTTCTCTCTTTACCTACTGACGGGGCCTTTTAGTGTTGTTTTCGGCTAATATGACTAAAGGTGCCACAAATATGTTTTCATTTCTCATGGGTAAATACTAAGGAGTGGAGTTGCTGTATAATAGCATAGGGATAGTTGAATTTTATTTATAAAAGCACTTCAAGTGATTCTGATGATCAGCCAGATTTGGGAATCCCTGACGTAGTGGGGAAGGTCACCCCTGACGACTGATGATTTGTTCACTTTTTCTTTCATTGTGCAAGTATCCTTTTTCACCAGGGAAGTGTTATCTCTTCTCCCTCTCTCACCTGAGGAGCCCAGCCCTCCTCTCTCTTGCTTGCCAGTGCCTTACCAGAGAAGAGAGTTCCAGCCGAGGATCCCCTTGAGTCTCTTGCATTATGTCATCCAAATAGTTCCAGGAAGCAGTGCCGGTGAAGGGAACTGGAGGAGGCTGCCAGCCAACAAGACTTGCTCTGACCTTGGGATCGCGTGCTTAGGATGAAAGGCCAACCTTCCTGTCATTTGAGTTAGCCGTTTCCACTTGGCCACAGCAGTCCCACCACATAGCACAGGGGCAGGCCTGTGCTACTTGGGAACTGTGGTCTTCAGTAGGCCATGTGGAAATCCAAGGGGAGAGCAGTGGGCGGGGCTCTATAGATTCCTCAGCCTCCAGAAACTAAAATCAGAGTTGGGTCCTGTTACCTGCGATGGGAAAGAAAAAGTTGTCAAAACATGACCATTTTGTTCCAAGGGTCATGCTGGCTGTTGGCTTAGGAATGACAAATTTTTTCCTTTCTGAAATTCCTTTTCCTTTTGAGGATTATTAGCATTTCACAATAAGGGTAAAGAGCATTCTCAAAGTTATGTTCCAATTCAGTGTTTCTCAAAGGTGGTTTATGTGTATGGTACTCAGGAAGGTTTCAGGGATTATACAGATGAGTATAGTTAAAAATAAGTATTTGTCTTAGCACATGGTAAAAAAAATTAAAATAGCACATTAAATATGTGATATCGTGGATATATTGCGTATCATGAAGCCAAGTTAAAAAGGTAATTCAACATATTAATGTTGAATTCCATGTATGATAGTATAGGTGATACACGGGTGTGGCAAAAAGGACAAAGGTACAGAGGAAAGGCCAGGGTTTAGAAAACTGTCTCTGTTGAGCCATGCATTTGATGGATGAGAAACCAAAGGCCCCAAGATGCAAGTGACTTGAGCAAAGTCACACCTTATCAGAACTAGGACCAGATCCCCAAACTTACCTGGTTTGTGGCCCAGTGCTCATTCTATGAACTTAGTACTTCCCTTTTGTAAGAAGGGGAAAGGATCTCAGTGACTATGTAGCCTAGCCCCTATATTCAAAGTCAAATGCATTTGCAGAAACAGCCTGCAGTTTGATGAGACCACAAAGTCAGAAGGAGTCCACTAATAGGTCAGGCTCCAAGAAGTCTGAGATAATGAGAAGAACCTAGACTTACAAGGAGTGAACATCAAGATATTTGTAACTCTCCTCATGTGAAATCTTTGGGGGAGAATAGGACAGAAGCAGAATGGACAGTTGTTTTCCCTGTCTCTGGCTCCCATCCCTCCAGAACATTCAAACTGGTCTCTAAGACAAGGCTTGCTACATGAGTGCCCTACGTGGGCAGACTACCCCTGTGTAGGTTTTTTGAGGCCATAGGGAAAGAAAGCTCTGATTGTTCACAGAAATAGCTTCAGGCAGCGGGAAACATGTAAGGGCACGGCTTCCCAGATGACTGTCATCTTTGAATCTTCACAAATCCAGTAGGGAGATTCAGAGGCAGCAACTCTGTCAGAATTCTAGCATTTTCGGATCCCCACCCCAGCGAGAGTGAAAAAAGCAGGTCCTGGGAATGCAAGCATGGAACTGCACTTTCTCAGCTGGAAAATATAGCTGACATTGGGTGAGAGGGTCTGTGCTACTCTTTCTTTTCTCTGAATGGGATCTTGTATCCCTTGCTGAGGCATCACTAACCTCTATAGTCTGGGAGCCATTCATTCTTCCTCTGTGTCACCGTCAGGATGTTGAGCCAGTGTATGACCTGCTGAGCCCATCCCTCAAAAGATATCTGAGGGATAAGCATGCAACCCCATCTAACATCAGAGGAGACGTGGTAAGATATACCACATGCAAGTTTTCCTAACCTTACACAAGCTCAGCACTGAGGGGGATAGCACGTTATCCTGAGGCCAAACTAGGCTCTGTGAATGAACCCCTCCACCCCGACCTCCTGTCCTTGCTCTGGCCATTGGGAATAGGATCCCTAAGAATTTGCTGGTAGATAAGCTAAGCAAATAATGACTGTTGAAAACCTCTCCTGACTTCTGTAAGCTCCTCTCCTCCTCCTCCCCTCCTCTCCTCCTCCTTCTTCTTCTTCTTCTTCTTCTTCTTCTTCTTCTTCTTCTTCTTCTTCTTCCTCTTTATTAGAGAGAGAGTGTGTAAACAGGGGGCAGGACAGAGAGAGAAGAGAGAACCTCAAGCAGGCTCCATGTCTAGCACAGAGCCTGACTCAGGACTCGACCTTATGAACCCTGAGATCATGACCTGAGCCAACAAGAGTCAGACACTTAACTGTCTGAGCCACCCAGGCACCCTGGAATGAAGGTTCTTTTATTTAGCAAAGCACCTTCACGTGTTTTTACGAGACACCAGGGTCAGTTCAGGAATCTGACTTGAGTGGAGGTAGATAGCTGAATACCTCTGTGTTAGAAAGTAATAAGGAATTTCACAGTTCCTGCTGGGAGTTCCAAGAGAAAGGTCAAAGAGGAAGGGAAATCATGTGATTTCCTCATAGTAAGCACTAAGGATAGAAGGCACTGAGAATTGTTTCAATGTGTGGTGCATATGTTGGTCTTCTTCTGAGCTATGGAGTGTTTCCCATCTGTTACCCCCTAGGCCTTCAGTCAAACCTGCTGTACACAACAACCAGAGTTAGTGGTGACTTTGGGTCCTGCATCGGTTTGGTGGGACTACACATGAGGGTAACAAAGATAAGATGGGCAGAGAAGTCCCCGGAGCAGAGTGTGACCTTGAGTTGGGACTGAACCAGGCCATAGGGGCAAAGTTACCTCTCAGGAACAGAACTGAGACCATAAAAATAAGAAACCAGGAGTGTGGGAAGGGGGTGGAGGGGCACACACTTTGATGGGTCTCCCTCTGTGAGGGTGGTCTGGACCCTGGTACTGTCTGCCTTTCCTAACTACAAAGAACTCAGGAGCCTCCTTGTTAGTACTCTGATCCCATCCCTGGCCTTGGCTGCTTAGTCAGGCTGGGAACTTCTGATCCAGGCCAACAAGTGGCCTGGAGTTACAGTCTTATGGTCTTGAAATGGGAGAATGCTTGAGGTCAGGCTGTCTTCCATGACTGCGGCTGGAAAAAGTAAAGCTCACAGGATCTGTCAGCAGCCATGCTGCCTGTCTTGTGGGAAAAGCCACTGCAAAGAGAAGGAAGGAAGCTGGCTGCCAGAGAGAGGGAAAAGATGGTGATAGAGTCCTGATGACTTTGGGGCCTCAGACTCCCAGTTGCATCATTGCCTAAATAAAAATCCTTTTCCCTAAGTTTAGTCTCTGCCACTTGCATCCAGAAATGCCCCCTGGGCACCAAGCACCACTTCCTACCCCCTGCTTCCTCAGGTGTGCCCCTCCCTCTGGAAGTGAGAAGCTTAGATGAGGACAGAGGAAAATGTCCATCCCAGGATCAGAGCTCCTCAGCCCCTTTCTATTTTCACTACATTTCCCACTCCCCAAGTCATGTTTGTTTACCTGTTTACTTTTATCACCCCTTTCCTCTAGGAAGATGTGAAGTTCCATGCTGAGTTGTTTAACATGGTATCCCCAGTGCCTGGAACATAGTAGGTGCTCATGAGTCATTGAACAAAGAAATCTGGGCTTAAAATCAGGCCACCATAGACCTCCTACCAGGTCACAATTGCAGCAGAGCTTGGTGCTAGACACTGAGTCCCGGATGTTTGAAATTTGTGTGTCCAAGTTATCTGCCCATCAGGTGCACAAGTATGCTGGAGGCAAGGCTGGGCACACAATTGGTGCTTCATAAACCACAGATAAAGAGCCAGCAGCCGAGCATGACAAAGGGCTGCGGGGAGGAGAAGTTCAATGCAGATTACAAAGGTTTCATCAGGAGCAGGGAATTGAAAGGCAGCTGTAATTAGAAAGCGTAGGCATTCAAAACTGCCTGGAGGTCAGAAGGGCTGGACTGGCAGGCTGGGAGCCTGGGCAGGAAATGGACACGGAGGCACCGCAGTTCTGGACTGACATAATTGGACAGAGACCAGCAGCCAGTTGCCATGGTAGCAGCCAATCCACGGAGCGCTTCCGTGGCAAGGAGTCAAGGTTTCTAAAGAAGGGGCTGAAAAAGCTGCCTTTGTTCCCACTCTGAGCTACTTGCTGTCAGATCCCTGTGGGGGTGATGTGGCATGAGGCCAGAGCCAACAACTGCTGGCCATGGTGGCCGGGAGGGGGCCACGTGAGGACTAACGGGGCTGGCTGGAGTTGGGGACACAAAATGTGTCACTCCATGTTGCTGATTTTGCCTCCCGATGCAGAGCGGTGGCCAATGGCTTGGGTTTCAGAGTCTGAGAGTGCAGTGTGCAGATGGCGGCTTGGCCTCTCGGCCACTGTGTGACTCCAGGACAGATCAGGCCTCAGTTTCCTTGCATGTAAAGAGGGACTATAATGCCTTTCTTTCAGGGTGGATGTAAGGATTGAGAGGTGAGGCACGCCCCATACTCACTCAGAGAGTGGTAAATAATATTGTCATTATTTTGACGAATGTTACAAACTGCTTCACAGCAGCTTGCTCAAAGGGCTGTTAGCGTCTGGGGATTAAAAAGCCAGTTTGCCTTCTTCAGGGGGACCGAAAAGACAGCCAACAGAGACTCGAAAACTCCAGGAGATGACCGTTCAGACTAACAAAGTTGTATTTAAAAAGAAAACATACTTGAGACTGTTTTGAGGGTTATGTGCCATCAGAGAATCCTTCTCCTTTGTTCTTCTGGCCAATTTGTGGGCCTGGACAGGATACAGAGATGAGGCCTTCCTTCCACAGCGGGAGAGAGAAAACAGAGGAGAGGACTGTGAAGGGAGAGCTTCCTCTGATGTTCCCATGAGGTAGGGCTGGAGGGGCCAAGGAGAGTGCTTTGCTTAGACCAGGTCAGGACAGAGGCAGACAGAGCAAGGGCACAACTCTGGACTGAGCCCCCCTTTTCCTCGCCCTCACGGAAGTGCTGGGAGATGCACACATCCCTGTTGGACCTGGTGCAGTCCTCTGTTGCTATGGCAACTCAGTGGGCTCTCTGGTGGGTGGAAGAAGGGCCGCGCTGCATGGAAATCAGCAGTGGAGGCAGCAACCCTGCCCTTTGGCTGTGCCAATCAAGGCACTTGTGAGTGGTGGGGAGACATTCCCTCTCCCGTCTCAGGAGGCCATGGGAGGCCCTGGGACTTCGGGACCTCACTCCTGGCTCCAACCTACACCTGTCTCACTGTGAGGCTCCAGGCTCCAGTATGGAGAGATAGCTCCCACGGGACCCTCCTTTGGCGTGTGTCTTCCAATTACACATTCCTCTGGAGATTTCCTCTTCGTTTTCTTTGTAAATGTAGTCGTTTGTTCAACCATTAGATACCGTGTGGTTACTGTGCACCCCACGGGGTGCAGGGCAGTGAACAAGACAACGTGCCTGCCTCCGTGGAGCCCCCTGTTTTGTGGGGAGCAGACAGTAAACACATCCACAAGAAGAGACCTGGAAGGTGATACACAGGGTGGTTTGAGCCAGAGAAATTGGAGGGGTGGGCTGATTAGAGTGGGTGGTCAGGGGAGGCCTCTCTGCCCTGCAGTTGGCAAGCTGAGCGGGACCCACCGCGGCAGCTGTGGCCGTGAGGTGTGCTCCAGGAAGGAGATGGTGCAAAGGCCCAGAGCGGGTGGCATGGTGGTTAGAGGAGGAGAAGGGGGGTGAGTTGTAAGGGCCCCAGAAGACGGAGCTGGAGAAACAGTAGGAGGGGATTGGCCAGAGTCTTGGATTTCACTCTGAAGGCCACAGGAAGCACTGATGGGTTTTAATCAGGACAGGGAAATGGTCTGGTTTATGTTTTCGAATGCCTCTGCTAGCCTGGCGGACGATGGACTGCCGCAGCGGTGGGAGTGGGGGTGGGGGAGCCTATGGTGTCCTGGCTCAGAGTACTGGGGCTGTAGAATCTACATGTAACCCCAGCCGGGTTTGGTGGGAGCCTAAGGGTGGGGGTAAGGGAAGAGTGAACTCAAGGGTGACTCCCAGATGTCTGCCTTGAACCCCTGGGTGGAGGAGGGATGATGGCAGAGAGTGAAGGGGAGGGACTGCATTGAATCTCGGTTCTGTGGCCTGGATACAGCACACTTAAGTTGCCCAAGACCTCTTTTCATGCTGGCCATGAACCTCCAAGAACTCATGCATTGCATAAGCAACAGTTGTAAGGAGTAAAGCTGAAAGGGAGCTTTTCTACAACCCACTAATGGAGAAGAAAACACTTCTTTTCAAAACCTGCTGCTGGTAAAAATAAAATCTAAAAAAAAAAAAAAAAAAAAAAAAGCAGAGGGGGGTGGCTCCTGGCTGGCTCAGTGGGTAGAGTGTGCAACTTTTGATCTCAGGGTTATAAGTTTGAGCCCCACGTTGGCTGTAGAGATTACTTAAAAATAAAATATTAAAAAGAAAAAACAACCACACAACACCTGCTGGATGTCATAGTTTGGTGGTAGAACTCACTTAGGCCAGTAACTGCTCTTTCGAGAGGGAAACACCTTGATGGGTCATTTCCCAGTGTGAGAGGTGATAGCCTCAGGGATATGATATGAGCTAATGTACCAGATGCTGTGCTGAGGGCTTTAAATACATTCTAATATAGCTTCTGTTACATAATAAGCAACTGGAGCTGAGAGAGGCTATGTAACTTATCGAAGGTCACACAGGAAGCAAGTAGCAGAGTTACTGTTAACCATGCTGTAAAATTTCCATGCCAGGTAAGAATAAAGCACTAGGAATTGAGCAGCTATTCCTTGGCCAATGAAATTTAAAAGATGGCAGAGGGCCCTTGTGAGAGAGGAGATAACCTGGCAAGTTGTAGGGGCCCGAGAAGTTCAGCCAGTGGCTCCTCCCCAAGGTACAGTGGTCAAAGAGTTTTCCAGAAGAACGATGCCTGGTATTTGTTGTAATGTGTTTCCTGTTCAATATTGTGCTGTGACCCCTCTCCTTTACCAGCAAACCTTAGTGAAATTGTTGGTGTTGGGATGATAAAGAAGCAAGAGTTGCAATAATGAGCATGGGGGGAGAGGCAAGAATAGAGAAGCCCCTAGTGGATTCAAGAACAGGACAGGGACAGAAAGTGACCAGGACTTGGTCACAGAAAGTGGCTTGGAATCTTCAGAAATCCTGGAAAGGGAGCTGCCTTCCCATATGCTGTGAAAGAAGCCAGTTGATGTGGATATTGAAAAATTAGTAACAACCTAAATGCTCATCAGAGGGAAGATCCTTACATCAACTATGATACATTCATACAATAGAATCGTAATGTGGTGGTTACAAAGGACAAAGTACCCACTCCATACTCTGAAGTGGAAATAGGGCCAAGACAAAATGTTAAATGAGAAAAGCAACTTGTATGGTGTAAAGACTATGATTCCCACGTAGGAAAACACACCAAAACAATCTTCCCCACAGAGCAAAAGTCTTAAAACACCCAAGCTACGGTAGACCCTTCTGTGTAGACAGTGAACATGTGTTTGGGGAGTCAAAGGGGCTGGCTTTTTTACTTCAACTGAATTCTTCAAACGTTTTTTTCCACAGAAATATATTTGTGCATTTCCTATGTAATTAAAAATTATTTAAAAGCTCTAAAAAATAAGCCAGTGTCCCTGAGTGATGTGCAGAGGAGGGCTGGTTCTGATTGTCTGACCCCAAGTACTGCCCTGCTGGTCCTGCACAGCAACTGCCTTTCTCTAGATGATGAGCTCCAGGGTCAGTGAATATGAGTAAATATGGGCCCAAGTCCCCAGCCCCAAGTCAGACAGTTTTGTTTTAGTGGGAACAAAATCCCTCAGGCCCAAGAAGAATCCCAAGGACACAGCCCAGTCACTGTTCATGACAGTCACATGTAATGAAACTGGGTCTCAGGATAAATGGTTGAGTGAAAAAGCAAGGTAGGGGGAAAAAAGCAAGGCAAAGGACACTGGGAATATAATTCCACTATTTGAATGAAAATAAAAACTGTGAATATGCAGGCTAATGTATGCATGGACTATTATGCTTCTGAAGAGGGCTTCTGAAGAGGGCAACAGGGCAGCTGAAAGACAGGGATGAGAAGGAGGCTTTATTACAGGCATGTTTGTACCTTTGGAATTTTGAAATATTATGTATTGCCTAATTTATAGTAAGTGCTTTTTTTCTGAAAGTCTGTATCTTTTGACCCCCTTCACCCATTTTGCCCAGCTTCCCACCTCCCACCTCTAGCAACCATCATTCTGTTTTGTCTATGAACTTACTGTTTTGTTTTGTCTAGATTCCATACATAAGTAAGAGCATATGGTATTTGTCTTTCTTTGACTAGCTTATTTCCCTTAGCCTAATGCCCTCAAGCTCCATCCATGCTGTTGCAAATGGCAAGATCTCATTCTTTCTTATGGCTGAATACTATTCCATTGTGTGTACATATACAAACACATACGCACCCATTCTCTTTCTCTATCCATTCATCCATCCATAGATATAGGTTATTTCCATGTCTTGGCTATTGCAAATAATACTACAATGAAGAGGAGTCAGTGTTTTCATTTTCTTTTGATAAATACCCAGAACTGGAATCGCTGGATCATATAGTGGTTATTTTTCATTTTTTTTGAGGAACTCCCATACTGTTTTCTGTAGTGGCTGCACCAATTTTCATGTCTACCAACAGTGCCAAAGGTTCACTTTTTCTCACCTCCTTGCCAACACACTTTCTTTTTCTCATCTTTTTGATAGTAGCCATTCTGACAGGTGTGAGGTGATATCCCATTGTGGTTTTGATTTGTATTTCCCTGCTGATGAGTGATGTTGAGCACCTCTCTTCATGGACCTGTTGGCCATCTGCATGTATTGTTTGGAAAATGTCTCTTCAGATCCTATGCCCATGTCTTAATTCAACTGCTTTTTTGCAGCCCTCTTGACTTAGGACCTAGGGGCCAGCCAGTGCTAGGAAAATACTGACACACAGGCTACTGTGTTAGGTATTGACTCCGTTTCTCCTAATGCACCTCAGAATGCCCATTCAGTGATCCAGAAATCATCTTGATGCTGTGATAGAGCACCTCTGCAGATATATGCCCTTTCCTTTCCTTTCAGGGCTTTTAAGAGAATAAGACGCTAATTTGTTTTTATTTTACACTGTAGTTGGTTCATACCACAGAATTGACGTTTCCAAAACATAGCTGAGAAAGCATCCTGTTTTTGCTTGCCCAGGAGACATATTATATACCCAGCTGCTCCAGTTCCTTTGTGGAATGAGTCAGGACCTAAATAAATATACTTTGCTGTGTATCCTAGGGAGCCTATAGTACTTTTTTTTTTTTTTTTGCCTATAGTACTTTCGTGTCCCAGTTTAAATATCGTAAACCACCCTCCTTTTTGAGAGTGCATGCACACACTGCAACACATGCACACACATGCTTTGTCCTAATTAAATGGTCTTTCCATGAGGAACTAAGGACAGCGGGAAGCTGCTGGAGGGTTTTAGACAGAGGCATGACCGGATCTGCATTATTCAAAGATGGCTTCCTGCAGTGTGGGAAGTTGAAGGGAACATGATGAGGCCAGAGCCCAAGAGGGGAGAAGAGGTGGGGAGGGAGGCTGCCACAGTAGTCCAGGCTACAAGTGATGAGGTGGTGGGGTGGGCTTGGGGAGACGAGAAAAGCACTGTATAATTTGTAAAGTGGCTTACGTGGGGGACCCACTGTGACCACCCTACGTCAGCCCTTTGGGGCCTGAGGAGAGGGGTGCCGGGGTGGCTAAGTCAGTGAAGCGTCTGACTTTGGCTCAAGTCATGATCTCAAGGTCCATGAGTTTGAGCCCCTCCTGGGGCTTCTGTGCTGACAGTACTGAGCCTGCTTGGCATTCTCTCTATGCCTCGCTCTCTGCCCCTCCCCTACTCGTGCATGCACGCATGCGCACTCTCTCTCTCAAAATAAATAAGTAAACTTAAAAAAAAGAAAAGAAATAGCTGAGGAGAGAGGAGGAGGGGTCATGCTCAGGTTGTTACCTCTCCTGTAAGTCTCAGGAAGTGAGAAGGAAACTTGAGCCCCCGGGGGCCCTGAGCTGCTCAGGGATACAGACCTCTAAAGTGTCACTGACAACAGGGCTGGTGGAAAAGATATGTAGGGGAGGGCAGAGCGAGGCAGAATTTCAGACAGAGAGGCAGGACCATCTTCTTTTTCTCATGTTTATTTCAACTCAACCCAGCTCTTTTCCTCAGAGGTCTCTGGTATTCAGCCCATGGCAAGCTCTGGTAGAGCTGCCGAGTCACAGACGGTGACACCACGGTCCTGTAAGAGGGAGGAGGCCTGGCTTCTGGTTCTTGCCTTCATTAGTAACCTTCTGTTGTCAGCCTCGGGTTTATCAGTTAACTTCGTTGGACCTCAGTTTTTGCATCTGTAAAATAGGATTATCTTCCTTCTGGTGGAATTGAATATGAGCCAAACAAATTAAATGCTGTTCGTCTTGTAACCCAGAAAGCAACAGTCTCATAAAGTGGTGGTTTTTCAGGCTGTGCTCCTGGTGCCACTGTGAATGAGGAGGGGGAGGTTGGGACTCTAGACATCCAACTTTCCTGTTCAATGAGGACTGCTCTCCTCTTCAAACTATTGGAATTTGAGTAAGATTTCATTTGAACAAAGGGTTCTGCTGCTAAAACAGTTTAAAAACCACTATGACACAGCATTCCTCCCTAAGCAAATCAGATGTCTGACCTTAACCCAGGGATGGCAAATAAATCACCCACCACATCTGAAGCCTGTGCCTGCAGCAGACATCAGTAATCAATCACAGGTCCTTTCCTGCTGCCCCTTAATGAAGCCTCAGAATTACTTGCCACACAGTACTTCTAGCTGCCAGTTCCATAGTGAACATGTGAGATGAAACTCATTTTCAGGGCGCCTGGGTGGCTCAGTCAGTTTCACGTCTGACTCTTGGTTTCCGCTCAGGTCACGATCTCAACAGTTATTCGAGCCCAGCATCGGACTCTGTGCTAGCATTGTGGAGCCTGCTTGGGCTTTTCTGTCTCCTTCTCTCTCTACCCCTCCCCTGCTTGCTCTCTATCTCTCTCTCAAAATAAATAAATAAACTGAAGAGAAAAAAAGAAAGAAAGAAACCCATTTTCCACCCTTAACTTTTCATTGTAGGTTGACCCTGAGCATTCAGTTGAGTTGAAGACAACAACTGCTCTAAACTTGATTTGGATAAAAAAGTTTGAAAGCAAGGTTGAAGTGTTTGCTTTTGTGTCAGTCCCTTTGGGCTGCTGTAGCAAGCTATACTAGGTGGCTTAAGTAACAGATATTTATTCCTCAGGGTTCTGGAAGTTGCAAGTCCAAGATCAAGGTGCAGGCATGGTAGGGTTCCGGTGAGAGCCCTCTTCCTGGTTTATAGATGACACCTTCTTGCTGTATCCTCACCAGGAAGAGAGAGAGAGAGATCGTCTCTCTCTTGTGACTCTTTTTGTAAGGGCACTAACCCTATCAGGAGGGCTCCACTTTCATGACCTGATTTCTTCTCAAAGACCCCACTTCCAGGACCACTGGGGAGTAGAGCTTCGACATATGAATTCTGGGGAGACCCAACCATTCAATCCATAGCAGCTTTCAGAGATTTGTTTCACCATCACATATTTAAGAAAATGTTACTTTTAAAATGTTATTTATTTTTGAGAGACAGAACAGGAGTGGGGGAGGGGCAGAGAGAGAGGGAGACACCGAATCTGAAACAGGCTCCAGGCTCTGAGCTGTCAGCACAGAGCCCCACGCGGGGCTCGAACCCACGAACTGTGGGATCATGACCTGAGCTGAAGTTGGACGTTTAACCAACTGAGCTCCCCCCTCCCCAGCCCCACAGATGTTATTTTAAAAAGAAAAATTGTTTATTTATTTATTTTGGAAGAGAGAGAGAGAGGGAATGCACACATGAACACGTGCCTGCAAGCAGGGGAGGGGCAGAGAGAGAGAGGGAGAGAGAGAATCCCAACGTGAAGAGCCCTACTCTGGACTAGGTCCCATGAACCATGAAATCATGACAGGAGGTGAAATCAAGAGTCAGACACAACCGACTGAGCCACCCAGGCGCCTCAAGAAAATAAGATGTTACTTTTGATCATTTACAGACAATCCTTTATCCTAGTGTGTCCCACCCTCCTCTCGTTTTCCTGTGCTTATCATACTCATCCTTTAAATCCTAATTCAGATGCCTCCTAGTTACCTTCTCCATGAAGACGAATTTTCTTCTCTGAAATTTCCCAGTGTTCTACTCGCTTTGCTCATGGCATTTAATGCCCTGTAGTGTTGGGTTGTGTTTTCTTTGTTTTTGTTGTTGTTGTTGTCGTTGTTGTAAATGTCTTGTGTTTCCATTTAGACAGTGAGCTCCCTTGAAATCATGATTGCCATCTCAATAGATATTTGTATTGTTTCGGGATAGCCCAGTAGTTAGTATTTGCCAAGAGAGTGAATCAACATAAGGAAATCTGAGTACTAGCCCAAAAGGCTATTTCATTTTGTTAAAACTACCAGTTGAAGCACACTTTAGGTTCTATTAGGTTCTATTAGGAATTGAAAGCATTTGCTAAAATGTACGTTCTAGGAAGACAGGTGACCTTTGGTTTGTTCATGTTTCATTCATGTCTAGAACAACGTCTGGCATACAGTAGGCCCTCAATTTATTTTCGTTGAATGAATAAAAGCATGAACAAATTAGGGTTTGAGAAAATACAGTAGCCTGACAGTGACTTCTCATGTGTTTATCTCACAGGAGGTAAGGCATTAACTGATTGACAAGGTCTAGCCAGTTTGGAAACCAGCTGGACAAATGCCTGGTTATTTCTACGGAAACTTGCACATTTCACATACTTTTCCAAACAGGTAAGTATTGACAAGAGAGTGTTACGTAATTGAGATGTGACCTTCACCTCCAACTGGGAACTTATTTATTCTTGCCTTGTGGAAATCTGGGTAGATATAGTCCTTTAAAGGATGAAAATACTCTGCATATTTTAAATTTTATAGTTGTTATCAAAATAGCTCCTGAAAATTCTGTGATTTTTCCTGTGTTTGGCAAATGTAGATTTCTGTCTTCCAGGGCCATTCTGCCAAGAGAACTGCTATCAAATTTTCAATTTCTCTTTGCTTTGAGAAATTTTTTGATAATTTTCTTTACTTTGATAGTTTGCTTTATACTGCTGATTGTGCAAGAACTTGTTGATGGAGAAATCCACATTTGGAGTGATATGGTGTCACTCCCAATCTCCAGGCAAAATATTGACATCAGAAAGGTGGCTTTTTATTTATTATTATTTTTTTAATGTTTATTTTATTTTTGAGGGAGGGAATGTGCACACATGGGGAAGGGAGGGGGGCGGACAGAGGATCCAAAGCAGGCTCCTTGCTGATAGCAGACAGGCTGATGAGGGCCTCAAATTCATAAACCATGAGATCTTGACCTGGGCCGAAGTTACATGCCTAACTGACTGAGCCATGCAGGTGCCCCAGAAAGGTAGCTTTTTAAATCCTGATCTTTGTAATCCACTGTTTGGCACGGAGTAGGTGCTTGGCTAAACATTGAATCTGTGCATTTAGTCCTTCAAAAAATATTTATCCAATGCCTGCCCTCCACTTGAGGTTACCAAAATTAATTCAGGTTTTAAGAACATTACTAGTGTTGTCTTTCAGAGTCAATTTGTCTAATTAACATGGGCATGCTATTATTTTCTTGACTGGCCTAGGACTGCCAAAGGGTTCAATTAAAGCAGTAAAACTGAAAGAACTTGATCTTCCTTTAACATTTTTTATCATCTACAGGGGCTCAGTTCTATATTAAAAAGGCTTGGGTAGAGATTTTATTGGGCCCTTTGCCTACTCTAACTAGTATATAACCATTAACTGGTTAATCCAAATAGGCCCTCAGGGAGGCCTGGCAGAGCCATTATCTTTATATTACTGAAAGCCAGGTGGCTTGTTCAAGGCTGCTGCGCAAGGTCAGAGCTTGTGGCAGAGTAGAGTCCAACCCTTCTTTGTCAGGATTGGTCACTTGCTTCCTCCTCAGGCATTTGCACGTCTGTCTTTATTTTTCCCATGAAAGAGGAGCTCCATTGTGCCACCTTTTAGCCTTGCCCACTGGTGACCTCATTCCACTATCCTCTCTTTTGGTGAAAAGTCTGGCCCCTGGAAGTGAGACTTGGATGGCCTTCTATTTCAGAAATCACCCTTAATTGCTCTGCAGGCCTTAGTAACTAAAGCTTTGGCGTCAAGCAACTTGAGTTCAAATCTTGGTTTCATTGCTTAGTAACCCTGTGACTTCAGGCAAGTCACTTAATATTTCTGAAACCTCAGTTTCCTCCTCTAGAAGTTGGGGCCGTTGATGATAGTACTAACCCATGGCATTGTTGCAAAATTAAATGGCATGGCATAATGTCTGTAAGGGCTTAGCACCCCTGCCTGGCACGTAAGAAATGCTTCATGTATAACAGCTATCAATTTACGAGGCAGCCATCACAAACTGCCTCTGGGCAGAAAAGTTAGAGACTTCTAAACTCATCACATCTTGTCTTTTCATCTAAACCCTTCTGAAAAATCAATAGCCAGAATAGAAACTAGCCTCTCCAAGTGAGATGGAGCAGATCTAACCTGTATATACATCTGTGTTGGCTAGAACTTGGGGGAATAATACATGTAATGAAAAAGAAATATGTCCTTGCACTGCTTACTTACCTGGATGCAGCGAACTGAAAACAGATACACTTTGGAGAGGTGCATTTATTACCTTTGGGAGGCTGAGCTGAAGTGCAACCAAGCAACCAGGATTTTGACATTTATCTGTTTTCCCGATGCTTTATGGACTCTGTATAAAACCAGTCTAATGACCTTCCTACCAAGGCTGAACAATTTGCTGATGGAGCTGTAGGTTTCTGTGGGCCTTTTGTGTGTGTGTGGCTTTAATTTCATTTCTGGAATAAAGGAAGTGCAAAGACATTAACTCTGGATCCATCAAAGAAAGAACTCTGTAATTGCATTTTGGCAGCAAATGTGCTTGAGCTATGTGCACTTTGAAAGCCAGCGATGATTAATCCTGCATATTTAGCTGAGTCCAAGAGCAGACACACTGTAATGATAACTGCATCAACCAAGAGAATGTTGTTCGATCATTACAGACTTGGGTCTGCCGTGATGTACGTGAGTAGCTGCATCAACCTGATCTCAGCCAAGAAATCTAGATCTGCGTGTCCACCCTGATAGCCTCTAGCCACATGTGGCTATTGAGCGCTTGAAATATGGCTGGCCCGAGTTGAGATGTGCTGTAAATGTAAAACACACGCTGGAGTTCAAAGATTGAGTATGTGAAAGAGAATGTAAAATATTTATATATTGCATATGTTAAAGTAATCATATTTTGGATATGTTGCGTTAAATAAAATACATTAAAATCAATCTCATCTGTTTCTTTGTATTTGTGTAATGCATCTGCTAGAAAATGTCAAATGATGTATGCGGCTCACATTTGTGTGTGGTGTTATATTTCTGTTGGACAGTCCTGCTCTGTAGTCAGAGACTAACAGGTGAGGCAGACACCTCTTGGGTTTGCTCCCAGGCTCCCAGTGATTCCTCTTTTTCAGGCAGCTGCCTTCGTCTGCATCTCAGGGTTGAGTGGTCTCTTTGTTGCCGTCATGCTGGTTTTTTTGACCTGAGGATGTACACCTGACCCAAGTCTGTCACTCAGACTGCTTCCCTGGGAAGCTGGACTGGGAACTGGTGGTTGGAGGCGTGGCAGGTAACGTGGGTGGCCATGGTTTTCTGCTCCATGGGTCAGAAAAGTACATGGAGTTGATCTGCAAAGAGAAAAACAAGAATAAAGCACCTGTGTAGGTTTACAAAGCGATAAAATAGGGGGAGTCCTGCTTGTGTCTGAGACTTTGGTTGCAACATATATATTTGACCCAGCTGGGTTCTCATCCTTGGGTCCAGTGAGCTATCCTGGATCCTTATCATAAAGGCCAACTTTTTCACTCCATCTGCTTCAAATCGGTCTCTGAGTACCAAAAGAGACTGAATAATTTGTATGTTAAGTCTACTTTTCTCTATCACCTCAGGTCCAGCCTGAAATAGATTTTCTCTGAAGTTCATGTAGCTTAAGCTCCAGAGCCACTCACTTTGCTTGCAAAGTTCCCTTCCAAAGCCCCATTTCATATTTGTACTTTAATGTTCTTTTCCTTAAAGAGGGTCTCCCAAGCTGTGTAAGTTTCAGGCAGTGCAAAATGTGGATTTACTCTCTGTATGGAATACCCTATGTATTCCTCTCTCTGCTTGCAAATGCAAACCTTTGGTGATTTCAGGAAGACTATTCCCTCATCATAACAAACTCACCTATCTTAGAGCCTTGGACAGGCCTCCCTTTGGCTGCAGTGTCCTTCTCCAGACCTTTGCATAGTTGCATAGTTGGCCCCTTCTTATGGATCAGGTCCTACCTTCATTATCACCTCCTCCAAGAGCCTTTCCCTGTGTACCCCCCAGAAGGGGCTCTGTGTCTCTATCACTGCAACATCTTTTATTTTCATGACAATTCCTTATGTATTCATGTATTTGCTTATTGTTCATTTCATTATTTATCAAATACTTATAAAGCGCTTCTTGTCTGCTGAGCATGATTCTAAGAACTTTCCAAATGACCGAATAAATAAAGTTCCCAACTCTCTATTACAGTCTGTGACGTATTTTTCAATTCCTAATTCCCTCTTACGAGGAAGGAAGACTGGAACTCATCAACAAATATGTATTTAACTTATGCCTTTGCTCCAGGCACTAGGCTAAGTGCTCAACAAACATCTTATTTGAATCCTCACAGTAAGCATATAATTAGTATATTCACTTGGGATTGCATTTGGCTGCATGTAACAGAATCCTGACAACAGTGGGTTAACACAGTAAAGGTTTATTTTTCTCATGAAACAGGGGGATGGGGGATGTGGTCTAGGAGTTGTATAGCCTCTCCCTGAAGTCATCAAAGACCTGACTTCTTTTGCTCTCTTGTTCTGTCATTCTTAGTGGGTGGCTTTTACAGTTGCAAAAATGGCTACTGACCCTTTAAGTGTCATGGTCTTGCTTTAGGCGGGAACAGGGGGAAGAGTTAAGGGCAAAGAATATATGAAAGTTGAACACATCCTTTCTGATCAGGAATACCATGGACATTGCTGCCTTGCATAAAATTAAAGACCTATTGGTAAAGAGAGAGGGAAGAATAGATATTGTGTAAGGAGTTAGCTCTGTTGGCTATGACCACGTTCCATTGTTATATCCAGGGCCCTCAAGAATGACAAAGTCTGCAAGTACTTCAGGAATTCCTTGTTTTCAGGGCAGCTGGAAACACTGAAAGCTCTGAAGGTTGTGTAGGATTTGGGTGATTGGATGAGAGAAAAGGATTTTATTTCACAGATGGAGGAATCACAACTATAAGTGGTGAAGGGTTTTGACAAGGGGAAAAAAAGATACAAAACTGGAATTTAAACCAGAACTGTCTGATTCCAAAGACCATGTTCTTAAAGATTGAGCTTTGTGGGTCTTAAAGATAGTTAAATGATGATTTTCTGGGATTGAAGGACCCATATTTTCATGATAAATTTTCGCAGTAATAACATCTACCGTTGATTGAGCACTTACTGTGTGATTTTCTTTATTTGCATTATCTCATTTTGAAAATGGCTTTATGTGTTTTGTAAAATTATTTCCTGATCATTGTAAAAAAATTTTTTAAATCCCCCAAACAAGCAAACCAAGCAGTATGGAAAAAAAAAAAAAAAAACAAAAAAAAACCCAAAAAACTAAGAAAAAAACCCTCCAGAAATCCCACCCCAAGAGAAAAACAGGGTTAACATTTTGGTGAACATCTTTTCAGACATCCCTCTTTGCAGATTAACGTATTAGATGTGTGTTTAAATATACAAGTGGGGGCATGCCATATGTTTCCTGTGGATGTATATTGTCCAGTTAATCATTCCAATAACCCCATGGGGTAGGCATCATTAACTCCATTTTATAGGCTTAGAATGGTTAGGTGACATGCCTAGGACACCAAGTTGGCCAGTGGTCAAAAGAGGCTAGTTTCGATTTTACCCGAAATGATCACCCCAATTCCCTGGTAGAATTAAAGTTGGACAATGCGAAGGTCTCTTTCTCTGGAGAATTAAAAAAAAAAAAATACACACCCACACACACACATATAAATAAAAGATGGTTCTACTATCAAGGCAGCTTGGTTATAGGAAAACAGGGCTAGCTCTGTGGACTCAGCAGCTCTAGAGAATACACCCGTTCTGAATAAAATAAGGCATTTCAGTGTGGCAAGGCTTCTGAGACATTGTTAATCTGAACTCTGTGTAAAGCATTGCTGCATCGATGTCACCCAGGGCAATACCACCTGGCCTGGTCACATGACTGAGTCTTCCAGAACTGACAGTGTTTACATCATTACAAGTGATCTTCATTCTGATGCATTGCAAATGACTTTTTATACCACACTTCCACCCCCAGCTTTGCTGATGCTTTGCTCTGTGGTTGTATTTGCCAGATGTTGTGGACCAAGCTGAATCATCTTTGGAGCTGTAGGATTTTGAGTAAACGAATGAAATAGGGGTCTCTACTCTCTTACTGGTGAATAGCGTGTTAACTGCCCAGGGGCCCAATGAAGTCTTTAAAAAGTGCTTTGCCATTGATAGGGCACCGATTAAGTAAATTATGGGACATCCCTATGTTGAAAAACCGTGTGCTGATAAAATGAGGTGGATCAGGAAAGAATGCCAAGGCGTATTATTTGGTAAGAAAGAAAAAAAGCAAGGTACAGAACATAATGTAGAGCATTTTTTAGTAAATTTAGAAGAATGTATATACACATAGATAGAGGGTCCTTCTGGAAGGACCCATAAAAAACTCTTAATAAATAATAGCTGTTACCATTCGAAAGGGTGGGAACAGATGTTCTCACTTGTAACTTTATAGTTTTTAATCATTAAAGTCTCAAATTTTATGTATGACTACTAGTCCAGTGTTACAATTATTACCAGCAGAAGTGATCTAGGCAGTAAAAACATGGGTCACTAAATGTTTTCTTCTCTGTACTTCCCATGCCTGAACAACGTTAAAACTTATTTTTAAAAAGATGCCTTTGGAGAGATGTCCTTCCTCCTTAAAAGAACGAGGGGTCCTCTCAGACTTTTGGTGGTGGGAAAATTCATGAAATAGCCCTATGTGTATGGGGAACATGATCTGAACAAGAGTGTAAGTGAATCTGGAGGCTTCCAGAGGACAGATTTATTTTTGCTTTTTCCATTATTGTAATAAATCAAGCAGGACTGCCAAACAGTGCCAATTAAGTTCAATTGGTGGTGGCCACCTGGTGTGGGGTTGAGAGGGGCCTCGGAGGCCATTTCCGGGCTTAGCTCAGAGGCCGTTTCCGAGCCATGGCTGCCCCGGTGTGAGGGTGGGGAGTCTGGAGAACAAGCTTCCCGTGGGTGGGTATCACCAAGGGACAGGTGCTCCCCAAGTTAGTTCCAGCCTCCCTGCAACCCCCAGCATGCCAGCACAAGACAACGTGCTACCCACAGTGTTCCAGCATCCCAGAGGGGGAAACAGGTTTAATGGAGACATGAAACACGAAACCTGATGGTGCATGAAATTAGCAACGAACAGTGGGAAACATAAGCCGCAGCTCTATTTGTTCTGGAACAGAGGGACAATCACCGTCATTTCATCAGAATAGAAGATAAAACCGGAGGAAAGACGGAGTACCAACTCATCAGAAGCACCACCACCACCTCCTTTCAGATGGTGGCTCTGCCCCGCTTCATCCTCAGTGAGCTTCTGCGGCTAAGGAGCGAGAGAGAACTAGAGCGCTGTGTGGGCTGAGACCGACGGCAGTTTCAGCTGTAGGGTCTTGAGGTCTTTGCGAAGCACCAGGGTAGCCCCCTCTGAAGAGGTAGGTGACGTCTGAACTGATTACCAAGTAATACAGAGGCGCCAGTCATAGGCACATCCACAAGCAGCTGCTTCTAGTCGGGCCTGAGTGTCTGGGAGCCCCGTGGCAAGTTTCAGGCACTTACAGGTCAAACCTATCACCTCAGGTGTGGCCTGTCTGCCAAGGTTTTTTTTTGTTTTTTTTTTTTTTTATGTTTTATTTATTTTTGAGAGAGACAGAGTACGAGCAGGGGAGGGGCAGAGGGAGAGGGAGACACAGAATCCGAGGCAGGCTCCAGGCTCTGAGCTGTCAGCATAGAGCCCGACGCGGGGCTCAAACCTACAGACCATGAGATCATGACCTGAGCCGAAGTCGGAGGCTCCACCCACTCAGCCACCCAGGCTCCCCCTGTATGCCAAGGTTTAAGCAACGAGGAGCAAAGAGGCCTTTTCCTGAAAGGGGCTTTTTGGACATCCCTGCAGTTTGCTTTCCATGTGTCTGTGGAGTATCTGGCTGTCAGGTCCACGAAGGTGCTTCCCGGGCCGAGTGGGTGTGGGCCACCAGAATTGACCAACTGGACTTGGTGCTTAAAATTCCAGCTTTGAAAGGTCTGCTCATTCTGTTTCTCCCCGAGCTGCAATTGAACGGAGCGTTAGAGACTTTCTCCAAGGCAAGGTCTGTTCACTTCCACAGCCACCTTTGGGATTTGGCCAAGTCAGTGTGATTTAGTATTTAAACTCTTTACAGTTTGTTTTTGTTGTTCAGTAAGGCTCCAAGGTATGGAGAAATTTCTCTTCTTTCAAAACTAGCAGATAAAGGACTGACCAAACAGGATCCGTTTGGTTTTCTAGTTGATGCCAACCCCTCCCTTCCTCAAAATGCTAAAAACAGTCTTCCAACTACGTCTGCTTTAGATAAATCCTGATCTGTCCCTTGTCCCTTAGAATTGGGTGAGGCTGGGATCTCCAGGGAGAGCAAAACAACAGAGTGGGAGCAGGTGGGCGGGGCAAAGGCTAGAAATCTGCTTCAGGACACAACTTCCCTCATTCTTGTAATTAACAAATACAGTATATTTACGTTGGGACTACCACAAACAAAGATGCGGTCCTTGGGGCACCTGGGTAACTCAGTCGGTTAAGCGTCCGACTTCGGCTCAGGTCATGATCTCGTGGTTCCTGAGTTCGAGCCTCGAGTTGGGCTCTGTGCTGACAGCTCAGAGCCTGGAGCCTGCTTCAGATTCTGTGTCTCCCTCTCTCTCTGCCCCTCCCCCACTCATTCTCATTTTCTCTCTCTCTCAAAAATAAATAAGCATTAAAAAAAAAAAGAAAAGGAATTTAAAAGTGATATTAGTGATCCATACATTCCACCTTTATCACTGGATTCTTTGCAGCACCCACCAGTCATGTTCTTTACCAGATTGCAGTTTTCTTAATTTCTTTCTTTATTTTATTTTATTTTATTTTTTTTTAATTTTTTTTTCAACATTTTTTATTTATTTTTGGGACAGAGAGAGACAGAGCATGAACAGGGGAGGGGCAGAGAGAGAGGGAGACACAGAATCGGAAACAGGCTCCAGGCTCCGAGCCATCAGCCCAGAGCCTGACGCGGGGCTCGAACTCACGGACCGCGAGATCGTGACCTGGCTGAAGTCGGACGCTTAACCGACTGCGCCACCCAGGCGCCCCTATTTCTTTATTTTATTTAATGGTGGTTCAAACAGCATAGACTGACAGGATTAAGGCCTCCACAAATCAAGTTATATTTGGCTTTAAAGAAACAAGAGTATAAGGAAATAAACATTTTAATCATCCTGAAAAGATAGCTCACAGGACTAGTCTTGCAAAGAAGTATATGATTTTATGCAAAAGACAATGCTCTTTTTTAAAAAAAGTGAGTAATTTGAGGCACGTGGGCAGTTCACTCGATTGAGCATCTGACTTCGGCTCAGGTGGCTGAGCCTCCGACTTGGGTTCACGTCATGATCTCATGGTTCATGGGTTCGAGTCCCACATCACGCTCTGTGCTGACAGCTCAGAGCCTGGAGCCTGCTTTGGATTCTGTGTCTCCCTCTCTCTTTGCCCCCTTCCCTGCTCACACTCTGTCTCTGTCTCTCTCTCTCAAAAATAATAAGCATCAAAAAAAAAAGTATGTAATTCACACAAGAACTTGTGCACAAATGTTCACAGTGACATTATCCGTAAAAGCCAAAATGTGGAAATGACCAACATGTCCATCAACTGGTGAACGGATAAACAAAGTGTGGTATATCCATACCATGGATTATTAAAAAATACAAAGAATGAAGTCTGGATACACGTGCAGTAATACAGATGAACTTTGAAAACATTCGGCTAAGGGAAAGAAGCCAACACAAAAGGTCATACATTGTATGATTCTATTTCTATGAAATGACTGAATGAGGCAAATACATAGAGGCAGAAAGTTGATTAGTGGTTGCCAGGGGCTGGCAGGAGGAGCAGTTGGGAGGAAATGGGGAATGAGTGCTAATGGATGCAGGGTATCTTTTTGTTCTAAGATTGATTGTGGCACAGTGCAAATATACAGAAAACCACTGAATTGTACATTTTATTTTATTTTTTTTTTTAAATTTAAAAGCCCAACGTGGGGCTTGAACTCGCGACCTTGAGATTAAAAGTCCTGTGTTCAACCAACTGAGCCAGTCAGCCACCCCTGAATTGTACGTTTTATTTTATTTTATTTTTAATATTTATTTTGGGGGGAGGAGAGCACAAGTGGGGGAGGGGCAGAGAGAGATGGGGAGAGAGGATCCCAAGCAGGCCCTTCACTGACAAGCTGACAACAGTGAGCCCAATGTGGGGCTCGAACTCACAAACTGGGAGATCATGACCTGAGCTGAAGTTGGACACTCAACCAACTGAGCCACCCAGGTGCCCCTGAATTGTACATTTTAAATGGATGAATTGTATGTTAGTAAAGCTGAAATTATATGTTAGTAAAGCTGCTATATTTTTTAAAAAGGAGTATATATTTAAGATTTTGAAAAATTAAGCCATTTCAGGACAGTTAGGTCAGCTTGCTGGCTGCAGTTTGAAGAATTCTGTTTGCTTAGATACCTAATTTGTATGTAAGCATTTTCTGAATTGAGTTTTCTAAAAAGCAGGACTCACAATATACATATGAACAGATGAATGAAAAAGGAATCAGGGTTCCAGAAATAAGCACATGTATGTAAGGAGATTCTGTATATGATGGACACTTTTTAAATGCTTATTCAACAAATGGTATGAGATCTAGCTAACCTTAAAAAAAAATGGATTCCTACTGTATTCCTTACCCCAAAATAAACTGAACTTGATCAAATATGTCTATGTAAGAAAGAAAAGTACTAGGAGAAAATACAGGTGAGTGTTTTCATGATTTTGGGGGTGAAGGAGGAGTTTCCTAAATTAAAGCCAGAAGTCATTAAAAAAAAAAAAAAAAGGAGACACAGATTTGATTACATTTTTTGAAAGTACAAAAAACTTCAGCACAGCAAAAATTCTTCCTCTCCCCTCTTCCCTATTTACCCACTCTACCCAAATTTGATGAATTCTTCAGAATGAAGCTAAAATTGCCTTCCCGTGTGGCATGTTTCCCGACCACTCCTGCACCTATGACTGCGCCTTCCTTTCCTGAAGTTCTCTTGAATTTGGTCAAAAACACACGGATGGAAAGAGGAGGTGGGTGGATTTGCATCCTACCTACAACTCCAGACAAACCGCAATGACCCCTCAGAGCCCTGTGTTAAGAATTCTTACCTGCACTTGACCTCAGTGGGAGCATTGTGGGCAATTGTGGCTCTCTGTCGTGCACACAGGAAAGGTGACATGAGTCACATGCATCTCCCCTGCCTTTGGGGATCCCAGTATAAGCACCCAAAGCCTGGGCACCACTTCTTACACTTCTTGTTCTTCTTACTGATATGTGTTTGTGTTGTTACTACTGTTACTGATTTTCTGTCCCCTCAGAGTCTTCCATGGAGTTATGCACAAGGGTACCCAATAAGTGATATAATAATAATGCAAAAAACCCTATTCAAAGGATATGATAACATTCTGAAACTCATGCTTTCCAGGAGCATAATGGTTCCCAGGAACAGAAAGTATCCCAGGGCGCCTGTGTGGCTCAGTCGTTAAGCATCTGACTTTAGCTCAGGTCATGATCTCACAGTTTGTGAGTCCAAGTCCCACATTGGGTGAGCTCCAGGCCCGCTTTGGGTGAGCCCTGCTTCTCTCTCTCTCTCTCTCTCTCTCTCTCTCTCTCTGCCCCTCCTGGGGATTCTCTCTCTGCCCCTCACTCACTCATGCCCTCTCTCTGAAAGAAAGAAAGAAAGAAAGAAAGAAAGAAAGAAAGAAAGAAACAAAGAAAAAAAGAATCCCAAACCTGACCTCTCGTTTCTGGTGTGGGGCAAGGAGGGTGGCAGGGAGTGGATGCAATAGAAATAAGCCCCTCTTTACTTTTCTTATTTAAACAAAACCTATTTACCTCCAAGCTATGCTCACTGTACGTGGGCTTTATATGTGGGCAGAAAATGGAGGAATTTTTTTAAGCAGAGAAAGCTGCCCATGGAGTAAGAATTAAATATGTGCTCACTGAATGAGTGATTGCATGAATAAAATAAGAGAACTGGAAACACCTCTACTGTGACAAGATGCTTCATGGAGCTCAAGCATCACAGGAGCCTGGCGAGAAGCTAGTAAACATGTCTTTGTATTAAGACAAGCTCCGGGTCAATGCAGGGGCAGAGACTCAACTGGGCAATCCTCCCACAGCCAGACGACGCTGTCTCCCTGCCCCCTCAATTCTGCTGGCTGATGGAAACTCTTTCTGACTCTTTCATGCACCCTGTGCCCCATTGCAGCCGTCATGAGCCCAGGCTTGCCACTGTTTTCGTAGCCATCCTGATCTCATCTCGGCACACAAGGAGTTATCCACAGAAAGCTGAGGCCAGGAAAACTCCCTGGGTCTCTGTGGCTGGAAAATCTGTGTCACCAGAGGTATCACTAGAGAATTCATCCCTTCCGCTCCCTGGATTTTGAAGATTCAGGGAACACATGCAAAGCCTCGTGATAGTTCCTGGTATTTGCAATTTACAAAGTACTTTTACGTACATTGTCCCATTTAGTTGGTCTTCAGAAGGTAAAAGACTAGACCACACCTGTTTGCTTGAAATCAGGCTGCCTCAGATCAATTGTTGCCAAAGATTGCATGAAAGGTCTTTTTTTTTTTTTTTTTTCCCTGCTGGCAACAGGCATTTCTCTCCCCTCCCCAAGAAGGAAGTCTAATATCCAGATGGGAGGAAAGCTCATCTTTAGGCCACCAGGTTGGGCAGGAAGGGCTACGCCCCAGGCAGTGATGTCTGTTTTGGAAGGGAGATGGAGTGACATTTTTAGGCTGCAAGTCTCTTCTCGGGTAGCTGGGGACAGATCTATTTTTGGATACGTTCTGTGCCACCCACGAAACACTCGAAAGGTAACCAAGAACCTGGTGGGTTTCTTGTGGGGAAAGGCGTGAAGGGCGGGGAGCTTCAGCGTGTTGTGAGTCATGAAGTTTGACTTCGTCATCAATCAGATGCAGCAAGAGCACGATGCCCCCCTCCCCCTTCTCCTGAGTCACAGTTTGGTTGCATGACGACAGCACATTGGGGATGGCACAAATCCTCAAATCACAAAAGATTGGGCCACAAGCTCTCAGAGTACAGGAGGCGAGGGTGATGTGTGTTAACCCAAGGTGGTAGATTGTATGGTTCGAGGATGGAAGGAAGCTTATGTTAAGGATCAGCTCTGCCACTTCCTGGCTGTGTGATCACAGGCATGTGACTTAACCTCTCTGAGCTCAGCTTCCACATCTGTAAAATGAAGGATCAAATCAAATGATTTCAAAAGCCCTTTCCCCTCTCATCTTCTATGGTACATACATAGGCAAGATAACTACCTCCAGCAACTTGTTCCCTCCTCAAGAGAATAGAGATAAAATAGGCTCCAACTCATGTTTGTTTGTTTTTTTTTAATGAAACACAGAAAATGTAAATTGTTTGGCACAGTCTCCAGCATAAAGTACGTGTTCAGTGTGTATGAGTTATTAAAGTAGTGTTCTTGGGGGCAGTGACATTAGAGGTAACCTTTTTAGGGCAGTGAACAATAAAAAAGTGTGTCTTTAAATTTTTATGGTAAGAAACATCAATGGCAATTTAGGCCGATATTCTGGATGACCTGTAGACTAGTATATTGGCCATGTTTGCTTAGAGTGACGCTGGCTCAACCGGTAAAGGAACGACAAGGCAAGAGGATGTTTGGTGTTTCAAGAACGAAAAACACAACTTCCATTCAGACGCCAAGTTGGTGGACAATTGTACTATTTGAAATTGAAATTGGTGGTTTTGTGACCTGTCTGGTCACAATCAGCTCTGGAAAGTCTGAGTTCCAGGGGGCCGTCCCACCTTGCACTATTACTCTCCCATGGTACAGCTGACTCTAGGGGAGGAATCTGGCATAGAGCAAAGGCTCTATCTCCGGGCTTTGTTACTGAAGATGTCGTGAATGAAGGAGAGCCCCACACAGGCATAATGTTAGAGGAGTTCCTGAATCATTTGGCCAGGATTTCAACACTGCTTTAAAACTAAGGTATGATTT
Organism: Panthera pardus; assembly: GCF_024362965.1. Taxonomy (NCBI): domain Eukaryota; kingdom Metazoa; phylum Chordata; class Mammalia; order Carnivora; family Felidae; genus Panthera; species Panthera pardus. Next base: position 120,965,258 of record NW_026526765.1, on the reverse strand, counting down.
CCTGGTCCTCATGCAATCTTATTTAGAACAAGAGAGTCTCCCTTGTTCTTTGCCCGAGGCCTGCTCTAAGTCACCCAGACAGAGTTCCCTGAAGACCCGTGGCAACCAGTATGCATGCCCACAAGCTGTGGCTGAGCTTAAGCCAACATCGGCTTCTTGCAGTGGGGGTCCCTGTGGGTAGCTTGTCTTTGGTGTCATAATTAGCACAAGCTGTTTCTCCCTTGACATACCACGGGCAGTGCAGATCTCCTAGCTTCAGTATTTCCCTTGTGTAATTCTGTTTCTTATGATACTCCCTAAACACAGTGAGAAAACTACCCACTTGGGAAATGTGAGAAACCCTTTTCTTACCTTAGGAATCAGCCTGAGGGTTGGAGAATTAAGGGGTTTCCCTAGTCACCTTGTTCTTGTGTTCAAGGCACTTAGTTCAAGCATTTGGTTGGTACATTGTGTCCAAAAATGAGAATCACACACTTGGTTTCCCTGTGGACACTTCACTGTTCTTCATTCCTCATTTCTTGGCCACCCACAACACCCCTAAATGTATGGTGAGCCACTTGTCAGGGGTGGGATCACTTAAAGATTTTATGGGAATGCATAAAATGTATATTGCCCAAATGCAGGGTGGGGGGTGTTGTTTGCATAGACTATAGTGGCCTGGCTACATCTGGAGTGGGTCAGTGCACAATTTACACAATCAGATGTGGCAGTCAATACATTCCCCAAAACTTAAAGCATGTGCGTATTCTGTTTAGGACAGAGGGGTCAGCTCAGCATCTTTATAACTAAATGTTAGTGAGGGCTCTTGGAACGAATTTCTTTCTTGGTCTTGGTATCTCGTTTTATTTTGCTCAGGTTCCTTCTCTATCAGATGTATAACCAATCAGGTCTCCGCTTATTGGGTGCCAAATTTATGGTGAGCTTGTAACATGTATAACTTCATTTTTGTGTTAAACTCATTCCTGATGTTATTTCAATCCTACAAGGGCCTATTATATGTCAGGCTCTGTTCCTATGGAGATAACAGTGAACAAGAAGGCAAGGTCTATTTCATGTTGCTATTCTTGTTTTGCTTTTTCTTTCTTATCTACTTCTAATATACGATTTTTTTTACTTGTATTGCAATCACTTAAATCTTTTTTGGATCAAGACAGTGTATAAAATAAGTAAACACTATAAACATATGTGTACCTAACACTAAAGCACTAAACTATATGAAGCAAAACTGACATCAGTGAAAGGAGAAATAGACAATTCTACAATAGTTGGGAGACTTCAACAATCCACTTTCAATAATGGCTAGAACAACTAGGCAGAAGATCAACAAGGAAACAGAAGACTTGAACTTCACCATAAGCCAACTAGGCCTAATAGACACACCTATAGACACATCTACCCAACAATAGCAGAGTAGATATTCTTTTCACATGAACATGGACCATTCTCCAGGACAGACCAAGGGCTAGGGCATACCACAAACCTCAATGAACTGAAAAGGATTGAAATAATACAAAGTATGTTCTCCAATCACAATGGAATGAAGTTAGCAATCAATGACAAAAACAAATGCGGGGAATGCACAGATAAGTCAAAATTAGACCACATACTAAGTAACCAGTGGGTCTAAGAAATCACAAGTGAAATTAGAAAATACTTGGAAATGAGGGGCACCTGGGGGGCTCAGTCAGTTAAGTGTCCAACTCTTGGTTTTGGCTCAGGTCATGATCTCATGGTTTGTGAGTTCGAGCCCCGCATCAGGCTCTGTACTGACAGTGCAGAGCCTGCTTGAGATTCTCTCTCTCCTTTTTTCTCTGCCTCTTCCATGCTCTCTTTCTCTCTCTCTCTCAAAATAAATAAATAAACTTTAAAAAATTTAGAAAATACATGGAAATGAATAAAAGTAAAGACATAACATGCCAAATCTTATGATATGTTAAATAACCACCCTTAGCATTTCTTAATTTCATTTTGGAGAATAAATGAGAAACCACAGTATTCTTTTTATAGTTTCAGGTCTTAGGCAGAAAGCCACAACAATTGCCCATATTGGTGCTCAATTAATATTTGTTGAATGAATAAATAAATCAATTGCATTCCAGGGGCAAGAAGATAAGCTAAGGAATCAGAAATCTCATGGTGGATCCCTAACTGACCTACATTTTTCCTCTGGCTTATTTTTTTGCAGAAGCCATTTATATTTTAAGAGCTTTTATAAATTCCCATCCTCTTCTCTCTCCTTTGCCTCTCCATTAGGCCTTCTGCCTTACTCTGTGGTTTAAATTTCCCACTCCAGCTCTTAGTGGATAAACTTTTTTTGTCCTGCTAGGAAGCTAGGGTTTGGCAGACTACTGCCTGGGGGCCAAATCCAGCCTACTACCTGTTTTTGTATGATCTGAGAGTTAAAAATAATTTTTTACATTTTTTACATAGTTGAAAAAAATCAAAAGAAGCATAATATTTCATGACACGTGAAAATAAGAAATTCAAATTTCAGTGTCCATAAATAAAATGTTATTAGAACACAGCCATGCCAGTTTGCTTGGTGTTGTCTAGGGCTGTGTTCACAACACAGTGGCAAAGTAGAATAGTTATGACAGGAAGCTTGTGGCTCACAAAGCCCCAAATATTTACAGTACTCTGTATCTCTTTACATAAAAGTTTGCTGACCCCTCTTCTAAGTTTTTGTACAAGCATACTCATGACCTGGTGTGCCTTTCCCCCCATCATGGGAAAGCCTTTTCCTCATTCAAAACCCTCTCTCTTCCATCCTTACCGGATTATCACAACTGATCCCATAATTCTTTTTACCATCTTTAGTTAATATAGCCCAAGACAGCTGTAATTAACTTGCAAATGTTAGATTTTAAAAACAGGTCTTGAATATGTGTTTACCGTCTTCTCTATTTCATTGTGAAGACTCCAAGGATGAGGCTGGTCCCTCTATGTCTTATATTCTCCTCTACATATGGAGAAGTGTTCAAGTTTTGTTATCGGACAGATCTAAGTTTGCATTGTGGTTCCACCATTGCTAGCTGAGCAAGTGATGTACGTCTCCTGAATCTCTCTACCTGCATTGGGCTGTTATGAGGATTAAGGAGATGATGTAGGGAAGGGCCCAAGACCCAGGAGGTGCTCCACAAACAATGGTAATTATCAGTAGATAATGTCTTTATTTATAATATGAAGGTACTACCTTTGTCTTTAATGAAACTCAGTAATGTAATGAGAATTGAAAGAAGTAGTAAGTAAGTGGAAATGGAAATGCATGGTTCGGTTGGAGCCCTGTAAAGATTAGCTGGAGACATTCAAGGCCTGAAATGAGATATTAGACCAAGGAGGCTTTGTTTAAAATTTAACAAACCCTTCTTGGTTACTTACTGAGCTCAGTACTGCCTAGGACAGGCCTCAGGTGGATGTGAGAGACAGAAGACCACATCTATTCTGGAAGAGATTCTTATCTCAATTGGGGAGCGGGAGGGAAACAGACGCTTTTACTCGTCCATAATATTTCTCTTCTCTCAGGATGGATGACTCAGAGTCAGCAATTCACATAAAAAGTATTGCACATGGAAAGTATTACTGCTCTTCTGTGGGGAAATAAGTCTCTAAGTGCAGCAATCTGAAATTAATAACTTTCTCTGTGGAAACTCTCTTTGACAACATCTCGAGATGAAGCCAAAGAGTGCAATTTTTATAGCCTTGGATTATCTTCTCTGTCTGCTTGGCTTGCAGCACGCATGGATCTGTGAGTCAGAAACTCAGAGTTTTCCCCTTCACTGTACAGTTTGCTTGCCAACTGGAGACCTTATACGGTGGTGACTCAGTTTCTCAATTTCCCAATTTACCCCTCCATTGAATCAACACAAATCATCTCCGTTTACTTCTCAAAAGCTCTTGGGGGAACTCGGAGGCAAAAAAAAAGACCAAGTCTTTACTGTTAACACAAAACACTTCGGTTCAGGATATCAGAAAAGGAGTCGGAAAGGGAGATTGGAGGCTGCAGATGAACTTTTTTTTCTTTCAAAAGAAAATATTCCAGTGAGAAAGCCCAGTATTTATATTATGTTCATATGCAGGGAGTGTACAGCTATTGAGGGAGAAAGTAATTTAGGAAAGAGGTAGACTGGAAGGGTAGCAACATCTTTTTCCACAAACGTCACAGCGCTGTACACCTGCGTAAAGATGGCAGCTGTTGCTCCAAACGCCATATGCGGCAGCACAGACATCTTTTTTATTCCCTCTTACACGTACATTGAGATAATCTGGGCAAAGAAATCTGGATTTCTACTTTCTCTTGGTGAGATTTCAATTCATTTGAAATTAGACATTTTTTTCCTTATATAAGACCACAAGATAGGGCATTATGTGTGGAATGATTGATGGTACCTTATTACATTTAAAGGTTGTTTTTCTGGATTAAAAACAAGGGACAGAATAAGAAGCGTGCCACTTTGAGACTCTCAGATTGGCAGGTTGCTGGATTTGTTTGCTCCCCCCAGGGTGTAAATATGTGAGCCTAACACTTGGGTATTGGGACAGATGTGTAGGAGTTTGGAAACTGGTAGAGAACTCAAAGTGAGGAAGATAAAAATCTAGAATTTTTATTGATTACAATCGGCTTGTATATGCAGAACCCTCAGGGTACGTTCAAATGCAGCTCTGGTTAAAAATATGTAGTTAATGGGGCGCCTGGGTGGCTCAGTCGGTTAAGCGTCTGACTTCGGCTCAGGTCACGATCTCGCGGTCAGTGAGTTCGAGCCCCGCGTCGGGCTCTGGGCTGATGGCTCAGAGCCTGGAGCCTGCTTCCGATTCTGTGTCTCCCTCTCTCTCTGCCCCTCCCCCGTTCATGCTCTGTCTCTCTCTGTCTCAAAAATAAATAAACGTTAAAAAAAATTAAAAAAAATATGTAGTTAACTAAACTTGAAAATCAGAAGCTAAAACAATGATCATCTTAATGCCAACCCTAGACTACTGACTTGGGAAGGCAATCAAGAAGAAATGGGAATTGCAACAAGCTTCAAAGATGCGGTTTTTTCTGTGTTGGACTCATGGGTAGAAGCAATTCCAGATGGCTGGGTGTGACAGAAACAGCAGACCTCAAATGCCTGGTATATAGCTATACTGTGGTAGGTGCTATAGGAGATAGAAAAATATTTAAAAGATACATACTTTCATCTTCACAGAGTTTATAATTTAGTTGCATGATAATGGTTAAGAACGCTGGTTTTACATTCCGGCTTTACCTCTCACTGGCTCTGTGTTCTTGGTTAAGATTTTTAAGCTCTTCAAGCATAATTTCCTCACCTGGAAAACACTGATAATTGTATCTCCTATATGGCAGTTCTGCCTGCTTCCTTTCAGTTCTTCCACTAGGCAAGCTCTCGTTCCCCTCACTGCCTTTGCAAATATACCTGTTACCTGGAAAGCTCTCTGCATGGCTGAATCTTTAGAGTTTGGCCATTCGTGTCACCTCCTCAGAGCGCTCTGGTTCAGAAAAATAGCAGGTCTATGTCCACAGATGAGGCTGTCAAAATACTAAAGGACTGAATAAAAATGAGTATGCTATTATTATCATCTACCCTAACTAGGCTTTGTTTGAAATCTAAAGCGTTCTGGAGGATGTTGGGTCAGAAAACTTTTCTGTAACGGGCTAGATGGCACGTAATTTAGGGTTTGGAAGGCACTCAACAAATGGGAGTGGCTGTGTTCCAATAAAACTTAACTGATGGACAATGAAATTTGAATTTCTTATACTTTCTACCGACACTGGACCGGATTTGGCCTCTGCCCCGCGGTTGACAGACCCCTGATCTACGAAAATGGCAGACAAGAAGGGAGTTGGAAAAGAACGGAGATTGCACAGCAGGCATCAGGGATCAGACCGCTGCTGTGCCAGACTCTCAACCTCCTTGAGCGCCAATGACTTCTTAAACGGGGCTGTGGCCCCCATGTCGGGGTGTGAGATGAGGGTTAGATGAGAACACACAGGCGAATCTCAAAGCTCACACGAGGTGCTCCTCGGTGAATAATTCCTTTTCAGCGGCTACGCCTCGGACGCTTCAGCCCCCCGGGCGCGGGAGGAGGGGCGGCCCCCACCCCGAGCGGCTGCTCGGCGGGACCAAGGCGGCGGCGCGGGGCGAGGCCGGGCCGGGCAGAGCGGCGCGGCGCGAGTCGGGGGCGGGGCGGCGGCGCCGCCGCGTCGTCGTCGTCCCCGCCTCCTCCCCAGGGGCCGCGTCGGAGCCTCCGCGACGGCGCTCACAACCCGAGGAGAGCGGCTTGCCTGGAAGCGGCGGCGGCCATCGAGACCCACCCGAGGCGCGACCCTCTCGGCCTCCACGCTCCCAGGCCGCTGTGCCCGCGTCCCTTGAGCTCGCTTGCTCACCTTTCTTCTCTGCGGCCAGCTGCGCCATGGCGTTGGCGTTGGCGGCGCTGGCGGCGGTGGAGCCGGCCTGCGGCAGCCGGTACCAGCAGGTGAGCGGCGCCGAATCCCTCCCCGGACCCCGGACCCAGGGCCCTGCCCGCCGGCCGCTTCAGGCCTCTCCGGCCCAGCCTGTGGCCGACGCGACGCCGCGGCTTGACAGGCCGCGCCGGGCCTGGGCGGGCCGGGCGCGCCCTGGGCTCGGATTCGAGGCTCTGGCCCATCCCTGGGCGACCTGGGGCGGCACTCGGGCTGTGGAAAACCTCTGCCCCGCAGCGTTTTCCGCAGTTCCCGCAGCGGGCGGGTCCCCGAGGACCCCGAGGGTCGGAGCCCGAGACCCTCGGGAGGCATCGGCCCGGGGGCAGTCAGTGTTCCTTTTTCCACCTTTGGTTTGATGTCATTGGAAAGAAAAGAAAAGGAAAAAAAAAAAAAAAAAAAACACGCCTGAGATGGAAAAGGAAACTAGGTGGAGAGAAAAGATTAAAATCGCTGCTACTGCGGCCGATAGCTCCCCGCAGCGAGATGCGATTGCTCAGGGTTTCAGAGCCTAGTCTGTTTGTGGAAACCCATCCTCCTCGTCTCTGTTTTCAGACAAAAGTCAAAAATGAGACGAGAGGCAAGTCCACAGTTTGCAGTAGATTTGGAAAAAGGCGATGTTTTTTTTAGCTGGGGCCAGCCCCAAAATGTCGAGCTTCGTTGAATGCTGCAGGGCGTGTGCCTGGGTGTGTGTTTTAAAAGCTTGGAAATGACGTTTAAAGAGATTTAATAGCATGGCTGGGGAGGAAATGTATAGGGGATGATTGGAGTATTATCTGGGTCATAATTTATAAATTGAGGCCCTGGGGAAAAGAGCTGCTTGTTTTACTCGCCTGTGTATGTAGCTGGGTTCCCCTCGGAAATTCACAGTCTGCAGGGTTTTTAGTGGTATTTAACCTAATACTTCGTATTTGTGGAAATTAAGCCGGGTAGTAACTGGTGTTGATTGGAACCTCAGATAACTGCTTGCATCTTGTCCTTTCAGATGTTTTTGGTATAATTTGCATACAGATGTCAGTCGTGCTTTTATGAAATTAAATGTCCTATCATTGATGATCTACAGTTTTGTATTTTAGAAATAAGGAGAACCGGTATGATTAAAACATCTAGATTAACCCAATGCGGCCAGTTACCAGTTTGTTTTGCTGTCATCAGCCCTGTGTTGTAATTTCCTCCCTCCTCCAGCCGGACTCCTGAAATGACTGGTTAAGAATTTAGCTTCTTGGTTTCATAAACACGCCCAAACTGGCAGTGCAGTCTAGTCCTTCCATCTCTCACTGTCTGGGGTCTGGTACATGCTTTTTTGTATGACCTTGGGCATGGCTCTGGGTTCCTCCCTGTTTAATCAAATACAAGTGACAGTTGTCACTTAACTGTCACCACAGTGTTCAAAAAGCTCATGTACCCCACAGTGTGTTCTAATTCTTTTCATCCTGCCTTGGGTAAGGCAAACAAGCAAAAAGCTGTGGCTTTTCTTTGTACTGCCATCTTCTTGAGCCATTAGGTAATGCTGACATATTGCTGGAATACAAAAATTTTGCTGCTGGAGTATTAAAACTATGTATATATTTCTTGGTGTAGTACTTAATAGCTTTAAATAGGCAGAATTGAAGTATGCCAGGGACAGGCTGTCCTTATTTTATTTTTTAAAAATCATTATTTTGGAGAAATAACTTCCAAAAACAGCATGGACAAAGAAATAATCTTCTTAGAAAAATTGCAAAATACGAAAGTCAACCTCGTCTAAAAAACCCCACAATGAAACCTATACCCCATGGGTAACCAGAGTTAGTATTTTGATGTGTATCTTTGTGGACTTATAGGTATGTAAATATACACAAATATAAATCAGTATACATTTGTACAGATATGGAAAGCTAATATTGATTGAGCATTTACTTTGTGGCAATCACAGGACTAAGTGCTTTACATCCATTATTTCACTAATCCTCATAAAACCCCCATGAGGCAGTGTTTGGTATGATTGTATAGATGACAAAGTCAAGACTCCAAGAGGCTACTTAACTTGCTCAAGGTCACGGCTTCTAAGTAGTGATTACAAGGATAAATACACACTCACCTGCTTAAAACACAGGCTCACGTTCCAAATATAGGCATGTGCATTAGCAGATATATATGTGCCTATGTATTTTCTCATGTACCCATATGTGTATATATAGAGGTACATCTTTGCACACATGTACTGTTCTATGGGCCCCTGATTATACTTACACACATTTTGTGCATAGGTGCACATGTGTATGTTTACATACCGACTGTGCCCCTGTGTATCTTGTTCTGAGACACAAGTGCATTCACAGAGTTGCATATATGTGTCTATGTTCGAATTTATGTACAGAGGCACACAATACAGGTAATATAAGGTGGGTTAGTATTTTAATGCCTGCAAAGCATGTAATTATGGCTGTGCTATAGTTCAAGTCAGTTGCCTGTTGGTCACTAAGTATGTTCATAATTTTTTTCATTCACTGAAGTTTCTTTTATATACATCATCTGTTTTCCTTAGTATAAATTTTATTTGTGTTTTAATTTTTTCCTTAGTATAAGTTTTTAGAGGTGGAAATACTTCGTCAGAGAATACACATATTTAAAAGGCTTTTGCATTATAGAATGTTGGTGAATTGTCCAGGCAACTTGATAGGAGCATGATACTCTGGTTGTCACAAAAGGCCATTCTGACTTCTGCTTGATCTGGTTAATCAAATTGAGCTGGTCCTCTAGTAAAGTAAATGCAGTGGAAGACTGTAAAATTCATTACTAAATACAAACACAGTTTTGCCTTTATGGTCTTTTTATCAGTAGGACACCATGTGCATAACTTGAACTTAGCATCATGATGCACAGAAAGTCTGAGCTCATAGTTTCCCTGTGACTTTTTTTTTTTTTTTTTCCCTTTTTGCATTTTGGAACAGATTGTATATCCAAACATTCAGAAGCACTGTTTCAGAGGGTCTAGGTAAGCCTGAGAAACTTGTTATGTATTGCTCTCTGCAGACTTTTATTCCTGTTCATCCATTCTAAGACCTCTTGGCCTCACTAGAATGGATCTTTGCCTGTATCATGAATTTTGCCAGATACTTTCCTAAATGTTTTGAGATCTTTGAATTTGAATCTAATCTCAGGGTGCAACAATGACACTGCCATATAGGCCTAAAAATAGACTGTGGAATGTTTAGCTTTCGACTTCACTCGTTGCCTGCTGCAGAAGTTGACCGCTTATAAGCATCACTAATAAGTTTGTATCGTCTGATGACACTGTAGAGCAGCTTTGGGAATGATACCTTTTTGGATAAATTCTTTCAGGATTGCGGAGGAAGGTTTTGAAAGATCACGGAAAGAATTTCATCTCTTCCAAGCCAAACCATATTTATGCTAACGTGTTAGATGAAGTCACGATCCTGGAGGAAGGGTGAAAAGTGCCCCTGTGGTTTTATTTTTTTATTTTCAGAAGTCACAATTATATCTTGGAATGCCTCTTAGGATGTTATGTCCAGATTTTAAGGTTATTTTGCTGTCTTGGTGGCCTATATGGCCAATGATCAAAGAAAACTTTTCCAAAACTTTTGAGAAGATGGGTAGAGTTGTTTCCATAGTACCTACACCATTTTACATTCCCACCAGCAGTGTGTGAGAGTTCCAATTATTTTTTGGGGCGGTGTGGCAGTGTTCCAATTTTTAACATCTTCCCCAATACTTGTTATTTTATTTTTTTGATAAAGCTATCTTAATGGGCATGAAGTTTTATTTTTTGATTTACATTTCCCTAATGATTAGTGATATTGAGGATTTTGTGCTTATTGGCCATTTGTATGCCTTTGGAGAAATGTATATTCCATTTTTGAATTGGGTTGTTTGCTTTTTGTTGAGTTGTAGTAGAGTCATTTCTTAATAATATTTACATTTTCAACTTTTTACCATGAAAATTCCAAACATACTAAAATATGGTGTAATAAATCTGTTGTACTCATCACTCAGCTTCAGCATTGATCAGCAAATGGGTAATATTGTTTCATTTATACTCCCCACCATTATTTTGAAGCAAATCCTAGAATGGATGTCATTACATCCATAAATTTTTTTTTGTAACTCTAAAAGATGTAAGCAGATAGTATCCCATGAGAAATATATCATGAGGGCACTTTTGCAATTTATTATGAATATGGAAACAGGATTTGTGAGTGTCAGGAGCTGTAGATTACAACTATGATTGGTATTTGACTCCCTCTTGGTAAGCAGTGAGTGTTTTTTGTGTAGCAGCGATGATTCTTGCTGATCCCTTGTTATTTTCTTGTCTGGTCCTACTGGTGACCACTTCTTAGGGGAGATTTAACCAAGGCAGGTTTAACCAGATTTAACCAGATTTAAACAAGGCAGAACTCCCTGGTTTGGGTAGGGACTAAGGCCCAATTGAGGAAATCCTGGCATCATCTCAACTGATGCCACCGGCTGGTTTGCCTGAACATAACTTCACATTACTTTATGCTAGACACCCATGTATCATGTTACCTGACATAACATTGTATTATGAAATAAATCCTATGAGAGTGACTTTGTATTCTTACTAATTAAAAAAAAAAAAAAAGAAAAGAAGGCCTGAAGAGGTTCAGGTGCCATCTTCTGATTTATTTGTTCTTAGGGCTTTAAAATAATTGCTTTGGTTTCTTAATAATTTATTCTTACATTGTCTTTGAACAAGTACAACTGTTTAGTGGAATCATATACTTGTAGTAGTCGATGGTGCCTGTTTAGATAAAGCAGCTTCTAACACTTTAATTAGAGATTGATGTTGATAACCAGCCTGATGATCTTATCTTTATTCTCAGATCATTTTTGCCACTATAGGCAATTGCTAAATATCACGTATTAAATTTGTTGAGCTTTACATACTCCAGTTGCTACTGTTTCTAGTAGCTATCTAGATAGAAATGCAGTTATGGGTTGTTGCCTTCACCAAGTATAGTAATAAAGTGAGTGTTATTAGACATCATGTAGCACATCCTGCTGTAAAAATTAGGATGACTCATTTTTTTCTTTTGAATAACACAATTTATATTAAAAGTTATAAGTACTGGGTCTAAATACTGATCAATTTCAGAATGTTTCAGGTGAAATATTTTCTTACTGATTAAAGCAATTTCTTTCACGTGTGTGAATATATATATACATATATATACATATACATATATATATGTATGTATTGTGTGTGTGTGGATGTATTTTTTTATCCCCCTTAGCAATGTTGACAGTTTTTCTTTTAAATTCATATATTATAGTAATATCAGTTACTAGTTAATGAGCTGCTTGAATAGGATTTGGAGGTTTTTCTGGAAATTGGATGGTTTATGAACAGAAATATAAGAGCTTAGGGAATGGCTTCTGTTTAATAACACTTTGATTTTATTTATTATTCCGTGCTTAAGTGTGTCATTTAAAATTAAACATTTGTTAGGGTGTCTGGGTGGCTCAGTCAGTTAAGTGTCTGACTTCAGCTCAGGTCATGATCTCATGGCTGATGATCTCAAGCCCCGCATCGGATTCTGTGCTAACAGGTCAGAGCCTGGAGCCTGCTTCAGATTCTGTGTCTCCCTGTCTCTCTGCCCCTCCCCTGCTCATGCTGTCTCTTTCTCTCAAAAATAAGCATTAAAGAAGAAAAAAAATTAAACATTTGTTGTTATACAATGGTACACAGATACTCTTCGTATACTAGAGCCAGACAGAACACTTGTAAAGGAAAGCTTGATTTCCCGGTGTAACTGCCCCTCAAGTTTGTGTGCATTCTTCAGGCTTTACAAATTTTTTCCCCAGGCCTGGGTGGCTCGGTTGGTTAAGCGTCCAACTTTAGCTTAGGTCGAGATCTTACAGTTTGTGGGTTTGAGCCCTGCATTGGGCTCTGCACAAACAGCTCAGAGCCTGGAGCCTGCTTGGGATTGTGTCTCCCTCTCTCTCCCTGTCCCTCTCGTGCTTGTGTGTGCTCTCTCTCTCAAAAGTAAATAAATATTAAAAAAAATGTCCCTTTTCCTTTTTTTTTTTTTTAAAGTAGGCTCCATGCCCAACGTGGGGCTTGAACTCACGACGCTGAGATGAAGACCTGAGCTGAGATCAAGAGTCAGACACTTAACTGACTGAACCACCCAGATGCCCCTTCCCTTTACTTTTTAAAATAAGTCTTTAAAACATTTTTTTAAAATAAACTTTAATTTTTGAAACATTTTTAGATTTTTCAAAAACATTGAGAAGATAACAGTTTTCATGTACCCCAGAACCAGTTTTCCCTATTAACATCATTTATTAGCATAGTATGTTTATGACATTAACGAGCCAATACGGAAACATTATTATTAATTAAAATCCATTCTTTATTCAGATTTTCATTTTTTAATCTTTTTATGTTCCACAGTACCATACAGGTTACCACTTTACATTTGGTTGTCATGTTACCTAAGGATCCTCTTGGTTGTGATGGTTTCTCAAATTTGCCTTGTTTTTGATGACCTTGACAGTTTTGAGGAGTTTGAATCAGGTGTTTGTAGACTGTCCCTCAAATTATTTTTTTTTTTTTCAGTTTTATTGATAAATAATTGACATACATCACTGTATAAGATTAAGGTGTACAGGGGCGCCTGGGTGGCGCAGTCGGTTAAGCGTCCGACTTCAGCCAGGTCACGATCTCGCGGTCCGTGAGTTCGAGCCCCGCGTCAGGCTCTGGGCTGATGGCTCGGAGCCTGGAGCCTGTTTCCGATTCTGTGTCTCCCTCTCTCTCTGCCCCTCCCCCGTTCATGCTCTGTCTCTCTCTGTCCCAAAAATAAATAAAAAATGTTGAAAAAAAAAAAAAAGATTAAGGTGTACAGCACGGTGGTTTTATTTACATATATTTTGAAGCAGTTACAATAGGTTTACCTAACGTCCATCTGCTTATGTAGTCAATTGCATTTGTCTAAATCTTTTTTCATGATTAAATTGGGGTTGTGGGTTTTGGTGAGGAAGACCACAGATGTAAAGTGCCATTTCCATCATATCATATCAAGAATGCATACAACCAACATAACATTGTTGACGTTGACCTTGATCACCTGGCTCACGTGGTGTTTGTGAGATTTCTCTACTGTAAAATTACTCCCCCACTCCCTGCCTTTCATGCTGTGCTCTTTGTAAGGAAGTCGCAGTCTATGGACCATATGCACTTAAGGATTGAAGAGTTATGCTCCACCTTGTGGAGGGCAGAGTATTTGCATAAATTATTCAGAATTTTTCTGCGTGCAACATTTATCTCTTTGTATTTATTTATTCATTGATATCAGTGTGGACTCGGTTATTTTATTCTTTGAGTTATAATCCAGTACTATTTTATGCCTCAGATTGTTGCACTTTTGGCCATTGGAACTCTTTCAGTTGGCACTTGTGTCCCTCTGACCTGGCTCCATCTTTTGGTTTTTTTAAGCACTTCCTTGCATTTGGCACCAGGATCATCATGTGTATTTCCTGTGCCACCCTAGAATCAGCCATTTCTCCAGGGAGCCCTGGCTCCTTTAATTGGAGAATGGTGTTAGAAACCAAGATCTGTGCTCATTGCTACTGGGCCCTTTCGGTTGACAGAGGAGAGAAATATATGTGTGTATACCTATCTGTATGCATTTCTATATGTAATCACCTGTATCTATGTTAAGCTAACCAAGTCTAACCCATTACTATGTGGATCACTCTAGCCTCCTGCCCTGGCCCCTCTGTAAATTCCCATTCAGTAGTGAGAAGCCTTGCTCCCACTACCCGCCATCCATTTACTTAATTCTTTAATTCTAACATACGTGTGGAGTGGTGTCACAAATGTTAACCTATTCCTCTGTGGGAAAGTTTTCTCAACTAGAGGACAGGGCATATGTACAGTTTCTTTGCTTTTAGGTTTGCAGACTACTCATTTCCAAAGTTGCTTAGGTCATACCTTTCCCCTCATCTTTAGTGGGGTTGTTTCATACATTTATAATAGATTGTTAAGAAAAATGATAAGTGATTTCTTTTTTCCCCAAATTTTTGTTAATAATCATGTGCTTTTTATATTAAATTTTTTATACGTTTTGTTTTTGTTTTTTATTTTTTGTAATGTTTACCCATTTTTTTTTGAGAGAGAGAGAGACAGAGCACAGGCAGGGGAGGGGCAGAGAAAGAGGGAGACACAGAATCCAAAGCAGGCTCCAGGCTCTGAGCTGTCAGCACAGAGCACAACACGGGGCTTGAACTCATGAAGCATGAGATCGTGACCTAGGCCAGAGTTGGCCACTTAACAGACTGAGCCACCCAGGCACCCCAGTTTTATTTGTTTTTTTAAAGGTTTTATTTTTAAGGACTCTCTCCACCAGTGTGGAGCTCGAACTCATAAGCCCGAGATCAAGAGTCACATGCTCCACCGATTGAGCCAGGTGGTGCCCCAGTCATGTTTTGCTTGTAAAAAAATTGCTTTACAAACTAATTTGGAAATAGTTTCAACTTACAAGTTGCAAAAATAGTATAAAATAAAGACGTATATTTATTACTCACATTCATCTTAAGCATTAAGGTCTGATTAACAATGCATACAGTGCTGTAAAAACTGAAAGCACTGTAGGTAAAACCCAAGTCCCTTTAACCTCTACGGTCTTTTTTCTATAGAATTCTCTGCTTATTTTGCTTTTTTCTTTGTTACTAAATTGTTCTTAATTTATTTTGTCCTTGTTAAATTTAGATGAAATTTTGTGAACTAGGGAATCGGGAATACAGTGTTAGTATTTTGAAGCTTTCATTTTAGGAGCTTTATGTTGTAGCATCCAAACTCTTCACATACCTCTGCGTTAATAAGCAGGTTTGTTGTTGTTGTTTTTCAGTAATCTTTATATCCAACATGGGGCTTGAACTCATGATCCCGAAGTCAAGAGCTCTACCAACTCAGCCAGCCAGGCACTCCAATAAGCAGTTTTTGAAGCTGGTCATGTAGACTTTATATCTGGAGGGTTCACTTTGGGCACTAAGTAGAGACTGGGTTAGGAGAACATAAAAGAACTTTATTAAAACATCTAATCAGTAATACTCCAGCTTCTATCATGAAGTAAGAGGTTGTGTGACTGTGGGTGAGGATTTTAACCTCTTATTCTAGCCTTATTTTGTGTTGTGTAAATTGAAGTAGTTGGACTATTATTATCACTTTGATTCCTTCCAGCTTTATAATTGATTGCTTTTGCATGTAGGAGCTGGTGGCTTTGATCCAAAGAGACAGCATTCTATTGATGATTTAGCAAACGTCTTTTGTAATAATTATTAAAATTTTTTTAATGTTTATTTATTTATTTTTGAGAGAGAGAGGGGGATGGAGGATCTGAAGCAGGCTCTGCACTGAGAGCAGAGAGCCCAATGTGGGGTTCGAACCCACGAAACGTGAGATCACGAACTGAGCCAAAGTTGGACGCATAACCGACCACGCCACCCAGGCGCCTCATGAATAATTATTTTTAAAAGTGATGTCAATAAATATAGATGGTGAGTTTATGCTAAAAGATAAAAGAAATTATACATTGTTTAAAAATATAGAAAATGTTATCTTAATAGTATATTTTAAAAACAGATGGGTCATTGAGTATAGAATACCATTTTGTAATTTTACAGTACTAGTCAAAGCATTCTGTTTGTAAATCTTTCCCTTCTGGTCAGCTTCAAATATTGTATGTCCCAGAAAATAATTAATAATGCTTTTAGAAATCATAACTAAAATTTTTTCAAATAAACTTTGGTTTTTAGAGCAATTTTAAGTTCACAGTAAAATCATCACTTGCTGTCACACAATTTTACTTCTTTGTGATAGAAGCTGGACTATTACTGATTAGATGGTTTTATTTTAAAGCTTTTATTTTATTTATTAAAACAATTTTTTAATGTTTATTTTTGAGAGAGAGAGAGAGAGAGAGGGAGGGAGAGAGAGAGAGAGAGAAGCGCAGAGAGAGAGGGAGACACAGAACCTGAAGCATACTCCAGGCTCTGGATTGTCAGCACAGAGCCCGCCATGGTGCCTGAACCCATCAATGGCAAGATCATGACCTGAGCCAAAGTCGGATGCTTAACTGACTGAGCCCCTCAGGGGCCCCTAAAGATTTTATTTTTAAGTAATCTCTGTACCTGATGTGGGACATGACCTCATAACCCTGAGATCACAGGTCATGTGCTCCACCAACTAAGCCAGCCAGGCACCCCTGATGAGATGTTTTAATAAAGTCTTTGTAAAAGTGAGAAGCTACTAATTTTAAAAGTTCTAGAGCTTTTTTTTTTTTTAAAGAAGTTGGCTCTTTGAGTTATAGTATTCTTTTTTTTTTTAACTTATTTTAATATTTATTTATTTTTGAGAAAGATAGAGTGCACAAGGAGGGGAGGGCAAGAGAGAGGGAGACACGGAATCTGAAACAGGCTCCAGCTCTGAGCTGTCAGCCAAGAGTCCAACGCAGAGCTCGAACTCACAAACTGTGAGATCATGACCTGAGCTGAAGTCAGACACTTAACCGTCTGAGCCACCCAGGTGCCCCGAGTTATAGTACTCTTATTCACTGCTTTTAGTAGTAGCATTTTCAGAAATTTTGAAATTGTCATGTTACTCTTGAAATAGGATAAGAAGAATGATTTGAGGGTAATCTGTAGCCTTGAGGATCTTACACGTGATTGATGGTTGATACTAGGTTGTTTTCAGCAGTTTTGTCCTTCTGTGACTGAATTGTCACAGATGGAGTATTTTAAGGTGTGGTTAAAATCAGTTCTACTCAGTCATGTATGTAGCAGCATTAATTGTCTTAAGCGTGTTGGCCGAGTTTTATTTCAGGTGGCTGAGTTAAGTGAGGTGATCACAGTTACTTGATATTGTGAGTTTCACAGCCATCTTGCCACCTTTCAGCTGTGACCAAAATGATCAGCTGAGTAGAAGGGGAGAAAGTTATGGGAGGTGTGAAAGGTAATCATTGGCTTATTATGTTAGCATCTACTATTATTTGGAAGGTTAAAATATCTTCATGTGTCAGGTTTAATGTAATCCAAATGCCATTTTAAGTTTGACTTCACATTTCAGTGAAAATATTTAAAGTAAGAATCTGTAATTGTGTTGAAAAGGATCTCAACAATTACCAGGCCATACCTTCTAATCCTGATTTTGTATTTCTCTTACCAGATTACTTTAATTATTATTTAATTGTCCCTGGTTAATGCTGTAGTTACTTTGAGAAATGAACTTTTTTTCCCTTTAAAAAAATGTACACTGGGTTTCAGATACTATAGTGATATTAGAAAAGGTTATTTAATGATGAAGAAAAATTCCACCATGCAGTGAATGAAAAGCTTATTCGATTATTTATATTCACCCAATGGCTAGAAGGATATTTGAAAGATGGGATTATTGTGGTTTTTATTTTCAGTTTCTATATTTTTGCCTATTGAGTGACTAAAGAGAACGTATTATGGTATTGGTGTAATACTAATTACTTTAATTCAGAGAATGAGATAGCAGATGAAAGACATCATTTTAAGGTGGAAGAGTAGTACCTAGTACCTGGTTCTAGGTAGGAAGTTTCTGAGAAGGTGAAACTTGAGCCTGGCCTTGAAGGATGAGTAAGATGTAGATGGGGGAGACAAGTATTTGGGGGAAGGATGGAGTCTCATGACTTGTTTCCCATGGGGAACATGTTTCAGGTCTAGAGTGCATCACCCTCTGGTCTGGAGGCCTCCTCTTACCTAGCCCCCAGCTTAGTTTAGGTAGTCTGTCCAAAAGGGGGTTTGAGTACTCCCCCCAATAGGTTAGTTTCTCCTGAGCACAGTGAGAATCCCCTTTTGTGACACATTTTGTAATCATGTTTTATGTTTTAAACTTTTTTTTTTGTTTGTTTTCATATCAAAGTTATATATAGGTGTATAGGTTAGAGTAAAATAGATCTCATGTGCTTATTACTAAAAACAGTAGTCTCCTGTTTAGTTGCCTATGTCTTAACTCTTCTAACTGTTTCTTTTGCTGTTTTGCTATTATCCTTGTAGCTACATAACATTTTATAGTGTGCTACTTCTTGATTTTTCAGTTTTCAGTGTTTAAAAAAAATTTGACTTAACTGCTATGGGAGGTAAGGATTTATCTCTATTTTACCACCCTCCCACAGCTGCATGTACTCCTGCTTCCTTTCTTCTCACTTTTCTGATATAGTTGTGTCCATTATGTGGTTAGATCAATATTCAGCATTTACAGTAATTGAAAAAAATAAACACTGTTCAGGGCTGAAATATGTACTGTACTGTGGTTACTTGTCCTTGCCTGAATAGTACTTTATTTTCCCTGAAGTTAGTAATTATTTTGGGAGTGGGGGGATGGGTGAAATTGGTGATGGGGATTAAGGAGCATACTTGCTGGGATGAACACCCCAGGTCATGCATGGAAGTGCCGAATCACTACATTGTACCCCTGAAACTAATATAACACTGTATGTTAACTATACTAGAATTGAAATAAATTTTATAAAGTAATTACTTTTTTGTTTGCTCAATTTCTATGTACATATCAGAAATTGCTAATAGCACTAATTAATCCTCAGACTTTGACCTAATATTCTCCATAGGTTTTTTGTTTGTTTGTTTTTCTTTTTCTTTTTTGATATGTTCAAACATATCAGATATTTTATTGCTGTTGTTGAGGGTGGGGAGGTATCTTTTCTGGCCATTTGACCCATTCTGGAAGGTTGCTCCCAAGGTCCGCCGTTTCCTTGTTATCCTGGGGGTTTCCTTTCCCAGACTTTTTGATTGAAGCCCCTTTCCTTGATTCACTTCTTTCTTTCTCTCCATTTATTGCCTTATTTTCCTAGAACACAGCCTACAGTGTCTTTCTGAGGAAGAATGCATGGGAAGTTAACACCCCCTTCCTTTTTTTTTTTTTTTTTTTTTTTTTTTTTTTTTTTGACACTTTGCACATCCAAGGCTGTTTTATGTTGTTGTCACACTTAGACTTCTGGTCCAGAAACGTTTTCCTTTAGAATTTTGAAGGCATTTACTCTAGTGCCTTGTAAGTTCTGTTGCTGTTAGGAAGCCTGAAGCCACTTTTGATGTCTGATTCTTCAGATGTTGCCTACTTTCTCCAGCTCTCTGTCTCTTTCACCCTGGAAGCTTTTAAGAGCTTCTTTTTGTCCCCACTGCTCTTAAATTTCACTGTGTTGTACCTTGAGATCTACTTTTGTCCACTGTACCAGGCATTCAGAAGGCCCTTTTGGTCTGGAAGCTCATGTTTATCAGTTCTGGTAAATTTAAACAAGTTTTTTAGATTCTAACTCATTGCAGTATTTTTAATATCTGTTTTTTAAAATGATGTTTATTTATTTTGAGGGAGAAAGAGAGTCCCAAGTAGGCTCTGCACTGTCGGTGCAGAGCCTAATGCAAGGCCCAAACTTAGAAAGAACCGTGAGATCGTGACCTGAGCCGAGATCAAGAGTCAGACGCTCAACTGACTGAGCCACCCAGACACCTCAAAAAGCTCAGGATGTTTGATGGAGCTTCTTGTTGAATCTGACTAGACTGTTTCTTTGAGTGGACGTCTTTAGGTCTCTTCTTCTGGGCTGCTTAGTTTCCCCCAGAGAATAGGCCTGACTGCTAGTAAAAAGGGAACTGAGGGGCACCTGGGTGGCTCAGTTGGTTAAGCTTCAGTCTTCAGCTCAGGTCATGATCACACGGTTCGCGTTGGGCTCTGTGCTGACAGCTCAGAGCCTGGAGCCTGCTTTGGATTCTGTGTCTCCCTCTCTCTCTGCCCCTCCCCTGCTCATCTCTCTCTCTCTCTCTCTCTCTCTCTCTCTCTCTCAAAAATAAATAAACATTAAAAAAAAAAAAAAGAAGGGAGCTAAGTGGGGAGAAAGCTCGGAGATCTCAACACTTGGTACATAAATCTCTCAATCACTCTTTTCTGATATGCTACCCTTTCTCCCAAACTGTGTGTCTCCAGCCCAAAACTCTGTGCTTTTACACTGGTCAGAAAAAAAAAAATCTCTAGTCTTCTAGTGGGGATCCTGGAACTGGATTCTGGGCTGAGTCTGTCACCTTTCTTTCTGCTTTTAAATCTCATTTTCATTCCTACTTCTACCAGTAACTGCTGCCACCAGTTCTTGAGCCTTTTGAGGATATAGTGCAAGACATGTCGCTCTTCTGCTTTCTGGTTTAGGATTCACTCCTCTTGGGTCCTCTGTGGTAGTTGTCACCTTTCCTCTTGCTTCTGGCTTTTGGGATTTTATTGCTGCTTCCTCTCCTGGTACTTGTCTCTATATATTTTTTTGACTTAAAATTAACAAAACTTTACTGACATTACATTAACATTTACATTTACTAAAGGATTATTTATGGAGTAAATGTGTGTGTTTAATCATTAAGTAGAATATTAAAATTGCAGTTACTTCTTTTGATGGTCTTTTCTTTGATGAACTGCATACTTAGGTTAAAAACAGCAGTCACATTCGCTGTTGTGTCCTTTACCCCACACCAATCATGGCCAGACTTGTTAACACATTGAGTGGTGTTACATTATTCTAGTAGTTAAAACACTTGCATGATGGAACTTTCTGGGATTATGAGGTGGAGGGAAAGATAGGAGATGCTTAATGCATCTATCTTGGCTCTCATTGTTCTTGGAGGAAAAGGGGACCTCATGACCAAGCCTAAGTTTAGGCAGACTCTGTTGAACACCTTTTGCCATCCCTAACCTGTGCCCTAGCATGCTCTAGTCTAGGCATAATAATAATAATAATAATAATAATATAGTAAAAAGCAAGCATAACTTTGGAACTCAGCCTGAGAGAGCTCTCGTTGCTCCTGGGGCCAGCAGGGCCAAGCAGGCTGTAGTCAGAGCTAGTGCCTGAGTTCTAGGCATGTCTGTCACTTTTAGTGTGTGGACATTTGACTTTACTGTCTTCTTAATGTAGAATATTCCATTTCTTGCTATGCCAGTTGTTTTCAGAAGAAAAAAACAGTCTAGGAATTAGTGTGATTAAAACACTAATTTTCTTTCACTTGTACCACAAACATTTATTGAATACCTGTTTGTACCTAGTACAGTATGCTAAGTGTTATAGGTGGAATACTAAATGTTACACATTTCTTATTTCTCAGGAGTTGAAGGTCGAAGATGCCAGTTTCTCCTTTGTGTTTCTTGCACTTTTGTTCCTATTTCTTTTTAAAATTGGTAATTATAGAATCACAATTTTCTTTTAATTTTTATTATGAAACACGGTACATACAAAAGGAATACATGTAACGCATAAGGTTATAAAGCCTGCAAATAAATCAAATACCTGTGAGTTGGCAGTCCTTTTTGGAAGTTTTTTTTGTGTGTGTGTCATACCTCCTTGCTTTTAGACTAGCCAGTAAGAGAGAATAACTTTTGTCTTTGTTGCTTTAGAAAGCCTGGTTTCTCATCAGTTTTCTCCGTGTTTTATGTGCTCCTGGTGCTAAGTAGTGATAGGGATGCTATCTGCTGCTGGTTACTCACGGACCTGTCATCACTGTCCCTTCCACAGTTCAGCACTCATCTGCATGTGGCTCCATGCCTCATCTGTACATTTATTTGGTGATTGTAAAGTAATGTGAATATTTTAGGTACATGTGAACTGGTCGGTTAAGAGGGCATTAAGATAAGCTGCCATTTCTTTAGGTAGATTTATGTTAAAACTACACCTCCATCCTGCTTTAGGTAACATGTGCTGATAAGGTACTTGTGATGTGCCACTCAGTGTTAAATGCTATGGTGAATATAGAGATAGACCATGCAGAGGTCCCCGTCTGTGTCATGGATACTTTGCTAGTCTCCTTTTCTCCCCTTCCTGAATTGTTACTGAAATATAATTTACATGCAGAAAAATGCACAGATCATAAATGCACAGCTTAGTGAATTTTCAGAAGTTGAACGTGCACTTTTAACTAGTACCCAGATCAAGAAATGACATTATCAGCACTCGAAAAGCCCCCTTCACGTACCTTTCCAGTTACCTTCTCTGCATTGACTGGCGTGTTAGATTTGCTTGGTTTTGATCTTTATTTAATATAATCATACAGTTAATGCTATTGTTTCTGGCTTCCTTTGCTCAACATTATTTTTGGGAGATTCACCCATGCATTGTATGTTGTCATAGTTTATTCACATGGCTGTGTAGTATTCCACTGTATGGAGATCCCACAATTTAGTTATCTATTCTGCTATTGATGGACATTTAATTTAGATAGTTAAATTAAAACAACAATAATGTTGTTTTAAACGTCCTGGTATGTCTTTTGGTGAACATATGTGTTTCTGTTAGATATATAACTAGAGTGGAATTGCTGGGTTGTAGAGTATATACAGATTCATCTTTATTTTAAAAAAAAAAATTTTTTTTTTTAACGTTTATTTATTTTTGAGACAGAGAGAGACAGAGCATGAACGGGGGAGGGGCAGAGAGAGAGGGAGACACAGAATCGGAAGCAGGCTCCAGGCTCTGAGCCATCAGCCCAGAGCCCGACGCGGGGCTCCAACTCACGGACCGTGAGATCGTGACCCGAGCCGAAGTCGGACACTTAACCGACTGAGCCACCCAGGCGCCCCAATATACAGATTCATCTTTAATAGGTAATTGCCTTGGTCATGGGTGACTTCAGCTCACGTCATGATCTCACGGTTTATGGGTTCTAGCCCCGCGTCGGGCTGTGTGCTGACAGCTCAGAGCCTGGAGCCTCCTTTGGATTCTGTGTCTCCCTCTCTCTCTGCCCCTCCCCCACTCGCACGCGCTCTTTCTCTCTCTCAAAAAATGAATAAACATTAAAAAAAAAATAAGATAATTGCTGAACAGTTTCCTAAAGTGGTTGTACAGATTTACAGTCCCAATTTGAGAGTTTGGTTGTCATATGTCCTCATCAGCATTTGGTGTTTTCTGCTTTTGTATTTTAACTATCATCTATGGTTTTAATTTGCATTTCTGTATGACTAATACAGTGGAGCACTTCTTAATAAGTTTAGTGGCCATTTGGATAACTTCTTTTGGAACTGTCTCTTCAAGTTTTTAAACCATGTTTCAGTTGGGTGATTTCCTTTTTGTTTGTTTTTCCTTTTTCTTGTTTTTTAGAAACTCTGTATGTATGCTGGTTGAGTCTTTTGTCTGAAAAATACATCTTCTGCCACTCTGGGTTGTCTTCATTTTCTTAATCGGGTCTTTTGAATGAATAAAAGTTAATATGAGAAGCAAATGTGGGTGAACTTCTTTATGTCTTTGGACACAAAAAAGCTAACGGTAAAGGAAGAAATTGGTAGTCTGCTTTTGAAGAATAGCAGTAGGATCGATGTGTACCACTTCTATAGGAAATTGCTGATAAAAATATGCCATCCCCTGTGATGCCCCAAACACTAAGGTAACCATCGGTTAGAGAATATTGACATACACACAAAAAGGTAGAGCCCAGAAGAAACCAGTTGCTAGACCTAAAAAACTACTTCCTTTGGTATTTTATTTTAATATAATGGTATATAGGAATAGTGCTTCTGTCGGTAGATTTAATGAAAAAGTTTTTTCATCCTTGCTGACAGATCTTGGTCTTCATAGTTATACATAAAGCATCCTTAAACACATCTCATCAAATTAACTTTTTAACCTCCAAAGTTATTATTACAACTTAAACTAATAGTCTTCCTAGTAAATGGAAAAAATGGAAATGTTCTTTCAGGAACATTAAGGGGATAATAATCAAAAATTGATGTGATCTTGGCATGTATTAGTGCTTGATAAAATTTTATTGAGTGAGATATTTAAATTTATGATTCTCCATGAGGAGAAGGTTGTTGTGGGCTATGGCAGAAGAAAAGGTAATAGAACAGAAAGCTTGAATCACAATATATTTACATTTGATTATACTCTAGGTTTTATGTCTACATTAATAGTGTTTGCATTTTATTTTTTATTTTTTTTAAATTTATTTATTTAAGTAATGTCTACACCCAAAATGGGGCTTGAACTCACGGTCCTGAGCCCAGGAGCCTCATGCTCTTGCTGACCGAGATGGTCAGGTGCCGTAATAGTGTTTACAGTTTAAGTACTCCTGTGTGGTTGAGCTGTTTTACAGAAAGTTATACAAATCAAACTAATTAAATATATTGTTAGATTTCGTGAGTTTGAGCCCCCTCTTGGGCTCTGCACTGACAACACGGAGCCTGCTTGGGAGTCTCTGTCTCTCTCTGCCCCTCCTGTGCTCGTGATCCATCTCTCTCTCTGAAAAATAAGTAAACATTTTTTTAAAAAAAGCATACTTGAATAGATGTCAGTTGTATTCCATGTTCTGTTGGGACAACTTTTTTTTTTAAGGCATTGCTTAATGTACAATTTTAAGTGGTGAATAATTAGGAGTTCATTTTTGCTTCCATGTTGGTATTTTAGAGCTGTAACATATCTTAAATACAACATACGGGTTTAAAAATAAAAGCATGAGCAGTATTCACCACTTTTGCATTGAAATTATGGACTAGATTTGATATAAATTATTTAAAAGTGAGTCTGGTCTAGCTACTATTTTTACGTTGATTATTCTGTAAACAAAAGATGAATGGTTTCTATCATCCTGTCAAAAGCAAGGGGACTAAGCCAAGTGCTTACTGTCCATTTCAACTTATCTTTGCCAGGAATTTTAATTACTTTTCCAAGTAGGCCCTAGAGCTCTGAAACCTGAGTTTTCTAAGGAAGTAAGAAATGGAGAAGAGGTAGGACTCAGGATGTTATGGAGGACACATTGTTAGTAAATAGTTTCGTTGCTACTTCTTAAAAGAGGCACAGAGACCTATTTGAAAATGTTGCATGGTTGTCCCTCCTTGTTTCCCCAGTCTTTATAAAATCATGAAGCATGGGGAGGGTGGGGCGTATCATTAACTTGGAAGGCTCTTGGCTACAGATTTTGTTGAAGTTAAGTGCTAGAAAACACCAGGCACCATTTACTTGATGCTGTCTTGGTGTTGCTATCAGTGGTGGAAATACTTGAGCATAAGACATTGGATCCCAGAGGTTGGCAGGTTGATCATAATTTTCTTGTCCCACCCAAAAATCTCACAGTGCTACTATCATAGCCATAGTTGGCTAATTTAGTATCTCTGTGGATGAGGAGTGATTTCTTTTTTTTAAGTTTATTATTATTATAATTATTATTATTATTATTATTTTTTTTTTTTAAGAAAGAGAGAGGGAGGGAGGGAGAGAGCTTGAGCAGGGGAGGGGCAGAGGGAGAGGGAGAGAGAGAATCCTAAGCAGGCTCTGTGCTGTCAGCATAGAGCCGAAAGTGGGGCAGAACTCAGTTCAAGAACCATGAGTCAGACACTTAACCAGCTGAGCCCCCCAGATGTCCTGAAGAGTGATTTCTCCTAGCACCTTGGCTTCTTAGGAAGGTTGAAGTTGGAGGTGAGTGGCTACTATCTTGCCTTCCTCTTATCTCTCTGGATGGTATTCCTTGTTACTTGCATATCAGGTGAAGAAAGAAGAAAGCACAAGTTGTTATATTATAGTTCATAATATTTGCTCTCATTTCTAAGGACTAGCATAAATACAGAAAGTATTTTCTCTCCTTCCAATCCAAATTTTATTCATCAGTTGTATTTATATATGTAATAGTGATCATCACAGAAATCTTTACTTTTTTAATGTTTATTTATTTTTAAATTTTCTAAATGTTTTTATTATTTTTGAGAGAGAGAGAGAGAGAGAGAGACAGAATCTGAAGCAGGCTCCAGGCTCTGAGCTATCAGCACAGAGCCCAATGTGAGACTCGAATTCATGAACCATGAGATCTGGACTTGAGCTGAAGCCAGATGCTTAATGACTGAGCCACCCATGCGCCCTATTTATTTATTTTTGAGAGACAGAGAGAGAGAGAGAGAGAGAGAGAGAGAGAGAGAGAGATCATGAACGGGGAAGGAGTAAAGAGAGAGGGGAGAAAGAATCTCAGCAGTCTCCACACTGTCAGCACAGAGCCTGATGTGGGGCTTGAACTCATGAACCGTGAGATTGTGACCTGAGCTGAAACCAAAATTTGTATGCTTAAATGACTGAGCCACCCAGGCATCTCCATCACAAAAATCTTTAAGTGAAAAGCTTTATGAACTGATGGCCTTTCTAAGGGGATTTACTGTGGTATTAGTTTTCTTTTCCTCTGTTATTGCATTGACTTTTTAAGGCATTATTCTGATTACTCTTCTTTTGCTTTGCTGAATTTTGACTTTTAATTATGTTTTTATTATGGTATTAAGAGGATTTGCATTTATTTTTTCCTTCTGACATGAGACATACTATTGGGGATAATCTAATTCTGGTGGTTTATTTTTAAAATTATCTTTGGGGAAACTTTTGAAGTAGAAAAAAATAAATTAATGCTATCCGTTCTCAGCTCTTAAAATAGGTTGTTAGCCAAACTGTTTTGGTTTTTTTTTTTTTTTTTAAATCTACACAATTTTATTTATTTATTTTTCAATATATGAAATTTATTGTCAAATTGGTTTCCATACAACACCCAGTGCTTTGGGTTTTTTTAAAGATTTTATTTTTAAGTGATCTCTACACGCAATGTAGGGCTTGAACTCATGACCCCGAGGTCAAGAATTGCGTCCTCTACTGACTGAGCCAGCCAGGCGCCCCAAACCTATGTGATTTCTTGATCCTAATATTTTTCTTATCAGGAGGGGAGAACATTAAGATTTTTTTTTTTTTTTTACTGCAATTAGCTTGTAATTTACTGTGTTACTTTTCTTTATTTTTGTCTGTTCGCAAGTACATGTTCCATGTTAAGATCTGAGGATACTGATGGGATCAGGACCATTCTCTCCCATTTATGAGCATAGACATTGATTTAGTAAGAGAATGATGATTTGGAGCAGTTAATTTTCAGCCCCCCCCCCCCATGAAAATGCTTTAATTGTGGTGTCTGTACAGCATATGAGATCACAGCAGGAAAAAGAGCAAGAGACATGGCTACACACAGAGACGTAGCTATCAGAGAACTGGTTATGAGTGAATACAGAGTTCACACAGCGTCCATGTTTTATTGGGTATCAGCTCTAGGCCACCTCTTCCTCTGCCTCCTCTTCAAACTCACCTTCCTCCTTGACTGTGGTGTCCTGGTACTCAGACACCAGGTCACTCATGGTGCTCTCTGCTTGGTAAAGTCCATCTCATCCAAACCTTTACCTGTTTACCAGTGCGGGAAGGGCTTATGCCAGAACAAGGCTGTGAACTGCTCTGAGGTACATGTGAACAGCTCCTCAATGGACGTGCTATTGCTGATGAAGGTGGCAGACATTTTTAGCCCCCCCCCCAGGGTGGGGTGGCACAGCTGATTTTATATTATTGGAGATCCCACTCCACAAAGTAGTTGTTGTTCTTGTTTTGGGCGTTAAGTGTATGTTCGTCCACCTTCCTTTATGGACATGTGGCCCTTCAACACTAGGGTTACAGTCAGGTAGTGGCTGTGGAGGAGGTCCCAGGTGGTCATCATGTTCTTGGCATTGAACGGCTGCCGAGTGAGGTCTGGCACCATCAGGGCCCAGTACCGTGGCTGCCTTGGCTGGTCAGTGAGGCAAAGTCCCACTGCACTGAAGAAGTACAGGTGGGGGAGGGGCACCATGTTGACAGCCAGTGTGTGGAGTCAGCAC
The DNA here is from genome assembly GCF_024362965.1 of Panthera pardus. NCBI lineage: Eukaryota > Metazoa > Chordata > Mammalia > Carnivora > Felidae > Panthera > Panthera pardus. The sequence goes on along the minus strand of NW_026526765.1, from coordinate 120,937,125 downwards.
TGAGTTGGCCAGGAAAGTGCAGGCAGGTGGTGACCCCCCCCACCCATGGTGGTTGACACCAGGTGGTTGAGGTCCCTGTAGGTGGGTGTGGTCAGTTTTAGGGTTCTGAAGCAGATGTCACAGAAGCAGAAGCAAGGCCTTGTTATCGGTGCGGTAAGTTTCATCTGTGTTTTCTACCAGCCGGGTGGACCCAGAGGGTGGCATTGTAGGGTTCTGCCATCTGTCCAACACCTTGACTGAGGGCACCACGCTGAATGTGTTCGTGATCCTTTCGGGACACTCCTCCCGTATCTTGCTGATGAGGAGGGTACCCATCCCAGACCCGGTTCCCCCCTCCCCCACCCAGGGAGTGGGTCAGCTGGAAGCACTGCAGGCAATCACAGCTCTCAGCTCCTTCCTCACAACATCCAGCACCCAGTCAGCCAGCTCTGCACAGTGCATGTAGGGCCCTGGACCCAGTTGTTCCCAGCACCACTCTGACCTAAGATGGAGTTATCTGGCCTGAAGATTTGCCGGGAGGGCCTGGAGCACACGCAGTCCGTGGTACCGGGCTCCCAGGTCAGTGAGCATGGTGCGGGGCACGTACTTGCCACCTGTGGCCTCTTTGTAATACATGTAAATTTGCTCCAGCTGCAGGTCGAGGTGGCTGTGGTAAGTGCCGGTAAGGTCCGTGCCAGGCTCGTTGCTGATCACCTTACAGAACTTGGTGCAGATGTGGTTGCTGCCCTGGCCTGTCTGCAAAGTGCAAGATCTCCCTCTTGGCGGGAGTGTTGGTGGCAGTGTGGGCAGAAGGACCGGCGCAAGAGCAGACCAGTGGGTGTGCAGAGTGCTCTTCAGTTTTGTTTCATTTTTTTAAAGAGTTTTTTTTTTTTTTAATGTTTATTTATTTTTGAGAGAGCACAAGCAGATGAGGTGCAGAGAGAGAGAGGAGGACATAGAATCCAAAGCCGGCTCTGTGCTGACAACAGAGAACCCCATGTGGGGATCCAACTCACAAACTGTGAGATCACAACTGAAGCCAAAGTCGTATGCCCAACCGACTGAGCCACCCAGGTGCCCCTTCAGTTTTGTTTTAAACAAAATTTACATTACATTAAGTTTGCCTTTTCAAAATTAGAGAATACTTTATTTTGAGATGTAATTCACATACCACAAAATTCACCTTTTTAAAGTATACAGTTCATGGATGTTGACTATATTCACAAGGTTTGAAACCATTATCACTATCTAACTGCAGAACATTTTTATCACCCAAAAAGAAACCTGGCAGTTTCCGTTAGCAGTCAGTTACTCCCCCTTCTTCCCTTCCCTAGCCCCTGGCAACTACTAATCTTTGTCTCTCTTGGATTTGCTGTTTCTGGACACTTTATATAAAGGGAATCATAAAATATGTGGTCTTTTGTGAGTGGTTTCTTTCACTTAGCATACTGTTTTCAAGATTCCTCAGCATTCTGGCGTGTATCAATGATGAAATTATGAAGTGGGATTTGTGAGCAAACGGCTAAGAAAGAATTCTTGAGACCTTTCTCTTTTTTTGGTGCAAAAAGGTGATTTTATTATAGGGGGACAAGACCTGGGGGCAGAAAGAGCTGCCCTGGAATTGTGAGGAGTGAGTGATTATATATATTTTTAAGTTTGTGGAGGAAGATGGGTAGAGATAAAGTAGGTTTCTAAGGAATTTTGGAAGCAGGACTTTTAAGAACTTGAGGGGCTAGCTGCTGTTAAGATAAAATTACTTTTAGGGGCGTCTGGGTGGCTCAGTCGGTAAGCGTCTGACTTCAGCTCAGGTCACGATCTCGCGGTCCGTGAGTTCGAGTCCCGCATCGGGCTCTGGGCTGATGGCTCAGAGCCTGGAGCCTGCTTCCGATTCTATTCTGTGTCTCCCTCTCTCTCTGCCCCTCCCCCGTTCATGCTCTGTCTCTCTCTGTCTCAAAAATAAAAATAAACATTAAAAAAAAATAAAAAAGATAAAATTACTTTTAGTTTTTAATAAAAAACATTAAGGCACTAAGGGAGCCATGAGTTCCTTGAGGAAGGTCACGCTCTGCATGTTTTAGGTGTCTGTCACTGGGCTGCAGGCTGTAAGGAGATTTAATTTAAGCTACATCCCTCTTGCTTTTGTTTTCCTCATCATCAGTACTTTTTTGGAAGGGGGATATACCCTATTTTGTTTATCCGTTCATCAGTTGATGAGCATTTTGGCTATTGTAAGTAATCCTGCCATGAATATTCATGTACAAGTTTTTCTGTGAAACTGTGCTCTTGGTTCTCTTGGGCATATACTTAGGAGTGGAATTGCTGGATCTTTTTATAACTCTGTTTAACTTTTTTTGGAGGAACTGCCAAACTTTTCCACAGTTGCACCGTTTTACAGTCCTATTGGCAGTGTATGAGGGTTCCAATTTCTCTACGTACTCAACAACACTTGTTACCTTCCTTTTTTATTTTTTTATGGCCATACTAGTGGGTTAGAAGTAGTATCTCTTGGTATGATTTTGCATTTCTGTGATGACTAATGATGTTCAGCATCTTGTGTACACTGCTCATTTGTGTATCTTATTTGGAGAAATGTGTATTACAAGTCTTTGCCTGGGGCGCCTGGGTGGCTCAGTTCGTTAAGTGTCCTATTCATCTCAGGTCATGATCTCATGGTTCAGGAGTTCAAGTCCTGCGTTGGCCTTTGCACTAGTGGTACAGAGCCTGCTTGGGATTCCCTCTGTCTCTGTCTCTGTCTCTCTCTGTCTCTCTCCTCTCCCCCCCCCCCGCCCCTCCCTCACTCGCATGCACTTTCTCTCTCTCTCAAAATCAATAAATAAACTTAAAAATAAATTTTAAAGTCTTTGCCTATTTGTTTATTATTTTAAAGTAATCTCTACACCCAACATGAGACTCAAATTCATGACCCCAAGATCAAGAGTTGCATGTTCTACCAAGTGAGCCACCCAGGTGCCTCTGTGCTAGTTTTTAAATTGGATTTTTTTATTGGCAGGTTTCTCCTTATCAGAAGTATTTACCTTATTTTAAATATCATCCCCTAATTACTAGCAATATAATAGAGAATTGTTCTTGAATATAAAGAGTTTGTTGATGTTAGAACAATAAAGTTTATAGTCAGTATACAATTAAAAATCTAAGACTGTGTACAATAGAAAATTCCTAGTCCTCACAAACTTTGGCTATTTATTTTTTTTTAAGTTTATTTATTTTTGAGACAGAGAAAGAGAGAAAGAATGAGAGAAAGAACCAATAGGGGAGGGGCAGAAAGAGTGGGGGACAGAGCCTCTGAAGCTGGCTCTGTGCTGACAGCAGACAGCCCAACACAGGGCCTGAACCCACGGACCTCGAGATCATGACCTGAGCTGAAGTTGGGCACTCAACCGACTGAGGAACCCAGGCACCCCACAAACTTTGGCTATTTCTGAATAACAGAGTAAAATGCATACTCAGTTGTTTACCTAAAGAAATGTGCTTATTTATTTTCTGTTAATTATACTGTCTCATCTGGTAGGATTTAGAGTATGCAGAAGTAGTGGGCTGGTAATGAGAGGTTTAAAAATTGCATTATAAGGTAAAAAGATTTAGGATTTAACTCTAAAATTAGAAATAGTAAGTAACATTTAAAGCTAGAGTTTAGGCATTGATCCAGGGTTTTCTGAGACTTACTGTTAATAACTAAAAAAGGATTTAAAACATAAAGGAATTTTCTTGCTGTTTAAATAGGACCCAACCAAGAAAAAAAAAATGAGTGGTGCGAATACTTGTAACATTATGGGTTTCTTGGCTAGTTCAGCATTATTTTCCACATGCTTGTTGTATTTGTGTGAATTATGAGGTATATTTTGGTACATTCTGTCATGTATAAGGCTTTTTGGGTCTTTTGTAGGGTTTTTTGTTCTTCCATCCATAGTAAATAGAAACCAAGAATGACTTTTTAAAAAAGTTTTTTTTTTTAATGTTTATTTTTGAGAGAGAGAGAGACAGAGCATGAATGGGAAATGGGCAGAGAGAGAGGGAGATACAGAATTCAAAGCAGGCACCAGGCTCTGAGCTGTCAGCACAAAGCCCGATGTGGGTCCTGAACTCACAAGCGTGAGATCATGACTTGATCTGAAGTTGGATACTTAACCAACTGACCCACCAAGGCACCCCCCCGAAGAATGATGTTTAAGTGCCTTTAGGTACTGCCATCCAGTGCATTTGTGAATGTTGCCCCTTACTTAGGCCTAATCATAGCTCTGACTCTGCTGTTGCTTAAAAACAGCTCATTTCAGGTTGCTTGGGTGGCTCAGTCAGTTAAGCATCAGACTCTTGATTTCAGCTCAGGTCATGATCTCACTGTTCGTGAGATCAAGCCCCGTCTTGGGCTCCACTGCTTTGGATTCTCTCTCGCTCTCTCTCTCTCTCTCTCTCTCTCTCTGTCTCTCCCCGCCCCCCCCCCCCCCCACAATAAATAAATAACCCCAGCTCATTTTTCAGTGGAAGACCATCTTTAGAACGACTCAGGGGAGAGGAGTGATGAGGCCTTTTTGCTGGGGTGTGAACTCATAAGAATTTAAACCTGCAGGGTGTAAGTGTCTTTAAACTATCTTCTTTTCCCTACTCACTAGGAATATAAATTCCACTTCCAGGAAGTCTACCTGTCTTTTAGGCCCCATAGGTCCCTATTATCTAACTCCCATGATACCCTGGACTTCACTGCAACACTCACTTCACTGGAGTCCCTTTTATGCTGGGTTTCCTCACTAGAATGTGAGCTCGAGGAGGTCCTCATTGCATCTGCCTTGTTTCCCACTATATTCCTCATGTCTGGCACACAGTGGAACTCATCAAGTGAATAAATGAGTGCCTCGATCTGTGAACTGTTGGAACAACTTTACCCATTAAAATAAGAGAGGGGCACCTTAGTGGCTCAGTTGGTTAAGCGTCCGACTTCAACTCAGGTCATGATCTCACAGCTCATGAGTTCCAGCTGCGTGTCCAGCTGTGCTAACAGCTTGGCGCCTGGAGCCTCTTTTCAGATTCTGTGTCTCCTCCTCTGTCTGTCCCTTCCCTGCTTGCACTCTGTCTCTCTCTCTCTCAAAAATAAATAAACATTGGAACGCCTGGGTGGCTCAGTTGGTTGAGCATCCGAGTTTGGCTCAGGTCATGATCTCACAGTTTGTGGGTTTGAGCCCCACATAGGGCTCTGTGCTGACAGCTCGGAGCGTGGAGCCTGCTTCAGATTCTGTGTCTGCCTGTCTCTCTGCCCCTTCCCCACTCGTGTGTGCTCTCTGTCTCTCTCTCTCAAAAGTAAAAATAAACATTAAAAAAAAATTTTTTTTAAACATTAATAAAAAAACTTGTTAAATTCAAGTTTGCTTCTCTTAGAACTACAGCTGTGTATGATTTCTGTATGGGAGAGTCCTTAAACTGTTGTTTAGGTAAAATACCATGTATTTCTTTCTCATAGCAACAGTATAGATAGGACACAGTGGAATGTAGTAAGGAGTCATCACAGCCTTTATGTTAGATGTGCTGTATTTCACTGGCTGAATCTGGAGGACAGAACATTATTAGCATCTATTTGTAGGTACATATTAAAAAAATAGAAAGTGATCAAGGCCAAGAGGTACCACAGCAAATTGTGATATGCAAAGTGGGAACGTAGAAGAGTTTTAGGGTTCTTTTAGGGACCCATGACAGAGTCTGCTTGGAGTATGCAGTGGAACATGGGTGATAAGGAAAGTGGGAGCCAGGGCACAGTGGAGGGGATGGGGGGCGGTGGAAAGAGAAAGGCCACCCGGATTTTCAGATGATTGGATTATTCCTCTCTCAGGGCTGGAGACCTGGGTGGTTTTAGGTAGTTTTGTACTAAACTCAGTACTTTATATGGCATGCATAGGTAATTGTATAATTCTATTTGGAAAAAAAAAATGCCATTTAAATCTTATTTAGAGATAAGTGAAATTGATCAGAATTGTCAAGAAAAGAATCAGTCCCAACAGGTATTTATTATCTGTCATAGACACACAATCAGAGGATCCCCCTACCCACCACACGGAATAGCATAGTAGGGAGAGAGCCAAAGGTGCCACTGCATCCCAGCCCCTCCGCCTTGTTAGCGAGTGCCCGATTTGTTTGCTGGCAGAGCCACATTAATGGCCATAGATATCCCCCAAAGTGTAAAAACATATATACTTAGGGATTCTGTTGTTTACCAAGTTATTCTTCACACAGATGGTGGTCACTAAATACTTCTTGCAGGTGGTTACCTCTCTTTTTTTCCACCCGGTATTATTTTATTTTAAACACATTTCTTGATGGAGCCTAAACTTAAGACCAGCACATAGAAAATAAGCCAGTGTTGGGAAGCCTAAACAGTGAGGTCCTGGGTTCATCCCAGAGTGTGGAGCCTCCATAGTCATAGTGGGTGTTTTTTGTCATTTTTGTTTTTGGTTGGAAATAGTATTAGTACATGATTCTAAAGTGATGAATTTTTTTAATTAAAAATATTTTCTAATGTTTGAGAGAGAGAGAGAGAGAGAGAGAGAGACAACCCTAATGGAGGAGGGGCAGAGAGAGACCGAAGAGACACAGAATCTGAGGCAGGTTCCAGGCTCTGAGCTGTCAGCACAGAGCCCATCGCGGGGCTCAAACTCATGGACCGTGAGATCATGACCTGAGTTGAAGTTGGATGCCCAACCAACTGAGCCACCCAGGAGCCCCTAAAGTGGTGAATTTTAATGGAGCAAAAAACTTTACTTGGAAATGTTTGTTTTTTTATCCTCACCAAAGAGAAAATGGGGGTTTCTGAGACCATTGGAATTTCTTTGCTCTGTTATCTCTTCCCCTGGTGTGGGATGATCAAATTCCACATTTCCAGGTTGCTAGGAGACAGGCAGCCTATCTTGCAGATATTGGCACATAAGATCTCTTTATTCTTTGGACTTCTGTATTTCTCAGAATTGTCATGCTTCTTTTCTAAACCCTAAATTATGCAGAGACAACATGATTATATGACCCAGCTCAGGAAATATAAAACGGGTCAAAAATACCAAGCTAAGTTTAAATAAAGAACATTACTGGCTGCAGTATATTAAGGCATCATTCTTGCAAAGTCCATATTTGCCTCTCTTTGCTGCTGACTCTTTTGTGGCATTTTCAGGGCACAAAAGTGGTTACGCAGGAGTAGGCTGAGAATACCCTATCTAGAGATTCATATAATGTTAAAAGTATTGCAGGTGGGGGCACCTGTGTGGCTTAGTGGGTTGAGCCTCTGACTTCGGCTCAGATCATGATCTTGCAGTTCATGAGTTTGAGCCCCGTGTCGGGCTCGCTGCTGTCAGCGTGGAGCCTGGTTTGGATCTTCTGTCCCCTCTCCCTCTGCCCTTTCCCCACTTGTGTGCATGATTTCTCTCTCTCTCTCTCTCAAAAACATAAATCATTAAAAAAAAAAGTATTGCAAGTGAACCATGGCCCCAGGAACTCAATTTATGTGTTCTTAAAAAATAGTGTCTCAGGAGGGTGGGTGATGGGTATTGAGGAGGGCACCTTTTGGGATGAGCACTGGGTGTTGTATGGAAACCAATTTGACAATAAATTTCATATATTGGAAAAAAAATAAAATAGATTGTGAAAGATAAAAAAAAATAGTGTCTCAGTGTCATTTTTTTTTCCTTTTCTTTTTTTTTTTTAAATTTGTTTGTGAGATAGAGAGCTTGAGCAGGGGAGGAGCAGAAGGAGAGGGAGAGAGAATTCCAGGGGTGCCTGGGTGGCTCAGACTGACTTTGGCTCAGGTCATGTTCTCAAGATCAATGGGTTCCAGTCCCACATCAGGCTCTGCACTGACATCATGGAGCCTGCTTCAGATTCTCTCTCTCTCTCTCTCTCTCTCTCTCTCTCTCTCCTCTCTCTCTCTGCTCCTTCCCTGGTCTCTCTCTCTCAAGTAAATAAATAAGCTTAACAAAAAAGTGAGAGAGAGAGGGAGAGAGAGAGAATCCCAAGCAGGCTCTGTGCTGTCACCAGGGAGCCTGATGCAGGACTGCATTCCACAAACCTTGAGATCATGATCTGAGCTGAAATTAAGAGTCAGACAGTTAACTGCCTGAGCCACCCAGGTGCTCCCAGGAACTCTATTTAAATAATTTACTGATGGGGGGTGGGGAGGTCCTAGGATCATGTGGCTTATAGCTATAGCTATTTATATTTATATTTATATATAATAAATATATAATAAATATATAGCTATATTTATATTTATATATAAATAGCTATAGCTATTTTGCCCTATATGCTTTCCTTAAAAGGAAAACTCATCTTACATTATCATACAGTTTTTTGGGGAGGGCCTTAAGTTTAACGTTAGAATACTAGGGTTCAAAAAAATGTGCCCAGATGGTAGATGTTGATAATTTGGCACGAGAATTCTTCTGAAATTGAATACATTGCAGTATGTTTAAAAAAGTTTTTATTTATTCATTTTGAGAGAGACAGAGCAAGTGGGGAGGGACAGAGAGAGAGAGAGAGCGAGAATCCCAAGCAGGCTCCTCACTGTCAGCTTGGAGCCTGATGTGGGGCTCGACCCCATGAAACTCAAGACTGTGACCTGAGTTGAAACAAACAGTTGGACGCTTAACCAGCTGAGCCACCCAGGCACTCCTGAATACATTGCAGTATTAATCAGAAGTTTTTTGTTGGCTTCTGATTTTGAACGGCATAGGGGTTGGAGACTGAGATGGTTAGTTAAAATTTAAGAAATTCGGGAGCTCTCCTTCATGTTACCACCAGTCAGGCTCTCTGTTTTCCTGTCTGAATTCAACGTAGAGTTTTTTGTAGCAGTTGGTTTAGAAGGGTGTGTGTTTTGCGAGTGGCTCAGTTGGTTCCCTGTATCATGATGGCCCACAGCAGGACCCAGACCCCTGAGTCAGTTACATCGATAAATATGGTTATTACTTTACAGATGGACTCCCATTCTCAGCCAGTTCATCTTTTTTAAATGAGCTGTATTTTATTGTCACACTATAAGAATTAAATCTAACGTCTTTGTTCTATGAAGATGAGTTTGAGTAGATTGTCCAGACTGGCAATGACAGGAAGACACCCTTTTCATTGTGAGTTATTTGGAGTAACTGGGGCTGTAGATTTGACCGAGAAAGTCTCTGAGATAGGGAAAAGGGAGATTTACTGACAGAGGTTATTTGTAGAATTATGTAGAATTTAATGTTTTCGTAAATGTCTTAATTATTTAAGATTTAATTTCTATGTGCAGACTGAATATAATGGTAAACCTTGGTTTGGTATGATTTAGCTTTGTTTCAACAGATGATTATTGGATTGTTTTTCTAACTTAAAAAATTACACGAGTGGTAAATGTTCATTACCAAAAATTCAGTATACATATAAACAAGAAAAAGGAAAAATTCCCTTATGATTGTATCAGCTAGAGATAAACATTGTAAACTGTAGATGTCTGTCATTCTAACTTTCTTGTCTTCACTTAACTGTCTTTCAAAAGCAAATTATGTTTTGCCTGCTATTTGGTAAATTTTGCTATTTTTCATGTACGGCATAAATACCCATTCAAGCCATCACATTTTATTTTTATGGGTGCTTAGTAATCCTTTGTGAGATGACCTATAATTTATTTAAAAGTCCCCCATGATTGGAATTTAGGTTGTTTCTATGTTTTGCCGCAGTAACATTAATATCTACCCTTTGCCCCTTTATTTCCTTAGGATAAATTCCTGAGAGTAGAGTACTTTGTTTCTTGCTTTAAAAAATATATATATATTTTTAATTTTTTTCAGTGAGAGAGCAAGAAAGAGCACGAGTGGGGAAGGGGCAGAGAGAGAGAGGGAGACAAAGAATCCAAAGCAGGCTCCAGGCTCTGAGCTGACAACACAGAGCTTGATGCGCGGCTCGAACTCACAAGCCGTGAGTGAGATCATGACCTGAACTGAAGTCGGAGGCTCAACTGACTGAGCCACCCAGGCTCCTGAGAGTAGAGTACTTTGTAAAGGATTTGTCCGTTTTAAGATTTTTGAAACACATTGCCAAATAGGTTTCCAGAAAGGCCATTCCAGTTTTCAGTTTCTTCTCTAATTGGCTTTATACTTGGATTAAAATGTGCAATTTTTATTTAGTTGCAGAATGAGGAAGAGCCTGGAGAGCCAGAACAGGCTGTAGGTGACGCTCCTCCACCTTACAGCAGCATCTCTGCAGAGAGTGCAGGTAGGTAACCCGCAAGGTGACTCTTGAACTCATGAAATGCACTTAGCCAGAGACTTGTCCAGTGTGTGTTTGTCTTTGCCTTTGCTTCAGCTTTCCTTAAGAAGTCTTTGACGTTGTTTGTAGTTTGTAGCCGGAAGTGGAAAAAACTCATGTTACTTTTCTGAAAAACACTTAAAACTCCATCTCAGTGTGTCTTTTTTATGGAACTCCATTTCATTCCAATAGGCCCTTCGTAAAAAGGAAGTAGAAATTCACGAACTAGGTGATCACCTGATTTTTTGTTCTTTTTGTAGTTTCCTCATTAATTGTTTTGCTCTTTGTGATTTTAGTGCCTGCGACCTGGAACATAGTACATTTGATTGATTTGTGCTAGTGAATTCTTAATTTAAAAAAAAAAACAAAACCAAAACTAAAAGTCTCTCAGTTCTTTCATAATATTCCTCATAGTTCAAGCCCTCCTTGAATAATCTTTTGTCTTCACATTTTACGCCGGATTATCTATTTAATTTTCACATATATACATAGAAGGGATGGGGAAAAAGAAAGAAAATCTCAACAGTTGAGGACTTTTGGTAGTTTAAAGCTTCCTGATAAGCAGTTCTGCTTTAATTGCTGAAAATGGACCAGTTTTGATGGAACCTCTTCATTTTCTCTAAAAGAGAAATGTGGCATGAAATCGTGCATGGTGCCACCATTGAACCCATCCTACTGCCAGGGTAGATAGGCAAATTGAAGACAGCATTTATCCCAAAGAGCCTCATAATCCTTTTCAATACAGTATTTGGGCAGCTATTGTCAGTTGATGAGGGCTTACTTTGGTTGGTAGTCTCTGGGGCCCTGAGGCTGCTGTTTAATTAAGAAGAACATGGGTCAGAAAGTTTTTTCCCTCTACTCTGGCTTCAAATTTTGAACTCTGTATCCTTGTATTAAAATTCTTTTATTTATAAGCATCTAAAACTAAGAATGCTAACTTCAGGTTTTTGAGGAATTGCAGGGTGTCTCCTTGAATCAAATTAAGATGAAAACACCAAGACTTGGGAAAGAATTGCAAAGCCATGCCGTATTTACTCATTTCTACCCAGACTATAAGTACTAGTTATCCTTTAAATACATCCACTGAAAATTTAACTCATTAATAAGAAATTTGGTTCCTGTTTTTTTAATGATAAAAGTCTTTTATATTTAGCTACCCAGAATTATTAAGAGGTAATTTTTTCCCTGAATATCTGAGTTTGTACTTTCCGTAATTGTAAAAAGTTAGAACCATTTTTGAGACAAATCTTTTTCAAACACTTCCCTCCCTTATTCACTTATATCTCATATTCTTTGTTTACATTTTTTCTTATGATTTAGGGATTGCAACCAGAAACATTATCTGGAAGATATTCTGTTCTATACTATAGTGATGCCTTTGTTCATTGACATTTGTAGAACTTTGATTCAAGAATCAGATTCTCCCTTAGCTGTCAGATGGTATTTCCCATAGCTGTCCTTACAGAAGTCCCTTTAATCTTTCTCTTTTGTTGTTGTTAATCTTGCTGTGGGCCTCAACGGCAAAAAACAAAGCTTCTTGAGATTGGGTATAAAGTAGAGGTAAACTACTTCTAGAATAGAGCCTGAAGAATACTCTTATGAATAAAGTCTTTGGATTTTATAGCATTTCGTCTAACTACACAGAAGCCTTTAAAACAAACAAACAAATAAAATACATAAATAATACATAAAAATAAAATAAAATAAACAACCAAACTTTTAACTTCCTGAGTCTCTACTGAGCTCTTTGAGTTTCAGATGAGTGAAGTTTCAGGGAAATCTTTTTTAGGGATCATAAGTTACTCAAGAACATTAATTTTTTGTGTATGAACTGGGGTTTTCCATTTTGACTTTTTTTTTAAAAAGGAAACCTCTAAAATGGTTTAAATGGCCTTTTCCCCCTTTGTTGTTAAATTAACATTGCTAATTTTTTTTTTAGATAAATGCTATGTGTACCTGTTACTCCATTTATGAGGAAAGTGATGAGAAACAAAATGACACATGCATGTTGGTAGGGAAAAAAAAGAGCACAAGTCATTATTTCGCACACTCTACCTATTTTAATTTGTGATATATAAATTGAACAGTCTAACAAATATTGGTTGTTGTTGTTCTGAATATATTAAATAAACTTGAAAGATTGTCACTAAACTTTTCTTGGTAACTTAAAATGATGTGAGTATGTATATTGATGGATCCCATTACAAAATATTTTGAAATAGGGAAATAAACATGTTGTTAATTTTCTTCAACTTAAGGTGGTAGGTATCAGTTTTATTCATGTATTCAGAATTACTATGGCAGTAGGCTAATTTAAATTGTACATTTCTGTTTGTAATAACTTAGTTTGACTTGATGAGAAATAAAAAGAAATTTAATAGAAGATTATGTAGTGTTTTATAATGTATGTATCACATTAATTATATATGTATATATTACATTAATGTATATATTATAATGTATGTGTGTGCATGTATCTTAAATAGCAATTTTGACATGGAAAAAAACAAGTTCTTTAAATTGGGTTAGGTGGCAGCTTTAGTTTCAATAACACATTTTCCTATATTTTCTTCTAAAAGCTTTAATATTTTATTTTCATATGTAGATTTATATTCCATCTGATATTGTTTTTTTCTGTATAGTGTAAGATAGTGGTCAAGATGAATTTGTTTTTCTGTATGGATCGGCAGTTGGTACAGCACCATTTATTAAAAAGACCATTCTTTCTTCCCTGCCCTACAGTGTCACCTTTGTTGTAAATCAGATGACCATATATGTGTGGATCTCTTTCTGGACTCAGTATTCTAATGTTTATTTATTTTTGAGAGAGAGCGACATAGAGTGAGCAGGGGAGGGGCAGAGAGAGGGAGATACAGAATCCGAAGTGGGCTCCAGGTTCCAAGCTGTCAGCATGGAGCCCGACACAGAGCTTGAACCCATGCATGAACCGTGAGATCGTGACCTGAACCAAAGTTGAATGCTTAACCAACTGAGCCACCCAGGCACCCCTGGACTCATTTTTTTGTTCTTTGGTCTGTTTACTTATCCTTATGCCCATCCCCTACTATTTTAATTGTAGAGCTTTATAATCTTGGTATCTGGTAATGTAGGTCCTTCACACTTAACTGCTCTTCAAGATTGCTTTGGTTTTTCTTGGCCTTTTGCATATATATACATTTTACAATTAAATAGGCTTGTCAGTTTCCATAAACTGTAACAAAAGAAAACAGTAATTCTGCTAGAATTCTAGTTAGAATTGCACTGAATCTGGGATCAGTTTGAAGAGCATTAACATCTTCATAATACTGCTTCCAGTCTGTAAACATGATATATCTCTCCATGTAATTAAGATCTTATTTAATTTCTCTCAGTAGTATTTTGTAGATTTCAACATTGAGTACTTATATGTTTATTACTAGATTTACTTCTCACGTTGTTGTAAAAAATGGTCCATATATAATTTTACTTTCTGTTTGTTGCTGGTATATGGAAATACAATTGATGATTTATATCCATCCAGAGACTTTGCTAAATTCATATATTAATTCTAATAGGCTGTCTGTAGATACTCTTGAATTTTCTGGGTCTATAATCATGTCATCCATGATTAGGGACAGTTATTTCTTCTCTTCTAATACTTCTGTCTTGTATTTCCTTTTCTTGCCATATTATATGAACTAGTAGGATCTTTAAGGTAATGTTTGATAGGAAGTAGTGACAGTAGGCATTTTTGTCTAATTCTAATCTTAGGGGAGAAAGCTTTTAAAAATTTGCAATTAATTATGATATTGACTCTAGGTATTTTGTAGAGACTTATGATCAAATTAAGGAAGTTTTATTCCTAATTTGGTAAGTGTTTTTATTATCAGTAGGTGTTGAATTGTGTAAAACGCTTTTTGTGTCCATGTGAATACAATAGAATTTTTCTTTTTTCTGTTAACGAGGTGAATTGTATTGATTGATGATTTCAGTAATATATTACAGTAAAATTGGAAGTTAATTACAATTAACCAGAAGAAATAGAAGAGAGAAAAATGTTAATCTTGATGAACTATAGGACTTTTTTCAAAATGTTTGTTTTTTTAAAAAAAATGGTGTAGAAATTTAATAGATTTTTAAATACATCTTTTCTAATAAATATTGAGTTCCTTATCATAGAAGTTAATGAGAATGAAGATACATTAAAAAGAGGAAATGAAAGATTTAATTCAGATAAATGATGGCTCTGTAACTGAATTAGTTACCTCAGTTCAGTTACCTGTAACTGAATTAGTTACCTGAACTGATTAGGCACATCATAGAAAACAGTACCTGGTAAAACTAATGGGTAAGAATCAAAGTGCCAGAATAAACTCGTGAGAAATGAATTTTAACTTTTTTATTAAGTTGGTTTTCCTCTTTATAATTGGGAGGAAACTATGGTATAGCTTACAGACACACAGGTGATGTATTTTTGGCTTAAATGTTGTCTTTATGCTACTGTTAGTAATACTGAGTGCCTTTGGTGAACATATCAAGTGACAGTTGAAAAAAGTGTTCCAAGGCATTTGGGAGGGAAGGCAAAGTGATTTCAATGAATCTGCTTAAATAATTAAAAGGTAGATGAATTTAAAAATCATTCTCAATCTCTTATATTCTTATATGAACAGTTTGGTTCAATTATTCTGTATGTACCCTTAGAAGTATGGCTGGTTTTTGTTTTCCAGAGTTAGTAGAAATCATCTTTTTCCTGCGTTTAGCTAATGGTCAGTTAATTATGACTTCCTTTTTATTCTGCAGCATATTTTGACTACAAAGATGAGTCTGGATTTCCAAAGCCTCCGTCTTACAATGTGGCAACAACACTGCCCAGTTATGATGAAGCTGAGAGAACAAAGGCTGAGGCTACTATCCCCTTGGTTCCTGGAAGAGTAAGTCCAAATTACCATGTTACTTGCTGGCTGCTTTATGGGAATTAGGTTCTCTTCATTACCCACTTTTGATTTATTGCTTATGATTGTACTAATTCATAAACGTACAGTTAATTTTTTATTGTTTAAATTTTAGTTAACATACAGTGCAGTGTTGGTTTCACGAGTACAAGTCATTGATTCATCACTAACATACAACACCCTGTGCTCATCGCAGCAAGTGCCGTCCTTAGTACCCATCACCTGTCTAGCCCATCTCCCACCCACCTCCCTCCGTCAACCCATAGTTTGGTCTCTATCATTAAGAGTCTCTTGTAGTTTGTTTCCCTCTTTTTTCCCCCTTCCATGTGTTCATCTCTTTCGTTTCTTAGCTTCCACATATGAGTGAAATCATAAGGTATTTGTCTTTCTCTCATTGACTTATTTTGCTTAGCATAATGCATTCTAGCTCCATCTGTGTCACTGCAAATGGCAAGGTTTCATTCTTTTTGATGGCTGAGTAATATTCCATTGTGTGTATATGTGTGTATACACACACATGCACACATACCACATCTTTAGCCATTCATCAGTCAGTGGACATTTGGGGTCTGTCCATAGGTTGGCTATTGTTGATAATGCTGCTATAAACATTGGGGTGCATGTGCTCCTTTGAATTTGTATTTTTGTATCCTTTGGGTAAATACGTAGGAGTGCAGTTGCTGGATCATAGGGTAGTTCTATTTTTAGTTTCTTGAGAAAGTACAGCTATTTTTTTAAAAAACAAGTACATTTTCTTTTGGGATAACAAACTCTTACCTCTTCCTGAAAATGATGTGGTAAAAGTTACAAATCAGCAAAAAAAAAATCACTAGTCAGGCCAGTTTAAATTTTCCCTGTATCTCTCCTTCCACCACCATTTTCTCAACTTTCCTGCCCTAACTGAAACGTCTTAGAGCAGGGGCTGATTTAGGAAATATACTGACTTTGCCTTGATCTGCACATTTCATATTTTGGCGTTAGGTAGATAGGGAGATTTATGGAGAGAGTAAGTTCATCCTTATAGAATTAAACTTATGAAACTTATAACAGGGCCCCAGCAATTGTCTAGATGAACCTCATGTCACCAGCAGTCCAGACCACTCCTGTGTCTGTGAGGACATAGTGAATTCGGATCCTGTAGGTTGGGTGTGATGAAAGCCAGTGGGAGATTTTAAGGCACTCTTTGTTCTTGATGTCAGATCTGCAAGTGACTAGATGTGATTTCATAAATACTCATCCAGGTTAAAGCTGATGCAGGTAGGGCCTTGGGCCAGTATTGGGAAAATGTAGAGTAGGGGCAGTCAGGGTTCCAGACTCATCCCGAGAGGAAACTAGGTGAACAATAAGAACAAAAACAGAGGTTTAGCCGGGACAGTGCAATGGCATAGGCCCCAGAAGTTCAGGCCTTAGGGTAGAGGACTGTTGACAGACCATACCTACTATGAGGAGTCCGGCTTCTAAAACCACTACTTGATAGAAATAATAGTTCATAAGCCTAGACTAGGCTGATGCCATATGGTAGTGTGTGCTCAGTTCTTGTAGTTTCCAGGGAGAAACTACCAACCTTCAAGGAGTTTATCTAAGGACAAAACAGTCTTCATGTAATACTGGAAGCCAACGACATGCTTGGTATGTACTCAGTTTCTAGTATATTGTTTCCAGTTCTCACAACAACCTTGCAAGATAGAGATTATATTATCCCCATTTTACAGAATTGAGCCCAGAGAAATTAAGTAATTTGCGCAGTCATAATAGCTAATAAGTAGCACAGGTGAGAGTCACACCCAGGTATTCTAGACTCTAAAGTCTTATGTGTATTCTGTAGTTCCCTTAGATTATATGGTAACTGTCCCATGGAAATAGACCAGGAGATTAGTTCTGATTAATAACAGAACTCCTTAGAATACTTTTATTTGACAAGGATACATATTTAGGAACCTGTTAAACGTTATTTAGCAAACATGCATAGACCACTTTTTTTTCTTTTTTTTTTTTTTTTTTTTTTACAATGTGCTATGTATTTTGTAATGGATAGGTAGAAAGTTTTGAATAAGGCAGTACTCCTGCTATACAAGAACTTAAAGACAGCTGGGGAAAAGGCCCCCAAATACCAATATCTAAGCAGCACAGGTGCCGTGAGCATTAAGAACTGTGACTTTTTACTATGTGATTGTGGGGGAAATGGGATTTGAAGTGGATCCTGAGTTTTGATGGATAAGAACATTCCAAAAGGAAAAGTCCAGAAAGCAGACATGAATTTAGCCGGTGTGGGAAAGGGTCTATGAATGTAGTAATTGATTTTGCTTGAGCAAAGAGTTTGTGACCAGACTATAGGCTGTAGAATGTTTTGAATGCTAGGGTGAGGCATGTAGGCTTATGTGTGGGTCACACAGAATCTTTGTGAAAGTTTTTGAGCAGGGATATGATAAGACAAGTATGTGTTTTAGAAACATTAACCCAGCAGCAATTTGTAGGAGGAATGATAGTATAGATACCAAGGACAGGAAGAACAGTTAGAAGGCACCTACAAGGAGCACCTGGGGTGGCTCAATTGGCTAAGCATCAAACTCTTGATTTAGGCTCAGGTCATGTTCTCACAACGAGTTCGAGCCCTGAGTCAGGCTCTGCGCGTACAGTGCAGATTCTCTTTCCCTCTCCATCTGCCCCTCTGCGGCTTGTGCATGTGCTCTGTCTCAAAAGTAAATAAATAAATTTTTTTTTTTTTTAAAAGAAGGCACCTGCAGTATTACTAGAAATTACTTCCCTGTCTTTCTGTAGTATATCTTTGAGTATTTATGCAAAAACAAAACAAAACAAAACAACCCAATTAGTTTCTAATTAGGCAAGGCCTTATTTTTCCTAATATGAAGTCAGAAACTGGGTACTTAGTATTAAAAAAAAAACAAAACAAACACATTCTTGTAAAAATTTCTTCCTTCCTTCCTTCCTTCCTCTTTTGAGAGAGAGAGAGGGTGCAAGTGAGCGAGAGGCAGAGAGAGAGAAGCAGGGTTTACTTGAAGCAAGGCTTGAGCTCACCTAAAGCAGGGCTCACGCTCACCTGATGCAGAACTCGAACTCACAAACCGCAAGATCATGACCTGAGCCAAAGTCAGATGCTTAATCGGCTGAGCCACGCAGGTGCCCCTCCTTTTTTTTTTTTTTTTAACAGTTCATTTATTTTGAGAGAGAAAGCACTAGTGGGAGAGGGGCAGAGAGAGAGGGAGAGGGAGAATTCCAAGCATGTTCCAGTGCTGTCAGCACAGAGCCTGATTCAGGGCTCAAACCCATGAACTGTGAGATCATGACCTGAGCCAAAGTTAGACACTTAACCAACTGAGCATCCAGGTGCCCCTCTTGTAAAAATTTCTAACAGGAGACGAAGTGTGTTAAGTTTGAAATGGAAGCTGCCCCTTACATTTCCGTTTCTCCAGTACACCCTCCCCAGGTGAACCCTAGCTTGTTATGGATTTCCCAGCCTCCTTTCTGTCTGTGTAGGGTGAGTTTGGATTGTCCCTAAGGGTTTTTTTTTCCCTTTTTTTCCTTTTGTGCATTTGAGGAACCTTCATTGGACTGTGTACAAATCTGGCTTTTACTTTTAAGTGTATATTCATATGTGTTTCAGTATTTCAACACATAACATACATCAGTTAAAAAGGTGGGCCACATGGTTAATGGTGGTCAGGGTCCTGTTCCTCCTAGACTTGGAGTAATATGTTTTCAAGTTAGGATGGAAAGGATCCTCTCCGCCAATAAGCTTGGAAGTAAGGTTGTTTCAGACCTTTATGCTAAAGTGAACAAAATGGTTGTAAAGTTGAGCATTGGGCAGCCCCACAGCCTCTTCATGTGTGATCTTGCTATTCTTTTTCTCCCATGTCTTATAAAAATTTGAACTTCTTAATAAGGTCCTGGATTACTAATATCTGGGCCCTCAGCAGGCCCTGGGTTACTGATTCTAGAATGTAAGGCAAATTTAAGCCAAATATGTATTTTTCCTTTAGATATATTTGAGTGAATACTTCTCTTTGAACTTTATAATTTTTGAAGTGTATTCTTAAAGAACTTGGGTTATAAAATGAACAGTTCATTTAGAAAACTATAGAGATAGAAGAAAGATTTGCCTGTTCTCTAATTGTATCTTTTATTAAAAGACAAAATGAAATTTTTAACACATACTGAACCTTAATGCTCATTATTTTGAATTGAGCCAAAGCGGTAAATTTTCTCCTTGGTACTCACTTTTATTCCTTTCCTTATTTTTCTTGATGCCTTTCATTTGCCTACAAATAATTCATCTTGATTTTACCTTTCTCTTTTCATTTAGGATGAAGACTTTGTGGGTCGGGATGACTTTGATGATGCTGACCAGCTGAGGATAGGAAATGATGGGATTTTCATGTTAACTTTTTTCAGTAAGTAAATACACATAGTAGGACCACCTCTCACCAACCAGAGTGCTTTGAAGTATGGCCGTATCTGACTGAATTAAAGTGACTAGTTGAACTAATATTTTAATACATTGTATGCATTTGATGCCTCTTATTGAGATGTTCAGGAACTTAGTATACATTTTTCTTAATATTCCTTCTGTTTGTCTTCTCTTATATCTATAGAAAATATAACTGAAGTAGTTATGGGGATGCTGTATTTTTACATGAGCTAATAAGTAAGCCTCATATTTTAGGTCTGCAAGGATCCTTGGCATTGCTCCTACTCAGACCTGACCTGTAGAGTAGGAATTGAAGACCTTAGTCTGATTGATTTTGCCTTTTTTTTTTTTTTTTTTTTTGCAAGCTTCTATTTTCTGACAGATCAAAGTCAGCCGAATTTTTTTTCCCCTCCTTGATGTTATTTTGCATTTATCTGTTCCTGAGTGTCACTTAGAAGTGAGCAACCATTTTTTTAATTTGCGGTATTAAAAAGATTAGATATAAAGGAAAGGCAGTGCTTTTAGAGGCGATGCTATGTAGCTGTCAAGATTCATAGAAGTAGGACGATGAATAACTTGAATCAGATTATTTTATTTACTGAAGTGTAACACATAAAAGGGCACAAGTCATAAGTATACAGTTTGGTGAATGTTAAGGCATTTTTGAAAGTGAATAGCAATAGATATGTTTTCTTGTTTGCTTTTGGGAGGAAGACAGAATGGATGTAGGAGGTAAGGGAAGTGTTATGGTGGATGGGCTGGGCTTTTATCCTTGGAAAAACCATTTAAGCAAAAGCAAGTGTAGAAGGCACTCTTACCATAATAACAGGACATGTTTGACATGTTTTGTTTTTTTTCTTCTCTGCCTTTACAGTGGCATTCCTCTTTAACTGGATTGGATTTTTCCTGTCTTTTTGTCTGACCACCTCAGCTGCAGGAAGGTATGGGGCCATTTCAGGATTTGGTCTCTCTCTAATTAAGTGGATCCTGATTGTCAGGGTAAGTTGTATACCAGAAAAGATAGACCTTTTGAGAAACAAGAAGTGGAATAAGTTTGAATATTTGACTTTTTTTTTTCATGTGTTGTTGCTTAGCATTATCTCTACATTTAAAACGATTTTAGGTTTGTCTTTATTCTGGCTTCATGAAGTTGAACCTAAATCATTTGCAGTTGGTTCATGCATGCAAGTCTTATACTTAAATCTAGTGAATATTGGTGGCCCCAAGGTATCTATCTTACAGGTTGTTCACAAGTTGCTTTCTCTGCTTTTAATGTTTATAATAGGATAATATGTGTGTTTGTTCTGAAATTAGTTGTTTTTATGACAAAAAGAAAGATAACACTTCTTTGGTGTCTCATTAAAAATAGGCATTCCTCTCACCCTCTCACTAATTCTGCTAAAGTTTTAGTTTATCTTTCTTCTTCCCTCTTTCTTTCACTTTGTTTCTCCCCCCTTCTTCCCTCTCTTCAGAGCTCTCTTCCTCCCCTCCAGGGTTGTTTATCAGTAGCATCAGTGGTTATACCAAAATGTCTGGGAGCTGAAACTGTTTAACAAGTGCTACTCCATTAGGGGACTTTATCTCTACAGTATATTAGAGAGAAATCATCAGTGATCTGGGAGTTATCAGGTAGTCACAATTGTTGAAGTAATTTATACTTAAAAAAAAATCTAGTCTCTTAAAGTATACTGCGATTTCATATAAGTTTATTGCTTTTATAGATAAAATCAATGTATCCATCATAAATTGGCATTATAAACTAATTAATGGGTGTTGACTGACAGCTGGAGTTTTTCAAATTTATTTATTTTAACCAGTTAACATTTTTAGGATTGCAAGTTCCTTTGAGAGTCTGGTAAAAGTTAAGGACTTTTCCCCCAGATGGCTAATATATATTCATCTGAGACAAGCCTTCAGGTTAAGAGCCTGAGTCCTAAAGGGGTTTCTCGTTCCTTCTGTCTTAAATTGTTATTCTATTAGGAAATAAAATGCTATATTTTAACACTGAGACTGTGTTAAATTCTTGGACACTGAAGCCCCCAGTAGAAAACAGAGATAAAATTAGTTACCAATCTTTTTTTTAACTAAAATTTTCAGAGCTGACTAAATTTTAAAACTGAATTGAGTGAATCAACTTGTATCAGGATGGCCTGGTCTGTAACAGAAAACGGGTTCAACATGGCTTAGAAAACCGTGGAGCACATTTATTTCCCATGAAAACAAGCCCTGACGTGGAGGATAGTTAAATCAGGGTGTCATTGACATCATTAGGGACAGTTGCCACTTCTGCTCAGCATGTTAGTACAGCTGCTCCTCCCTCAGGGTGAAAACGGCCATAGCAGTTTCAAGGCATCACAGCAGAAGCACAGCAGTGCTCAGCAGAAGAAAGACAACTGTTTCTTCTCTTGCTTTTCTCTCCACATGCAAGAAGACCTTAGCAGCCCTCAATTCCCTTTGGCCAGAATGTGCCATTATTTGGCAAAGGAGTCGAATTATTGTGTTGTACATGATAAAGCTTGCAAAGTGAAGGCATACCTGGAAGAATAGGAACAAAATAATTGGTTCTGTCACTGGGTAAGCAAAGTCAAAGGGTCATCAAAACGTATTTCTAGAAGGATGAATATTACATGGGCAAAAAAAAAAAAAAAAAAAACCTTTTAAAAAATAAACAGACTTGAGCACTGCAAAACAAGGAGTCTATAAGACAAAATCGTATCTCAAGATTGCCTTTCCATGAAAGGAAACGTGTCTGCATATGTCATAACCATTTCAGGTCAGTAATACATAAAATATTTTCATTTAAAAATTTGCAGGAGCTAAATGATAGCATTAGTATGCAAAAGTCTTGTGTTTTGTGTGCCCTTAAGTTGAAACGTGAAATTGTATTTGCTAAGCTGCTATAAAATTGTTTGCTTTATTTTTCAGTTTTCCACCTATTTCCCTGGATATTTTGATGGTCAGTACTGGCTCTGGTGGGTGTTCCTGGTTTTAGGTAAGTGCTTTTAACGTAGACAAAGGAGAGAAAAGATATTTTTAATTTTAGAAGTAAAATTGCTTTTAGTAAACCCTTATCTTGCTTATGATACAGTAATATATTACCAATAGTAAGTATAATTTGTAAAACATTTCTTAAAGGCTAGGTTGTTGTCACCATTAGAGTAACAAGCAGGTTAATAAAAGGTCTCTCAGTGGTAGGTTTTTCCTAACCCATTCGTATATACTTCTCAGGTTTCCCATGTGACCAGTGGGGCATGCTAATAGGACTTACTTTATAGTTTGCGAGTATTTTTCCCCTTGAGAGTATACATGACAAAAGGGTTCACAAACTTAACCCCAAATTATTTATAGGTATATTTTAACAAATTGAACTAACTACTCAGGCATGTATGTGGCCAATCTTCAGTCAGATCTGTCAGCAAGAAACAAAATGTATAGTCTTACTAGACATAACTTCTGGAAGAATCATTATTGGGTTTCTAGAACTCTTTAGTTCAGTACTGGTGAGAATAAGAATGATTTTGCAATTAAAAGAATATAATATGCTAGGCATTTCAGGTTGTTCATCTTAAGATTATCTTTTTTTACTCTGTATTTAAAAATTTTTTCTTCTAAGACATTTTAAAGCAAAGAAATGAACAGTGGGGTGAATAGTTTTGGCTGCTTCTTTCTTCGTGAAGAAAATATTTATGATACAATAACTGACCACCATCACTGTTGTCATTTCTCTAGAACCATAGCAGGATCATCCCGTTCAAGATAGTATAATTGCCTCGCCCACTTCTATGATACCGCTTTCTCCTGTCTCCTGTTTTGGGCCGCCTTGTTACCTTCTTAATCAAGATCCTTGGTGGCAACGCTACTAATGGGTCTAGTTAGCACAGTGTAGCACCCATGCCCAACAGGTGCTTAATATATTCAGGACCTACCTGCTTTGCCCAAGGTGATAGACCATGCATTGGTGAACCTAAATTTTACTTAGAAAATACAAATCTTATATCACACCATCCCCCACTTCCCCAGTAGCATCATCTATTCTACTAATAGTCTTTGGAATTCTAAGGAAAGATAAATCATAACCCCCCCCCCCCCTTAATCTTAAGGCACTTAATAATAAAAATGACCCATAGAAGAGTTACTTTGGAGGAATAGTTTCTTGGCTTGCTTATTCTTGAAAATGTATCTTTACGAAAAAGGGTGACTTTCCTTTATCCCCCAAGCCTAAATTCAGACAAGTCCTGAATGGACCAAAGGAGAGGCATTAAATATGTATTTTTAGGTTGATTGTTGATAACATAGATAATTTATAGAAACTTAATGAACTGATTTCCTTCCTTTATTAAAGTTTCTTGGGAGAAGAATTTACCATACTTGTAATTAGTCATTCTGTTTATCTTACTGCTTACTAGTAAGCGAAAAAACAGTGACACTTAGGATATAACTTGTGCATTTGGATCCAATGTTTAGATCATTTTGGGAATTTCTCTTGCAGAGAGAACCAATTCTTGGGTGTTTTGTTATTTTGTTTGTTGTTTTGCTAGGAACAAGTCTACACAGAGCTCTCAAGCTGGCACTCAATGAGCTACATCTAGCCTGTAGTTATAATTTGTTCTACAGTTATTTTCAGAGGTTTTTTTTAAAAATTAGTTGCCGTCACTTACAAATCAGGAGTTTCCATATAAAGCGTCTCAATTTTTTTACTTTTCTTAAAAATTGGAATATCTAGCAAAACAGGCCTATATTTCCACCTGGCCCCCACCCTTTGACTGGAGCTGAGTTGTAGGCATCCACTCCATATTAACCACTCATTTCACCAGGATTCCACAACCCAGCACGTGATGGGGTAACCCCTGCTCTCTAGTCACTTACTACTTTTGCTGCCAAACAGAATGGGAATGAGGAGTGCTTGCTGAATGGGTACAGATTTTTTAGGGGTCATAAAAATGTTCTCAAGTTAAGATAATAGTTTTGGTTGTACAGCTTTATATTTCTACTAAAATTAAATAAAGCCAGTGAATGGTATACATTAAATGAGTGAAGCTTATGGTATGTGAATTATATCACCATAAAGGTGTTTTTAAAATGTCTCTTGGGGCGCCTGGGTGGCGCAGTCGGTTAAGCGTCCGACTTCAGCCAGGTCACGATCTCGCGGTCTGTGAGTTCGAGCCCCGCGTCAGGCTCTGGGCTGATGGCTCGGAGCCTGGAGCCTGTTTCTGATTCTGTGTCTCCCTCTCTCTCTGCCCCTCCCCCGTTCATGCTCTGTCTCTCTCTGTCCCAAAAATAAAAAAATAAAAAACGTTGAAAAAAAAAAAAAATTTAAAAAAATAAAATGTCTCTTAAGACTCAGGGAAGAGCTCTGAAGGAGGAAGGTCAGAAGAGAGTGAGCTGTCATTAGAGGGGGCATACCCCCTTCCCGGGGGGAGGAGGGGGTTGGTTGTTACAAGAGGTGAAAACTGAATGTAAATAGCTTTCGGTGTAGACTTAGAAAATCAGCCTCACTCCTTCAGTGCCTGGGAAATAAAGGGCAGAGTGAACCCTACTTGTATATATATTTTTAAGAATAGAGAAATTAAATTTAGAGTTGAGAATGTAAGAATTGCTGTAAAAACAAAAACAAAACGAAACAAAATATAAAAAGAATTGCTGTAATAGGTTAAGGGGATCCTGACACCTAGTGGACAGCATATGTACAGTTGACAGAAAAAAAAAAAAAACCTTGACAAGAGGGATGGGGTTTTTTTTGTTTTTTTTTTGTTTTTTTTTTTTGAGAAAAATATTTTATAACCTGTCTTTTTTGGGGGGCTTAATTATTGAAATACTGTTTTGGAACCCAGAAGGTAAGTTTTCATAATGCCTTTCAGTGAGGTTATCAAATAATAGAGGTTTAGCTCTATCTTATTTTTTATTTCCCTTTTAGACCAATTAGATTCTGAATGTGCAAAAAGACTTTCATTTGGGCTCTCAAGATTATGTCTTCTCAATGAGAAATGGAAAATTTTGTATGGAAATCCTTTGGAAATTGCTCATGTTTTGATAACTTATAGCAGAAAAATGATGAAATAGTGCTATCAATAGGGATATTTCTGTGGGGAGGGTGTACTTAATACAGAAATTATAAATTCATTCTTGATTTTTCTTTTTTAAATCAGGTTTTCTCCTGTTTCTCAGAGGATTTATCAATTATGCAAAAGTTCGGAAGATGCCAGAAACGTTCTCAAATCTCCCTAGGACCAGAGTTCTCTTTATTTATTAAAGGTATTACACAAAACGTTATTCTAGTCCCGGTATAATCATGTGATACATTGCCAGTTTTTCTCCACGATCAGAGTAGAGTATGCCCCCTGTAGTTGGAAATATAGAGAAGGTAAGGAAGCCATAGTCCTTGCCTTTTTGGCAGTTTTTAGTTTAGTTAAGGCGTGTTTTCATTAAAAGCTATTGAAATGGGCAAGTTGGAAAAACTACCATAGGAGAAAACATTATCTCATGTTCTGACAGTATAGAAGAGGCAGGGGTCTTCATAGTCTTTGGGAAGCTAGGATATTTGGCTGTAACTATGGGGTCCAGGATCTTTGAATCCTGAATCCTGAAGCCACTGCTTATTGTACCAGCTCCAGAGGATAGCATTGAAAAGGAGCCTTTTAGGCCTAATCACTTGGCTGTAATTACATAGGTCCCCCAATCCCCAGAGCTCCTATGGGAAGAAACCATTGTCTGCATGAGGAACTCCTTTTGCCTAGGCTACTTACAAGCCCACTAAGGCTTCCATCTCTTAAAATTAGTCAGGAGACTTTCCTGGTGCCCTTCTTCACGTTCACACCCTGACATTACCACTCTGGTGGTAAGGAGGGTCAAACCCAAGGAAAGGAAGGGGAACGGACCTTTACCTCTGCCTAGAAGAGGAGGACTAAGCCCTGCTAAGGCTCCTCTTTGATTCCTATGTGGTTTTCTCCAGAGCTTAGCTCCATCTTCCATCTTTAGCTGCAAAAAGGAAGAGCTTTGGAATCTTGGGAAAGAGTATACCAGAGAGAGTCCTCTCTGGTAACAAGATCTGATAGGACTTCTTGGACTTCACTTTGTTCCTTTAAGTTTGGGATGGGTGGGTTGTGGAGAGGAATCTCAAACCACCCTAGGGGCTAGGTTAGTTGAAGATCAGACAAGGCTTTGGGGCTTTTTTTGTGTGTTTTTTGTTTTTAAAGATTTTATTTTAAAGTAATCTCTACACCCAACATGGGGCTTGAACTCACAACCCTGAAATCAAGAGTCACATGCTCTTCCGACGGGGCTAGCCAGGCACCCCCTGAAGATCAGACAAGGCTTTGTTTTAAAGGGTGTACCAGTTGACATCCATCTTAAGTGATACGCAGAAATTGGATAGGGTGGGGTAGATTTCAGAATCACCTAAAGCAGAGTGAAGAGTGTAACAGAGGCAAGGAAGTATGAAGCTTGCTCAAGGGACAGCAGTTTGATTATAGCATAAAGGAGTGTTGAAGGTCAAGGCTGGCAAAGCCAGCTTGAGACAATGGTTTCAAATATCTTGAGCACTAAGCCCATTTGCAGTGGAACAGTAGAATGCATAGAGCAGCCCTTAAAGTCCAGGGACATGTTGGTTCAATGCAAGCTAACCCTTTGTGAACATTAATTTGTTCTCTATTTGCTGTGGGTAGTCATAGTTAACAAAAGTAATCAGATGCTAAGAGTGGAGTTCTCTGTGTTGAAGATTCATGATAGTATCAGGATGTGTGCGTCTAGAAAAGAAACTACCCACCATAATTAATTTGCCAGGTGATGTGAGACAGCGTTAAAACTTTTTTTTTTTTTTTAATGGTTATTTATTTTTGACAGAGACAGAATGCGAGTGGGTTAGGGGCAGAGAGAGAGGGAGACACAGAAGCAGAAGCAGGCTCCAGGCTCTGAGCTGTCAGCACAGAGCCTGACGTGGGGCTCGAACTCACGAGCTGTGAGATCATGACCTGAGCCGAAGTCAGACGCTCAACTGACTGAGCCACCCAGGCGCCCCAGCATTAAAACTTTTTAAGCAACAGGGATGCCTGGCTGACTCAGTCAGGAGAGCATGCCCCTCCTGATCTTGGGGTCGTGATTTTGAGCCCTGTGTTGGGTGTAGAGATTACTTCAAAACAAAATCTTCTAAAAAATAGGTAAAAGTTTTTAAGAAACAGAATAATATGAGAATTTCTTGAATATGACAAATTGCATTAAGCATTTCATATGTATAATTAAATGTATTTATGTAAATAACAGAAAGTTACAGTGATAGATGAGGTCAGATACCTGCATGGTAGAGTATATTCCTAAGGCATTTCTTACAAAAGTTAAAGCATGCAAAGAACTTAGGCTTGTATTGGTTAAAGTAAATTTCTTCAAGGCAGTTTGTACTTTGATTTGAAAGAAAACTTTGTTCCTTAAGAGTGCCACATGTGCTGGATTTTTTTTCTTTTTTTTTTTTTAAAGAAATAAAACATTTGAAGTAGGTTTTATTGCGTGTTTAAATTTTTTTTTTTTAACGTTTATTTATTTTTGAGACAGAGAGAGACAGAGCATGAATGGGGGAGGGGCAGAGAGAGAGGGAGACACAGAATCGGAAACAGGCTCCAGGCTCTGAGCCATCAGCCCAGAGCCTGACGCGGGGCTTGAACTTCACGGACTGCGAGATCGTGACCTGAGCCGAAGTTGGACGCTTAACCAACTGAGCCACCCAGGCGCCCCATTTATTGCGTGTTTAAAAGTATGTGGCATATCCTGAATTTGAATTAGGTTACAAAGTCTGGACTCAGATGGACGTTGACACTGCTGGCCTAATGCCCTAATGTGTTTTTGTGTCTAGGACATCCTAACTTTAAGAGACTTATCAGATGTTCTGTGTAGTTTTATGAAGTTACTATTGTCCTCTTTTTTCTTTCCTATCCATATCCATATCCATATCCATATCCATATCCATATCCATATCCATATCCATATCCATATAATTGGTAACTATTTCTAAGCCTCACATTTAATTCTTACCTGCCAAAGATTCAAAAGTTAATTCTTTTGGGTTGCCATGGTTCTCCTTACAAAGGGTGCCCAAATCACCCATAGATTTCCCCTAATCCATTGATGCCCATATATCCTGAGGGGACAGACTTCTTTCTCTCTCTCTGTCTCTCTCTGTCTCTCTGTCTCTCTCTTCCCCTTTTAATTCTTTTAAAGTGATCTCTGTTTCCAGTGTGGGGTTCAGATTTACAACCCTGAAGTCAAGAGTTGCATGTTCTACTGACTGAGCCAGACAGGTGCCCCCTTATTTCTCTTTTTTAAGAAATAATAGATTCTATAGGTCTAGGCAAATGGTAGCTTTGAATTTCTGAATGGACCAAGATCACACTTCTATTCTCTTCATTCTTCAGTTAGAAGGAAATTTCAATGTTTATTAGGGGATTGCACACCTTCCTCATCTTGCTTCTAACACATAACCAGTAACAGCCAGGTTCGGAAGAAAGCCTGAACTTCTCAGTTTTCCTGTATTGTTAGAGACTGTATTGAGTGGCTTTTGTTCATAGAAATTGGTATTGTTTTGTTTGGATTTTTAAAACTGTCTGAAATGTTTTATAGGAGTATTCTAAATGTAAAGCAAAGTATGGGATTATGATTTGCAGTAGGCAGTCCTTAGTACTAATGCTGATGGAATTGTGAAGGGACATTCTAGGCCCCTGCGATTCTCTGTATTTTGGGGTCAGAAGCCTTATTGTGCTTTAGGAGTTGTCAGAAACTTAGAGCATCTCCTGGTGAAGGGCATCTTAAGTTTCTTTTCTTTTCTATCTGACTTTGCTAGTCTAGTTGATTTGAAATCATTTCTGACATGCCCAGAGGATTCAGAGCTCTAAATTAGGGGTTTGGAGGCTTAGAGCCGCATTTAGAATTCTAATGACTTCCTTACTAATTGTCAGTATCCCCAGAGTGAATCTGAAAAGCCATAATATCCCATGGGACTGAATTTCCTTTGTCCATTGACAGGGATAAGAACTGTTCATCTAGATCCAAATGTAGAATGTTTCTCTAGTTGAGAGGAAATTTAATTTAGTTTGAAATTGTGCTAGCAAACTATCATGGAAGATGTGAAGATTTTATTTTCTTTCACTGAGACTTCTTAACTTTCTTTGATATATATGTCACTAGTTAAAAGCTAGCTGTAGGCTTACTTTTTGCCAGAAAGACACAGGTAGGTACTTTTTAAAATAGCTTTGCCGTAACAGAAAAATAACTTAATTCCCATGCTGTACTAAGGTATGCCATTTTCTGGAAAAGGGTACAAGAATAGTGACTTTTCTGTTCAGGTGACCCAAAATACAGGACACACAAACAAACAAACCTTGAAATGACCCCAGAAGGCCTCTTTCTAATCAGCCAAAGTAGATGTTACAAAAGCCGAACAGTGAGGCTCATGTACTGCTATCATAGGGGCAGCTCTCAGGTTCCCTTTTGGAGCTCATTTAAGCTTAAAAAGGAAATCTGGTCTCCTGCCCCACAGCAAGAAAAGCCAGAAGGAACTGCTAAATGTAGGCCCGGTGGCCTCAAGAAGTGAGTGACTGTGAGGAAGCAGAAAAACAGAACGTTCCTTCTGTATTGTTTCCAAAGAAACAGATACCTTTCAGAAACCTCTTTATCTGAAATGGTCAAAAATGTTGTGTTCATACTTTTTCTTATTTACCATTTTACTGGAAAATAAATTTTTATGGAGTACCACTTCCTCTGATGCTGCCAAGGAACTGAGGGTTTAGCTGCAGTAGTTGGAATGTGGTAGCACAGTGAACTGGTATCAGACGCTGCTCCAGAAGCACTTGTGCCTGTGAAGCCCAAAAGATTTTAAGTTGTTATTTTAACCACATATAAAATAGGAGGGAGGGGCACCTGGGTGGCTCCGTCGGTGAAACATCCGACTTCGGCTCAGGTCATGATCTCACGGTCTGTGAGTTCGAGCCCAGCGTCGGGCTCTGTGCTGTCAGTTCAGAGCCTGGAGCCTGTTTCGGATTCTGTGTCTCCGTCTCTCTCTGAGCCTCCTCCCGTTCATACTCTGTCTCTCTCTGTCAAAAAATGAATAAACGTTAAAAAAAAATTAAAATAGGAGGGAAAAGTTTGTAAGCCCTGGCATTAATGAGATAGGACGCTTTACAATTAGATGATTCCTGTGACCTGTACCTATTAGTTACCAGATATGTAAAATCGTTAAAAAAAAATTAAAATAGGAGGGAAAAGTTTGTAAGCCCTGGCATTAATGAGATAGGACGCTTTACAATTAGATGATTCCTGTGACCTGTACCTATTAGTTACCAGATATGTAAAATTTCCCCCCATATGATGCTATTTTTCCTTTTCTATGATGTTTCCCTTTCTATAAACTTCCCCCTCCTCCTTAATACTTCTCTTAATTTATTAAAGGAAGTTCACCCCAAGTTAAAGTTAAATTTGTTGGACTATGTTGTCAAGTAGCAAGACAGAGAGAGAGACAGTGTGTAAGCAGGGGAGGGCCAGAGAGACAGGGACACACAGAATCCGAAGCAGGCTCCCGGCTCTGAGCTGTCGGCACAGAGCCCAATGCGGGGCCTGAATCCATGAACCGTGAGATCATGACCTGAGCCGAAGTTACACACTTAACCGACTGAGCCACCCAGGCACCCCAGTGGTATTTTTGCTAAAAAAAGTTCATATAACATTCAAGAAGAAATGGTGGTTTTCCTCTTGAGATTAAATGATCTGTAGGCTGATGGTTCCTTTTGTTTCTGAAGTGATCCGATCTACAGTTTAGTAATGATGTCCAGAGTCCCTAACAGCCTTCTTTCCTCCAGTTGTGTTCCACCATTGTTTTTGTGACATCTTGTGAGTCAAGTCTGTCTGGACAGGCCTCCAGGTTTAAGAGAGCAGTAATAATTTTCATTTGGAGCCTGTATAGTAATTGAGATCACCCACTGTTAACCTATCTAGACTCCTTTAGTGGAATTTTATTGTTTGTTGGGTGGTTCTGACTTTGAGGGATCTAATCAACCTCTGTGGAAGCAGCATGATCTAAGGCAAGTGGTCAGATCGTTACCTGGACTATATCATATGTTCTTGCAAATTCTAGTGTTTTAATGAATAAGAACTCTTACATCATTTTTCATCTGTTAATGGAAAGTAATAAAGCTGAAGTTACTTAAAATTGTAGTAAGTCTAGCCTCATTGCAAAAACCTCCACTTGACATAGGCCTGCTGATACACTTTTTGCTTCTGCTTGGTTTTTAGAGTTCCTTATGTTCTCATGTCTTTGTCACTGTACATTCTGAGGTCTCTCAATCTAAAGAAAAGTTGTTCTTGTGTCACTATTACTGGTTTACTTGAATACCAACTGAATTTGGAATTTGGAAAAATATGAACAGTTTAAAAAACCATATATTGATTTCCTCTGTTGTAGCTTCTCTGCATTTTGTCAGCCTTTTAAAGATTTATGCAGTAGTCTAATCAGAAAAGATAGAAAAGAAAGGGCTAGTTCTAGCTTTTACAGTAACCTGGACAGGTAGAAAAGTAAGCTAAGGGTCTCCATATGAGCCCATCCAACTCTCCCTTGGTGCATGATACCACACAGTTGTTTCTCAAATATTTATGAAGTAGTGTGTGTGTCTTCAGTGTTGTTGTGTGGTTTTTTTTGCATTAACGTAGGGAGTCACTTGTACGTTTTCCTGTTAATTCCATGAAAACCAAAAACAAAAATTATTAAAACTGCATTTAAAATACAGAATATATGGGGCACGTGGGTGGCTCAGTCAGTTAAACACCTGACTCTTGATTTCGGCTCAGGTCAAGAGCCCTGAGTCAGGCTCTGTGTTAACAGCCCAGAGCCTACTTGGGATTCTCTCTCTCCCTCCCTCTCTGTCCTTCCCCTCATGCTCTCCCTCTTGTTCTCTCTCTCAAAATAAATAAATAAACTTAAAAATAATATGCAGTATATGGGCATTGTTTTGAGAGTGTTTATTTCAGTCATGTATACTCCTTTTTAAAAATCAGTTTTTTGGGGTCCCTGGGTGGTTCTGTCCATTAAGTGCCTGACTTCATTCAGCTCAGGTCATGATCTTGTGTTCATGAGTTCGAGCCCGTGTCGGGCTCTGTGCTGACAGCTCAGAGCCTGGAGCCTGCTTCAGATTCTGTGTCTCCCTCTCTCTTTGCCCCTCCCCGGCTCACGCTATGTCTCTCTCTCTCTCTCTCTCTCTCAAAAATAAATAAACATTTAAAAAAAATTAGTTTCTTTATCAAATTTTTTCAGAAATATATGCCCCACAATACATTGACTTTTTTGTCTGATTGATTGAAAGAAGTATCTGTGATACCTGTGAGTTTACAGTTATTCTTTAACTTTGCAGTGCTCTAAGTACAGCATGACATCATTGGCGTCCTTTGTGGAAATCTTCCTTGTGTGAGATCTGGCAGAATTGGCAGGGTAAACAGGAGCTTCAGGTGTATTAGGAAAATTACCTGTGCACTTGGATTCTACCGTCTCTTAGTCCCCAAGTTTCAGTCATTGCTGTGGAGGTTAAGTGCAGGATGAAGGAAGTGTTACTTGCGTTTTGTTATGTTGTTAGGACGTTTGGAGAGACAGATCGATCCCTGGCTTCGTGGGCTTTAGAGAAAGCATTCAAGTTCTTCCTAGTTCTAGAGTCCTTGGTAACTTTAAGAACTGAAATGTTAATGTTTATTGAATAGTATGATGTCAGTGTAGAGTAATCTTAAAGCTATGTTAAAATCTACTTGTGTCTGCAAACATCCTGCCTTCTTTTGTGACTACATCCTTCTCTTGGCCAAAATAACAAGCTAACTAGAGTTTCAATATTCAATATCCTTCTCTGGCAGATGTTTTCTGGCAAAGGCCTTCCTGCGTTTATGAATTCTCTCTCAAGAAGCAAGAGAACACCTGCAGGAAGTGAATCAAGATGCAGAACACAGAGGAATAATCACCTGCTTTAAAAAAATAAAGTACTGTTGAAAAAGATCATTTCTCTTTATTTGTTCCTAGGTGTAAAATTTTAATAGTTAATGCAAAATTCCATAAACTTTGAATCATTAGTGGTTAATGTTTGAAAAAGCTCTCGCAATCAAGTATGTGATGTATTAATAATGCCTTATCTATTGTTTGTAGTTATTTTAAATAGCATGAGCCTTGTCCCTGTAGTCAGTAGGGGGCAATCTTGCTTTATTCATCCTCCATCTCAAAATGAACTTGGAATTAAGTATTTTAGTGTAAGATATGTATAATGCTGGCCATTTTAAAAGGGATTTTCTCAAAAGTTCAGATTTTTGTTATGACTGCATTTCTACGCATAATCCATACTTGCTGTTAAAATTAATCTAGAAATTTATTCAGTTGTACTGTGAACACCTGGAAGCAAAATCATAGTGCAAAATGCATTTAAGGTGTCGTCAGGATTAAGTTAAGTTCTTAATTGATGAATAATAAGCATTAATTTTTTATAGTCTGTATTCTAAATTTTGCAGTACCTTATTGTTCTGTGTTATGTACCTAAGAAATTGTAAAGGTGTTGTCACTATAAAATAAAAAGGACAAGGACAATTGCAGCTTAATTACTAAAATACAGTTGATACTTTATTATTAAGAGTCCTACTCACTCTTTCTTTCTTTCTTTCTTTCTTTCTTTCTTTCTTTCTTTCTTTCTTTCTTTCTTTCTTTCTTTCTTTCTTTCTTTCTTTCTTTCTTTCCTTGTCTCCTGATGATTAGGCCAAGGGCTGGAGTAGGGAGGGTATTAGATACTAAGGAGCAAAGAAAGAATTAGTTTGGAACTTTTGAGATGATCCCTAACATACTGTAGTACTACTTGCTTTTATAATGTGTTAGCAGAAACCGATGAGTTATAAATGTAGAATGATGTGCTTTCTGCCAAGTGGTAATTCACCTTGGTTTGCTATGTTAAAACTGTAAATACAACAGAACATTAATAAACGTCTCTTGTGTAGCAACTTCTGCTGTAGATTAGTGTTTAATTTCTTGGTTTGCATTTGTTCATTGCCAAGGCAATTTTTTTCTAATCTTTATTCATACAGAGTCATGCAGAATCATTCATTAAATTAAAAAAAAAATTGGTTTGGAGCCAATTTTTTTCTTTTTCTTTTTTTTTCAGCACAAAAAGTTCCCTTCTGTTATTCTCAGTACATTCCTAAAGATGTATGTGAAAATTGGTTCTGCAAAAGATAATGGACTAAATACAGAGGAGTTGTAGAGATCTTAAATCACTCCAGAACTCCCAATTATGCTTCATTTTTTAGACCTAATCCTAGATAGTTTATTTCCAATATTTTCTGCATGTTTCTTGCCTTTGCTCTTTTTCTCATTTGAGCACTATCCACTAGTTTAAGCCCTATGAGAACCCGGCTGAGGCGAAAGACTCCTCATTCCTCCGTTTCTATTCTTGTCCCAGTTGTGTTAAATTTAAAGTCCCGTGGTTCTTACAATGTCAGCCATTTGATGTGTCCCCCCCCTTCTTCCACTTACTAAATAAAATATAAAGAACAAATGCAGCATGCAGCAAGATGGTCATGTAACTCACAGATCACCAGCGTGTATGGCAGCTGCAAATGTTCTTTTATCTCCTGCATGCAAATATCTGGGATCAGCCTCAGAAGTCTGTTTAGGGGTGTCAATATGTAATGCATAGAAGTGTAGGTTGTTTGAGAGCTAAATAGGAGAATTGAGGGCCTCCTGGATGGACATTTCAATGATCATTCCATCTTGTTTGTTATTTATAATAGTTATATATTCTTGTTCAAAAGTTATATTTTGCAGTAGATAAGCAGGGGGTTTTAATGAAAGTCTCTTTGAACCTCTTTGAAGATTTTTACATTTTGAATTAGATTATGCCAACAGTATAATTTGGAAAATTTTATAGCCTATATCGTGTTCTAAGTTTAAGAATGAATATATCTCCAACAATCATAATAAATCGGGATGCATGCAAGAGAGAACTATTGAAATTATCTTACAGGACAAAATAGAAGGTCTCTAAACCACATAAACTGGAACATTATAAACTCGCTTTGTGTTTAATCTTTAGGTCCTTGTGCCTTATTTGGTTTTGTATATTCAAAGGACTAAAACATTTGGAATTTCTATTTCTACATATTTGGTGGTCTTTAAGACTTTGTCACATGTAAATCTATAGTTTGACATGCTTTCAAAGTACTTAGAAGGATGATTTCTCCTTTTTCTTTTAAATGTTCTAAATATTAAGGTCTTTTCAGACGTGTCAAGTTGGTACCATTTGATACCTAGAGTCCTTAACTATTAGGATGGAAATATTTATACTGTCCTATTTTCGTTTTTCTCTCTCATTCTTTTCTGTCTCCCTTCGGTAGTTTCATTATTAAGAATAACCCTTTCATATGAACTATTTGAAAGGGGATACTGAGGAACCATTTATTTGGCTAAGGTGATGGAATAAACTGCCCTTGATCCTGAACTAAGGGACAACTAGGGCTTACCTATGACCACAGAGGTCCCTCATGCCTCTTACTTCTGTTCATTTGGAATTATACAAACTATGTTTAAAGGATTCTGTGTAGCAGTTTCTTTTTTTCAGAAAATTAGATTGCTTTGTGTGGGAATAAAAAGTTATTAAAATCTTGTTAAAAAATTATGAGTGAATATCTTTACTATCGGGGTCAATTTTGTTTACAGTTTTAAAGAAAACAAGATTTTTAAGGAAGTAAATGATAATACTTAAAATTTTTTGTTTGTTCATTTTCTTGTTAAGTATGACTTGGGCTCTGGCCCACCACGAGTCATTCGTGGTACATAGGAAACTTCTTTTGACCTTCACTATATTCTCCTACTAGAATATACTTTACTTAGCCATAAATTGTTTATATTTAAAGGAAGAAATAACTACTGAAAGGGAATTTCAGGGCCAGGAGAAGTGAAAATTCAGTTTAAGTGGTTGCTGAGGTGGCAAGATTCTGAGGTCAGAATCAACAGAAATGTACCCCACAAATGGAGTGTTCTTTAGTTTTGAATCCAACCCTACCACCTCTTCTCTGTGTCCGACCTTGAAGGTTAATGTGGTAGATACTGGAAAAGCACTTGGCCCTGATTCCATTATATCCCAATAATCAAATTTTAACTTCCGACATGCCAAGGCTGGACGTAGAGATGTACGTTCTTGTAAAATGTGCGGGAATATCTTATGAACAGGAAGCTGTGGCCCCTGTGCCCTACCTGAATCTGGTTCTTGGTGAAATCTCAGTGATGGATACAGGTAAGTTGTAAGATGCAGTTTAATAATTTTCAGAATCTGCTATTGTTTTCAGCTATTTAGATTTTCACATTTTTAGGCTTTGATTTAAGAAATGATGAGAGGTGTAACAAAATGCAGATAAGCTCCTATGGATGGTTGGTGCATTCTTAAAATTGTGTTTTGCATATTTTTAATGCCTAAATACTACTTGTAGTCTATAAGGTACATGAGGCGAATTGAGCGAGAGTGTTTGTTAAACCAATATTGAAGTACTCTTGCTTTTGCGTATAGCTGTATACCTTTGTATATGTGTATGGTTGTAGTCATTTAGAGTGCCCACAAAGAGAGAAGAAGTGTTCTTTGAGAGATAGCCTCTTAGTAATCATGGTTTTCTGTAGGCTTTGCTACTAAAGTGGAGAATATCTCAAAGAAATACACCAGGAATTCCTGGAGGGCAAAACAGGTTTAGGTTGAGAGTAAAAGGTTTTCAGGAAGAAAAGAGTTAGAGAAACTGATTTTGTATCATCTCTAATCTAAAAAGAGGCTATTTTATAACTCAGTTCATTGTATCACCTACAGCTTGATGGCCTTATAGAAAGACCTGTTCTTATGGGAAATCTGTGAATGGAGATTTGATCTCCTGAGG
This sequence comes from Panthera pardus, assembly GCF_024362965.1. Classification (NCBI taxonomy): domain Eukaryota; kingdom Metazoa; phylum Chordata; class Mammalia; order Carnivora; family Felidae; genus Panthera; species Panthera pardus. Next base: position 120,899,622 of record NW_026526765.1, on the reverse strand, counting down.
ACAGTGTCCCTGTCTCTAAATTCAAAGTAATCCAACTAATGCATGGCATTTTGATCCTTCCAGTCCTCCTGTTATTTTTAGAATTTGAAACTTGTAGGATATGTCACTCAAGTTTTGGTTTAAACCCTGTTTTTACTTAAAAGTCTTTCGTCACCAAAAAGCATTGTTTTCTGATGGTGAGAGTTTTAACTCTTAAGTTCAATTGGTGAATTACTAAGATGTAAACTGAAAGGCAAATCTCTTAAACCTGAATATAGAATATATGAAATGTATGAAATATATGCCAGTTTCATCCAAGTCAGAAACTGAGATGCATTTGTGTGAAACAGACCTCTCCCAATCCTGCTTTGTATGTTGTTCTTCCTGTTCTAAAAGTGATTAGTTTTTACCATTTATATGGGAAATGAAATGTTTTACAAACTTCCCCATCCATGTGTGATTGCAGGTTTATAGACACCAAAGTGGTGTCCTTTAAGTCTTACAAAGATAAATGCTGAGGCTCTGAGGAGACAGTAGTCCTTGTTCATTAGTTGTCTGGGAGTTTCAAGAGTGGTAGAGAAAGCCTGGGAAACAAGAAAATGGGTCAGAAACCTAAGACAAATCTCAAATAGAAAAGGTGATTTCTTGACACAAAGCATTATCAGCTAAACTACAACTAAGCACGGGCTGCCCTCTGACTATGAAACAGCCTGATTCTTCTCTGAAATTCATCCAGAGCTGCAGTGATTTTCCACCTTGCAGAGTTAGGGTTTGCATTCATGTCCCCTACTGAGAGCTGCTTCCCCCATTTAAGCCACTTACTTCCTGAGCCAAGTAGAGGATTGAAGCAACCTATTATCATAACTTGGCTAGAGTTACACTTGATGAAACCTCCTTCTTTTCTTTTGCACAACAGTTAGAAATGCCTTAAATGTCCCCTTATGTGAGGTTTTAGAAAGAATTTTGCCATCTGCTTACTGATTTCACATCTTTATTTTGATGGGACATTTCACAGGCTGTATTTGGCAGTCACTGAGTTCAGATGTCATTCTGGTTATTTGGGCATGTTCGTTTCTTCTCTGATGATCAACTTGAGCGATTTTTACATTGATGATTTCTTTCCAGTTGATATTTTAATTGGAATTTCAGATTATTAGTAAGTGAGCCACTTGATTTCTTGGATCAGTATTTTTACCAACCCTTTTATTACGAGCATCATTTGGTAGCATGTAGTTTTTAAAAAAGTGGATATTGGTGGCCGAAAGAAGCAAAATTAGCAGTCCATGTTTTTCTAGGTTTGACTCAGTGACTCTCAAACCCTGGATCTGTGTACATATCATGTATATGAGAAAAACCTTTTTTGGGGTTGTTCTGTATGTTTTCCCTGAGGCTGTATGTGTGAAATGGGGTTTAATCTGTAGGTAGGTCTCCCACCCATTTTTGGCACAAGCCCATCTGTGATTTGGCAGTTTCCTAGATTTGGTATTGAAACAAAACTTTGTTTCTCTAACATCGATCTTGTAGAATTGTAAATAGTCAGACTTGGTTCCTGCAGCAAGCAGTACCATAGAGCTTCCAAATAAGGATCATGGTGGGTAAGTACTCATCTTGAGCCTTCACTTTCCATAGAAGGTTGAATAGAAGAAATTTGTAGAGCTGTGTACCTACCTACACTTAAAAGTAAGAGTTAATTTTTCATTAGAATATTTTCAGGGCATTGTTTGCTGGGTAAGATCAGAATTAGTTTGTCTTCAAAATAGGTCTGTAGGTCTTCTCAAAGCTCATGGCTACAGTACTTTCCTCTGTTTTATGGCAGGACTGTGGGAAGGAGTATGTTTGCAGAACAACTGGGAAAGCCATAGAGAAATTAATTGCTAGAATTAATTTGGCTAAGAATGATTGTGGACTCTTCCTCGGATGTCCTTAAAATAAAGTAGATTGTTGTCTGTTTGAAATGGTTTAAGGGTAAAGGAAAAGGAATGGATTAGCGGGCCCCTTAAAATCCCCAAGAGCTCTAGAGGTTTGTATGTGGCCTATGTCAGTGACAGATGGAGTAGTAAGTTGGACAGATGTCACATCTGCTGTTCTCAAGGCCATGCTTATTTTTAATGTGGTGACCTTATGGGAGCATTGTCCTAGATAGTCTGCAAGAGGGAGAAGAGTGTGTCTAAACTTCTGGTAAACCTAACTTGGGAGGCATATTACCTGCTACTACATAGGTTTTAGGATCAAATAAGTTACACTTTGCTCAGAATTCCAAAATGAGAAAACAAAAAGCAACCTCAAGTTTCTGAAGCCATTTTTCAAACCTCTGTATATTCTGAGGGAATTTTGTTTAGGTGGTATTAGTAAATGTTACCTTTACGAATCCTTCCCCTAAGGGACTATGGCAAGAAGAAAGAAAGCAGATTAGGTGGGTAAGGAGGGCCCTAGAGGAAATGAAGTCTGACTTGTTAAGAAAGGACTGATAGAAGAGGGTAGCAAATCGGTTCCTTTTGTTCTTTGCTCCTGCTTTAATCCTTTAGACTCACAGGATAAAATTGCCAGCTAATTGCTAGGAGCCTCCTATAAAAGAGGATTGGCCTAAATTGAAGAATAAACTTAGAGAGTGACTAAGGATTTTTTTTTTAATTCCTCCTTTATTCGGGTCACTTTTCTTTACATATGATTATGTCTCCAAGAAGTGGTTGGATACCCTCTTGAGAGGTTTTCTTTTCAAAAAAGAAAGAAAAAAGTCCCTGAAATTCCATAGACTCTCTTCCCCCTCACTGTAGCCTTTTTGTAAGAGTATGATGAACTGAATTCACTAGACAATAGTTTAAATTAAAAAAAAAAAAAAAAAGACAACTGTGTTGCATAGCGGCATTTTTATACAAGTAACTGATTGGTAGAAGTATATTGACCATTTTTAAGTGCAATCTGATCTTTCAGCAGGAGATATAATTGAAGTGTCAGAGAATTTAATCTGCGTACAGACACTGAGGACAAATGATTGTGTTTTTATCTTGGTGCCAGTCTCCAATCATTTCCTCATTGGGTACTTATTTTCAAATAATACCTGATCCATCCAAAAACAGTATGCTAAAAATTGTCATTAAAACATATCAAGTTTTAATAGCAAGCCATGGATACTTTTACTGCCCTTGATTTATTGCCAGGTGTATTTTCTTAGAAGGAAAGGTAAATAAATGTGTTCTGCAGAAAATACGTAGTGTAAGTCAGTCCCAGTAGCGGTTAGGCTATTATTTTTTAACTAGATGGTGAAGCATTTACACACTTAGTTTATTAGTGACCTTCCCATAAAATTTTTAGGAACACAGGGCCAAGCAGAGGTCATAAGTTTATCCAAGCTGGCCTTGTGGAGCACTGCTTTGGGTGACATCACACAGCTGAAGAGAAGCCAAGACACCTGCCCCACATCTTCACATTCCAAATGGCCTTGGCTGTACCTCCATCTACAGGGCTTTATTCCCTTCAGAAAGACTTATGGGTGAAGTTTAGATGATCACCTGTGTCCAAACTGATAAAACTACTTTGGAAAACAAAGTTCTACTTTTATGTATTATAAATCCTTGTGCCTTGGCTTTTTAGTTTTAAATCACTTAACTGAGATATGACTGACATACAAAAAGCTATATATATTTTTTTTTTTAAATTTTTTTTAACGTTTATTTATTTTTGAGACAGAGAGAGACAGAGCATGAACGGGGGAGGGTCACAGAGAGAGGGAGACACAGAATCTGAAACAGGCTCCAGGCTCTGAGCTGTCAGCACAGAGCCCGACGCGGGGCTTGAACTCACTGACCGCGAGATCATGACCTGAGCCGAAGTCGGACGCTTAACCGACCGAGCCACCCAGGCACCCCAAAAAGCTATATATATTTATTTAATGTAGACAACGTGAGTTTGGAGATAAGTCAATCTATGCCATAAACATCCAACACCTTCAAAAGTTTCTTTTTGCTTTCTTTATCACCATCTATGTTCTTTCTTTTTTTATTTTTTGGTGATTACAAAAAAGATCTCCCTTTTAAAAAAAATTTTTTTTTAAGTTTACTTATTTATTTTGAGAGAGAGCACGAGTTGGGGAGGAAGAGAGAATCCCAAGCAGGCTCCGCACTGCCAGCACAGAGCCTGATGTGGGGCTCAAACCCACGAAGCCACAAGATCATGACGTGGGCCAAACCCAAGCATCAGACTCAACTGACTGAGTTACCCAGGCACCTCAAGATCTGCCTTCTTAGCAAAATTTTAAATGCACAATACAGGGCTGTTAACTCTGGGCACTACGCTATATAGTAGATGGCTAGGACTTAGTCATCTTGCATAGCTGAAGTGCTCTGACTTCTTGGATACAGATGTTTTAGGCCTTTATTTGATAAATATTTACGAGCTGATTATGATGTGTATGACCTTGCACTGGCTATAGCACATGCAAGCTTTGTAGAAGAGAGCCCCTGGTTGCAAGGAGGTTCTGGCCAACGGTGAGGGCTGGGCAGGACACAAGACAGTGGCTCCTGTCCAGGAATCTTAATAACACCATAATTTTCTCTGCCTTACTTGCATAGCAGTGGGAGAATCTGTTTATACATTACCTGCCTCAAATTTCGTTTTCACCAGAAGGGCACTAAAGATCTTCATAAAACCAAATACCCTTCAAGGAAAGAGAGATTATTGCCACCTGGGGAAGCCACAGCTGCCCAAAGAGCCAACAAGGTTGGAGGAGGGTGCATCTCAGGGTGCTGTGAGTCTGGGACCTGGAAAACCAGCTGCAAAGGGAGGTGCAGGCCTGAGTGCACTGAGCTGGGACTTAAGCCCTCACTCCCCATTTCCTAGCTGTGCAACCTAGGTCATTCGCTTGCCTTAGCCAAGCTTTGTTTTCCTAACCTGTGTTCTGGAATATTTTCTCACAGGCCTGTTTTTAGTTCTAAATAGGATAATGTAGGTAAAGTGCCCAGCACATAGAAGATAGCTCTTTGCAGCTCTTCAGCCAGCTACAGCACTGGGTCCAAGGACGGAACGTTAAAAACCCAAACCTATAATTCAAACCAAGGGCATTCATTTCCTTCTCAGGACCACGTGGCTTCCATAAGTTCTGCCTTTCCTCATTCTTTCTTTCCTAAAGGCTGTCATTAGCCCATCCCTGATAAATCAGACCACTCTTTTCCTCCTAAATTCCTGCTGCCCAAATGAGACTATGACTTACCCTTGCTTTTCTGGTAATACCATCTTGTGTTTATGGAGGACCTTATATTTGTGTACATGTTCATTTGATCCTCACAGATTACCATAAAAGGGATTATTGAGCGTTCTTTACCACCAAGCAACAAAAACCTCCCTCCTCCTGGCAAATAATCTTTCAACACTCAGTCACATCAAAACACTCTATAAATCCAATAAACTCTGATTCTCATTTCCTTTCCTGAGTTCTACAGGCTGAGATTCTGGCCTCCTTTTTTCTTTGGCCATTTGTAGTTCAAGATTTCCCATACACTATCTTTGTGTAGATTTCGGTCTTCAAAGCGTCCTTTGAACCTCTTATCCTCCTTGTTTCTTTCTGCACTTGCCTTAAATTCTTTGCTACTTTCCCCACTCTTCACATATCTTCTTTGCCTGCTTCCCTGCACCTCCCCCAACAAGCTTTCCAGTACTTCTTAGATGACTACTTCTCTTGGCCTTTTCCGGTTCTAAATTCCTACACATCTCTTTTGTATGACCATAGATAGGGCCATTTTCTCCATAGCCACCTTTCCCCTCCTTTTCTCTGCATCTTGCCTCGGCCACGTCAGCCTTGTTACTCCCTGCCTTCCTGACCATCGCACTGCTCCACCCAACAAGAAAGTCATATGCTTTGTTTTCCTTCCTGAGCCCCCCTCCCAGGGTGGTTGCTTCTGGCCTGTGTGTGTGTGTGCCTCCCTCACTCCGCCCTGTAAACCCAGGCCTGCCCACGTACAACCTGTCTGTCTTCTCCTTTTATTTGGGATCTGGGGAGCTTCTCACAGATATGGCCCTGGTCACAGGATCCATGTGCTCACCTCTCCATGTCCCTTCTGTGTGAGTTTGGTTTGTCTTTAGGTAGAAGACATCGAGGTGTCCTCTGCACCATGTTCTTCCTTGCTTTACAGGAACAGAAGTGACTTCCACGGGAATGTGTGGTGAGCTCGAGGTCCCTATGGAAAGCACCTGACAGTTGGCTAGCCCCAATCTGCAGAATCCTGTTGATGTTTCTGAACTACCTTCCAGGAAACGCTGGGATCCTGCAAGCTTCTAATTGGGATTTTATCTTCTAAAAATATCTTTAATCCTTAAGAAATAGAATAAAATGCCTTTATTCAAATGTGTATTCAACCGGTGTAGATACCTGTGCTCTTATTTACAGTCTTAAGTGGAGGGAGAATTAAAATTGAACATATAAATGAGTTGAATAAAAGCACTATTTTATCTGCTTCATAGTTGGGGTATCAATAAGATTTTGTTTATGAAAGATTCTCCAGCTGAAAGAAAAGGCTGGAAAACCACTGTCCTACATGAACACCCCAACTCCTCTCTCACTTGGCCTGAAACTGTTGGGCCATCATACAGTTGTTGTTTTTTTTTTTTTTTTCTCTCTTGATCTTACAGGGGTCTCCAAAAATACCCTGATTTGGGGGCACCTGGGCCGCTCAGTCAGTTAAGTGTTCGACTCTTGATCTTGGCTCAGGTCATGATCTCACGGTTCATGAGATTGAGCCCTTCTTCAGGCTCTGCGCTGACGGTGTGAGCTTGGTTGAAATTCTGTCTCTGCCCCTGCCCTGTTCGCGTATACTTGCGCTCTTTCTCTCTCTCAAAATAGACTTTAAAAAAAAAGTTTTGCAAAAATTAGCCAACAAGTCTAAAATTCACCTCTACTCCTCTACCCCCCCCCCCCCGCCAAATTAACTGTTTGTTCTTTTTCAGCCTGGTTTTTGTAAGTTTATCACTTTAACATAGTGTAGTCCTAGCCTAGTACAGTCTACTGAGATGAGGTCGCTTATTATGCCATTCTGTGTATGTCAAGCATTAAAATTTTTTAGTCTTTTTGCTGTCCTGGAGATTCTCTTGCCTTTTCCTACTTTTCAGCAAGTTCTAATGAATCCTAAATGATAGTGTTTTATCGTGTGTGTGTTTTTTAAGTCTATTTATTTTGAGAGAGAGAGCTCACATGTGTATATGAGCAGGGGAGGGGCAGAAAGAGAGGGAGAGAGAGAATCCCAAGCAGGCTCCACTCTGTTAGTGCAGAGACTGACCTGGGGCTTGATCCCATGAACCATGAGATCATAACCTGAGATAAAATCAAGAGTCGATGTTCAACTGACTGAGCCAGCCAGGTGCCCCAATGATAGTGGTTTTTAAGCCAACCTCTAATTCTTTCTACTATTTCATTGATAAGGACAATAACTAGGCTTTTGCAGCAACTATAGTAAAGGCTTCCTATATGCTTTTTGTCTTTCATTGACAGGGTGTCTAAAAGAGATCAAGTTCTCCATACATCTGAAATTCACTTCCAATTCTTTGTCTCTAGGGATTAAACTTACAGTAAATATGTACATTATTGTGCTGCAGATGCCTATCACAGACAGTAACGGGTACCATGTATTGACCATTTACCATGTGTCAAATATGCTGCTTCATTCTTTATGCATATTACCTCATTTAATTGCCTTTGAGGTAGATAGTACTATTATCCTTATTTTATACTTTATTTATTTTTTAGTGTTTATTTATTTTTGAGAGGAAGAGAGCATGAGAGGGAGGGTCACAGAGAGAGGGAGACACAGAATTCGAAGCAGGCTCCAGGCTGCTGTCAGCACAGAGCCCGACACAGGGCTCGAACCCATGTACTGTGAGATCATGACCTGAGCCGAAGTTGGACAGTTAACCGACTAAGCCACCCAGGTGTCCCCTTATTTTATACTTTAAAAAAGGGAGGCTCAGAGAGGTTAGCTGACTTGCACCTTAGGGCTCTTAAGTGGGAAGCCCAAGACTAATTTGGTTTATGCTGTCGGAGCACAGCTGTCATGCTGTCGGAGCATGAACTCCATATGGTGATATGATACCTGCCCCTCCTATGAGTGCATCTGCTTCTATCCCCTCTTTTTATCCTCCTTCTTGATCCACTCTTTAACACTATTCCTTTCTCTTCCCCCAGAGCTCCTAGCCTGCCAACTTGGCTTCATTGGAGGTGGCAGTGGGGGGCTTCTGGCCTGGAGACATGGAACATCTACTCTTCCACACCTGCCTGAGATGTCCTCTGGTCTTTGAATGTTGACCTCAGACTCCCCAGCTTGGACCGGAGAGTTATTTATTCTCCTTCTAAGCCAATGAGGCAGGCCTGGATGATGATATGAATCTTTCTAGCCATGGCTCAAATGAAATGATTTTTCAGGCTCTTAGAGCTAGAGAGATAGGACAAGATCCAGGGGTCTTCATTCTCTCCAACTAAGCAAATTACCTCTTGAGACAATATTTTGATACTAATTTCCTATTAACAGTTTACTTTTATTCAGCACTTTAGTGCCCAAATGCTGTTATAGTGCTTTTCATGCATTATATCTCTTTTTTCATGTTTATTTATTTTTGAGGGGGGTGGTGGGCAGAGAGAGAGGGAGACACAGAATCTAAGCAGGCTCCAGTCTTTGAGTTGTCATCACGGAGCCCGACGCAAGACTTGAACTCACAGACCGGGGAATTATGACCTGAGCTGAAGTTGGATGCTCAACCGACTGAGCCACCCAGGCACCCCTATATCTTTTTTTTTTTTTAATGTTTATTTATTTGGAGAGAGAGTGAGTGTGCAAGCAGGAGAGGGAGGGAGGGGCAGAGAGAAAGAGGGGGACAGAGGATCCGAAGCAGGCTCTGCACTGTCAGTGTAGAGCCTGATGCAAGGCTCCAACCTATGAACCATAAGATCATGATCTGAGCTGAAGTCGGACCCTTAACTGACTGAGCCACCCAGGCACCCTGCATTATATCTTTTTAATACTATAAAAATTCAACAAAAATATCCCCATTTTATTATCCTCATTTTGCACTGAGGGAGCTGGCTCAGGGAGCCAGTAACTTGCGTAATATCACACAGCAGATAGAACAAGACACTCTTGACCACTAACTGATACTTCTTCCCCCTTCTCCCTTTTTTCTCACCAAAGGTAATCCATGTTCATTATGGAACTATGTCAATGCTGATTTTTAAAAATCTTCCTTCTGTCAATAAGGCTAAATCTGGAGTACTTTAACCTCTTAAAATGGCACTGATTCTCATGTGTACATCTGTGAACCTTCATGGGAAGAGTATTTTTCCCATGAATTTTTTAAATGAAGTTAAAAAAATTGAACTTTATTCTTTTTTAGACTCGATATTTAGGTTAAGATCCACTGCAAATGTGAAGGGAAACAACCTTGATCGTTGGCTATCCTCTAATAGAGCTTTATGGTAAATACTTTGTCCAGTGCCTCTCAAAATTATAACATGCATGTGAATTCCTAGGAATCTTGTTAAAATGTAGATTCTGTTTTCAGAAGTCTAGTCTGGGGCTCAAGATTCTGCATTTGTAACCAGCTTCCAGGTGATGCTCAAACTGCTGGGCCAGGAGAACCAAACTTTGAGAAGCAGGAGCAGTGTTCTAATCTTACTTAATTTTCAAGAAAGAAATTCAAATTCAACTATTACTTTCCAAACTGTTTGCTAAATAACCCAAGCCTCAAATGATTGTTAGAAACAACCCCTGTCCTCAGGGTCCATAGCATTCTGATTTTCATGGAATTTTTTGGGCTTGACCTTGACTCCCTTTTTGGTTTATATTAGTGCATGCAGGTAAACTCTCCAGTTTCCACATCATTGCTTTGTAAGCTGAGTCATTCCTCTCTCACGAGTAGGATGTTATTTGGGTCATGGCTTGAACCAGCCCATGTGTCCTGCTTGAAGGTTCTGCAGTAAATTTTCTAAGAAAAAATGTTGTCAATATCACTTTTTTGAGACGTCTCTGTGAGTTGGGGCAGGGGGCAGGGAGAAAGATTTGGAAGCTCAGGATTGAAGATCAATGTGGTCTTGCCTGTGTGCCATTATTTGATAAAGTGTAGCAAAAGTCTGCCTCTTTCCTACCCCCCATTCTGCCTGCTCTGAGCCTTGGCCATGTGCAGAATGGACTCTGGATGGCAGTTGTGGATGCTCAGCACAAAAGGTTTCTTGTTTGCTAAAGGGTCTATCAGTGTTTAAATAGAACAGGCGGAAGCACAGGCACACCGTATCAGCAGCTTATCGGGGCCCATGGCTTTCCATGTACATTTGCTAGTCACTTGAGTTTACCCAGCTCCATCAGCACTGAGTTAAAAATTGCAAGGCCAGGCTGTACAACAAGGGGAACAAGAATAGGTCAGTGACTGAATACAGGGGTTTGTATGGGTCCTTGGACCTTACCTGCATTCTGCCCATGGAGAGAATGAAGCGTGGTGGTCTGTGTATTAAGAGGCATCAGAGGGTCACCTGGGTGGGTCAGTCGGTTAAGCATCCAACTCTTGATCTCGACTCAGGTCATGATCTCATGGTTCGTGGATTCAAACCCTGCATTGGGTTCTGCACTGCCAGTGTGGAGCCTGCTTGGGATTCTCTCTTCCCACCCCACTGTCGAAAAAAAAAAAAAAAAAAAGTGGCACCACAGGGAACCGAAGTTCGCTTTAGAGAACTGGGAGGACTCCAGAAGCTAGGATGACTCCAGTCCTCCCTGGGGCAGAAGTAGTGGAGATACATCTTGTGACCCTGGCTCTCCATTTTAGCTTCCCAGGTTTGTAGTCAGCCGAGGGAGTGGTTATAGAAGGTGTCCACTATGAATACCTACAATTGTATGTACTTTTGGCATTTGCAAGCGTGCATGCACATTTATCCGGGAGTGGATCCATGACCCAAAGGGCCAAATGTTCCTGTACTAGTTGGGCTGCTTTTTCTTGGAAGGCAATCTTCAGGAGAGAGATATGGGCAGCCTGCTTTACAAACGAGTCCTTTCCATTTATAATCATTCCTCCCAGGAACTTGTTCCATGCCAAGTGCTTTGCAAGCTGCTTTATAAGTATTACCTCATTTAATTCTCAGAACAATCTCCTGAAATAAGAATTGTTATTTTTATTTTACAGATGAAGAAACTGAGGCTTAAAGGGTTGTGATGTGTCCAAGGTCACAGAGCTAACTTAAAGATATAGCTACCATCTGAACCTGGGCTTCCCAGTTCCAGAGCTCTTAGCACTGTGGACAGCTATCTCTAGTGTTTTAATACACATGTCTGAGCTTCACACATTCATTGGTTAACTCTAACTGGCAAGAATCATCCCAAACTTCAGCCATCTTCACGCTGTTTGCATGCTTCATGTATTTTGTCCTATTTATATATCATCTATATTGTTAAATTACTATTTAATTAAACATTAAATGTTATTAAATTTATCATCACTTAGCCTCATCCTGAACAATATCCACAAAACAACCATCCATTGTGCCAACCTCATTTTTCTTTGAGTTCACACTAAAATAAGTACATAACCATTACAATGAAAGATTTTATGTCCCACCTTGCATTATCTACGGCACCGTGAGTGTTTTGGTACTGTATGTTGAACAACCCCTTTAAGATGTAAAGGTGCATGTCTCTATGCCATAGAATTGTGGGCAAACTAAAATCACTCCTACAACCCCACCCCAGGCAGCCTTCCCATCCAGGCCCCGGCCCCCCTCATGGGGAGTGGTGCAGGGAACCTCAGGAGGGGGCTGGGCAACCCCAGGGAAGGCACTCTTCTGGTGGAGACCACACTCTGTCTTTCAGGGCTCTAATGAGACAGCAACAGGGCCAAGAAAAAGACTACTACTTAGCTAGCCTTGAGGGGGCTGAAGGATTCCAGGGACTGGGGCAAGAATCTGGACCCCATCACTGTGTGCTCCTGCTGAAGGGATGTGCAGGGATACTGGGGGTTATGGAAGACACGGCCTTGCCATGAGCAGAGTTTGGGTGGTAAAGGGTTCCAGTCGAGGATGAAAGAGGCCTCTAACTAAACTCCAGTTGTTCCTATTTCCAGCCTAACCCAATGTTCCTTCCTAAATTCTACTGCCTCTGGGGCATAAATTAAAGAGAGATTTGGAGTCTTATTGTCTGAAATTGTATGCATTTGACCTACATTGCTGTGTCTTTAATACAAGCAGCTAAAGAATAATTCCTAACTTCCTGACTTCACTGTTTATACTCAAAATGGGCTAAGATCCTAAGTAACCTAGCACCCACACTTTTTTTGCCCCAATAAAGTTGCACTTTATGTGCTAAACTTCCCAGTCTTGGACTTTTAGCAATTTTGTAATTTGGCAATCTCTCTAACCATCAAGCAAGACAAAGGATGGCAGCCTACTCATGCTTTGAGGGGGAAGGATTCCGGGAGTCTGCTCTCTTTCACTGGCCTGGAGACATCAGTGGGAAAGGACCAGCTGGTCCACAGATCTCTGTGACTAGACCCACCTGTAGCAGTAAAGTGACACTGGTCTACCCCACAGCTGATCTGCTATCTTGATCATTCCAGACACAGTGATTGCCTGCCTGGGCTGATTCCAGCTGTTAATATTTCAGTACCAATATGTGGGGAAAAGACATCTGCAAGCAAGAAAGAAAAGTCTGCTCTTGGATTGGGCTGGGCATTTAGCACTGTGACTGTCCTCATCCTTGTGGTTCAGCAGTAGCTGACCCTGGACACTTCTGTGCGAGCTGCAGTAATTCTGGTCCCCCAAACAAAATTCCAGCTCCCTGGGGGTGCAATAGTCATCCTTTACTGTCTGCCCCCCAAAATGGCAGGGCCTGACCAAGAACTCCCAGGTAGAGTACTTTTAAAAATGTCCCTCGCCAGCTTTCAACTTCATATTCCATTTTCCACCCCCACCCCTCTTCCCACCAGGAGCTTGTGGCTTGAGTTTACAGCAACACCAGGCACAAATGGAATGCTGCCAGTCGCAGGAGATTCCAAGGGAGATAAAAAGCACATCTTTGACCACTTCTTTACCAAACAGACCCGAGATGTGTAATTAAAGGCCCCGGGACTCTGCTGGAAATAGGTTTAAACTTGAGGTAATCCCTTCTGGCACTTCCTCTTCCTAATAACCATCAACAAAAATCAAACAAATCCACCTGGCTCCAGCCAGTAAGCCTGTAAACCAGCAAAGGTCACTGGAGGAGCGATAAGAGAAAAAAGCGTCCACAAACAGCGTTACTGGAAACACATGTCGGGACGTGTTAGAAAGTGACTCCTGCCAGGACCATCCTGGCCCCGAGACGAGCCTGCTCTGCTGTCGAGAAACACATTCCGCCCCCGAAAAGGAGAGCTGGTGGCACGCACACGCGCACGTCCACCCTCGTGCACGCCCACCCCCACGCGCGCACGCACGCACGCCCACCCCACGTGCACGCCCGCCCACACGCGCGCACGCACGCACACACCCCCCGCGCACACACCCACACATCCCCCATGCACGCATGCACGCACGCAAGCGTGGGGAAAGACAGCGGGGGAAGCCTAGTAGTGCCGCCTGCCTTCATTTCTACTAAGATGTGTGACTCAGCCAGAGAGAGACGAGAGAGGAGGCCGTTCTTAACGTTTACTTTCCTCCTCTTTCCAAATGTAATGCATGGCCGTTATTGAGGATACTGTTGATAAGAAAAACCGAGAACAAGGTACTGTATTTCCCCCCTAATTCCACCACACAGGGATTGCCCCTGCGAACATCTTGGTGCATCTTCTCCCAGTCTGTTTTTGGTGCATGCATGTGTATGTGGGTGTCAGATATAGAAACACATATGCATGGGAAAGGATTTTTTTTAAACTTTCAAACCGCATTCCACGGTGCAAACTATTTTTAGCCTGGTTTTTGTTTCAGTCTATCTTGAGCATCTTTTTCATCGTCTCGTGTTACATCATTTTAAGTGGCTGAATCGTATTCCATCACCTGACAGCACCACACGTTAATCATCTCCTATTATTCGATGTTTGGGCTGTGTCCCAGTTCCTGTAGCTCCCCTCCCCTCATAAAGCTGTGTTGTGGAAGCATCCTGACTGTTGGTTCTGGGGTTGAAAGGGCGGGTGTGTCCGCTAGCTTGAGCGTAACTAGGTGAGCTCAGCAGCACCTACCTCCGCTTTGGGGTAGGGGGTTTGGGGGGAGGTGGAGAGGGCAAGGCCTGGTAGCATCCTTGTCAGCATGATTTTATATGAATTTGTCACAACAGGAAGTAGGACGAAGGGGCTTGCCTTGAGTATCTTGGGGTAGTGTGCAGTTTCAGATTGTGCTATTTTGAATATCTTGAGTGAGTGTAAATACGGAACCTTCAATCAAAAACTTGAGTACGCGTTCTAAGAAGTTGGAGTACAGCTTGAAAAACACCCCAGGATGGGATTCCAGTTTTGTGCTTTTCAAAAAATTTTCAGCCTTCGAATTCTGCCTGTGATGCTAGTCATTTTGTTCCGACTGACCAACATGAAAAAAAGGCTTTGGAAGGCATAATGTACTTGGCAGTATGTGCATGTTGTAGGATCTAAAAACTGTGTCAATGAATAGCACACAGTGAAGAAAACTGTGGAGTCATTACAGTCACGTTGAAGCCTGGAAATCATGCATTTTCAGTGCCATCTTTGGGAAAGAGGGAGGAAAACGTGGCACTGAGCAGCCTGCCCATATTGAAAAAAAATTCCAGCCCACGGAGACACAGCCATTGGGGTGGATATTTCCTTGGGAGCAGCTGCTTTTGCTATGGCTCCATTTGGCCCACCCACCTACCAGGGACACTTAGGGAAACCCATGTCCTTGGGACCTGAATACCAAGAAAGTGACCCAACTTTGTGTCACACTCTTGTCTTTCCAGAGCCCAGAGGACTCGCTGAGGGAGCAGGCTTGACCCAGGAGGTAGTCTTAGAAGCACTGTTATGCGCACAAAGCTTTATCCTGATTTGGGGAGCCGCCTAGTGCTATCGTCCCCTTGCTCAGGTCTAAGGGCTGGACTGTAAGTAGTGGATCCCTTCTGCCTGGTGAGTCCCCATCACCTGAGAGGAAAATTGGTTGGCTAGAAGCCAGGGGCTGGGGTAAATAGCGACTGGCCTTGATAAGGTACCCACCTGCCTAAGGATAGAGCAGCTAGGCAGGCCACGAGCTGGAGGTGGCCTTCGGTTAGAGCAGGTTCCAGCGAGCCCTAGCGTCTGTGTGCATGGCTCTGTCAGGGGTAATAGTACCCCCTCCCACAGCTGGGCAGAATTTGGAGGGAACCCAGTCCACCGGGAGGGATTCCACAATGATTGGGGTACAGGGAGGAAAGGGTAGGTCTGTGCAGGTAAGGTGGCGATTGGGGTGATTCCCTCTGCATACCTAGTCACTCTCTTTCCCGTCTGCTTTTGGTATCGCCCACACCCTCTGTGTGCTGGGCAGCACGATAGGTGTTTAGTGTATAAAAACAAGATGTTGAGCTTCAGGAGCCTGTAGTCACTAAACTGCAGAGGTAGAGAACCGTCTTTAAATTTTTTTTTTAAATGTTTGTTTATTTTTGAGAGAGAGAGCACAAGCGGGGGAGGGACAGAGAGAGAGGGAGACAGAGGATCTGGAGAGGGCTTTTTGCTGACAGCAGAGAGCCCATTGTGGGGCTTGAAGTCACAAACCGTGAGTTCATGACCCGAGCTGGTCGGACGCTTAACTGACTGAGTGACCCAGGTACCCCTATAGAGAACCCTCTTAAAATATGTTATCACAGTGCAGTGTGAATACAGTAGCAGGAGGAACCTCATGCAAAACATAGTGTTGGTGCAGGTGCCATACTGTGTAATATGTTATTTCTTCTACTTATGATTCTTAGTGTTGCCTTCACAAATGGATTGTAAGTGCTTTTAGGCTAGAGACCAGGTTTCTTCCTGTGACCCTTGCGTGAGCCTCACTCAGTTCAGAGTTCATGGTTAAGTAGTGGTCAGTGCCTTTAAATTGATCAACCAGCCTTGAACCCTGTGACAAGAATGGGGGTGGGGCTGAGAGGTTTGGATATTATAGCCCCACCCTCTTTTGGGGGGAGGAGGCAGAAAAGCTTGGGGCTGGGGGAGAGAGTTGTTAACTCAGGCTCTGATTTCTGAAATGCCTGTTAAGGGGCGCTTGGGTGGCTCAGTCAGTTAAATGTCTGATTTTGGCTCAAGTCATGATCTCACGGTCTGTGGGTTCGAGCCCCGTATTGGGCTCTGTGCTGACAGCTCAGAGCCTGGAGCCTGCTTTGGATTCTGTGTCTCCCTCTCTCTATGCCCTCCCTGCTCATGCTCTGTCTGTTTCTCTCTCTCTGAAAAATAAATAAACATTAAAAAAAAAATAAAAAAATAAAATGCCGGTTTAAAATGAATTGCACATCAGCTGAGTGGCTTTGAGCAAGTTACTTAATCTCTGTGAGGTTGTTTCCCCTCCCTGTAAGAGTTGATGATGATGCTGACCTCGCAGTATCTGGGGAGCTGCTTTAGAATCCTGCCTGCCCTTCTCAGGACTCCAGCTTTTCTGATTCCCTTTGTCTTCTTTCATCAGGCACAGCTCTTTCTAGAACCAGTCTTCTCCATCTGTTCTGAACTGGACTCTGTGGAGGTCCAGAAAGGCATTAGTCTTTCAGGTTCACTTTTTTTTTTTATTTTTTTTTATTTTTTTAACGTTTATTCATTTTTGAGAGACAGAGACAGCGTGTGAGTGGGTGAGGGGCAGAGAGAGAGGGAGACACAGGCTCTGAACTGTCAGCACAGACAGAACCTGATGCGGGGCTCGAACTCACAAATTGTGAGATCATAACCTGAGCCGAAGTTGGATGCTTAACCGACTGAGCCACCCAGGTGCCCCCTTCAGGTTCACTTTTAAGGAAAAAAGGAGGAGTTTTTAAAAAGTGCTTTGGTCTCCTACAGGCTTTTTGAAAGACTTAGTGTATAACTAAGAATAAAGGAAAGACCAAGTGACTTTGTGCCACAGAGGGCTATGTAGTCTTTTTAAAAAAGTATTTATTATGAAAAGTTTGTTATGAAAAGGTGGAAAGAAGTAGTAGAATGAACACCCAACATTAAAACTTTTTGATTATGATAGAGTACATAGGACATAAAATTGGTAAAATTTGACCATTTCTTTTAATGTTTGTTTATTTTTGTGAGAGAGAGCACGAGCGGGAGAGGGGCAGAGAGAGAGGGAGACACAGAATCCGAAGCAGGCTCCAGGCTCTGAGCTGTCGGCACAGAGCCTGACGTGGGGCTCATACCCACGAATGGTGAGATCATGACCTGAGCCCAAGTCAGATGCTTAACCGACTGAGCCACCCAGGCGCCCCTTATCCATTTTAAGTATACAGTTCAGTGGCATCAGGTACATTCCCAGTGTTGTGTAACCATCAGCACCCTCCACCCCCAGAGCATATTCTTCATCCCATACCGTAACCCAGTGTTCATTATACACTAACTCCCCATTTTCCCCTCCCCCCAGCCCTGGTAACCACCCTTCTAGGTTCTGTCATTATGAACTCAGATGTTCTATGTACCTTACATAAGTTTACCACCTAAATTTAACAGTCATTAATACTTGGTTATATTTGCCAGGTTTGTTTTTTTTTAACTGGTACATCTTAAAGTATATTAAGGGGTGCCTGGGTGGCTCAGTCGGTTAAGCGTCCAACTTCGGCTCAGGTCACGATCTTGCAGTTTGTGAGTTCGAGCCCTGCATCGGGCTCTGTGCTGACAGCTCAGAGCCTGGAGCTTGCTTCGGATTCTGTGTCTCCTATCTCTGCCCCTCCCCTACTTGTGCTCTCTGTCAAAAATAAATAAACATAAAATAAAAAAAAAATTAAAGTATATTAAAAACATCATGACATTTCCCTAAATGTTTCCATATACATCTCTAAGAATTCAGAATATATTCCTAAATAACCTCAACACTGTATATCACAGCTATAAAATTTGCATTAATTCCTTAATATCATCTAATACCAATCCATGTTCAAATGTCCCTAGTTGTCCTAACAATATCTCTCACAGCTGGCTTATACACAGCAGCACCACATACTGTATCTGTTTGTTAAGGCTTTTAAGACATTTTTATTCTAGAACTTTCCTTCTCACTTCTTCTCACCCTTATAACATGGGCTTGTTGAAGAAACCAGGCAGCTTATCTGTAAACCCACCTTCTGGGTTGGTCTGATTGTTGACTTGTGTTGTTTCAAGTGGCTTCCCATCAGCTACATTTCCCATCAGTGGAGGTTAAACCTAGGAATTGATTAGATTCTCCTGTGGCCACACTGCACCCCTTTTATTGCCCCAAACCAGGGGGTTCATCTTGTCTGGTAGTCCCACTTTGGGTCCCTCTAATGCTTGGGGCAGAGCTTGATCTGGGGGTAACAGGCTCCTACCTGATCCTGCCAGTGTCAAGTAACACTTTGCTTTTCTTTTTTTTTTTTTTTTTCAACGTTTTTTATTTATTTTTGGGACAGAGAGAGACAGAGCATGAACGGGGGAGGGGCACAGAGAGAGGGAGACACAGAATCGGAAACAGGCTCCAGGCTCTGAGCCATCAGCCCGGAGCCTGACGCGGGGCTCGAACTCACGGACCGCGAGATCGTGACCTGGCTGAAGTCGGACGCTTAACCGACTGCGCCACCCAGGCGCCCCTGCTTTTCTATGCTCTTGCAAGCGAACAATTCATGGGGTAGTATTTTGGTGCCATGTTGAATATCCAGTTCCCCTCAAACCAGTGCATCCACTGATGTTCCCTGCAAAGAGATGATTTTCTAATTTTTGTTCATTTGTAAAGAGTTCTCCCTCCTTGCCTGGGACTGATTCCCTGAAACTCAGTTCCTCCTGGAAAGGTGGGATAATGCAAAATTCTGTGCTTTTCTTTACTCATTTCAGAGTGAGGAATTGAAATTGTTTCATCTTCAGGAGGCTGAAGCATGAATGTGACTGATGGTTGGGGGTTTCTTTTCCTTTGTTTCCTGTGCTTTTTCTTGTGATCCCTCAAGATCACAAGATTTTCTTATTTCCTATTTTCTTCAGAAATAGGCCGGAAGCACCAT
Organism: Panthera pardus; assembly: GCF_024362965.1. Classification (NCBI taxonomy): domain Eukaryota; kingdom Metazoa; phylum Chordata; class Mammalia; order Carnivora; family Felidae; genus Panthera; species Panthera pardus. The sequence continues at coordinate 120,880,558 of NW_026526765.1, read as the reverse complement.
GTGTGAGGCCGTGAGGTCTTCCTCAGCAGTGGAGCCCTCTACTTGGAATTTTTCTCATTCCAGGAGAGTTCCCTGGGTGAGGTGGAGGGAGGGGGAGCTGTGGAGAGAGCAGTAAGCCTCATTTCCAGATCCTGTGTTTGTTCCATTTTTGGAATGTGCTGGGAGGGCCTTTGGAGGGAAGAGTGTCATTATTTCTCAAGAGTTCTTCCTCCTGGCTCTGTGCTTGTGGGAGATCATAGATTTCACCAGCCTCTTCCTGAATGTTTGAGTATTTCTACTACTTATTTTTGCCCTGCTCCATATGGTTAACAATGGGCTAAATGGTAAATGTCATTTACCTAATATTTATGGAGCATCGTCCGTGGGTTTCATCCTTGGACTAACTCCAGAAGAGATGCCCCTTAAGAAACTCGCTGTTTAGTTTGGGAGGGGGAGAAGCGTTCACACATAGGAAGTGGAGTAGAGAACAGTGATAGCCCAAATAGACTTATAAACTCTAGTAGATTGTCTGGCCTGGTAGGAATCATTTACTGAACACTTATTCTGTATTAGGTACTTGGCTTTAAAATCTCTGGAAAATAGATATTATCATTCTGTATTTCAGACAAGGAAATTAGAGCTCAGAGAGTTCACATAACTTAGCCAGGACTACACAGCTCTTCAATCCAGGGTCTCAGCTCCGTGTGTCTCAAAGCTTGTACTCCATTCACCACACCGTGGTGTTCTGTTACCAGTTATTAAGAGACACAGGAATTTAGAGAAGATAGGAAACTGACTATAGTCATTATTCACAAGGTATTTGTTACTTTGGAATTTTTAATTCTTCCCCTTTACATGTAATTGTTAATAATGTACTAGCAATGTATTAAATATATTATGGTGGCAACAAAAGTCTTCATAGGAAAAAATATGCCCATAATCTCTTTAACCACTTTAAAGTATTTTCAGTTTCAAAAATGTCTTCCTATCTAGTCTTTGCTTATGGCTGTTGGTAGTCCTACATACTGTTAATCACAAAGCACATTTTTCATGTTTTCTTGCTTGGCTTTATGCATGTTATAAACACCTTCATGAAGTCTTTACACTTACAATTTTAAAGACTAGATAATATTCCATTGCAGAAATAAGAAGAAAGCATAATTTATTTAACTAATATCTTTGGGTTTCATCCGGGCAGTTTCTAATTTTTGTTATCTAAAAAAGCTTAAGTGAGATTTTCAGTGCCATTTTCTTTGTATCCTCTTGTGACTTCCTTCTTAGGAAAATTCCCAGCAGTTGCTTACCTCGTTCAAAGATTTGAACTTTTTTTTTTTTTTTTTTTGTGCATTTGACACAGTTTACTTAACAGCTGTCCAGAAGGACCATATGCCATTCATTGCTACCAATGGTGGATGAGGTGGCAATTTTTCCAAACCTTGCCAGCATTGGGTGGTCTCTCGGCTTGTGTTTTACTCTCTGCTGACCTACAAGGCATAACATGGTTCTGTAGAGTTGTTAATGTCTATACCTTAGATTGCTAGGTAGCTTGAATATTTCTCCACCCTTTGTCTACTTTTTGTGCTTATTCTATATGAATTGTCTATTCTTAAGCTTTGCCTGTGACTTCTTGGAGTCTTTGTAATAGTTTTATGTTTTATAGGAGATATTTTATATATATGAGTCAGGACTTGACAGAAAATAGATGGCACACTCGGCTGGATAGTTCGCAGAGAGTTTAATACAAGGAATTTCTTAACGGTGCGGGCAGGGTTGGGGAGCTCACAAGGATAGAGCAGCCTTCTGGCTGAGCATCAGCCTGCCCTGACCACTCTCATGACTCAAGAAGCAAAGAGGGAGGGGCGCCTGGGCGGCTCAGTCAGTTGAGCATCCAACTTTGACTCAGTCCATGATCTCAGTTTGTGAGTTCAAGCCCCGCCTCAGATTTGCTGCTGTCAGCACAGAGCCTGCTTTGGATCCTTTGACCCCCTTCTCTCTGTCCCTCCCCCACTCATGTTCTCTCTCTCTCTCTCTCTCTCAAAAGTAAATAAACATTAAAAAAAAAAAAAAGGGCAAAGAAGGAGCAGGTACCAAGATCTGATAAGGGATGGTATATGGGGGAGCTCCCTGACAGGAGCAGTGGCTTTGAGGGAAGGGCCTGGCCAGCCCAAGATGACTCTTCAGGGAGGGGGTCAGGAGAAAAAATACTTCCCACCCACCACTCTCTCCCTCCTCTCACTTGCTGGGGCCCTGGGGTCAGATCACTGGCTCCCTTACAACTGTGTTTTCCCAAATGGTGAAGTGATTTTAGGAGATAGAGTAAAACCTTGGCGAGTAACTTGTTCTGCGAGTGTTCTGCAAGATGAGCAAAGATTTCTAATAAATTTTAACTTGATAAATGAGCGACATCTTGCAATATGAGTAGTATGTGATGCTTAACATCACATGATCACAACTGAGCCAATGGTTCTGTCTCTCTCTCTCTCTCTCTCTCTCTGCAGGATTGTGGGTGATTGTCTCCTATGCTCAGATGTTCGGTCTCAGGCCGTGGTGTTTGGCAGAAATCAGTGATTTTTCAGAACGTTGGAAGGTGCCCACAATTGGCACCAGTGTATCCTTTCTTACTTCAAAGCACCTATGGACAGTCCTTTGCTTTTCCATACAAGAGGAAGCTTAGGAATGCTTCGCTTCATTCCAGGTCAGGCTGCCTGCAGGTATAGACCCTTTCTTCTGCCTTATTGCCAGTTACATTACATACAGCATATGACAAGAGTTTATCGATACCGGACAGTGGTCAACATCCGTGAGAGCGAATACAATGGTCCCCATGCAGAAAAAGTCTCTACTGAGTCAGTAGACAGCAGTGATTCCGTTAGTGATAGTGAAAGTTGTCCTACACAATAACCCTCCTCTTTCGTCTCCATCACACCAGCCACGAAAGTTTTCAAAGGTAAATGCAGTTTGATTTATTTTTCTTTATATTTTGTATTTTCTTTATTATTTTGTATTATACTACAGTATTGTTATCATTTTTATATGAATATTTTGGGGTTGTGGAATGAATCATCTGAGTTTCCGTTAGTTCTTATGGGGAAATTCGCTTTGATACACAAGTGCTTTGGATTACAAGCATGTTTCCAGAACGAATTATGCTTGCAAACCAAGGTTTTACTGTATGTGGATAAAGGTTTTTTAAAGTTTAAAAGTCATGTATTAAAATACACACGCATTAAATGTTTTTATCTTATTTATGTAATAATATATTGATAAAATCCATTATTTTACAGTGTTTATTTTTAGTAAAGGCTAAACTATATATTTAAGTTTAAAAATGGACTTGATTTGGTGGAGTATGTGGGATAAAGGAGTACAGGTGGTGTGTGTGCAAGGCAAAGCTGACTGAAGTTTGGAGAAACCTGCTTGCCTCCAGGGACTCCCCACAGCATCTGATCCTTTGATCTCTGATCTCTCCCTCTGTCTGTCACACACACACACACACACACACACACTCATCTGAAATAATTATCCTGGGAGATCAAGGGTTCTTGATCACCAAGAGTCTCTTGTCCCTGATGTCCCACGGTTACAGAGGGGTTGCAGAAATACGACAGAAGTTTGTTGTGAGGCCCCATCCCAGATTCCCCCTCACCTAACAGAAGGGGAGCCTTGCATCTGCTTAGGCTCATCAAGTAATGGAGCAAGTGCTGGTGGGCAGCCCCTGTGTCCCCATGGCTGGAAGCCGAACCCTGGGCTGAAGTGTGCTCCCACAGCAGGACCAGTGCGAAGGAAGAAGGGGGATCCCAGAGCCTGGGCTCACATTCTGGGCTGGGGAAGGACATTAAGCACCACCTCCTTACTACAGCGGCTCCACCTTCCTGGGGCGTGGAGGGGCACCCTAATGGGGCTCTAGCTGGTGTTCATTAGCTAGACTCCTTCCCCTTCCCACCTGGCAAAGTTCATTAAAAGCCCTGCCTGCCCCCAGCCCTTCCCCTTCCCCTCAGAAGGGGTGTACTTCTGGCAGCCATTCAGTAGAACAGTCCATTTGGTGTTATCTCATCCTGTCCTCTGGGAGCGTCTGCTGTACGCCGAGGAGGCCCCAGGCATGTCCCTCTGTGCCTAGCATCTACAGGAGAAACCAGAAGACATTAGGCAAAAGATAGATTACATTATGATTTATTATGTATCTTACTATGTACTCAGAGAAGTGGTTTGCTAAAATCTCTTTGAGAAGTGACCGTTGCTTTTGGAAAAGTTTGAACAGTGATTTCAGGTTTGAAGTTTTGCAAACTTGAACTCTGGAAAGTGTTCCCTGTCCTCAGCCCTGTAGGTTGAAAGATGAGGCACCCCTGCTTGCCTGGGGTGGACCCAGTTTATGTCTGTTTGACCCTTTTTCATTTTAAAAAGCATCCAGTTGGTTTGGACAATAAATTTAGGGCCCCCTGAACCACAGGTATATATAACAGTCTCTAGAAAGAGCATATAATTAGGGGTCTGAAAGAGCTTTCAGAAGTCTCTTAATTCATTCTCCTGCTGGAAAGCAATAAGCAGAGCTCCCCACCTTTCCCCCTGCCCCTCCAGGAAGATCCCCTTGCCTCCCTCACAGGTCCTGTGTCCAGCTATTTACAGGTGTTTCAATGGGAAGATGTTCTTCACCTTCCTCCCCTTCTCTCTGCTCAGAATTACCTGATAAGAGATCAGAAAATCCAGGATTCTTAAGGGAATGGCCTTTTGTTCAGACTGGGAGAAAGTCCTTGGGCTTGAAGACAAGCCCAGTAGGTAACTTGTTCCCTTCGTTTCCTTGTGAAAAAAGGAATGGGATCTGGAGAACCTACAGAGAGAAGGAAACCCACAGAAGTGGCAGAGCTGGGTGGTGACTACCCAGGGTCCAGATGACGTTTAACCATCTGAGCTTGACCGGCACCTTACACACCACAAGGCCCGCTGGCTCATGCTGTGCCTGGACCCTGCCCGGGCTGTTTGGGGAGTCTCAGTCTAACTCTTGTCTTCTTTCTGCCTCATCCCCACCCTGTTGGTCAGCTGCTTCCTACTGAACAGACAGGGGACCAGAATGGACATGTCCCTGGGTTGAGGGTTTACTTCTCTGTTTTGTTATTTGGGGAACGATGGGCTTAATTTTACCTAATTATGGGACATTTGTTGTGTTCTTGCTATGTGGCAGGCAGGTGTCCATGCTAGGTGCTGGAGGTACCGTGGCCCTGCATCCTGACCTGCCCCAAAAGTGCAGTGGGTTTGTAGCATGGTGTTCTGTCTGATCTGAGGGCACAGAGAAAGGAGCCATTGTTCTGCCTTGGCTGTGGGATCTGGTGGGGGAGGCTTCAGAAAGGAAGAGCATTTGAGCATAGTCTTAGAGGATGAGAAGGGCCTCTACATGGTGGGTGAAACAGGAAGGGCTTTCCAGGCCAAGGAAAATGCTTGAACAGATGTCAGAGTGTTTGAGGAATGGGCAGAATTGGGTGGGATAGAGAGCTGGTGGACTTTGTAGAGATCAGTGCAGAGAGGTGGGCAAAGAAAGCCTTCTAGCGTCTCATAGACTGGCTATGTGGCTGTGGGCAAGTGAGTTCACTTCCCTCGGCCGTAGTTTCTTTATCTGGAGAGTGGGAATAATATAACCTACTTCATAGGCTTGTTGTGAGAATTGAAGGGTATATTGAATATAAACCATTCACCACGGAGTCTGGCACATAAATGCTCACATAATGTAAAGTATTGGCACTGCTCTACTACTAATAAAAGTGGATTGTTCTTTTCTAAAACATATGGCACGAATCGCTGGAGTGAGTCAGCAATGCTGCAATCCCAAAGCAGGTCTGAACCTGTGATCTCATTTAGGAGGAAACTGTCTGGAACAGGATGCTAAGAGAAGAAAATTCACGTGGCTGCCTTGCTCAAGACTCTGCTGCCATCTTTCTCTGACAGTTGCATTGGGCCAGCAGTGTGGCTCTTGACATCGGCTAATGCATTGAATTACTTTTTATTTCGCAAATGTGTATTGTGAACCTGCCATGTATCAGGTCTTGGATCCAAAGTCTTAGTAAGAATAGTGGCTAATGGTGATGGGGAGGTAGAGAGTGGGGAGAAAACAAGTCAGTTCTTTCCAAAACTAACTTTATAAATTCACAAAAGTATTTGGAGGCCATAATTTAACTGCTTGTTGTTACCCTCTATTTGGAAACTTGGTAAGCTATGGGGGACGATTTCTTTCTTTTTATCTCTTTCATTAGAGTGTGAGCGACTCAAGAGTAGCCACTGTAGGGACCAGGTCACATTTATCCATTTGGCCACTCAACAGATGGTTATTGAGCACCTAGCACTGTTCTCCGAGCTAGCATTAGCTGTTTAAGTGGTCTTGGAGATCTGAAGAGCTCTTTCCTGATTATGATTACCTTCAAGTGATATTTTTTGCATTAGAAAGAACCAGGCTCGTATTTTCCTGCTCACAAAGACTTGGAAAGAGAAAGTAGAAAACCGTGGACCTGTATTGTCCTTGCTGAAATCAAATGCTCCTTAGGGCAGTGATGGAAAGGGATATCCCCTCACTACCCCATGCTGTTCCCTTAAGGACAGCCTCCTGGACTCTCCCATTCAGTGCGTCAGTGCAGGTGATGGGGTGGGGGTGGGGGGTTTCAAACTGTTTATGAAATGAGTAACTGCTTACTCCCTGCTGCTGCCACCTCCACACTTTAAAGTTAGTCTCTGCAGAATGAAGCTCATCCCCTTGTATGTTATTGGAGGAAATGGCTGCCTCAGACAGGTTACGGAGACTAAAGAATAATAAAACTAATTGAACAGTAGCAGTCACCATCATTTTTGAGTACTTATAATGTTCCAGGCAAAGTAGTGCTTTTCATACATTATCTCATTTAATCCTTGCTACCACTCTGTCAAGTTCATACTATCTTCTGCATTTCTCAGACAAGGAAAATTAAAACCAAGGGAACCGGTGAGACCAGTCCATGGTCACACAGCTGATAAATAGAAGAGCTAGGAGTTGACTCCTTTCTCTCAGGCTTCAAGTGCCTTCGCCCATACACTGGTGGAGGGGTCAACTGGCTTTTCCCCTTGACCTCCATCTGCCTCTTCCTTTTCCTGCCCCTCTTCTCTCCTTCCTTCCCTCTCCCCTCCCCTTCCTCCCTGTCTTTCTTAAAGATTCTTCACTTAACCAAGCCAGGCTTAGAAAACCCTGATGAGCTATCATTGGGGCCATTTCTAGCAAGGGACTCCACCTTGGAGCTGCAATGGTTAACTCTGGCCTGGTCCTTCAGAGATGAATGACTTGGCCTTGGGAGGCGGCTATTAGTCCTCCTTTCTAATTAACAATCACCACCACTGGCTTTCATCCGCGTGCTAACTAGAAGAGTGTGTGTATGTGTGTTTGTGTGCATAGCTCTTTATCTCCATTTCCTGTTTCATATTTAATTCGACATTTTTTCCAGTTTGTGGATGTGGAACATGTGTAAGGTTGGGACATGGTCTGTTAGTAATCATTCCTGCATTTTGGGGTTGGCTTGCTCCCATTGAGCCCAACCAAAGGCTCTTGGATCCTAATCTTCTTGCCTCACATAAGTTACTTTGTCCTGATCACCTTGGTTTCTGAAGGAGCTGCCTTTGGGGCAGTGGTTTTGCCTTGTGTGCTGCTTTCTAGCAGGTCTGGGATGGGTTTTGTGGAGCAGGGAGAGAGAGCAGGTAGCATGGACTGCTGATTTGATAAAGACTGAAGGCTCTGGGAAAGACCACCTCTCCATCATGGTTGTGATTGGTTTGGGCTGAAATGCAGCTCCAGACCTTTGGTCTTTGTCAAGACTGGATGGGAGTCATGGTGGATGTTATATGTTCACTTTCTGCCATTTCTCTGAGTCCTCGGGGACCAAACCACATTGGACCAAACCAGCCCTCTGAGGCGGGGCTGCCTCTGTTTAGCAGCACAAGTTTGTAGACCTGTATCGTGGAGTGTGGGAGTCCAAGCCACTGGAGAGGATGGGGGCAGTGGGGACTGGGGAAGCTCTGCCTCTTCATTGGTTCCTCCTGAGCCTAGCAGTGGGTCTCTGAGACACATGGAAATCCTTTTGGGCCCCCAGGAAATCCCAGGGACCCTTCCCCATCTCGTAGCTGGGAGTTGGGGTTCAGAGCTGCTGTCTAGGGGCCTGCTGAATGCCCTGATCTTCCTAATGGTAACATCTCTTATCCTGCTAACCTGAGCTTTGGCACTCTCCTGTTCGTCTCTGAGACACTGGGGGTGTTTTGTTGTTGTTAGTAGCCTCTGATTGCTAAGGATTATCTCAGGTATAGAATGGAATCAAAGCACTTGTAGAAAGGGAGCTAATAAGATGCTTACCAGTCTGCCTGATCTGGGAAGGACAGAACCTGATCCTAACCTGATCCTTGGAGCCTTAGAATATGCTTGTGGTAGGGGGGTTGGGGAGTCTTGGGACCTCTGAAGCTGCACAATTCTCCGTGGTTTGGGCACATGCATTTTTCTAGGGCAAGGGTCCGAGGCCTTCTTGAGCTTCCCAAGGTATCAGGATTTTTCAAAAAAGTTAATCACTGATCTAATCCCTTCCTCATTTCACTGAAGAGTGCTTAGAAAAAGTTCCAGTAGAATATGGGGGGGGAGTAAGGTTCAGAGGGTGCAGAGGGGCTTTGCTAAAAACACTTCTAGATCTCATACTTGAGTGTAAATTTTGATGATAGGTGGGGAGACACTCTTAGAAGAGTAGATGTGGTAGAAATAAAATAGGTTGGGGTGCCAGGATGGCTCAGTCGGTTGAGTGTCCATTTCTTGATTATGGCTCAGGTCATGATCTCATGGTTCGTGGGTTCGAGCCCCATGTCGGGCTCTATGGAGCCTGCTTGGAATTTTCTCTCTTCTCTCTCTGCACCTCCCCACCACCCCACCCCCCCAAATAAATAACCTTAAAAAAATAGTTTGTATTTCTTTGCAGACAGAAGTAATCCATTTTTATTATTCACTCTTTGCTTTGAGGATGTGCAGGGAGTAGTCTTAAGTATAAAGAATTATAACCAGCCCAGACTCCCTGACTTTGAATAATCCATTATAAAAGTACAGTTCCTTTTATCATAATGGTCTTATCTTCTGTTTGTTTCTGAGCTGAACAGAAATGCCCTAAGCTACACCCCAGCTGTAGAGTTTCTAGACCAAAGGCTACTGTTTTCTTCCTGCAGGAACCCTGGGGTGTTTGGGGGTTAAAAGGCCTGGCCCAGCCATGTGTGTTTAAAAAACAAGGCTGATTCCGCAGCCGGCGGCTCCAGCCTGACTCCATCCTGCTGTTAATGGAGGACAGAGGACCACTTATAGCTTCCTCTTCACCCCATAACAAATAATACGGTGCTCCCCCAGGCCTTCCTGCGCCCCCACCCCCCACTGCCCTCACAGTGGCAGCAGCAGCAGGCTTAGTCCCAGCCTTGTTTCTCTGCAGGTCCTGTGGTCAGCCCCCACCAAGTGTCTGAGGCCCAGCTCCTCTCCGTGAGAAGGCTCTAACTAGCCACATTAATAGAGTGGCAGGCATATCACCTTGCCTCTCTGTCTTCTTGGCTACTCCAGAGCCTCCAGGGCAGGGTGGAGGCATTTGTTCTGCAAACAAAGCTTGGTCCACTTTTGAGCACAATCTTCTGAGATGCCTCCTCTGGGAAGGCCTCCCTGACTGCTCTAGCCCAGTTGGTTGCATCTTTGTTACATTCGTTTAACACATATTTGTCATGTGGCCTTTATCACAACCTGTGCATACATGATTAAACATATAATATTAAATAATAATAAGTAATTCCCATTTACTGCAAATCACTATGCATTCAGCTTGGCAATAAGCATCTTAAATGAAATGTTTTATTGATTGAGCACAAGAGTTCTGTGAAGTTGGTACCTTTGGTATCCCATTTTATAGACCTGGATATTGAGGCGTTTCTTGATTTCCTTTTCTTAGCTTTTATCACTCTCTGTGGTCACATTATGTATTTATTAGTAACTCGTTTTGTATCTGGCTCCCTTATTATACCGCAAGCTCCATGAGGGCAGGGGTTTCCCTTCTGAAGTGCTGGAGGCCTGGACTGAGCAGTACCTCGTACCCAGGAGGTACTCAATAGATGCTTGTTTGAAGGTTGAATGAGACACAGGAGGCTGTCACTTGTCCATGGCCTCACAGCTGGTCAGCAGTGAAGCTGGAATTTGAACTTGGGTCCATGAGTGCTCTTAAATGTGTGAGTTCTTTTCCTCAGTGAGACCTTCAACTCCTTGGAGTAGAACCCAGTCTTCCCTGAAAAGGTACACAGGCTTTAGAGTGGGATCCACCTAGGTCCAAACACCGGTTCTGCCATTCACTTGAGTGACACTTGGAAAGCTGCCTGTTGTTTCTGAACCTGTGTGTCCACATTTCTGAAATAAGAAAAATAATGCCCACCTGCCTGGGTTGTTTGGAAATTTAGAGATAATATAATACATGGGTTGCCTGGTTTATCATAGGTACCCAGTGAAATGACAGCTAGCATGAACCTGGGCTCCTCCTAAATTCTCAGGACGTCAATGGACTGGGTTGAAAAAGCTTAAAAGTACGTTTTTCATCTTTTATTAGGTTATGAAATGAATACATGAATACATGCTCATTCCAAAAAAAGAAATTAATGCAGAAATCAAAAAGTGGAAGTTTTACATCCTCCTTTGCCGTCAAACCCGTGGTTCTCCCCAGAAGTAACTACTATTGATATTTTGGTGTATATGCATTTACCTAAATAATACATGTTTTATATAAAATTATACAAGGCATATTATTGTGAAATTTGCTTTTTTTTTCCATTAAGCTTTTCCCCCCCTGCCCCCCCATTTGGGGGCTTTTTTCTGTGTTACATTCAGAATTGTCTCAGTTTTCTTCTTGATGGCTGCACAGCATTCCTGGAGTGGCTGGACTATAACTTTTGTGACCATTCGCCTATTGATAGCCTTTGAAGTTATTTCCACTTGGTCTCTATTTCATACAAGGTGGCAGTGAATATTATTTCTCTTATTGCTGAGGAACAAAGCCCTTAAAACTTAGTGGCTTAAAACAACAATTTATTATTTCTCATTTTTCCCTGGATCGAGTGGTTCTTCTGCCTTGTGTAGCATTGACAAAGCTAGAGGGTCTGGCAGTTGAGTGGCTGGCCTTTGGTGCTGGCTGGCTGTCACCAGGAACACGTTGGCTCTCCTCTGACTCGTCTTTCCACCCGGCTTGGGTTTCTCACAGCATGGGGCTAGGTTCCAGAATGTCACTTCTGCCATATTCTATTGATCAAATCCAGTCACAGGGCAAGTGCAGATTCAAGGCGGTAGGAGACCAGCTCTACCTTTTGAAGTGGGAGCAGCCTGTGTGCCTCTCCAGGGAGGGTAGGAATTGCTGGAGGCCATTTTTGGAGACTGGCTACCACACGTGTGTACATGTGTGTGTGTCCTTGTTCTTCATACAGCTTTTTAAACAGGTGGAAGTGTTTTTGTAGGTTAATTCCTAGAAGGACCGTGCACACTTATGATCTGGGTGGCTACTGCAAAATTGCCTTCATTTTTCAAAGTTCCCCTCCTCAGTGCGGAACAAGAGTGATCATTTCTCCATATACTCACTGGTGTTGGATTATCATCAGCTATTTTCATCTTTGTTAATCTGATGAGTGAAAAATCATACCTTGTTTTTTCTGTGAGTGGTGCTGAGCATCTTTTTATTTTTTGTTCTCCTTTATACTTGACAGTTCAGTTTGGGACTGCGCTTACAGCACCATCAAAGAAACAGGGTGATGGTTGGGAGATCAGGAGGGGGCCAATACCATACTCGAGGACTCTGATTCAGGGCCTCATTCAGCAGCTCTACTGCTTGCCACCTCCCTGTGAAAGGCTTTCGCAGCACTGGTGAGCAAATTATTAACCCTGTATGATCTTCAGGCTCATTACTTACTTAGATAGGTTTTCAGAGGGCTCTGTAATTCCCAGTGAGAGGATGTTCTGCACTTTACTGGAATTAGAAGGCCAGCTCTGAACTCTGAGCCCATTTGCTGGGCTGGAAAAGCCCATGTAGGAATGAGGAGGGCGTGGACTGTGGGTAGTGAGGTCAGGGAATAAAATCTCTGTTTAATGTCCACCTGTTAACATACTTTTCAGGCTTTTCCCTCTTGTATTCCCACTTTCCCACAAAAGGAAGATAGGAGGATATAGGAAATGATGGCTTTGATGGAACAGTCCAGGGTTTAATTCAAAGACACTCACTGGTCAAGGTTGGTCCCATTGTTTTTCCAGCTTTGGATCCAAGCTTCGGTCTCCTAGACTTCTCACACGAGTGTGGCACACAGAACTGTTTTGGTTATAAGAGACAGAAAAGCCAAACCACACTTTGGCTTCAGCAGGAAAATAACAGGTATTTACTGGATCACATACTAAGATACCTAGGAGTGAAGATAGGAATTGGTTGGGTTCAGGCTCAAAGGTGACACTCTTCAACCCTAGACCTGTCTCTCAGATATCCTTCCATACCTTATGCTCCTTGTGAGGCAAGACAGTGGTGGCCTGTGGTCCCTTATCCTTTCAGGTCTAAGTCCAGCTAGACAGAATGCCTGCCTCTGGCTCTGTATTCACAGCAAAACCTCTGTGGCCCATTGGCACTGGCTCCCTCATGGCCATTTTCCCGCCTCTGATGTAAGCCCCACGGCCCAGGGAATCTGGCACAGTGACTGGCTCAAGCTGTGACATGGGTTCCACCTGGAGGTCAATGTTTTGGAACCTCATCTTCACCTTGGGGGAGGGGAGGACCCCAAACAAGCCCTGGGAGCTGTTTCCTGAAGGCAGAGGAAAGAACATTGGGGATGTCAAGGACAGAAGTCATTGTCCCTGGCTTCTCCATGGTGCACGTATATAACACGGTCATTCACTTAGGATATAAAATCTACAGTGTGTATGGGGGGATTTGGGAATTCCACCTATCCTCAGGTAAAGCTAATTCACCTCTTCCCAGGACCAGTGGTAGCAGACAAAAAACTTGAGAAAGTCCAAGAACAATTACAAATGATTCCAAAGCCTGGCTTTAGTCACGATTCCAAAGCCTGGCTTTAGTCACGGGTTATATGGTCCGCTTATCTCCCTTCACGGAGTAGAGAGGAAGAAGCCAGATGTGACCCCATCTCCGGCCTTCTTGCCCTAAGGGAAGATGTCTGAGTGGTGAAAAGGCCAAGAAGGGAGGGAGAGCCGGAGCTAGTGGGGAGTGAGTGCTTCCTTGCTTCCTTTCACAATCCAGTTACAGAATTGGTCTTTGTAAAGTTGATTATCTTTATTGCAAGTTTTATCTGTGTGGGTTTCCGTGAAGGGTGCATATTTTCTTCAACCACAAACCTAGACTTTGGAGAAGTAAAACGTCCTTCTTTGCCCAGCTTGGCGAACAACCCTGGGATGTGCTAACAGGCCCAATGAGATCATTAGCCTCCTATTAATCCTTTCATGGTTTACTGTTTTGTTTTTGTTTTTTAGAGAACACTCAGGCAAACTATTTATTGTAGAGAAGAGGGATGCTGCTCCCTCCCCCTGCTTCTCCTGCTTCATTGCTGTTGCTTATTTAATGGGCAATAGGTGCAAATAGTGTAAAACCTGAAAGTTGCAAGATGCTGTGTGGGAAAGTCTGTCGTCTCTGGAACCTCTGCCCTGGCCTCACTCAACACCCCAGAGGCAGTCCCTGTTACCAGTTGCCACTGCATCCTTCCTGAGAGAGCCCACACACCATCTCTCTCTCTCTCTCTCTCTCTCTCTCTGTCTGACTCTCTTTCTCTTTCTCTCTCTCTCTGTCTCTCTGTCTCTCTGTCTCTCTTTCTCTCTGTCTCTCTTTCTCTCTCTCTGTCTCTCTCTCTCTCTTTCTCTCTCTCCCTCTTTCTTAAATAGGCTCCATGTCCAATATGGGGCTTGAACTCATGATCCTGAGATCAAGAGTCACACACTCTACCAGCTGAGCCAGCCAGGTGCCCCTGCCATCTCTCTTTTTTTTTTTTTTAATGGAAAAATGTATCACATGCATATTACTGAATGACAACTTATTCATTGGTTTTTAAAAATAAAGGAATTAGAATGTTCCACTACAGTAACCTTAAAACCCCCAAGTGCAGGCCACACAGTTAAACAATTCTGGCCTCACCTCCTGTCAGTGAACCTGTTGACTGCTCATGAATGCTCACTGGGTTCTGGTGGTTTACACACATCTACGTGTCCTCCTCCCTTGGGGCTCCCTCATTCACAGGCCTGCGCGTTGAATTGCTTCCTAGCTCGTTTGACCAAAAACGGCTTCAAAGCATTATTTGACCATCTTCCCTTTACCTTACTGGCCATCCAGGCTGCAAATGCCCCACAGTTTCTAAAGATAGAGCCCCTCCTCAGTGTTGAAGACTTGTCATCACTAACGCTTATACCAAAGCTGAAGACATTTCTGAAGAAGTGGCCCAAAACATCACAAACAAGGGCAAGTCTCTGCTGGGGGTGCTTTAATGTAACCCCTACTGTATTCCAGGCCTTGTGTTGGGCCCTGAGGATAAAGATGAATAATGCACAGTTCCCTTCCTGGCATAGCTTAGTGCAGTCCCCAGGGAATGGGTGAGGGTGCTGTTGGAACATAATTATTTAATGTGCCTTAAGTGGGTTTGAGTCCCATGGAGATGACTATCAATGGCATTCATTTTAGACATACAAGTTCTGTTGTACTTGTTTTAAAAAAGAAAAAGCAATCACTCTGTAGTATCTTGCCTTAAAATGCCAGGGAGAGATGTGGAAATAATAATAGTATAATCCTTACAGTTAATGATAACTGTGGTGCAAAGGGGTCAGGCCCTGTCCCAAGTACTTCTAAACTTTACCTCACCGATGGCTCGAAAGGGCCCTGTGAGGTAGAGCTGTCATGCTCATTTTACAGGTGAGCGTTTGGCCCCAGACAGAGGAACTTAGCAGCTTGAGGTTGCAGAGTTGGGGCTCAGCATTCATACCTGGGTCCTCTGCCAAACCACTGCCCACCTGGCACCGTGAAGTCACTCACCCATCCTGTGGCGATTTGTTACAAAATAAAAGTATTTTTAAAAGTGAGCAGTTGACTATTTCCAGAGAAAATCTTGGTTCTTAGTAGGCAGATTCCTGCTACTGACCTGATCTGGGTTAGCTTGTTGTGTTCCATCAAGAGGTAGCATCATTAATAATACTAATACTAATACTAATACTACTAATAAAGCACCTCCATTAGTTGGTAGCGGGACCATAATTTGTGTTCCCACTGCTCTCAGATGTGTGGAGAAAGCATAGCACCTTCAATGGAGGGTAGAACTGGTAGAAGCCCCACTCCACCCCTATGGACTGAGTGGCAGGAAAAAAGTCACTGCAGTCCAGCGCAGCTTATGACAGACTCTGATCTTTTCAGCATCTCTTGAGGTTTCATTTGGTCTCTTTTCTCTGGTTTGAGAGGGTGTTGGGGGAGGAGCGTGGGAGAATTCACGGTCTAGAAGAAGGGTCCTTCCGTCCTTGCGCTGGCCGTTGGTGTGTGAGCTGGCTGGTATCTCAGAGGAATGTTGGCCCAGCCATATCTCCAGGCCATCCTAGTGACTGCTGTGCATCTGAGTCCATTTTTACTTCAGCTCGGGTGGCGTCTGGCAGGACATCCCTACTGACTTGTTTCCCCTCCGTGGATCCCCTTGTGTCTCTGCCTGGTCTTCCCTCTGGTCCCTGGGCAGCAGTTGCACCCACAGTCTGTAGCTGTTGCTGGCATCACAGATCCTTTCCTCCCGGCCATACCGCTCGGCCTGTTGTCCTCCTCAGCTCTGTGCTGTGTTGGGACCCTTCTAGAGGCCACATCAGCAGTGCGGCAAGAATCTCCTCTGCTCTTGCTCTCCTCCTCCTCTGGCTTGGCCCCTGCCACCTTTCTGAGGGAAAACTGGGACTTACATGCCTATATGTGTACCTCTCAGTTCTGCTCGCTGTCCTTTCCCCATACTCCTTTGGCTAAGAAGTAGTAGGCCTCTCTTCTCCACATTCCATTTGTTTTCTCAACTCCAACCTCATAGCTACATCTTAATGGTCAGCAGCAGTCAGAGATGCCTCAGGACACCAATAATTCTCTCCAGAAAAATGGTCCTTTCTAACTTCTTCAGTCTTTCCCTTTTATGCCCTTAAAGCGGATGTTTGCCAAGGGTTGTGAAATCATTTTTGGCAACTTTTCTTCTCAAATCTCACATTGGTGGGTCAGTGCCCTACTTTGGCATTTAGGAATACTTGGCATCAGTGGCTGTGTTCTCAGCCACTGGACCTGTAGAGAAAACCAAGACGGAATAGTCGTCTTTAACCTCTGGTGTCTCGAACATTCAGTATACTATAAGTTTACATATATGTACTCGATTCTGAGCATCTCAACAACCCTGTAGGTGAACAGGTAAACTGGAGCTTTGAGACCTTAAGTTACTGAGTATGTCAAAGTGAGCTGGGCTAATAAAAGAAGGTCATGGTCAATATTACTGACTTTGAGATAATTTTTCCCATTTTAGATTTCTTTTCTTCTACAGATTTACCACATGTTTCTTTGATGCTGTCTGGCCTGTCATGTTCAATTTTCAATTTAGACAGGTTGGCCTATGCTGATTTAAAAAAATGTTTTTTACAGGTTTTCAAGTATTTATGTCTTCATCTTTTTTTGAGATTCAGAGGCCACGTTCATTAAGAGAGCCATGTTTTTCAGGACCACAATGTTCCTGGTTCATGGATAGAAGTAAATAGGTCAGTATTTTATGGTGACCCAAATTCCATCCTATCTGGACAGGTCTGTCAGAAGTGCCATTTCCTGAAATGTGTCCTTAGAGCAGATGTTACTAAAGAAAGAACAGTGGCAGGAGGTATGTGTTCCATGGTCAAGTAGGTTTGGGAAACAGTTTAAACAGAACTCACTAGACTTCTTAACTACTGGACTTTTCACACCTTCCACAGTGCACACCATTGTATTAATCCCAGGATGGGACTTTTATAGACAGTATTGTCCAAACTTATGTGTCAGTGAGCATTTCATGGAACTGATGTTGCATGGAACCCTCTCTGCAAGGTGCTGATCTAGACTGAACCATGTAGAGGGAAACAACGAACTCCTATTATCTTAGTGTTTCCTTGTGAGTGAAATCTGTGGTCTCTGAGTCAAAAAGGGAGCCTGCAGGACAGACCAAGTTCTATGGTGCGCAGAGAGCCTGCCTAGCAGTGTTTTATTTTTCTGCTGCAACAAGTCCTCTCTCACAAATGCACCAGTGCAAACTTCCTTCTGCCTGTGATGGAAGTAAGTCGCTCCCGGGGAAGGTAGTTGGGTTGTGCTTGTTGGCTCAGATGTGAGAGAGGGTCTGTTCAGCCACAAGAAGTAAATATCCTTCAACACTGCCCCACCCACCCATCCCTACATCGAATATTTTCACTCTCCTCCAACCAAAGCAGTGGTCCAAAAAGAAAGGGTAGGGGAAAATGAACAGCATGATCAAGAATTTGCATGACATTTCCTTTTTTTGCCCTAGCACTATGTTGCCTTAGACTGCAAATATGATTCTAGCCTTGTAAGATTTGAACAACAACTGGAATTAGTTGTAACAGGATTTCAGCTCTGTTTTGTTGTCAGGTAGCCCCTTTAGCCAGGGTCCTGGAGATGATAGAACTAACTAGAGCAGGTGGATATTAGCAAAATTAGCAAATTGGATTGACTCTCCAAGTCTGTGGGCTAACAACAATTGGGTGGCTCTGTGAACATTTAGGGGCTTCAGGAGGGAACTAGGCCTCATCTCCCAGTGACCCTGGAGGTGTAGATTGGGTTGGCTTTTTCAGAGAATAAAGACAGGCTGCATGGGGGTGAGGGTGTCAGATTGAGAGGGCTCTGAAAGAATCTATAGATGAGAACAAAATTTCACCCACCTGGGAAAGACCTCTTGGGCTATATACCACCCTCTAACAGATTTATATGTCTGAGGTATGAAGGTAGCTCTTCGAGAAGCCATGCTATAAAAACAAAGCCACAGAGGGTATAAATTTGCTGACTGCACAAGCTATAAATCAGTGGTGAGGGGATCCAAGGTCTTTTAAAGGCCCACTCCCTACAGAATCTGAGGACAGCCTGGCTCACAGGGCCTCTGTCAGGCTTGTCACATCCAGTGCAAAATAACCAAAGATTTTCCTCTTCACTCTCTTCCCCCACCAGCCTCTGTTCCAGTAACTAAGATACTGCTGAATGGAGCCTGTGATGGGTGGGGGTTTTTCCATTTCTGAAGGCCATCAGCACTTCTCAGAGCTCCTGCCACATGACCTGGCTGTCTTGAATCATTTTCTTATGGTTTCATATCTTAGTTCTTTTTGGAGATTGTTGGCTTGAAGACAGGGGTTGTGTCTTACCTGTTTTTGTGTATTTCAAAGCAGCTACTCCGTCTTTCCCATTGGATAGATTAATAGGTGATACTTTTGGGGTGTGTCGGACCTACCCATTGACCCCTAGTCCCTAAGAAGTTACCCCTTCCCCATCGAGAATGGGCCCAGGAGTCATATTTGTACTCTGGAACACTGCTCCCCTGGCCATAAGAGGTAGATTGCTGACCCACAGTGAACCACTCAGATTCTCTCCCTAAAAATTTGGGACTGGGAACCGGACACAAGGTGGTTTCCACTAGTCTTTTGAATGGGACGTGTGAAAACGGGAGCTCCGGGTCATCATCAGTGTCCTCTGCTGCATGCATGGAGAACAGAGGAAGGAGGTTTGCCAAGAGAGGAGAATGGAATGGATGTGCACAGAACAGCCTGGACAGTTGACCATGTGGCTAAAGAGAGAGGAAGGGTGCCTGGCCTGCTTCTGAGTGGCTCTCCAGGTCATGGTTCCTGCCACTCCTCCTGCCTTTGGGTTCTGAAAGATATAGCTGAATCCTCATCAGTTCATCCTCTTTGCGTAAGTTAGTTTGAGTGAGTTTCGACTTCTTGCAACTAGGGAACCTTGATTAAGCAGTATGAAAAATAAATGATACTCGTTTCAATTCCCAAGTATTTCATCAGCATATCTTACTGCATTTGCCTTTAAATCTATCTAGAATATAATCATTTCTGACCATCCCTATTGCTATAGAATCTCCATTATCTCACTTGGATTGTCGTAACAGCCTCCTAGCTGGTGTCCCTCCTTCTACTCATGCATCCCTACAGTCTGTTCCTCACCCAGCAGCCAGATGGGCAGAGTCCCTTCTCCTTGCCTCCCCTCCCCTCCCCTCCCCTCCCCTCGCCTCCCCTCCCCTCCCCTCCCCTCCCCTCCCCTCCCCTGTCTCCCCTCCCTCCTTTTGTTTTCCCATCCCTTCCTGAACAGATTGGTCCTAAAGCCATTAGGTGGGACAAAGAAAAGTAGACATTTGGGAGAGATCTGCTGTGGTATACAGCAAAGTTGGAGCTTGAACGGGGTAAGGAGTGTGTCTATGTAGAAAGACTGGCGTGGGGGAGTCGAAACCCAAAGGGATGAGACGTCATCTAAGGAGGAGGATGTCAGAGCCTTGGAGGGCTAAAGAAGTTTTCCAAATGGTACAGGAATCACCTAGATGTGAGAAGATGGGAAGACAGAACTTGGGGGAGAGGGAAGGATGCCATGGGGCAGAGAGGCCTATAGGGGATATTAGAGTCCAAATATAGGCACACCTCATTTTATTGTGCTTCACTATATTGTGCTTCATGGCCACTGCATTTTTTTACAAATTGAGGGTTTGTGGCAATCCCGTGTTGAACAAATCTATTGGTACCATTTTTCTAATAGCATTTGCTCACTTTGTGTCTCTGTGTCATATTTTGGTAATTCTCTCAATATTTCAAACGTTTTTGTTATCATTATATTTGTTATGGTGACCCATGGTCATTGGTGTATTACTACTACTAATATAATTGTTTTGGGGTACCAGGAGCCACTCTCATATAAAATGGCAAACATAATCAATCAGTGTGGTTTTAACTGCTGCACCAGCCAGCCATTTACCCATGTGTTGCCCTGTCCTCAGTCTTCCCTATTCCCTGAGACATAACAATACTGAAATTAGGCTAGTTAATAATCCTACAGTGACCTCTAAATATTCTAATTATGAAAAGAATAGTAGCACGTCTCTCCCTTAAAAGTTCAAAGTGAGCAAGCTTCATGTGGAAGGCATGACGAAAGCCAAGATAGGTCAAAAGCTAGGTGTCTTGAACCGCATGGTTAGTCACGTTGTGAATGCAAAGAAGAGTTCTTAAAGGAAGTTGAAAGTGCTACTCCAGTGAACATATATATTATAAGAAAACGAAACAGTCTTACTGCTAGTACAGAGTAAGTTTTAGTGGTCCGGAGAGAAAATTAAACCATTCACAACATGCCATTACCAGTGCCTAACTTTGGTCAAAGCCCTAACTCTTTTCAATTCTGTGGAGGCTGAGAGAGCTGAGGAAGGTGCAGAGGAAAAGTTTGATGTTGGTCCGTGAAGTTTAAGGAAGTTAAGGAAGGAAGCCATCTCCATAACATAAAAAGTCCAAGTGAGGCAGCAAGTCCTGATGGAGAAGCTGTAGAAGATCTAACTAAGTCATGAAGGTGGTTATACCAAACAACAGGTTTTACTCTAGACCAAACAGCCCTCTATTGGAAGAAGATGCCGTCTAGGACTTTCACAGCTAGAGAGAAGTCCATGCCTGGCTTCAAAGCTCCAAAGCACAGGCTGACTCCCTTGATAGGGGCTAATGAAGTTGGTGACTTTAAGGTGAAATTAGTGCTCATTGGCCATTCTAAAATTCCCAAGGCCCTTAAGAATGATGCTAAATATACTCTACCTGTGCTGTATAAATGGAAGAACAAAGCCTGGACGACAGCACATCTGTTTACAACATGGTTTAGTGAATATTTTAAGCTTACTGTTGAGACCTACTGCTCAGAAAAAAAGATTCCTTTCAAAGTATTATTGCTCATTGACAATGCATCTGGTCACCCAAGAGCTCTGATGGGAATGTACAGTGAGATTAATGTTGTTTTCATGCCTGCTAACATAACATCCACCCTGCAGCCCATGGATCAAGGAGTCATTTTGACTTTCGGGTCTTATTGTTGAAGAAATACATTTCGTAAGGCTATAGATGCCGTAGATAGTGATTCCTCTGATGGGTCTGGGCAAAGCAAATGGAAAACCTTCTGGAAAGGATTCACCATTCTGGATTGCCATTTAGGACATTTGTGATTCATGGGAACAGGTCACCCTCATGGATGACTTTGAGAGATTCCTGCCCTCAATGGAGGAAATAACTGCAGATGTGATGTAAATAGCAAGAGAATTAGAAGTGGAGCCTGAAGATGTGACTGCATTGCATGTGTGATCTCCTAATAAAACTTTAACAGTGAGGAGCTGCTTTTTATGGATGAGCAGAGAAAGTGGTTTCTTGAGATGGAATCTCCTGATGAAGACACTTTGGAGATTGTTGAGTTAACAACAAAAGATTTAGAATATTGCACAAAGTTACTTGATAAAGCGGCAGCAAGGTTTGAGAGGATTGACTTCAATTTTGAAAGAAGTTCTGTGGGTAAAATGCTGTCAAACAGCATCACGTGCTACAGAGGAATCCTTTGTGAAAAAGAGTCCAGTGATGCAGCAGACTTCATTATTGTCTTATTTTAAGAAATTTCCATGGCCACCCCTAGCCTTTGGCAAACATTACCCTGATCAGTCAACACACACCAACATGGCAAGACCCTCCACTAGCAAAAAGATTATAAGTTGCTGATAGCTCAGATGATGGTTAATATTTTTTAGCAATAAGTTTTTTCAATTAAGGTATATTCATTGCTCTTTTAGACATAATACTTTTGCATACTTAACAGACTACAGTAGAGTATAAACATAACCTCTGTCTATTAGGAAACCAAAAACTTCATTTGACTTACTTTAGTGTAATACTTTATTGAAGTGGTCTGCATCCACACCCTCAGTATCTCCAAGCTATGCTTATAGAGTGGGGAAGGTATCAATGCAGGGCCTGGTATGAGGGGTTAGGGTCCAAGCAGAGTGAGGAACATGCTCATGTGGGTGGGAGTTGTCTAGCACGGGATTCAGAGGGTGAGAAAGGTATCCAGGAGAAAGGATGGTGATGACAGATTGGTGATATCAGGGAGAGTGATCAAATAAGTAAATATGTTAGGACTAATGAGAGCCAGGTTTCTTACTGTGAGAGAAGAGAGAATTATGGAGAGGGAGGAAACTTAAAAGAACCCCATCGTGTTGGATTGGAATTGGAGATATCTATCAGAACTCATGGCTTTCAATACATAGGTAGATTATAGATACAACTGTCCACGACGACTCACTAGCAATGAACACAACTAGCACGCACATCTTGGCTTCTAAATATCATTTTCCACCAGCAGGAACTACACATCCTTAGAGAAATGGTAATTCCTGGATTAGGGTATGGAAAGTACGAGAAGACCCTGGAACATCTTGTGACAGAAAGCTAGGATGTGTTCAAAAAACAATTGGGAAATGTCAAGTGGACACAGAAACCAGCTTGAAAGAGCTCCTGCTGGCCAAGTCTGGGACAATGTGAACATTGGAATAAATAACGATAGTGAGAGATTATAAGCTGCTGACTGAATTAGGAAACTGTGACTCCATACTAATATAACTTAATAAGTGCATGTTTACATAGTTTTAAATGTTCTCTCCACAAGATATTTTTAAGTATAAAGGAGGAAAAGAGTAACTTTATAGTGATGTCAGGTAGACATCACATCAGTCAAATGATCAAAGTGAGTATCATCAGCAATGGGACAAAATGAAATGCTCTGTTGATAGAATGCAGTAAGAACACAGCCTCACTTCTCTGATACTCTCTTTAAATATATTTTTAATGTTTATTTATTTTTGACAGAAAGAGAGAGAGAGTGAACAGGGTAGGGGCAGAGAGGGGGGGTGGACAGAGGATCTAAAGCAGAGCCCAATGTGGGGCTCGAACTCAGGACCTGGAGATCATGACCTGAGCCAAAGTCAGATGCTCAACCAAGCACCCTTACTTCTCTGATATTCTTTACAAAGATGCATAAGAAGACCTTTATCATAAGGACCAAATTATCATTCTGCAAAGTAATGGACCTGTAATCTTCAAAAGTGTTGAGGTTGTGAAGGCTGAAGACTTGTTCTAAATTGAGGAGACTAAAAAGACGTGACACTGTGCGTGATTCTGAATGGTCTCTGAGCCACCAGGTTTTGGCTGATCTGTTGGTCTTGGCTCCAGGCTGTGCGTTGAGTCCAGGTCTGCACCATGTGTCTCTCTTCCTCCTCAAATCGGGAGATACTGCATGCCCATTCTTTTCATGATGAAAAAGCAAGTCACGCCCAACTGTACAATCGTATTTCGAGTTTTGCTCACTTCACGTATGAAAACTAATTCAAGTCACAGGGCTGAGCCCAGGGTCAAGGGTGGAAAGGCACATTCTGCTCTCCATGAAAGCATAACAAAGATACGGATGTATGCTACTGCTACTATAGGCAGATTAAGAACTGAGACTAGTAATCGAACTTGCTACACTTACTGTGTGCCTGAACCATTTCTAGGGACACTCTATGACCTGGGAATTCCCATGTCGAGTATATGTTAGTGCCAGTCACACTGCTGAACTCCAGGAAGATGTTTATCTTGATAGATTAATTGCTGCCAAGGGTGTTTCTATCCACGTTGGGGAGGAGACCAAAATTACCATGTCATTGTTCCCTACCTGTGTTGGTTCCAGGCACAGATAGGCTCCCTGTTAAAATGTAAAATGTGTCAACTTTTGGAGTCATTAGTTTATTTTTCTGTCCTGGAGAATAATTGCAGATGTAGTTAAAAAAAAAAAAAAAGGCTGTGAATGAGGTAGCTTATAGCATATAGTTTATAAGAGTGACAAAGTATAACTTGCCAAAGGTCTTTCAATAGAAGAGTTAAGTAAACTGGTATTTCCATGGTAGTTAAAAAGAATGAAGAATGAAGTATAGTTATGTGTTCTTATCGGTAGAAGACAGACCACTAGGAGGTACAACGTACACGTACGTGTGTGTGTGTGATGGGTATTTGACTTTACACATTTGGCAGAGCTGGTTGAACAGCCTTTGTAAGGCTGTTTTTTCTCATCTGATGCTGGAATATCCACAGGGCAAGCAGGCAGAGAAGAGCAATGTAAGTAAATTGGGAGCAGCAAGGACCAGCTGGAGCCCACTAAAATCCATGTCAGCCTCACTGCCTCCAACTGCGGACCTTCAGGAGAAGCTGGCCAGGTCCCGGAGGTGGAGGGGCTGGTAGAGGATGTGGGGAAGAGGTGGAGCAGCTCCAGGCAGCGTGCACGCCTTGCAAAAGCACCCCGTGACCCTGCTCTCACCTTCCAAGAGTTAGAAGGAACATGGTTGCTGCATCACATCGGCCCTTCACATCACAGCAAAGAAATGTCTCCTAGCCCTTTCTAAGTGGAAACATACAGGGAAGGGAAATCCGGAGACTACTTCAGCCTTGCCAAATTGCTGCATCACAAAGCTACCACGTTGCTGTTAGGGGAAGATTTCCAAAACCTATTGATGTGTGAAAAATGCAAGTTTTGGGTATTGTAGACATATGTTTTAAAAAATACTTCCACAAAAATTATTTCCATCTGTACACATCTAGGTGTGTGCATGCCTAGAGACAGATTTGGAAAGAACACTGACCATGGTCACCTCTGAAAGGAGATTGTAACTGGGGAAGGGGGTGTCAAGGGGACTGAGTTTATCCAGCTTCAACTGTAATTGTAAGTAAGCAAAAAGAAAAAGAAAATCCCCTTCTGTATAAATCATTTCTTAAATTAAGGGTGGGAGGGCTTTACTTCTTTATAAGGGCCCTAGTTTTTAGTACTTTAAAACTAGGCCATAAAGTAGATCTTGCAGGACACCCCAAGGGATATATAGATGGTCAAACACTTATTCTGGTATCCCTCTATTCCCTATGTCCTAATCAGCACGGTGAGGCTTTACCACCCCACTTAGCTTCCGAGAGGTGGGGAGACCCCCAGGGCTTCAGCTTGTAGCCAGTCGGCAGTGGTGAAGTGCAGCGATAGTGCCAGGACTTTCTGTAGGGAGTTGAGGCACAGCTCCCTCTCTTTTTTCAGTAGTGATGTTAAATAGCAAGCCAGCACAATTTTCGAATAGATGTTTCTCCCCAGAACTTTGCTCGTGTAATGGATTCCCCTGGAGAACTACTGGGAGTCCTCTTTCCATGGACTCTGCCTGCAGAGCTCTGTAGGGTTTACTCAAGAACAGTAGTCTCAACTACTTTTCAAGAGAGGGAAACAAGTAGATGGTGAGTGTCAAGAATGTGCAGTCCCCTGGAACAGGGGACCTCCAGACCATGTCCCAGGCCCAGAGGACAGCTTCTCTTGTGGAGCTACCCCCATCTCCTGTCTTCTGGGAAGCCTTCAGGTGCTTTCTCCCAGATAAAGCATCTGCCTTCTTTTTTTTTTTTTTCTGTTGAATTCTCAACCATGCTTCAGTTCTTAGGGGAGAAGTTTCTCATTAGCCAAAATGGGTTTGATTTCTCCTTCATCACCCTCATCTCCCTTCAGGGCAACACTCACTGCCCAGCTGTGGGGCCATCAGCAGGCAGTGTCTAGCTATCGACTCCCTCCGAGTCTGCCTCAGCTGTCAGGACTTGTCTCACCCAAGGTCGTGCCCTTTTCAGGGCTACCACATCTGGTGGCCCGGTGAGGCGAGGGTGTGAAGGCCCTGTCATTTCCACGTGACAAGGACAGCTCGGGTACAGCATTTGCCCCAGAGCTCCCTGTTGGCTTGGCCAGCCATTTGACGGGCCTGCACTACAGCTTGACTTTTCCCTCTGGCCGTTTCTGCTTCTGCCTTCTTCCTTTCACAGACATTGATCTGCAGTAAACACCTTACATCCCAAACTCCTTATCAGCATGTACTTCTGGACAACCCAACCTGTAGTATTTGGGACAGGGGATGATCCAAGAGAGCAGCCGATAAGGTGGGGTTTGGAGCTGGATCCCTTATGCCGAGGCTGAGCATGGGTGGGGGTGGAGCACAGGCATCCCCTGGGATGAAGTGGCCTGTTAGTTCACCTGGTGGTGAAGTGAGCGGATGCGCTGGTACACGGGGGAGATGTTTGGAGAGGAATGGAGTTCATACAACTGTGTGGATAGAGGTGTGGGATGGCTCTACGGAGCCCCACTGATGGTCTACAGGAAGGTAATGGACAGCTACAAGTCAGTAACAGGCAACGGAAAGGCCGGTGTGAGAGCCAGTAGGCTTCTTGGTTACATACAAAGCAGTACTAATCTCTTAGCAGAGGACAGACACCAACCGAAGCAGTTCTGTTGTGCCAAGGTCGAGACCCGAATGGGGAAAAACCTAGGACCCTGACATGTGGGATGCAGACACCTATGTGGCCACCCCAGCAGACTGTGTTCACAGAGTCCGCTGAACTGTCAGAGCCCATAGAAGTGGCCCAGCCCTGCCTAGTAAGAGTTAGCACTCTCCCTGTGTTGGATAACAATGCAAGGGCCTCTCTCCCAAAGGCAATACGTACCTCTAGGTTCAGCCCTTACCTTCCCTCCTGGCCACTTGGTTTGAAATTAAGGTTAAGTCACAGCATAACCCAGCTGAAGATGTGATAGGCCTGACAGGGGAGGAAAGGGACCATCCCACGAAGGGTGCAGGACAGAGCCAGGCAGTGCCCTTGGGGGCCAAAGGGTGCACAGAGGCCTGGATATGAGGGTGTCAGGTATCAGACACCAGAGCATAGTGTTGGGTGGGAAAGAGTTTGACATTGGTGTGCTCTCTGGAGGTGCAGGACCCTGGGAGGTGGTGCTGTCTCACTATTAGGATGCTTCTGGAGGCATGGAGAAAGCAACAACCCCATGCCGATCAAATTTGAAATGCTAGAATTGCCATGGCAGATGGTGGAAGAAGGAATGAAAGGCACTGGGAGGTAGGTGTGCTGAAATGGATGGAGTCAATAGCCAGGATGCCTGCCTAAACATGTGGTCCCCAGGAGGGTTCAGAGGACATATCATTCACCAATGGTGTAAAGGCATTTCAGTGGTGGCTCTCCTTTGTAGGTCAGGGCTGAGGGTGGAGTGATTGTTACAGAATTAGTCTCCCTGTTAGCAGTGTTGATGATAGGATCTGAAATAATAGAGGTTGGGACTGTGCTTTAACCTCCAGAAGCCAGGGACCACAAAGATCGTGATGGTTGGCAAAACTAAAGTGGTAGACAAGGAGGCCTGACAGAAAGTTACAGAGATGGTTATTACAGTGTCTCTAGGGGCAGGTAGCTGGATAGTTGATAAGAGTGCTGTTCAGCTTGTACTAGCAGAAGAAATCAAGGAAAGGTGAATAGAAGATTGAGGTCCAATGAGAAGGTAAGATTCCTTGCCTGGTTTCCAGACCTAAGCAAGTTTTTTGACCTGCAAGCCACTGACTGAAGAGGAAAGAAAAACCCTGTCCTTCTCTCAAAGGACCTATGGCCATGTCTTTAGGTCACTGTGCACTAGGGAACTGGGATTACCTAGATATTTGAAGAATTTTGGATACAAGGTCTGAGTTGGAGATCTGCTGATACCCAGAGACTTGAAGTGTTGTCATGGTTCCCCTGTTTTGTGGGGGCAGAGGGGTCCATGTAATAAATGGAGTCCTGACCAAGATCCAGCTTATGGTAGGTCTACCTGGGTGCCACCACTACCAGTGGGCATTTCTCCCCATCCCCACCCTGCCTTCCTACCCTCTTGATTTACAGTTGCTTGAGAATAGGACCAGTGTCTTTGAATTCCCCATTACTGCCTGGCATGATGCCTGGCATGCATCATGGGGTAGGTACTTAATAACTACCAATTAAATTGAAGCTTTTCTTGACCACTGAAGAAAACTGGATGGTAGCCATACCTCACCTTGATGCTTAGAGCTTCTAATATATATTCTGCACATCTGTAGTTATTATTTTTTTAAAAACTTTTAATTTTGGAATTCTAGACTTACCAGAAGTTGCAAAAATAGTACAGAGCGGTCCTGCCCATTCCTTTTACCTTTCATCCAACTTCCCCAGTGGTAGCATCTTACATAACTAAAGTACATTAACAGGAGCACCCAGGTGGCTCAGTTGGTTAAGCATCCAACTCTTGGTTTCTGCTCAGGTCATGATCTCACAGTTGGTGAGTTCCAGCCCTGCATTGGGCTCTGCACTGACAGCTCGGATGCTGCTTGGGATTCTCTCTTTGTCTCTCTCTGCCCCTCCTCTGCTTGCTCTCTAACTCCCTCAAAAATAAATAAATAAACATTTTTAAAAAGTATATTAAACCAGGAAATAGATACAGCTATAATACTTTTTATTAGACTCCAGAGCTTGTTTGGATTTCACCAGTTTTTATGTGCACTTTTGTATGTATCCGTAGTTGTATTAAATTTTTATCACCTGTAGAGATATGTGTAACCACCACTGCAGTGAGGATACACCCTCCCATCACCCCAAAGGAACTCCCTCAGCTACTCCTTTATGGTCATGTCTTATGGATGTCCTCATCCCTAATCCCTGGCGACCATTGATCTGTTCTCCATCTTTATAATCTTGTCATGTGAACATAAGTTTTCGTTTATTTGGGATAAATAAATGCCTAAGAGTTTGATTGCTGGGTCATGTGGTAAGTGTGTTTAAATTTTATTTGAAACTGCTAGCCTATTTTCCTGACTGGCTGGACCATTTCCATTTCTACTACGAGTGTCTGAGAGCTACACATCCTCCCCAGCACTTGGTAGTCTGTGTTTAGCTGTTCTTATAGGTGTATAGAGGAATGTCACTGTGGATTTAATGTGCATTTCACAATTTGTGAATGACATTGAACACCTTTTCATGTGCTCGTTTTCCACCTGCATGTTCTCTTTGGTGAAGTGTCTTTTGAAGTCTTTTGTCCATTTTCTAGTTGGACCCTTCATCTTCTTACAGCTGAATTTAAAGAGGTTTTTTTTAAAGTTATTTTTATATTCTGTATACAAGTCTTTTGTCAGAAATGTGATTTGTAAACATTTTCTCCCATTCTGTGGTTTGTCTTTTCATCCTCTTAACAGTCTTTTGCAGAGAAAAATTTTAAGTTTTGATGAAGTCTACTTTATTAGTTTTCTTTTATGGATTGTGATTTTGGTGTCAGATCTAAGAACTCTTCACCTAACTCTAGTTGATTAATATTTTCTCCCATGTTTCCTTCTAAAAGTTTTATATTTTATATTTAGAGCTCCGATCCATTTTGAATTAATTTTTATATAAGGTACGAGATTTAGCTTGAGGTTTTTTCTTTTTTTTTGTTTATTTTTCAGGTAGAGTGAGCAAGCACAATTGGGGATGGGCAGAGAGAGAGGGTGACAGAAGATATGAGGCGGGGTCTGCTTCACAGGGCTTCGCAGGGCTCAGAGTCACGAACCCTGAGATCACGACCTGAGCCAAAGTTGGATACTTACCTGACTGAGCCATGCAGCCACCCCTTGTGTTTTTTTCTTTTTGCTCATGAATGCCTGAAGCGATGATTCTAAGACCACATGTTGAATACTCTCATTTATTGATTACTTTTTTCCAAATAACTACCTTTTTCACTACCTAAATAGAGCAAGAATAGGTACGCCATCTATGCCTCTTGGCATCTTTCTCTGAACTTAGTATTTCATCCAATCAAAAAGTATTGATTGAATACACATTGTGTGCTGGAAATTAGACTAGGTGCTTAGGATACGTATGTTGTCACGGAGCTCATCGCCTAGTGGAGGAGACAGACCATAGACAATCAAAAAATACATAGTTAACATCGTGATGAAGTTCTCTGAAGGAAAAGAAAACCTTACGGTTACAAAGAACAGTGAGGAAAGAAGGTCTGCCAACATGGTGAGGGAGATGCACTCAGAAGAAGTTACATGTAAGCTGAGACTTTAAGATCTGTGATATCATTGTGAACATGATGAAGCAAGAGAGGTGGGGAGAAGCCCTAACTTTTCATTGTTCCAGCCCGTTGTCCATCTCAACACCATCCAAATCCCACAGCTAAAAAAGGAACCTGAAGGTATTTATCATTTTATATTCTAAAATTCAAAGTGAGCCCAGCCTGGGAGGAGAATGCAAGGGCATCCCCAGCGTCAGCTTCCTTCATGATTGATTGTCTGTAGCCCAGCATGGTTTTGTGGTTCTTCTTGGATTTTGGATGTTCATAAAACCAGCTGCCAGCTGCCTGCCTGCCATGTGGGCCAGGCTCTGCGGGACAGGTGCCTTGCTGGGAACTGCGTAGACTGACAGGGTCCAACACAGCCAGTCCGAAAGCCTCCTGATTGGCTACGTAGAGCATTTCCCCAGGCCAAGGAGGGAAACCCAAACCACCAAGCTACCAACGATGCCTGCTAGAGAATGAGGAGGAGACAGGCAGGATTTCACACCACCATCCATTTGGGGTTCTCAGTGGGCTTCCAAGGCCTCCCCCCTCTCTAGGCTTTGCCCTTCAGCACCCAGATATCCAGAAGCCTGGTGGCACTTAGCACATGCCTGGCACAGAGGAGTCACCCTCCATTATTCCAGGGCATTCTCAGCCTATGTGTATTTTGGAAGGTGCAGTAGTCTGGGGAATACGGGTCGAGCAGTTTCTTTTTCTCCCTGGGTGCTGTCAGCCAGTAAGAACTTTTAAGCAGAGACAAAAATTGTTGCTTTTAATATTCAGGGACAATCAGATCTTTGCTGAAGGACCTAGCAGGGCCTCACGTTGCTGGTTGGGGGAGAACAGTGGAGTCCAAGTGCCTTGGTCCGGGCCCTCTGGGAATGTGGCCTGCCAGCTCTGGGACTGGGGGGTCCTGTTCCAGCTCTGTCGTCTCTGGATAATTTAACCCCACAGTTGCCTTGGTTACACAGGCTGAATCTCAGTGAGCCCCGTTACTCATTACCTCTCCCTGGACTTGGTCTGACAGGCAGCCATGGCTCCTGGCTGTTTGTCTGCTACCCAGACTCACCTCTCTGGGGATGTGTCTCCCAGCTTCTGAGCACAGCCTGCGGTGGGGGTCAGTCTCTTCTTGTACTTGACACTTCCCTCAGACTTGACATTTGTTTCCTAACACCTCCCTATCTTGCTGGCCCTGAAGGCAGGCCCTTCTCTTACTCCCCTCCTTGGAAACCAGAGACACTAGGATCCTGAGAATGGCCAGGGACTGGGGTGTGGCCTACAGATTACCCATTGTGTTTATGACACATTATCTGCCCATTTCCTTATAGCCCCTCACTGCCGGGTCCCTGGGTCATCAGGGTCCTGCACTGGTGCACCTCCTAGAGGCCTAGGCAATATGCCAAGCCTCACATAAGCTCCAGAGAACTGGCCTAAGCACCAGACTGCCTAGGTTCTAACCCTGAAGCCACCCAATTTGTGATCTTGTACAAGTCCCGTGACCTTGCTGAGGGTTAGTCTCCTTTATGTAAGAGGAACAATAACACCAGTCCTCAAAGGATTATTTTAGAGATTAGATAGGATAATGTATGTAACATGCTTGGCACAGTGCTTGGTACATAGTAAATGCTCAGTAAATAGTAGTCATCATCTTTGTCATTCCTTTCAGAATGTGCTCATCTTATGTTCTCTTCCTGAGGATTGGTCTTCCTACTCAATGACTACTAGTGAATTAGCGAGTTAAGATATTAACACTAACCACAGAAAATCCCTATCCAGCACTTTCTTTTGGCCAGATACTGTCTAAACTTTTGACATTTCACTGAATTCTCCTAGCACCTCTCCAAGATAGGTACTATTATTATGCCCAAATAAGGTAAGGCAAATGAGACACAGAGAGATCAAATGAGCTGCCTGAGGATACATTGCTAGTGAATGGCAGATCAGGATTCAAACCCAGGGAATCTGGCTCCAAATTACAGTCTTACTAACTTGACACACTTGAGGTGCTTCCCCCAGAAAACGCAGGACACTGGAAGGACCTGTCTCAGACATGCAAGGAATGATGGGCAGTCTGGGTCGTTAGTGCTTTTCCTACACTGGTGTGTCTGCAGCAGCTCACTCCTTGCAAAGCATTTTGGGACATGTGAGGCATTTTCATACACCTGCACATTATCTGCCTCTTCTAGCAATCAGGTGGGGCGGGCAGGAGAGAGTAATTGTTATTTCTATTTTACAAGAAAAGGTGAAGCAACTTGCCCAAGGTCACCCAGCTAACACCAGATTACAGGTCTTCAGTCTCTGGATATAAATTTTTGCTCCCATACTATCCTGCCTTTTGTTGATGCCACTAGTACGTTCCTACAGCCAAAAACCATGATATAACAATAAAATTCTGGGACTAGAAGGTCACTTAGAGCCATGCAGTTTATGTTTGAATATGTTGGAAGACCCCCCAGTGATGGGGAACTCACCACCTATAAGAGTTAACTGGATAGTAGATTCTGAATGGTGTACAGGGTGGGGGTGGCCAAGGGCATGACTGGCCCTGGAGATGTCTGTCCTGTAAGTGAAGCCATGGGATTGAGCCTCTCTGAGGAATGTCCCTGCAGCCAGGCCCATGAGGCCTCCCTCTCAGTCCTTCCTCTCTAAAACCTCATTCTTCTCCTTCGGAAGGGAGCCCTTTCTGCAAGGACTGGTTAAGGTTTATTAGCCCTTAAAATTCCTTCGAGATGAGTTGGTATTTATTTCTCTGCAAAGCTTATGTAACTGTAAGAGGATACTGGGGCTGCCAAAGCTGTCTGTGGTTTGGATGGGGCTTGCAGCGGTTTTTTTCTGGGAGCTAAATATTAGAATGAATGATCTCATACTATCATTTTCTTTGGGAGCCAGTGGTGCTTGTTCCAGTGATACCTGGAGCTCCTCCGAGGCCCCTGAAGTTTTGCTTTAGGCTCATATCTGCTGGCAGGGCAGAGGGGACAGCGAGAGCACAGATTAGTTTCTGGAGGCAACTCGGCCACTTAGCTGCTTCAAGGAGGCTCAGATCTGGGTGGCCCACAGCGATTGGGCTGCCGGGGAGATGACGGGGAAGGCCAGTCTTCCCGCCATGATTGTTCCAATCTGAGATTTTATAAGGAGCCAGACCGGGAACTTGGAACAGGAGCAGGATTGGGAGGCTCTGACTGCTGGGAAATCACGGGCGAGTCCTGAAGAACTGTCAGAGCTGGGGCAGCCTTGTATTGGGAGCCTCTGGCTACTGGATAAAAGGTGTCAGTTTTGGAGCACTTACTGCATACCGGACAGAAGTTAAGACAGCAAGTCACACGGGGGCATGGAAGGCGGTGGGTTGGAGGGTAGTGAGAATGTCTGGGTCTTATCCCAGCTTCCTCAATTACTGGCTAGGTGACATTGGGCCCTGGTGTAACCTATCTGCCTTCATCTCTAAAAATGGTGGTATAATAGCCCTTCTTTTGAGGTTCTTGGGAAGATTAAATGTGATAATTTGGACAAGTTCTTAGCACAATGTTTGGCACTAGTGAAGAGCTCAGAAAAGTTTAGCAATTATCATCATCATCATCATCTAATATAATCCTCATAACAGTCCTGTGGTGTAGGACACTTGATCTCATTTTGTGGGGGAAGAAATGAGGCTCAGAGAGGTCATGTGTTCCAAGTCATATAGTTAATGAGCCACTAGGATAGGATATGAACCTTTCATTCCTGGTGTTTCTGGGCCTGGAGTTGGGGGAGGTGGGATTTACTGCATTGATTCCTTCCTTGGGAAACTTGAAAGCTGCCACATGCAGGGCTAGAGAAGGGGAATAGCCAGATTCCTTGGCCTTGGAGCCCTGACCTCAAAAGGCAAATGGTTCTTGGCAAAGACTTTGAGGAGGCTGCTAGCTTGTGAGCTTCAAGAAGGCTCAAGGACCATGTTGGTTTTGTCCACTGTGTTCCAGCTCTGAGCACTGTACCTGGCATATGACAGAACCCTAGACTGAACAACTTACAGCTGCAGTGATGCTTTGGGTGCCATCATTTTGTCAAGTGAAGCCTCGCTTCTTTCTGTTATCAGTAACTTCTTTGACCTTAGGGACATGATACACATGGCAGCCACTGGGCTGAGTCCCCTTGGGAACAAAACACTGGGGCAGGTGAAGAGAAAGGAGGAATCTCTGTGCTGGAGACAGATGTTGTCAGTGGCAGTCAAAGGGCTGGGGTTTGAGAGAGACCACAGAGAGGAAGGAGTCTTACTGGGAGCGTTCAAAGCCCTAGTCACAGTGTCTTGAATTTAGTGGGCAAATACTTATAAAAACACCTACTGGGTGACTACAGTGTGCTTGGGGGCAACGCACACAGCCTGAATAGATAGATGTGTTTTCTGCCCTCGGGAAAACCCAGTCTGGTGGGCTAAGGATGGCAGAGTAAATCAAATGAGTCATTGTTAATTATAAATTAGGACAATTGCTATGAATGCTCTGGGTAAAGAGATGAATAATAACAGAGGTGGAATTCTATTTTAGAATAGTCAGGGCGGGCCTCCTGGAGGAGGTAGCATTTGAGCTCCTTCGGAAACATTGTATGACCTCAAACTGGACTCGGTTACCCTTTCTGATGGTCAGTGGGGAATTTGAGGCTCTGAGGCCCACAGCTGGTGCCAGAGCCTAAGGAAAACCATTCAAAGACATTTCTGAAGACAGTGGCTGGCAGGAATCTCAAGAGTAAAGGTTCTGTTCCTTCCTTCCCAGGAGGCTGGAAATAATTAACAGTGAAGGGGCAAAGAGAGGAGCTTAATTAAAGAAAGAAGCAGATGGTTCTAGCCAGTCAGGTCTGGGGCACCATACATTCCCGTCCCTGAGGGCATGCATGAAACTTGTTTGCAAGAGTTTTCCCTTGTTTATCCACTAGGTTTGGGATCTCCTTAAATGTTGAGTGTCTGCAGCAAGGCAGGAGTCTGTGAATTTTTGTTGTCCTTTTTTGCAAAGCCTTTTCAACCTGTAGTGCTCTCTCTCGGTCATTGTGGCCCACACCCCACAGGCCCTGTGGGTTCTACCTTTAAGTAGGTTTTGCATTCAAATCCATCATCTTCCCTCTAGCCCCCTGCTCTTCCCAGCCCATCTCAGCCCCTACTACCCACTGGGCCACATCCTCTCTCTGCCAGGGGTGCTTTGAAAGACATTGACTTTTCAATATTTTCGTACTGTAATTTGGAACCAAATAGTCAAAGCCCTTCTCCTGGGCCTGGGAGGCCCTGTGACCCTGCCTCCTCTGCCTCCTCATCTTCATCTTGTACCCTGTGCCTCATGCCCGCTCCGGCCCCGCATCCAGCCGGGGTCTGCACCTAGGCATCTCCCCTGTCCCAGGATTCTGTCTGATTGCATCAGGTCTGAGCTACAGTGTCACATCCCAGCTGCCTAAATGCAGCAGCGACAATGATTGACATCTAGCCGTTAGTACTTAGTAGTGGGAGGCAAGGGGCTCAGTGAGCCTCACTTTCCTCTAAATATGGGGCATAGGGAACCACAACTTTGGCAGGAGATGTTTAGTAAGTGTTCAAGTCCCTTTCCTACTTAGACTGCAACGAGAGTATATCCCCTTAGTGTACTTTACATTTTACATTTTCCAGGGCATTTTCCTATTCATGACCTTACTTAAGGCTCTTGAAACCCTGCCAGTAGGCAGGGTGAATATTGTGATCTCCTTATCAAGCAGGAAGTGGCTTCAGAGGGGCTAAAGCCCTGCTCAGGGTCACACAGGGAGAATGGGACTGTGATGACAGCTGTACTTGACCTTCTCCGGAGGGTGACAGTGCAGAGGGACCAGATGGAGACCCTGAGAGCCAAAGTCAGCCAGTGTCTAGGGGTGGTGGTAGGGGAAAGATCTCTGCTTTGCAGGCATCCCCCACCCCAGCTGCCTGGCCACATGCTCGGACTCTCACTACCCCCAGCCTGAAGCTGGGGCTCTCGTGCCCATTTTTTCCCACAGCCTTCGCCCTGTCTCAGGTCTCCTCCTGACCACTTCTCTGCTTCCACAGCCTTCCCTTTCCAGGTTACAGCCCGCTGAGGATGAGGCCCAGGTGGCCTCCACCCACCGGTGGTGTGGGGAGCTTGGGCCAAGCGTGGGATTTGACTGTGGGAGGGAGTCACTGGGAAGCTTAAGATCCTCCAAATAGCTTTTCTGTGGTCTCCCCATTCTCTGGGCTGGGGTGCATTTCCTAAATGTACCCAGTTCATTACCTCAGTTCTTCCAGGTTGGGGAGGGGGGGCAGGGAGCAGGCAAAGGAAGAAGGTCTTGAGGTCTTTAACCTTGAGAGTTGGCATTCCTGGAACAAAGACACTGCCCACCTGAGGGGCAACAGCACTGACATACCAGTGATGGAGGGAGTTTCAGGGGTAGAGGAGGTTCTACTCTGGGGCTGTGGTTTTTACTGCTCTCCCAGCTGGTTGCATGGGCACCTGCTCCTTGGGGTTGGAGTAGGTATGGGGGGAGGGGGATAATATAGATGAGGGGAAGGGAGGCTTCTCAAAAAGTCAAAAGAGCTGCCTAGTATAACTATGTGGGAAGAAGCTGTCTGAACCCCACCTCTGCAATTTACCACCTGTTTGACCTTATGAAGTGGCTTAACTTTTCTGAACCTCACTTTCCTCATCTATATAAAAGCAGGGATAATTCTTCTTTTATTAAACAAATATTTTCTGTCTACCTACTGTGTAGTGAACAAGTCAGGAGACAAGATCTCTGCTGTCATGGAGCTTGGGGATAGTGGTGGATGAACAGAGATACAGCAATAGTTGACAAACAAAATAATTCTGGGTGTCAGGTCAAAAGCCAAAGGGAGCGGGAAAGATGGGCAGACAGAGCAGGACTCTCTGAGGAAGTGATGTTCGACCTGAGACCTGGAGGTGAGAAGTCAGTTCTGCACAGAAATGGAGGAAGAACGTTCTGGGCAGAGAGAACAGCAAGTGCAAAGGCCCTGAGGTGGAAACAGTCTTGAGGAACAGGCAGTGGCCACAGAATTGTAAGATGTGGTGAGCAAGTGGAAGAGTGGTTTGAGTGGAGATGGGGGAAGCAGTTAGCAGACAGATTTCTAAGGGCTCTTGAGGCCATGATAGAGTTTGAAAGCTTTTGGAGGGTTTAACTTAAGCAGGGGAATGACATGATTGGATTTGTGTTTGAAAAAATCACCCCCTTGAAATTTCTGAGCTTCATTTTCCCCACCTTTTAAAATGGACATAATAAAGCCTATCTCCCAGAGCTAGAGCTACTGGAGGGGTTAAAAGACATGAAAGCAACAAGCAAATTCATCAATATGAATCAATGTGCCACAAATGTTAGGGCCACCGTGTAAAGACCTTAGAAGAGATATGAAGTTCTGTGCTTGGGAGCGGGTAGCTCCGAAAGGGTTAATCAAACCTGTCTTGGGAAAAGCAATCCCATTCTGCTAATATAATGGTAAGGGATGCAATTCAGGCTGTTTATATTTTAGAGATTCGGTACTCCTATTAAGCAATCACCCTGTTTATGTCACTGCTAATTGAAGTAAATTGCTTTCTGCAATCAAATCGGGAACTTCCCCTTTCCGATCATGAAGGGACTTGGACTCCGGTTCCTGACTTCCAGTATTTAGTCTGCCTTAAGACTTGCCCTTTAATTAATTGCATACATTCCACTGATTTCCTTAAACATGCCTTTGGCTTGCTGTTGGGTTGGCCATGCGTTGATTTTGAAATTGCCCTCCGGGATGGGAAGTGTGTCTCCCCAGCCAGCGCAGGTTTCCGGCCGGCTGGGCTGAGGGGGGGCAGGCTTTGAGCAGATGTGAAAGGTAGAGGTGAGCCGCAGGTATGACTGCTGGTAGTCGGAATGCTCTGGGTGCCGCTGCCTGGTGGAGAGCTGCTCCACTGCACTGGGACCACCGCCCCCTGTAAATCAGGCTGGAGGCTCAGGCATCTCCTCTGTCTCCTGCCCTACCTCTGCTCTTGTGAGTGGAACAGGAAGAAAGCAAGGGCAAGGCCAGCAGAGAGCACGTACCTCAGTGAACTCTGATTCTCCTGGTTGCCCTGCCAGTGCCACCATCACCACCACACCCCCCCCCCCCCCCCGCCCCAAGCTTTCTGTCATGTGCACAGGCTTGCATAGAATGGGAATCCTGGGGACTGAGGGGCTGAGGGAGAGTTTACCAGAAGACAGAGGCTAGGACCTGGAGCATGGAGGTTGGATGGGAAGGAGCTGAAGCGTTATTCTGGGAGGAGGGGGCGCAGGCATTAAGTTCTAAGGCCTGTTGCCCAGCCCCACGGAGGGGTATCCCAGCACTTGCTCCTCATGTTGGTAGTCCGGGGCTAAGGGTAGGGGGGGAGTTATTTGATGCTGGACAGAACTGTCATTTCGGATGCCCTTGGAATTCATTGTCCTAGCTTTTGTAGGGAGCAGAGAAAATAGGCAGAAAGTGTTCCTGATCATTGTTCCTCTGTGCCAAAAGAAAATTAAGGGCCCTAGGATTCAGTCCAAGGTGAGGTATTTTGGATACTTTACTTTGAGGTGTGAAGAGTATCCTGCCCAATACACTCAACTAAAATCCCTCTCTCTATCCCTCTCTCTCTCCCTCACTCTCTCTTGATCCAAATGGCATTGCCTGCCTCTGGAATAGTGCTGCACCTGGCCCTGTATTTGAGTTTCTGAGACTCTGCTGGGTCTGGGGATAAAGACTCAGATCAGACATACTCCTTGCCTGCAAGGAGGGTTTAGTCAGGCAATCAGGAGCTAACTATACTAGCTGTAATAAGTAGCATTTCTTGAGCACTTACCCTGAGCCAGGCACTGTGCTAAGTGCTTTACATGCATTGACTCATTCAGACTTCACTATACCCAGATGCAGTGGGACTCAGTGTATTGACTTTGCAGATGGTAAAGTTGAGGCAGAGTCCATTTTGGGAAACGATGCAGTAGTTTCTTAGAGTTAGACAACAATTTAGTATAAACCCATGGTATGAGGTACATACCTAGGAGAATTGAAAACGTGTCCACACAGAAACTTAGAGACACATGTTTATAGCAGCACTATGGGTAGTAGCCCCAAACTAGAAATAGTTCAAATGTCTCTCAGATGATGAATGGATGAGAATATACATATTGCATACAGTGGAGTATTATTTGGCAAATAAAAAGGAATGAAATGCTGATATATATGCTGAGTGAAAGAAGCCAGACACAAAAGGCCGTGTATTGCATGATTCCATTTGTATGAAATATCCAGAAAAGGTGGATCTGTGAAGACAAAAAGTAGATTAGTGGTTGCCTGAGGCTAAGGGCAGGAATAAGGATTAACTGTAAATGGGCACAAGAGATATAATGAAGTCGTAGAAATGTCCTAAAATTAGATTATGGTGATGGTTGCACAATTTGGTAAATTTACTAAAGATTATTAAATTGTACACTTAAAGTGGGCAAATATTATGATATGTAAATTATACTTTAATAAAGTTATTTTAAAAAATTGAGGCTATGGGGTACCTGGGTGGTATAGTCGGTTAAGCATCTGACTTCAGCTCAGGTCATGATCTCACGGTTTGTGAGTTTGAGCCCTGATTCAGGCTCCACACTCCCTTTCCCTCTCTTTCTCCCTCTCTGTCCCTCGCTCACTTGGATGTGTGCTCTCTCTGTCTCAAAATATAAGTAAGTAAATAAGTAAATAAATAAATAAATAAATAAATAAAGGCTGAGATCTCATAACCTGCCTGAAGTGATTGACGGTTAAAAGATGAAGCAGATATTCATACCCAAGCAGCCAGACCAGAACAGACCAGAGACTCATTCCTTTTTTTTTTCTTCCCCAGAGACGCATTATTAACCATTAGGCAACATTGCTACCAGTAAATAGTGCTTTTTTTTTTCCCACTGTTTATTTGCTTTTGAGAGAGAGAGCACATGGGGGGATACGTGGGGGTGGGGGGTGGGGGTTGGAGAGAGAAAATTCCAGGCAGGCTCCACACTGTCAGCACAGAGCCTGACACAGGGGCTCGAACTACAAACTGTGAGATCATGACCTGAACCCAAATCAAGAGTTAGATGCTCATCCAGCTGCGCCACCCAGGCACCCCTCCCGGAAATAGCTTTTATCTCGGCCTAGCAGCAGGCCTGGGAGTAGGCCGGCATTCTTGAAATGTTTCTGGAAAGGGTGGCGACGCTTGGTTTGTGTCTTAAGGTCTTGTGTATAAGTTCTTCACCAGGAAGCTCTCTGGGCTGCCATCTTTGACCCTCACTTCCTTCGAAGAGCTGAATCTTGTTGACTAAACAGAAGAGTGAATGCCTGAAGAAGGAGGAGGAGGACACCAGCCATCTTCCTTGCATGAGGAAAATCCATGATCAGGTGTTTAATGTGGCCTGGAGAGGTGCTTAGCTGGAGCTGTGGACAGGTAGAAGACTTGCACTGTGGCCCCGCTGATGTCCAAGGCTGAGCTTCCCATGGCAGAGGCTGTCCCCTGACCCTCTTCGGGGTGGCAAGAGGGAAAACTTCAAGCCTCTTGGGAATTCTTTTTGGAGGTTCCCTCCAGATGCACATTTGAATTAAAGCCTAGAAGTCGGAGAGAAACAAAAGCTTTAACAGTATTTCCAAAACCCTTCTGTTTTTGTCTTCTCTGACTTTGTCACAGTGGTGTCTTAAGAGCAGGGTGGTTAAGAGCCCTCTCCCTGCAGGCAATAAGGGGGGGGGGTGCATTGTCTGCAGAGAATGAAAAGTCAAGAACGAAACTGAGTCAAAGGACTGCTTGCCATACACCAGCAGTTCTAAACAATGTCGGTGACAAAATAGTCCTCCCCACAGGGCAGGCTGCTCCTCTGCCCTGCCCTGGTATGCTACTGTTTGGTCAAGTCAATTTAGTGGCACATCACACAGACTGATTACAAGTTGGCTTAAGCCAAAAAGGTGATGTAGTGCAAGGAAGTGGGGTCCCTCATGGAGAAGCCTGTGTGCAGTGCCTGCTTTCTCCAGGACCCCGTGACACACCTCTGGCTTTTCTGTGTGTCGACTTCACTGTTTGCTGTCTGGCTTTCTCACCTTTACTGAAGGGATGCGACCTCAATTCGAGGAACTAGAAGAGACTGACCCACATCTCTTAGTTCCAGTTTCAAATTCGTGGGAGGCAGAATTGGACCGAAGTGGATCAGGTCATCAATCCTAATCCATTGGCCAAAGGAGGGTATACTGAAAACCAGGCTTTTAGAACCCAGGGGGGTAGGGGGTGTGCCAGTCACCCCAAAACATCTACTGTGTTCACTCGGTATAGTTTGAGAGGAGCTGGACAGTTCTTAACTTGGGACTCCCATGAATCTCTCTGTTTCTTTATGATACCTTTTTGTTAAGATACCGAGTTCCTTCTGACATATTCTTTTTTACTTAAGTTACTTAGAGTGGATTTTTATTTCTTCGAACAGGACAGTCCTTGACAAAAAAAAAAAAAAAAAAAAAAAAAAATCACTGGATGGGCAAAGGTAGCCACATAAACAAGGCAGACATCCTTGATTGTAAATGAGGGCTTGCTGGGCAGGGGACAGTTCCCTCGGAATGAGGCACAATGTTACATGTTCTTGGTTCACACTGGGGTATTGTCCTTTTCCTTGGAGTAGTTGGAAAATGACATATGTTACCACTGTGTGGAGATCAAAAGCAGGGCCATCTGTCCTTCTCCCTTCTTGTCCTCTTTCTTTTCCACAGATTTCCATTCTCCCATCCAGACACCTGTCAGTAAGGAATTCCCCAGTCTGAACTTTTCTGTCTGTCTCTCTCTCTTAATGTTTATTTTATTTTTGAGAGAGAGACAGAGAGAGACAGAGCATGAGCGGGGGAGCGGCAGAGAGAGAGGGAGACACATAATCCCAAGTAGGTTCCAGGCTCTGAGCTGTCAGCACAGAGCCCAGTGCAGGGCTCGAACTCAAGAACCGTGAGTTCATGAGCTGAGCCGAAGTTGGACACTTAACCAACTGAGCCACCCATGTGTAGTCTGGATTTTTCTAAGGGCAGGCAAGCTTGTCTCTCCCCTGGCTGGGGAACAAGCTCCTCGTTGCCAGGCACTGAGGGTCTCTTGTCATCAGGGGCAGCCTGAGGAGATGCGGTAGGAAGGACCAGCGTCACTCATAAAGATTCTTACTAGATGTGTTCAACCTGAATAGAATGAAGCCTTTACTTCCAATTTACAGAAATAAGAGGAAAACAGGAACAATTTAAATGACACCATGAAGAAACAGACAAATCCAGAATATG
This sequence comes from Panthera pardus, assembly GCF_024362965.1. NCBI lineage: Eukaryota > Metazoa > Chordata > Mammalia > Carnivora > Felidae > Panthera > Panthera pardus. The sequence goes on along the minus strand of NW_026526765.1, from coordinate 120,838,366 downwards.
GAGTGTTCAGTAAGATAGCAGGCCTGGACTTTTCAAAAAACCACTGTCCTCACAGCGCCTGGGTGACTCAGTCAGTTAAGTCGCCCACTCTGGGTTTCGGCTTAGATCATGATCTCACATTTGCTGAGTTCGAGTCTCACATCGGGCTCTGTGGAGCCTGCTTGGGATTCTCTCTTTCCCTCTCTCTTTGCCCCTCCCCCACTCTTGCTCTCTCTGTCTCTCTCAAAATAAATAAACTTAAAAAAAAAGCCACTGTCCTTTAACTAAAAGAAGTTTGCTGGGGAGTGGGGTGGGGACAGTTCTAGATTAAGAGAGAGTAAAAATACGTCATAACCACATGCAGTGTACACACTTTGTCTCCTGGTACAAATAAAGAACAAAGTAAAAAGACATTTTAGGGAGTACTAGAGAAGTTTGACCCTAAACTATTTTGCTTGATATTAGGAAATTGGTGTTCATGTTCTTAGGTGTGATAGACTGATTATGAGGAGAATGCCATTATTTTGGAAGGTGCGTGAGGGAATATTTTCTCATTTTATTTTTTTCTAAATAAAAATCTTACATTTATATATACATATTAAGTAAATATGACAAAATACTTACAGCTGTCGAATCCAGGTGGTTGATATAAGGATGCTCATTTTATTCTTTGAATGTTTCTTACACTTAAAATTTTCATAGTGAAAAGTTGGGAAATAAAAATAAAGGAGTAGGATTAGACTTGAAGCCCTGTTCCTTCATTTTTAAGTATGGGCCTTGAGACAATTACAAAAACCTTTCAAGACTCAGTTTTCTTCTCTGTAAAATGGGGATAACAATAGTGCTTGCCTCATAGGGGTTTTGTGAAGGTTAAGTAGGATCATTTATGTCATGCCCTTGATACGGTGCTTAGTACATAAGGGCTCAGTGAGTTAACTTTGCCCACAAAGAGCAATAACATTATTAGCTGCCCTGTTAGCTTCATCCTTGGTCAGAGTCTGGCTTCTCAGTCAACCAGAGAATTGTTATGAGGGCTGGATGTCTTCCGTTTGCCCCTCCAGATCCAACGTCTCCCTTCTTTGCGCTTCTCTGTGACTTTAAGGGCTGACCAGGGTGGACCACTGCACCTCAGGGTTACTTCCTCTGGCTTTTGCTTTGGTTCGGCCAGTGGGGAGCACCAGCAGGGGACTGGAAAGAGGTGAGAGAGTGAGCTGGGTTGCTTTGGGTGGGCACCATTCCCTCCTCTGGCCCCTTCAGGCCTAGGGATGGGAAGGCTCCCCCACTATGGCTCGCCCTGGGACACTGCACTATCTCTGTTGCTTTCTTTCACATTTGTAAATAGGGCCTTTATTAAACTGTTCATTGATCCAATTTGAGTATATTACCTGTTTCCTCCCAGAATTCTGACTGACGCAGCTGATGCAGGGGCTACTATGTGCCAACTATTTTGCCAGACTCTGACGGGTATCAGAATCAGTAAAACAGACGTAGTCCTATCCCTTCTGGAGTGCGTCGTGTGTTCACCTCGGACCAGTCCCCTTAGGGATTTCCAAGGTGATACTGGGTCCCCCGTTCCAGTGGACTAGTGGACACAGAAGGACAGGCAAGCACCGCTGCCCCACCTCCACCCCACCGCACACACGCGTGGAGAAATCTGACTTGTACCCAGGGATATCTTGGCCTGCCTCAGATCCTCAGACCAGCAAACCAAGACAAATGTTGGCTGTGCCCCCTTTTCTCTACTCTGTGTGTCTAGGAGTAAGATCGACACAGCCTCCTTAAATGTCGGAGGTACACTGACAACAGGCAGACAAATGTGGTAACACTTAGCAGGAAGCTGTGTGCAGCACTAGGCTTCATTAAATCAAGTTTGTGGTGAGAAGAACTCAGAAAGCACATTTGTGTGAGACAATAGGATTAGATCATGTTCTCATCAAGTGTTTCCTTGAGTCTTCTAATATCTGTATAAATGACCCCCAAATGAGATGAGGATTTAACACCTTTGGGGAAGCTGGGTGTATAAACTCAGGGCCTCGTTCTGTATCTGCTCTGAGAATGGTTTTCGCACTCTCACTGCAAACGTGCCGAGGTGGACATCATTTGCGGGCAAGATTTATTTGCAGCGGTATGGTAAACAGTCCCCACCCTGGTCCTCGCGTACTGTATTCAGTGAATGATTTCAAACATCCTTGTGTTCTCCCTGTTGGGAAGCTCCTCAGGGTGGGATCTGTATTTTTGTCCTAACACCAAGGAGATAGCTGATGAGCCCTGTGGGTTTGGTAGCTCGGAAAGGGTCCTCTCAGATAGTGCAGTGACTTAATGAAAAACCTTCCTGGGTTGGGCTTCTCAAGGACCTCAGAAATCTGAACCATATGGAGAATGTGTCTGCACTTGGGTCCCATCCCCTGGCTCCATGTGTTGGCTGCAAAGTTGTGATTATAACTCCTAAGTACAAGCCTCACCCAGAGGTTCCTCTGCATTTGTGATGAGCATATGGACACATGGAAAATAAACAGCTCAAGGAATTTCTGGCTTGGAGGCTGGCTCACAATCAGATGTTGCAGAAAAGGGAGCAGTCAGGGCAAGTGGAACTTTTGTAAGTACGTTGTAAACCAGGACAGAGATTCCCTCCTACAGACAGCTTCCCCTAGAAGAAACGGCCCCATGATGGCACCTGATATTTACGGAGCATTTCTTTATTACATGCCTGGCCCTGGGCCAAGCCCTTGACCTGCATCTTTTTAGCGGATCCTCATAACAACCCCCGTGGTAATTAACTGTTGCAGTATTGGCTATCTCAGTAATAAAACCCCATTTTACAGATGAGGAAACTCAGAAGGCTAAGAAAAATTCTCCTAAGGTTATACAATTTGCAAATAGGTAGAAACAGGCCTTGAACCCGGGTCTAGTTAGTGGCAAAAACCCTCTTCCTAACTATTGTCCCATACTGCCACGCTCCTGTCTACCTTGCTGAGAGGGACATTTTCTTGCTACACAGATTTGGCACACTGGTGAGAGCAGAAAGAAAGGAAACAGGAATCTCTGTTCATTGGTGCATCCCCAGTACCTGGCACACATTAGTATTGGTCATTGTCACCTAACTGTAGCTATCGCCCTCCTGGCCTGTGTGTGGGGGTGAGGACTATAATGGGAGAAACTGATTTTGATGAGCAGTGTACCCTGTGTGGCTGAGGCCCTGGGAATTATGGTGCGGGGTCTCATGACGGGGGATAAGTTCAGATTTTGACTCTTGGTTGTGGCTGTGGGTTTGGGAGAAGAAATGCCGTGGAGACCCCACGAGGCAATCAGGGTCACAGGTGGCGGGCTTGGGGCTGGGCCCTGGCCCCTCTGCCCCCAGCCTGCAGACTGAAAGCACTTGGGAGGGAGGGATGGGAAGGAGAGGGGTGTGGGAAATCTAGGGAAGGGAGAGAGAGAGAGAAAACAGGAGAATTACCGGTTGGGCGGTTGCAAGGCCCCAGTTAGTGCTGCTCCAGCAGGTCAGACAGACTCTCAAGGCGCCTCCTTCCTCCTGCTCCTTCTTCCATTGTTGGGCAGTCTGGGTGAGAACAATGGGAATGGAATCCTTTTCCCCTCCCGCCTGGCAGGGCTGGGCCCACTTCCTCCTGGCCCACCGAAAGGAATGCTTTCTTGTCCTGGCTGTGTGGGACCCTCAGGGAAGAATGGCACTGGGGGCTCCCCAGGGATGAAGGCTTTGTGGCTTGAGCTGATGACAGTTGGGGTTGGAGCAGGGAGGGGGTGGGTGTGGAGGATCTTTTCATTCCTCTTGGCTTTCTAACGAGTGTTTCTGCTCTTTTTCCTCACTCATTATGGGGTCTCTGTTGTGAGGCATTAAGTCAGGGCCCTTGCTGACTTCTGGAGCAGACCACTCAGGCAGATCTGTGAATCACAGGGAAGGGGCCAACAGTCCCAGGGAAGCCCTTTGAGACAGGTTAACTGGGCCTGGGTGCCCCCCATCCTGGGCGGGCTTGAGAACTATCCAAACCCTTTATTCCTTTCCTCCCAGTAGTCTGGAAGCTACCGTGTTTTGTGTGAACCGGCTTCATTGCCACACCTCTCAAAAGGCTCTTAGACACTTGAGCCCTGATCTCTGCAATCAATGGGGTGGCATGAGCAGCCAAGGCTGGGGTTTTCATTTCAAGTTTAGAAGACACAGAAGCTGCTGCCTTTTCTCTTCTCCTTTGATGATTTTGAAGCTTTTGTCTGATCTCACCTTTGTTTGGGGGAGTGGATATGTATTCACCTACACCCTAAGTATTAGCAGCAAGCTTTCAGGAGTGGCTGCTGAAGATCAGACTGTGCTCTCTGGTGCCATCTCTCACTCCAGGGTTCAGGACCCCTGGAGATTCTTCATATCTCCCCCAAATTTCCCCCAAACGTTCCCTTCTAAGTGACTTCTAAGGCTGGAAGAAGGTGAGGGAGGAATCCCCTGTGGCCCCAAATAGCATGGGCTTAGGAGTCTGAAGGAGTTTGAGTTGAGCTTACCAAGGACAGGGCGGGGTAGCCAGGCCCATGACCTGTCTAAGGGGATGCCAGCTAATTAAACCAGTGTGTTTTATTGTTGGAATTGAGAAAGGGGGGTGGGGGAGGGTGGAGGGGTGAGGTCGAGGGAAGTGTCTGCGTGAGTTGGGGGAACCGATGGGAAAATGTGGAAGAACATGGGCTTGAAAGGTCTGGTGGCTCTCTGGATTCCAGTCCTGGCCTTCAGCTATGGAACCCAGGGAAGGAGACATAGTAATGACACAGTAATGAGAGCTGACAAGTATTGAGCTCTTCAGGGAACTAATTATTACACTTAGTTTGCCTGGCTTCCAGCCTTATGGGGAACCGATGGGGGGCATAGAGGGGGGGGGTGTCTCTGCACACAGTATGCAAACATTCATTTAATCCCTCTGTTGTCAGCTGAACTGCTGTCTCTGTGCTCCCCTCTTCAGAGAATAAACCTCAAATGTCCTTTGAGCAGGAGGAGCCTCAGGGAGGAGCAGACCCTGGACTACAAGGAGAAAGGGGGAAATGGAGTCTGGTTGCACTGTCAACAGCCTTTCAACCCACTCTCCAGTTCTTAGACTCCCCCCTATCTGCAGAGATACTTGGTGCTGTTACCTCTGAGCCCTTTGCCCAGCTGCCTGCTTAGGAGTCAGCTTTCTGGGTCCTGCTGAATTGGTGACCATTCATCCATCTGCTTTCCATCTTTCTTTTTCTTTGTTTTTTTTTTTTTTTTTTTTTTTTTTTTCCCAATGTAGTTAACATGCAGTGTTATATTAGCTTCAGGTGTAAAATATAGTGATTCAGCACTTCTATACATTACTCAGCGCTCATCAAGATGCATGTACTCCAGCTTTCTTTTTCTTGTTGATACTGGGATGTTGTTTTGTGTTGTTTTGCAGTTGTCCCTCAGCTTTATGTATTTCCAAAAAAAAATCCCATCTTATTTGAGTGGGCTTTGGAATGTTAAATACATGTGTTCAGTCCTCCATCTTTTACTGGGTGGGATTTATCCAGTTGGTAGATTTATCCCTTTATCAATCATCCAAAGCTTTTTGGCTTTGGGTAGCAAAAATGTTGTAAGTCCTGGCCCTTAAACACATTTCAGTTTGCAAATTAATTTTGCAAACAAGTCAGTGCACGTTCTTTCTCTTCTCTCAGCTCTCAACATCTTTCCCTACAAAAACATTGGAGCCCAAAGCCCAGCACAGTGGTAGCCCTCCTCAGAGCATGGAGCATGTGTCTGTGACTGATTGAATGGCTTTGACCTAGCCAGCCCATATCATATGAAATCTTTCATCTGAGGAGAAACACTCAGCACACTGGCGCAGTTAATTTCCATAAGCCTAAACTTCGTTAATTAGTTTTTATTATAAATGATATCGAAGATATCATAAAATCTATACAAGGTACATATAGAGTGGAAAGAAGAATAGTAGAAATACCACTGTTGCCAGCACCCAGCTTAAACCCCACAATGTTAGACACCCTGAGTGCCTCTTTCCAATCACCTGTCCCCCCGAAATAATCACTGTTTTTGTTAATCACTTGCTTTCTTTATAGCTTTACTATTGGTGCATGAAAACCTACATAATCCACTGTTTCCTTTTGAAATTTTTGTAAATGGAATCATATGTACAGTTTTCGTTGATTTGCTTCTTCACTCAGCATTTGTGATTCACTCAAATTGACCCATGTGGTTACAGTTCATTCGGCTATAATGTTCCATTGTGAGGTAACACCACATGTTCTACTGTTAATGGAAATTAGGATTATTGCCTCTTTTTACTCTTTCAAACAACAGAGCTTGGACTACAGTCAGGCAGGAGAGACACTATTATTTTCCTGTAGCTGTCTTAGTAAATGACCACAAATGGGATGGTTTCAAACAATAGAAATTTATTCTCTCCCAGTTCTGGAGACCAGAAGCCTGTAATCAGGAAGTCATCAGGGCCACGCTCCATTCACAGGGTCAGGAGAGGATCCTTTCCTGCCTCTTCTAGCTTCTGGTGGCTCCAGGTGTTGCTTTGGCTTATGGCTTATGGCTCCCTTGTTCCAGTCCCTGCCTCTGTCTTCACGTGACCCTCCCCTTCTTTCCCTGTGTCTCTCTTCTCTGTGTCTCTTGCAGGGTTGCTTACCACTGAATTTAGGGCCCACCCAGATGATCCTGAATGATCTCATTTCCAGATCTTTAACTAAATTACATCTTCAAAGACCCTTTTTCCAAATAAGCTCGCATTCACAGGTTTCAAGACAAGTGCATGTCTTTTGGGGAGCCACCATAGGTACAGGTGTGATATTAGAGGCACCAGCCTACAGCCGCAACCCTTGGGGTGATTGCAGCAGCCTGAGCTTTTGTGGCCCCATAGCCTCTCTTCCTCCTTCAGGCCCTGGATCTGCCTCACAGCCCTGTTATGAATATCTGTGCACATCACCTGGAACCTTCAGGCAGGAGTTTGTCTGGGATACATAACACAAGTGGAATTGCTGGGTGGTAGAAAATGTGCGTATTAATTTTTGTCAGGTATGGCCACACTTTTTTTCAAAGCGGTTGTACGAATTTATGTTACCATCAGCAGTGGATGGCAATTCCTCATGCTCCACATTTTCTCCAGGACCTGGACTGAGCACCTTCCTGATTGTAGGCAGTCTGGTAGATGTGAAGGATTTGGAGTGATAAGATGTGGTGTGAGAGAATATCTCATCCAGGTTTTAATGTAAATTTCTCTGATGACTAACAAGGTTCAGCATATTCTCACGTGTTGATCGGCCATTGGTGTTTCGTCTTCTGTGAAATACCTCCTTAAGGCCTTTGCTTATGTTTATAATTGATTTATAGGACTACTTTATGTATTCTCTATATTAATCCTTTGTTAAATTGTTCCAAATATCTTTCCTCCTTTTAAAACAGTTGAATTTATCAGTTTCCTTTATGGTTTGGGGTTTTTGTTCTTGATTAGGAAATCCTCTCATTCCTTGAGCATATAAAAATATATCTCTATGTTGCCTTTGTTTTTATATTTATTTATTTTTCCTGAAAGAAAGAGAGAGCACGAGTGCGGGAGGGGCATAGAGCTAGGAGAGAGAGAATCCCAAGTAGGCTCCTCGCTCTCAGCACAAAGCCCAGTGTGGGTCTTGATCCCACGTGAGATCATGACCTAAGCTGAAATCAAGAGTCAGACACTTAACCGTCAGTCACCCAGGCGCCCCTCTCTCTATGTTGCCTTTTAAAGATTTTATGGTTTTGGGGTTCTCACTATGGAACCTTCTTAGCATTCTCTCTCTCCTGCCTCCTCCCCTTCTCATGCATGCTTTCTCTCTCCCAAAATAAATATGTTTTAAAAATTTTTTAAAAATACAGATTTTATGTTTTTTTCTTTCATATTGAAGTCCCAGGATGGATTTTTTTGGTGTATGGTGTGAGGCAGGGATGCAATTTCACTTACTTCTATGTAATTAACTAATTCTCTCAGCACCATTTATTAGTCCAGGCTTTATCCACTATCTAATGCAACTTCTTGGTCATAAATCAAGCTTCCATATACACGTGGACATTGTTCTAGGTTCTCTGTTCTATGCAGTTGGTTCATTGGTCGGTCCTTGTTCCAGTGAATACTATCTTTATTATCCCAGTTTTAACAGTAAATCATGGTATCTGGTTGGGTAGGTCCCCACCAACCTACTCCTTTTCGAAAGTGTCTTGGCTTTCTTGGACAGTTGTTCTACTATATACATTTTTGAAACAACTTTTCAAGTCCTTAAAAATACTTGTTGGGTTTTTTATAGGCTTTGCATTAAAAGTATAAATGAGTTTGGCAAGAATTGATGTAATTATGATTTTGAATTTTCTTACCTGAGAACATTGTATTTGTCTCCATTTATTTAGACCTTTTAAAATGTCATTTGAGGGGTGCCTGGGTGGCTTAGTCAGTTAAGTGTCCGACTTCAGCTCATGTCATGATGTCATGGTTTGTGAGTTCAAGCCCCGCGTCAGGCTCTGTGCTGACGGCTAAGAGCCTGGAGCCTGCTTGGGATTCTGTGTCTCCCTCTCTCTCTGTCCCTCCCCTGCTTGCACTCTGTCTCTATCTCTCTCTCAAAAATAAATAAATATTAAAAAAGTAAATGTCATTTGGAATTTGATCGTTTTCCACAGAAGGTTTACATATCTTGATTTATTCCTACATACTTAAAATTTTTTTTGGTGACGTTTAGAAATGAGTATCTTTTAAGACAATTACATTTCTAACTGATTATTGCTGATGTATAGAAATGTGTGATTTTTTTGTGTGTGATTTTTATAGTCAGCAATACTACAGACCTCTCTTATTAGTTCAAATATTATATCTGCATATTATTTTGGGATTGTAATGTAGCCAATCATTTATTCTTTCGTCTACAAATAATGACATTGTTACTCCATTCACCCTTTCTTCAGTATCTGGAATGTGTAATGAGACACTGTTAGTCCTGCAGGTCTAGTAAGAAAATACTAAGTAACGCTGAATTCAAAATGATCATTTTCCCGTTTTATATAAAGTCACCTTAGTATTTTAGAGGACCTAATCCAGATTTATAGCATCCAATGCCAAAATCATTTGGAGCGACAGATCTGAATGCCCGTTTATGAAACACATAGAATTCTGGGCAGAATTAGCAAACAGCCCATTGACTTAGGTCCTGAGGTTGTAGCGGCAGATCCTTCACTATATAGAGCAGGTCTGTGCTGCAGTGAAGTTGGCGGTGATACTTGCTGACAGAATGACTGCCTTGCAAGTTCCTCTCCTTTCTTCTAGCATGGTGGAGGATGGTCACGGGGTTTGGAATCAAGCAGATCACTCTATGTGGCCCTCAGTAAGTGGCTTAATTTGTCTGAGCTATAATGACGGCTCATTTGTAAAATTGATGTAAAATGATGATGTAAAGCGTCATCTCATGTGTAAAATGATGATGATAAACATTCCTCATAGGGTTTGGGGGAGGATTGAATGGGTCAATAGATATAAAGCCTGGAAGACAGCCTGGTTCCTGGGAAATGCACCATTAATGTTGGCAACCAGAACTGCTCCCAAGCCTTGGACCCTTCAAACTAGGCAGGTCCTTGAGTCCTGTCAGTTGATAAGCCTTCAGCACAGGTGATAGAATACTATCAGGATGGCAAGCCTGAGCTTAGAAATCCTTCAGTCCTGGGGTTTCAAAAAAACTATTCAACAAGGAAACTTCTTTGAGACAAAACAAAAACAAAACCACAACAAAAAAACAAAAAACTTGAACAGCAATGGAAAAAAACAGCTAAAGTTCATGCTGGTTCCAACAAAGTGAGGAATGCATGATCAGGAGTCCCATCTCCCCAGTCTCTGCACAGCGTGTGAGGCATCTCTGATGTACCCCTGCCTCCACAGCATTGATTCTGTCTGCCTCCTCCATACTCGTCTGCTTATATTGCCTTAACAGAATGCCACAGAATGGGTGTCTTAAACAACAGAAATGTATTTTCTCACAGTTCTGGAGGCTGAGATCCTAGATCTCAGACCAAGGTGCCATCAGGGTTGGCTTCTGGTGAGACCTCTCTTCCTGAGCCTTTTTGCTGTGTCCTCATATGGTCCCTTCTCTGTGTGCACACAGGAAGAGAATGAGCTTGGTGTCTCTTCCTCTTCTTACAAGGATGCTAATTCTGTTGGAGTAAGACACCACCCTTATGGCCTCATTTAACCTTTATTACCTCCTTATAGGCCCTGTGACCGAGTACAGTCACACCGGAGGTTAAGGATTTAACAGGAATTTGTGGGGAACACAGTTCAGTTCATAACACTTGCCAGTTTTCCAAATGGAGTAATGGAAGCTCCTCAAAAGTAGATGGTTCCTTCAGGCACATGTTGGAAATCAGGAGCTAAGGTTAGACCAGAGGCTGTAGCACTGGGCACAAGCACAGATACTCTGGTGACCTGGTGGCTAAGTGAAGTCCAGAGCTTAGCAGGGACCTCCTGGCCTCTGCTCAGAACCCAGGACTCCACCTGTGTCCTAAGATGGGTGGGAAGCTCCAGGAGCACCTGTTTGAAGCACTGTTGGCATGGACGTTGGCATGGATGTTGGGCATTTTTTACAAGGGGCTTTGTGAGCTGAAGCAGAAGAGCTGAGGGGATCCCACGTGGTGACTGAGGTCCATGCACTTGGGATTGGGAGACATTCACAGGGACCAGGGAGCATTGCGACTCTGCTGTTGCAGAACAGGGGAGTCTCAAGGTAGCAGACCTTTTGGGTTGGCTGCAGCCACTCACATTTATCATGTTCTGGCCATGTGCTGCCTGTGCCAGCTGCTTTATAAACTTAACTTGTGGGACCTTGTGCCCACCCTGTTAGATAGGAGCTCAAGTCAGCTCTAGTAGTGACATAGCTAGTAGTGGCGGGGGGCGGGGGGGGGTGGGCAGGGAGGCTGCCAGGGCTGTTTGCGTTTGGCTCCAAAGTTTATGCCCTAATGCTGTGCTCCACTGCCTGGCCCCTCCCCATCCCTCCCTTCTTCTCTGAAAAGAGAGAACAGCCTCTGGATGATGCTCCTGGGTTGGTCGGGCCTCTTTCCACAGTCTGGTCAGGCTTGGATGTTTCTCATCTCCAGGAGGAAGAATAGGGAAAGTAAATGTATGTTGTAGTTCTGCAGGCCCATCCAGGAACCAAGCAGATTGAACAGGGTGGGGGTGGGGCCTGGAATGTCCCAGGCTGCCTTTTCCCAAGTTGAGGAGCGGAAGCCATGACAGCTAAGGGGATTTGTGGAAATTCTTCAGCACATTGTTACCAGGCAGAGGAAGTGTTTTAGAGTGGAGCTCTCAATTTCTGCCCTGGGGAGCCAGGGCTCGTTTCCGCTTCTGAAACTTGATTGTGGGAAACTGAAGGGGCTGTTTCAGGTCCTCAGTGTGGGGGGCTCCAGGAACTCCCCATCTCTCTCTTCCAGAGGTGAAGGGGGCAAGAGAGTCCAGTGAGCCAGACAAAACAGCTCCGGAGTCTATTGCTCTTCTCTTTCCTTCCAGTTTGGGGTGGATGGCTCAGAGCCGAGGCAAACGAAAGAAACATTTTTTCCAGGCCTGCTGGTATTTGTTTCTGGCACAATCAGCACAAGCAGATTAGAGGAATAAATTGCATTTTTTAGTCTGTGTTCCCCCTCTGGACTGGACCTCCTCATGCTCCATCTGTGTGGCCCTCCACGGCTCACCAGTCAGTCCGTCCTGGAGAGATGGTCAGGCCTGACATCCCTGGCATGGCTGTCCAAACTCTGCCAGCTGGTGGGTCAACTCCCAGTGTCTTGGGAAGGTCGTAATTAACTCACCAGGAAAGATATACATGCCTCTATACATGTGTCTACATATGGAGGGTCCCAGTTACAGATGTACACGTGCGTATACTTAAGTGTGTCAGATGGCTGTTTCCTTTCCGTTGCCGTCCCGGCTTCCTCTGGCTCCGCTCTCTGATGGAGGAGCCCTCTGTGAGAGTTTTCGTCAGGACCCTGGAGGAAGGGGAGGCTAGCATAGGTCCCCCCTGCCCCCCCCCGCACCCCCCCACCGGAAAGTCTTGCTGGGAGCCAGATACTGAGGACTGGACCAGGCTGCTCCACAGGCCCTGCCAGGAAAACGCTTTCCCAGAAAACCACCTTTGAGGTGTGACAGAAACCTGGAGGGGAACGAAGGGCATGTAGGCCCACAAGGTCTTTCTTAGCCCCCACACCGTCTCCGGTTGGAAAGTGAGGGTATGTCAGCTTGGCTGAACAAACCAAGTGGGAGTAACCAGCCTGAGAAAGAACTTCTACAGGATCACCTAACTGAGCAAGAGGTGCTCCAATGCCTGCCTTTCTTTTCTCCTCCCCTCCTCCCTCTCTCCCACCCTCCCATCTTCCTTTCTTCCTCCCTCCCTCCCTCCCTTCTTTTCTCTCTCTTTTCTTTTCCTGCCTTCTTTCTTTTTCTTTATTCTCTTTTGGAAAGAGAGGGCCAAGCACTCATCCCTTTTATTTATTGTTTTTAAAAAAAATTTTTTTAATGTTTGTTTAAACATTAAAGGACAAAGAGACAGAGTGCCAGTGGGGGAGGGCATAGAGAGGAAAGGGAGATACAGAATCTGAAGCAGGCTCCAGACTCTGAGCTGTCAGCACAGAGCCCGATGCGGGGCTCGAATCCATAAGCTGTGAAATCATGACCTGAGCCTCAATCAGATGCTTAACCGACTGAGCCACCCAGGCGACCCTGTTTTGTTTTGTTTTGTTTTTATATAAATGTTTTTATTTGTTTTTGAGAGAGAGAGGGAGGGAGAACGAGTGGGGGAGGGGCAGAGAGAGAAGGGGACAGAGGATCCAAAGCAGGCTCTGCACTGACAGCAGAGAGCCGAATGCGGGGCTCGAACTCATGAACCATGAGATCATGACCTGAGCCGAAGTAGGATTCTTAACCCCCTGTGCCACCCGGGTGCCCCCCTCCTCCCTTTTAATCTCTCATTATGTCTGGCTCAGTGTGAGCACCATGGTTGGAGGATGTGACAGGCCACAGCCCATGAACCCAAGGACTACAAAGTGTCTCTTCCCTTCAGAAAGTCCACCTCTGGGTGAGACTTCAGGATGGCTGGAGATGAACCTGTCACATGGTCAGCCTCCAGCTTTGTCCTTCTGCAGCGAGGAAAAGGGCACTGTGGAGCCCAAGCAGCAGGCTAAGGATGAGGATACCTAAGAGAAATGGAATTTGGGGTCATATGTCAAACAGCATATTCCACTTGGACAAATTATTATTTCAGAGTTAACAGAGTTTGTGTGTGTGTGTGTGTGTGTGTGTGTGTGTGTGTGTGTGTGTGTGTGTGTAATGGTTTACATCCATAAGGCTTCTGGGAAAGGGACAGTTTCCCAGCGTGTAAAATAGGAATCTTTCAGAGTCAACATTCCTAATGCCCAAATACACTTTAGGACTATGAAAACTTCATGTACAATGATATGTTGTTATGAACTAAATCATACTGAGCAGTTAGTTGTAAGAGGGCATTTTATGTTTTATTTTTATTTCCATGCGCGGTTTATTTTTGCACTGACATTTTATTATAATTTCTTCCTACAGTAGGTGAAGTGCTTGGGAAGTTAATTTAAACCAGCCTGACTCTCTGTGTGTTTTTTAATATTTGTTTAAGCTTTTATTGAGCTTGTCAGGCCAGTCAGTGTGCAAAAATGCAGCCGAAACCCCTTTTTCCTTCTGCGGTGCCTGCCCATTAATACTAGGTGGTGACAAGATTCGCGCACACTTCAAATGGGGGATTATTCTGGGTTTTCAAGGAAATTTGAGCCACCTGTTTCAGAAACCTCTTAGTGACTTAGCAGGATGCTGAAGAGTGTCTCCCTGCTCAGCTGTCACTCAGAGTTCCAGCTCCCCGGCCCCCTCTGACCTGGCCAGGCCCTGCAGGGGCAATTTGCATCACTGGTTGGCAGCCTGTGCTTGAGATGTCCTCCCAGCTTGTGGCTTGGCCTCAGCCTGGGCAAAAGAAGCAGCTGCCATCTCTGCCTCTGGGGAACTTTCCAGATCCACGGCAGGCTGGCTTCCCCCGCGTTTGGGCTGCCCAGTCTGGAGCTGTTTATCATGGACAGCAGAACGACATGGGATCACCTTGAGGAAGTGGGTTGTGAGAGCCGATTGTGTGGCCTACGTGTCGAGGAGCCACGCTACCCACAGAATTTGGCCAAGAGAGAAATTAGAAAGTCAACATTTTCCAGCAGGCTGGGAAGCAGCTGGGCATCTCTGGAGCCCAGGACTGGCTGGTAAAAGGGTCTTTGTGGTGGCAAAAGCAGCAAGGTGGTTGAGGGGGCACAGTCTGGTCTCGGCTAGGCTCGGGAAAGACCTCCTCCCCAAACAAGAGGTTTCCTGGCCCACAGTCCAAACTCTCCGTCCAATGTAAGCCAAGGAGTAGGCTAGACTCGTAGCCTGTTACAGCTGGAAGGAATTTTAGTGAAGAGCAGGCCAATGGCTCTCAAAGTGTGGTGCCAGGTCAGCAGTGCAGCATCATCTGGGAACTTGCTGGAAATATCAGTTGTCAGACCCCTTCTCAGTCATTGCCGACTCAGAAACTCTGGGGGTGGGTCCTAGTCATCTGTGTTGTAATAAGTCCTCTAGGTGATTTGGATGTAGGGGGTAGTTTGAGAACCAGTGGCCTAATTCAGCCCAGTCATTTGATCAGTGGGAGAGCTGAGGCCCAGGCGTGATTGGGAGGACAGACAGTAACATGTATACTGTCACCTAGTCTGTTTGTGGCAGAATCGGGACAAGTTCTGTCAGGCTGGATTTCTTTCTGTCCCTTCTCCTGCTGGTCCAGGTAGGAGAGGCTGAAATTTCTCAAATCTCATCATTTCCCATAGTTGGTCTGCTTATCTCTCCTTGGGATGGGCTTGGTCCTCTGCTGACCTTATCCCCATCAGCAAACTCCAGGTGGATTCTCTTCCTCTTCTTTCAGGCATGTCAGTCATTCAGATTGCAGGTTTTGGCTTTTTGGTCAGTGTTGTGAATAAGAGAGCTAGAAGAATGCTCTCTGACTTTAATAAAATACCAGGTCCCAGGGAGCATGGATGGCTCAGTTGGTTGAGTGTCTGACTTCAGCTCAGGTCTTGATCTCATGGTTCATAAGTTCAAGCCCTGTATCTGGCTCACTGTTGTCAACTCAGAGCCTGCTTCAGATTTTTGGTCCCCCTCTGTCAGTCCCTACCCCCGTCACACACTCTCTCTCAAAAATAAACAAACATTTATTAAAAAAAAAAAAAAAGAAAAGACCAGGTTCTTCACAAGTTAAGTTAGCTAAGTTCTGGCTCCTGCCCCACTGCATTTTCTTCTAAAGGAGGGCTCTGTGCGTGTCCCTTCTGTTGAGCGGACGACACATTCTGCTCCATATAACAGCATCCCATGGTCGTGAAAAGGATCCAGGAGTGAGCTTCTGGCTGAAGGGAAGGGGGCAACTACAGGCTGGCCAAGAATCTCCAAGAGTCATAGACTTGAAAAGATGGTCTGAACCAGTCAGATTGATTCCGTGGGAGTTCAGAATTGGAAAACTTAGAAGCCAAAGCCATTAGCAGTGGGGACCGAAGCTGAAAGGCTGTTTGGGATTGCATGATGTAGAAGTCTAGGGAGCCCTGAGGAACCATGTGCAAGCTGAGGGAAGGCAAAGTAAGTTGAGGACAGCAGGCAGTGGAGAGAACAGAGAAGAGACAAGGAGAAACAGAGACCCCTAAGAAAGATCTGCAGTTGTAATTTTAGTTCTACCAAGGCCTGATTTCTCTGTGACTTCTATCCCTGGCATCCAGCACATTCCCTCTTATGTCCTGACCACAGACATCCTTTGCTTGAGCTAACCTGGGTGGGCCTCTTTTCTTTGCAACTCAAGGTGCTAGATCAGGGATTGGCAGCTTTTTCTGTAAAGGGCAGATAGTAAATATTTTCAGTTTGCCATCCTAATTTTAGTCTTGCAACACAGTATCTGTTGAAACTCCTCACTGCTGCCTTCCTAGAGCAAAAGCAGTCATAGACAATATATAAATAAATGGGGATAGCTGTGTTGCAATAAAACTTTTTTTCAAAAACTGGTGACCAGCTCACAAGACGAAGTTGCCAAATTCCTGTGCTAGATTAAAAATTTAGCGTCACATATGGGGCACCTGGGTGGCTCAGTTGGTTAAGCGGCCGACTTCAGCTCAGGTCACGATCTCGCGGTCCGTGAGTTCGAGCCCCGCGTCGGGCTCTGTGCTGACAGCTCAGAGCCTGGAGCCTGTTTCCGATTCTGTGTCTCCCTCTCTCTCTGCCCCTCCCCTGTTCATGCTCTGTCTCTCTCTGTCTCAAAAATAAATAAACGTTAAAAAAAAAAAAAAAAAAAAAAGAAGAAAAAAAAATTTAGCGTCACATAGACCTGGGGTGGATGAATCTAATTCTTTATAAAGACTGAAAATGTCCCCTTGTCCCTTTGAGTTCAACCCAGGTCTCCTTTGACTGTGGATTTAGAGTAAGTACAGAGGTGCCTGGGTAGCTCAGTTGGTTAAGCGTCTGACTTCAGCTCAGGTCATGGTCTTGGGGTTTGTGGGTTCCAGCTCTGCATCGGGCTCTGTGCTATCAGCGCAGAGCCCGCTTTGGATCCTCTGTACCCTCTCTCTGCTTGTGTGCACACTCTCTCTCCCTTGCTCTCCCTCTCTCTCTCAAAAAGAAGTAAACATTAAAAAAAAAATTCTTTAAAGAGTGAATGCAATATGGGCTTCATATTCCCTGTGTACCCTCTTTACTCATAGTGCTCTGTCACTTCTCCTGGCTGGCCAGTTACCCCAGACCCCAAAAGTTTGTAGGAGTCAGGATTACCCAACTGGCAGACCAAGCATATGCTCAAGGGACCTGCAAAGCAATTGCTCCCTAGACTCAGCTTCAGCGAACTATGCAAATTTTTACAAAATGAAAATCTAGGGGGAAACCTCGTCATTTCAACATACTTATGAGTGTTGTAATATTCTGAAAAATCAAATAAAATATTTAAATTACATTTCCATAATTACTAACATGAAGTAGAGTTTAAAAAATAAGGGAATAAGGGGCTCCTGGGTGGTTCAGTTGGTTAAGCATCCAATTTTGGCTCACGTCATGATCTCGTGGTTCGTGGGTTCAAGCTCCACATTGGGCTCTGTGCTGCCAGCTGGGAGCCTGGAGCTTGCTTCAGATTCTGTGTCTTCCTCTCTCTCTGTCCCTCCCCTTCTCTCTCTCTCTCTCTCTCTCTCTCAAAAATAAATAAACATTAACAAAAATTTTTTTTAAAAAGAAAGGAATGGTTGGGATACCCGGCTGGCTCAGTCAGTAGAGCCTGTGACTCTTGATCTTAGGGTTGGGAGTTCAAGCCCCACGTTGGGCATAGTGCTTAAAACATTTTTATTCTAGGGGGCCTGGGTGGCTCAGTGGGTTGAGCATCCAACTTCAGGTCAAGTCACTATCTCACAGTTGGTGAGATGGAGCCATGCATGGAGCTTGCTGCTGTCAGCACAGAGCCTGCTTTGGATCCTCTGTCCCCGTCACTTTCTGCCCCTTCCCCGCTCATGCACATGTTCTTTCTTTCTCTCTCATAAATAAACATTTTTAAAAAATTAAAAAAGGGAACGATAGACTGGCAAACTGGTCTGAAGAGACACTGCCCATTCTAAAGTCAGTGACAGCCAGTACTCAGCTCTAGTTCACTGTTCCCTTGAGAAATGCAAGCCATCTGACATTGCCTGAGTTGTCAGTTCTTGGTATCAGAATTTTTTTTTAATGTAAAAACATGTAGATTTTTACAATTAGCAGCTAATTTAAGTTGGGAAGAAAAATTGTTGTTATTGAATAATGTCTACAAGTCAGTTTGAGCCCCTGGAGTCCTCAGAGCCAGGTTGTGCCTGTCCCTGTGCCCACGCTGGACTGCACTCCCTTGGGCACGTTCGCCTCTCCCCTTGGAGAAGGAAGGCCCGGCATGTGTGTTTGAGCTCTTGGGAAGGAAACGGAGTCCAGAAAGAATAGGTGCCTTGCTTTTTACTCCCTGATTCAGAACCAGAGTTGAGCTGCAACCATTCAGGCTCCTGGTTTCTACTTGAAAACTGACGCGTCCCAAACTGAAGCCGGCCTTTCATACATTTCTCTGCTCATTCACTCTTCCACATCTGGGCTGTGTTCGCAGTGGTATCCGCCTGTGGTTGCTACAGTTGGCAGGAGGGGCTCTGACAAACCAAAAGAGTTGGATACGTTTAATAAGTCAGAACACCGAGCTGGGATCTTGTCCTGAGACGTGAGCAGCTCTCCGCTTGCCCTTCAAGCACGTGTTGGGGAACAGACCTTTCTCTGGTCCTCACGTGGAGTAGCTCCAGGGTGAATCATAGGTTGTTTTTTCAAATTCAAGAATATGTTTCCTCCATAAGGCCACAACAGGAAGAAATACTCTGTTTGCCAAACACATGTCATGAGAGTTCAGTAAGATAAGTGACTTAAAAACAGGGACACGGCTTCCAGAGGTGTGTGTGGACATTCTTTTTCTAGAGAATCTTAAAGATGCACTTTAAGATGGTTATCAGGGCAGCTTGGAGGACAGGGGCTAGATCCTCTGAGGACCTCTTCCAGAGAATGTCAAGCTTGGTTACAGATTGGGGCCAAGTCCAGATGGATTGAATGTAGCTGCTTCTCCAAGAGTATGTCTCTGGCTATATGCCTGAGCCAAATGAAGGTTTTGGGATTATGCAGGGGTTTTTTTCCCTTTATTTAAAAGTTTTTTCCTAAGTGAGCTCCATGCCCAGCATGGGGCTTAAACTCACAATCCTAAGTTCAAGAGACGCATTCTATACTGACCGAGCCAGCCAGGTGCTCCTCCAGTGTTTTTGTTTTTGTTTTGTTTTGTTTTAATTTTTTAATGTTTATTTTCGAGAGAGAGCGAGACACACACAGTGCAAGTGGAGGAGGGGCAGAGAGAGAGGGAGACACAGAATCCAAAGCAGGCTCCAGGCTCTAAGCTGCCAGCATAGAGCCCAGTGCGGGGCTCAAACCCACGAACTGTGAGATCAGACCCTTAACTGACTGATCCACCCAGGTGCCCTCAGTGTTTTTGTTTTAATACAGGCCTCCTCTTCCTTCCATGAGGCCAGGTCAACCTGTTGTTATCGGTATTGGTTCGGTAACTGCAAGTTGTCAGTCTATTTCTCTCTGGCCATTGGCGGTGGTGTTTGGAGTCAGACAGTCTGGGTTCTAATTTTAATTCTACTACTGTTAGCCATGTCGCTTTGGCATATTATTTAATCTCCCTGTATCTCAGCTTTCCCATCTGTAGCATGGGAACAATAACAGTGTCTACCTCTTAAGGTTCTTGTAACATTCAAATAAAAAATGCCTTCTTTCAATCCTAAATATTTATTGAGCACCTGCTTCTTAGGTGCTGGAAATAAAATAGAGAATTAGGCAGTGCTTCTGCTCTCAAGATGTTAATATTCTCAGGTGTGCTCAGCAAATGTTAGGTGATATTCTTATTGTTGATGTTTTGTTGATGCTGTTGCTATCGATGTTCTCACTACCTAACTCACAGGGAGACGGAGAGAGAATCCCCATCTGTGGCTGTTAGTTTTCCTAAATAAGCATGATGTGTAAGATCCATCCTTCACTGATACCCATTTCTTAGAGCCTGCTCCGTGTCAGACACCAGCTCCCAGAGTACCTGGACATTTAAAACGTGCCCACAAGTTATTTGATGCTTCTTCCTTCAAGAAGTAGAGTTGAACTCCTCTCCCTATGAATGTAGATTGTGCTTAGTAATTTCTAACAAATGAAATGTAGCCTAAAGGATGGGGTGTGTGACCTCTAAGAGCAAGTCACAAAAGGCATTGTGGCTTCCCCCTTCCTCTGGCTGGGATCACATGCTCTAGGGGGAAACCAGCTGCCATATTGTGAGGAGGACCCTCCGACAGCCCTAGGGAAGGGCTCATGCGGTAAGGAACTCAAGCCTCCTTCCAACAGCCAGCAGGGAACTGAGGTCTCCTGATAACAGCTGTGTCAGTGAGCCGTCTTGGAAGAGCACCCTCCTTCCCCAGTCAAGCTGCTGCCTGCATCTTAACCACAACCTAATGAGAAAGCCTCAGTCAGAACCATGCAGTTTAGCTGCTTCTGGATTCCTGACCCACAGAAATTGCAACAGAATACATGTTTGTTGTTTAAGCCACTAAGTTGTGGGGTCATTTGTTACACAGGGATAGATAATGAAACATTGCCTTTACCTTGAACAGACTTTGGAGGAAGATTCTTTCTAAATACTGGGGTGGAAGTCTATAGAGTTATTTATATACCAAAATCTCAGTGGATTTCTGTGTTAGTACAAGGAGAAAATAAGGTAGGGGAAGCTGGAAGATCTTGAGTGTGGCTACAGACATCATAATTTCACTGGTGTGGAAGTCACCACTCAGATTGAAATCAGAATGCTACAGAGTTTGTGCATCAGGACAGATTGATATTAATTACATATTCCTGAGCACTCCTGCGTGAGCTGGAGATATAGAGGAAAAGATTTCAAAGGTTCCATTCCTGTGTGGGAAGATGGTACCCAGTGAAATCCAGCTTTGCAGTGTTCCAGTTGCTTGGTGATAATGTTATCATAGCCAAAGGACTCCATCATCAAGAGAGGAAATTGCCTCAGTAGTTGGCAGAGAGATACTTTTCTAGGGATTAAGGAAGATAGAAGCTGCAAGAAAGTGATAGGTCCGTGCTAAGGCAGTGATTCTGCTTTTTTCTGCAACATCGTGGCATCCGCCAGCCTCTGGCTTCTCGGAGGTCTCCCGTCTCCACCCCTGTCATTTGGTCCTGATGAGACCCCTCATCATGAGCATGAGACCCCTCATTCCCTTCCTCTGTCCCTTACTCGCCACCTGCAACGGTGAATTTTGTGTCACCTTGCCTGGGCCACAGAGTAACCAGACATTGGCCAAACATCCTTCAGGATGTGTCCATGAGGGAGTTTTTGGATAGGATTAACATTGAAATTCATAGACAGCAGATTGCCTTCCTGAATGTGAAGGAGTCTCATCCAGTCAACTGAAGACCTGAGTAGAACCAAAAAAGCCAGGTAAAAATGACCTCCTCTTGCCTCACTGAATGAGCTAGGACATTGCTCCTTTTCTGAGCCTTTTGACTCAGACTAAGCATCAGGCCTTCTTGGGTCATGAGCCTATCAGCTTTAGGACTGGAATTTGCATCAGCAGTTCTCCTGGCCCTCAAGCCTTCGGACTCAGACTAGAACTACACATCGATTCTCCACTTGGCAACAGAAGATCATGGGACTTTTCTGTCTCTGTAATCATTTGAACCAATTCTATATAATTAATCCTATATATATATATATATATATATATATATATATATATATATATATATACATACACACACAGACACATATATCTATATATACATATATATGGGATTAATTATAAATACATATATATATACATATATATAATTATATATATGTATATATATACATATATATAAAATTAATCCCTGTCTATTTCAGTATACACATCCTACTGGTTCTTTCTCTCTGGAGAAGCCTAATATGCCACCTACCCAGGCCTTCTACTTTTCTCTGTTTCTACAGTCACTTCCTGCTCTAATCCACCATTGTCCCTCACCTAACCACATGAGTCTCCTCGTTGGTCTTGTGGTGGGTGGAATTGTGCCCCCCCCCCCAGAAAAAAAGATATCAACAGTCCCTGACCCTTGATACCTTGTGAATGTTGCCTATTTGAAAAACAGGTCTTTACAAATACAATTAGGTTAAGGATCCCAAGATGCGATCACCCTGGAATAACTGGATAGGCCCTAAACCCAACAAAAAGTGTCCTTATAAGAAAAGGAGAGGTGCAGGCGCACTGGGGAGAAGACACAGAGAGAAGAGGTGTGAAGACAGAAGCAGAGAAGGCCATTATGCTACCACAAGCCCCGGAAGACTTGGGGCCTCCAGGTGCTGAGAGACGAGATTCTTCACCTGGAGCCTCCAGAGGGAGCACAGCCCCCCCGCCCCCGACACCTTGATGGTGGACTTCTGCCCTCTAGAACTGTGAGAGGATAAGTTTCTGTTGTTTTAAGTCACCCAGTTTGTGGTCCTGTGTTACAGCAGCCCCAGGAAACAGATCCAGTCCCCTCCTTCTGCTCTTGACCCACTATGATCCATTCTCCACCCCACAGCCTGAGCCATCTTTGAGAAATACAGATCCCAGAACTTCTAAAAATATTGCTGTGTGTGTGTGTAACCACATTTAGAATAAAATACAAACCCATACCCATAGCCTACACCAAAGCCCAGCCAGGCCCAGCCCTTGCTGTCTCTGGGCTCAGACAGCTCTCACACAGCCAACCCCGTCCCTCAGCACGCTCCCGTTACAGTCACTGTCTGAAGTACACCGAGCCCTCTCCTCTCCCATGTCTTTACAGTGGCCCTTCCATTTTGGCCCTTTGTCATCCTTCAGGTCTCCGTTTAAATGTTCCCATCCCAGAGAGAACCTCCCTACCACATCTGAAATGCTCTCCACCAGCCCCCTGTACGAACCACACCGTCACCATGTTTGTTCCCTTCATGCCTCCTGGCACTGTTTGAAATGAACTCGTTTGTTTACGTGTTAAATCTGTTCCCTGCCCTCACCATGGCAGTGAGGACTGTGTGTGTTCTGTTTGCCGGTGCATCTTCCACATCCACAAGAGTGCAGAGTGGCTTTTGACAGATGCTTGTAAATGCACTCTTGCGTGACTTTCTTGTTTCTTTTCAGTCAACAGATGTATATTGAGCACTCAGTTTGTGCCAGGAGTATACCACAGCCAGTCTCAGTGACAATTGTCATGTATTTTTCCTTTTAAATTTAAATTGTATGTATTTCTTAAATTAGGTAATGCTGTGAATGGAATAAAATTCCAGAAGTAACCCAGCTATTCAGCTAACGCCTCTTTGCCAGGTATTCAGCTATTGTCTCTCAGGTCTAAACTTTCCTGCTCAGTTTTTGGATGCTGCAGCTGGGGCCTCTGCATGAGGCATTTCTGCTTTGGCGGCTGCCCCAGGTGAGACTCTCCCCACAGCAGGGACAGGGCCAGAAGGGGGCTAAGAAGAAACTTGCTCCTTCCCTGGGCTTCCTGTCTACATCCTACACTGGGAACATCATGCAGCCTCACTTCTTCATCTTGGTATCCTGAAGCAGCAGCTGAATCCAATTTGTGGTTTCTCTACCACCAGCTTCATTGTATCCCTCCCCCTGCCCCCAGAGACACCAGACATCGGTGCCCCTCCTCAGATAGCACATGATAGGAGGTCCCCTGCCCCCCACGCCCCTGCAACTGTCATCTCAGCGCATGATAGGAGGTCCCTTCCTCACCTGGGCCAACAAACCAGTTTCTTGTGTATCCTTCAGAGATCCATGTGTTTTTGAATCAGTGTGATTAAATATGAAATGAAATAAAATAGAAATCACCAAACTTTGCCAGTAATTAAGATAATAGCTACTAACTTTGTTGTTAATACCAGACTGTATTAAGAACTCGGGGTTCATCAGATGGGGAAACTCGGGCAAAGAGAGAGTAGGCATCCCATCCAGGTCACATGGGTAGTAAATGTCAGAGCTGGTGGTTGAATCCAGGCTCACTGGCTCCAGCATCCTGACATTGAACCACTCTGCAGCATTGCCTCCCCTGTGGTGGTGGTGTCCAGAGCTTGGACTTTAAATCTAAGACAGGAGCCTTGATTACTATATGCTGGCTTGTATCCTTGAGCAAATTATCTAATGTCTTTGGCCCTTACCCAACATGTATGAAATGGGTAAAAATAAATACCTCATAGGACTTTTCTAAGATTAAGCAAGACAATGTATGGAAGCGTCTAATATAGCTTGTGACATATACCCCATAGAAGCTCTTATAATTAACATTATCACTATACTTTCCTTATTTACTGTTTATATCTATCGTCTTCTCTTTTAACACCTGTAGGCCGTTGTGTGCTGTTAAATGTTGAACAGTGAGCTTTCTGAAAGTAAAACAGAGCCCTAATTTGTGATTTTTACTTACTGCTATAGCGTTAATACTCCCAGCATGGCCAGTTTCAAGCTATCAGTATGATGACAACTGGCTTAGAAATTTCCTGAGAATTTTAAGATTCTGCTCTTGAGAGCTGGTACAAAAGGGTCTCACACAGCACGCTATATAGGGTTCTTGGTGAGAAACCTAGGATTGGAACATTCTTTATTTAATGAGAGCCTCAAAAACATCCATATTACAAAAAACAAAACAAAACAAAACACATTACCACTGCTTAGGGGTCAGGTAGGTGAATCTGAACTGCTGAAGAGCGCCTGTCTTTTGTTCATGTGTTCAGCATGTACTGCTGAGCTCCTGCTGTTTGCTCTCTCTGGAAGCACTTACTCAAGAATAAAAACCTGCAGCTGCCCTGTTGAATGGGTTTTGTCCTGGGCTGTGTTCAGATTCCTGTCCAGAGGGTGTTCTTTCCCTCCTCAGCCCACCCTACCCCCTTCTTGTCCACACCCTAGCATCTGTACAGAGAGCCTCAACTGTCCCCCGTGGGCTCCTCTTTCCCTGCACATGAGAGCTGTCCCTCTCAACTCCTCTGGTGCCCAGGTTGTCCAGGTGGCTCTCCTGTTTGTCTGATGACCTGTTTGTTTACCCGGCCACCTCTTTCCGTTTGTCTCTACAACCTTTCCCTAACTGTGCTGTTGACTTCTCTGCCCCAAGTACAACATCCCCCACCAGACGCTGGGTCTGCTACAGATGAGATGAAGATCTGAGAGGCTATTGTGGTGGTGCGTGGTGAGTTGTAACCAGTGTTGTGGAGTCAGATGAACCTGGGCTCAGAACTCAGCTCTGTCATTTGCCAGAGTTGTGCACTTGGGGCTGGCAAGTTCGCTATTTTAATTTTTTTTAAGTTTTTATTTTTAAGTAATCTCTCCATCCATTGTGGGGGTTGAACCCACAACCCCAAGATCAAGAGTTGCGTGCTCCACCGACTGAGCCCTCCAGGTGTCTCACAAGTTAACTATTTTATTTTATTTTTTTTAATTTTTTTTAACGTTTATTTATTTTTGAGACAGAGAGAGACACAGCATGAATGGGGGAGGGGCAGAGAGAGAGGGTCACACAGAATCGGAAGCAAGCTCCAGGCTCCGAGCCATCAGCCCAGAGCCCGACGCGGGGCTCGAACTCGCGGACCGCGAGATCGTGACCTGAGCTGAAGTCGGACGCTTAACCGACTGAGCCACCCAGGCGCCCCACAAGATAACTATTTTAAAACTTGATTTTCTTTCTCTCTTCCTTCACTTTTTCTTGCCTCCTCCCCTCTTCCCCGCCACCCTTTCTACCCCCTCTCTCTTCCCCTGAGTTGCTGGCTGTCTTAGTCGGTTCAGGGTGCTGTAACAGAATGTCACAGATGGGGTGGCTTATAAACAGCAGGTATTTATTTCTCACAGTTCTAGAGGCTGGAAGTCTGAGATCAAGGTGCCAGCATGGTGAGGGTCTGGTGCGGGCCCTCTTTGGGACTACAGACTGATACCTTCTTGAGTGTCCTCACATGACAAAAGGGACTAGGAAGCTGTCTCTGGGCCCCCTTTTTTAAGGGCACTATTCATTCCCATTCATGAGGGCTCTACCCTCATGACCTCATCACCTCCAAAGGCCCCATCTCCTAATACCACCACCTTGGGCATTAGGATTTCAGCATATGAATTTGGGGGGGGGGGGGCAGAAGTTACAACTGTTGAGACCACAGCTGTGGCTTTACCTTTATGTTTTGGTTAGTTTTTTGAATTAGTTTTTTAGCCAAACATGGTTTAGAGTCAAGTACTTCTACAAAAGTTATTTAAAAATGCCAGCTCTCCCCTCACCCCATTTTCTCCTCCCCAGAGGCAACTACTTTGAAGTTTGTTAAGTTATTTCTTCCGGTAATTACCTCTGCCTATCTAAATAACATAATTAGCTTGCTACTTTTGTGATTTCTGTGTTTCAGGCATTATCTTTGGCTTCTACCATGAAACAGGACCATATATATAGTAATATACACTGTGTGTGTCTTTCCATTAGGCAGTATTTCACATGGACTAAAATGAGAAGCTCAAAGGGTTAGCTTAGGTTTCTAGATTAGAACATGAGGATTGCTCCTTTGGCACCTTCATCCCTTCCTCTTGAGTCCACACCCCCTGACCCTTCCTCTCTCCCAGGATAGTTCTATCTAATGTTTATTAGATCAGTGTTTAGCATGTGCTCTAATACTATAAGTGCTCTGGAATGCTGTTCACAGCTGAGCCATGTAGTATCTGCATATATTTTTCCTTTCCCCTGTAGTTGCTGTTGTTTTCCCTGGTGTTAACACTTGTCCAGATTTCTTTGCTCAGTATTTAATATGAGTATCATAAATTCAACTCAGAGAATCCCTAATGTGAATTTCCTCCTCTCAATGCATTAAAATACACAAGACATTTTGTCAGCTCAGAGAAATGCCTGACCGTTGGGCCTGCCTGGCTTTGTTTTTTTCTGGGCCTCAAGCACAGTTATTGTCTCGGGTCTTCTGTATTGTCATCCAGGGTTCCTGTCACCTCCCTCTGCTGTCAGACCCACCTTTACCAGAATCTCACACCTACTGGTAGATCACATCATTCGGCAGCTTCCTCAGACCTTCTGTGTCTGAAGATGCCTTATTCTACCCTTACCTTTAAGTGACACTTTGGGTGAGGAATTCTAGGTTGGAAATCATTTGTTATCAGAATTTTGAAGACATGGCTTTGTTTTTTTCTAACTTTGCAAATTGCGGTTGAATGACATCATGTCATAATGATTCTTTGCTGAAATATTTTTGGTCTCTGGAAACTTATTTTTTCTTTGTCTGCAGTTTTCTGAAATTTCACAGCAGTGTGCCTTGATGTGAGACTATTTTCATCCATTATTCAGGGCACTCTGCAAACTCTTTTAATAAAACAATCTTATGGGGCACCTGAGAAGTTCAGTCCATTAGATGATCTACTATTGATTTCAGCTCAAGTCATAATCTCATGGTCATGAGATCAAGTGAGCCCTGCGTTGGGCTCCGCGTTTGGCGAGGAGACTGCGTAATAGTCTCTCTCCTGGGGCACCTGGGGCTCAGTTAAATGTCCTTCTTTGGCTCATGTCATGATCTTGGGGTTCGTGAGTTCAAGCCCCACGTTGGGCTCTGTGCTGACAGCTCAGAGCCTGGAGCCTGCTTCGGATTCTGTGTCTCCCTCCCTCTTTGCCCCTCCCCTGCTCGTGCTCTCTCTCTCTCTCTCTCAAAAATAAATAAACTTAAAAATATATATATTCTCTCTCTCCCTTTCCCTCTGCCGCTCCCCTGCTCATACTTTTGCTTTGTACTATGTCATCTTAGCTAAGCTAGAGCTATGTCTCCGAGAATTCCCTTCTTTTATGGTGTCAGTCTAGTGTTTGGCCACAAAGGACGTTTTGTTCCGCTGGAAGGTGGAAATGAAGCAGCAGCCGTATCTATATGCTCTCGAGGTTGGTGTCCATTGCCAGGCACTGAGAATGTTCTGGCTTACCTGGTTGTTTTGGGGCAGCATCTGGACTCTCAGCTCCATTAGCTCCCACCGTATCTGCTCCTTCAGCTTCTCCAGCTTCTTTGGCCACGTGTGTGTAGCTCTCTGGTGGTGAAAAGGTGCCAGATTCTGCTGGAGGTCACACATGGCATTCAGGTGGGAAGTAAGAGAAAGACATGGGTACCAATTTGCTTTCTTGTGTTCCACATTGTCTTTGATCTTCTCCACATCCAGCTTTCCTTCCCAACTGCCAGTCTTTAGAAACTTTAGGCTCAATAGAGTTGCAAAGACAACAGTCTGCATAGACAATTCTGCCAGCTCCACAACTGTGTAAGCTCTCAGCCCTGTAACAAATCCCTTATCCTGTATCACTTGTAGTTGTTTTACATCTCTGTGTGAACCCTGATTAATTTCTTTCATGATTTGTTCTCCTTCATTTCCTCTTTTCTTTCTTTCTGGAACCCCTGTTAACTGAAGATTGCCTTCCTGGATAAGCCCTCCACTTTTCTTGTTTGTCTCTTATTCTTCACCTTTGTCATTTTACTCTACTTCGTAGGGGTGTTCTTCAGTTTTACCTTCCAATATTTCTGTTGAATTTTAAATTTATGCTGTGTATGTGTAATTTCCAGGAGTGTTTGTTTGTTTGTTTGTTTTTTAGTGTTAGGATCTTCCTTTTTTGTAGCATACTGTTCTTTTTCCGTTGGTGTAAGAATATCCTAACACACAGAAAATAGTAATGATAGTTTGTAAAAGAGATTTCTTCTTCATGCACTCTAATTCCTCCAGAAAACTTTTTTTGAACATTTGTGTTGCTCTCTACCTTTCATTTGCCTTTCCTCAAATGTCTAGTGACCCTTGTCTATTCATATTAAAGAATGAGGTCCCTGTTGCAAACTCTGCGTTTGTGGTACTTCCTGGCTGTGATCTTTACTATAAACTAATCTGGCTGGCTCCTTCATTGGGAAACTCTTGATTTTAGTATTTTGTATCATTTTTCTTGGGCTAGTCAAATTCTCCAGAGAAGGGGTTTCCATCTCTTGCCTGGAGAGCGCAGGACTGGCTGCTACCTCTTTGGAAACCAAAGTAGGAAGGAGGACGGGGTGGGGGGGGGTGGGGAACCTGAGCATTCAATATGTCAGTGTCGCTTCATCCCTCTGTTTTTCCATGGTATCCTCACTCTCAGCTGTAGGGTTTTCTCTAATCCAGACTCCTCCTGTTCTCTCTCCTGAGAAGAAAGCTCAGTCTTCTGCTCTGCTCCCAGTTGGGGAAGTAGGAGTCACAAGGCGGACTGGAGTGGAGTAGGGGATCTGGGATCCCCTCCCTAAAACCAACACCACCCCTGTTTTTCTCTCCACCCCACTCCCACTTTAGGAGATGGATAGTGTTCCCTATCCCAGGCCCTTGTGGGGGAAGTCTGAGCTATAATCTGGCATCTGCTTGGCTTTCTCCACAGCTGATTTAGCATTCAGCTTTCTTGGGTCTGCAAAGTCCATTAACATTCATTCCATCTTCTAAAGTTTTGTTGGTGTGAGCTCAATGTCTATGTTATTTACCTTGTAGGTTTTAAAACTTTTTTCATTCATCACTTAATTCATTTATTCCACCAATATTTATGAGTCCATGCTATGTGCCAGACATTGGTTTGGCTTTTAAAAAAATCAATTTACTCTTTTAATGGAGTTTTGGATGGGAGCAAGCACATTTATGTGTATTCAATCCCTCATCTTTCCTTGGAAGTCAAAAATTTTTTTCTTTAATTAGTTAAAAAGGAGTAATAATATTTACCCATGGGGTTGGTAAAGGATTGAAATAATGCATATGAAGTATCTAGCACCATGCCCAGCACATAGTAAGGACCCAGTAAAATGTAGTCAGTATGGTTATTTTAGTTTTTACTGGCCTCAAATAGACCCATTGTGGATGTTTAAGAATTATATAGACATTCTGTTTTGTTGAGGGCATTTATGGTCAGGTAGATTATGCACATTATGGATTGCATTGCAAATTTTCAATTTTTGGCTGACCTCTCATTAAGCCATTACAGGTGTGCTGAGAGGACACAGTCTCAGCTTAAGGCGAGCCCCCAAGCAGTCTCGATGGTGACTGTGCTATTTGGATGGAGAACAGATCCTACATGATGGTCCAGAGTCAGGTAGACATCATTTTGAAATTTTCACTACTGGTCTTCTCCATTAACATGACACTGGATATTTCCTCAATAAGTGATGCTCTACAAAGCACTACCACAATTATTCTCATTTTAGCCCTGACAGGTGGGGCTATTCCATTTTATAACTTGAGAATCTGTGTCTCTAAAAAGTGATAGACCTTGTCTGTTGACACATAGCCAACAAGCAACTAATTAAGCCAAGATTAGCGTACAGTTTTGTTCCTTTTTTTTTTTCTCTCTCCAATTCTACTAACTGAGAAGAACCCAAGAATCCTGAATTTCCATTGTGTATTCATGATGAGGTCTGGGAAATAAATGGTTTCTGTAAGTCAGGAATTTAGGAAGGTCTTGGCTGGGCAGTACACACTTCTTGGGATCTCTTGTGCAATTGCAGTCACATGTCAGCCAGATTTGCAGCCGTCTGAAAGCTTGATTGAGGCTGGAGGATCCAACATGGCTAATTCACATGCCTGGCACTTGGGTGCTGGCCGATAGCTTAGTGTCTATATTTGGCTCTTGTTTCAGCTATCTAATGCTGCATGACGAATGACCCCTAAATTTAGAGACTTAAAACCAATCATCTTTTTTTTTTTTTAATAGGGTGGGGGAATAGGGTGGTTTGGTTGCAAGATAAAATCTTTCTTGGAGGGGCACCTGGGTGGCTCAGTCAATTAAGCATCTGACTCTTGATTTCAGCTAAGGTCATGATCTCAAAGTTTGTAAGTTTGTGCCCTGCCTCAGAGTCTGCACTGACAGTGTGGAGTCTGCTTTGGATTCTCTCCCTCTCTACCCCTCCCCTGCTCTCTCTCTCTCTCTGTATCTCTCTCTCTTTCAAAAATACATAAAGTTACTGGGAGTGCAAACTGGTGCAGGCACTCTGGAAAACAGTATGGAGGTTCCTCAAAAAATTAAAAATAGAACCACCCTACTACCCAGCATTTGCACGACTAGGTATTTATCCAAGGGATACAGGTGTGATGTTTTGAAGAGGCACATGTACCCCAACGTTTATAGCAGCATTATCAACAATAGCCAAGGTAGGGAAAGAGCCCAAATGTCCATTGATGGATGAATGGATAAAGAAGATGTGGTGTATACACACACACACACACACACACACACACACACACACACAATGGAATATTACTTGGCAATCAAAAAGAATGAAATCTTGCCATTTGCAACTACGTGGATGGAACTAGAGGGTATTATGCTAAATGAAATTAGTCAGAGAAAGATAAATACCATATGACTTCACTCACACAAGGACTTTAAGATACAAAACAGATGAACATAAGGGAAGGGAAGCAAAAATAATATAAAAACAGGGAGGAGGACGAAACAGACTCTTTTCTTTTTTAATTTTTTTTTAAGTTTATTTATTTTTGACACAGAGAGTGAGCGTGAGCTAGGGAGGGGCAGAGAGAGAGGGAGACACAGAATCCGAAGCAGGCTCCAGGCTCCGAGCTCTCAGCACAGAGCCTGACATGGGGTTCGAACTCACGGACCGCGAGATCATGACCTGAGCCAAAGTCGGACGCTCAACCGACTGAGCCACCCAGGTACCCCAAGAGACTCTTAAATGTGGAGAACAAACAGAGGGTTACCGGAGGGGTTGTGGGAGGGGGGATGGGCTAAATGTGTGAGGGGCACTAAGGAATCTACTCCTGAAATCATTGTTGCACTATATGCTCACTAACTTGGATTAAAATTTTTAAAAATAAATTAAAAAAAAAGAACTTAAAAAAATCTTTCTTGGAAACAGCCTGGATGTCCCTGAGGGCGCTGACGGCATCAAATCCTGACAAAGATGCAGAGCAACACATACTCCCATTCACTGCTGGTGGGAGGGCCAAAGGGTAAAACCACTTTGGAACAGAGGTAGTTTCTAACAAAGCTAAATACACTCTCACCACATGATCCAGCATTTATACCCTTGGTGTTAATCCAAGTGAATTGAAAACCTATATCCACACAAAAACCTGCACATAAATGTTTATGGCAGCTTTATCCGTAATTGCCAGAACTTGGAAGCAACCAAGATGTCCTTCAGTAGGTGAGTGGGTAAACCAACTATGGTATGTCCAGGCAATGGAATACTATTCACTGATAAAAGGAAATGAGCTATCAAGAAAAAAATAAAAATAAATTTTAAAGAAGAAATGAGCCACCAAACCATGAAGAGACATGGAAGAAACTTAAATGCATACTGCTTAGTGAAAGAAGCCAATCTAAAAGGCTACAGTATGATTCCAACCATAGGACATTCTAGAAAAGGCAAAACTACAGAGACAGTACAAAATCAGCCGGTGGTTGCCAGGGTTTTAAGTAGAGAGAGACAGGGATAAATGGGTGGAACACAGGGGACTTTTAGGGCAACGAAATTCTTCTCTAAGGTACTGTAGTGGTGGATACATGATATTACACATTTGTTAAACCCCATGGCATATACAACATTCTCTGTGTGACAAAGACTGAACCTTGATATAAGCCACGGATTTTAATTAGTAATAACGTACTAACTATTGGTGCACCAGTTTCAGCAAATGTACCTCACTAATGCAAGATGTTACTTATTGGGACATGAGGAAATAAAGCATATGGAAATTTTCGGTACTTTCTGCTCAGTTTTTCTGTAAACCTAAAATTGCTCTAAAAAATAGTATCTATTAAAAAAATTATGGGAACACGGAGTGGGTTGGTTACAAGATAAAACCCTTTCTAGGAAACGTAGCCCAGATGTCCCTGCAGGCTTTGTGCTGCATGTTCTCTGCCATTCATCAGTCCTGAGGTAAAGATGCTTAAAGGATAATTATGTATTTAGGGTAATATGTGCACCGTTCTGAGGTGCAAATGAGGGTCTGATTTGGATGACTTTGAGACTCTTTGGAGATCTATATTTTTAATACATTTGAGCCAGAGCAAAGAAGAGAAGCTGTTCATGTCCCTAAGTTTTTCTCCCGTTCTTGTGTGTGTCTCTCTCTCTCTCTCTCTTTTTAAATTAGCATTACAATATTTTGTTTGGGAGCCTGTGATGTGAAGACCCAGAGACCCAAAGGAGACTGGAAGCCTGTTCTAAAAAGGCAGAGTGAGTCATGCTCAATGAATAGCGATTGTCACAAAAGGGCATTATTCTGCAAAGCCGGTGTTGATACCTCCAGCCCCCGCTCCCACCTTGATGACTGGTGCCATCACCTTTAGATTGGAAGTGCCACTGAGGGCACCATGCACACAGAGACTCTTGGGAAGCAGACTCCTCATAGAATCCAACTGGCCATTGACATTTGTCACTGTCCCATGTAAACCTCGGAGGAACTGTGCCTGGCAGTGGCAACAGGACCAGTCCTCGGCTGGGGCAAATCTAAAGCCCCCTCCCTAGACATAGTGCTCAGTGGTTTATAGAATACTTCCATTTAAAAATCTTCTCACTTGTTGAAAACTTCCTTGTTCACTAGAGAGATACATAATGTGCTTCTATATCAGAAGTTGTGCTAGACAGTGGGACGCAAAGATTAATAAGGAATGTCATTGTCACCAAGGGTTTACTCCTTTCTGATGTGCTTGCAAAGTTAAATGGGGTCCCACAGCTGTCACGGGAACAGTGTAGAATTCAGTGCCAGTATGGTGGACATTTTATGCTTGTGTCTGTAGCATCTCTTCCACTATCAGTCCCCTTAGTCCTTTGGTCCAGTCATGCCTGCCCATGCTCAGCTTTGGGTGGAACTGACCTCCAAACCTAGCTCAAAGGGTGTGTCCTGACTGGTCCACATCCATTAGTATATCCCATCCCATGACCATGGTTATTGTTTGGAAAAGGGCATGTGTCGAGAAGCAAAAGTTCAAGCCAAAAGCAGAGAAGTAATCTCAACCTGTGTATAAGTCACTAGAAATACCCTCTTCCTTCTCCTAGAATCGGAGGTATAATGGCATATAATTTGAAACTGTAGTGACCAAGTGGTTACCATAAGAGGATAAAGATGACACTGTGAAAGACAGAACATAGAGACAGAAAGAAATGAAGTTTTTCATGGTAATCCTGGAAATGCTGGATCAAACCTCACCTGAAGGCAAATTCTTCATGACTTTTTAGCTTCCTCATTCCGTAAATTCTCTTCTTTGTTTGAGCTGGATTTTCCTAGCATTTGTAATGAATATGTCCTAACTTATGGTGAAGAAAGAAATATAGGGAACAGGATAGGAAAATTGGTGGACGATATTCCGTATGTCCAAGCACAAAGAAATTACTGTGCATAGGTAACCAAGGAGTTGGGGAAAACCAGCGTGTGATTGTGATAGAGTTCCCTGGGCTACCCATTACATGAACTGTCTCCCATTCTTGGAAATCTCTCACTATAAGAATCCTGGTGGAAGGATCTACCTCCCACTCCAGAAGTCCACCTCACCGAGCTTAGGGTGGGGCCGAGTGTTTGATGCTCAGCCAATCATATGCTCCCACTGGGACCCGGGATCCAGGACAGGCAATGTAGACCAGCGGGAAAAGTTGCAGTGGCAACTAGGTGCACTTCCAACAGCAGCAAGACTGGTGCCATTGTTCAGTGATGTAATGACGGCATTGATGTCCTCACCTAGTGGGTGCCTGGTTTCCCTTGATCCCAGCTTGTTTTCCAAGCTTGATTCTTTGCCTTCTTGGCAATTTTGTGAGCTGCCTACTAACTGCTAAGTAGACCTCTTTTCTGCCAGAACAATCAGAATTGGTTTCTGGTGTTTACAGGTGAGGACCCTCCCCCGCCACCAAGTGACTAGCCAAGGTGGAGGTCAGTACTGCTAGACAAAGAAGAACTGGTCAGGGGAGAAGTTCGTGAAGGTCTCCCAGAGAGAAGTAGCCTTCATGTCAAGTACAGGGGATGTGGGAACAGATATACCGGCATTGAATCCCGGCTCTGTCATTTATTCATGTGACCATGGCAGGTAATCTGACCTCTCTGAGCCTCCATGTCTCACGTGCAAGAGCACTGTGATGGTAGGACCTGATGGACGGCACCTTTGGGGTGGCATTCCTTAGTCCAGACTGTGGCACAGACCTGGTCTTCAGAGTAATAGCTGTTCATGAGGTGACCTTGCTCACAAAGAGCCCCATTGCACCCTTTTTTGAGTATACTTGTCCTTACTCTTTACTCTTCATTCCCAGCAGAAAGGAAGAAGATATTCCCAATGTGTAGGGAAGAAATTTAAGTTGGATCGAGACGCATGTGTGCTGGTCAGTGTTGAACAACCAGCTCTCCAGGGAAATAAAAGCACTGATTTGTAGCATTTGCTGATTTCCACGGTGTAAAAACTCTCACCGTGGCTCATTTCAGGCAGCCAACATGCTGTCGCTAACCATGGAGGCGGGAAGAGATGTTCTCAGTCAGCTCTCGTGATCCAGCACTAGCACACCACTGGACCCAGGGAAATACCTTGAAATGTTGGAGAGTTGAGGGAAATAGGTGGTTCCTGAGCCCTGGGGCAGAATGTCAAGTGAAACTCCTTAAGAACTGTTGACAGGACGAGGGTGGCCACATTGTGTGCTTGGCTTAAAACTTGAGAGTTGTCTTTAAATGGTGCCCTTTGACACCCCCCACACTTCAGCTAGTCAGCTTATAGGGCCTGACTGTTCCTTCCTTTTTTTTTTTTTTTTTTTTTAACGTTTATTTATTTTTGAAGCAGAGAGAGACAGAGCATGAACCGGGGAGGGTCAGAGAGAGGGAGACACAGAATCTGAAACAGGCTTCAGGCTCTGAGCTGTCAGCACAGAGCCCAACGCGGGGCTCGAACTCACGGACTGCGAGATCATGACCTGAGCCGAAGTCGGCTGCTTAACCGACTGAGCCACCCAGGCGCCCCGACTGTTCCTTCTTTAAAATCTCTCCTGCAGAGGGGTCTGGGTGGCTTAGGCAGTTAAGCTTCCGACTTCAGCTCAGGTCACAAACTCGTGGTTTGTGAGTTCGAACCCCATGTCAGGCTCTGTGCTGACAGCTCGGAGCCTGGAGTCTGCTTCAGATTCTGTGTCTCCCTCTCTCTCTGCCCTTCCCCTGCTCCCACTCTGTCTCTGTCTCTCTCAAAAATAAATAAACATTAAAAAAAATTTTTTTTTAAACCTCTTCTGCATTTGGGCACCTACATGAGTCAGTCAGTTAAACATCCGACTCTTGGTTTGGGCTCAGTTCATGGTCTCACGGTTTGTGAGTTCAAGCCCCGCATCAGGCTCTATGCTACTAGCGTGAGACTGCTTGGGATTCTCTCTCTTCCTCTCTCTCTGCTCCTTTCCCGCTCATGCTTGCTCACTCGCTCTCTCTCAAAGTAAATAAATTTTTAAAAATCTGCCCTGCATCTGTCAATCCCTTCTTTCTCATGCCCACTGTGGCCCTGCCGCCCATGGGCTCAAGTTTTCAACTCTGAAACATGACTCCCTTTGTTGTACTGGAGTGGACCTGTGTGCCATCCCTCAGCTGACTCTCAGTGTGCCCTCCCCACTCAGGGTTTATTGTCATATGGCTCTACGTTAGCTGTCCCATCCACTGTAAATGCTGCTGCATGGCTGGCCCCACTCAGTCTGGAAGTGATGTGAGTGTGGGTCTCATATCTACTTACTAGCTATGAGTTCTGGGGCAAATTACACGACATTCCCTGAGCTTTAACTTCCTTACGTCTAAGATGGAGATAATAGAAGAACTTGCTTAGGGTTGTTCTGAAGACTAAATTCTACAAAAGGCTTGGGATGGCCCTTGGGCGCTGTGCATGTTGAAGTGAATGCTGGCTCCGTGACGATGACGATGATGGTAACTGCTCCTCTGATGGTAAACAGTGGCTGGTGGAAGGCTGATCTTGCTCCCGCTGGGACTTCTACCCTACTTGCCTTTGCTGTTTCAGTGCCACTTTTCCTTCAGCTCTGGTTCTTTTTTGGTCCGATAGGGTTTTTTTTGTGCACTCATTAGCTGCTTTTCCTCTGAGTTTTTGAGGCAATTACACCCATCATGAAACATTAAATTCAGTACTGTCCCTTACTGTTCTCTCTTGATGTGAATCCTATTTTCCTGCCTCTTCTGTAATGGGTTTGTGGGGTGTGGCCTGTCTCCCTCTCTTTCTCTTGTGAAGGGTCTTGGATCAGCAACCACAGAGCAGCAGCCAAAGTGATAAATGTCGTGAACGACCTGGGACTGTGCCTGCTATTGTATCTGCATCCTCCCATTTTATTGTTTCCATTCACCCAGGGTTGGTCTGGGCACCAGCTATTTGCTAGGCGCTGGGGTTACACACTGAGTGGGACAAGAGCCTCTGTCTTTCACGAGCTTACGGTGTCCTGAGGGGAGCTGTGCTGAAACATGTGATCACCCAAACCGGGGTACCGTGACGGATGGCACCGGGTGCTGGGGAGGGAAAGAAGAGAGTGTGACAGGAGAGTAAAACAGG
The DNA here is from genome assembly GCF_024362965.1 of Panthera pardus. Classification (NCBI taxonomy): domain Eukaryota; kingdom Metazoa; phylum Chordata; class Mammalia; order Carnivora; family Felidae; genus Panthera; species Panthera pardus. The sequence continues at coordinate 120,801,233 of NW_026526765.1, read as the reverse complement.
AGCCTGATGTGGGTAGGGGCAGAGGTCAGGGCAGGGGCACTTAAGCCAGCACCGGAAGGAGTCGCTCAAGGAAAGAGACTTTCTAGGAAGCTGGCTCGCTAGGAGCTGAGTGCAGTGGCTCAGAGTGCTGAGGACCCGAGATAAGATGGAACAGCAGCAGGTCCCAGCAGGAGGGACAGAACAGCCCGGAGCAATGGGCAGGCAGGTAGCCCCGGGCCTGCTGGGCTTCCTAGGCCGGGTTGGGTATTTCCGTCTATATCCTAAAAGTGGAAAGCACTTCATCCTCTCAGAAATCTTATGAGATAGTTGCTATTATCAGTCCCATTTTACAACAGAGGAAACAGGGGCCCAGAGTGATTAAGTAACTTGCCCAGGGTCACACAGCTAGTTGGCAGCTCAGTCAGAGTGCCAGTATGGCCCAACATGGCCAGGACCCCTCCAGCGTTCAGTAGCCACTCCCTGAGTGACTGAGAGCAGCACTGACCACTGCAGTACCCACCAGCCTTGTCCTTCCCACATGCTGTTTGGAAACGGCCCTGCAATTGAGAATTTTCTCAGGGGGTGGCGGGGGACAGTCTGGGGCCTCCTGGGAAACACAAAACTAGTTTGGTGGGGATGAAGATGTCAGCAATTCTGCAGTCATAGCTGAGGGGTTTACAGCTGCCTTGCCTTCTAAGCACTAGGTCCCACGGTCACATCCCGGCTCATGCTCTGCAGAGCTATAAAGAAACTCCCCATTCTGTTAGTCAGAAGTCTGAGGCTGTGGTGCCAAGAAAAGGAGGTGGTGCTTTATGGGGAGCAGTACCGTCTTGAGGAGTTGAGCCTGGATGGTGTGGGCGAAGAAGCCCAGGCACAAAGGGGCCTGAGGAAGTCTGGTGGAGACAGGATGTGCCCAGGAATCTGAAATAGGCAGCATTTGTCTTCCCAACTCCTCTAAGCCCCCTCTAGTCTAAGACCTTCTTCCTTTCTCAGCGCCGCCCCCCCCCCCCACGCCCACCCAGGGAGAGGTGGTCTGGAGTCCCTTCCCTGGGCCCCATCAAGGTTCCCAGCCTGCCTCCAGGACCCCTCCCAGAACATTAAAACTTACTTAAGATGCTAATAGGTGATAACAACACCTCCCAGGACCTGGGACCCAGGAGGTAGTTAAGAGTGGGAATTTCAGGCACCAAATGGAGGTGGCCTTTTGGCCCCCCTCAAGTCACCCTGTCACCCCAGGGAGATAACTCCTTTTATTTCCAGTCTTCTATAGTATGGTGATTTCTTTTCATCTGTCATTCCCCCCCTCCCCCTCCCGTGTTCTGTGGAGAGCAAAGAGCTCACAGCTCAGTGAGGCAGAAGAGCCATTGGACCAATGAGAGGTGGGAAGAAAATGAGGGAATGAAGCCTCTGTCTGCTTCCTGCCAAGGAAGGTCCCTTTGTTTGCCCAGAGCCTGGCCCTTCGGCCACAACATGACCAGAGGCCCTTGGGTCAGGAGGCTTGCCCCCTTTATGGCCTTCTAATGGACCTTCCTTCCGGGACGCTTGAGCAAATGCCCCTGCCTGCGGGGGAGGGGCAGCCCGTAGCTGTCCTGTTGGTTTGCCCAAGGAACCCTGCCCCCAGCCTCACTCGTGGAGAAACTAGCACCTCCAGGGCTGGAAGCGGAGGATGTGCCCAAGTTCCCACCGGCTCTTTTGTCCGAAGGGACAGGAGGATTATCTGACTCCCCAACCCTAAGGAGATGCCCTCAGTGCCTTTGTCTTTGTTGTTTGGTTATCTATGGGGTTATGGTATCCCCATGTCATGTGTTTTAAGCTCCACCATCATTTTGTGAGGGAAGCTGGCCTGAGGTTTCCATAATGCAGAGTGGTATCCACAGGTGCCAGGACCAGTGGACCCTACACACACACACATACACACACACACACACACACACACACACACACACCCCTACCTCATACAGTACCTTTAGCTCACCCTGACTTCTTGCCCCCTTTGCATCCATTTACTCCCTACCATGCACCTTGTATCCTTCCCTCTTTTTTTGTGTCCTCTTTGCCACACTCTAGCTCACTGCCCTACTTGGCTAATCTCGGACCTGTCTCCTGCCTCTCCATTTCATCCCATCAATGGCTAGCACATTCATTGACATAATAACAATTGCTACCTACAGTGAGTACCTAATAATTCTAGCTCACATTTAGTGACAGCGTCCTGTTAAGAAGTGTCCTAGAGGCTTACATTAAAGTCCAGTATCGAGGCCAGGGCACAGAGGTGCCAGAGCATGTGGCTCCGGGGCATCGGGGACAGACCAGGTTCAGTCGCTTGCCACTGAAAGAATCCAAAGGCAGGGAGAGGAGTGGTGGTGAAACAAGACAGGAATTTAGTTCAGTGAGGCTGACACCAGGAAGACAGCGGTCCAGTGTCTCAAAGACTGTCTCCAGAGTGCTGACAAGACTTCCAGGTTTATGTAGGGAAAATGTGGGGCAAAGGTCGGTGGGTGCGTGCAGGTGGGCAGTGAAGGTTGAATGATCGCTGTCTTGGGGTCAGTCACTGGGCTGGGTCTTGCTAGCTACCCCAGGATAGTCCGTGCTGGAGATGGTTAGGGTTTCCATCAGGGGATGCTTTGCCCTCGGGGTCTCCTGTCTGAGCCAAGAGACAAGCTGGAAAGAACCCAACTGGAAAGTTTTGAGGTGAAAATGGAGGCAGCCAAAGTCCTCTTTCAGTATTGCTGCCGCTTTGCAGCAGAAGAAACAGACAAGGAGAGTAATTTGCCCAAAGTCACACAGGTAATAAGTGGCAGAGCCAGGATTTGAACACAGTCAGCTAGACACGAGCCTGAACTCCTAACTGTCATTAACATAGAATTTAAAAATATTTTTCCTAAAAATCTATTATGAAGAAAGCCATCCTTTAGGCGCTAAGAGCATTTAAACAGGAGTAGATGAAACTTGTTTCCTCCTCATGTCCTAGCTCAGGGAGTTAAATGATAGTAAAGGCCACCTAGGGAGATGAGTAAGACAAGTCCAGACATGACCTCCTGCCGGAGAGGGCAGAGTACGTGCCACGAAGAAGATACACAGAGGGCCTTTGGTACAGAGGACAGAGAAGTCACATCCGTTCAGGAGACTCAGGAAGTCAGGAAGAGTTCCAGGGAGGCCGTTGGGTGGGGGATGGTTTGGAAGGACAGATGGGTTTGTGGCAGGGTCCTAGGAGGTGAGGAAGGACTAGATTGGAGCAAAGAGGGTAAATACTCTGAATACTGCAGAACAAAGATCAAGAGACGCAGAGCCAAGGTAAAAGCACCCTGACCACAAGACACAAACCCCTGAGAACTGAACCCAGTAGTTGAAGACTATATGAGTTCTAATTTCTTTTCTAGCACTTAACCAGCTCTGTAATCATAGCCTCCCCCATGTTTCGGTCACCTCATCTGAAAAGTGGGTGTAATTCAGGGCAAGGACCAAGGTAAGGTAGCTGAGGCATTTGCCTTGAGTATGATGCAGGCAGGCCGAGTCAAGAGGTGCCCCCCAAAAAGCTCTGTGATACGAAACCATATTGGAGCCTAAAGCAAAAGGAAAAATCAGTAAAATTGATCCTGTTTTTAGTTAAGATAAAGCCTCCCCCCTGGTCTTGGCCCTGATAGTAACACTAGGCATTTCTTGATTGAATCAAAAAAGAATATCAGGCAGGCGTTAACATTTAGGAGATATTTCCATGGGACAGTAAGGCAAGTCTTCATGGAAAAGGTTGAAGTTAAGCTATTAGTTTATCAACATAGTTTTTAAAACATCTTTTTAGCTGGCACCAGAGAAATAGCGTTACATATGACATACACTACCCTTACTTTCAAGGTGTTTATACTTTAGCTGAGAAGAAAAATAATAACAAATACTTAAGAATAATTGATCAGCACAAGCATAGTAAGCATTAGATAGAGGTGCCACGGGACCATCAACTCCTGGAAGACAGGGAATGTGCACTGGATTTTTCTTTCTTTTCTGCTGTACTTACATAATTAAGACCTAAAGGATGGAAGTTTTTAATTTATAGATAAACTTTAAGCTTTATGTCTCTCTCTTTTTTTAAGTCCTTGACTTTTTTTTAAGTTTATCCATTTTGAGAGACCCAGAGAGAGCACGAGCAGGGGAGGGGTAGAGAGAGAGAGAGGGAGAGAAAGAATCCCAAGCAGGCTCCACGCTGCCATCGCGGAGCCCGATGTGGGGCTTGAACTCACAAACCATGAGGTCATGACCCGAGCCCGAAATCCAGAGTCACACACTTAACCGACTGAGCCATCCAGGCCCCTCTGTGCCTCCTTTGAATAAGTGTTACTCACGTGTGGTGTATAGTCTAAAAAACACAAAAGGGTATATAGTGAAAAGTCTCCATGCATCCCTTCCCAGAGGTGAGTGATGCCACTGTCTCAGGTATCATCCCAGAGATGGTCTAGCTATACATAGTCAGGTAAACTCCTGAGTAAGTACATAAGTGGGGTCATGCCATCGTCACTGACTAGCACTTACTTTTGTCTTGATGATTATTCCGTATTAGTATGTGATTTTTATGACTGCATAGTACTGTGGTGGGTGATTCTGTCAAAGTTTCTTTAACCAAAATCCTATTGGTGAACACATTGTTGGTATTTTTTTTTCAATTAACATACTTTATTTTTTGAAGCAGTTTTAGGTTGGGGCGCCTGGGTGGCTCAGTCGGTTACGCATCCAACTCCTGATTTCGGCTCAAATCGTGGTCTCATGGTTTATGAATTCGAGCCCAGTGTCAGCCTCTGCGCTGACAGTGTGGAGCCTGCTTGGGATTTTTCTCTCTCCTTCTGTCTCTCTCTCTCTTTCTTTTCCTCCCCCACTTGTGCTCCCTCTCCCTCTCTCTCTCAAAATAAAGATAGATAGATAGATAAATAAGCAAGCAAGCTGTTTTAGGTTTATAGAAAAATGAACAGAAAGTACAGCGTTCCCACATTATCTCTCTTCCAGCCCATGCCCCCTGTTAACATTTAGCATTAATGTGGTACGTTTGTTACGATTGATGAGCCAATATTCATACATTATCGTCAGCTAAAGTCTGTAGTTTACATTAGGGTTCTCTCCGTGTTGTATATTTTGTGGGTTTTGACAAATGTCTAATGACCTATATCCATCCGCTGTTACAGAATGGTCTCCCTGCCCTCAAAGTCTCCCTGCCCTACCTCTTCATCCCTTCCTCCCTCCCTGGTGAAATGTCATTTGTAACATTCACAGTTATTTGTAGTTCAGCTTTCAGAGATGTGGGGGAGGAAAAATAATTTTCCCTCTACTCTTCGAGGTTTTTGGCAGAGATACTCCTCCAATAATAATTTTTAAAAGAGGATTAACAAGAGAAAAACAAAAGTTTAATAACATATAGCCCTTTTATCTGCATGAGAGACACCCAGGAAAGTCTAGTAACTCTCCAAAATGGCCCAGGCCATCACCTTAAATGCCATCTTTGGCTAAAGACAAAAGAAAGGTGTTAGGGGTGGTGGGGGAAGGCCACTTATGGAAGGTCACCAGGAAAGCACAGTAAATAAGCATATGGTTGTTATGAAGATTTAAATCATTGCCTTCGCCACCATTAAGAATTTCTAGAGATTTATGGGTGCCTGGGTGGCTCAGTCGGTTGAGCGGCCAACTTCGGCTCAGGTCACCATCTCGCAGTCCGTGAGTTCGAGCCCTGCATTGGGCTCTGTGCTGACAGCTCGGAGCCTGGAGCCTGTTTCGGATTCTGTGTCTCCCTCTCTCTGACCCTCCCCCGTTCATGCTCTGTCTCTCTCTGTCTCAAAAATAAATAAACATTAAAAAATTTTTTTTAAAAGAATTTCTAGAGATTTGGACATCACCCTCTTCCTGGTACAGCAAGGGAGACAGCCTTACAAATGGGGATTTCCCTTATCCATGTAAATGTTTGTTACAAAAGTAGAACCTTCTACCAGGTTTTCAGAGCATCTCCTGTGTTTGTGGTCTCTTAAAAAGAAGCAGCTTAGATTAATCCTTATGCCAAAGGGCATATTTTGGGGTGACAAATTCTCCCCCTCACTCCTTTCTTTTAAACTTTAAACTAGAAGTTTCACCGTCCAGAAGCTAAATTGATAGACTGCTCCCTATCTCACTGCACCAGTCACTCCGTCCTGAGATTAGGTCAGTTGAGTCAAACAGTTGCGTCACATTTCAGGAAGTGATGATGCAACTAGACTGCCAAAGTTAGGCCTAAATTGTGTGAGAAATCAGGAGTTTAATAATACATTTCTGTGCATACAAAAGAAAAACAAGTGTTAATGATTGGAGTAAATTGGACCAGTCTGAGTCCTAAGGGCAGTCAGTCAAGATTTCTAGATGTCAGGCTCAAAACATCTTTGGCAGTTTGACCATTTGCGATGGTCCCTGGGCGTTCAGATAAACTTTCTGAGTGGCCCATGCAGCAGCAGACCTGAAAATTGTCTAAAAGTGTGCTGGTGTGGCATTTGCTCTGAGGTTTATGTCAAGTCATTTTACCTCCGGGTTGCAGGGCTTTGGGGAAAATGGCGGTTTTTGGACTTAGTGATTCCAGTCAAAGAGGTGAGAGAAAGTTCAAAATGTTAGTTTGGAGACTTGTAGTCAGATATTTGAGGAAACTCCAGTTCAGGATCTGGTCCATTTTACAGGTAGAAAATGGAAACTTCAAAGACAATTGACTGGAGTATGTAACCCCAAGTGTGTATTATGATTTCTAGTGCAACATAACTTCGCTTTCTAAAATGAACATCACTTCTACCAAAGATGGCCAAATTGAGACTGATTTCTTTGCAGAATAAGTCTAGTCTCAATAAACTTGGCCTGATTATTTACATAAATGCAGCAAGCATAGTGCTGGACCATATAGGCTTCTTTAAATCTGCTTTGCTGGAACTTTTCATAAGGACTCTCAGATCGAGCTTTTAAAAGCCTCTCCATGCTGGGGTGCCTGGGTGGCTCAGTTGGTTTGCATCCAACTCTTGGTTTTGGCTCGGGTCATGATCTCAAAACTCGTGAGTTCAAGTCCTGCGTTGGGCTCTGTGCTGACAGGGTGGAGCCTGCTTGGGATTCTCTATCTCCCTCTCTCTCTGCCCCTCCCCCTCTCTCTATCTCTTACTCTCAAAAATAAATAAATAACTTAAAATAAAACTAAAAGCCTCTTCATGCTAAGAAACCAAGTCAAGGACTCACTATCGGATTTTGCCTGTAGTACGTATAGATTTGGGTGAATTTTTCCCTTCTCAAGGTCCCCAAAATATCCTGAGTTTCTTGCATCTGCCCAGAAGTGACCTTCCTTACTCACCTACTTAGGGTCCTTTTTTTTTTTTTTTTAATATGAAATTTGTTGTCAAACTGGTTTCCATACCACACCCAGTGCTCATCCCAACAGGTGCCCTCCTCAATGCCCATTACCCACTTTCTCCTCCCTCTCACCCCCCATCAACCCTCAGTTTATTCTCGGTTTTTAAGAGTCTCTTACGGTTTGCCTTCTTCCCTCTCTGTAACTTTTTTTCCCCTTCCCCTCCCCCCATGGTCTTCTGTTAAGTTTCTCAGGATCCACATAAGAGTGAAAACATATGATATCTGTCTTTCTCTGTATGACTTATTTCACTTAGCATCACACTCTCCAGTTCCATCCATGTTGCTACAAAAGGCCATATTTCATTCTTTCTCATTGCCATGTAGTATGCCATTGTGTATATAGACCACAAGTTTCTTTATCCATTCATCAGTTGATGGACATTTAGGCTCTTTCCATGATTTGGCTATTGTTGAGAGTGCTGCTATAAACATTGGGGTACAAGTGCCCCTCTGCATCAGCACTTCTGTATCCCTTGGGTAAATTCCTAGCAGTGCTATTGCTGGGTCATAGGGTAGAGCTATTTTGAATTTTTTGAGGAACCTCCATGCTATTTTCTGGAGCAGCTGCACCAGTTTGCATTCCCACCAACAGTGCAAGAGGGTTCCCGTTTCTCCACATCCTCGCCAGAATCTATAGTCTCCTGATTTGTTCATTTTGGTCACTCTGACTGGCGTGAGGTGATATCTGAGTGTGGTTTTGATTTGTATCCCCCTGATGAGGAGCGACATTGAGCATCTTTTCATGTGTCTGTTGGCCATCTGGATGTCTTCTTTAGAGAAGTGTCTATTCATGTTTTCTGCCCATTTCTCCACTGGACTATTTGTTTTTTGGGTGTGGAGTTTGGTGAGTTCTTTATATATTTTGGACACTAGCCCTTTGTCCAATATGTCATTTGCAAATATCTTTTCCCATTTACTTAGGATCCTTATAAGCAAGATTCCAGGCTCTTTTTCTTTATTGGCTCTTATCAAGTCAACCTTCGTTTCTTAAAGCTGTCTGGCATATCTGATTCTATGCACATTCTCAAATCTCACTTTGCAGTCAAAGCCTTAATAATATAACCAGTGTTTCCAGTTGTGTCCTGTTATAAGGAGAACTGATCATTACTGAACTTATGCAAATAAATATATTGCCATGAAAATAGGAATGCTAAGAGTCTCCAAATTCTGGAGGGATCAGGTAGGGAGGAAAAGAAATTGTTTCATTCTTGTTTACTTTACTAAATTGCTGTAAGTCATAATTAGCTTAAGAGAAGATAATGTCCTAGGGCATCTAGGTGGCTCAGTTGGCTGAGTATCCAACTTGATCTCAGCTCAGGTCTTGATCTCAGGGTCATGAGTTCAAGCACTGCTTTGGGCTCCGCATTGGGTATGAAGCCTACTTTAAAAAAAGAGAGAGAGAGAGAAAATAATTCCCTTAAATCTGGAAAAATAAAACGTTAAAGAACCAGCAGTATTTCCTACAAAAAAGTTATAAAAGTTATCATCCTCATCAGTTCTTTCAGTTATTAATGTTATTAATTATTGTTCTGTTTGGATGTAGTTTTTCCATGAGTTCTGGAAATTCTTACCCAGTTTACTTTTATGATCTTAAAAGTTATCTAAAGCCTGTGCTTGCCACATCCCTTTCCATGAATCTCCTTGAAGATGAAGCACTTCTACAGGAACACTTTTGCAAAAGCATCACAGTAAAACAATCATTGTAAATGACAAGACTTAAAAACGTCCATGCCTAAGGGCAGCTGGGTGGCTCAGTCAGTTGAGCGTCTGACTTCGGCTCAGGTTATGATCTCATGGTCTCTGAGTTCGAGCCCCGCGTCAGGCTCTGTGCTGACAGCTCAGAGCCTGGAGCCTGCTTCAGATTCTGTGTTTCCCTCTCTCTCTGCCCCTCACCTGCTCATGCTCTGTCTCTCTCTCTCTCTCTCTGTCAAAAATAAATAAAAACATTAAAAAAAATGTCCATACATAAAGATCTGAAGAGTTCATCATAATGCATGGGACAATGAAATGTGCTGATTAATTCAAAATAATAACTAGAATTATGGCTGATAGAATTATACCAGGACCTACAGGAATTTCAGAAATGTCATACAATTTCTGGAATGCTTATATACATATGCAGATGTGACATAAAGAAGCCTTATTATTACTTTCTTATTTGACAATGCTTCTTCTGCAGTTTAACATATTAAATAAGCATAATTAGTTTGACATCTCCCCCTTTTTAACAAAGAGAACAAATCTTTAGAGATGATCCAAGGACCTTCTGAAAAATCCCAAAGTTAGTCAGAGGTCAAGAAGACTTCATTTAGAATTTGATTTGGGGAAGTTTATCAAAAATATCAAAAGGTTTGGACACCTGACTAAACAGAATTACAGATCATTATGAAACAGTAATTATCCATTTAACCAAAGTGACAGAAGATTTTAAGGGAAAATACAGAAGGTTATATAGTTGTAAGCAAAAGTTAGCTTTTTTAATATTGAGAAGACCCAGTTTTCTTAATTAAAGACCTGATTAAGATAACATTGAAGCACAGGAAATCATTTTGGCAAGACACAAAATCTTTGATTTTTAGGCAGATTACTTAAAAGGTAAAGAAAAACCTTTTATAATCTCTTATCAGGAGCAGACCTATAGTCCAAGAAAACTTTATCCTTTTAGCAAATGAAAGTGAAATTCCAGTTTTACATAACTACACTATTGATATTAAATCTTATTTAAGGGGTGCCTGGGTGCCTCAGTCAGTTAAGCATCCAACTCTTGATTTTGGCTCAGGTCATGATCTTGTGGTTCCTGAGATCAAGCCCTGATTTGGGTTCTGCACTGACAGAGTGGAGCCTGCTTGGGATTCTCTCTCTCCCTTTCTCTCTGCCCCTCCCCCATGCATGCATGCATGTGCACGTGTGCGCACACAGTCTCTCTTTCTGTCTCTCTTTCTCAAGATAAATAAACATTTTTTAAAAAGAAAAAATCTACATCACAAAGGCATAGAGAAAGTATCCAAATGTTTTCCAAGGAGTTTGGGAGTATTTTCTTTATCAGAGGTGTGAAGTAATTACTACTTAAATTTTTCCTTTTTTTTAAAGCATAGGGCAATTCTGTTTTGTAGTATCTCAATATCAATAGCATTTTAGGATGAATAAGGGAGCTTTGGGGATTGATAAGGATAGGTGGACTTCGAATTGTGTCTAGAACCACAGTTCCAGTTTTGTAGACCTGCAAGTCAAAGACAGTTGTTTCTAATTCCTCAGAGAATCAGGTTTTTAGCCCAAACATCAAGTGGAGGATGCACCCATCCAACTAAACTTTGCTTCTTTTACCAGGGAGATTTCCACATTCTAGAAATTTAGGGTTTAATGCAGTGCACCTTTAAAAAGTCTAAAGCATTTAACAGAGGCCTTGTTTCTGCACAGTTCAATCTTGGACCAATTTACCTATCAGGGAAAACCTGTATTGCTTCTATCAGTCCCTGAATATCCACTTCTAGGTGACCGATTTCCTGATAATTTACAGTAAGTCCTGGGAAGAATTCTGGTCATCTGTTTCTTTGTGAGGGGGTAGTTTCCCCAAGGAGCTGTCTGGCTTGTCTAATAACCACAGTATAAATCATGTGTGGCAAGAATACTCTTTTACAGCCAATCGAGGTTCCTCTGAGTGGGATTGTGAATGTTTACTGCTCTAAATGTTCTGTTAATTTGGTAGGATCATCTCAAAGTGAAGGCAAAAAGGACTTTCTAATTTCATCTGGTTAAATAATTCCTTATGGCTAGCCACCTTTGTGTTCTTGTGTGTGTGTGTGTGTGTGTGTGTGTGTGTGTGTGTGTATCCTCTTTTCAATTGGATTTTTCCATAGGCACCATTAAGATAATTGTTTAGAATGAGAGAGCTCTCTAGGGGCACCTGGGTGGCTCAGTCGGTTAAGCAGCTGACTTCGGCTCAGGTCATGATCTCGCGGTCCGTGAGCTCGAGCCCTGCGTCGGGCTCTGTGCTGACAGCTCAGAGCCTGGAGCCTGTTTCAGATTCTGTGTCTCCCTCTCTCTGACCCTCCCCTGTTCATGCTCTGTCTCTCCCTGTCTCAAAAATAAATAAAACGTTAAAAAAAAGTTTAGGATGAGAGAGCTCTCTAGGTTTTTTCAAGTATAGACGTTTGTTTAATAGAAAGGATCCATCATCTGGTCACTGATGAGTAGGATCTTCTATGAATCTCAATAGCAGTTCAAACTAAATGCCTTCTTATGGTTTACCCATGGATGCAAGAGGGAATGTAAAAGATGCAACCCCCACAAGATCCAGAAAGTGTACTCCCAGAGTTAGCCTAAGAAGGCACAGATCTTTGTTGTCACAGGCAATAAGGATGGTGTAGTTGAAACAGTGTCTCTGGTTTCCCATGCGAATGTGAGATGCCTTCAGTCCCAGACCCACTGATCTGTGATGCTGGATGGGCACTACTGGAATGGGACTTTTCCAGCAATAACAAGACAAGGAAGGTTGAGATGATAAGGACCCCTTATGACAGACTCCCCTGAGAACTGTCACAGTTGGACAAAGAGAATTCTGCTTCTCAGATCCACAGGCTGTTCGGCTGCCCGCCAGATACGTGCTGGTACATGTATCCTCTGGCTGGTAGAGACTGGGGAGGATATTCTTACTGGCTGCAAAGCAAAGACCTGAAGACATAGAACAAGACGAAAGGAAAAACCTCATCAGACCTATGGTGCTGCTCTTTATCTAAACAACACAGAAGACAGAGGCAAAAGAAAACAATGACCATCTCTGGGAGGAAGAGGATCAGTAGCAAACAGGAGTACTTGTAACAGATTTTTAGGAGATTAGCTATCCCCAAGGAACTAGTTCATACAAATATTTTCTCTCGGTGATGTCAATGTAGAAAGGAAGAGGCAAAACGTTGTTACCTTTCTCTTGACCAGGTACTGCAGAGTGAGCTCCAGGGGAGCTGGCTTTGTTAAGAATTCTTACCCTTCATGACTTCTGCCAGTTTTCTAGGATTCCTTCTGGAGGCCGCAAAACAAGTGCGGTGTATCAGAAAGTCCCATAGGGGACACTAAAACTATGGGGGAGGAAAAATAATTTTCATTCTACCCTTCTAGTTTTTTGGCTGAGACACCTTTGTAATAAAAAGACAGATTAGCAGGAGAAAAACAAAGTTTAATAACATGTCACCGTCCTGTGTACATGAGAGAGACCCAGGAAAATCAAGTAACTCTTCTTAAAAGAGGCCATCACCTTAAATAGTTTCTCCAGCTAAAGACAAATATATATATATATGTTGGTGGAGGCCACCAGGAAAGCACAGTGAACAAGCATATTGTTGTTAATGAAGATTTAATTCTTTGCCCTCTCCGTTGATAAGAATTTCTAGGGATTTGGTCATCCCCTTTTCTTTGTACAGTGAAGGAGACAGCTTTACAAATGGAAGTTTCTCTTTTCCTTGTAAATGTGTCTTACAAAAGGGTAACTTCTGCCCGTTGTTTTTTTCTTTGTAATATAATTTATTGTCGAGTTAGCTAACATACATCGTATACAGTGTGCTCTTGGTTTTGGGGGTATCTGCTCGGTTTTTAGAGCTTCTCTATCTGCAGTGTCTGAAATACAACTAATGCTTATGCCAAAGGATCGGGCAACAGATTCTGTGCCCCTCCAGAGCCTTTATCCTTCGTCGCCTTGTCTCCTGCCCCCTGTCCTCTGGCCACACTGTATTTCTCCTACCCTCTGAAACTGTGTGCGGCCCCTACCTGACTGCTCCTCCTACAGGCACACTCAGCTGTCACCTTCTCTCTGAAGCCTTTTCCTGGTCTAATCTACACTCCCCAACAGATTCATGGTCCCTTCCTCTATGTGGTTCTTTTTTTATTAAATATTTTTTATGTTTATTTTTTACACGAGAGAGAGAGAGAGAGAGAGAGACTGAGCGTGAGCAGGGGAGGGACAGAGAGACAGATAGTGGTTCTTTTTTTTTTAAAGATAACTTTTTCACTTTTTATTTATTTATTTTTAAATGTTTATTTATTTTTGAGAGAGAGTGAGAAAGAGAGAGAGAGAGAGAGAGAGAGAGAGGAAGGTAATGAGTGGGGGAGAGCCAGAGACAGAGAGGGGACAGAGGATCTGAGGCAGGCTCTGTGCTGACAGCAGCAAGCCTGATGCAGGGCTTGAACTCACAAAGGCTTAACTGACTGAGCCGCCCGGGTGCCCCCCTCTATGTGGTTCTTATGTTAATTTATTCACTCGTGCAACAGATATTTAGGGAGCATCTTTTGCATGCCAGTCAGGGTGCTGGTGCTAAGGATCTGGTGGGGACACATGACGACGAAGCCCAGCTCTCAGATGATTGAAAGTTCTTTGAAGAAACTAAAACCAACTAAGGTGCTGAAAGAAGCCAGTGTAGTCAGGGAAGGGCTCTTGGAGGAAGAGACATTTATGAAGGGGCTAGAGTAGAGGTGCCTGGGTGGCTCAGTCAGTTAAGCATCTGACTCTTGATAACGGCTCAGGTCTTGATCTCACGGTTCATCCAGTCAAGCCCTGCGTCAGGCTCTGTGCTAAGCTTGGAGCCTGCTTGGGATTTTCTCTTTCCCGCTCTGTCTGCCCTTCCCACACTCACCTTCATGTTCTCTCTCTGTCTCTGTCTCTCTCTCTTTCAAAATAAATCAATAAACTTAAAAAAACAAAGGGACTAGGGGGGAGGTATTAAAGGTGGGAAAAGCAGCAAGTACAAGGTCACAGAGCACTGCATGCAAACCTGAGGAAACACGCAGCTACCTCATACTCTTGGAAGAAAGCAGGCAGCCCTCCAGCCTGCGTTCATCTGTGCATGCCTGGTGACCAGCCCAGGTCAGGAATAGGAGAGAGAATAGTGAGACTGGGCAGGCCTGTCCCTGGTGGGGCAGAGTTGGTGGGGGGGCTCCTGCGCTTCCCGGCAAACACACTCTCCCCTCATTCTCCCAGCTGGGCGCTGACGGCTTTGTTTGCTAAAGCGTTTGAGCCCTTGATACCAAACCCCAATTACCTGAGAGAAGGCTATTGCCTCTTTAAAGAGTTCAAAAGCCCAGACTTTTTATAAATAGCTCTGGCCTTTCACCAGCTCCTAAGACTGCGATTTATGGCCCGCTTCCCCAGAGGCAGACGGACCAACAGACAGGTTACTTCCCTTGGAGCCAGGTTCCTACAATTGTGGGATGCTCCCGCTTCCTCTTTGCATTTTATGACCTCCTGGCAGCTAATCCTGAAATGGGTTCCACGGGAAGGAGGTGGATCGTTCAGGGCTGCAGCTGCCTCGGAAGCCAGAGGCCCACCAGACTCAGGAAAGAACTGGCAGGCAGCAGGGAGGCCCAGGCAGCCTGGCCTCTTGGCCGTGGCTGGCTCCTCTGGTTCCTGGCCTTTCCCCCAACAAGGTACCCAGAGTAAAGTCCTTAGCGTGACTGGTCAGCCGGGGGTATCTGCAGCAGAGGGACAAACCGAAAAAACCTCAGTTCCTAATCTCTTAATGTAGTGGGGCAATGTGGCAAGAATGAGAAATTTTGCTCGTCACGTAAACACATCACTCTTTCGGGGCATGTGCATATTCCTTATTGCCTTTAATTACACAGCTCCAGTTGGTCTAATGACACCTGTATGACAGACGAAGAAACTGAGGCAGAGACAAGCCTGGGTTACACAGCTAAGGAGTGCCAGGTATGGATCCTGATCTTGGCTTTAAATTCTGGGTTGGGGTCAGAGGCACCAAGAGCAGTGGGAGGTCAAGAAAGAGAGTGGCTTTTAGGAGAAGGTGGTCAGCTTTGAAGGAGGGGAGGGGGTTGTAAGAGAGGATGCGGTAGAAAAGGCAAAGTCTGTCATGGGACAGCGACATTGGACTGGACCAGAGCATGGGGAGGCACAAGCACCCCGATATCTCTCTGTAGGTCTTTTCCGTAGACCCCCAGCCTCACCTTTTCCGCAACCTTTTCTGTGGTTGCTCACCTCTCACCCTGATGGGCGCGGCAGTGATCGGGAGCAGGGGCTGAGAGTTCAAACCCCTCCTACCAGCCATGGGACTTTGAGCGGATGGCTTAACCTTTCTTACCTCCTTTTCCTCACCTCTAACATGAGCTTGATAATGACGGACTGGGGTGAACACAATGATAGCTTGACGATTGTTGCCCCAGTCCGTGTTTCTCGTTCTGAAGTACAGCTCCTAACTCGTCATTTGCTCTGCTCAAAAAATCAAGACTGAGCATGTTATTTTGGTTATGAAGGCCCTGTGAGGTCTGATCCTAAAATCCCCCACGGCCAGAGCATCTTTAGACGGTTTGAAATCCTCAGAGGATGGGGATCTACTGCATTCATGGCCCGTGACACAGTGGAAAGAACATCAGGTTGGGAGTCAAGACAGGCCAGTGTTCAAATTCCAGCTCTTGCAGTGGTCCCGCTTGCAGGGGAAACTAACGTCCCAGAGTCTCCGCAGCTTTGCCTGTAAGGAGTGGGGTCTTTCTCCACTGGCTGCTCTGAGAGTGTGGCACCACGTGCTTTGCCTTCTGGACCACTGTGGGTGCTCCTTCAACGTGCCCCCTTGTCTTCCTTTCAGTGATGTATTCGTTTCATGCCATCTATATGAAAGTGGCTCTGCTACAAAGTCATCAGGAAGGAGCTCACCAGCAGGACACACACAGGGCCTTGCATTCAGCTTTCCCACCATGGCCATGTCTTGTTCCCCCACCCAGATGGCCAGGCTTTCCCAGGGTAGGCTCCATGTCTATCTTGTCCATCCCAGATCCTGGCCTGATGAGTAGTCAGCGCTCAATAAATATTTATTGGACAAATTAAGTATTGAAGAGAGGCCTCGAGCACTGTGTTCAGTGTCCAGGAGGTATGTTTGAAACATGCGCTTTGAATCTCAAGGGCCTCAGAAAGTAAATTCATGCTCCTAAGAATATGATGATGAATTAGAATCAGCAGGTAAGTCACAGCCATGGGATAGCAATGAATAATGAGCATGTCTACAGTAAAAAAAGGGGATTCCTTGTGTGAGCAGCTCTCCTTAGCTCTGTTCTGGACGTCCTGGCTCAGGGGTCCCTCTCCCTCTGGGGAGAGGCACTAATGTGTTACAGTGTGCCTACTATGTCCTCTATCCTTGGCATTTTATAGCCACTATCCCTGTTAATCCCAACACCAACCCGGTAGGTTAGAATTCGGATCTCCATTTTATAGAGGAGGAAATTAAGGCAAAGAAAGGACAAGCAACCCACCCATCTAGGTTACTCAGTCAGCGGGTAGTGGAGCTATGATCTGAACCTAAGCAAGACCCAGCCCCCAAACCCATGGTCTTCGGACTAGCCCACACTTTCTACCTTGGCCAGGTTAGCCCACTGTGCCTTTCAAACTGCACATCTGTCATTCTTTTCTTGGCACCCATTTCCCAGACTAGCAGGACCACTTTTGAAAGACTAGACCAACTCACCAG
The DNA here is from genome assembly GCF_024362965.1 of Panthera pardus. Classification (NCBI taxonomy): domain Eukaryota; kingdom Metazoa; phylum Chordata; class Mammalia; order Carnivora; family Felidae; genus Panthera; species Panthera pardus. Next base: position 120,784,413 of record NW_026526765.1, on the reverse strand, counting down.
AGTGTGTTTCCAGCCTTGGACAAGCCCAAACTGCTCTGTGTGCTGGCAGCACTGGTCTGCGTGCTTCCGATAGTCCCCGAAGGGGGTTGAAACTCAGGGCAAGTGGAAACTTCCCCCAACGTGGTGTTCAGAGATGGAATTTTTTTCTCTCTCAATTTTGAAACGGGAGGATTGGGGCCTCCGTCTGGGCTGGGCTCCTCTGGGGTTGGTGATTTATTCATCAGGTGGCTTTGGTACTTAAATTTCTCTGTAGGAATTTGTTGTAGACGAAAGTGGAGATACATGGGGACCCGTGGAGCTTGAGTCCCCCTTTGCCCCTCAACCCTTACCCAGAGGTGAACAGTGACAGTTCTCCAGCTCTGCACCCCCACCCCAAGCCGGGTGCCTGATTGCCAAACAGATAGCATCTGGGCAACAGGAAACAATTAGCTGCCATTGTGTTATTTAGACTGGAGACAGAGTGAGGTTAGGGACTTGGGGGGAAGATTTGCACATTTATTAGCTTTCTCCTTCCCTTTTTCACACAAATGTACACTAATCCCCTTGAGCCCTGGGTTGGCTGAGCCAATAGAAAGGTCAAGTTGACTTCCTCCCTCCCTCCCTTCTAGCTTGAATGCTGCTTCACCATTTACTGTTTGGGTGGCACTTTGCTTACGTTTTGAAAGCCTCAGTTTCCGTCTCTGTAAAATGGCATAAAATATAGCACCTCATAGTTTATTGTGACACCTGGATGAGTGAATGCATTTTTAAGTGTTTGGCACCTGACCTCGCACCTTTATTAAAAGGCCATGCAAATGTAAGCTTTCACTGTTGCTATTGGTGACCTGGCAAACAGCGACTGGTAACGTACCGTGTGCCCTGAGTTGTGCTGGGTGTTGGATATAGTCCGTGCTTTCCAATGATACGCAGCTAGTGGGAAGAGAGAGCTCGTGAAACAGCCAGCCGGAACACAGCGTGGTAGTAAGTGAAGTGACAAAGGAACCATAATATTAGGACTTAGTATATGCCAGACACTCTTTGCAGGTCAATCACTCATCTTATTTAATCTTCAAAGCAGTCTCATGAGGCAGGTACTATTGTTTTCTCCACTTTTTAGATGTGGGAACTAAAGTACAGAGGAATGACGCAACCTGCCCCAGTCCACCTATCTGTTGGAGGTGGGATGGGAATCCAGGCAGACTTTACAGGATGCCAGAGGGCTGCCTTGCCAGCCAAGGGCAGGAGAAGCTGCATGGAAGAAAAGATGTCCGAGTTGACCTTGAAGGTCCAGTAGGCCAAGCAGGAATGAGCAGGGGTACAGGGAACGGCATGTGGGGTCCTCTCTACCTGGGGCTGTCCCTTGCCCAGCTGTGGAAGATTCAGCTTTCCTTTGTCTTTCTCCCTTCCTTCCCTCTTTCCTTTCCTTTCCTTTCCTTTTTCTTTCTTTCTTTCTTTCTTTCTTTCTTTCTTTCTTTCTTTCTTTCTTTTGTGTTTTTTTTTTTTTTTTTTTATTTTGAGAGAGAGAGAGCAAACAGGGGAAGGGCAGAGAGAGAGAGAGGGAGAGAGAGAATCCCAAGCAGACTCCCACTGTCAACACAGAACCCAATGTGGGCTCGAATTCACAAATTGTGAGATCATGACCTGAGCCGAAACCAAGAGTTGGAAGCTTAACCACTTAAGCCGCCCAGGTGCCCCATGTCTTTATTTTTTTAATGTTTATTTATTTTTGAGAGAGAGAGGGAGAGCAAGCAGGGAGGGGCAGAGAAAGGAAGAGAGGGGATACCAAGCCGACTCTGTGCTGGGAGCAGAGAGCCTGATGTGGGACTTGAAGTCATGAACCATGAGCTCATGACCTGAGCCAAAGTCCAACACTTAACCAACTGAGCCACCCAGGCACCCCAACTTCCTTTGTCTTTAAAATATGAGTCCAGTTAGTATGATATTTGTGAGGACTGAACAAGAGGGTGTGTAGTATGTAAAGTGCCTTCCACAGTGCCAGGGTGCATTAAGTGTTCAGTAGATTTATTCATTCATTCATTTGTTCATCCAACACATTTTTATTAAGCACCTACCATGAGCCAGGCACTGTCCTGGATATTAGGAATGTAGTGGTTAAACAGGCAACCTCTTGCCTTCTCATAGAGTTTATATTCTAGTCGGCAATACAGACAATAAACAAGTAGACAAAAAAATGTATATGTGATATAAAAGCAGGTAGTGGTGAAATAGAAAAATAGGATGAGAGGAGGTGAGAGGTTGAAGGGGGGACTATTCTAGACAGGGAGGTAAGATAAAGCCTTTCTAAGGAGGTGATAATTAAGCAAAATCCTGAATGAAGTAAGGGACTGAGCCATGCAAATATCTGGACAAAGAGCTTTCTCCACCAGGGAACCAACAAATGCAAAGGCCCTGAGGCATAACATCCTTGGGCAGATGGAGGAACTTCAAGGAAGACCACACGGGCAGGAAGGAAGTAAGTAAAAGGAAGGGGCATCAGAAGAGATGCAGGGACAGATCACAGGGAGCCTTCTGGGCCTTAGATACTGTTTGGAATGAAATGAGAAGCCAGTAAGGAGGGCTTGAGCAGAGGTATGGCTTGTGGTTTTGTGCTAGAAGTTAGGTACGGCCTACGCCTTCCAGTGACACCCAATCTAGTGGGAAGAAATGACTCTTGAAAAACTTGTCAGTGCACAGCATGCTAAGTGAAATGACAAACTGTCATAATGAGACTCACTATGGGCCAGGCACCCATATCTTACTTATCTTCACATTAGTCTCAAGAGGCAAGTATTATTACTTTTGCTGTTGATTAGAGGCAGCACAAAGGAGTGAAACAACCTGCCCAAGACCATCACCCCCCTCCCCCCAGGGGCTCCGTGCTCTCAGTAAGCTAACCACAGGGGCCATAAGAGACAGCAGAGAGCAGGTGCGGTCATCCAGAGGAGACAGAAAGGATGGCGGGTGGCTTGGATGGAGGTGGTAGTGGTGGCAGTAGATCAGATCCCCCATGTATTTGACTGTAAACCAATAATGATTTGCTGCTGTATCAGGTGTGGGGTGGGAAATAAAGAGAGAAGCCAACAATGAGCCCAAGATTTGGGGCCTGAGCTGCTGGGTAAATTCTGTGTTTACTGAGATAGGAGAAAGTTGTAAGAAGAGCAGTTTAGGAGAGAAAGTCACGACGTGGGCTTGTTTAAAACATGGAAAAACCCGTGTTTACTGAACGGATGAAATGGCCACCCCGTCCCATGCTCTTATTGTAGTTGAGGGGCATCTCTAGTTAAAATGGTTAAAAAATGCTTCTCGGTCAAGTACTTCCTGTCCTCCCACCCAGCTCCACCCCAGGGTTCCAGAGAGAGGCCATCCCTGTGTGACCTTCTCACATTGTTTTTTACACCTTTAACTTTGTTTTGGCAGCTTTGACCTGAAGAGAGCTGTTTCACCTCAACTTGTACTGGGGTCAAGGGGAGGCATCCTGCCTTGAACTCTCTCCCTGGCTTCCCCCAACCTCCCATCCCCCCACCTCCGGCCCCTAACCCAGAAGCGTTGTTTTGAATGTAGCTTCTAGTCCCCCTGGCCCAGGAAAGGTGGAGGTGGGTTGGGGGCCTGCGCTGGGAAGTGTGAAGTCTCTCCCCAGCCAGAGGAAACCCTGGTGATTCATTGAACTGAGGTACTCTCAAGGAAGGAAAATAGCACACAGCGGGGAGATCTTTATCTGAACCATTTGTCTGCCGCCCCCTGCCCCCCATAGAGGGCTTCCCTGGGGGCTCACAGCCACTTCCTGCTCTTGCGCAAGGGGAGGGGGCGACTGAATTCTGAAAAACTGCCAACAGAATTCATCTCAGCCATGTTTTATCTGGGCAGTTCTTGCAGATTTTTCTTTGACTTTGTTTTATGGGGTGTGTGTTTGTGTGTGTGTTGTAAGGACCAGGTTCTGGGAGGGCCTGTTAGGGAAGACCCTTCCTTTATCCCATGGCTCACACCTCCCATTTCTCGCTGGGGTTTCAGCTCAAACATCACGCATCCTCAGAGAGGCCTTCCCTGACCACTATGTGGGTCATTCTCCACCAGGTCACCTTATTTCTTTTCCCTGTAGCCCTGGTAACTCACTAAAATAATGGAGAGTCAGTGACCTTCCACCAGGAGAGAAAGCTGCTTTGTCCCTCCTTTGCCCTCAGGACTTCCCAGTCACCCCAGACCTCACCTCCTCATGTCTGTCTCAGGATCTGGGCTCCATTTGTCTCTCCCCTTGTCCAGATCTCAGTGATTCTCTCTCTTTCTAACTGTCCTTTGTTTCTCTATTTCTGTCTTCCTCTCTCTTTCTTCTTCCTTGTCTCCCTGTCATCCTCTCTTTGCTTGTTCAGACTTTTCACATTTACTGAGTTCTTTTTTCATGGTAACTGCTGTATGTACACACTCTCACTGACCCCTGACAGGAGTCTGTGTTAGATAGGTCATTATGGTCCCGTTTTTCAAATGGGGAAATGGAGGCTCAGGAAGACCTTGGACTGGTCTGTTCACACAACCAGTGTATGGTCCAGCTGGGATTTGAACCCACGTCTTCTGATGATCATGTTCTCTGTAAGGCCATGGTCCTAACAGAAAACAAATGCTGCCTGTCTTCTGAGGACGTGGTGATCTCTGGTCCACCGTTCGAACAGGTGGAGATGAGGCTGGGAAAGCCAAGAAGGTGTGTGGATGGGTGGGCTTGTGAGGTCACACTTTACAGTCACCCCTCATGCAACTCTGCCTCTCAGAGAAATGGGGAGCCCCTTTGGTCTCCATCCAGGTCCTGCCTGCAGGCTTGTTTCATTTAGTTGTAATCCCGAGGCCAGAAAAACTTGGGAAAATTAGAGCTGGAAGGAGAGAAACAGCTACAAACTTGTGTCTACCAGTTCATCTGTGACAGTTACATGTGGAAGTCTGACTCCAGCAGATCCTTTTATGGAAAGAACTGGCAAGAAGGACAGGAATACAACCCTCTTTTTACCCTACCAGAAGCACGAGCTCTCCACACTTCAACACGGGGTTAAAAGGTGACGCTGCGTCAGCCTAAACCACCATCTCTCCCAAGGCAGCGTTTTCAAGACAAGTTTGGGGCAGCTTTGGAAGTCGCTTCTCCCCGGCTTGCCTGACCTGGCAGGGAGAAGTTATTGTTGGAGAGCAGGTGGGAAGCATTCACCTGCTGCTCTGCCCGCCTCGTCCCGAGTGGGCTGGTGAGCTTTCTTGACAAGGCTGGCTTATTCACACCACTGAAGCCAGGAGAGGCAGGATGGAGACAGATTCTAACAAACGAGTTATTTATATCTACATCCCAGACCTCACAAGGAAAATTCCCATACTTAGACATTCCTAGATGGCCTGCGACACAGGATATTTAAAGTAACAATGGGCCAAATTCTTGCTCACATTTTTGGCAGTGATCCAGTCTGAAAGTCCACAAGAGAAAGACTTGTCGGGCCGTGTAGCTTCAGCAGAGGGGGGGTGGGAAGACTGTTTCTAATTCGGGATTTATTTAAGATCTGACTTCCCCCTTCCTTCCTGGAATTACAAGGAAAACATGATTTTGATTTTAGAGACAACATTCTATGTAATCTCCTTTGGAAGATTTTAGGAGTTGTGGCTCTCCCCACCTTGAAAACGCGGGATGTTAAATCAACTAATAGGGTACACTATGAAAAACTATAGCACTCCTCCTACGTTTATTATTTTTCACCTGAGGGTGGATTTAGCTACTACCCATGGGCAGTCTAGTAGCCAAACTCTCTGCATGCTGCAGGTGACTGTATAGAGCTGGACACAGGCCTCTACTAAAGTCACTGGCTCATTTAAGACATGACGTGATAGGGGCACCTGGGTGGCTTAGTCGGTTGAGCGTCCGACTTCGGCTCAGGTCACGATCTCGCGGTCCATGAGTTCGAGCCCCGCGTCGGGCTCTGGGCTGATGGCCCAGAGCCTGGAGCCTGCTTCCGATTCTGTCTCCCTCTCTCTCTGCCCCTCCCCCGTTCATGCTTTGTCTCTCTCTGTCTCAAAAATAAATAAACGTTAAAAAAAAAAATTTTTTTTTAAAAGACATGACGTGATAGGGGCGCCTGGCTGGCTCAGATGGTAGAGCATGTGACTCTTGATCTCAGGGTTGGTGGGTTCGAGCCCCACACTGGGAGTAGAGATTATGTAAGAAAAAAACACCTTAAAAAAAAAAAAAAAAAGACATGGTAGCATTAGTTCCAAGGAAAATCTCAGAAAGGGTTGAAAATGGTGACTTTCTTGTACTTACCCAGTTGTTAAAAGGATTTATGGTGAGGATGACTTAAGGCCCCTCCCAAACCCAGGATATTTCTAAATACCAGTCTTCTAAAGAAGTAGGGAATATTGAATCTCTGTTGGCTAGGATGCCTTTGACTACAAGTCATGAAAATTACCCAGCTCACACTGGCTTGAATTGTAAGAAAGGTGTGTTCATTCATATGCACCTAGTCTGCAGGTATAATGACTGCAGGATCAGCTAATTAGGCAGCCCAGCAATGTCACAAGGGTTATAGGTTCCTTCCATTTTCTCTCTCCCATCCAGCCTCTGGCCCTTAACCTCAGACCAGCTCCCTTCATGGCACTAAGATTGCAGTTCTAGTGTCACAAAGACACTACGGTGTGTTCCTTTCTTCCTTGTGTCTCCTTTTATGAATGAAGAAACTTCCCAGATACCCCCAGATTTCCCCTTGAATCCCATTGGTTGTCTCAGTACCACATGTCCTTGTGGATGCGGTCACTGGCAAGGGAACTGGGGCCAACATGATTTGATTACACTCCTCAGGGGTTATCTATGAATAAAATTACTTTTCCCTTAATTACATAGCAAGAGGATTACATCTGAAAGAAACTTGGGGCAGGTTAGGCAGGGTCTTGTAGACTTTGGTAAGGAGCTGGGACTTTTGTTCTAAGTTCAATGGGAAGAAACTGAAGATTTTTAAGAATTATTTATTTAAAAAAACCTTTTTATTTTTTTTAATGTTTATTGTTGGGGGGCAGGGAGGGGCAGAGAGAGACACACAGAATCTGAAGCAGGCTCCAGGCTCTGAGCTGTCAGCAGAGTCTGACATGGGGCTAGAACTCACAAACTGCAAGCTCATGATGTGAGCCGAAGTCGGACATTTAACCGAGTCACCCATGCACCCCCAAAACATTTTTATTTTGAAATAATTTTATTTCAAATACAGTTAATTCCCTATGCTGTTCACCTAGCTTCCCCTAATGTTAACATCTTTGATAACCATAGTATATTGATCAGAACTGGGAAATTAACACTGGGAGATTACACCACTATACAGATTTTATTCCGATTTTGTCATTTTCCACCAAGTTGTATTTAGTTGTCATGTGTCTTCAGTCTTCCCTAGTATGTGACAATTTCTCCGTGTTGATGGTTCATTGCCTTGACACTTTGGGAGAGTTCTAGTCAGGTATTTTAAAGAGTGTCTCTCAATTTGGGTTTGTCTGCTGTTTTCTCATGATTCCACTAAGGCTGTGAATTTGGGGGAAGCATACGAGAGGTGATGTGCCCTTCTTGTCATATTATTTCAGGGAGTATATGACATCAGTGTGACTTATTACTTGTGATGTTTAATGATCACTTGGTCAGGGTAGCATCTGCCAGATTTCTCCACTGTGAAGTTACCGTTGTTACTTTTCTATGCTCTGTTCTTTGGAAGCAAGTCACTAAATCCAGTCCACACTCGAGGGGATGGAGAAACTGGAGGCTTTTAAGAAGGGCAGTGACAAGAAGGGATTGGGTAAATAAATGATGGTCGCTGTGGAATACACTGCTCTAAGCAGTACAGACCTGGAGCTGATGGTCCAGTGAAAACCGTGCATCTTAAAGACAGTAAGTAGCCTTTCTTGTGCCCTCCTGTTTATTGTTGTGGTCACCTTTTTAAAAAAAATTTTTTTAATGTTTATTTCTGAGACAGAGACAGAGCATGAGTGGGGGAGGGGCAGAGAGAGAGGGAGACACAGAATCAGAAGCAGGCTCCAGGCTGTCAGCACAGAGCCCAACACGGGGCTCGAACTCACAGACCACGAGATCATGACCTGAGCCGAAGCCGGACGCTCAACTGACTGAGCCACCCGGGCGCCCTGAGTCGTGGGTATCCTTAAGGAGAATGTCATACGATCTAGGAGCTTGTCCCAACACAGCAGTGTACCACCTGGCAAATCTTCTGGGGAGGGCAGAATTTCCTTTCCCACACATTACCAGCTCCAACAGGCTGCCCTGTGTGCGGCCCCACCCCTTGCAACCTCCCCCTCCATACACGCACACACACACACACACACACACACACACACACACACACACACACATTCTCAACAGGCTGACAGGGCTCCTGTTTTTGACCCCTAGCTTTCTTGGGAGGGCAAGCAGAGGGTGTGTCTCTTGTGGTCCAGGTGAGGTTTGTGGCTGGGTGTGTAGAGCAGAGCTCTCGCAAGAAGAGGTGGAAACAAGAGTGGTAAGGCTATAAAATGAAATGCCATGCAACACCACCTGTTAAAAAGGAGAAGGTGGAACTGTAGAGATAGGGAAGGAAGTCCATGTGTGTGGTGTGGAATGGTGTTCTGAGAGTGATCCCGTATACGGTTTGAAGATGGAAGTACAGTGTCTGCACATTATTTGTTGAATAAATGAATGGTCTACTCCAGAATGTCAAACTGAAACTGGGAATATGATGGGGAGTTTTATTTTTTTCTGTTGCTTTCCATTTTGCAAGTCATGTTATTTTTAAAAAAAACCTATTTGACTCTTTAAAATATTTTTCAAAAATTAGGTACCACCTTGATTCTTTTTCCCGAAGCTGATCAGTAATAATTGTTCTTATAATTGCCTGGTCTAAGCAGTGAATGTTCAGTCTAAGAACTGACCATTAACAAACACTTCTGGTAACTATATTTGTTCTAGAAGGGCCAGAAGAACCAAATGGCATTAGTTCCTAACCTGGCTTCCTCTTTTTCTCTTTGGGGATATTCTGTCACAGGCAAGTGGTGAAGGGAGCTCGGAGCTGGGAGTTTGCCAGATTCACTTTTGCAAACTGCTGGCCCCAGGTGCCTTCACAGTCCATGAGTGATTCTACAGCCTGCAGGCAGGGCTTCCTCCTATGCAGCTAGGGCTCAGGCCTCCTCCGTCACGTCAACCGTCCCCAGTTGGTGGCCCAGACACCCTGCTGATGCCTCTTCCCAGTGTCCCCTGGGTGGGCACGTGAGTAGGAAAGCTGGGGCTCAGGAGTCAGGCCTGTGTGACCTTGGGCACATGACATCATGGCACATGACATCTAGAGCCTCAGTGTGTTCATCTGTAAAATGGGGGGAGATACAAGTACTAATACAGAATGAGGATTAAAGTAAAAAATGGATAAAAAGCAGTTGATTGGCATGGTGCTAGGCATGTGATAAACACTCAAGTGTCAGCTGTATAAGATGGAGGCTGGTCTTATTATTTGTATCATTACGATTATATAGTGGAAATGCTGTGTCCTCTCATGTGGCTAGCTTTAGGACAGAAATAAAGTCTGAGGCCACGTGTTCACTTGTTTTTTACTCTCCTTTCAGTATATCATTATTTGATTACTACATTTGACAAATATTTATTGACTGCCCCTCATATGCCAGTTGCTTTGCTGGAAGCTTTCCAGTGGATGTGGGGTATATTGAATACTGATCCCCTAGAGGTTTGGGGCAGTGGGTGTACCTTGGGGAGGACAGAGAGAACCTGTGGACTCTAGTGCTGCTGCCCATCACTGACAAGAGACCTTGTTGGTTTACCTGAGTGGCCAGTTTCTCTGGGTGCTGTGACAAAGGCCAGGCGGCACTGATATCACGAACCAGAGAGGCCAAGTTTCACACTGTCACAAAACCCATCCACTAGTGGGGACAAGACATGCTGTGAGCAAGTAAACAGGTCATCAAATCACTGTGTATCGCAGAAGTGGCAGGAAGAACCAAGTAAAGATTGGAGAAAGAGAGTTGGGGTGAGGTTGCAGGGGGTGATTACTGACAATATCATTACAGTTCAGGTCACTTTTGGGGGAATTTTTGAAGGAGACACTATAGATGGGCTGATAAATGCTTAAAAATCACAACCTGTTTTCCTAGAAAGAAAACCTGGCTCCTGTTCTTCACAGCTAACCCGTTGTGTGACCTAGGACAAGTCACTCTCAGGATCTTCCATCCCCATCCATAAAACGGAGGTGGGTGGATTGGACTAAGGATTCCTAACATTTTGGACTAGTCACATGCCCCTCTGAGACTGGAAAGCACAAACATACAGAAATTTATCTAACAATGTCAAAGGGCTCCCTTAACCACCCCCTCTCAAATTCTGGGCTACAGACCTCCATGACCTTGGATGTCTTTTCTGGGATTAGGACTCTGGTACCTGTAACTGAGTGATATGCCTGCAGGGTGGGCAGCCTTAGGAAGCCTCTAGATGGGATTTGGGATGCCGAACATGGTTCGAGTTAGAGTGCCCAAGAGCGCCAGCCAGACTTAATAGCAGCCAGCATCGGGGGTGGAGAGCTGGGCAGGTAATCTAAAAAGAGAAGCACGCTGGACTAAGAGACATCATGGGACAAACATGACCCATGCCGGCGGGGACCCTGCCCAGTTTGCAAAGGGCACTTGCCTTTCGGCTCCGGCCAGTTGTCACCATGGGGAATGAGGGCTCAGAGGCGCCAGCTATTTTTATTTTTTCAAGAGAAGCTTTATATCTGGGTTTGGGAACATCTTATTTTTCAAATGACGATAACCAACAGTTTTCAGAAACACTGTGGACCAGCAGTTAGTGACTTCCTGCCTCTACAGTCCAGGCTGCCGGCTTAACATGGAGAAACTGAGGCTCAGGAGAAGAGAGCCAAATTCCTCTTTTCCCTGCTGTCCCACGTGAGCCCCATTTTGATCTCTGATAGTAGGAACAGCATTTATCAGTGTTGTGCACAGCCACTATCTCATCCTTCAGCTGTTACTACAAGGGCAAGGATTCTCCCGGGGTTACACTAGTGAAGATGACAGGGCAGGGACCTGAGCAGTAGGGACCATAAGGCTCAGTGCTGTTTTTACCACATTGCCCTGAGAGGAGTGGCCTGTGGGGGTGGCCCCAAGGCTTGTGCCCACTCTGGGAACTAGCTCTGCCTGGATGGACACTAGTTGTCTAACTGGATTAGATCTAGCACCTCCAAGAGCCTTAGTCCAGGGCTGGCTGGAGCATTGCCTGGAAACCAGTCCAACAGTAGCCTGAGGGATTGGGAGGTGCACTGCTTCTAACACGGGCCATCCCCTACCTTTGTCACTCTCACCTCCACCCTGACCACTTTGGCTCTCTGGTCTGTGCCCTATCCATCTACTCCAGCATTGGCACAAAGAGGAACGTGCCTTGGCCCCTGGACATGCAGAGGAGCGGTCTCTGCCCTTCACCCTGTGTGCTTATCCCTCCCCATGCAGGTGCGCCGCCCCATCCACCCAGGCCACACTTGTGAATTATATGTGGCAGCTTACAGCCTCCTCTCTCCCCTGTTGGGTTCTCGTCCCTGGCTACCACAGCCCAAATAATTCCATAGTCTGAGGATGCACCTCCTCTCTTGATGGCAGAGGAAATCGGGCAGGCTGGCCAGGAGAAGTGTCAGGAGGGTTCTTGTAACGTCATGTGGTAAGATCAGTTTGAAGATGTGGCCTCAATATTTTATATGGGGTGTTGTGATGCGGTGATTAGACCTGGACTCAAATCTCTTCTCAATTAGTCTGTGTAACCTTGGTTAAAGATCACTTACTCTGCCAACGGGTACAGAAGCACAAGTGGAAGGAGACCTTTCTGGGAACATAGGAAAGTGTCTCAGGGGAGGTAGTATTGGGGTTGGATTTGGAAGTTTGAATAAGACCTCAGCCTGCAGTGCACAGGCTCTGGAGGCAGGCCCACCACTTACCAGCTGTGTAGCCTTGGGCAAATGACTTAACCTCTCTGAACCTCAGTTTTCTCAACTATAAAATGAGACCGATTATATCATACTAACTTGATTATTTTCAAGATTGCAGAGGATAATGCAGCATCTTTGCTTAGAAGCAGTAGCTTTTGTAAAGATGTCATAAGGCCACTTGACTTATCACCCTGTGCAGGCTTACCAGAAGACTGTAGGTGTTCCAAGTACTGATCTCATTTAGAGTTATCTTGCTTTGTAGACGCTGAATGTTTTTTGTGCAGACTGACACCACTCCCCTCACCAAGCCAAAGGAGAGGAGTCAGTCAGTTTACCTGAGTCCCTTCAGGTACAGGAAAGAAAGGAGCCAGACCCAAGGGAGAAGGTGGAGAGGAAGAGAACAGGGAGGGTTCCAAATCTTGCAACAGTTAAATGTTAATGTAGGTGTCGGCATAGGAAGTGTCTTCTAATGGCAGAAGGAAACGAGGGAGTTTGTCAATCATCTCCTGCTTAACAGATACAGATGTATTCATAATTATCCCTTGCCTCAGGCCTCGAGGCCCAGGTGGGCTCCAGAAGGGCCTGTGTTCCTGCCAGACAAGAGTCCTTAAGGAATATCATGTAGACAATTGGAATGCCATTTATCGCACAAAACACAATAAAACCCTGAGCTCTCTTCCTGTCTCAGAGACCCATAAATTATGAAAATTATACCTGCCCCAGGCCATGGACATATTGTTTTATTAAAGTTCCGATGAATAAACTTCAGGCTCTTAAAAATGTCCTCTTGGCTTTCATCTGGCACACACCTCCAGCGTGGAGCTGTCTGCCGGGGTGCATTTGATTACCTCACAAATGTACTTTGGAAAGTGGAACTCATTTCAAGGTGCAGGTTCAGCAGGCTGGAAGGGCCAGCTGGGGAGCGGCGGGTGCAGCTTGGGGCTGCCTGGCCAGACTACAGAGTTGCCCGAGGTGGGGGTGGGGGTGTTTGGGTTTTTTTGCCCCTAGAGCAGGGATACCCACCCTCCCCCTCTCTTGGTGGAATGGGCACCAGGCTTGTGGTGCCCTCTTAGGAGTATGTGGTTATCGGCGTGGAGGGTAGAAATTCTGCTTCTTCCCCCTTATTTTAAAATTCAGTCACCAGGGTCTATCTAGTCTATTGTCTGCTTCTGACCCAAATTGTGCTGCTAAACCCTCAACTCCCCGTTTTCCTCATCCACCCCCAAACAGGTGTCGGGCATGTGACCACATGTCGAACCTCAGTTTCTGCACCTCTAAGAGGGAACTAACAATGGTGTCTGCCATGTATTGTTCAATTCCTGGCAAAAAGAAACCATTCAGCAAATGCTAACCATTATTACCCAAAGCCATTTCATAAGCAGTCAGGAAGGGAAAGACAAGGGAGGCAAATGTGGAATTTTTTCTCTGGACAGGAGTTTTTAAAATACAAGTGCTTGTTCATTCAAACAATATTTGGATTGGGGAGATGCTAAGCACCCAACACCCTGTGTAGATTTTTATTTTTAATCCCCAAACATTAGAAAACAACATAAAACCAGGGGCAGGCCAAGCGTCAGGAAATCCAAGACTGAACCAAAGCCTGGTATACAGCATTCGGGATTGAGGTGATTAAAGAGAAAAGCATCTGCAGGAGGACACTTATCTGGCCAGCACAGGAAGATTTTGGAGCACAAATTATTCTTCGTCCATCATCTGGGAACGGGGAGGCTACATGGTCTCATCAGGGAGACTGGTGCCTACCTTTTATTAAAGTTCTAGAGCAGACAGGACCGCAGTGACTACAAACATCCTTTGTGCTCTTAGGCACTAACCAGGGGGTCCTTGGAATGGGTTTGGATATCTCATAGAGGAACCTGAGGCTTGAACAAAGAATTGGAAGATGCCTTAACTGATGACCTCAGAGAAAACAAGATCTGGACCCAGGGCTTCTCATCCTCTCTGTCCATCCCTCTTGTCTTTGTGTGCTTCGTGGCAACAGGAAAAAAACCAATAATCATTCAGTTTCTTGTCTTTCATTAAATAGGCATGTATTCACATGTTCACAATAAAAAAGTTCCCCCAGGTCCATAAACTGAGAAGTGACCTGGTCTCTACCACGTTTTGAGGGGGTGGGGCAGAGGAAACAGGTGGCAGGTACATCAGAAGGGCAAAGCCAAAGCATTCAATGGATGGAAGCCTTCAGAAGCCAAAGGAACTGCTTTTATATAATATCCAACACTCTGGTGGTAATAAGAAAACCACCAAGCGCTTTCCAAAAGGAAAGTTACAGAATTTTTGTGAACTGGGCAGGTCAGAGGACCCTTTCCCACTTCCACTGCCTCTCTTGAGTTTTGTCATCCATGGGTTACAAATACACGCCTGCATAGGGGAGGATTTAGCAGCACCTGGCAGAAGTCAGCTTCACAAGGAAGTGAACAAGGGACATTCTGGCACAAGGAGCCCCCTCCCTCTAACCCTTCGTCTTGCCAGAGCTGGGGTACGCACTTCCACTTGTTTTTGACAAGCTCGGGGTCTTGCTGGGTGAGGAGGTCGGGGGTATGAACACACAAACACATGAGAAACGGCAGTCCTGTGTATATTTAACAATATATATTTATATATATTTTCTAGATCAGTACATTCAGTTTTTAACTTGTTTTTCTTCACAAACAGAAGAACTCTTACAATAGTAGACTTTCTAAAATAAATACTATTAAAATAGAGCTTCAAAATAAATATTCTATACAAAGGAAACCTTCTGTGGTAACTTTTGTTGTGGGGTGAGAAGGGGCTACAGTGAAGAGGGAAAATGAAGTAAGAATGTGGTGGGGTGGGAACCTCGAACAGCTTTTGTTTGTAACACGAAACCAAACTGTGGGGTAGAGAAGAGAAAGCAAGGTAGACACCACACGGGAGTTACCCACAGCGAAAAATGGCAGCGCAAGATTTGTCATCAACTGTCACAGTAAGCGGAGGGCAGGAGAATGCTCACCAAAGGTATGAGCCAAAAGGCCGGTCAAGCTTGTGAGATGCCCTAGTGAATTGTACAGTGCAAAGTTGTGCGGCCCACACTCTATCAGACATCTCCTGGGGCAACGGGTGGAGAATATGGAGCTTTGAGGCGATGGGATCTGGGTGTTCAGTTCCAACCAATACTTTCCATGTCGTGCAACCTTGGGCAAGTCATTATCTAACTGGGCCACACTCAATGTACGTTGGGGACCCACACAGACTCCACAACACTGAAAGGACTAGTTGACATGTCACATGAAGGTCTTCCGTTTCTGTTGTTGAAGGGGCCCGTGCCAACAGCAGGGATTGGTCTTTACCTCCTTCCAACCAAGAACTGTGAGAAGCCTTGGATGCACCCCGCCATCCATCTGGAAGGGTTTTGCTATTGCAGAGCCAGTTCCCCAGGGTTTCTTGGAGTGTTGGACCTTCACAAACCCACCCTCAGGGCAGGAGCAGCCAAGGTCCACTAGGACACGTCTTAGACCCATGCTTGTGGACCCTACCCCCAGTTGGAGGCAGAACCACCACCCACCCAGGCTGAACAGAAGCAGGAACCAACTGGCTCTTTTCCAAAAACGTCAAGACAAGGCACAATCCAGCCAAGCCAGCCGTTGGTGACAGAAACAATCAGCCAGAAGCAGCACCCACCAAAACGTGTTCCTCAGTGGACCTTGACTGGCCCCCAGGAAAGCCAGTTTCATTTTCTTATGCCAAGAAGCTGAGAAAAACATGCCAAAGACTTGCCCTGCAACAGAGCTGGGAGAACCAAAGTTGCTACATGGCTTCCCTTTACCATGGAGCACAGGGGACCCCGGGAGCTTGGCACACATCCATCTAGCAGGTGAAATGCAAACCAAAAGAACAAGCCAAAATGGGGAAGCAAAAAAGTAAAAAGAAACCCAAAACCAGAAAAATCCGTGTTTATAACTATGTACACAAAAAGTCAGGATTCGTCAGGGGTCAGGAGGCTGTTTGCCAGGAAACAGGGTCTGTGTAGATAGAGGGTCGTGGGGTAGGTGTGTAGTTTGTGTGTGTGTGTATACACAGCTTATGTAAATTAATTCTCCACAGAATGGGTGTGTAGAACACCAAGATCACCAAAGTGCAACTTGCCATTGGGTCAAGTTCCCCATGGAGACATTTTGAGAGAGGGACCCTGGGAAAAGTTCTGAGGCCTCGCCAACAAGAGTGGACGCGTGCCCTTCCATTGTGGGGGTAACCTCTGCACACCTATTCTGAGGAAAACATCTCCAGTCCCTTCGGTACACATCTGATACATTCAGTTAGTAGAAGTGGTTGGTTGAATGTGTTTTTCCTACCATTCCCTCCTATTTGTGCAAGAACATCCATACATCCATCACGACTGTGGCAAGGGTAGCTACACGAATCAGCCTTAGAAAACGCAGATGCGATATTTCCTATTTTACAAGCTAGCAAACGTTATATAAATAAAGCCTAAAATGATAAGACCCTCCCCTCCTTTCCTCCAATCAATAAATACCTACAGTTACGAGGAACTTATTCTAAATCATAAGATGTTACTACTAGTCTTCAAGAAGGAAAAAAAAAAAAAGTCCTAGAGAAGCAGTGGGTGCATGCCAATCACAGCTACCTGCCTCCTTGCCTCCATCCTGGAGGTGGTTCTGTTCCTACAGAACAAACTGGAAACGCTGTGCACGCTCTGCCTAACATGCTTCCAGTTTCACCTGGGGTAGCTTTTCCCACCCAGGCCACTTCCTCTCATGGGGGTGGGAGGACACACAAAATACCACACGAAGCAAAGACCCCCCACACAACAACTGGGGAGGAAGGACCAGACACAATATAGCTTTTGCATGCAACAAGTACCTACCCGCTGGACGTGCTGCGCTGAGTCCTTTAGCACCTTGAGAGAGAGAGAGTTGCTACGTCTTTGGGGGCTGTTGGGAGGGGGTGTTGTGGCCATGCACAGAAGCAGGGCTCAATCCCCCAAGAAGCCCCTGGAGAATCCCCACCCCCCCTTGCTTTCTTATTCCCCCGCCAGGGCTTCCTAGCACTAAAATAGACTCTTTTTTTGTCATCTGTCTATTTACATTAAAGATACAGACACATCACTGTACACAAAAGGCTATGACAGCAAGCAGCAGAATCAGAAGAGAAGGAACCCACACCCAGCTCGGCCCTACTGTTGCTCTGCCAATGGGAGGTGCTGTCTCTCTTCTTTGCTGTGAAAATCCTCTTCTTGGTGGGAAGGGGGATTGTGTTCCTTGAGGTTGCTCGCCCCCCAGATTTTGAAATCAGCCCTTCCTGGGGGTGGCCCAAAAGGAAGCCAAGTGTTTTATTATTATTTCTCTTTAAAACACCGTTATAGCATCTGGTTTAATTGTTCTATAAAAACATAACGACTGGATCCAGAGACCACAGTCTCAGACTCATTGGCAAAATGATATTTGGTCTCGCATGTGCCGCCCCGGCCTTCTCTACCCGTGAAATTTCTGGAAAGGATCTAGGTAGAGAGAACACGGGACGCATAGTGGCAGGTGAGTCTGTGACTCGGTAAGAACCGAAGGACGGTGTTACGAGCTGAACACCCCCAAGAGTTAGTGATGAAGCTGGAGGGGAGGAATGCACTGTGCAGTGGCTCCTAAGTCCATCTGTGGCTCCAGGGAGGCAGAGCGAGGAATGAGGCCTGGACTCCCTGGCTCTCAGGGGCTCCCAAGTATATACAACAGGGATCACCAGGGTCTTCTCCGCCTTCCCCAAGGCGTTGGGACAAACTGGGGTGGAGGGTGGGGGAGGAGAAGTATGAAAGTCAGGGCTCCAGGGGTCTTCTTCAAAGGTCCCCTGGTCACTCAGTAAATGATTCCTCCCAGGCAGCCAAAGAGAATGGAAGAGTAGGGGGAGAGGGGGAAGGAGGAGGAACTGGGAAGGCATTCAAGCAGCCGCAACTTCCGGATATGTGTCCACATCTGTGTTCCGTCTTCTGAAAAAGAACACCCCCCCTCCCCCCTGCCCCGCAGCCACACCACGCCCCTGCCACTGTCTGCCACAAAGTTCCGGGACCCTGAAAAACACCCAAAGTGCTTCTTCATCCTTTTGGGGAAGAGAGGGGGGGTGGTGGTGGTCTTCATTTCTTCAGAAGCTGAGGATGGGGAGTGGGGCAGACCAGCAAGGTCAGCCTCAGGACACTAAAACCTCTGGCCTCGCTGTGGTCTTCTCAGGTGTCAGAAGGAAACCGAGTTCCAGGGGTAGCAGCACGGGGGCTTCGACCCAAAGTGTCAGAAAGACTTGTCCGGTCTGCTGGCCTTGGCGTCGCCGGCGGCTGCCTTGCAGATGACGCTGTTCGTGTGCTTGCAGCGACAACCAGGGCGGCGCAGGCGGTCGTAGCCGCGCTGGGCCAGCTTCACGCAGCCGGTGGCGGGCAGGTAGCAGAGTAGGCACGGCAGCACCAGGGAGAGGGCGCCCATGAAGGACCAGCGGGCGCAGCAGTTTGAGCGGGAGCAGGAGCAGGGGTGGTCAGCGCAGGAGCCCTCGTCGTCCTCGTTGGTACAGTGGTAGAAGATGCCTTGCACCAGGCACATGCAGGTGCCGTAGTTGACCAGGGTCTGGGCTGAGCACAGGCACTCCTGGTTGCAGACCCAGCAGGAGGGCAGTGTCCGGGGTGATGCACACTCCTTGCACTTACACTTCCCACAGGCCTCGCACAGCAAGAAGTGCTTGTCCAGCTCCGGTGGGACTGCTGGGCCCTTGAGGTCCAGTGGCTTGCAGTGGATGGCCTTGGGCTGGATGCGCACAGCCCTGGGGGAGGCCTGGTCGGCCACGGGCGGTGGTGCCATGTGGTCTAAGAGACGCTGGTCAGAGGACGTGCTGCTGCTGCTGCTCACAGAGCTGGGGCGCCCGCTGAAGGAGATCCAGTGGTGGGTGACGTCCTGGTCACAGCGGGCCGGCGTCGGGGCCAGCTCTGGGGCCCCGCCCCGGGTCCGCTTCGGGCCAATGGGGGGCACCAGGCCGGGGTTGTCTATGTAGTCATTCTCCACATGGCTGGTCTTCATCTGGTCGATGGGGAGGATGGTGAGTGGGTGTTGGAGGCGGCCGTGGGGCATGCGGTTGTCAAGTAGGGGCTGGACCATGACTGAGCTGGGAGTCAAGGGGACGCTCTGTGGGATCGGGGGCTCCATGGGGCTGGAGAGGTCCTGGACTGTGCTGAGGAACAGGCTTCTAGGGGCCCTAGGTGGGAGGTGGGGAAAAGGAAGAGAGAGCGGATTCCAGGCATCAGTACTTGGCCTGTTAACACCCACACCCCCCATCAGGTCCTTGGGAGTCCAAATGAAATGGGAACCCGATTCCCTCAGGACTCTCCAGCATCCAGGCTTAGATGATTAATAATAACAATTAATAGTAAGTGGTAAAAATAACACTTATTCAGCACTTAATGTGAGCCAGGCAGTCTCCTAAGCACCATATATATTATGTCATTGACTCTTCACAGTCCTGGACTCTTCACCCTAAAATGTGACTACTATTATTATGCCTTTTCTAGTTACAGAAAACTAATGTTCAAAGTAACTTGTCCAAAGGCACGCAAAACTATGAACAGAACTCGGCAGGAGTTCAAACCTAGCCCATCCGATCTCATTCCTGGAACTGTGAAATACGCTCCATTTTTTAGCGAGTCCAGTGGTTATACACACAGGCTCTGGAATCAGATTCAAGTTTGAATTCTCACCCCTGCCTAGCAGCGATGCTAGAAGTAAGGTTCTGTAACCTCTGTATCCTTACTTTTGTCATCTGTGAAATGGGTTCTTGTGAGAAGTAAATGAGAAAATGCATATCCAGTGCCTAGCATCTTGCCTGGCAGTAATCTGTCACTACCCCAGAGAGCAACAGTGTAGATTTCCTGAACACCAAAAGGACTTTGTGCCAAGCATCGTGCTGAGGATGTAATGACCAAGACAGATAGCCCCTGTGTGCTCCCATCGTGTATCAGCTGGGTAAACAAAACCCTTTATTCCAGATAGTCACAGAAGGAAAGGCTGCATATGATGCCTACACATCCAAGATATTAACTTATTACCAGCACTTCGAAGAGCAGCAACCTCCAGTGGCTAATAACCCCCGGCTAGGTGCACTTCTGACAACTTGGATGGGAAATCCTCTCGAGGGGCACTCACATCACCCATTTCCAAGTGCTGAGCCGAACATTCAGCCTAAATGCTATTTACTAGAATAGCTAAGCCAACTCTGGATCAGTTTCTAATTTCACCGAGAGAGTGCAATTTTAAGTTGGAATCTGGCCAGAGATTCAACTGCAGTGCCTGACACGGAACCCCAGGAAGTCACTTAAATCAAAGAGCGGAAACGGCTTGGTTCAAATTTAGAAAGTGCACATTGTTTTCTATTAGAAGTGCCATTTCCTCGCCTGCTGACCTTTACATTCGGAATTCGGCTGGAGATCAATTTAAAGAAATAGCAGCAGAAGGCCAAGACCTCTGCCCAAGGGGACCTGGTTTGGAATCCAAGAGAATTAGACTCTGGGAAGAGTCCACCAGGGGGTGGGGGTGTGAGACAGGACACGGTGTTGGGTAGAAGGGAAAGATAATGGTCTTTAAAAAAGGAACAGACCTTTGGATTAACGTGTTACAGGGTATGGTTTAGTAAATGCTTGTTCGCGATGCTAATAATGTTGTTTAGGAGAGCCGACCCTGCACTTCTGCTGTTAAGTTCATCTGGCCTCAAAGGGGATGCCTGAGAAGGCAGGTGGTGGATAGGTTTCCACTGCCACTTACCCCCCACCCCCACCCCCCCTTCCAAACTGGGTACACGGTGGGCCCATCCCAATAGTCCAGTCACACCTTGCCTCAGGTGACTCATCCACATTTACCCATGTCTACAGTGAAGGGGAAAAGGCATTCAGGGCAACTCAATATTATGGTTCCCTACTTGGAAACAGTTCAAACAGTATCAGAAATGGTTAAATTGTTGGCAGAGGGCTTTCATAGATGCTTTCTAACCTGTCTAAAAGAAAGAGCTAGCTCTAGATGCAAAGTTCACGAAGTAGATAAAAGGGAACTTATCCACAGGGTTCTCATCTGTATGTCCTCTACACTGTAAATGCAGAAAAGCATGAAGTCTTTTCTATAAGGTTCAGTGTTCAGTCAACGGATATTTCCCATTTGCACAGGGCCATGTACTATTGGCTTTGCTCCCGTGGCCCTACCTACTTAAAAGATGCTGGGATTTCTGTGTTTTTCTCATGTTGGAGAAAGTCTGCCTAATGGCAACACCTGCCTCCTATCTCCACATTCCCTTCAGATGTAGGGGGAGTGAGCATCTTCTTCAAATGGGAGACTTTCCTGTGGCAGAATTAGCCTTAAGTGTCTGGCGGGTCTGCCACCAAGAATGGTCATTTCCCAAGGCAGCCTCCTGTGGGGAGCCCTGTGGTCAAGGCTGGATCGGGGGTGGGGATGTCAAATAAGCATCTCTGGCACAGTTTTTCCAAGGATCAGGCCAACCACCCAGCAGAGTCCACTTATTCTTTGCAGGGGTTCCATAGCCTTGCTTCTAGAAATGGGTTTGGGGTTGACAGAAGAGGGTTAGGAGACCCTGGGTCCACACCATAGGGACTTTGCCTGGAGGAAAAGGTGTGACTGAGCATAAGAATGGAAAATGTTGATGGAGGCACAGGAGAAGGATCTCTGGTGCCAGCCAAGAGGTGCTGCAGCCAGAACCCCTTATGACAAAGCACAATTTCCCTTGTTCCAGAAGCTCAGATCATGAATACCCAGGGTCCTGCCAACAAAACTGTCAGTGGCAGTTTGAAGGCTGTGTTGTCCCATGTAGTTGGGCTTTTTGTCTCTTAGGTCTGGGGGCTGGGACTTGCCATGCTGTTGGAAAAAGTAAGGGAAAAGAAGATTATCCACTCCTCTTTCTCCAGTTCTATTCCTGGGGCTCTTAAAAACAGCCACATTTTTCTGTGGATAAAGCAAAAGGCATGGGCAATGCTCAGGGATTTTGATAGGCCCTGGAATCAGAAGGCAGATTAATGGAAAAGTCCCACCAGGATGCCAGGGTGGGCGCAACACCTGCAGGCAATGGGGATATTGGCATTCGCGGGCTCCCATCACCCTCCAGAGGTAGCTGTCAACATCTGGGCCTGTAGTTGGGGCCAGACATGGGGTTGGGAGCTCAGTCCACGATGACTCAGCTCTCTTGGGACATGCTGCATCCAAGATGGCTCCAGCAGGCATACTCCAAAATGCATCTTCCCTATCACAACTCTGATGTCCGATTCCTTCCGGACACCAGCTCAGCAAAAAAACAGTGGCTGGCTCAGAGTTGTACTGCTCAAAAACCTCCTCAGGCCTCACTGCCTCCTCACCTCCCCATTAGCAGGGACTTCCACAGGAGGGTTGAATTCATTTGGCTGACAAAGAAAAACTACTTCCCGGGCAGCCTGTTTGATAACCCCTCAGCATAGCTAAATGAAGTCTCAAAAAAAAAAAAAACCAACCAAAAAACCCAACCCTCAGTTGGTTTAGAAGATCAAGCTCTACTCACTGGGACACACCCATCCTCCAGTCTAAGCAATGCTGACGGAACTTAAGTGCAGTTTAATATGTACTCTCTGCTTCCCCTGCAAGGAAGGAAGAGATTTATAATATAAATAGGAGAGAGGAGGCTTTGCCTCATTTAGGCTCTTTGGAAGACTGATGGCCAATTTGGAAGACTGTGGACAGAGAAACAAAGCCAGCACTCCACTTAGGCAGAGAAGCACCTCTATCAAGTTTTAGGTGGCATTATTATGGATTAGCATGAGGAAACTTTTACCTCCACTCACAACTTCTCATAATAAATAATAATAATTGTGGAAAGAGCAGATATTTATGAACATACCTTCATGTCAGGCTCTCTGCGCTAAGCCCTCAGTGATTTTCTCATTTAATCCTCACACCATCACCTTGGAGGATAACACCCATTTCGCAAGGAAGAAATGAAGAATAACGCTGGTAGGTGATGAGGGCAAGATTCGAACCCACACAGGGAGAGGCTCCAGAGCCTGCAATGTCAGCCCCACAGCCCTGACCAACAGTCAGGGCTAGGTATTCATGTGAAGACAGGAAAGCACCAGTCACTTTCACAGCTGTGAATTCTACTAGTCCGTCTCCCCCTTCCCCCTGCCCAGTCTGGCCACTAGCCCTTCGGGAGCCTCATCAGGCCATCCGCGGGCTCTTAACCAAGCCAGCAGGGAAATGAAGCCAGACAGGGGTTACATCAGATGAGCCCCTAGTTCAGGGAATTGTCACTGTTCAGAGTGGAGGCTGGGGGTTTGAAATCTGTCATTACAGGAAGGCTCAGGGCTCAAGTTACCTTCGTTTCCACTTCAGTTTTCTTTGCCGTCTCATACACCGCTACTTTACTAAGTGTGTTCATTTTTATTTTTCGTAGAGTCAGATGGGTCTCACCACAAAGTCCCTAAAAGGAAGCCCTGGAATGGGAGGGAATCCCCTCTCCTTCCTCGTACACAGTTGAACTTAAATTAAGGGTCTCTAGGGCACTTTCTCGGATGGGGCTTATTGGTCCAGGTCTGTGCGGAAGGGAAGAAATAAGAGGAAGCCAGAAGAGAGTCCTAGAATACTGAATCAGCAGGATATGGAAAAGCCCAGAGCACAAGGTCCTGTCTTTGCCACTTGGTGGTCTGTGGCGTTTGTACCTGTGGGAGGGGCTGAGCGTCAGGATGCAGACCTTGCAAAGCAGGCTGGCTGAAAAGAATTAAGTGGCGTTTTAAATGCCCACGCCACCCATCCACCCTTCCCCTTGACTTACCCTGGGAAGAGGAGTTGGGAAATACTTGGAAAACCTGACAGTTGTGCTTTGAAAACTATAGGTCAGCAAATGACAGACTGGCAAGAGGCTCTGAATGAATGGGCAATTTCTGCACCATTCAGTCTCGGTAGGTTCTCCCAGCGAAGGCTATTTAACCCTTTATCAGTTCAGAAGAAAAGGTCTCTAGGCTGCAGGGAGCCCGCCCACCACTACCACTTAGTTCTTTGTGACAACATCCCAGTTTAGTTAATTAAACTCCAATCAAATAATGACTTACTGCTTCAAAAAGACTTTAAAAGGTGTTTTTGGGGGGGGGGGGGGTGGTGGTGTGTGTGGTATAAGGAAAGCCAGGGACCTGCCTTCCCTGTACCCCACTGAGGAAGACAGTCTCTGCATCTCTGAGAACTGCCCCTGTGGGAAAACAAAGCACTTCCGCAGTTGGATTTGTCCGAGAACCTTGCTGCTCTCCCATCCGTCTCGGGCACCGGGCACCAGCACTAAGGAGCTCACCTCTAGCCATAAACCGTTAGAGATCACAAGAGAAAACAGCTGCTTTTCATCCCTTTGTCTCAGCACCAGCTAGCAGTTCCCAACCCTCTTCTCTTTCTTGTCCACAACGAGTCAGCTAGCACCAAAGGCCAGCACAGGGATGAGCTGGAAAGTGTCCTGCTATACTAGGCTCTGGGCTGTCCTAGGTGGCTTCAAATGTTGGTTTCACTGTATATTAATATTAACCCCATAATCCTTGTCTGCTCATATTTCTTTAAAGAGGTAATAGAAGGCAAGAGTGAGGAAAGAATGGGGCTAGAAGCAGCTTGTTAGCCATCGGCACAGTTTGGGAACTCCTGGCCCACGTCGAAGTTTGGAGGGGACCAGAAACCTAGACCCCAAGGGAAGGCCCCCTTCTCACGGGCACCAAGATCATTTGTCTTGCCATCCTCCACCATCGATTTCTAATAATAGACTCTAAAACTAGGCTTTAGCTTACTCCTGGGATGGGGCAGGAGATGACTATCCCCTTCTCCCATCCAGAAAAAGAAAGACTACCGGACAAGGGAAACCACTCTTCTGCAAATGGCCACCTGCCCCAGAAGGGCCCCTTCCCTCCTCCACTAGATCCAGCACATCTGTGCTCCTCCCCCAGTGCCCTTGCTTCCTCCACGGACTGTCCTTGGAAAGAACAATCATGATCACAGCTGAATGGTGGAGCCTCTTAAACACAGCCACATGTCCCGGATACATCCCCAGCCTTGTCAGCTGTCCGGATCTACAGGGTGGCCCCAGACCCTTGAGAGCCAAGAATACCCCACCTCTTACATCATGCAACACCCCACACCTCCTGTGTAGGATGTGGCTCCCTTACAACCAGCTCCTCATCCTAGGTGCCCAGTAGTGATAAGCAGCGCAGCCCAGCCCCCTGGGGAAGTTTCTTCTCCCCCCACTCTGCAGATGGAGAGACCAAGGCCCAAGGTAGCAGGTTTTCTAGCCAGTCATCTGCTCCCACCTGGCTGCTAGCTTAGTCTGGAAGGACTAATACACTTCTGTATGTTGCTTTTCATCACCTCTTCCTCTGGCTCTTTTGAAAGAGCAAAATTGCCCAGTAGGGCACTGCTTTCCCTTCTATCAGGGAGATCCAGGTTGGCCAGGAGATGGAAGCTTTTCACTCTTGCCCTCCCTCCACCCCCCACCCCCCCACTTAAGAACACTTTGTCTATATCCCATCTCCAACATTTTCAACTATATCCCTAAATTCAGAGGTTTGTGCAAGAATCCTCTCAGTGTTCCTCACAAAGGAACTTCCAAATCGTTAGCGGTGAGATGACAGGCACCCTGGATTCAGAACCACATTAAATGCCTTAACTCTCTAAGAGCACAACTTCTCTAATAAAAGAAAGGGGGCTCCTTCTCAAGTTTCCTTGTTCCAAATAAGGAGTCCTACCCAAAAGGATGTCCTGAGGAAAGAAAAATGCCTCAGGGGGCCCTACACTGGGGAGTAGAGGTCGCACCAAGGGACTTAGCATCAGAATTGGAAGAAAGTCCCTACGTGTTCTCCCAAAGTATTAAGCAGAGTAAAACACCTCAGGGGCCACTTCTTGAGGCGTTAATGGATGTCTTTTCCTCCCTTTATTTTTAAATCACTCACTTTTAAATTTTGCTTTGAATGCCTGCCTTCATTTGTTATTCAAGTCAGCCAAACCTCTGGGCAGAGGCTACCCGAGTGGGGGATGGGGATGGGTAGGTAAAGAATATGAACTGGACAGAGGGTGAAATTCCAAAGAGCCCCATCTCGCCATCTATTCTGGAAGCATTAAAACAAAAAGGACATCTGTGAGCTCCAAATGATCCCCGTCCCCCAGTTTCTGTCCTGCTTTAGCTAGGAATCGTTCTTGTCTATGTTCTGTCTCCTCCCACCAAGCCCAACCAAAACTTTAGGAAGTGTTGCCATTTCAAAATGATGGCAATCTGGAAAAGGTCAGGGGAACCAGAAGATTTCCACTTTACAAAAAGGGGAAGGACTCCTGGGTTCAGAATCTAAAAAAGAATAACTAAGAGATGTCTATGAAAAGTCTTCCTCACTTTAACTGACAAACATTTGTCCATCAAGGAGATTTCAGAAATCTGCCATCAAAATGCCCCCTCCCTACCAGGTACTGGGCAAATGCATCTCAGTTGGTCAGTGTGTGCACTGCTCACATTAATGGATTTGCCTGAAGCCTGCTGGCAAGGGAGGTTGCTCCCAAGGGCTGGCAAAGGGAGGAAACTCCATTTCACACTGGACAGGTCTACATCTTTCCCACCCTTCTGCTGAGACTGAGAGCTAAAGGGGTCAACTGCAGCCCTCCCTTTCCTAGTCCACCCCACACCCACAAACTAAAGTAAAAACTGAAAATTCCAGATGTTTATGCTCCATTCGTGTGAAGATCCAGAGAACTCTAAACATTGTGAAATCACCAGTGCAGTATTGGGTAGGGCGTCAGGCCAGACTGAGCTTTATTAAGAGATTGATAACGCCATATTTCCTCAATACTCTAGGCCTTCATCTTCCAGCTTTGTATCCCCCAGAGGCTCGTCAGAAAGACTGGAGAGCCTTGGTCAGCTCCCACCCCTCTCCAACTGGAGACAATCACACCACTGATTTGGAGGCATTCGGAAGGTGGGGGTTCCCACTGGATCTGGGTACCCCACTGAACCCACACTTTTCCTTTCAGCACTAACCATGTTTGGAGGGATCCTCGGAACCTCAGTGTGCCAGAGCACAGCCTCCTGCCCTCACCCAGACTTGGCAATATGGATGCCCATCCATAGCTGCTAAATGAGGCAGCCAGCAGCTCTCCCCTCTCCTCACCATCCAGCCCCTCCAGCCCAGTTTCCTTCAACGCCCAAGGCTCAGCCTTCAAGCTGTGCAACCATTTTCGCTTCTCTTGCCTTCTCTGCCCACAACCCCCAGCCCCAATCAAAGAGAATTGGGAAATCGCCTTCTTGCACAAGAGTAGCTACTGTCTAAATGCCTTTTGATCGTCTGCATGGAGGGGGAACTGGGCACAGCTCTGGCCCCAGTGATGAAGCCAAGCTTCAGCAACCCTACTGCCCAAACCCGCCTTTGCCCCCCCCCCCCGCCCCCTTCTGTGCCCCTGTGGCCTTGGAGATTCGGAATTTTCAGAACGTACCGTCTGTATCTTCCTCTCTTCTCGGTGATGTCAAGCCTGGTACCACCAAGAAGGAAGGAGGGAAAGCGGGAGCCTTATCTCTCCTACGCACGCAACCTCTTCCTCCAGCTCCCACACGCCCGGCGTTATGTAAACGCACCTTCAGCCCCCACCACAGCCCCAGCGCGGCCCGGCCCCAGGGCCTGGCACAGCTCGGTGCCCCGAGAAGGGAGGCACGAGGAGGCCGAGGTGCCTCTGGCCCTGCAGAGGCCGGGAAACGGAAAGGCAACTGCAAGGCAGTTGCACAGCATAAAATACAGCAGCAGAGCAAAGGTCAGACGGCGAGGAACCGCCTCGCCAAAGAGAGGGAGCAGAAATGCCCAGTCCCGGGCCAACCCCGTGCTGACCATCGGAGGGGGAGGCAGAAGGGTAGAAAACCCAGTCCGTCACGGCTCCGACGGGAGAAGAAAAACCTACGTCGAGCACAGGCCGCTGCAGTGGGCTGGGAAGATCTGGGCAGAGCTGGCACCGTGGGCACGGAGCCCGGGGTGGGCAAGCCGCCCAGGGCAAGAGCGCCCGCCGGACCCAAGAGGTGGCTCCTGACCGAGCCCAGAGCCTCCTGTTCCAGCGCTCGAGGCGGGTGGTGGCAGGAGGAGGGAAGAAACCAGGCCAGAGGCAAACTCCCGGGACACGCACGGGGCTTCCTGAATCGCAGAGTGGAGAAGCCGGGCTTGGCAATGCCCCGGGGTCGGAAACTCCGGTGCCAGGCTGTGAACACCCCCGGCGCCGTGCCGGCCCAGCCGAGGGCGTCAGGGAGCTGCGGCACACCGCAGTGGCTCAAGGAGGCGCAGGGAGAGGAAAGGAACACTGAGGCGCGCCTAGAAATAGCGCACCATTTGCCCCAGCCGAAGGGGAGGTCGCGTCGCGGCTCAGAGGGGGGCAGTTTCGGATCCCGAAACTGGCCAGGGACTTACTTTGAGGAGCCGCAGAGCCATAAGCATTGCTCCACGCCTGTATAAATCTCCGAACCCGGGCGGGTCAGACGCTGCTGTCCTCGCAGACGTCGGCGGGAGAAACCGATAGGGCTCCTTGCGCTCCGCAGCGCCAGCTCCGCGCTGTCAGCTCCTCTCGCTGCCTCCGCGGCGGTGTTGCAACCACTGCCTGGGAAAATGGCTTTTTTATGAATGGGAGGGAAGGGAGCTCCAGTGCGCACGCGCCCCGTTCGCGATTCTATGAATGGGTGGGCACAAGAGACCCCGCGCGCGCATGCGCCGCGCTCCTTTTTTTATGAATGGGGGGCCGGAAAAGGACTTAACCCCTGATTGCTGGGGCTGACTCTAGCTCCTCTGAGGCCGTCGTTCTTTTACAAAAAGGGGTGGAGGTTGTTGTTGCCTTTTTTTTTTTTTTTTTTTTTTTTTTTTTTTTAATGAATGGAGGGCGGCGGCGACTGCTGCAGCTGGCTCAGCTGCGCGGGCTGTACCCCCTCCCAGCCTGCGAGAGGAGGTAAAGGCCACCTTCACGCCACTGCGGGCCTGGGCAGGAACCGTCAGTGTCGTTGGGGGGCGGGGGGCACTGAGGCCTCTGAATCCTGGGCGGAGAGCCGGGTGGGGAGGACACACCTAGATCTTGGGATCTCGAACTGCCGCAGGCTGTCGCGGGGCGTGGTGGGGGGGGGGTGTTGGCGGGAGACGGGAAGACCCCTGCTGTGGCCCTTTCTCTAACCTAGGGGCGTCGGGTGGGGGGAGGGGTCTTGAAACTACGCTTACCAAAAATTAAAATGTCAAATGTCCGTAGCACTGAAGGGCATAGTGGGGGTTGCTTGAGTGCATCTGGTTCCATTACTAAGTCTGAGTCTCCCTTGAGTGAGTGCAGACCATCCCACCCCCCACCCCACCATTTCTTGGGCGTGGACAGCGACAAGACAGAGACCTCTTCCTTTTCCAGTACCCTCCCCCGACCGACGCTGGCTACTCAACTAGAGGAGACCAGGCTCTCGCCTTGCAGTGCACGCCCTCCATGCCCCAGTGTATTGTCCGCAGTGCCCTGGCGCCTGCCCGCCCTTGGCTGCCCTCACTAGCTGCTTCACTCTCCACCCCCGTGCCTTTTCCAACCCTGAGGAGCCTATGTCCACCGAAGGCTATGGCCCCTTCCTCCAGTAGGAGCCTTTTCTCCATCATCCCCATCAGCGCCCTTCCGGGGAAACGGGAACAGCCGAGAATTGGCCAGGTGGATGGGTGGAGTCGGCAGAGCCGAGGATGCTGCCGGAGTAGCCATGGGATTAAATAACAACAGGGTTCTTGAGCCGCAGAGGAAATGGAAATGGCCGGGGGTCCTTTCTTTGCAGTTAACGATGCTGATGGGGTTATCCCATCAGTCTAGGCCGTTGAAAAGAAAAGCCCCAGCCTTTAGGCCTGACTCTGTGAAGGCGAGGAGCCCTCACAACAGCCTCAGGCCCAGCTCCACCCAGGAAAGGAGGATGCTGTAGCCTGGGGGGCACGGAGGGGGAAGTCCAGCGTTGGGGGTGGCTTTGATACAGGGATGTGAGCTGGGCCAGGGCCTGAATCCCCCTGTTTCTCTTGCTGGTGTTCTGGCTTCACTGCCAGAGGTTGTGAGCTGTCCTTTTTCTTTCTACGCCACCAAAGGACTGTGCTTGGCTGTTGTCAAAAGAGCCAATGAAAGGCTCCCAGTCCAGGCCAGAAATCTGGCCTGGGGCTGGGGCTGGGACTGGGGCTGGGGCTCAGGAGACTGGCTGCAGAGGGACATTTTGCAAACCCAGAGTAGAACTCAAGGTTACAGAGTCTCAGTCTAAAATGCCTTCTCACTACTCAGATGTAGCTTTTCAGTGTGATTTACTTAACTCAGCTCCTGGGAGCAGAGCTCCCCCTCGCCTAGGGGACCTCAGTCTTTGAGGGCCAAGACCTTACTTAAAGTCAAAAGAAAAACTCTACTACGGCAGTAGAGACTATTACAGTTGTTGAGGATTTCTCTTTGCAGGTACTGAAGTTCAGTGTCATTATTACCATTTGTCAGATGTAGGAATTGAGGCCAAGCGTCCTTTACCTGCTCAGTGGAAGATCTAGTGAATATAGTGCTGATTTTCCAGATCTTTGCAACCTAGCTCTCCCTACTTTGCTACCACCCCTTCTCAGCATCACAAACATAAAAACCTGGTGTTTTGTTAAGTCATTTAAGCACACTAAACAAGGAAAGTTGGAGCAGTAATTTTGCAGCCAGTGATCTCTCTGGGATTTGCTTGAACAATTAAAAGGATGGCAGTAAATAACATCCTTTCTAAACCATCAAAGGAAAGCAAGATGGTGGTAGTAGTTTGGGTTTGCTGTCCTCTTTCCTTTCTTTAGGGGATTTAGCCAAGAGACAGACGGGGTTCCATTCCTGATCTTTTCCCAGCTTTCCTGAAGCATGAGGTGAAGAAAGCACAGCTTTGGTGGGATGGTGAGAAGGAGGAGCCCCCAGCCCTGGCCTGGGAGGAGCCTCTGATGTGTAAGTAGAGTGTGATCCCAGAGTGTCTGGGAGGTAAGTGATGGTTATATTCTGCTCCTATTTGGAACCTAAAGAGAAGTTTGGGGCATGTTCTGAGAAATGCATGTATGTATGTATGTATGTATGTATGTATGTATTCATTCATTCATTCATTCATTCACATTTCATTCTGTGTAAGAGTCCATCCTGACTCTGAGGACTCAGTGGTGAGAAACAGTGTTCCCTGCCCTTGTGAAGCTCACAACCTTTGGATGAGACAGACAGACCATGCAATTTGAGGCTGTGATAAGTGCCAGGAGGGGGTCTGACTTGAGACCTGAAATCTGAGAATGGGTGAGCCTGAGGGAGGTTGAGGGAGCCTGGTTGGAAGCCCTGTGGGGGGAAAGGGCCTGACGTGGAAGTGCTGATGGTAGGGCTCTGTGGCCACAGCTTGGCAAGTAAGGTGGAAGTTGGCCTGGTGAGGAGTTCAGATATTATCCTCTTAAGGGTTTTAAGCAGGGTCGTGACACATTCTAGCTTGTGTTCTAAACCTCTGTAGCAGCCCAGAGGCCCGTGGCCTGGGGGTGAGGGGACAGAGTGAATGATGACAGGGAGATGCAAAATGTTTGCTCCCCTGATGGGCTGAAGGTGCCATATTTGTTCTTTTGGGTTAGGTGGACAGTAGGCCTGTGCTTTTTTTTTCTCTTCTGCTTCATCTGACTTTGTTTATTCCAAAGCTGCTGTCTCCTGCCCAGGTATAACTTTTCTGCTAGAGGCAAATCCTAACGGCCCTGCATTCCTGCCTGTGCTAATTATAGTTCTATCACCCCAACCTCAACGTAAACATCTTTACCCCTACCAGATCATGGCCAGGGAGTGGGTTCACTTCTGGGCTTGGCTGTCTTGTTAAGCCCCTAGCCTTGCCAGGACCTGGAGCAGTTAGTGGGAGTTAGGAGAGGCAGGAATTCCAATTCACTGACAGACATTCATGGAGCACTTACTGTGTGCCATGCGGGTGCACGGTGTGTTTTCCTATGTACTGCTCCTTTAAAAAGCTGTATGCTGAGTCGTAGCCTTTCTCTTTGTCAGATAAGAAGTCAGAGGCTATGTCTTAATTATTTATTAATTCCACCAAAAATTTTTATGCACTCCCTGTGTGTCAGGCACAGTGCCAGGTGTGGGGTTATCCTGAGGAAAAAAGATAGATACAATTTTTGCCTTTATAGAACTTTCAGTCAGGGGTGAGGTGGGTGGGGGGTAGGATGTGCTTTCCCCCTGTTACCTTCATCAGCGCCCTCATTCATTTCTGTATTCACTTCACAGTTTTCAACCTTACATAAAGTACTAAGCAGTGGAAGCCAAGCCCCCCAGCCTAAACAGATTAACTGCCCCCCACTTGTAATCAAGTAGGGGAGATGAGGCATTAAACAGATAATTGATCAAAGACTGATTTAATTACAGTGATGTGACAGAGAGTGCAGAGAGCAAAGTAGGGGGACACAGCCTGGGGACCCTGGGGAAAGCTTCCCTGCGGTTCTGATCTGCAGAATGCAACCTCAGCCAAGCTGGTCTCAGTGGCAGAAAGCTCAGAAGTAGAAAGGGGTCTTGAGGAGTGCTCGAGGATGTGTCAGACCTGAGTTAGAGCTCTCTTCTGGCCTAGCTCCTAGGCTTTCTGGCTCCGTGTGTTCATTGGTTTCAGCTTTGAAGGCCGGAGACCTTGAAAGATACATGTGCAGACATGGAGCACGGATTGCTGAAGTCCTCTCCTACCCTTATAAGCTCCATAGCCTTGGACCGGTTCCCCAAACTTTGGATACCTCAGTGTCCTCCTCTGTAATATGAAAACTACTAGGTGCACTCACCACAAAGGGTTCACTGGAACCTGAATGGAAAAATGTACACAAATAACTTAGAACAGCATCTGGCGAATTCTAAGTGCAAAGCATACATTTAGATGATTCTTCAACACACCCGGCCGTGTTCATGCAAGGAATGAGTTAGAATTTTAAGAGGAGTCCGTTTATGTGGGCTATTCCAAACTTTGGAAAGAGAAGGCTAACCTAAACTGTAAACAAAGTTTTCATTGCTGATAAATAGTTAAAACAGTAATACTGTGGCCGTCATTGTTACTTTAACTAGTACAATTTTTTTTTTTTAATTTTTTAAACGTTTATTTATTTTCGAGACAGAGAGAGACAGAGCATGAACGGGGGAGGGTCAGAGAGAGAGGGAGACACAGACTCCGAAACAGGCCCCAGGCTCCGAGCTGTCAGCACAGAGCCCGACGCGGGGCTCGACCCACGGACCGTGAGATCATGACCTGAGCTGAAGTCGGCAGCTCAAGTGACTGAGCCACCCAGGCGCCCCTAACTAGTACAATTTTTGCAGGACAAACGTTAAGCTAGATTCAGCTGTGTGGCTGGGTATTTTAAATAGTTCATCAGAGAGTTGATTTGAACCCTGGCCAATATAGATTCTTGAATTTTGGCGATAGAACACGTGTCACCAGTATAATGCTGAAAGTATGCTGAGTAATGATTCTGTTGTATCAGTAGGGGGAAGGGGTACTAAGCACTTGGTGACTTTGCATTATTCACAGTCTCTTCAAGACTCTATTGTAAAGAGGGCATAGCCCTAGCATCTGCTTCAGAGGGTTGTTATGAGCAGTAAGGGAGGGAAGTATGTTTTTCAAGTAACTTAGCTCAGAACCAAGTGCACAGCTATTTTTGTGGTCCTCTACTTGATCTGTGTAACAGGATATTTTAAAGGTTTTAACTTGGTTATGGTAACACAGGTCACTGGCTTCCTTTGCCCCAGTTTTCCTCAAAGATCCTTGGTTTTCACTCTTTGCCGAACAGGGCTATAGAATGGTATGCAAAAGAAGGATTCCACAAGACCTCACATAATTCAAGAATAATTTCCTCATAGGTGTGACGGTGAAGTCAGATTTGCACGGTATCAGTTTGGACTTCTGAGTCAAGATTTTTGTGAATATATTTATACGGCACGGTTCAGATTTGCCTTAGTTCAAGTTCACATAAAATGCAAGTGCCCTGTTTATTTCAGGTGTGGGAGCTACCTCCAGAGCAACCACTGAAAGAAGGAAAAAATGCCAGAAATAGCCCCCTTGGTCCTTTTTTGCAAATCACAGAAATCCCCTAGTAACTTGAAAAATCAGGTGGTAGAGTAGTTGGCAAATTCTGGCTTTAGGGACAGACAGACTTAGACTATGCCCAAAGTAATGCCACTTAATTGTTGATGGATCTCAGGTGAGTTACTGGTCCTTTTTAAAAAAAATTTTAATGTTTACTTATTTTGAGAGAGAAAGAGAGAGAATAGAGTGGGGGAGGGGCAGAGAGAGAGGGAGACAGAGAATCTCAAGCGTGCTCTCACTGTCAGTGTGAAACCCCATGTGGGGCACGAACGCAAAAACTGTGAGATCATAACCCAAGCCAAAATTAAAAGTCAGACACTTAACTGACTGAGCCACCCAGGTGCCCTGAGTTACTGATTCTTTAGATCCTCAACCTTATCTATATAATGGGCATGATGATTTATTCCTACTCCATAGGATGGTTCAGTAAATACCTCATAAATGTCTGTATCCTTCACACAACAGAATGGGGACCCTGGGAGAAACACAGGGATGAGGAATGGATGTCTACACCCCGGGGATCAGCAACTTTCCAGAGGCCTGATCTTGCTTCATGAGGGAGATGGGGGCGTTGCCCTTCTTCCTGACTTGACAGTTGTACTTTGGGCCACTTTTTTCTCCCCTGACCTCCATTTATGCCACTTCATTTGCTCATTTATTCACTTGCACATTCATTCATTCAACCAATATTTAAGCACCTTCTAGGTACCAGGTGCCATGCCAGCCCCCAAGGATACAACAGTAAATACATTCTAGGAATCCCCTGTTCTCCTAGGGCTTAGTGTAATGATGGGAACAGATAATAAAAAGTAAACACCCAAAAAATAACAATTTCAGATGTTGGTGAAATCTACAAAGGGAATAATAGGGGGAGGTGACAGCGAATGGGGGACTGAGCTGGTCCCTTTAGGGAGGTTGGGGAAAGCCTCTCTAGGCAATCTGAAGGCTGAAGAGCAGGAGCCATGGAAAGGCCCAGGAAGGAGGGCACAGTGAGCACACAGGCTAGGGCCAGCAAGGGCTGGCATGTTCCAGGAATACTGACATCTTGGGTCTGAGGCTGGAGTTGCTCATCTCTGCTTGAGGACATTCTGGCCTCCTGCAGCTGACTTGCATCACACTGGGGCTGGCCCAGGCTCTGGACTCTGGAGTACACAGCCAAGTGCACCAGCCTCAGGCCCTGGGGAAGAATTTACAACCATCCTGAGCCTGTTTACCACCTGCCAAGGAGCCCTTGGAAGGCACAGGCTCTTTCTCAAAACCACTTTTTACAGAGCCGTGTACAAAGCAGTTCAACTGGATAGGATTTTTTCACCCTTTTCTTTAGTGATCTTTTTTTTTTTTTTTTTTTTTTATGTATAACATATTAGTTGAACCACACGAAATTGCCGATATTCAACCACTTCTCATGTACAAAGATGGCAATTTCATGCAATTCAACGTAAATTTCATGTAATTCATTCAGAAAACTGCACAAATCAAGTATACAACTCAGTGAATTTTCACTAAATGAGCACAACTGTGGAATTAGTGGACAGGTCAAAAAACAAAACACTACCAGCATTCCAGAAGCCACATTCATGCTCCTCGCGTTGCTCACCATCACCATTCCCCACCTCCACCCGCAAGAGTAATCACCGTCGTGACTTTTAGCACCATAGATTAATGTAGTCTATTTTTTTTATCTTTCTATAAATGGAATTCTATAGTAGATTCTTTTTTGTGTGAGATTCATCCATGTGGTTGCATATAGTTGTAGTTTCTTTTTTGTTGCTATATACAATTCCAAAATAGAGTTGTACTGCAGTATATTTATTCCTTCTATTATTGGTGGGTATTTATATTGTTTCCAATGTTTACTTTTTTTTTTTTTTAAGATTTTTTATTTATTTTGAGAGAGAGCTAGAGAGAAAGAGGGAGCAAGAGCAGGGGAGGGGCAGAGAGAGAGGGAGAGAGAGAGAATCCCAAGCAGGGCCCGACAGAAGGCTCAATCCCTTGAACCTCGAGATTAGGACCTGAGCCAAAATCAAGAGTTGGAAACCTAACCAACTAAGCCACCCAGGTGCCCCTCCAGTGTTTAGTTTTAAAAATACTGCTGAGGCACATGGGTGGCTTAGTCGATTAAGCCTGTGACTTGATTTCGGCTCAGGTCATGATCTCATGGTTTGTGGATTTGAACCCAACGTGGGGCTCTACACTGACAGTGCGGAGTCTGCTTAGTGTTCTCTCTCTCTGTCCCTCCCCCACTCGTGCTCACTCTTTCTCACAAAATAAATACATAAAATTAAAAAAAAGAAAGAATACTGCTTCTAGGGGGCACCTGCCTGGCTCAGTCTGTAGAGCTTGTGACTCTTGACCTTGGGGTCGTGAGTTTGAACCCCATGTTGGGCATGGAACCTACTTAAAAAGAATAAATAAAGGGGAAAAAAAAGAATGCTGCTTCTAGGGGAACTTGGCTGGCTCATTTGGTCAAGCACGCAACTCATGATCTTGGAGATATGAGTTTGAGCCCCGTGTTGTGTATAGAGATTACTTAAAAATAAAGTATTAAAAATCAAAAAGAATATGGCTTCTGTTAATAGTCCTGTATATGATTTTTAATAGATTTTTAAAAAATTTAAATTTACTTTTGAGAGAGAGAGTGTGTGCATTTGTGCGTAACCTGGGGAGGAGCAGGAGGGCAGGGGGACAGAGGATCTGAAGCAGGCTCTGTGAGAACAGCAGACAGCCCAATGCAAGGCTCGAACTCATTCATGAACTGCGAGACCATGACTTGAGCTGAAGTCTGTCGCTTAACTGACTGAGCCGCCCAGCAGCCCCATCCTGTAGCTGGCTTTTGTTGAAGACCTGTTTATCTGTTGGTGGATATACACTGAGAACTGGTTTGGCTTTAGTGAGTACTTCCAGTTTTCCCAAGCGGTTGTACTAATTCACATTCTCTGCACTGCTTTCTTCGCTGTTCCCTTGCTGTCTAGCTCTTGGGCCAGGTTCTGTGCAAAGAATGAATAGAAGGGAGATGATCGTGACATGCGTCATGGGATGAGTCTCAGTTTGTGCAGTGATTAAGAGCACAAGTGGGTTCAATTGTTACTCAGCACCTCTGTTTACCTACTACCTCTGAGGGCAAGTCAGCCAACATCAGTAGGCCTTAAGTTCTTCATCTATAAAGTCAGATAAACATAGTAGTTCTTATCTCTCACAGGGTTTTTTTTACCCACTCCTTTAAACGTTTGTGGACTGCCTCCTGTGTGCTGGGCTCTGTTCTTGGACACTGAATTCAAGGGGTGAACAGAACAGAGGAGGCTTTGCTCTCATGGAATTTATACTCTAGTTAGAGGAGGCAGATAATAATGGAGCAAACAAAGAATTAAGATAATTTTAGATAGCAATAGATATTATGGAGGCAATAAAACAGGGTGCCATGATCGAGCATGGAGGGGAGGGTAGTAGGGAAGTCAGGGTGGTAGTAACTGAGCTGAGACCCAAATGACCAGAAGGAGGCACCTGTAGGTGGATCTGAGGGAAGAGCACTCTATGCAGCAGGGCTAGCTGGTGCAAAGGCCATGAGGTAGGAACAGGTTTCGTGTATGTGAGTTGCAGAAGGAAGGTTTATGCTGCTGGAGTGAAAGGACTAGTGGGTGGGCTGTTTGAGATACAGCAGCAGAAATAGGCAGCGGTCAGGTCCTGCAGGGCTTCGAAGGCCATAGTAAGGAGTTGGCATTTTATCTATTTATTTTTTTTTAAGTTTTTGTTAAAAGTGTTTTTTAATGTATATTTATATTTGAGAGACAGAGTCCAAGTGCAAGCTGGAGAGGGGCAGAAAGAGAGGGAGACAGAAAATCCAAAGCAGTCTCCAGGCTCTGAGCTGTCAGCATAGAGCCTGTCATGGGGCTTGAACTCACAAGCCATGAGATCATGACCTGAGATGAAGTTGGATGCTCAACCAACTGAGCCACCCAGGCGCCCCTAAGTGTTTATTTTTAAGTAATGTCTGCATCCGTTGTGGGGTTAAGACTCACAACCCCAAGATCAAGAGTATTCATGTTCTTAAAGAATCTAAAAATTTTCATCCTCATTGAGGATAAGGAAGCCAAGGCATAGAGCCATTACCATCCATGTATAAAGTCAATCAAATCAGACAACAAGGTGTAGATTTTATTAATCAAAGGAACTGCTTTTGGTCTCTTTCCCAAATGGGAATTTTAAGGCAGAGGAGTTTCTCTGTGGTTAGCAATTGTCTGAAGCCAACCAAACTCAACTCCTTCAGCCCACCGCGCCAAAATGCCCAGAGTTCAGTCACTTGGGTCCCATTGGCTGTGGCCCCATCCATCATTTAGGGCCCTTGGAAAGGCTCGTGGTTGATTGTTAATCCATCTACCTTTGCTCTGGGTCTGATGGGTCAACAATGGGGAGCCATTCCCCGTCCTCCACCTTCAGTGTCCTCCAGGTTTACTGAAACACTATCCACTGCTGTGGTTTGGAGGCTTTCCTACCGTGTTCTTGCCATATACACAGCCCAGAGAGTGTTTTTATGTTTAGGAAAGGCCTTTGAAGGCAGCTGCATTTAATTTTCTCTGACATAGAGAAATGACAAGTAAATAATCTTTGAATGAATGAATGCAGATTGGGTGGTGAAACTGGGGAAAGCTTCTTGGGGTATGGAACACTTGTTTCTGGGCAAAGCACCCTTCTCTAAGTGAGGATGTTGTCATTCCTTTACTCATCAGTATTTATTGAGCTTCTGTGAGGCTCCAGGTGCCAAGCACTGTGCAGATCTGTGAGTATAAAGGATGCCATTCTTCCCCTTATGGAGCTTACAGTCTAGTGAGACATACATTCATCAAACAATTGCACAAATGTAAATGTTAAATGACAACAGGGGCACCTGGGTGGCTCAGTTGGTTAAGCGTCCGACTTCAGCTCAGGTCACGATCTCATGGCTTGTGAGTTCAAGCCCCGTGACAGGCTCTAGTGGTTTGTGGGTTCGAGCCCCATGTCAGGCTCTGTGCCGGCAGCTGGGAACCTGGAGCCTGCTTTGGATTCTGTGTCTCCCTCTCTCTCTGCCCCACGCTCTGTGTCTCTGTCTCTCAAAAATGAATAAACTTTGAAAAAATTTTTTAAAACATAAAATGACAGCAGTGATAAGTGCTCTGCAGGAGAGGTATTAATACCCTGAAGGTATATAATGAAGCTGAGGCTTTGGGAAGGACGTTCCTCTCCATATCTAGTGATACCTGAGTTTAGCCCAAAAGGATGAGTGGTGATAAGTGGGTTTGGAGGGTGGAGGGAGAAGTATTCCAGGCAAGGACAGCATATACAAAGGTCCTGAGGTAGGAGGGAACATGCATGATGAACCCAAGGACATAAGATAAAGCCCACTGTGACTAAAGAATTGAAAATGAAATGGACTCTGGTCCCAGAAAAAGCTAGAGATAGGGAAGAGGGAACAGATCATTGAAGGTTTCGGAGGCTGTGCAAAGATTAGTAGTTTTATCCTGCTCAAGGATCATGGGATACTACTAAAAGTATTAAAGCTGTGTATGTTTGTGTGTGAGTATGCACATTGGAGAATATGTCATTTTGGCTACAGTGTGGAAAATGGATTAGAAGGAGCCAGAATATATTCTGGTGATTTGCCCAGTGTTCCCTGGCCCTTCAGTCCTAGAGGTGATAACAAAGCCCATTTTTTCACAGTTCCACAGTGTTGCACTATCCTGAGTTTCCTTACACTCTGGCCACATGTCTGCAAATAGTTCCTTTATCAAACTGTCCTCAGATGACCGAATTTGTTCTGTTTGACTTTGTGGAGAAATCACACTGACAGGATAAAGCAGGAGGAAACTTTGGCAGTTACTTAGGCTCACTCCTTTATTTTTTTTTGTAACAAGCACTATTACATTTTTTTTTTTTTAAGTGTACTTATTTTGAGAGAGAGCGAGCAAGTGCATGTGAGAGGGGCAGAGAGAGGGAGAGAGAGAATCCCAAGCAGGCTCAGCACTAAATGTGGAAAAGGACAATTTTAAAAAATGTGTATTTATTTTGAGAGAGAGAGAGAGAGAGAGAGAGAGGCAGAAGAGAGGGAGAGAGACTTTCAAGCAGGCTCCACTCTGTCAGTGTAGAACCTGATGTGGGGCTCGAACTCACTAACCTCGAGATCATGACCTGAGCTGAAACCAAGAGTTGGGTGCTGAACTGACTGAGCCACTCAGGTGCCCTGGATTTTAATTTCTAGCCAGTCTGACAAGCTTTGTGTTTTCACTGCAGAGTGGTACATTTCAGTTTGCATGTTTTTATATAAGAACTGAAAATGACTGAATTAGATTTCTTTCTGTCTTATCCTGTGCTATTTATCATATGTGTGTGTTATGACTATGTTTTAGAGCAATTTTAGCTTTATAACAAAACTGAGAGGAAAGGACGGAGATTTCCCATATACCCCCTACCTTCCACATGCATGGCCTTCCCTGTGTGCTGGTTTTTATTTTTGCTTTTCCTTCTACTTTCTTGTGTGGATTGAGTTTTTTTATTTTTTAAAAAATGTTTTATGTTTATTTATTTTTGAGAGAGAGAGAAAGACAGACAGAGGGCAAGTGGGGGAGGGGCAGAGAGAGAGGGAGACACAGAATCCGAAGCAGACTCCAGGCTCTGAGCTGTCAGCACAGAGCCTGATGCAGGGCTTGGACCTAGAACCCTGAGATCATGACCTGAGCAGAAGTCGGATGCTTAACTGACTGAGCCACCCAGGTGCCCCGGATTGAGTTGTTTAAAAAATCATCCGATTCTTTCCTACGGATTGCTTTGGAAGTTACAGTCTCTCTGTTTTTTTACTGGATCCCCTAGATGTTTAAAACTTAATCACAATTTCTGCCCTCTTAAACAATATAATACAGGGACCTTAGATTAACTTAAATCCTTAAGTCTCTACCTTCCCCCTCTCACCCCTTTATATTCTTTTGTAGTTCAGAGTTTTCGTTCTATCCTTTTTTTTTCTTTTTTAGTAGAGACTTACTATTGTTTCTTTATATGGACAGGTATTGTCCATTGGTGGATTACAGACCCACCAATCTCTTTGTTCACTGTTTCTTTTTATAAGAGCATCTGTCTGAGATTGCTTTTCTTCTGCCTGAAATTCAGCCTTTAGAATTTCCTTCAGTGTCTGTTGGTAGTAAATTCTCTCAGTTTTTCCTGGGTTGAAAATTCCTTTCTTTCACCCTCATATTTAAATTTTTGAATAAAATCCTTGAACAACATTTTGTTCTCAGCACATTGAAGATACCGTTCTGGTTTCCATTGTGACTGCTGAGAAGTCTTGCGTCAGTCTAACTGCAATTACTTTGTTGTTGATCTATATTTGTTCCAGGCCCTCTGCAGTTTCAATCTGATGTAAGTACTTGTGAATATATTTTTCTTCATCCTTCATGGGATTTCTGGATGCAGAGTTTTCTGTCTTAGAACAATTTGGAAAAACTCTCGGCATGGGCAGCACTAGTGTGAAGTCAGGGAGGCGTCTAGGGCACCAAATTTAAGGAGGTACTCATTCTTGAGTTTGTCTAAATGCAGAATTGGTCGTGAGAGTGAGTGTCTAAAATAAATTTTATGCCCTAGGTACCTCACCCACTTCACTCCTATCCTGGTCCTGCTTCTACAAACACTCCTCTTTCTTATTCTTTCCTTTATTTTCTTCTGTAAATACAATTAAATATATATTAGACAATCTTATTCTATCCTCCAATGTCACATATGTAGTTCTTTGTATTCTTCATCTCTCTGTATCTTTGGGTCACTCATTAGATTTCTTTAGATCCATTTTCTAGTAAATGAATTCTGCCTTTAATAGTATCTAATCGGGGTGCCTGGGTGGCTCAGTCAGTTAAGTGTTTGACTCTGAATTTTGGCTCAGGTAATGATCTCATGGTTGGTGAGTTCGAGCCTGGCATTGGGCTCTGCGTTGAGAGTGTGGAGCCTGCTTGGGATTCTCTCTCTCCCTGTCTTTCTGCCTCTTCCCCGCTCACACTCTTCCTCTCTCTCTCAAAAATAAATAAACACAATTTAAAAATTAATTAAAAAAAACCCCTAGTATCGAATCTGCTATTTAATCCATCTTCATTTTAATTAAAAACATTTAGGGGCGCCTGGGTGGCTCAGTCAGTTAAGCGTCTGACTTCAGCTCAGGTCACGATCTCGCGGTCAGTGAGTTCGAGCCCCGCGTCGGGCTCTGGGCTGATGGCTCAGAGCCTGGAGCCTGCTTCTGATTCTGTGTCTCCCTCTCTCTCTGCCCCTCCCCCGTTCATGCTCTGTCTCTCTCTGTCTCAAAAATAAATAAACGTTAAAAAAAAAAAAAATTAAAAAAAAAAAACATTTAAAAAACTTTTTTTTTTTTTTTTGAGAGAGAGAGAGAGAGAGAGAGAGAGCAAGCACTGGCGTGAGCAGGGGGAAGGGCAGAAAGGAGACACAGATTTCAAAGCAGGTTCCAGGTTTTGAGCACAGCCTGATGCAGGGCTCGAACCCACCAACTGTGAGAACATGACCTGAGCCAAAGTCAGATGCTGAACCAATTTAGCCACCCAGGCAACCCTTACTTTTTTTTTTTTTTTTTTTTTTTCAAAATTGGCTTGGTTACTTTTTATAGTCTTCTACCCCTGGCTCATATGTTTAAGGCTTATGTTTATTTCTTGAAATATATTACATACACTTACCCATTTTCTGTACTTGATAATTTTTATGTCATATTTTTGTGGATCTGATTAGACTGTCTGTTGTTTCTGCTGGTTCTCACTTATGGTGCCTTGTTTCCTTGTGTGTTTTGTGATTTTCAGCTTTAGGCCCAATTTCTTGGAATTTTATGGGCATTCCTTAATGCATCAGTTGAAATTATAGTCCTTTAGAGAGAATTTGTATTTGCTTTTACCATTACTGGGCTTTATTCCTACCTGGAGCTACTTAAATTTTCTGCTTGAAGTTTTCAAGTACACAAGGTATAGGTTGTATGAATTCAGTCTATAAACTCGTGAAAGTTGGTTTGTAGTTATGAATTTTCAGGGGAGATTTGTTTTTCTTTGCTCATGCAATGTCAGTGTTTGCCAAACAAATTTCCTTGCTGCCTCTTCTGTGCCTTGGATATATTTCTCACTCATACCTTACACTGAGGCTGTAACTTTTTGTGGATCCTTTTGAGGGGCTTCTATTAGGCTTATTACCTTGTGTGATATTACCTTCTGCCTGCCTCTATTACCTTCTTATCTTGTATCTTCTGTTTTCCTCATCCTTTGTATTTATCAGAACGAAAGCTTTATGTCACCAGGTTACTGTAGATACCCTAAGGGGAAAGCTGTCTCGTGCACTCACTTATGTTCCAGAGTTGCCATTTTCTTTTCTGTTTTTCTTTTCCTTTTTTATTTTGGCCTCTGAATATTTCTTTCTTCTTTTAATTTCTTTTAAGGTTTATTCATTTTTCAGAGACAGAAACAGAGCATGAGGGGGGAGGGGCAGAGAGAGAGAGGGAGACACAGAATCTGAAGCAGGCTCTAGGCTCTGAGCTGTCAGCACAGATCCTGAGGCAGGACTCGAACCCACGAACCTCAAGATCA
The DNA here is from genome assembly GCF_024362965.1 of Panthera pardus. Classification (NCBI taxonomy): domain Eukaryota; kingdom Metazoa; phylum Chordata; class Mammalia; order Carnivora; family Felidae; genus Panthera; species Panthera pardus. Next base: position 120,740,804 of record NW_026526765.1, on the reverse strand, counting down.
TGACCTGAGCCAAAGTCTTCCAATTCAGTGATGTCTTTTTGAAAAAATTCTATATTTTATTCAATACTTGGAATTATTTTCATTGAGAAAGCCATCCAGGGTATTTTGGTGACCATACCATCAGAAACTGAACCAATTCTTTTACATTCCCAGAGAAAGAGGTAGCATGGTGTAGTATGAAGAGTTGGAGGCTAGACCATACTGGGTTCACATCCACATTTTATTCTTTCAAGACTAGGGTGCCTGGTTGGCTTAGTCGCTAGAGCAAGCAACTCTTGATCTCGGGGTTATGAGTTTGAGCCCCAGTGTGTGATGTAGAGTTTCCTTAAAAACAATTCTTGGGGTGTCTAGGTGGCTCAGTCAGTTAAGTGTCCAACTCTTGATTTCAGCTCAGGTCATGATCTCGGAGTTTGTGGTACTGAACCTTGCATTGGGCTCTGTGCTGACAGTGCAAAGCCTGCTTGGGAGTCTCTTTCTCTCCGTCTCTCTGCCCCTCCCCTGCTCGTGGTCTCTCTCTCAAAATACATAAATAAACTTCAAAAAAAATTCTTACAAGAATCCTATGATGTAGGTACCATTATTATCTTCATTTTATAGATCAAAAAAACCTGCCTAAGGCCACAGGATGGAATAAGGAACCAAACCCATGTAAGACACTGGAGCTTATGTTTTTATCTTCACTGCTATTCTATCTTTCTAACAGAACAGTCCACTGAATCCTAAAAACTCAATACTTATCTAAATATAAATGCACTGAAATATTTAATCTGTGGGGTGGGGTTGGGGGGACAGAATAGAACTAGGGTTGTAGAGCATGTGGCTCTTGATCTCAGGATTGTAAGATCAAGACCCACATTGAGCATAAAGCTTACTTTAAAAAAAAAAAAAGATGGGCGTCTGGGTGACTCAGTCAGTTAAGCGTCTGACTTTGGCTCAGGTCATGATCTCATGGTTCGTGGGTTCAAGCCCCGCGTCAAACTCTGTGCTGACAGCTGGGAGCCTGGAGCCTGCTTTGGATCCTATGTCTCTGTCTATCTCTGCCCCTCCCTTGCTTGTGCTCTTTCTCTCTCTCTCTTAAAAATAAATAAACATTAAAAAAAAAAGTTAGAGCTAAAACACTGGACAACAGACAATAATTTTGAGATCCACTGAAAGTTTCTTTATTGGCTATGAGGGAGGAAAAAGGACAGAGTAAAAGATGATTCCATATTTTTGAGTGACCAGATGGAAGGTGCTTTTAGGGACGAGAGCCGAGTTTGCTTTTGTTTCGTGCCTCAGTTTCCTCATCTGTGAAGCAAGGTGGTTGGGTTGACCTACAAGGATTTTGTGGTTCTAGACCTCTTGAAGTTTCAAGATTGGCAAAATGACTCAGGAATAATTGTCTCGTAGGCAGCTGGAATTTAGAACTGGGATCTGGATGAGCATCTAGGTCTCTGTGTATAGACATGTTGACCTGCATGGGAAATTGGGAAGGGGAGGGATGATAGTTTAGACCATGGAGATGAATTGATAGAGGAGGATGAGATCTTTGGGGATGATGACTGTGACATAGAATACAGGGGGTGTATTAGTCTACTAGAGCCACTATAACCAAGTACCACAGACCCCGTGGCTTAAACAACAGAAACTTATTTTCTCACAATTCTGGAGGCTGCAAGTATGAGGTCACAATGCCAACCGAATTGGTTTCTTCTTAGGGCCCTCTGCCTGTGTCCTGATAAATCAACCAGTCATATTAGATTAGGGCGTACCCTAATGGACCTCATTAATTACTTTTTAAAGACCCTATCTCCAATACAGTCACATTCTGGGGTGCAGGGGGTTAGCATTTTAACATATGGATTTTGGAGGGATGCTGTGAGGCAAGAAGCAATACAAGGCAAGAATCAGGGGCGGGAAAGGGAGAAGAGAAGGGAGGACAATGGAGTATAGTCACCCAGAGAAACCAAAGGAGGAGAAAGGTGTGGAAATTAGGAACAAGCAGTGGGGAGGGGCGCCTGGATTAACAGCTGGTGAGCTGGTGCGCCTGAGGACTCCCTACAAGGAAGCCTTTTCAGTAGAGAGGTGGAGACCAGGCTTTGAGGGTTTGAGGCAGATGCCAGCATGGTAAGGGAGTAGAGGAGCAAGGCCAAGCAGCAAGTTTTTGGTTTCACTTCTAGACACAATAGATATTCCACATAGATATTTGTTGAATGAATATATTAATTTTCTTTCCTCCCTCCTCTGATCCTCTATGGTCCTAGGACTTGGTTTCTCCTTAGAAACTGTGAGGTGAGGCCGCATTCCAGGACCTTGGGCCTGAGTTTATTCTTTGATGTGGCTGGATCTTGAGGACAAGCCACGGGGAAGAGAACATCTTTTCTGTGAGGAAGAGAATGAATTGCACGAACCGAACCAAATTGCATTATCAGTAAGCTGCCACATCGTAAAGAAGGGAATAGGGTAACAAGAGGTTGGAGAGGCCTTGGGGGTTATTTTGTAATTTTCCTGTCCGCCCTTCGGAAATGAAGAGGTTGTTCATTCATTCCCTGAAAGAAATTTTAATGAAGCATCTACTCTGAATTGGGCACTGTGCTAGGCAAGAGGGAGATATCAGTGGTGCAAGTATGAAAGATTTATTCGCTGCTTATGTAATGTCGTGTCCTGTGTTAAGTACTTGGTATACCTCCTGCCTTCAAGGACAGTGTAAAGCAGGGACTGTACATGTTGCTTTTGCTTTTTTTCACAGATAGGGGCATGGACTAACTGAAGCCTAAGATGGTGGCTCACTGTGGGTCACAGTTGTATGTAAGCAACTTGGATACATCTTTTCTTCCCCGCCCTAGTTTCACCCAGGCTCCTGGGCTTCCCCCAGGGCGCAGTAAGGGGCTTGGCTTGGGGTCCTGCGTGAGTCAGGCTGAGCTGGGGATAAGCACTCACAGTTCCTGCTGTTCCATCCTGTCCTTGGCCTGAGCAAGGACATAGTTGCAAAGGGACGGATGTGGGCTAGGATAATAATGCCCAGTCACTGCTGATGAAAGCCCTATGTGTTCACCTCCCCCCAGCCACCACCTGAAGGCTGTCTCCTCTGCTGTCCTTATTGTCATACTCACATCCCTCTCAGTCCCACTGAAAACAGCTGGGATTGTGTCTCATGAACCAAAAACGTGTTTCCTTCCTTCTCTGGGGCTACCTCAGGGCTACCTGAGAACACAGCCAGACTCTGAAATCTTATCCCCCGATGCCTGGGATTTCCCCTCTGGTTCCAGATAAAGGGACATACGTGGGTTCTGTGAGCTTCTTTTGAGCGGGATCGTGAGGAAACAGTCCAGTGACCTCTTTCTTCTATTTTGAAATGAGGAGGAACGTGGTCACACCGGTGACCAGTGAGTCAGTGAGTATAGGGACTGAATGCTATATTTGGGTAGAGACACGGGAGGTAGAACCAAATTTGATGACTCACTCCCAGTCTAGTCTAATCTGGCAATCAGAAGCCCTAAGACTTAAGGCGTCCATAGAGATATGTATACAAAGATGTTCATCACATTGTTTTAGTAGTAGCAACCTACATGCCCATCTGTAGGAGGTTGATTAAATCAATGATGGTTGCTCTTTTACAAAAGAAATCAAAGTTGCCTTTGAACAATGTGTGGTGAACCTATCAGGTATAGGTATAGAAAGGTGTTCAAGACCGATTGTTAGGGGTGTCTGCATGGCTCAGTCAGTTAAATATCCGACTCTTGATCTCAGCTCAGGTCTTGATCTCAGGGTCATGAGTTCAAGCCCTGTGCTCGGCTCTGCACTGTACATGAAGCCTACTTAGAGCGAGAGAGGCCGATTGTTAAGTGATTAAGCAGGCCACAGAAAAATGTATGTGTGTATATGTTTCTATAGCCGTGGATGTTTTCTGGAAATACACATGAGAAGCTAACTGGTTATTTCTGAAGATCAGGAATGGAGGTTTGGGTGAGGCGTGAGACATTTGCTCTTCACTTTTAATATTTTAATGAACATGTATTGTTTTTATAATACAATGATAGTGATAAAAAAAAAAAAAAGTGGAAAAAAGAAAGGCTTAAGCTTCCAAACCAAAGGTACTAAAACAATTCAGCACCGAATCCAGGAGTGCTGAGGGCAGGAGGAAACACAAAGTGGGGCCCGAGATGACTTTGTATGATGGAACTTTCTCTTAACCACTGCTTACAGAGAATGCTTTGACCAGCCAAGGGTGGACACAGAGGTGGGGACTGGCAGGAAATCACTATTTGCAAGGCTGGCTCGGTGACAGAAAGTGTAAAGCAAAATCAAGGCCAAAGTTCAAATCCAAGAATAGGAATTGGAGTCTCTTATAACAATAGCTAACACGTACTGAGTACTACTGAGTACGTGTATCATATATGTGTCACACTGTCATGTATCACAACACTGTCCTAATTGTTTTACTTAGCATTATTTCATTTAAATTTTCACATCAAACCCATGAGGTAGCACTGTTATTATCCCAGTTTTACAGGTAAGGATACTGAAGCTCAGAGGGTCCAAATACACACAATTAGAATTGGTAGGGCTGAGATTAGTCCAGGTCTGTCTGTTTCTAGAGGCAGTTCTCTTACCACCTCCTGAATACTACTCCATGTCGAACTCTAAGGCCCTCGGGTCCAAGAACAGGACATCCTTACCATCAAGGCGCAGTCTGGATAGCTGGGGAATATTGCACTAATGTGTGTGGAATATATAGTGTCTTACATTAAGGCACACATTTGGATTTAGCTGGGCTGCAAAGATGATAAGCATTTTTGGATTTTAAATTTGGGGAGATCTGCAAGTTCTGAAGTTGTAAATAAAGGCATCTTGGAGGAGGAAGGATTTAAACCATAGGTCTGGAAGGATGGATTGAATTAAGAGAGGAGTACGGAGAACATTCCAGAGAAGAGAATGTGCAAGTTGTGCAGAAGTCTGCTCTGTTGTTTCAGAGACAGTGACACATCTTGCCTAATCAGAGTGAGAGTTGTGTACATGTGATAAGCGAGCTGCTGTGTGTGGGGAGGGAAAACAGAGCATCAGAAGTCATCCTGAAGGGTGAAAACTGGCAGAAGAGTTGTAACTTAACATGGGAGGAAATCAAGAGAGTCTGAAGGTATTTTGGGGCAGTGAGGAGACACTGCAAAGTGATGCTTCAGAGAGATTAATGTGACAGAGGTGTCCAAACGCCTTGGAGTGAAGGAGGGAGCCAGGGGAAAATATCAGTGTGGGGTGACAGAGGCCTCAGCGAAGGTACTAGAGGGACGAAGCAGAAGGGTCGGGAGAAAGCTGCTGTAAAGGGAGAGAGGGAGGAGACAATAGGACTTGCTGATTGAAAAGAAACAGACTATGAAAGCAAGGGTCCAAACCAAATAGTTCTGGGCTTCAAATCCGTGTGTCCAAAGAAGGGAATGCCTATATCTGGAACAGGGAATTGGGAGAGGGTTTGCTATTGGAGGTGGGGTGGGAACAGATGATGAATTGTGTTTTCATTCCAAACCTTGCTTTTTCCTGTGACTGTAAGTCAGTATAGGGACTTTTTCTCTCTGTTTTCTTGGCTGTGTAATGCATAGGACTCCCTTTGTCTGGACCAGTTCATTCATTCAACAGTTCTTTATTAAGTTGTCATTATGGTCTGATTTTTGGGAACACAGCATTGAGAGCCAGAGCTGGTCCCTGTCTTCATGAAAGGCAGATATTGAGCAAGAAATTATAATGGTCCTAGTATCAGGGTGACATTTCTTCCCCAGACCAATCCTGCTCTCTACTCCCCAAGTCCGTAGCAGGCACCAACTGGTAAGGGCATTTGTCAAACATTTTACTATACATTGTATCTTGAAAAAAAAAATCATCACAACCATTTATGTATTTCTTTGTTCTATAAATATTTATTGCATGGCACTGTGGCTATGTATTTTTAGCCCTCATGCTCACTCACTAGTGGAGGATACTGACAAGTAAACAGATAATGATAACATGGTGTAAGAAGTATCGTGAGGGATAAGCACCAGGTTGTGGGAGCAACTGGGAGGGATATGTGGCTGGCCAGGTAAGTTTCTCTGACAAGAATAATGAGGTATGGGGCACCTGCCTGGCTCAGTTGGTGGAGCATGTAACTCATGATCTCAGGATTATTGGTTCGAGCCCCACTTTGGGTGTAGAGATTACTTAAAAAAAAATAATAAATCTTAAAAAAAAAAAGGACACCTGGGTGTCTCAGTTGGTTGAGTGTCCGACTTTGGCTCAGGTCACGATCTCATGGTTTGTGGGTTGGAGCCCTGCGTCAGGCTGTGTGCTGACAGCTTGCTCAGAGCCTGGAGCCTGCTTCAGATTCTGTGTCTCCTCTGTCTGCCCCTCCCCCGCTCACACTCTGTCTCTATCTCTCAAAAATAAATAAATGTTGGGGCGCCTGGGTGGCTCAGTCGGTTGAGCGTCCGACTTTGGCTTAGGTCATGATCTCACGGTCTGTGAGTTCAAGCCCTGCGTCGGGCTCTGTGCTGACCGCTCAGAGCCTGGAGCCTGTTTCAGATTCTGTGTCTCCCTCTCTCTCTGCCCCTCCCCCATTCATGCTCTGTCTCTCTCTGTCTCAAAAATAAATAAACGTTAAAAAAAAAATTAAAAAAAAAATAAATGTTAAAAAAAATTTTTTTAATAAACCTTAAAAAAAAACACAAAAAACATTGAGGCGTTAGCTACACAAGGGTGGGAGTGGGCATGGGATATGTGTTCTATGCAAAAAGAACTTACAGTTCAAACACCTGGGTGCTGGAGAGGCCTAGGGTTGTTGGGGGAATGATTTACAACCTAGAATTTTATACCTAGCAAAACTACCAGTCAAAATGTGAAGAGAGAACAGAAGGCAAGATATATGCTGATATGCAAGGTCTCAAAAAATTGACCTCTCCTGTATCTCTTATCAGGAAGCTACTGGAGGACCCACTGCCAAAATCAAGATGTAAATCAAGAAAGCAGATACATGGGAATGACTACTTGGAGCTCAGGTAGGTGGGAGCTGGATCAAAAAGGGTTCTAACGGCATAGGGAGGAGTTTGGACTTGCTTGTAATGACAAAATTACCTAAAGTAATAATAGAAAGATATTCTAAAATAGTGATTTTTTTTCCCCAAACTTTGAATTCTAGGGACGCGTTTGAGCAACGTTGTGATTGGTTCCTACCAGAAACAATAGTTTTAAATCTATTTTTCCTTTGTGTTCCTTTGCAAAGAATTCTGCTGAATTTTAGAGTTTGGAAACAATTGTAGAAAAAAACCTAAAACTGTGTATAAGTACTTCTTAAACAGTCTTGTGCAATTTGGCGGGGCCTCCAGAAGCCAGGGCTATGAAAATTCCTGGAGCAGTGCACTGTGGGATAGGGAGAGTGATATTGGGAGATGATAAAACGTTGTCACCAAATTTCAGCAGGACTCTTGGCTGGTCATTCTTCTATCCGCAGCAAAGGTGATCACTAGAAGAATATTTCTACTAGAACAGATCTGTTTACCAATTAAGTGTTGAAGCAGCCTTCCCCAGTGACTTCCAGACTGCCAGCAAATAAATTTTAAAAATGCAAACTTGGGGTGGGGGAAACACAGTGAGACCATAGCTCCTCTCCTACTGAGCTTTGTCACAGTTGGAATAAGGCAGAGTGTAGATGAGCGTGTGTGTGTATGTGTGTGTGTGCGTGCGTGCGTGCATGTGTGTGTGTGTGTATTCAGTGAGCTTAAAAGAAATTCATGGGTATGTTGTATGTTATATTGTAGCAGGGATCCAGTTGTTCCCTAAATCCGGAGCCAGGAGCCAAGGAGAACGTTTTCTTTATGGATTCAGCAGAAGGCTGTTTGTTTTCTTTTTGATATCTGTATTTCAAGCACTATGATAAAAGATCAGCCCAGAAACCAAGCAGCTTGTTAAGGTGTTTGCTGGTTTTGCTAACCATAAAAAAGGGCGTTCCCCAGTTCCCCATCAGCTGGGAGAAATCCTTCCCCACCCTCTCCTGACCAATGTCTTTCCCTCCCCCTAAGCAAGTGAATTTTAAATACCGCTCTAAAGTTGTTGGCTGGTGACCTGGAAAATTCCTTTTGCTTTGTTATCGTGCTAATGGCCCATCAGTTTAAACCTCCTATCCCCAGAAACAGTTCTTTCTCCTAACTAGACTAGACTGAGGAGGTAACGGAAGTTAAAAGAAAAAATGAAAGAAAGGATTCCTATTTCTAAGGGCTTTGGGAAGATTCAAAAATGGCCAGGCCTGAATGAATGGAAGGAAGGAATTTCATTTGTCTTGATTTGTCTGCACAGCACCTAGCAAATGTAAAGGCAAGTGTAAATTAAATTAGGGTCTCTACTGGATGACTTTAGAGGAAGGTGATAACTGTTGAATGTAATATTAGCTCTACTGTGTAGGATTTTGGTGGGCACAGGTCTTCTGGAAGACCACTAATTCAGACTTATGTTAGAGATGTGTAAGCTAGTAAGTATGTAAATGTCAATCACCTTCCTTATTTTCATCTGAAAGGTACATTTAAGGGGCACCCAGGTGGCTTAGTCAGTTAAGTTCCTCTTGACTTTGGCTCAGGTCATGATCCCACGGTTAATGAGTTTGAGCCCCACATCGGACTCTGCACTGACAGTGCGGAGCCTACTTGGGATTCTCTTTTGCGTCTCCCCTACTCATGCTCACACGCATGCTCAAAATAAATAAATAAACTAAAAAAAAAAGGTACAGTTAATAATTGTTGGGGAATCTTGTAATTGTTAGTTATAATTGTTAGTTACTATTTATTATTATTTTTTTAATGTTTATTTTTGAGAGAGAGAGACACACACACAGAGTGCAAGCAGGGGAGGGGCAGAGAGAGGAAAAAAGGAGACACAGAATCCAAAGCAGGCTCCAGGCTCTGAGTTGTTAGTGTAGAGCCGAACACAGGGCTCAAAGTCATGGACCACGAGATCATGACCTGAGAAATTGGATGCTTAACCGACTGAGCCACTCAGGCACCCCAAACCATTGGTTACTATTAACTGCATGTACCCAGTACAGGGCTCAGGACTTTTCCTGCATTGTCTCATTTAATTCTCACTGGACAGTTCCATGAGGTAAGTACTATTATCATCCCCATTTTAGAAGAGAGGAAATGGAAGCTTAGGGAAGTGGTACAGAATCCCACTTGGGTTCTCTGTCTTCTTAGCTCATGCTCTTAACCACAACATTATGCTGTTTATAAACTACGAAGATCTAAGAAATCATAAAAAGGAAGCAGAGTGTGGCTAAATTATTCTTCCCTAGAGCATGACAGTTCACCTCGTGCTGTTCCTGCAGACCGCTCATTGGAGGGGACAGTCCTGCATATAATGTTCTAAGCAGACCCTTGCTCCTAGACTTTTGGATTTCTGGGTTGAGGTTTGGACCACAAAGAACTATGGTCTGTCTTCAGGTCTTGGTCTGTCAAGTTCCATTTCTCACCTTCCAAAACAACACATAGATGCATAAGGAAGTCAGAGCCTTTGAACTTCAGTGCCACTCCCTTCACCTACCTCTATGGGATAGGTAGCACCTTTGGCAGTTTTCCCCTCCGAAGTGAGCTTTGTCACCTCTTCTATCAGCCGGGGCTTCTAGCTCTCAAATCCATCTTCTATCACCCAAAACTTCCACGGGGCATTCCCTGACTGAAGAGGAAGCAGCTGACCAGGTAAGAGATTGCCACTGTAATGGCATGCTGAGGACAAAGCGGCTGTGGGCAGCAGTGGCACTGTTAACACCAGCTGCAAAACCTGGCAGAGATGACATTGGCTGGGGACCTATCTTGGATAGAATTCCCAGAGCCCAAAGTAGGCTTTTATGCTCCCCTTTTTAATATTTATTTTTATTTTTTATGAATAGAAGTCCCTTTATCTAAAAAAATTAATACACATTTGCTGTCAACAACTTAAATAATATGGTGATTAATAGAGAAAGTAAAAGTATGCCATTAATGCAACACACTGCCGCACTGTTACCTCCACCCATATGCATCTGCCCAGTCATCACTAGAACAGTTGGGAATCTGTCCTTCCAGATGGTTCTGCTAGTTTCCGGTGTGTGTGTGTGTGTGTGTGTGTGTGTGTGTGTGTGTGTGTGTGTGGTGTTTACAGAAATATCAATGAGAAGATCTTGTTCTGTACCTTGTGTATCACAAGCATCTTTGGAATCTATCTGTACAGCTCTCCCCTTTTTAATAGCAGCACACTATTTCACTGTAAGATGGACCAGCAGCTTCCCTTTTTTCTCATCTCTGCTTTAACAGATCTTTCACTTCCTTGGGAACCTGTCTCAGTGCCCTTCTCTGGGTCCTGCCTCAGGGAACTGCACAAATGGGAAGGCAATCAAAAGGTGGGAAGGGCACTGGTGGGCCCCATATGGGAGGGGGTGGGGGCGGGTGAGTATATTCTGTCCTGGCCATACTGGGGTGCACAGAAAGTTTTCTCCTCATCCTGCCAAATGGTTCCTCCGTCTGCCTGAGGCAAAACCGCACATTTTATGGGAATCATCTTTGAAAATGACCAAGAAGATCAATGCAGAGAAACATAAAAGGCTGTTTTTCTTAGAGTTACACTCCATTTTGGGACCTGCACTCTGGGCATGCACATCATTGTGCTATCAGAATGACCAAAGGCCCTTCAGGCCAGTCCCTTGCCTCCATTCAAGGCAGGTTTGCAGCCCCAGCTCAGAGTACCCCAGGCTTTTTTTCTCTGTAGCTACTCTGTGTGATTAACAGCTCCGTGAGGTAGAAATTTGCTTCTTGTCACTGGAAAGACACTCCAGCTTAGAGGACTCAGGCTCTTGGCCAGATTTCCTCTCTGTACCTCCAATTCCTCATGTGTAAAATGGAGGTAATAACAGTACCCATCTAATTTGGTAGGGTTTTTCTCTGTAACTTAAATATGTGCATGGCATATTTGGTGTATTATATGAGAGATGGCAAACACTCAGTGTTGTGAATGATTATACCCTAAATCCAAGTAGCTCTTGCTGCACTTTAAACCTAGGCTTTAGAGATCATCTAGGTCACTGGCTCTTCACCCTGGCTGCACACTGAACTCAGCCAGGGAACCCTCAAAAAAAATGCCAGTGCACAGGCTTCATTATCAGAGATTCTGATTCCCTGGGACCGAGGTGGGATCAGGGGGATCATTGTTTTTGAAAACCACCCTGGAGAATTCTAATTTGCACTTAGGGTTGAGAGCTACTGAATTTAGTTCAGTGTTCTGTTTCTAGGCGAAGAAACTGTGAGGCCTGGAGCAGGGAAGGGACTTGCTGGGGTTATACAGCCAGACCGGAAGGACCCAGGTCGCTCACATCCTGGATGCCAATTCTCAGGGCTTGTCTTGGGGGCGGGGGGAGGGAAATCCTCCCTGGGATGCCCTTCAGGTGGTCTTGGCGATGAGCAGGGATGCTGTCCCTGCTTCTAGTCTCTCTCTGCATAATGTTGCTGGACGTTTCAATTCATTCTTTGGTCACCAACTCAAGGAGTTTTCCTTTAGGAAGCCGTGGTTCTAGAATCTAGAATATGACCCTCTTTGATTACAGCACATACAGCATGTGAAATAATCCCATCCATCCATCCACTCATTCATTTTGAGAATCTAAGCCCCCTGGGGGCAGGGATGTTGTCTGTCTTGTTCCTGTTGTACCGGGCCTAGAATGGTGACCAGCGCTTAATTAAAAACAACAACAACAACAAACATTAAATGACTGAATGAAGGAAATCCCAGGAGGGTAGTTAAGTATTTTATTATTTTTCTGGCCCTAGCCATCTGATTCTCATTACTCCTACAGCCAGGGAAGCCTCTCTCCGCCTTGGCATTTTATAAACCTCGTGTGCGTACGTCGACATTTTAACCATAAATCCAGAGTTTGGGGGCTGGAAAATTCGAGGCGAGGGGATCGGGGGAGGGGGTAAAAACCACCCGGAGGTCCGAAGCCCGGTCCTGGAATTGGCGCGGGAGGGCGGGAGGGAAACCGTCGGGCGGGAGCGCCTCCGCCCCCCGCCTGCCCCCTCCGCGGGAGATGGCCCCGGGCCGCTGCATCCATCAGAGGGGTGCGCCGCCGCCGTCTCCTCCCGTCCGCGGGAATGGAAGGCCGCGGGGGAGGGGACGCGATCCGGGTCGCGGCCCGGGGGCGGCTCCGGCAGCAGCCCCTTCATTCCGGCCGCGCGCACCCCCGGAGGTGGCGCCTTGGGGAGGCTGTATTTTTTTTTTTTTTCTCGGAGCCGCAGGGGAGTAGAGGGGGGGGGGGGTGGGGGGGAGGGAACCCTGTGTGTGTGTGTGTCCCTTTAAGAGCCGGAGCGCTGCCCCCGCCTTGCAGGCGCCCGGAGCCTCACAAAAGAACAGGATGTTGTTGATTTGTCACCAAACCACAGAGAGGAAATGATTGTAAATTTCCTTTAAACATCCCCACCGCGCTCCGGCCGCCCCCGCTTCCTCCTCCGCCGCCCCCGCCCGGCCGGGCGCAGCGGGGCCTCGGCGCTCCCGCGGGGCGCCCCCTCCCTGGCCTTCCCTGTCAGGCCACAGGCCCCGGGCCGGCTCCGGGGCGCCTGCTGGAGCGGCCCCACGCCCCCGCCGCGCCCCCACTCGCGTTCCAGCTGATTTATTCTGATTTTTTTTTTTTTTTTTTTTTTTAACACAACAGCTCTTGGAAGCGCCTTAGGGGACGCCCACCGTGTTTAGCCTTACTACTGACCTGCTGAGGCAGGAATCATTAGCTCCGGTGCTTGGGTGGAAACTGAGGCCCAGGGAAGTTCCCTGAGTAGCAGAAAGTCACCAGCTCCTGAAACCTCTTCAGGCCTCTTGGAACACCAAACATAGATTTGTTTCACCCCAGAGCTTATGTTTGTAAGCGATGCGCCATACAGCCGTGGGAACATTCTAGAAATTCCCACTTATCAAAAGTGGCAGTGTCTCAAAGCAACAGTGACCTCAAACGAGGTTTTTTATGAGGAGCATCCCCCACCATGTTCAACTGGGCACCCTTCTTCAAGGAGCTGTTTGGGTCTCCGTTCCATCTGTGCCTTTGTGCATCCTTATGTCTCCTCACACCCTTTCCCATTGTTTGCAATGATTTTTTGAAACCCTCTGGTGGAGTTCATGTTTGCTCTCAACCTGCAGTCCGTGGTCGAGTGGTCAAGTCTGTCTGTGGTGCAGAGAAAGGCTCCGTTTGCTGTACAGAGTGTTCTTTTGGAGCAATTAATGCTTATGATTCCAGCATTGGCTGCAGTGGAGTTCTTGGCTTGAATATTCAAAGCAGCAGATAATGCCCCAGGCGCTGTGCATTCTCTCGTTTCTTCGTCACATAGCCCCCTTAGACATTGCTGGGGGCTTTCATACATGTGAGGAAACAGGTTCAGAGAGGTTGAGGAGTTGGACCAGCTCACACAATGTTTCCTTATTCTAATTACTGGTGGTGTCCTTCTTTGGCCCTTTAAAATTGATTATTTGGTTAAGAGAACAGATAGTGAAGGAAGCACAGGGTATTTTTGTTGGGTCCTTTCTCACCTTAACCCTTGGGGAACTCTAGGCCATATCTCACTTTCTGCAAAAAAGCATTTGAGTGATTCATACTGTCAGGCTGCAGTCTTCCCTTTGGGGCCTGATGAGGTCCTGAGTGGCTTGGAGGAAGAGGGGGACTGGTGTAGGGTCTGAATTCTTTCCATTCTACTTGAATGGAAAGCAAAAAACATTATCTGGTACTGGATTCCTAAGGCTGAATAGTCCCTCATTTCCAAGACCCCCAATTCTAAACTCTAAGGGGTGGTGAGGCGGACAGGGGTTGGGGGAATGGAGGGTTGTGTTTGACTGCAGATATCATCGTGTCCTATGAGAACACTTAATGTTTTATCATGTCCCTGCCATGGACCATGCCCCGGGGCCGTGTGCTTTCTCATTTGATGCTAAGAAGGTCCTAACGGATGAAAAGTAGATACCCAGAGAGGTTGTACATCTAGGAATGGTATAGCTGGGGTTTGCAGCCGTCTGCACAGGGTCCCTTGTGTCTGTGCAAGAGGAAGTTACCCAGGCGCGCCAGAAATGGGACTGCAGTGCTTGTCTTCAGTCAGTGCAGAAAGCCACGAGGGTCCTGGATGCTGGTGGATTTTGGAGAGAGAAATGCAGTGGCCTTTGGCTCCTTTGTGCTGCAGCTGTCTGCACTTCTTCAACTCTGAGCACATTTGTCGATGGATTTCCAGAGCCACTGCAGTATCTCCACCTGTTCTTTTTGCTTTTATAGATTGCCAGTCACTGGGGCATCCGGGTCCTGAGCATTTGGGGGGGGAGAGCCATCTGCTTAATTATTTCCATTCCCCAGACAAGGAACGCAGGACACCAACATGCTGAGCTGTTGGTCTGGGCAGGCTGGCTTGAAGCAGAACGAGACAGCAGGAGTTAGGGCCCTCAGCCGCTACCACTGCTCAATTCTAGGGAAGCAGGAATCAGAGGGTAGGTCATCTGATGTCTCTTGGCCTCGGTTTCCTAGCCTGTGTAGAACTTTGGCCAGCGTGGTCTCTGATGGCTCTTTCAGGCCTCATCATCCAAAGAATAGCTTCTATTTACTCATTCAGTTAATATTTATTAAACATCTACTGTATGCCAGGCATCCCTGCTGAAGGTGCTGGAGATACAGCAGACTACAAAACAAAAGCTCTGCCTTCTTGGGGTTTACCTTTTAGGTGGAGACAAAAAAAAAAATTAAACACACAGATATATAAAATATCAGATAGTTCTTAGTGCTATGGAAGATAAAGAACATAAGAGGGGGATGTAGTGTGTGTGTATGGAAGGAGGAGCTAGTGTTTTATTTAGGGTCCTAAGGGAAGGCTCACTGATAAGGTGGCACTTGAGAAGGAAGAAAAAAGTGAGCCATACTGCCTTCTGAAGTTTGCTTTAGGTAGTTGGGATGGCAAAGATAAGAACCAGGAGATGGGAGTATGCTGCATAGCACTTACAGTGTGTCAGACGCTGTGCTAAATGCATTATGTTATTTAATCCTGTTATCACTGTATTTTATTTGAAGAAGCTGAGACTCAGAGAGGTTCAGCGATTTGCCCAAGGCCACACAGCTAGTGGGTAGTGGAGCTCAAATTCAACTGCTCGTCTTAACCATCATGCTGCTTCCCACTCAGGGACTCTTTTGGAACTAGTGTTTAATTCATGACCTAGTTCTTTTGATTTCTTGGGGATTAAGTGACAACTGTGGCAGTGACTCCTGGTCCCTGAGTTGCCTGTGTTGGGGAAAGAGCTCAGGGCTTGAAGTTCCTTTTTGTGAGTGGAAAAAGGTAATATGTTTGATGTTGGAAAACCTCATGTTGTGTTTATGGCAAAAGGGTGAAAAAACACCTTCAGATTAGTGTAAACAAGAGAAATGGGAGAATGGGGTAGCCTGAATCCCTCCACCCCCCTCCTTCGCTTTAATTTCCCCATGTTGGGCTCAACACAGCATGTTGTATTATACAGCGATAATTAAAACACTTGGATTAGTGAGCTGAGATTTATAGGGCAAACAGGAGCCAGAGGAGAAACGACAGTCATGTCTTTTATTTGCAGGCAGATATCCAAATTGCCACTTGCTTCCTTTTTCTTCCTGACACTATCACCTACTCTGCTTAATTAGATTCTTTTTTTTCTGTATCATTTCCAACACCCGCTCAGCCTGCTGTTCAGCAGCGAGTTTAGGGAGCTGCATACTGAATCCTTTCCCACAGCCCAGGGAAGATGAGTCAGGAGCAAGGCAAATAAAAGCCAAGGAGGGTGCCTTGGCATCAGGCTTTGGAGCCCACCTGTCTGTCAGCATCGTAGAGCAGCCCGGGAGGGCGGAACCCAGGGCTGCAGAGAGGAAGCATCGCATATGAAACACCCTCTATCTTGTGGGGAGCAGAGAGTGAATTCCCCAAACAGCAGACCACCCCCAAGACAAAAAAATACCGTTTCAAAAACAAATAGTTAAATCATGTTCCCAAATTTTTATTGAATATTTTACTATATTCAAAGTATCATCATAGACTCTGTGGGGGGTGAGGGGTAGAGGGTACTGAGATGAAAAAACTGCTGTCCAAATTTCTCATCTAGCAGAAAGAAGAGTTGAAAATAACTGATGAGAATTTTGGTCAAATTCATATGTTTGATAAGTACTTCTTGAATATCTAGTACATGTCAGGCATTGTTCTAGGCACTTAGGGGATACAGTAGTGGCTAAACACTGGAAAATCCCTGTCCACGTGAATTTACCAGCTCTTGGGCTGGGGATGGGGCAACAGTGAATTCATCACTAAAGAGCCTAAGAACTATGGAGAGGGATGCCTGGGTGGTTCAGGTGGGTGCACGTCCGATTTCGGCTTAGGTCATGATCTTGAGTTTGTGGGTTCTGGCCCCATGTCAGGCTCTCTGCTGTCAGCACAGAGCCGGCTTTGGATCCTCTGACTCCCCCTCTTTTTGCCGCCTGCTTGTGCGCTCTCTCTCAAAAAGAAATAAACATTAAAAAAAAAAACTATGGAGAAAAATTAAGTGGAAAAGGTGGCTAGGAGAGTCCTGGGGCTGGTCATTTTATTTTATTTTTTTTAATTTTTTTTTTTTAACGTTTATTTATTTTTGAGACAGAGAGAGACAGAGCATGAACGGGGGAGGGTCAGAGAGAGGGAGACACAGAATCTGAAACAGGCTCCAGGCTCTGAGCTGTCAGCACAGAGCCCGATGCGGGGCTCGAACTCACGGACCGTGAGATCATGACCTGAGCCGATCATGACCTGAGCCGAAGTCGGCCGCTTAACCGACTGAGCCACCCAGGCGCCCCAAGGGCTGGTCATTTTATTTATTTATTTTTTTATTTTATTTTTTTTTTTTAATTTTTATTTTTTTTATTTTTTAATATATGAAATTTACTGTCAAATTGGTTTCCATACAACACCCAGTGCTCATCCCAAAAGGTGCCCTCCTCAATACCCATCACCCACCCTGCCCTCCCTCCCACCCCCCATCAACCCTCAGTTTGTTCTCAGTTTTTAACAGTCTCTTATGCTTTGACTCTCTCCCACTCTAACCTCTTTTTTTTTTTTTTTTTTTCCTTCCCCTCCCCCATGGGTTTCTGTTATGTTTCTCAGGATCCACATAAGAGTGAAACCATATGGTATCTGTCTTTCTCTGTATGGCTTATTTCACTTAGCATCACACTCTCCAGTTCCATCCACGTTGCTACAAAAGGCCATATTTCGTTCTTTCTCATTGCCACGTAGTATTCCATTGTGTATATAAACCACAATTTCTTTATCCATTCATCAGTTGATGGACATTTAGGCTCTTTCCATAATTTGGCTATTGTTGAGAGTGCTGCTATAAACATTGGGGTACAGGTGCCCCTATGCATCAGTACTCCTGTATCCCTTGGATAAATTCCTAGCAGTGCTATTGCTGGGTCATAGGGTAGGTCTATTTTTAATTTTCTGAGGAACCTCCACACTGCTTTCCAGAGCGGCTGCACCAATTTGCATTCCCACCAACAGTGCAAGAGGGTTCCTGTTTCTCCACATCCTCTCCAGCATCTATAGTCTCCTGATTTCTTCATTTTGGCCACTCTGACTGGCGTGAGGTGGTATCTGAGTGTGGTTTTGATTTGTATTTCCCTGATAAGGAGCGACATTGAACATCTTTTCATGTGCCTGTTGGCCATCCGGATGTCTTCTTTAGAGAAGTGTCTATTCATGTTTTCTGCCCATTTCTTCACTGGGTTATTTGTTTTTCGGGTGTGGAGTTGGATGAGCTCTTTATAGATTTTGGATACTAGGGGCTGGTCATTTTAAAAACAAAAAGGGTGAAGGCAGCACGCCCTGGTGCAGACTGACAGATCTGATAGGGGATCTGGGCTTCCGCACCTGCTAGCTGTGTGACCTTCACGTTTCTGTAATCAATTGGTCTGAACTTTATTTTTCTCACCTGTACAATAGTAGGACTGGTCATAGACACTCCTAAAAGGATTAAATGAGGCAATATATATATAAATATATATATATATATATATATTTATATTGGCATATATATTTATATTGGCATATATATATATTGGCATATATGTATATTGCCATATATATATATATATTGGCATATATGTATATTGCCATATATATATATTGCCTATATATATATATATATATATATATATATGAAATTAGGAGCACCTGGGTGGCTCAGTCAGTTGAGCGTCTGGTTTTGGCTTAGGTCATGATATTGCAGTTCGTGAGTTTGAGCCCTGAGTTTGGCTCTGTGCTGACAGCTCAGAGCCTGGAGCCTGGAACCTGGAACCTGCGTTGGATTCTATGTCTCCTTCTCTCTCTTCCCCTCCTCCGCTCATGCTCTATCTGTCTGTCTCTGTCTCTCAAAGATAATAAATAAATATTAAAAAAAGAAATATATAACAAATATAAAAATATATTAAATACATGTATATAATCCATACCTAATTAGGGCTCGGTGAATGCTTGCCGTTTTCAGCATTATATGCTTATAAGAAGGTCATGCAGAGCTGAAGGCACAGTGAGTAGTTACAGTTGGAAAGAAAAGGGTCGTTAACCACGTCCCCCTTCCCTCACGGTTTGCACATCCACCCAGAAGGCAGGAGTGTGGGTGCGCTCCTGTGGCAGGCAGCATCAGGACTGCAGAGGGTTTAGGTCCGGGTTTGGTACGCAGGCTGTATAGGCGGGAGCTGGAGGATTGTCGAGTTCTGCATTCACTCTTAAAAATTATTTTCCACATGCTTGGTGTTCACCCTGATACTCCACAACCAGCGTGGCAGGGGGGTTGGGGCTGCCCACTTGACAAACGGGAAAACAGGCACAGGATGTGAGTGCCTGGCCAAGGTCACCTCCAGTCTCCAGAGGAGATCTCCTGCCGGCCTCAAGATGAGTCATCCTGGAGTGTTGTTCCCGGGGTGAAATCACAAAGGAAGGAAGGCTTGGATTTATTGCAGGCAGCCCGGGAAGTTTCCTGTTCTCGAGAAATCTCAGAAACAGTAACTCCTCCACCTGCAGGGCTTTGTTCTTCCTAGATCAACCTACTCCGGAGCCCCCCGAACCTCCAGAAGATACAGGGTCTGATATGGGGCTAGGGCGAGGGCAAGGGTAGAAAGCCTTTGACATAAACAGAGGAGGAAGAAAGAAGAAGCCGTGTAGGGGTGGAGAGCTTGGGCCCTGGGGTCAGACACATCTGGGTTTGGTGGTTCTGCCACTTACCAGCTTGGGCAAATCACCTAGCCCTCTTCGAGCCTTAGTTTCCTCATTTGTAAAGCGGAATAGTAATGGCCTATAACTTGCAGGTTATTGGGAAAGTGAAATAAGGTCATGTGTGCCAAGAGTTTAGCCCAGTGCCTGGCAGTAGGAGGAAAAAGGGGGCAGCTGGGTAAGGGAGAAGGGGTGAGAGGGCCCTCGGTTGTGCATCCCTCCAACGCCAGAGCAGTTAGATGAGGTCTTGGTGAAGTTCTTTCCACCCACGGCTTCTGGAGTCAGTCCCACGGGAGGTGCGTCTTGACCCCCTAGGAGTTTATGCTGGGCCCAGCAGAGCAGGACCAGTCAAGTCTCCAATGTCTTCCTGCTGTTGCTCACCGCATCGTGGTTCACTGGGCACGGCGGGCCTGGGGGGCGGAGGGCCCCCTCGGTTCGCTTGCTCCCCCTCCCTTTAACCTTTGCTTCTCTGGCTCAGACCCATTATTCGTCCTGTTGCTGTTGACTCTATATAATGAAAATAATTGAGCCTGTCTCCACCGATGACTGTCTAGGAACAAAGCAAGCCTGGCCCAGTCATCTGCCTCTGATTGAACACACCCCACCTGCTGCAAACGGTGCTGCTGGAGCCTGGGTTTAACCCGGGCTGCACTGCTAGGTGCACTTTGCAGCGTGGCTGATGCCCTACTGGACAGCCTCATGCTTTGCTGAAGGGTGTCTAAAGGTTCTGGGACCAAGGCGCAGAAGCTCTGAGGACACCTCTAAGCGTTATCCAAAGCCCTAATTGTGTTCTCCAGTTAAGCATCTGCTTTTCATCCACCAGCCCAACTTCCTTGCCGCGCCCTGTCCCATTGGATGTAGATTTCTCGAAAAGAGATAACTGAGGGAGCTAAAGAGTTACCTGGGCTTGGGGTGGGGAAGCTACTGACACTTCTCAGATTTTTCTGATTTTTATGTAAATGTTCCAAGAGCAGATCTCAGAGGAACAGCACTGCCCAGCAAGAGTGGGCAGGGTTGTTGATTAGAGGGATCTTATTTAATTGTATTAGTCTAGTCCAAAGTCGCATTTGTATCTGTATATTTTGCTAAGATAATATCACAATCTTATGTGAAAACAACCCCACCACCCTGTCTTCTTATCTCTGAAAGGACCCTGCCCTTTTGCCTGGGATCCACTCTCCTCTTTACCCTTGCACATAATGTGAACTGGCTCTCCCGGGGCCAGGACTGTGCTAAATGTTTACATATTTTCCACTTCCACCAAATGCTTGCAATAATTCAAGAAGGAAGGAATTATTATCCCCATTACTTTAACGAAGAAAGTGAGGCTCTGAGGTCTGGTCATCATAGTTAGCAGAACAAGGATTCAAACCCAGGTTTGATTCTATCCCAAGTCTGCAAATTTAGTGATAGATATGAGTGTTTTCCATTCACCATGATACTATAAACATTTCCCCATGTTCCTTTATAGTCTTCCTAATTCTTGTTTAAAATAGGAACCTCAGGTATTGGGCTACGTGGCATAAGCCAGTCAGAAAAAGGCAGATGTCATATGTTTTCACTCGTATGTGGAATTTGAGAAACTTAGAAGACTATAGTGGAAGGGAAGGAAAAATAAGTTACAGAGAGGGAGGCAAACCATAAGAGACTTTTAAATCCAGAGAACAAATAGAAGGTTGATGAGGGTGGAGGGACTGGAGAAAATGGGTGATGGGCATTGAGGAGGGCACTTGTTGGGATGGGCACTGGGTGTTGTATGTAAGCGATGAATCACGGGAATCTACTCCTGAAGCCAAGACTACACTGTATGTTACCTTAAGTGACAATAAATTATTTTTAAAAATAAAATAAAATAAATAAGATAAGAACTTCAGATTCCCCGAACCATCACTGTGTGACCATCTTCTCCTTTTGGGTGTTTGTGGACAAGGGCACTGGCTAAGGGCTGCTGAGCAGTGGTAGTAGCAAAGGGCACCGTGTGGAGGGTGGAGGGCTGGGCTCTTGGAACCTGGCACACATTGCCGCTGAGAGGAGCACACGGACCTGCTACCACGTCCGCTCGCTTTGACCCCGGCCACTGGGGCAGGCAGCCCCTGCATGCTCGCTCTCTATTTCACCTGTGTGATTGGGGTGGGGATGGGTCAGGGCGGCAGCCGGTCTCTGTCCGGGTGGGGGTGGTAGGGAAGGTGCAGTCCCCTTGAGGTAGACGGAAGTAGAGTTTCTATCCCCATCTTACAGAAAAGAAACTTGCGTCTCATGGATGTCAAGAGACTTGCCAAAGCACAGCTCTGACATGGCAAGGTGAAGAGCAAGGTGTTGGCATCCTGACTCCTGTGCCATTCTCCTCCGTCATCCTGACGTTTATCTCTGCTCTTCTGGGTGTCTCCTCCAGACCACTTCTCTTCCTGGTACATGGGGATGCTCCTCAAGTAAAAAACCGCGTCTGTAAATCCACACCAGATACTGGTGGTACAGCAAGGCTAGCCCCGTGGAGAAAACAATTTCTTTTTCTTTTTCTTTTTTAAGTTTATTTATTTATTTTGAGAGAGAGAGAGGGAGAGTGTGTGTGTGTGTGTGTGTGTGTGTGTGTGTGTGAGCAGGGAAGGGGCAGAGAGAGAGGAAGAGAGAATCCCAAGCAGGCTCTGCACTGTAAGCACAGAGCCCAATGCGGGGCTTGAACCCACAAACCATGAGATCATGAGCCAAAACCAAGAGTCGGATACTTAACTGGCTGAGCCACCTAGAAAGCCCGAGAAAACGATTTCTAAAGAAGGGCAGAGTAGCTGGCAGGGAAAACCAGGAACCTGTTTCTGAAAAGCTTCCCAGAAACAAGGTGGAGTTTTTCATCTTGTTGGCCCAGGATCATGGCTCAGATTCCTCCTGTAAATCTTTAGGATTTAATGTGGCCACTCAGCCTCTGTCCCAAGAAATGCAGTGCTGCTAGAAACACCTTTTTCAAGTCTAAGCAATGATCCTGCACAGTTTTCTTTCATAAGAGAAAAACCTGAGACCCTTAAAAGAGTGTTTGCAAACAGCATTGAGTTCTTAGAATGACAAGACAGTTTTAAGACAACAACAACAACAACAACAACAACACATTGTCTATGTCAACTCTTCAGCTCATCAATATGAAATGAAGATGAAGATTCATTTATGTGAATAGACCATTTTTTGGTGGGGGGGGGTTGTTAAAAATTCATATGTATTTGTTAATGGAATCATTTTCACATGTACAATGGGGGAAAAACACCAAACAAAAAAACAAGGCTCATAAAACCTTTCCTGGAACAATCAGCAAAGGAGTGAGTCCCTGAAAATGCAGATTTGTGGTATTATCTTTGCATATTGGCAAAATTCTCCTAGCCCTCCAATAGTGTGTTATGGACCTAATCTGCTGTTATATTGGTTTAGCATCCTCTTTTAAATTATGCTTTTCCTAGACCATGTTTATCTGCCCTCACTCTGAGCCACCTGTGTTGGCCCACTTTGCACTCACCATGGCCTTGAATCCTTACAACCCTTACCACTTTGAAATAGCCAGGGTTCCTCACTCTATGAAAACACAATGAGAAACTAGAGTTCTGCAACATAAGGGCCCCAAAGCTGTAGTTAAGAGTGATGACCAAACTCTGAAAGGCTCCTAATGGGAAGTTAGTGGGAAAAGCAGGACCTGAATCCAGCTCTGGATGACCCCTAACACATACTGTTTTGCACTGCTCAGTTCTGCCTTAAATTAGCAAACCTGTGCTGAGCCCCTTCTGTGGAGTAAGGTGCCCTGTTAGGCACCTTGAAGGATATGCTAAGGTGAGTCAGAATGTTTATCCTCTTCAAGGCACCTGCAATCTAGCCTGGGTTGGAGGGTTATCCTTTCTTGTATAGAAACATTCATTAATTTGTGTTTTTTTAATGTTTATTTATTTGAGAGAGAGAGCGAGTGGGAGAGGGGCAGAGAGAGAGAGAGAGAGAGAGAGAGAGAGAGAGACAAAGAATTTCAAGCAGGTTGTGCACAGTCAGGCTGAGCCCGATGTGAGGTCCCGAACTCATGAACTGTGAGATTCTGACCTGAACTCAAACTGAGAGTGGGATGCTCAACCGACTGAGCCCCCTAGGCGCCCGAAACACATACCAACTTGTAATCCTCATTTTACAGTAAGAAACTCAATCAAAGAGGTCAGGTGACTTTCTGAAGGTCACATAGCTATGATGTGACAAGACTTATTAAATGGGTGTTGGCCAGAGGCCCACAGTAGTCCAAGCCTCTTATGTGGGCCATCACATTCCTACCTGCTAGGCAGGTGGTAGGTCAGAGCTGCACTTAAAGGGCAGACAGAGGCCAAAGTGGCAAGTACTTAGAGGGTATGGTGCTCAGTGCTCCTGAACTGGCAAGAATTTCCAAAAGAGCCCTATCCCTTCAAGATGGCTGTAGACTCCTGGGTCCGTTGTCTTACGTGCAACAGAACTCATGGGCTCACCTGCCTGGCTCCCTGTGATGAAGAGTCCCTGCTTTGGCAAGCAGACGCAGGAGACTTCTGTCCCGAAAGATTTTCCTGTAGGACAGAAGCCACCAAGGCCTGCTGAGTTGGGCTAGGCTCTACTTGCTTTAGGCTGTGTAAGCCAAGGAAAGCTTGGAGGAGCAGAGGAAGGAGGGCAGGCTTGGTAGATGCCCTTTGCTGTCAGAGAGCAGTTAGCTCCACCCTCCCCAGGCCTGGGTTTTCCAGGCCCCACCCCCCGCGGGGGTTACTTGAACTCTCAGCTTGTCTGCTCAGCTCTGCGTGGGCATGAGGATGACTTCGACTCCCTTTGCAGTGTTGGGAGGGGAGATGAGAAACGATCGAGTCCATTGGTGGACTCAGGGTTGATGCTTCTCATGTTTCCTTCCTTTGAATTTCTAGCTGGTCAATAAGCCCTATAGGACTTTTCTGCCATCTTCACATCTGCAGTGACAGCATTTTCCTGTCCCACACTCTAGGCTCCTTGATGACTGCCCCGCTATACATGGATTTCATTGGAGATGTGCACATTCAGAGTTAAAAGATGCTGGGGTGCCCATGTATCATACCAGGCATGGAGGCAGTGAGGCCATTCTTTTATTTGGCCTTTACAGTCACCTAGTTTGGGTGTTCCTCCTATCTTCTGCCTCATTGGCTGTGTGACCTAGGTTATGTTATTTAACCCTCCTGTGCCTCTGTTTCCATATTTGCAAAATGGAATGAGAATAGTACTTTTTCCCAGAGATGCAGGAAGTATTCAACACAATAGTGCCTCAGAGCCCCGTGGCACTGGTACGTGCTAGGAAATGTTATCTAAAACACCAAATCCAGCTAGAAGGGACTGTAGACATCAGGGCCCACCTTTTAATTTGTTTAAATTAATTTATTAAGTAATTGACAATACTGATAAGTAATAGCAATCGCTGATTGGGGCTCTTGCCACGTGCCAGGCACTGGGCTGCGTACTTTCATATGTTAAGTTACTGATAAATGTGAAGGTGCACCAAGTTCTTTTCCAAAGAGGCAGCCACCATCACCAATACTCTGTGCAGTATCCTTTACCTTTACCTTTGTCCTCTGTGAGCATCCAGATATTTAAATCTTTTTTTACCCCTTCAGCTTCAAATTTGAGAAAACTCGACAAATTGTCATAAAAGTGCTTATACTGTGGAGCTCCTGGGTGGTTCACTTGGTTAAGCGTCCAACTTCAGCTCAGGTCATGATCTCATGGTTCCTGGGTTCGAGCCCCATGTCAGGCTCTGTGCTGACAGCTCAGAGCCTGGAGCCTGCTTTGCATTCTGTGTCTCCCTCTCTCTCTGCCTCTCTCCTGCTCACACTCTGTCTCTCTCTTTCTCTCAAGAATAAATAAACATTAAAAAATGTTTCAAAGAATGTAAGTGACTGTAGGGGTGCCTGGGTGGTTGAGTCAGTTACGTGTCTGACTCTTGGTTTCAACTCAGGTCGTGATCTGAAGGTTCGTGAGTTCGAGTCCCACATCTGGCTCCGTGTTGATAGTGTGGAGCCTGCTGGGATTCACTCCTTCCCTCTCTGTCTGCCTCTCTCTCTCTCTCTGAAAATAAAAAGTAAACTTAAAAAAAAAATAAAAGAATGCAAGGGACTATTTAGAGTGGTCAAAGAAATACAGTATTGTATGTCAGCTGTGCTTGAAATTAAAAAAAGGAAAGAAAAAAAAATAAAGAGTTCCAACAATTTACATATTTTAAAAACCAACAAATACCTCAAACATTAGCAAATCTAAAAGAATCACATTTTTATTAATTAACAGCCTGACACACCTCTATCACACTTTATTATTTTTTTTAATGTTTATTTTTGAGACAGAGAGAGACAGAGAGACAGAGCATGAGCGGGAGATGGGTCAGAGAAAAAGAGGGAGACACAGAATCCGAAGCAGGCTCCAGGCTCTGAGCTGTCTGCACAGAGCCCGACACAGGGCTCGAACTCACAAACCGCGAAATCATGAACTGAGCTGAAGTCGGATGCTTAACTGACTGAGCCATGCAGGTGCCCCACCTCTATCATACTTTTTATTCCTACTTTTTCTAGCTTCATATTCTTTGCTCCCTTTTCATATAATTTTCTAAAATAATCTGTGGAGAGACTAAATGATAATTCAGCCTTTTTTCTAGCATGGTTGATCAAAATTTGTCTTTTTCTTGTAGTTTTATAGTTTTATTAACACAAACACGATGTGCACATAAGCCGTCTGTTCATTTTCTTTGCTGTGCAGACTGGCATTGGGATTGGTCACTGTGATGGCCAGCGGGGCTGCTCTCTCCACAATGGTTGTGCGGTTCCTGGAGGAGATGCTGTGAAGCAATGTCTGTACAGTAAGATCTGTTGCACATCAGCAGCACTTCAAGCTCTTGTCAGTGCCTCTGGGTTTCCACCAGTTGTGCTTGATTTCAACGTGTCAGTCTGACTGGTGTTGGATGAATTTCTTGGTCCTCTTTTTTTTTTAATGTTTATTTATTTGTGCGTGTGTGTGTGTGTGAAAGAGAGAGAGAGAGAGGGAGAGAGAGAAAGCTCGAGTCGGGGAGGGGCAGAGAAAGAAGGAGAGAGAATCACAAGCAGGCTCTGCACTGTCAGCACAGAGCTCGACTCGGGGCTCCATCTCATGAACCGTGAGATCATGACCTGAGCCAAAATCCAGAATCAGATGCTTAACTGACTGAGCCACCCAGGCGCCCCTTCTTAGTCCTCTTTTTAACAATCTTGGGCTTCACCAGCGGTTTGAGGGCAGCCATGGTGCCAAGTAAGAGGTGGCTGGTGAGATTTGTGTTTTGTTATTAACAGTTGAGATGCAGGAAATGAGCGAATTCACATAGCTACATGCACCGTTTGTAGTATTAACACATGTTCGTGTCCCATAAACAGGAATTTTGGTCAATTCTGTTTTGTGTGATGGTCATCAAAAATGAAACAGGAGACTACGGTGCACTATTACTGTGTGCATCAAGTGCATTTGTGAGAGAAGAGAACTTCCCCTTTGACCACGGGAACGGAATCCTCCCCTCACAGTTTTATAGGTCTCACGGTGAAAAGCCTTTCTCACAGGCTGGCATCTGGCTCTGTACGTTTCAAACCTCTATCTCTCTTCCCTACCACATGTAGTAGTCTCTTCAGTGTTGGGCCCCGGAGCACGTGTTCATGTGGTGTTTCCCCCGCTGATGTGGCCGGTGTCGGGAGCTGGGTGGTGGGCACTTGGGTGCAGGAGTACTCGGGAGCTGTGTCTGCCCGGGAAGGTTTGCGGTAACTCGTCATACGTGGGGGTGACTGCGAACCACATCGATCTCTCCTGCCAGAAGCTCAGTATCTCACCTGTCTGACTCTTGCTTGGGCATTCCCTGAATGCCAAGGCCACTGTAACACCACACAACAGGAGGGCGGGCATAACAGAAGGGAAACTGGGGTGGGGAGAAACAGGACTGTTTCTACTTGTGGTTGAGACTTGACTTTGGCAGAACTTAGAGAAACCCAAGACCATGTGCACATGTCTCTTTCCAGGGCCCTGGAAGGGGCTACTGAGAGCCAGGGCTCTGAAGCTTTAGCTCCGTGAGCTTCACAGTGACCTGGGTAGCCCTTGCTTGTATTTGTGGTTAGAGAGAGCCATGCAGCCCATTTAGAAGCTGTGTGACCTTGTCTCTTATAAACATGGGTCCCGCAGTAGTAAGCATGATACTGTTACTAATATTTACTTCACTGGGAATGTAAACACGAGGGCGGGCGCCAGTCTGATTGTTTATTGCTGTGTTCACGGTGTCTAGAACACACAACCCACACTCAACAAATACCTATTTTGTGAATTTCTTGAAATGCGGGGTGTTGGGTGTTTAGCCCCAGGCTCTCAGAGAAAAGGAAACTGAGGCGCAGTGCGCTTTCCTGTGCTATACACTGCCCCTGATTACACCCAAGGGAAACCCTGGGTGTGTGGACCTCCGTTCCCTCCCGCTGACCCTCTCACATGTGCTGCATAGGAAGGGGAAGCTTAACTCACTTCCAAGTGCCTGAGATAATCATCGGAGTTATTCCCTCTGTTATGGACATGAGCCAGGGTCCCTGGGTCTCATCCCTGGAATTTGCTCTGATCCACAGAATCCACTGTTCCAGAGATTCTCCTGTCTTCTCCCCCTCCACTCCTGGCCCTAGATCCCTGGGAATGGTGGGAAGCAAGGAGACAGTTGAAAGAACAAAGGTGAATGGTTTTGAGCCATAAAAAAGTGAGCCTGAAAAACAAGTTTGGAAGATGAATGGCTTTGGGCTTGCAGAGCTTAGCAGGGGCAACCCTGAGAATTGCTGACATTCCCGCCCCAGAACTCCCGGAGGCCCTGCATGAGCCACAGCCCATGTCTGTGCAGCTCCCCCTCTATTTGGGGAGGTCCTCAAGCAAAGCTAGAAGTCACCCTGTGCTGTGGAACGTTGGAGATGAGGCCACAGGGGCCTCCTCAGTCAGTGGTCATCTTGTCATCACGTGATGGGAGCCGTGGTCTAAAGCGCCAGCTGGTTGCAGGTGGTCACTCTGCTAGAGACGCAGAGCCCGTGCCAGAAGTGCAGTCTGGGTCCTGTAGATGGAGCATGCCTCTTTGCCATCCTCTGTCTGATGTGGATTTCCAGCCAAGCTCTGCACCGGCTCCCACCTCTGCTTTATGCTAAGCTGCCCCGATGGATGGTGTGGGCCTGTCCTGGGATGCTTCCCCTTTCTAGGGGGAGCTCAGGAAAACATGAGGACGCTTACTGCTCTTGCACCCCCCCTCCCCCCATTAACAAGACAACCGGTATGCTGCAGGCTCTCCTTCCAGCCTGATTCCTTCCCCCTGCCCCCTCCCCCCCCCCTCCAAGCCCTGGGATAATATTTATATACAAATGCTGGCTCCGGTCTCCACCCAGGAAAACACCAGCTGCTATTGAAAATCTTTTTTGCATGTGATAGAGAGCAGAGCACTGGGCCTCACGTGGGCCCCCTTGAGCTTCTCTGGAGGGTGGTAGGGAACAGCAAGTGGGTTTTATTTGTGTTTTTCAAAGTCGTCCCAGGGCTGTGTCCAGGCAACTGAAGGCCTGTCAGAGCCAAAAACGCCCCATTCCTTTTTAGAATAGACAAAGGGATTAGGTGTCCCGGGGACTTTAACAAATGCATTGTTGGTGGTTTTGATTGAGGTTTCATTGAGGGAAGGCGAGTGCAGAGAAGAGGATGCCAGAGTTCCCGGCTGCCAGTGTTGTGAAGATGCCTGGAGACAGGCATGCATAAACTCTTGGCCGTGATGTAAATTAGTGCAGCCTCTTGGAGAGAAATTTGGCAGCATCTTTCATAAAAAATGAGTGTGACCTTTGAGGCAGCAATTCCACTCCTTGGAAACTATCCTAGAGTGATGTTTGCCCCTGTATACAAAGATCTCTGTGCAGAAATGCAAAAAAGTAGGAAATCACCAATGTGTCTCTCAGCAGGGGATGGGCTTAGTAAATGACAGTTCATCCAAATGATGGAACACTATATGACCATTAAGGAAGACAACAAAGTAAATACAGTAGCTCTCCCCCTCCCCCTCCCCCACCATTGAAAGGTTTGCTTTTTAGAGTTCCAGTTACCTGTGGTCAACTGAAGTTCAGAAGCAGCTGACCTTCCTGAAGAATCTGCAGAAGTAGCCTGATGCTATGTCCCAATGCCTGCGCCATTCACCTCACTTCATCTCATCACGTGGGCATTTTATCGTCCCACATCATCACAAGAAGAAGGGAGAGTACAGTACAATAAGGTATTTTGACAGAGAGGGAGACCACACTCACCTAACTCTTATTACAGTATATTGTTATAATTGCTCTATTTTATTATTGGTTGCTGTTGTTAATCTGTTACTGTGCGAGTTCTTTTTTTGTTTGTTTGTTTATTTTTGAGAGAGAGAGAGAGAGAGGGGGCATGAGTTGGGGAGAGGCAGAGAGAGAGAGGAAGAGAGAGAGAATCCCAAGCAGACTCCATGCTCTGCACTGAGCCTGACCCAGGGTTCGATCTCACAACCGTGAGATCATGACCTGAGCTGAAATCAAGAGTTGGACACTTGACTGTCTGAGCCACTCAGGCACCCCTGTGCCAAATTCTTAAATAAAATTCCTCACAGATATGAATGTGTAGGAAAAAACAGTATATATAATGGTTTCTAACCATCTATGGGGGTCTTGGGATGTATTATTGACTGTGAATAAGAGGGGTTTGGTGCAGTGGGAATGGCCGACACACAGACAGTTCTTACTCCACACAGTATTCTAAGTTCTGTACTTATTTTATAATATTTATGTATTTATAATATTAACTCGTTCAATCTTCACAACAATCCTTTGGTTGCTATTAGAATAATAGACGGGGAAAGAGATGTAAAGTTATTTGCCTAAGATCCCATACCTAATGAGCTGGGCTTCAAGCTGGCTGGCCTCAAGTTCTAGAACCACCACACAAATGCCTGTAACTCCAGATAAAGAAGGAAAGATGCCCTTGAGTTATTCTTTTTTTTTTTTTTTTAATTTTTCTTAGTGTTTATTTATTTTTGAGAGACAGAGAGAGACAGCATGAGTGGGAGAGGGCAGAGAGAGAGAGAGAGGGAGACCCAGAATATGAACCAGGCTCCAGGCTCTGAGCTGTCAGCCCAGAGCCCGACGCGGGGCTTGATCTCACAGACCGCGAGATCATGACCTGAGCCGAAGTCGGACATTCAACCGACTGAGCCACCCAGGCGCCCAGGCTTTGAGTTATTCTTAAGTGAAAAATTTAAGTAGCAAAGAGTGTGATTTTATTTATGTAAAGATAATTGTTTGTGTATGTGTATGTGCACACACATGCATGCACATGTGAATGTATCACATGTATATGTAAAATTCAAGATCTGGAAGAATACATATATCCAGGCAGTAGTTCCCTTTAGGGAGGCATAGGAGATGGGGTATATAAAGAGTACTCTTTTTTTTTTTTTTTGTACTATTAACTAGATATAGCTTTATATTTTCTTGAACGAGTGCTTTTGGAATTTTAGGAACAATAAGCTTGACCACACTATCAAGGTAATGATAATAAAATAATCATTTTTTAGTTTCTTTTCTTTTTTTGTTAAAAAAATTTTTTTTTAATGTTTATTCATTTTTGAGAGACAGAGAGAGACAGAGTGTGAGTGGGGAAGGTGCAGACAGAGAGGGAGACACAGAATGCGAAACAGGCTCCAGGCTCTGAGCTGTCAGCACAGAGCCCGATGCAGGGCTCAAACTCATGAACCACGAGATCATGATCTGAGCCAAAGTCGGACGCTCAGCTGACTGAGCCATCCAGGCGCCCTCGTACTTTAGTTTCTATTTCTAAATGGTCCTTAGAAAGGAGAGACTTCCTATAATCATGGGCTCAGAATAACCCTTGTGATTAACTCCAAAGTAAAAGATGCAGAGGCAGCCTAATAGACAGGGCTTGTGATAAATTAGAGGAAGGTAGTCCAAGTTCTTCGGATTGGCTGAAAGGCATCCTGAGATAATTATTCTTACTCTCATTACCGTTGAAAGTCTTGCCTTCTCCTCGAAGCCTTTGCCCAGACATTAGAAAAGTCTGGTGATTTTTTTCACACACAACCCTTCCACATGCCCTCCTCACTCCCCTGCCTCTTGCATTTACTGTGTTTGTGTAATGCATTATTGTACCTCACATAAATACTCTAGGCATTTGAGCCTTTGTGTCATCACTTTCCCTTCAGGGTCATCCTGTCCCAATGCACTCATGATGTATTACATTTTTAGGTACTTTGCAACTTGCAAATCTTATTCCCATTTCATTATTTCAATTAACTGAGCATGGTGCCTTGTCACTGTAATGCACTTCACCCAACATCTTTTTTTAGAGGTAAAGCAGGGGCTTAAGAGAGGATCTGATGAGGAAAATGAAGGCTATCAAAATTTTGACACCTATTATTATTAAAAAAAAATTTTTTTTATGTTTATTTATTGGAGGGGAGGGGAGGTACAGAGAGAGAGAGGGAGAGACAGAGAATCCCAAGCAGGCCTTGCACTGTCAGCACAGAGCCCGACACAGGGCTCAGTCTCATGAACCATGAGATCATGACCTGAGTCAAAATCAAGAGTCGGACGCTTAACCTACTGAGCCAGCCAGGCGCCCAGACCCCCCATTTTTAAATCCCAGTGTTTAAGTATTGATTTGTGAAATGTGACCTATCACAGACAATACAGAAAAATAACCAGAACGGTTCTACTTGTTATGTCTGGTTGCAATGTACCCAGTGTTCCCACATGTTTTATTTTAATTCTCGAATTAAGATTAGGGGATAATTTTTATCTCCTGTTATCTCCATAAGGAACTGAGGCTCAGGGAGGTTGCATGAGGTCCTCAAAGTCGTACGTGTGGAAAGTGGGAGATGGATTTCTCACCCAGGTCTGTCTGTCTGTCTGTCTGCAAAATCTGAGTGCTGAGCACCCAACAGAGGAAAAATAGAACAGTTTCACTCAAATAACACCTCCCTAACATACTGTTAGCAATTTAGTTTTATTTCCATAGTTTTATCTATTTAAACAAAATTAAATTAACAAAAATAAAAACTTGGTAATGGAGGATATATAAAATGTTTATACTGTTTTTCTTTTTCACTAACATCACAAAAACTGTCATCTTTGTTGCTTTGTGATGTCATTTTATTTTTTAATTTTATTTGTTTAATTTATATCCAAATTAGTTAGCATATAGTGCAACAGTGATTTCAGGAGTAGATTCCTTAATGCCCCTTACCCATTTAGACCATCCCCCCTCCCAAAACCCCTCCAGGAACCCTCTGTTTGTTCTCCATATGTATGAATCTCTTATGCTTTGTCCCTCTCCCTGTTTTTATATTATTTTTGTTTCCCTTCCCTTGTGTTCATCTGTTTTGTCTCTTAAAGCCCTCATATGAGTGAAGTCATATGATATTTGTCTTTCTCTGACTGACTAGTTTCACTTAGCATAATACCCTCCAATTCCATCCACGTAGTTGCAAATGGCAAGATTTCATTCTTTCGGATTGCCGACTAATACTCCATTGTATAGATATACCACATCTTCTTTATCAATTCATCCATCGATGGACATTTGGGCTCTTTCCATACTTTGGCTATTGTCGATAGTGCTGCTATGAACATGGGGGTGCATGTGTCCCTTCGAAACAGCACACCTATATCCCTTGGATAAATACCTAGTAGTGCAATTGCTGGGTCTTAGGATAGTTCTATTTTTAGTTTTTTGAGGAACCTCCATACTGTTTTCCAGAGTGGCTGCACCAGCTTGCATTCCCATGTGATGTCATTTTAAATAATTGCATACTTTTTAAAACTCAATACCAAAAACCCATAATTACCTGATTAAACTGGGCTGGGACATGAGAGGGCATTTCTCTAAAGAGGACAAAGAGGCTGACAGGTATTTGGTAAAATGATCAATGTCACTACTTATCAGGGAAATGCAAATCAGGCCACAATGAGATACCACCTTACACCAGTCAAGATGGCTACCCTGAAAGAAAAAAAAAAAACCAGTGTTGGCAAGGATGTGGAGAAATTGGAACCCTCGCAACTGTTGGTAGGAATGTGAAATGGTGCAGTTGCTATGGAAAACAGTATGGAGGTTTCTCAAAAAAATTGAAAATAGAAATACCATATGATCCAGTAATCGTGCTACTGAGTATTTACTGAAAACTATTGAAATCAGGATCTCAAAGAGATATTAGCACTGGTATGTTCACTGCAGCACTATTCACAACAAAGTGTTCCATCAACAGACGAATGGATAAAGAGACTGGTATATTCATATAATGGAATACTGTCTAGCCTTAAAAATGAAGGAAGTTCTGCAATATGTGACAACATGAATGAACCTTGAGGTCATCATGCTAAGTGAAATAAGCTGATGACAGAAAGACAAATACTGCATATTCCACTTACGAGGTATGTGGAATAGCCTTCATAGAATCAGAGTGGAACAGTGGTGTTAGGAGCTGGGGGTGGGTGGGAGGGGGGAATGGTAATTACTAATCAATGGGCATAAAGTTTTAGTTATGATGAGTCAGTTCTGGAGACCCGCTGTACAACATTGTATCTATAGTCAACGGTAATGTATACAACATTGTATCTATAGTCAACGGTAATGTATTATACACTTAAGAATTTGTTAAGAGGGTAGATCTGATCTTAAGTGTTCTTACCACAGTTAAATAATAATAATAAAAAAGATGTGTATTGTTCCAGGAGAGAGCTATTCTTGGGAGGGATTCCCACACATGGAATTGGTAGGTCATAGAATATAAATGTTTTTATGATTTTTGCTATACATTGCTAAATTGGTTTTCAGAAGGGCTGTATTAATTTGCATTTCGGCCAGTAATTTTGAGTGTCATTTTCATCACATTGTAGGCCTAAGTTATTAAAAATGAAAACACACAACGAATCTGACTTGCTTGCTAATATATACCAAACTATTTCCTGCTGGTTAGTCTGGAGAGTCGGATGAGGCTGGTGGTGGAGGGGAAGGGACAGTGAAGGGGATGTCTGTTTTCTACTTTCCCTAATGTGGTTCTATTAAAAATATCTTATTATGGGCACTTGTTATTTTTGTCATATGTATATTTTAAAGTTTTTAGAAATAATTTGTCTTACAGAAGAGTTGCAAAAGTAATACAAAAAATTCCCTCTATGCCTGTCGCAATTTTTTTTTTTAAAGGTCAAATAATTAGAAATGTTCCCCAAATGTCAATCCTTACATCCACAAGGCAGACTCCTGGGCCTGAGAAGAATCTATGAAATCAGAATGTTTGTCGGTGAGGCTGAAATGCATTTAAACAGCCTCTCCCGGGAGCACCTGGGTGGCTCCGTTAGTTAAGCATCCGACTCTTGGTTTTGGCTCAGGTCATGATCTCCTGGTTCGTGGGTTTGACCCCATGTGCGGCTTCATGCTGAAAATGAGGAGCTTGGTTGGGATTCTCTATCTCTCCCTCTCTCTCTCTGCCCCTCCCCCGCTGGTGCACGCATGCTCTCTCTCTCTCTCTCTCAAAATAAATAAACTTAAAAAAGCAAAACAGAAAAAAACCAACCTGCCTCTCCCTCAGGTAAACTTCCCAGAGCCCTCAAGGGCTGAGAGCCACTGTTGAAAGCTTCTTCCTTTTCATTTTATTTTCTCCAGCAATATTGTGGCTTCCTTCCTTGGAAAGCCCTCCAGTGTGCAAAGATTGGGAAGAGTGAGTGAAATCTGAGCATCTTTGTTGCAACTTTTCACACTTTGTGTTGCTGCTGCTCTGCTGCTGCCAAGCTGTCTTGTAATTCGTTTTCTCAAAAGCCTCCTTTCTCTCTCAAGCTAGAAAGAAGTACCCCGAGGGAAGCCAGGTCCAGAGTGGCAGTGTGGAGGGTGGTGGTCCTAGTCACCCTTGCCACTTCTTTGCTGGGTGTCCCAGGGAGTGGTGGCTGGAGCTTTTCCCGTTACCTGGCTCCCCTGCAGGAGCAACCCGGGGGGGGGGGCCTGATGGGGAGGCATCCCTCCGGAATCTGGCGCCAGATCCTCCTGCCGTTTCTTTTGCTTAGTGCTGATGCTTTTCCACAGTCTTTGTCTCTTGGACACCGTGGGCATGTCCTTTCCACACGTGTGTTACGTACTGGCCATTTGCCGGGCATCTCCATAGGGGCTACTTCACCTGCCCCCATGACCTCCACTGTCCTCTCCACCTTCTTCTCTGCCCCAGAGATGTTCTTTCCAAACCATAGATCTGACCGTGTGAGCTAACAGCTTAGTGACTTAACGACTGTGAGAAAGAAGTGTGGGAAATGTGGCCAGCAGGGAGCCAAACTGGGGTGGGTGGAGGGAGCTTTAAGATGAAGGAAGGTTTATTGTTGTTAAATGTCTTTTAGTCCTAAGTTTATTGTTTCCCACATTAAAAAAAAATATACAACGTACCAAGTGTTATAAGCCTATATTACCTTAGAAATGGGAAAACAGTTTTTTTTTAAGTATTTATCTATTTTTGAGAAAGAGAGAGAGAGAGAGAAGACTGTGTGCACAAGCGGGGTTAGGGACAGAGAGAGAGGGAGACAGAGGTTCCATAGGGGCTCCACGCTGACAGCACAGAGCCCAGTGTGGGGCTTCAACTCACGAACCACGGGATCATGATCTGAGCCAAAGTCGGACGCTTAACTGACTGAGCCGCCCAGGCGCCCCTGGGGAATTTTTTTTTTTTTTTTAAACAGTGTCCTAATGGCTAATATAGACAATTTGGAAAATAAAAAAAGTGGAAAGTGGAGGGGGGAAAGTTGCCAGCAGTCCCACCAGCCAAATCAAGCTATTGTCTGAACCCAGGTGTGGAATAGCCTGGAGGATGAGGGCACAGGCCCTGAATTGGGCAAATCTGAGTTCAGATCCCTTTTCTCCCCCTTATTAGCTGTGGGCAACCACTGTGCAGCTTCATTATCTTCTCGGAGCTTGAATTTTCTTCTTGATAAAGGGAGGCCCTCCTCACTGCCATGAAGGTTAGGTGAGATAAGAGCAAAACAGTTGGCAGGACGCTCACAGAGTAAGTGCAGGTTGTTTACCAATACGGCATAGTTTTGTTAACCATTTCTTTATTGTTTTGTAGCAATTACTTCACGTTCCTTGTTCCCATAACCCTATGTATGAACACTTTAAAAATTTGTTTTCTTTATGTTTATTTATTTTTGAGAGAGAGAGAGAGAGTGTGTGTGTGTGAGCAGAGAGAGGGAGACACAGAATCCAAAGCAGGCTCCAGGCTCTGAGCTGTCAGCACAGAGCCCAATGCAGGGGCTCGAACCCACGAACTGTGAGATCATGACCTGAGCCGAAGTCAGACGGTTAAATGACTGAGCCACCCAAGCGCCCCTATGTATGAACACTTTTATGTGTATGATGTCTCCCTCCTCCCAGTCACAACCATTTCCTTGGGGAAGAGTCTTACAAGCAGGGAGATTATAAGGTCAAAGGGCATGAACTTGTATCAAGGTTTGTGACCTATACTGCCAAATTGGTTCTTGTAGAGTCCACTTCTGTTTTCAGGGCAACTGATGAGACTGGGCTGAGGGACCTGCATTTTACTACTATGCATTGTAGCTGCTGATGTGCCTGACAGAGTTGGAGGAACACAATCAGATCTGGAGTTTGAGTGGATTCATCTGGCTGCCATTGGGAGGGTGGATGGGGGCAGCGTCAATGTTACAGAGTTCTGTGGTAAGGCTCTGGCACAGGGCATTGGTGCCATAACCATCCATGAACCTGGTCAACGCCCCCATCTTTGGGAGTACCTGTGGTCACAGTCTCACAATCCCGTTTTCTTGATAAGTTACTCTACTTACGTATCCTTTGTCGGTCTAGCATAAGTAACTTCAGGTTGTTTCTGTCCTTTGTGATCAAAACGAGAAGGATTTTTCATCTTCAGGGATCACAATATAAGACAGTAAGTTTGGGAGCTCCGGGATCACTGCTTGGATTGGGATCCCAAGCTTACCACTTATTAACTGTGATTTTGGGCTTCAGTTTCCCAGTCTGGGAAATGCTCCCTACCTCACAGGATTAAACAAGGCGTTGTATATTCAGCAGAGAAAGTGCTGAGTGGTATTATTCTTTTCTGTCTCCTTTTTATTTATGTTTTTAAATTTTATTTTATTATTAATATTATCATTATTTTACTGTAGGAAAGGCCTTTATTGTTTGCAACGGGAAATTAAAAGAGGAGGGGGACACGACAGCTCTGGCTCCAGGGGCGGCTCCCCGGACCTACTCTTTCGCTATCCCAGGATCTATCTCCTTTTTAAATTAAGGTTTTTGGTTGAAAGAAACTAATTCAACGTCTAGATTCACCACTTTCCTTCCTTCTAAAACCTAGCAAGTGCATGAGGATTAGGGAACAATACCAGGAAGCCCACTTTCCCCAAATATGTGCCCGTCGGAAATCGTGGGGAGGGAGGGAGGGAAGGAGCTTGGGGAAGCCACAATGATGGACCAACCATCCTGGGATGTGATACTTCAAGGGCTAAAACCAGAACAGTCGCTGACAACCGAGGATGCTTGGTCATCCTAGCGTGATGGTATTGGGTGACAGGATCCGGTGAAGTTCTCTCCAATGGAGAGAGAACCAAAATCTGGAGTATTTGAGAAGTATGGTCTTTTCCTTTGGTTGTTGTTTGGCAAACCCACTTGAGCCCTCATTTCACCTGGAACTTCTGGGGATGAATTAGCTGCCAGAAAGGAGACCCACCCACCTGGGGTGGGAGTTGGGTGGGAGATAATTAAGTGCCTTCCAGGAAACAGGGCTGGGCCCTTTAGTAGCTCCCAGACTCCTGGGTGTGAGTGAAGGCTGGGGGTTAGTGCACAACGTTTCCCCAGTCCCGGCTGGTTGTTCTGCTCTCCAGAAGCTCTCTTTCTTGGCCCGAAGAGGAGTCAGTAGCCCTGAGTGGACAAGGGTTTGTTCTCG
Organism: Panthera pardus; assembly: GCF_024362965.1. Classification (NCBI taxonomy): domain Eukaryota; kingdom Metazoa; phylum Chordata; class Mammalia; order Carnivora; family Felidae; genus Panthera; species Panthera pardus. The sequence goes on along the minus strand of NW_026526765.1, from coordinate 120,702,596 downwards.
CTTCTGCTCCAGGTCCCTTCCTAGCCCTGGGTCTCTATGTGCAGCACCCCCGAGACAGAGGCTGCAGGAAGCGAAAGTGACCGTGTTTAGGCTGCAGGCGAGTGGAGGGGGTCAGAGTCTGTACTTCCTCTTCCAGCCCTTTGAAAGCATTTTTAATCCGATTAGGTTTTCAGCAAACACTTGAAGGTTTGCCCTCCTCTGAGAGGCTCACAGAGCTGAGGAAGAGCCTTCCTCTGTTTGCTTTTCCTTTATGTGGAAACCTACTTGGGAGGTTTCTACAATCAGCTCCCCCCTCGCAGACTACCCCTGCCCTGAGATTCCAAGCAGGCCGGAATTCACCAACCACCAGGGCCCTGGCCTCCCGTTGCTTTCCGGGCCTAATGAACCCTCATGCCCTCCAGGAGCCCACTTTGAACAGTGGGCCCAGGCCACTGCTCTGACCCATACTGGCCTCGTAAGTGTGCGGGGACTGGAGAAGTGAGCTGACGGCCACTGACACTGTAGACTCACCTGTCTCTTTCCTCCTGTGTGTGGAGAAAGCCAGGAAGATGGGGGCCAAGATGGGCTTGGTTTTGGAAGGCAGAGAACTGACTTTCAGCCTCACACTGCTCCTCTTCCTCCCCCTTTTAATTAATTCAATTTTTAACATAAGCTCTGTGCCCACTGTGGGACTTGAACTCACCACCCTGAGATCAAACACACACACACACACACACACACACACACACACACACACCCTTTTTAATTAAGCCCCTGCTAGGGGTAAGGCTGGGTGGTGTGGAAGGGAAGGAGGGCAGATGGTCAAGATAGACTTCTATGCTTTATTCTGTATATCAGTGTATTATATAAGTAATGCATTAAATATACATATTAATGTATATATTAACATACATATTAAACCAGGAAGTTATCCCTTGTGATCAGGAGGCTCACTGCTAGGTAGAGTACAGGGTCAAGCCTTGGAAGATTCAGGAATGACTTCCCAGAGGAGGTGGCAGGTAAATGGTAAGTAGTTAGATTTGTTGATTCAACAAATATTTGAATGTCTGCTGGATGTCAGATACTGTTCTAGAAGCTAGGAGGCTAGTGGAGAGCAAAATGCGTATGGACCCTGCCAGTCCAGTGGAGAGAGACAGCTGAAGGAAAAGATCACGTTAGGTGGTGTTGAAGAGAAATTACTGACACGGGTTAAAATGGTAAGGAAAGGGGCGCCTGGGTGGCTCAGTCGGTTAAGCAGCCGACTTCGGCTCAGGTCACCATCTCACAGTCTGTGAGTTCGAGCCCCGCGTCGGGCTCTGTGCTGATGGCTCAGAGCCTGGAGCCTGCTTCCGATTCTGTGTCTCCCTCTCTCTCTGACCTTCCCCTGTTCATGCTCTGCCTCTCTCTGTCTCAAAAATAAATAAACGTTAAAAAAAATTAAAAAAAAAAATAAATAAAAATAAAATAAAATGGTAAGGAAGACTTGATTCAGGACTGTTTTAGTAGGAAAGAGAGTGAGTTCAACTCTGAATATAGCAAAGACAGCTGGACATCCATAACCCACAGAGTTGAGGGGGCTTGTGTATGGAGGAGACATTGAGGGTGCGGGAATTTTTGTCAAATCATCTGGATTCTTACAGAAGGCTGGCCAAGCAGTTATACATCACAAGTGGGGGTGGAGGAACTCGGTCAGGTATCAATGGTAGGGGCTGATTTAGCAGGACTCTTTGCTGAGAGCAGACCAAGGTGCAGGCTGGGTTCAGAAGAGGGCTAGTAGGAGCCTGACTAAAGTGTACTTGGGAGTGCTTGGTGACAGAAGGTGCCGTGAATGAAAATAAAGCAGGTGTGGCCTAGAGCAGCTAGACAGAGACCAGGGTTGCTTTTTATTAGACATGGTTAGCAAGGTCTCTTGAGGGAAGTAATTACCCAACAGAAATGTAGATGGTGTGAGGGAGCCAGACCTTCCAGCACCCCAGGTGCCCCAGGTAGAGGAGACAGCAAGCGGGAAGCCCGGGAGGGTGTTTGGGGGTGTTAGAGCAACTATGTGGAGAAGGTGGTCTGTAGGGAAAGAGTGGTAGGAAGTAAGGTCAGGGAAGGGGTGTGAGGCTGGGGGTATAGATCCTGCAGGGTCTTTCTTGTAGGATGTGATTAGAGGGGGTGAGTGGGTGGCTGGAATGATAATCTGGGCCCAGGGTAATGAGAGGGAGTTTTGCTCAGGGGTTCTCTGTTGCCCGGGCATAAAGAAGGAGCATGTGCCAAGGTGAGTGTCTGCCAGGGGCCAAGAAGGTGGAGATAGAGGTGGCTGGAGGACTTGGGGCGGGGGAGATTGAGAGCTGAAGGGAAGGAGTGGACCATGTAGGACTTTTTCCTTCTCTTCAAGTCAGGGTTTCTCAATCATTTTAATGAGAGCCTCCTTCCCAGCGGAGAAAAATCAAGCAATAAAGGGAGGAATGCCTCTCCATTTAACGTAGGAGAACTACAGGAGACAAAGGAGGTTTGGTTGGAATAAAGTTGGAGCGGGCCTAGTTTGGCCGGCTGCCGGTCCTATAAATATCGCCCTCCTGGTCCTGGAAAGGCATCAGCGATGGCTGTTGCGAGCTACTGGGGAACATCCTTCCTGTTCAGATGGCCAGGAGTTGGCTGCCTGTGCACATCCGCGCGCAAAGTGCCTGGAAGCAGGGGGTGAGCGCGCAGAACAAGAAGTTCGGGAGTTTGAGCCCACTCCTTTTACCCTCGGGGCCGGCCCCACTTCCTCTGGGGGCCCAGGCATCCCTCTGGCAAGTCTTCAGCTAAGCAATCTGCAGAAGTCGTTGGCCAGACTTAGAACTAATCCTTTGTGCCAAAGGGGTTGGTGGAGGGGAGGGAGCTCTTTGCCAGAACCAGGATGTTCCTTGCTAGTGGTGAACTCGCCTGCTGCCTCCCAGCCATCCCGTTGCTTTTCTTTTGGAAGTGGGGGAAATAGGAACGAGGGGCCAGTGTAATTCGGCAACATGGGAGTTAAAAAGCAGATGAAAACCCACAGAGTAACCAGACATTCTTCTCTTTGCATGCAAGATCCTGCTGAATGTTGGAAGAGGAAGGAATATTTTTCTTGCTTTTCAGACATTACATCCTGTGAGGAGAAGATTTGGAACAGATGGGGGCCAGGGGGACCTCACTGCATTTGCTTGTTTCCCCCTACCCCCTCCCACAACCAGAAATGGTTCATTTATTTTTTCCCTAGTGAAGTTAATTTTTTTTTTTTTTTTTTTTTTTTTTTAAGAGAGTGTAGGAAAGTAAGATAGCAGGGGTCAGGGAGAAAAATCCACACTGTTCCAGAAAAAAATCTACTTTTCATCACAGAGGCTTCTTCTAAGGCTAAAGATAGATAATTAACTAAAAATGAAATTTTTTAGTTCATGGGGGTGGGACAGGGGATAAAGGATCCCTTACCAGATGGAGAAAGAGGCTTTCTGAGTAGTGAAAGGTAAGGAGTGCTTCTGAAATCCTGGGTACACAATGTGGGAAAAACAAAGTTGATGGTGTTTTGTGGGAGCAGCTCAGGTGTTGGAATGGTTTATCCCCCCACTTTTGTTGGAGTGATTGCCTTGGGGAAGACCAGGAGATTGGGGATGTTAAGTGGGCTCTGGTGTATTTGATTGGCTGCCACGGGGTTCCTGGTAGAGTGGGGTCCCTGACCTGGTTGTAGGCAGCGAGGCGTCTGGTGTGATGTTAGCCCCCAACCACAGCCGGTCCTTTTTGCTGAAGACAATTCAGACCACAGTTCTCCTTCCCCTGAACCCTGAAGGGGGCTCTGCCAGCGGAGTCTGATGGCAATAATTAGCCAGGGTGGGCCTGCTGAACTACCTCTGCTGTTGTATCTCTTCCCCAAAGGGAGTGTGGGGTGATGGCATGTGAAAACGGAAGGGCCGAAAGAAGAGCATGGGGCCTCTGCGTTTTCCTTTATCGTCCTTCCTTTCTGGCTCGTTGAAGCCTGTGACAGGGCTGTCTCTTTCTTGGGAGGGGATTGTGAGGTCCAGGTGTGGTCCACTACCTGCCTCTGGCGTGCTGTTGCTGAAGAATGTTCTCCAGAGTCGGTTCATTGAGGCAACAGCAATAGCAAGCTGATTCGGGAAGGGAAGAAGGTTCCCAGTGGATAGGAAGAGCTCTCCTCCCCACCTAAAAGACCTAATTTAAAAATCAGTTGACAGGAGAGAAATAGGGCCCACGTGCCTCCAGTGGGATCTCCCATCTTGAGTCTTTGTTTTTTGTTTTTTGTTTTTAAGTTTATTTATTTTGATGCATATATATGCATAAGCGAGGGGTGGGAGTGGAGAGAGGGAACCCCAAGCAGGTTCTGCATTGACAAGGGGCTCAATCTCACAAACCATGAGATCATGACCTGAGCTGAAATCAAGAGCCACTCAACCAAACGAGCCACCCAGGTGCCCCTTGAATCTTCTTTCTTAACTTTTAGAACTAGATAATGCGGTAGATGATATGTGATGGAAGCAGTAGGTTCTGCCTTTCTCTGTAGGGTTCAAATCCCCACAGACATAATGTGGCCGTTGGAGAGGATGCTGGAAGAGCAGCCCATATTGCTTGAGTACCATTACCTACTGGGCACTGCAGTTAGGACTTCAGGGGACACATCAGTGATTAAAATACACGTCCTGCTTCCCCAGAACCCAAATGCAAATATAAGAGCAATAAATTCACAGTTGAATCGCCAAGGTTAGGCAAGCATATACACGAGACTGAAGAACCTCAGTCCGCAAGAATTAACTGAGCATCTGCTTATTGGTGAGACCCTGTGGATCCACCAGAGGATGGGATGGACAGAGTCCCCACCTTGTTGGATCTACAGCCTGGTGTGGTAGATGGCCTAGTCAAAGGCTCTGGGGATGTCTTCCTGGAGAAGTGATGTTTAAGTTAATCCATTAGTAAGAAGAGCTGACATTTGTTGAGTGTTTACTCTTAGTTGGCCTGGCCAGTCCTTTGGCCCTGCCATTTTTATTCCCTCTTTCACTTGGAAAAGTGCTATGTTGGTATCGGGAATCATATGGCACTCTGCTGTGTGCCAAGCAAGAGCTCCACCATTAGAGTAGTTCTGGCTCATTCCACGTGCTCGAAGGTGACCTATTTGCTGGTCATTTGATTTATCTCATTTAGTCCTCATAACAACCCTGGGAGTGGTAGTTTATTGGTTAGGAATGCTTTTGGTTGCAAGTAAGAGAAATCCCATGTAACAGTGGTTTTAGGAAGAATGGCATTTATTATTAACAAAACAAGAATGCTGGGGTTGGTAGTCCCTCAGGTTGGCAGTGGCTCACCCCCCTGACATCGAGGACTCAGATTCTTGTTCTCTTTCTACTCCACTATCAAGGTTGGCCACGTAATTTGTGGGTCCCAGTGCAAATGAAAATGTGGGATTCCTTGTTTAAAAGGCAGGAAAAAAGTGCCATTTTAGGTACTAAAATGTAAAGTTTTTTCCTGTCTTTGTAATATTTGAGTGTGGTAATTTTTTATCTGCTACTTAATGTTCTAAAAAAAGAAATTTAAATACTGATAGATTAGCATGAGTTTTACCACTTATATTGTGCAGTGCTGGTTTTAAATGCAAACATGAGAGCATTTAACTTCTGTGCAAAATTATACACTTACATTCAAAGGTAAGAAAATATTCAAGATACCTTTTTTAACGAGATGTTTTTCTAAAATGCTCACATTTATCGATGAGATGGAAAAAGCAAAACAGACTTTGTAATTAGTGTTAAAATTGTAATCAAGATTATTTTAAAGCTGAAAAAGTCCTTTCAAATTTGGACTTCGTTGTTTTTTTTTTTTTTTTTTTTTTTTAATTTAATATCTGGGGCATATGGGTGGCTCTGTCGGTTGAGCATCTGACTTCAGTTCACGTCAATAGCTTGAGTTTGTGAGTTCGAGCCCTGCGTCGGGTTCTGTGCTGACAGCTCAGAGCCTGGAGGCTGCTTTGGATTCTGTGTCTCTCTCCTTCTCCCCATGCCCCTCCCATGCATGCAGTCTGTGTGTCTCTCTCTCTCAAACATAAATAAACATTAAAAAAATTGTTTTTTTAGTTTAACATATGCAGTTACAATGCTCAATGTCCATTTCATTTCCAAAGAATTAGTATTGGGGTGCCTGGGTGGCTCAGTCAGTTAAACGTCTGACTGTTGATTTTGGCTCAGGTCATGATCTCAGTTTGTGACTGGGAGCCCCACATGGAGCCCCACTGTGAGTGCAGAACCTGCTTGGGATTTTCTCTCTCCCTCTCTCTGCCCCTCCCCTGCTTATGTGGGCATGCGCACGCACATACGCTCTCACTGTCTCAAAGTAAATAAATTTTTAAAAATAAAATAAAAATATGAAAATAAAAATTAATATTATGCCTCATGCATGTCCTCTTTCATATGTATGTGAGACACACATACATGCAGTATGATGTTCTTTCGCAAAATGTTCCTTAACCACCATGTGCAACTGGGGTTAATGTAGCTCTGATTTGTGATTACCTGTGGAACCATGAATAGGAACAGAAGCAAGGAAATGGGTATTCAGGACTCTTGAGTTTCTATACTTCCTATACAAGAATGTGCTGCCTTTGTGCCGAGAGGAAGGACCCAAGGAGATCATTTGTCTTTTGTCTTCCCGAAGCGCTCCTGGCACTCAGATCCTCCCCACATTCATAGCAGTGTTGGTTTCGCATGGTGGCCAAAGCACAATCCACAACTTTCTCATTTGGGATGCATCCACCTTTTTTTTTTTTTTTTTTTTTTTTTTTTTTTGCGGATCTAGGCAAGAGATATGACGTGTTGCTCTGGCATCTGGATGGTGTTAGCCCTCACAGCAGATGTTGAGGGTTATAAGTCATGCTGTGTGACCCTCAGGGACAGAGGCACCCATATATTCTTTAATTTGATATGTGTGTTGGTGATGAGATCCTCTAAAGCATGGGGTTTAGTGCAGGGGCCTCTCTTGCCTGGTTCTAAGGGTAGTACTGTGTTCCCAGAAGTCCTCAACTGACTTTCTCTTAAAATTAAAAAACAATTTTTTTTTTATATAAGTAAGCTCTACCCCCAACATGGGGCTCGAGCTCATGACCTTGATATCCAGAGTCGCACGTTCTTCTGAGTGAGCCACCCAGGTGCCCCTTCTCCTTCTCTTAAATTCGACTGGCCAGGATTAATCACTGGCAAAAGGAAGGTGGGTTTCTATAGCTTACTGATACCGGTCAGGATGCACTCCCTGGAATGAGCACGTGGCCTCTGAACAGAACTTGCTTTCTGTTAGTGAGGAAGAAGGGAGATAGCTGGGTATTCAACCAATATGTCCTCAATTATTATTCCCATTTTTTTCTGAAAGGGAAAGTGAAGTTTAGAAAGGTTAAAGTCACACACCTGGAAAAGGATGGAACTGTGGTTGGAACTCAGGAAGCCTGACTTGGGATGTGTTTTGAACCATTCTCCCTACTGCTTCCCATGGCTGATGAGCCTTGTTGGAGAGTGAGGAAGTAAAGAGGTCTGGAAGAAACATTCCACACAGAGGTGCAAGACCAGAGGGAGGCAAGAGAAGACATGATATAGCTGAGGATTGAAAGGTATTACGAGAACTGTGAGCATGTTGTATGAAGGGGGGCTTTGGGGGATAAGGCTGGAGAACAGATGCAGCCAGGACTGTTGGGTGGAGATAGGAGGTGGCAAGATGAGAAGCAGGCATGGGTCAGGAGGTTGTTGAAAGATTACAGTAGGGCAGACACAGTGATAACTGAAATAGCGGAGGGAGAAGGGAATGTATGCAATCAAAAGATATTTAGAAAGCAGAATTGATAAGATTGGAGGATGTACAGGTGCAGGAGAAGGGAAAATCAAGAATGACACCTGAGTTTTTGTCTTGGAACTGGGTTGGTGGAGTGCCATTCAGATACAGAAAATAGGAGGTGGTGCCAGGCAAGGTGGTGAAGGAGAATGAGTCCACCTTTTTTTTTTTTTTTTTAAGTGTGATATTGAACATGTTGAGTTCAAGGATATATAGTGGAGCTGTCCTATGGACTTTAGAATCTGAAACTCAGGATAGAAGTCTATGCTAGAGAGATGTGGGCTTCTTCGTGTACAACCTGTGGATTCCACTGTAGGTGAATGTGTAACACGTGAAAAGCAAGTCTAGAACAAGCCTCAGAATCCCAGTATGTAAAGAAAGGGGGCCCACAGAAGCAAGTGGGAAGTTGCTGCCTCCATTAGAAGCCAGGAGAATTTGGTGTTACTAAAGCCAAGGAAAGATGGCTTGAAGGAGGGAAAGGTAAGGCCTGGGAAATGAGTGCCAAGGTAATGAAGGATTGTAGTGAGGGTTGAGTCCTAGAGTGGTCACAGCCTGAGAGCAGCCAGGTGGCAGGACTCTGGGATGTGGGAAGGTAGAGGGGATGTGGATGGAAGGTAGTGGTAGGTATAGAGCTATGGGAGGATCCAAGGAGGTTTAAAAAGAAAAGAACAGGAAAGCCTTGAGCGTGTTGAATTCCTGGTGAGAAATAGACTTCTGGTAGACCACAGTTACAGATACAGAGAAGAGGTGGATAATGAATAGCACAAAGTCCTGCAGGGGGGTTAGGAGGGGGTGGGATCCAGGGCTCAGATGGGGAGGGTACTCTGTCCCAGGGAAGGATGTGGCTCCCTTTGGAACAGGTGGGGAGGAGGCAAAGGAGGATGTACACGTGGGAAAGTGTGTGGCACCAAGAATTTGAGTTTCCTTTTGGATGGTTCCTTTGCTTTGTAAGGCAGCAGAAAGAAAAGAGGAGGCGGTGGGTCAGATGGTTAGGAAAGCTGAGCTCTGAATCGTGGCCTGTAAAGAGAACTGACTGGGGAGCAGGAGCAGCTCTACCGTGGGCTGCTTGCATAGCCACACATGTCTCCGGTTTAGAGGGGTTTTGTGTTTTGTTTAACGCTCTGCTGCCACAGTCTTGAAATTATTATTTTCTAAAGTTTATTTATTTTCAGAGTTGAAGAGAGAGAGAATTTGACTAGTTTAGGAGCAGAGAGAGAATCCCAAGCAGGCTCCACACGGTCATTACAAGAGCCTGAAGCAGGGCTCGAACCCACCAACTGTGAGATCATGACCTGAGCCGAAATCAAGAGTCAGGTGCTTAACTGAGCCACTCAGACGCCCCCTTGAAATTCTTAATTTATCTAATGAAGAGCCCCTCATTTTCATTTTCTTTTTTTTTTTTTTTGTGTAAATATATCCCATGTAATACTTGGGACACACATGGAAAATGACTCATTGTGCATGTGAAATTCAGATTCCATTATATTTTGTCTGGTGACCTTAACTGCAACGGGGACATTATGTGGCTGGTCCTGCTGGAAGGCCTAGGACAGTGAGGTGGTGTCATAGGCTCCCAGAGGTTTCCTCTGTGAAGCACCCAGTGGTGGTGGGTGTGGAGACCTGTTTGGTCTGGAGACCTGGTGGGTTTGTGGTGGCTGTTACTTATGAGGCTGTGCAGCAGTCTTCCCAGGTCCCTGCCACCTGCATGTCCGTGTGGAGAAGGCAGACAGTGCGGGACGCCTAGATTCGATAATTTACCGTGTCCCTTGGGTGAAACCCAAAGGCTTTACCTTGGTTTGTGAGGTTCTGTCTTCCCTCCCCTTTGAACTCCCACCAGGCTGTTCTTACTGCAGCGTCTGGTCAGCTTGCTGCTCCTCAAACACTCCAAGCAGGTTTAGCCCCTGGCTGCTGCTGTGGCATTCCTTCTGCCTGGAATGTTCTTCCTGCAGGTAACCTCAAGGCTCATGGTCCTTATTCCCTCAGGGTCTCCCAGAGACTTTCCCTGACCGCTTTTTTACAAAGCATCACCACCTCCACCTTTTGTACTGTTCCCTTTTGACTTCTGTCATTTCTCACTGCCTGATATACATTTATTTTGTCTCTGCATTAAAATAAAAGCACCATGAGAATAAAGACTTTATCTTGCTTACTACCCCTGTTCCTAGGCCTAAAAATTTGTTGAACTAATACATAAAATAATGTTATATCTGACCAGCATTTTAGGTCAAGCTTTTATAGGTGAATTTTTAAAAATCTTTGTGTAGGGGCACCTGGGTGGCTCAGTCAGTTAAGCCTCCGACTTGGGTTCAGGTCATGATCTCGCAGTTTGTGAGTTCGAGCCCTGCATCGGGCTCTGTGCTGACAGCTCAGAGCCTGGAGACTGTTTCAGATTCTGTGTCTCCCTCTCTCTGACCCTCCCCCGTTCATGCTCTGTCTCTCTCTGTCTCTCAAAAATAAATGTTTAAGAAAAAGTAAAATCTTGGTGTATATTTATCAGTGATGCTCAACAATCAAAGGAATGAACTGATAGGTACACCAACATACATGAATCTCAGGTACATTATGGTAAGTGGAAGACTCAAAAGGCTGCACACTGGATAACTTCATGATATTCTGGAAAAGGCATACTAAGAAGGTCATAAAACAAATCAGAAGTTGCCAGTGGCTGGGAATGGGGGGAGGGATTGGCACAAAGCACTTGTTTGGGGTGATGGAAATATTCTATATTTTGACTGTGGTGATGGGTACACAGCTCTGTGCATTTACTAAAATTCATGGAACTCTTTACGGGTGACTCCTGTATGTAAGTCAAACCTCAGTAAACTTAACATTGTTCTCAACATGGATTTTTGTTACAGTATTCGGGCATTTCTTGTGTGAGTTAGCTAGAAATTCATTTTGCCTGGTGGCAAAGTGACCCCAGCCCTCTGGTGTCACTCATGTATACTGCTGCCATTGAATGCCTGTGCCAAGGAACTGGTTTGTTCTTCAAGACAGAGAGAGATTTGTTTGGGTGGAAATGTGTTGTTGATTTCATTCCCAGGATCTCCCACTCCCTTCTAGGAAGAGAACACCTTTTCCTGTGTAGTTGGGTGGGGCTGACCTTTGCCCTGTGTCCCTAGGAGTGGTTATGTGATCTGAGCAATTTGAGTCCTATCTGGCACGGTGCTGCCAGAACTCTGGAGGAAGATGGTCTATTTTTGTGGGGATTGGTAGGATGTGAGTGTGAGGCTTTTAGTGGGTATCTTGTTCACCAAATGGAGAAAATAGAACAGATCGGGCGCTGGCATTTGAGCCCCTGAATCTAGCCATGCCTGAAGCTAAATATCTACCTGGGACTCCCCAGTGACATAAGCTAATGAATTCCATTTTCCCCCACTTAAGTCAGGCCAACTTTGGTGGCTTCTATCAATCACAGCCGAGCAAGTTGTGACTCACAGTATTGTGGTTGAAAATGAGAAGTTCTTGACCTATGCAGTGATAGGAGATTAGACCACTTTAACTGAATTAATGAGTTGTGAGAGGAAGTTCTGTTTTCTCCGAACCTTTTTATTATGGAAGCACAAGTACAGAGGGCTGAGATGGGGATGAACGGGGGAGATTGAAGGGTGAGTGGCAGGCATCCCCCTGGATAAATGGGGCTGGGGACGCTAGGATGTCATTCCCTCCCAGTTGGGGGTTCCCTGGCTGGCTGAGGAGGGCCTGGAGTCAGCAGGCAGAGGGATTAGGGGAGCCCAGGACTATAAGCCAGCTCCAAGCTCTTGACTTCAACTTTGTACACCTCATTACTGATGGCTTGCTCACCCCAGGGCTTGTGAGACCCTCATCAGAGGGGACAGCCTCCTTTGGCGACACTTTCATGAAAACGATCAAGCATCTATAGCTTCATTTGCTCAAAGGTAAAAGGCTGGGCTAGACAGGGGCTTGAGAATCACTCAGTGTCTCTTGTAGACTTGGGCTTTGATCTGACCTTTGCGTGAATGGCAGATGACAGATCATTTTGGGTAAAAGGACGAGAGGAAGCATAAAAGTAGGGCCTAGGGACTGAAACTTGGTTAGGGGTCAAAGATGGCAGTGTGGAAGGAAATTTCTGAATGCTAGCCTGGGCTCAGGGCCTGGGGCAGGCTTCTGGCTAGAGTTGTTAAGTGCCTTTCACAAACTGGAAAGAAGGAAAGACCCCCCTTTTCAAAAATGTCTTTCTTTTTAGAAATAATGTAGAGTTTTTCTGAATACAAAGTAATCATCTGTTTAAGAATTTTGAAATACAGAAAAGTACACATAAGGAAACAAAACCACCTGTGATCATGATACTTCCAGAGATAACACTGGTAGGATTTTTGTCTCTTTCCAGTATTGATGTCAGTACCCTTGTGTGTATTTTAAATATATGAGAGATGGCCTATAAATAAAATTTGACTTTACTCTGTATATAGGTTTAGAATCTGTGTTTTTTCACTTAATGTATGATAGAAGCATTTTCCTATATATTTTTACATCTCTTTTTACAGCCTGATTTTTAATTGTTATATTCCACATTTAGATGTATTCCTTTTATTGGATAGAAGACTGTTTCTAATTTTTTAGGATTATAAAGCAATATTGTGGTTAAATCCTTACAGATATCTTTGTGCACATCCTTAAATAATTTTGTAGGACAGAGCTTTAGAAATGGAATGGGCTTAGAAGTCAAATGGGATGTCCACATAAGAATTTTTGTTTTTATCTGGCCAGGTTACCCCTGTTAAGTTAGGTGGTGCATGGAGATTCAGAATTCTCAATATCTGGCCCTTGCTGGATATTGCTGAATTTTCAGGAACTTGCCAGTTGATATGTGGGAAAATCTTTTTCTGTTTTATTTTATTTTTTTCAAATGTTTATTTATTTTTGTGTGAGAGAGAGAGTGCATGCACGCACACGCAGGGCACAGGCAGGGGAGCGGCAGAGAGAGACAGGGACAGAGGATCTGAAGCAGGCTCTGCCCTAACGGCACAGAGGCCAAGGCGGACTTGAAGTCACAAACCGTGAAATCATGACCTGAGCTGAAGTTGGATGCTCAACCGACTGAGCTACCCAGGCGGACCCCTCAATTTTATTTTAATATGTCTTTTTTCTGGTTACAATAAGGCTGAACTTTTTTTTTTTCCATAGAAATAATAGCTGTATGTGTGTGTGTTTACTGATTTATAGGGATTCTGTTTATAGTGAAAATATTAGCCCTTTGTGGGTACTGATATATTTTTAAGACTGTGGGGAAATGTTTTAATAATAGATCTTTTATTGAGGTCAAGGTAGAATGCTTGATTGGCTGGAGTGGGGGTGGTTGGAAATCTGATGCTGCCTACCCCCTTTTGTATACAGTATAAATCTAGAAGTATAATGTATCTCAGGATGTTAAGACATCCTAGAGCACAGCCTGGCCATTACCTTTGTTTCACAGACAGTTCTGTTTTCAGCCAGAGAGGGGGAACTGGCTCAACCCCCCAAAGCTGGCTATGTGCCGCAGCTCCAGTTTGCATGCCCTGGGCTTTCTGTGTCTTCTCTCCCAGGCTTCTAAATCCTCCTTGTAGGCATCTGGTGCCTGCAAGCTGGTTTTATACAAGCCACTCTACTAGAAAGCAAAATCTATTTGAAAGCTGTTTCAGGTTTTTCCAGAACTTCCAGTTTTTTAGAATCCACCTGTTCCCTTTGCCCCCAGCAATTAACATTTGAATTTCTCAATCTGCAGCTTCCTTTGTACAGTGCAGTGACTGAGTCCAAAGGGACCTTCCGCCAGGGGATTTTAGTTCCCTGGGAGAGGGCTGTGGAGCCCTTCCTCTGACCTGGGGCCAGCCTCCCCAGGAGAGCTCCTTCTGCACACTCCTCCTGCGAAGCAGCAGCAGGTCGCTGAGGATGTGGATTCTCTCCACCTCTCAGAGGTTCTTTCATATAAATATGTTCATACAATTTTCTCCTGCTGCTCTTTTTCCTGCAAGAGTGAAGTTAGAGGCTTCGGTTGCTAAATTTAGCTCTTGCTGACGCACTGGCTCTCTCCTAGCAGTCTCCTCGGGTCTCAGTGTTGCTCTTACCCTCCCTCTTTTGCTGGTAGACGAACACCATCACATCCTACATAATACTTAGCTCTGAGGCATTTCCAGATGGGAAATGCATTTCTTTATTTTCATAGCTGTGTTCTCTGTGTGAATGGACTGTCGTGAAGGTGGGAGCTGGCAGCCCGGGGGGGGGGGGGGGGGTGCTGGAACCCGGTAGGGGGCTGGCAGCCAGCCTATGAGAAGCAGAGATCCCTAGGGTGGTGACAGGGAAACCAGTGCAGTCCTTGCCATAGGTTTTCTTGCTGTCGGGAAGAGAGCGTGGTGGCTCTTTGGGGAGATCTGGGGTGGTATTTGACTGGGATGTGAATGGAGAGTTTTCACAAAGGGGAAACCCTCCTTGAAGCAAGCCTTAGTATATTGTTAAAGAAAATTATTCTGACACTTGTTAAAATGAGGCAGATTTTATTCAGGGTATTGCAGTAGGAGAGAAATGGGGCTCAGCTTGGAATACAGCAAGGACAAGTGCGGATTTATCACCAAAGAGCAGAATGAGAGGCTCACGGAATGGAGAATGGATAAAAGGAGAGATCCAGGGGAGGGGGACTTACACATCAAAGTTAGGGGAGTCTCTCTAAACTGATGTAGCAGATTCTGGCCAAGACTGGGCTGTGCAGGCCCAGAAGGATGGAGGCCAAGTCAAGGCCTGGTGGAGAAGAGGGCTCAGAGAAGCCTGACTCAAGTTCGATCAAGGAGAGCATCTTTGTCAGTCTCTCCTGTGTTCAAGGACAGAAGAGACCCTTTTCTTTCTTCAGAACGATCTATGTGCATTTCTTGTTTGGTTGCCTTTTGTTCATTGAGTACCAGCAGAACCATCTGTTGGACTTGGTAGCAGAGGACATTTGCTGGATGGTGCAAACTGTCAGATGTTTAAATGACGGGGACTCATGCTCTGCAATGGTGAGGGGTCCTTTGATGTTTTTATACAGCCTTCCAGCTTCAGCCTGCAGAGTTTCTTTAGATCTTGGTGGGGGAATTGATAATAAGGAACTGATCAGTCAGGTTGTAGTTCTCAGTGAAGCCAGGTCAGGAGAGCGGGAGAAAAATTGGAAACAATAAGAATTGAGAGCTGGATAAGGAGTGAGAAAATGTGCAACATGGTAGGCTGAAGTCCAGTTGGACAGGTAGGTAACACAGTAAAAACTAATTTATGAAGAGGTGAAAAATAGCTCAAGGACCATGAACCGGACCAGCATTTGATACCCACAAGGCTGTGCTATAGTTTCCTATTGAAACGTACAATTTCTACAGCACCTAGCCCTGGTCACTGGGTGGGTTTGTTGGAATGTCAACATGGAAGGTAGCCTGGCTTCAAATCCCTGCACCAGCTGTGAGATGGTGAGCAAATTGGTTTAAGAAATCATGTAATTTGTGCACAGGTGATACTGATGGGCAAGTAGAGACCAGAGTTCATGTACTTAAATGGGTTTGGCACTTATTGGTGCTGGTAGGAGTGGTGCGTTGTGCCCTCTCGGCAGGGGAGGGCTCTTCTATGAGGCAGAGAGGGAGCCTCTGACGTAGACTTCAGTGCCCACGAGGCAGACCCAGCTGGGAGAAGAGCAAGGCTGGCTGTGGCCAATGGAGGCTTCTCCAGAGACACCTCTCACCGGCTGTGCAGGTTTCATTGTGCACCAGACGGGTGTGTATTTTGGCACTCCTCTCATCTCAGGTAGGTATCCTTCATCCTACTGTGCAGATGAGATGGAAGCTTAGAGAAGGTAACCACCTGCTCAAACACACAGGAAGTGGCAAGGCAAGGATTTGAGCCCAGGTCTGACTGGCCCAGAGCCCATGCTCTCTGCCCTGTTGGGCACCCTTGGGGACCAAGGAGGCAGACCCACACTAGGGGGGAATGCTCGTGGGCAGTGCTGAGGCACAAGGATACAGTGGGTAATGGCATGGGCTTTGAAGTCAGACAGACTGGGGTTCAAATCCTGGCAATGCTACTACTTAGCTGTGTGAGCATGGGAATTCATTTAACCTCTGTGATCTTTGTTTCCTCCTCTGTAAAATGAAGGTGCTGTTAACTATGCCAAGAGAGAGTATGAGGATATCATGAGAGAAGGTCTGCAAAAGCTTGGCATAGACCCTGGGGTGTGATGAGCATTCAATCAATTGTGGCTGCTGTGGTGTCTATGGGGGTTGCTGGCCTCTTTCTCATTCAGTTGATCTCCTTGTTGGTTTTTGGGAAGGGCAGACTCTGGAGGGCAAGTCTCAGACATAGGAGTACACTTGGGCAGAATTGTCAGTCCCGGGGTGTGTCATTGGGAGCTGTTTATCAGAAAGATAACCATTGAGAGGCACCTGGGTGGCGCATTCAGTTAAGTGTCTGTTGATTTCAGCTCAGGTCATGATCTTGAGATTTGTGAGTTTGAGCCCTGTGTCGGGCTCTGTACTAACAACGTGGAGACTGTTTGGGACCTCTCTCTTTCTCTCCCCCTCTCTCTGCCCTTCCCCCACTCATATTCTCTCTCTCTCTCTCTTTCTCCCTCTCTCTCAAAATAAACAAACATTAAAAAGAAAGAAATATAACCATTGAATATTGGCAGGACAAGGAGAAGACAGGCTGGATACGATATTCCAGAGTGGTCCAATTCTGGTCTTCCTAGTGACGGTCCAAAAGAAGAGACTAGAATAGGGGTTCATTTGAGCCTAATGGGACCTCCTGTAGGAACCTAGCCTGGCAGACATGGGCAGGGTCCAGAGTTCTCCTGGGGAAGGAGGGATTGCCTGTGTCCCTGGCAGTCTCCACTTGAACCTTTCATATCAGCTTGCCCTACAGTGGTCCTGTTTTTTTAGACCCTTCCCTCTAGAGAAGTGTGCTTGCCACCTCCATAAACCATTGGCTGACACAATCTCAGCACCTGCCTCATAAGGATGTGGTAAGGATTCAATGCTAATGGATGTAATGCTCTTAGACTCAAGCTTTACATGTGAGGAATGCCAACCTTTTCTCTGTGTGTGGCTCATTAATAATTTGTTGACTCTGGCACCATTTTAGGTTCAGAGGTCAAGTGATAAGCCAACAAACAAAAAGTCCACACACTCACAGGGGTCATATTCTGATGGGGGAGGACAGACAAGAAACATGTAATCACAGAGATTTGAATGCAATATTGGGGAACAGTACAGCAGTGGAATGGGACAGAGGGGTCCTTTGGGGGTGAGCAGGAAGGTGACCTGTAAGCCCAAACCGTAGTGAAGCAAGGGCTCCAATCATGAGAATGTTGGGGGGTGCATTCCCGGGAAAGGCCCGGGGTGGAGCTGACCTGGCTACAGCAGGAAGGCCCATGGGAGTGGGGGAAGGGCTGGGAAATGAGGTCAGGGTGGAAGCTACCAGATGACATTGGCCTTCTCACCATTTGAACCAGTCATTATTTCCAGATCTCAGGGAGGATTTAGCTCCTCCCTTCCTTGTGTGCATCTTGTGCGCACACAGCCACTTTGGCAGTAGTCACCTGGGGTAGGAATGGTTGTTTTTTCCCCACACCCTGAGCTCATTAGGCCAGGAACCGCGTCTGTCTTGTTTACACCTAGCCCCTAGCATGGAATATGTGCCTCACACATTTAAAAATGAATTTGAGGGGTGCCTGGGTGGCTGAGTCAGTTGAGTGTAGTGACTTCGGCTCAGGTCATGATCTCGCGGTTTGTGGGTTCGAGCTCCACGTTGGGCTCTGTGCTGACAGCTCAGAGCCTGGAACCTGTTTCAGATTCTCTGTCTCCTCCTCTCTCTGCCCCTCCCATGCTCATGCTCATGCTCATGCTCATGCTCTGTCTCTCTCTCAATAATAAATAAACATTTAAAAATTAAAAAAAATTAAAAAAATGAATTTGAGGGGTGCCTGGGTGGCTCAGTCAGTTGAGCATCTATCTGACTTTTGATTTTGGCTCAGGTCATGATCCCAGCGGCATGGGATCGAGTGCCATACTGGGCTCTGTGCTGGGCACTGAGCCTGCTTAAGATTCTCTCCCTCTGACCCTCTGCCCCTCTCCCCTGCTTGCTCTCTCTCTCTGTCTAAAATAAAATAAAACAAATAAAAATTTTAAAGTGAATTTTAGTGATGCTGCTGCTATCTACCCGGGTTTCTGTGCACCAGTTACCATGGTAAGCGCCTTATATTTCATCATCCTGTTCCATCAGCCCCTCCTGAGGTGTTGTTGCAATTTTACCCCCAGAAGGTACGCACTTAGGGTCTACTGAGCTGGGATTGGAAGCCAGGACCGGAAGGGCCATGCTTTCTGCTCTGATAAAGCCTGGGGGTTGCTTGCATTCCGTGGCTTCGTGAGGGGTGGCCGCTGTGACCACTCTTCCCCGGGATGTGGTGTGCACTCCTGAGGGTCCTGGCATCACTTTGGCTTCGTGGTCCCACAGGAGTCACCTTGAGCCCTGCCTGCCTGTAGCATCGCATAGGGCCTGTGGGGTACCCTCAGACCTCCTCTCAGCTTCATAATCCACAAATGGAAAAGTGGCACTTAGAACGAATTTATTCAGGTGGGAACTGTGTAAGACATGGAAATAAGGCTTTTGAGCTGCTGCACATAAACTGGAGTGTAAATGAAAAGCTTTTTATTTGGTTTCTGAGCCAGACTTTGAGAAGCCAGTGGGCCGTGTGGTCTGGAAGCGCACGTTATGGGCAGTGGGTCGGAACAGGGGCCACTTTGACCGGCGAGGAGGGAGAATCGCTGTTGCACAGCTGGAACGGCCAAGAGGCCAGGACGTCAATAAACACAGTCGGGACACAGAAAGTCTTTTCCGAAAAGATGGGAGGCGGGGGAGAAGAGGAAAGGCCGTGCCTCACTCCCGGCGTATTTGAGAAGGAAAATGCTTGAGGTAACCCATGTTGGCAGCTTTTATAGCTTCCTCCCGGTAATGTGCCGGGCAGACCCTGAACAGGCTGGTGTTTTATTTTCATG
Source organism: Panthera pardus (assembly GCF_024362965.1). Lineage (NCBI taxonomy): Eukaryota > Metazoa > Chordata > Mammalia > Carnivora > Felidae > Panthera > Panthera pardus. The sequence goes on along the minus strand of NW_026526765.1, from coordinate 120,683,802 downwards.
TAACGAAGCCGAGTGGACCAGGGGCAGCTCTCCAGCAGTGGCTCGCCTGGGGCTTTGCCGGTGGAGCGAGGCGGGAGTGCTGGGTCCGGCTCCCCGACACCGCCCTCCTGCCTGCTGGGTGAGCCCCAGGGAGGGTGGGGGGCTGGATTCCCAGCTTCCCCTTCACGCTCACTCCTTTGGCTTGTCATGGTCCTTCAATGGGAGGTCCTCTAGGGTCAGTGCCAAAGAGGGAGGCAGCGGGTGGGGTGGGAAGGCAGCCATTCTGGGAAGAGAGGCACGGGTCTACACTGTCAAAGTGTTGCTGCTTGGGAACTGCATAGGAACCATAGCACAGGGAACCCACAGAACAGTCTTTGTGCCTTTGGTTGCCACTTGCCAAGGCACTTTCCATGACTAGATTTAACCTGCATTTATAATCTCTTCTCTTTGGTAGTAAGTACATACGTGTGTGAGGTATATTTGGACATTGGATTACGTGTGTGGTTAAAAATATGTATCTTTCACATTGGTGACCCGCATGGGCGTGTTTTTTGAGAGCCAGGGGCTAGGGGAAACGCCCAATTAGCTGCTCTGAGATCCTCAGAACTCAGAAAACTCTGAGGTGCGGGTACGATCTGCTGTTTTATGTTCTTGTTATAGACTCCTTCCTGTTTTCTTCCACTTGATTATATGGAAACCAGATATGTATCTTAAAATTTTTAGGAAGATCTTTTATCCTAAGAACTTCAGGTTTGTTTTTTAACTGATATTAATTGTGGAAAAATTAGAAAATAGCAAAAGTAAGTAGATAAAAGTCCTGTGCATTACCGTCATTCAGGGTGATTGCTGTTGCTGTTTGCGTGTTAATGTTCTTCTAGACTCTGTCCTGGGATTAATGTAAAATAAAATCTAATAAGTGATGATGGCTTAACATTTGAATGTTACTATTTGCCAGCACTTTACATGTGTAGACTAATTTAATCCTCAATAATCCAGTTGGTTTTTATTATTAAACCCATTGTATAGATGAGAAAGTTGAGGCCCACAATGATTAGGTACCTTAAGATCACTTAGGTAAGTAGCCATGCTGGGACCTGAACCCCGGCAACCTGGTTCCATAGCCTATGCTCTTAGGTACACATTACACTAACTTGCAAAAGAAAAGGATATGGGTGCCTGGCAGACTCATCACTTGAGCACGTGAGTCTTGATCTTGGGTTGTAAGTTCCAGCCCCATGTTGGGTACAGACGTTACTTAAAAATAAATTCTTAAAAAAAAAAAAAAAAGAAAAAACTATTCATATCAATTTATAACTTGTTTTTTTTCACTTAATATATTATGAACCCCTTTGGATGCCAGTAACTTCACATTCAGAGCATCGTTCCAAATGGGTAAACTGTGATGGATACATCGCAAAACTGGAATGCTATTTTCTTGTGTGGCCATTTTGAGTAATAGTAATTATTATTGTATTTAAAAATAGCAGACATCAGGCTGCCTGGGTGGTTCAGTCAGTTGAGCATCTGACTCTTTATTTTGGCTCAGATCATGATCTCACCATTTGTGAGTTTGAGCCCCGTGTTAGGCTCTATGCTGACTCTGTGGAGCCTGCTTAGGATTCTCTCTCTTTCTCTCTGCCCCTCCCCACCGCATGCATGCCCTCTCTCTCACCCTCTCTCAAGATAAATAAATAAACATAAAAAAATAGCTAACTTCAAGGCTCTGCCTCATGCTGTGCTAAGAGCCTTGTGCGTATTCTCTAATTTAATCCTCATAGTAACTAGGGTTTCTTACAGGGAACAAGTTTTGAAGGATCAGGTGTAGATTTTCCATGGTGTATCTCATTTCCATTAGGCCTCAAATTTAGATTTTTTTTTTAAAGTAGGCTCCATGCCCAACCTGGGGCTCGAACTTAAAACCATGAGATCAAGAGTTGCACACTCCAGTGAGTGAGCCAGTCAGGCACCCCTGAAACTTAGATTTTTGACTTTATCTTCAAATAAAGTTAAATATACAGTAATAATATTTTTGTGTGTTAATTTTAAAAACAACTCGTTATTTTGAAATAGTTTGACTCAGAGGGAGTTGCAAAAATAGTACAGAGAATTTCTGTGTCTCCTTCACCCTGCTTCCCCCAATGATAATATCTTCCATAACTGTAGTACACTGTCAAAACCAGGAAAGTTTTTGTTCTCTGTTATTCAGGTTCTCTGTTATTAAAGTTAAATTGTTTATTTTTTTTATTTTTATTTTTTTTTATAATTTTTTTTTAATGTTTATTTATCCCTGAGACAGAGAGAGACAGAGCATGAATGGGGGAGGGTCAGAGAGAGAGGGAGACACAGAATCAGAAGCAGGCTCCAGGCTCTGAGCTGCCAGCACAGAGCCCGACGCGGGGCTCGAACTCGGGGACAGCGAGACCATGACCTGAGCCGAAGTTGGACACCCAACTGACTGAGCCACCCAGGCGCCCCAAAGTTAAATTGTTTAAAAAAAAGTAAACACAAAATACGTCACACTTGATAATCTAGTTTGGTAGTTCTTTGTTGTTAAATATATAGGAGTCTCTAAGGGGAGAAGGCTGGGGCCTCTCTCCTGCCTCAGAGACATGAACAGTGTTATTAGCTTCATTCAACAGGTAAGGGATAGGGGTTAGAGAGGGTAAGTCCCTTGCACAAAGTCACACAGCTTTAGTGCGCTTCAGAGCTGGGACTTAACCTTTCTGACCCTAAGATCCACTCTTGAGCCCCCAGTCTCCCCAGCATCTTTTCTGGTTTGCTGCTGTTCAGGACAAGGCTCTGAACATAAGTAGGTGTGTTTACAGCATCCATGCATGTGTATGCACACATACAGGTATTTCCCCGCTCTCCAGAGTTCCTTCTCTGAGACTAGAGAATGCCAGAGCTACAGAGGACCTTGAGTTGGGCATTTAGCCCAACGCCTCATTTAGTAGAGAGCAGTCACACCAGCTCAGGGGACCGCGTGCTACAGGCCACCTTCTCCCATAAACATGGTCATTTTTTCCGTTACCTTTGCGGCTCTCCTCCAGTTGCTCGTTTCCACATTTGCTGACTTCCAGCTGCCTGGCTGTTGGGTTTGCTCAGTTCCCTCCTGGAGGTGCTGGGGAAGCCCAAGCAGTGATGGGCTGAGCTGAGCCTCCTGAACTTCTCCACTCTCCTTCTCTTCTCCCATCTGCACACCCAGGGCCTCTCAGCCAGTGCCTAGGACTGTAGCGAAGAGCAAAGGCCATGTGCATAGGGAAGATGCAGGAAATAAGATTTCTATAAAGTCCTGTCCATAGGAAAAGATATTTTTACCCCCATCTGAGTCCGTCCTCCTCTTTTACTGCCTTCTTTTCCAACCTTTATTTATTTATTTATAAATGTTTATTCATTTTTGAGAGCGTGAGCAGGGAAGGAGCAGAGGGGCAGAGAGAGATGGGGACAGAGGATCCGAAACAGGCTCTGTGCTGACAGCAGAGAGCCTGATGTGGGACTCAAACTCACGAACCGCGAGATCGTGACCTGAGCCAGAGTCGGATGCTTAACTGAGCCACCCTGGAGCCCCCGTGCAACCTTCATTTAGAACTTGAGCTGTCAGCCCAGTCCACTTTGGCAACCCAGGAAGCAGACAAAGCCTATCCCCTTGCCTATCCCAACCACAGCCATGGCCTGGCACTTCAGCAAAGGTGATGTGTGGAACTTATCATTCCTGTTTAAGAAATCAGGGACCTGTCTAGTTGATCCCTGAAGTAACTCTGGTCAAATTTTTGTTGGATTTTATGCATAGAGCCATGGGAGTGCAGAACAGGATTGTTCCAGACACCACTTCAGAAATCCCAGGTGTGTGCCTTCCATAATGTTGCATGGATCTCCTGAGCAGTTGGGACCAAGCCCTTATTTGCTGAAGCTTCTGGCAATGGTGGAGAGGTGATCCCGGGCCCAGGGCTGCCCCTGGTGGGGGCCAGGATGGGATGGGAGGTGATGAATTCAGTGGAGCACTGTCTGAAACTGTTATGAGAGATGGTCTTCAAGTTAAGCATGGCTTGCTGAGTGGCGTCACCACCCTAATCTCATTACCTGCTAGGTCCTGTCCCCTGCCGTCCTCACAGGCAAGCAGAGAGAGACTGTATTTTCTCACCGGAAGCCCCTCAGCCTGAGAGGAGGAAACTAAGAGGGGATTAACTTGCCTCACTCTTGGACCTTCCCAAAGCTCAGTCTGCAGTTGAGACCTCTGGTATGCAGGAATGAATAGCTTCCTTCCCTAAACATGGGGAGGGGGAGCTACCGAGAGAACATTCCAGGCCAACAGGTGCCTGCCAGTGGAGGTCTTTCTGAAGGGTTGCTAAAAGATAGAAATATCTGTACTTCAGTTGCCCTAGTTTTTAAAGTAGATTCTACTATTGTAATATTCATTCATTCTTCCAAATTTGTACCATGCAAAGTACAGTACAAATGCAAATAAGACGGTCTCTGTCTTAAGGGATGAGCCAGCAGCAGCAGCCCCTGGGAACCTGTTAGAAATGCAGAATCTGGGCCGCCTGGGTCGCTCAGTGAGTTAAGCCCCGGACTCTTGATTTCTGTTCAGGTCATGATCTCCTTGTTTAGGAGTTCAAGCCCCGCGTCCAGCTGCAAACTGACAGTGCAGAGCCTGCTTGGGATTCTCTTTCTCCCTTTCTCTCTGTCCATCCCCTGCTATCTCTTTCTCTCTCTCTCTCTCAAAACTAAATAAATTAATTAAAAAAAAAAAAAGAAAAGAAATGCAGAATCCCAGGGCCCTTCCCAATTATTGAATTAGAGCTTGCATTGTCTCCAGGTCCCCTGGCGTCTCACATGCCTCTTAGAATTCACATGTTCGGCACCTCCTTCATTCCTCCACCTGTGACATAAATCACTTGATCAAATGAGTTTTCCAATGACTGTATATTTCAGTTGGCTCATGTGATGAAATCTCCTTGTCATCCCTGTTGGAGTAGGAGAGAACTCACTAAGAAATAATTTCAGTGCAGTGTGATAAGTCTGCTAGGTGAGGTATAGGCTATGGGTTACGAAACTTTTTCTTCCTTTTGATAAAATTTTTGTTGCATGCTGTGTGCGTGGGGCTCTGCTAGCAGAGGGTGTAATATAAGGTCAGTAAACAGACCCCATGGGTTGGGGGAGGGGTGGATGATAAGCAGGATAGAAACATGGAAACAGGATAACTGCCCATGGTGATAAAATGCTTTGCAGGGAAGAAACCGGGTGATAGGAGAGAGTGATGGTACATAGGGCATTCAGGGAGTTGAGGAACACATGAATACTCCCAGACAGCACATGAAAGGCACTTGATAAGGTTATTATTCTTCATACTGGGGTGTACATTTTATCTGCTAATGCAGATAGGTATTTAAAATTTTTTTTAACGTTTTATTTATTTTTGAGACAGAGAGAGACAGAGCATGAACGGGGGAGGGGCAGAGAGAGAGGGAGACACAGAATTGGAAGCAGGCTCCAGGCTCCGAGCCATCAGCCCAGAGCCCGACGTGGGGCTCAAACTCAAGGACTGCGAGATCGTGACCTGAGCCGAAGTCGGACGCTCAACCGACTGAGCCACCCAGGTGCCCCGATAGGTTTTTAATTTGCAGCAGCGCATACTAAATTTCTGCCCCTAAACACAACTTCTCTTTTCTTGGCATGTGTGGGTGCAGCCTAACACTTGTCCGGGCTTTCCATTCTCTCATCGCAAAGTCCACTTCTGCTGTCTTCTCTGCCTAAAACAAGATTCTAAACTGAGCACACAGGACTTCGGAGCCCTCCCGTGCTTGTCCAGTCCCTGTAGTCAGCTCTGATGCCTGCGTCAGCCCAGCTCTATGGTTTGGAGGAAGAACTTCTTTTCCTTTGCTTATATCCCCTTTCTGTCTTCCCTTGGAATCCAAATCCCATGCTCCCTTTTGAGTTGGAAACACATCTGACTGGACATCTTTATAGCTACACCTAATCACACCAGTGCCTGTGAGTCTCTCTCTTCCCTGATCTCCTACTTACCTGATGAGTGCTTGATCTGTGCCAGACCTTGCACTCAGTGCGTGGCAGAAGTCCATGGGGGAATGGATGTGCTCCCCGCCCCTGAAGTGTGGGCACGTCGACTAAGCCTCTGTTTACTGCATCAAATACAACACAGGAAAATTCCCTGGGAACCTATGCTGGGAAAGGGCCAGGTGCCTGGTACCTTGAGAGTCTCCAGTGAGGGGATCTGGCCTCAATGGGAAGGTGTTCCTGGGGGGATCGAGGTCAAGATGCTGAACAGACCTGAACTCAGCACAAAAGGGCAGACGAACAGCATATGCAAAGGCAAGGTGTTGAGACAACCTGGGAAGGAGAGAGGTGAAAGTCTCCTGGGAACACGGGGGATCCCTGCACCCCCTCTCCATGACTTAAGGCTTCCCATGTAACCCTGACTGCTTCCCCCCCGCTCTAGCCTCTGTGGTCAAATTCAACGGTCATTCTCAAACCTCGTCTTACTTGACCCACCACCAGCAGCATTTGGCACAATCAGTCATTCCTTTCTCCTTGAAACGTTTTTTTTTGCTTGGCTCCCTGGGCACTATGCTTTCCCGGTGGTCTTCCTGCCTACCTAGCAACTCCTTCTCAGACTCCCTTCTTGTTCTTGTTCTTGTTCTTGTTCTTGTTCTTGTTCTTGTTCTTGTTCTTGTTCTTGTTCTTGTTCTTGTTCTTGTTCTTGTTCTTCCTTCTGGCCTTCCCTGCTGAGGTATTCCAAACTTTTGTTTTCGGATCTCTTCTCTGTTCCTCACACTAGCTGGAATACCAGCTAGATTCTAGTTTAGATACCATCTCCGAGTTTATCCTTTCCAGCTCTGACCTGTCTCCTGTCAGGCTCACATATCCATCTACCTGCTCAACATTCCTACTCAAATATCAATATCAAAAATCAAGGCCCAAGTCAAATTTGCCTGCTTCTCCCCCAGCCACATTTGTTCTTCTCATTCTTCCCCCACCCCAGTAAATAGTTATTCAAGCCACAGTGTATTCAAGCCACAAACCTTGGAACCATCCTTGACCCCTCTCCTCCAATTCACTTCCATTCAGTGCTTCAGCAAATCCTGTCTACTGGGCCTTCAGTGTGTATCTGTCATCTTTGAACTTCTCACCACCTCCATTGCTACCCTTGGTCTAAACCACCTCTGTTTCTTGGCTAGACCATTGGGATCAACTCCTTCTAATTGTGCTTCTACTATGACCCTGCCATTCTCAGCATGGCAGCCAGAATGGTCCTTGTAAAATATAATCGGGTCATGCCTTGCTCTGCTCAAAATCCTTCAAAAGCTGTACCATGTCACTAGAATAAAAGCCAAAGCCTTCACAGCGACCCATTTCCTCCTTCCCTTACGCACTGTTCCAATGTGTATAAGGTGTATTCTCTCCCATGCATTCTTAGAAAATGTACATAGTTAACTTATGTGCAAGTTTCTGAAACTTTTAAGTATATAATTATATTTTAATATGTAAGTGGTATTGTTATAGATGTCATTCAGATTCTTTTTTCACCCAGCTCGGTATTTTTAATTTCATCTTGTTGCTAATGTATGATAATGTAACCAGCTACACACACAAGATAAAAAATTAATTTGATGCCATAATTGAATTAAAAAGGAGAAATGAAAGGAAATTAGTGTAGAATAAAAGATGTAATTTGATATGTAAATGCACAGGCACAGATATACTAGAAGACATAATGAAATACATGCTTTTAAGGAAAAACTCTGGCTTTCAGAGAAGGAAAGATTTAACTACTGTTGTTGGAAGTTTCTATAAAGCTTTTGGTATTTTGAAGTAAGAGCTAAATAGATACTATGTGATAAACAGTTTCCGCAGGTGAATGTTTGGCAAGACATTTATAGGTCCTTCAGGGCATGGTGTATGTGTGTATTTCATGCACCTTGTGGGATCTCTAGTGTTCCCACCCTCTTCTCAGTCACTGCGACACACAGAAGTGCCCCCACAGATGTCTAACATGCCTCCTGGAGATGGATCACAGACCGTAACATTTCTAGAAGAAAGCATAGGGGAAGATTCTTTGTGACCTTTGCTTCAGCAAAAAATTCTTAGATGCAACACCTAAAGATGAGCTCTAAAAATCAGAAATGGATAAATTGGGCTTCACCAAAACTAAAAACTTTTGCTCTTCAAAAGTCACTGTTAAGAGAATGAGAAGATAACCCACAGAGTAGGAGAAAATATTTGCAAAGCACATTTGTTTTTTTTAAGTTTATTTATTTATTTGGAGAGAGACAGAGACTGCACAAATGGGGGAGGGGCAGAGAGAGAGTAGACAGAGAATTCCAAGCAGGCTCCATGCTGCCAGCACAGAGCCCGACGCAGGGCTTGAACCCATGAAACCGCAAGATCGTGACCTGAGTGAAACCAAGAGTCGGATGCTTAACTAACTGAGCCACCCAGGCGCCCTACCTTATAGTCTTCTTAAGCTTTTTTTTCTATAGCTTCTTAAGCTTTTTGGGTTTTTTCTCTAGCTTATCTTACTGTAAGAGTTATAGTATATAATGCATATAGCATACAAAATATTTATTTGACTGTTTCGGTTATCAGTAAGGCTTCTGGTCAACCGTAGGCTATTTGTAATTAAGCTTTTGGGGAGTCAAATGTTACATACAGACTTTTGACTGTGAGAGGGTAGGCACCCCAACCCCTGCATTGCTCAAGGGTCAACTGTAGTCAAAACTAGTAAAACCCAGAAGCAACACAAATGTCTATTTACAGGGATAAACAAATTGTAATATATCCAAAATTCCCTTCGAGAGAGGGAATCTAAAGTCTAAATTTCTGCACTTTGTGTTTAAGCCCTTCAATATCAATTTTCTTTCCACGTTCTCTCCTGACAGGTCCCTCCTAGATGCCCTCTATGTCAAGTCTTCTAAGTTTTCTGAATACTCTAGCTGATTTTATAAGTGAAGCTTTGCAACTACAGTTGTTACGTCTTGGCTGGCCTATCCTTTATTTGGGTAGTTTTTCTTTTACATTTCTTTTTTAGATGATTTATATATGTGTGTGTGTAATCTCTCTGCCCAACACGGGACTTGAACTCATGACCCCAAGATCAAGAGTCACATACTCTACTGACTGAGCCAGCTAGGTGCCCCTATTTTGGCTTTCTTATCCTGTCACACCCCTTCTGAAGGCACCCCCATATCCTCCAGAGTTAGATCCTCCTTTACTTAAACCTAGCAGAGCTCCTAAATATGATACAGAATTCATTTATGAGTATGTGTGCCCGCTGAATGGTCAGTTCCTCAAGGGCAGGAACTAAGACTTGGCCTTTTGTTTTTTTCATCCTTTGCACTTCATATAGAGCTTGGTAGACCACAAGTATTTGAAGGAATAAATGAATGAATGAGTGAAAGAGTGAATTGGTATTCAGTTACATGTTTTATTATTGACAATGATAATCTCCGCAGCTGGGATGGTTGTATATGTGAGTTGGATCTTCTTTTTAACTGAAGATAAACTCCGTATCAGCAACAAAACCCAAAGTTGTCACCCTAATCATCTCATAGGTCACCGGGACACATACTGTCAACTAAAGATTCTTATAATATACATAACTATTGCAACACTAAAAATAACAATAACCCAAATGTTCTTGAACAAGGAACTGATTAAATAAATCTCAGTTCATATAATGCAGTTCTTTGTGTTGGGTAAAAAGACTCCTCTAGTTCTGTACAAAGTAATGTGGAGATACGTACATAAATATAATTTTGAATAAAAAGTTTCCAAACGATAGAATAGGATCCTGATTTTGAGAAAGAAAACTGTATATGTATATAGATCTGTGTATATACTATGTTAGTTTGTTCTTAGGAAAATCTGGAAAAGTATTCACTCAGGGAATTGGGACATGATGGGAAAATTTCTTTTTTTAACTTTATATGCTTCAGTAGTATTTGAATTTGTTATGAGCACATTTTCTTTTAATAATGAAAAAACTCACACAGATTAAAAATATATCCCTGACCAGTAAGACTTACTGTTATTTATTTCACATACCTCCAAACATTAATTCTTAGATTTTTAACATTGTAGATTTATATAGCATCTTCCTAAATTACAAGCTGTTTAAACTTATAATCTTTTTTTTTTTTTTTTAAGTTTATTTATTTATTTTGAGAGAGAGAGAGAGAGAGAGAGAGAGAATCCCAATCAGGCCGCGGGCTGTCAGCACAGACCCTGACATAGGGCTGGAACTCACAAACCATGGGATCATGACCTGAGCTGAAATCAAGAGTTGGACCCTTGGGGCGCCTGGGTGGCGCAGTCGGTTAAGCGTCCGACTTCAGCCAGGTCACGATCTCGCGGTCCGTGAGTTTGAGCCCCGCGTCAGGCTCTGGGCTGATGGCTCGGAGCCTGGAGCCTGTTTCCGATTCTGTGTCTCCCTCTCTCTCTGCCCCTCCCCCGTTCATGCTCTGTCTCTCTCTGTCCCAAAAATAAAAAAAAAAAAATAAAAAAAAAAGAGTTGGACCCTTAACCGAGTAAGCCACCCAGGTGCTTCTTATGATCTTATTTTCACCTTCAGATATGTTTTCGGGGAGCTGGCGTGAGGAGGGAACCCCAGTGCAAGAAGGGTGGATGCTGTGTCCGGTCGGAGTGTGGATTGCAGTTTCATTCTCCTACTCTTAGCCTGCTGTGCTCTTCAGTGAAGTTCAGCTGCTACCTGACCAAACTAGAATGCTCGAATTCCTTTGGTTGGATAAGCGCGTGGGCTTTGCAGTCACAGACCTGTTTTTGACCTCTGGTTTGCTACCTGTTAGCCGTGTGACCTTGGTCAGGAGTCTTAAGAGCCTCGACGTAGCTTTCCTCATCTGCGGCATCAGGATGCCGGTGGCGTGTGTGTCCTAGTGTGGTGGTGAGGCTTGGGTGTGAAGTGTCGGAAATGAACGTGGAACTTGATGGTTTGTGTTAGTTACTCCAGTAAATGTGGTGAAGGAATACCCAGCGCCTGAGAGACAGGAGGCCACATAAAAGGAAATCAAATGAGGGAAAGGGCAACAATGTTTAGTGTGGGTTGAAGATACAACTCAATTTCCCAGTTCCTCTTCCCTGCTCCCTTTAAAAAAGTTAAGCCTTCTTTGCTGAGTGCTGGCAGGTGCATCACTGCTAGCTCAGTAGGAGCTGTAGGAAGGCCCAGAGCAAATGCTCTGCAGTGTGAGCAGGGAAGAGAGACTTGCATGGACTGGTGAAGAGCATTTACAGGCCAAGACGCTTGGAAGCCCTGTCTGCAGTGCTGCAGCAACCCGGGAAGCCAGGCCCTCTCCTCTGTACTCAGAGGACATTGGTGGTGTGACCAGTACGCTAGCCCTGGGGCTGAGAGCTCCCCGAGTTCCCAGGCAGAGTCAAGCTTTCCAGTGGGCTTCTTGTGCCCAGAACATCTCTGTGACTGAACATACTTCTGAGAAACGGTCCCGACCTGCTCTGTCGGCCTGGCAGAGCCATCCTGACCCGCATCTTACCATGGGGAGAGAGGAGATAAGTAAGGAGAGGCAGCTGATGTGCCATTAATGTGGCAATGCCCGGAGTACTTCTTAGCTGTGGCGGCGTGGTGTCCTTGGTTCTCTGGGGACAGCTGGCAGGTGGAAGTAGAGGGCACTTCTCACACGACCTTCACAACTGTGTGAGGCGGGGGTGTGTGGCCCCGTGAATGCAGTCGGGTCCGCTAAAGTGTTGGCTTACGTAGGACCCTCTTAAGAGCAGTGTTTCGTTTGTTCTACGTCGTGTTTGCAAAAGCGATCGTAGTAACAGCTAATATTTATGTGATGCTCCCCACGTGCCAGGAACTATGCTAACCGCATGTGTATTTTATGCATGTAATTGATACACAAATACCTAGAAAGTTACATAACAAATTACATATGAAAATGTGTATATATCTTTCATTCCTCACACTTTGCTCTATGAAATAGGCACTAATATTACTTCTTGGGTTAGCGGTTTTTCAGATGGGGAACATGAGGCATGAAGAGGTTTAGTAAGTTGTTGAAGGTCACGTGCAGGTAAATGGCAGAACTGGGACTTAAAACACAGCTGCTCTGGTTCCAGACCCCAAGCTCCCATTAATACTACATTGCATCTCAATTTGTTTGAGCCAATATTTCGAAACTGGAATGTTTTATGTCAAAATCTGGAGAGCTGACTTTTTTAAAAAAATTATTTTTAATGTTTATTTATCTAGAGAGCACGCACATGCACACGCGCGCGTGTGAGAGAGAGTGGGGGAGGGGCAGAGAGAGGGAGGACAATCTGAAGCAGGCCCCAGGGTCTGAGTTGTCAGCACAGAGCCCAACACGGGGCTCAAACTCACTAGCCATGAGATCATGACCTGAGCCAGACTTGGACATTCAACCGACTGAGCCACTAAGGTGCCCCTGGAGAACTGACTTCTGTTGACATATCAGAAGAACTGGGGACACGGGTCTGTGTCCCCTTGTAGTAACAATTGGCTGGTACCCAGTCAAGCCTGCCCCTTAAGTGGTCTCTGCGTTACCCCTGTCCCCACCTGCCTGTCTCACATCCAACTCTGAGTCCTACTCTCTCCACCCAGCTCCCATACTTATTTATATCTGCAGACGTTTCCATTTTCAACCCCTGGGTTAAGGTTGTATAGTATTCACAGATAGTGGTATTGATAAACATGTCAGGCACTTTTCCTCTGAAATAGGGACTCTTTTCATCTCCATTTTCTGTGTAAGGTCCTTACAGCAACGGAGAGGGCAAATACTCACATGAAGTAATGCAGACAGGGTTTGAGCTTTGCCTTGACCCAGAGTCTGTGCTTTGGTGACTGTATTACACCTCCTCCCCTTAGGGTCTGGGGGTTTCCTCCCACCCAGTTAGAGATTCTGTGGGAAAGCTGATAATTAGAGCAGAAGAAATTACGGTACTATGAGAACCAAGGGTGAAAAAGTCAACCTAATAGCCCATGTCTGTTTTTGCCTGTACACAGAGTGGACAGTTCTTGAGCATAATCATTTTTCTACAACTATTTGTTGACTGGAAAATAGACCAGCAAGAGTTTTTGTTTGTTTGTTTTGTTAGTTTTTTTTTAAGTTTATTTATTTATTTTGAGAGAGAGAGAGAGAGGCAGAGAGAGGAGAGAGAGGCAGAGAGAGGAGAGAGAATCCTAAGCAGGCTCCACAGTGTCTGCATAGAGCCTGATGTGGGGCTCAAACTCATGAACCATGAGATCATGACTTGAGCAGAAGTCGAGTCAGACACTTAACCAACGGAGCCACCCAGGCATCCCTTGTTGTTGTTGTTGTTGTTGTTGTTGTTGTTGTTTAAATAAGCTGCACATCTAATGTGTGGTTGAATTCATAACCCCAAGATCAACATCAAGAGTCCCATGTTACTGTGCCAGCCAGGTGCCCCAGAAGGAGTTATCCTTGAAGAGAGAAGAGAAATCTGAGAATATTTCAAAAAATGAATTGGTACCTAGTATATGTTTAAAAAATTTTTAATTTACTGAATTTGCCTCTTTCCCCTGATTATTGGACGAAAGGGCCTTTTTCTAGCCAGTATCTCCAAGGAATTTTTTTTTTTTTTTTTTAAATGATACAATCCTGGCTCATTTCTCAGGCAAGTTTATTTTAAAGTTCCCAGGATTCTCTTTAAGTGGTTTGAGATTTGGAGCTAGTGATAGCAAGCACAGCTGAGAAATGAGGTTTTGGCCTGGTGATTGTCTAACCAGGTGGGTTGGGGTCCTTGAACTTTAAGAAGCTTTTGTATTTCCAGCTGTACCAGGGGGATTAGTGGCTTAGTCCCACCTCATGGGAGCAAGTTTTATTGTTACCTCTTATAAGGCTGAAACCGTAATGCCATGGTTTTTTACACAGCGCCATCTGCCACAGGATCTCACTGTGCTTACTTAGAGGTCCCCCCACCCCCCGGCCCCCGCCCAGTCCCTCCCTCCAAATAAGTTCAGATCTGGAAAAGCGAATGCACTTTGGATGTAGCAACAGATGTGCGTGGTAATACGTTAAAATGGAATTGGTTGGTTGTCCATCAGTTGTGTGGTCATTGAACATCTGATACAGGCCAGGCAGTGTGCTAGAATGTGTGCAGTGTCAAGGAAGAGAATCGAAATGTGGTTCCTGTCCTAAGGGACCTGGCTGGTCAAAGTAGACAGAAAGCACACAAAAAGTACAACAGCCACAGGAAGTAAAAGAAGTTAGTAAGAATAAGTAGAAGAGAGAACGTGCAGGCGTGAGTCATTTCCAAAGGCAGGCTGCAGATGTGGAGTAGCAGGGTGTGAGTTCTCTTTGGTAAGGTCCCTCTTTGAGCAGCAGCAGAGCCCAGAAGGAATGTGCCTGCAGCCGCACAGTGAGAGGGGCGCTTCGAGGGGGAACAAAGCTGCTTGTGTAAGCGCCAGGGGGAGTGCTGTCTCTTCAGCGGGGTCCGGAAATTCATTCTGTAACAAAGAACTGTAATTCCGAGTCAATGACACCTTCTCAGTCCTCACAGACTATGCCCAAAATTATAGAGGAGGCATGGCGAGCTAGTTCCGTTCAGCCCGAACTGGATAGCCGTGTACTTTGCTCAAATGCCTGGGATCTGGTGGAGATGGGCTGGCAGCCAGGAGATACAGCAAGTCGATACAGGACTGGGAGAGCTCTGATGCTGGAGCAGATAATGAGGAAGGGCCAGGGTTTGAAAGCATGACCTCTTAGTCTTCCTGTGTAATGAACGGAACATAATGGAGGGCTGAGATCTGAGACCTTAGCGCACCTGTGTCTGTGCCCAGCCGGCCTGCATCTTTGCATACCTTGGGTATGCTCTGTGGGAACTTCACAGCCTTCAGGCCACCCTTACGGCTTCGTGAAAAGAGTAGACGGCAAGAGATCCTCTCTAAAGTAGAGAGGCGTGTGGCTTAATGGGTAAGGACTTGAACTTCAGTGTTAAGACCTTGCTACCCCATTTACTAGGTGTGTGGCCTTGAGCAAGTTGCCGACCCTTTCTGAGGCTCAGAAACAGGAAAAAAAGGGCACCTGGGTTGCTCAGTCTGTTGCGTGTCTGACTCTTGGTTTCCGCTCAGGTCATGATCCCAGGGTCGTGAGACTGAGTCCCCTGTAGGGTTCTGTGCTGAGCGTGGAGCCTGCTTAAGATTCTGTCTTCCTCTGCCCCTCTCCCAGGCTCATGTGCATGCGCTCTCTCTCTCAAAAAAAAAAAAAAAAAAATGGGAAGAAAAAAGATGATAGTACCTATAGGGTTATCGTGGAGACTAAAATATAGAGGATAGGAAAGCACTTAATGTGTATGGCACATGTGAGTGCACAGTAAGTCAAGTCTTTTATTATTAAAGGAGATGATCGTGAAGAGAAATGTTTTAAATTGCTTTTTCCTTCTGTAAGTTCTGGACCTGGATGAGACAGAGTGGGGATTCTTCTATTCTTCTCCCTTAGTTCTCCACCTCAGTCTTTGAGAAGATAGGTAACTCATGCAATGGATAGGAGGTGGGATGAGGATTTAGAGAAAGGCCCTTGTCTCCATGCCCTCATAACCCAAACTTACTTAAAACTATGAAAGGTCGGCTCTCTGAAGGCGTGGGTGGGACACTGCTGCCCAGGGACCAGAATATGTTATTTCTCACCCCTTAGAACACCTTAGAAATTGTAGAACAATGCTTCTTAAGCACTAGCATACATATGAGTCACCTGTGATTCTGCATTTCTTTTTTTTTCTCTTCTTAAATGTTTGTTTATTATTAAGAGAGAAAGAGAGCGTGAGAGAGAGCTTGCACATGTGCATGCGCACATGTACAAGAGAGCACGGGAGGGGCAGAGACAGGGGAACGGAGGATCTGAAGCAGGTTCTGTGCTGACATTACAGAGCCCGATGTGGGGCTCAAACTCATGAACTGTGAGATCATGAGTGAGCCACCCACTTGCTCCGAGATTCTGCATTTCTGACCAGTTTCCAAATGATGCTACTGGTTCTCAGACCACATTTTAAGTAGCAAAGTCCTGAAAGGCCTTGGGTCCTTGAGTCCTGTGGCATGGTTGAAACCTCTCTAGAATAATTTAGTGAAAATGCTCATCCATTTCTGCCTGAACACTTCTAAGGATGACAAGCTCTTTCTGTATCCAGATGGCAGATGTGATGAGAATGTGTATCTTTTACTGACCCGATAGAGCCATGCGTTGATCCTAGTTCATTACTTTGACAGCAGTGGGGGTGGGGATATGACACAGATAATCCTGAGGAGGCTTTTAACCTGGTTTTGGTCTTAGGGAAGAAGTCCATGAATGGGCCTCCACAATACTGATGCGGTCGGGGTGGGGGGTGCCAACCCCCTGAAAATGTCTATAGAATTTTGTTTGCATGTACATTTTCCTGGGAAGAGTTTCCATAGCTTTAAATAATTTTTCAAGGGTATCTGTCTATTCTCCCTAGACCATTAAGGATCACTGAATTCTTTTTCATAGAATGTTGTATCCCACACAAATCTATTTGGAAGGCTAGACCCTCCTTAGTCTCTGTATTTCTTGTCTCTTTTTAAATTTGTTTTATAGAATTCTTTGTGTAGCATGGTTTCAGATACGCTGTTAGTCTTGCCAGTTTTTCCTAGTTTATCTGGTCCCTCTAAGATTGTGTCCCCCCTGCCCCCAAACCATGTACAAGTTAAACTCCAGGAATCATCTAACCAAGAGTGTGTGACATCTCTCTTTAATTTGACTTGAGACTTCTCATAGTTCTTCCTAAAAGTGCACTTCTTTGGAAACCATAGTGTGCTGGACAGTACTATCAATTTGGAATGCCATGTTGCATACTAAAAAAAAAGAAGAAAAATTAACATTTAAAGGGAATTGTTGGTATATGTAACAAGGCACAGGCCTAGGGGTGGTACTGCCTTCAGGTGAGGCTTGATCCAGAGGCTCAGACCACTTTGACCAAGCACCCAGTTTCTTGTTCTGTCTTCTCATAGTCAGGGGTCTCAAGTCTTTTTCACATGTACCATGCTGAGCCCCATCTTCCACCATCCTGAATTCTTTGTATTGGTTTTTGGATCATGTATGCAGGACCTGATATTTATTACTATGAAGTACCTTGTCAGACCATAGTCCTGATTGTACCATCTCCCACTTTGTCTCCGCGTCCAGCTTAGGGTCATCTTCAAATCTGATCAGTGTGCCAGCAAAGTAATGATATTGAATTAGACAGGGTCAAGGCCAGAGCCACAGCATCCCCCCTGCCCCCCGATACTTCTGCCCGGATTGGTGTTACATACCTTTGAACGTGGATGAACATATCTCAAAGTGCATTCTGAAGGACCCCAGTCTGTAGGATGGTCCTCAAAAATGGACCCATATTATAATCAAATGTAGTTGGATATGCTACATATCTGCAATGCTTATATTAGAAATTCTGATGAAAGAAATTGTTAGAACTAGTTTTCCAACAGTATTTGACCATTAAATTCTCCTCCCCTGCCCTGCTATGTGACTCCTAATAGTAATAATCTGTAAACAAATATGCTAGAGAGCACAGTCTGACAAATGCTCATATGGATATTCCAGTTATCAGTTACTTGTTTTATCATCTGGCCTGGATTCTTCCATTGTTGACCACAAGGGTAAAATAGATGTTGTAAATGCCTTGCTGAAAACCAGTTGACCTTGCCCATCTATCACCCCTTCAGAAGAGAGACTATTTTCAACTGAACACTGTTTGTCTGGGACGGCTTTCAACCTAAATCTGCCAGGTGAAGCCTGAGTGCCTTGGATGGATGTTTTTTGGGTGTTTTGGTAAAAGCAGAATCCACAGGTACTTGAAGGTGCTCAGGGAAACCCAAAGCTGGGGTGGGCAGGGTGGAGGGGGAATCGTTCACAATAATAAGGGTGATTGGAAACAACAATAACAACAACTCGAAGCTACTGAACCTTTACTTTGTGCCAGGGATACCACTCAGTGCTTCTTATATAATACTTCGCTCTTTGCTCACAGGAACCGTACATATGAGTTGGGCGATACTGTTGTCCTCATTTTATGAATGAGGGACCTAAAGCGTCAGGAGCTTGAAGAGTTACTCAAGTGGACACAGCAAAGGAGACATGGAGCTGGGCGTCAGACCCATGTCGGTTTTTTTTTTTTCCACAATCATGTAGTTCATTAAATGCTGACTTTGATTATGGCACGGTATTTCGTGAAGCTGAAGACACAGTCCTTCCCCTTAAGGGACTGGGACTTTACTTGGGGGGGAGGTTTTTGGAGTTTAAGGCATAGAATACTTACTAGGCAAATAGAAGGAAATGCATGAAAATAGAACGCCAGATGCCGCATCGGTGGCCTGCTCAGACCTCCACAGCCGAATCTCTATGGCTTGCTTTTGGAAACCCACTTGCCCATGAATGTCTCCCTCCCATTCTTCCACATTATCTGTTGTCACAAATTCCCTTCTTAGTCTTCATCTTCCCCCTTGTCTCCTTGACCTCCACTTGTCCCCAGGGGAAACCACTAACCTCTTGGCCTCTTTAGTTTTCGGTCTGTGCGAATCCCCAGCTGACATTCACAGCACTTGGAGGTGACCTAGTTTGAATGAAATGCTGGCTTTTCAGTTATATCTTCAATAGGCTGAGTTGGCAGCTTGTCAGCAGGCTTATGTCACCTAATGACTGTGTCAATTCCCTTCTTGTCTGGCTTCCTGTTAGTAAATATCCTCAGGATGCTCTTGGAACCCAGAAGGTGTAGGAGGCCTGGTAAGAGAGCCAAAAAGAAAAGAGGAAAAAGAAAGGGGGAGAAAAGGAGAAAAGACTTGCCCTTCCTTGCAAAAAAAAAAAAAAAAAAAAAAAAAAAAAAATTACAAATACAAACGAAGTATACCAGAAAAAATAATTCCCTAAAACAGAGGGAGACTGAGGGGTGTCTCCCTATGGAACAATTTTTGCTCCAAGGAAGAACTTGTTTCTTTAATTTTTTTTTTCCGACCTGTTCTGATCTCATTTATCTCCACCTCCTGCCCACCCCGCCCCCCTCCACCCCCCCCCCCCCCCCAGGCTCTTCCTTCCTGTTTGGCACTTTTAAAATGGTATTACTTCTCTTCCACAATAGTGACCTGCTGGGAGTAATAGCAGAGACATTTCCTCTCCTGTGGCTCTAGTTGTCTTTTTAATAACAATCCCCACCCCACCCCCTTTCCCTCTGCTGCTCTTCATAAACATTTTCCTAAGGCTTGGTGGAAAAGCTTCAGGTGTGCCCGTTAGGTCTTGCAAAGGTTAGCCATATTGGCGTCTTGAGCCACCCCCCCCCCCCCTTCCACCACCCCCTGCCCGCTCTTTCCTGAGGACAGCAGCATCCAGATTTCTGCCCACTGCCCTCCTTTTGAACTGTAGCCTCAGGTTTGGATGGTGCACTCTCAGAGGTTTGGCTCTTATATTTGAGGTTAACAGTGATTCTGTGAGCTCATTCTCTTGGGAGTTGCTTTAGGGATTCTAGGCCTTTCCGGCCCTGCGAAGGTGGGTCAAGTATCTCAAGCAACATTGGAGGTGCTTGCCTGTCCAGCCTTGCCTGAGGCCAGACAAGGTCATCTTTGGAGGCCCGGGCAGCCCCATGGTTCTCTCCAAGGACTGCCTCTGCAGAAGGCAAAGTTCATGTTTGCACAAACCACCAGAACAGATGAATTGGATAGAGTTCTCAGTATGTCCCTTCTTCTCAAAACAGGGATTCATAATCCTGAAGTTTAGTTTCAAATGTTCTACCAAAACACCACTATTTTAGTGAATGTATCTCTCCCAGAGTTGAAAAGCCTAAGGTCACAATCCTTCAGCCCTTCCTTCCTTTGGCTAATTAGTTTATTCCTTAATTCATCCATTTGTTTCTTTATTTAATAAAGCATTTGTTGAACACTTCATTGCCAAGTGCTGGGTGAACAAAACAGAAAAGTTCCTGCCTTCGTGATGTTTATGGTGCCGTTGGAGAGACAGACAGTCATGTGTCTGAGCACTGAGAATCCTGCCATGCAGTGAATGGTGGGGTTGCCTGTACGGAGAAGCGATGGGAGACCTGGAGAGGGTTGCCAAGCCTGGCCCACCAGAGGCAGTGACCTGTGAGCCCAGATGGGAAGGATAAGGAGCAGCCGAGTAGAGGGTCCTTGGCAGAAATGAGTTTGCCACTTTCTAGAAACTGAGAGGAAGCCAGGGTGGCTGGAATGAAGAGGGAGGTAGAAAAATGAACTTAGAAGGGTAAGCAAGGCTCGGGTGTTGAAGTCTTAACGTTTTCAAAAAAGCATACAAAATGTGCACCTAACTCCATAGTCTTTAAAACACATACATAGAAACCTGGGATACAGTAAAACTCAGTAAACGTTAGCTATTTCAAAGACGTTTTAGGGGTGCCTGGCTGACTCATTCAGTTGAGCCTCCAACTTCAGCTCAGGTCATGACTTTGCGGTTCGTGGGTTTGAGCCCTGCGTCTGGCTTTGTGCTGACAGCTCAGAGCCTGGAGCCTGCTTTGGGTTCTGTGTATCTCTCTCTCTCTCTCTGTGCCCCTCCCCCACTCACCCCCTCTCTGTCTCTCAAAAATGAATAAACATTAAAAAAATGTTTTTTAATTACTATTCCAGGGGTCAGCTGGGTGGCTCAGTCGGTTAAGTGTCCGACTTCGGCTCAGGTCACGATCTCAAGGTTTATGGGTTCAACCCCCACCTCGGGCTCTGTGCTGACAGCTCAGAGCCTGGAACCTGCTTTGGATTCTGTGTCTCCCTCTCTCTCTCTGCCCCTCCCCTGCTCGCACTCTGTCATCTCCAGTGTGCAGGCACTATGCTAGGTGTGGGGGAGCTATGCAGGATCAGCCCACTCATTCCCCTGGGGAAGGAACCATCTAGCTGCAGAGTAGGGCTTCGGTAGACACAACTCCACTTTAAAATAGTTCAACCCGGGGCGCCTGGGTGGCTCAGTCGGTTAAGCGTCCGACTTCGGCTCAGGTCACGATCTCGCAGTATGTGAGTTCGAGCCCCGCGTCGGGCTCTGTGCTGACTGCTCAGAGCCTGGAGCCTGTTTCAGATTCTGTGTCTCCCTCTCTCTCTGACCCTCCCCCGTTCATGCTCTGTCTCTCTCTGTCTCAAAAATAAATAAACGTTAAAAAAAAATAATAATAAAATAGTTCAACCAGAGGAAGGGTCCTTGCCCCAAAGTGGGGCTTCAGAGAGAACATCCTAGAGGAAGTGATGGATCCTCTTCCTCTAGGATGGAAGGATCCTAGTCATACAGGATCTCAAGATGATAGTAAGAATTAGCCAAGGATATTGTATGACTCAAGAAGATAGTAGGACTCAAGAAGATAGTATGACTCAAGAAGATAGTATGACTCAAGAAGATAGTAAGAATTAGCCAAGGATAGGCAGGACTTTCCAGGAGGTAGGAAGAGTTAGCAAAGGCCTGGAGGGGGAAACAGTGTGGAAAGTGAGTGGGAACCACAAGCAGTTTGACCAGACAAGGGTGGAATGTACCACGGGGTGGGGGGGGCTGACGCTGCAGAATGAGACAGGGCTGGTGTGCCTTCCTGGGGAGTGTGGCGTGGAGTCCATGGGCCATCAGGCCACTGAACGACCTCTGGAAGGGCGTTCTGTGGTTGATTTGGGTTGGGTGGGGTAGTGACGTGCCATAGGAAGGTAGACTCAGGCGGCTGTTGCTCTTGTGTGGGTGAGAGGTATTGAGAGCAAAAGTAGGGCTGTGTAGTGGTTGGTCTAGAGAGGAGGGGGTGGGCGAGAGAGAAATTAGAAGGTGGTATGCAAAGGCTTTGGTGGAAAAGGCTCCATGGGGGACACATCCCAGGAGAGGCGGGCTTTCAGGGATGGTGGGACGCTGAGGACAAAGGTATTATTCAGTGATCTTGGCATTGCCTCTGCCTGCCCCCACACCCGATGTGTCCTGAGTGCTGAGTTTTGTTCAGGGACCAGGACATCCCCATGTGGATAAACATTTCCTTAAATAGAAACCATGTGGATTTGGGGGCTAACTTCTGGGTTGCTGATGTGTGCTTATGTGTGTGTTTATAAAAAGACAGTGATGTACAAAACTTGAGTCTTTTCAACCCTGGCAGGACCTTCGGGGGGAAGAGTGTCACCATGTCAACTGCTGGGCTTGTGAGAACCTGGGTCCCAGGAGGGAGGAGGGGGGATGAGAAAAAGGTATGTGGGCATCTGCCCGTACTCTGTGTATGACCAGTAGGGGACGGTTTCTGTTTGGAGTCTTTTTTGGGAAGGAATAGAAGGAGCAAAAAACCACTGCTCAGTCAGATCCATGAAATTGAAATAATTTTCATCCTGCAAATCTTCTGCCTGTGAGGCCTGCTCTGTGTGTCCCACCCTGGTGAGACTCTAAAGCTGATCCTGGAGCTGAAATGACCGGACAGAGTGAGCAGTGTGTATTGTGTGGTTATGATTTAATAAAGCATGTGTTGTTCCCCACTTGGCAACGCGGCCAAGTCGCTCTTCTAGCAGGTGGTGGGTAACTGGACCCAAGCCCCCTGATTGTCGCTCAGGAACTCCCTGGTCCAGCCTTTGATATCAGAACAAGAGGAGAAAACAGTGACATAGGACACTTCCTGTCCCAAAGGGGATGTGATACAGGACACCTGAAACAACAGGCAGAAGGAAAGCTTCACCAGAGCTGTTTTGGGGGAGCCCGCCACAGCCTGCCCTCCCCAAGTCCTCTAAGACCTGGTCAGCAGCGGGATTGGGCAACAGCTGTTGGCCCAGGGTTCAGCTCGATGGGTTATCGTGTGTTCCCGTGTGGGCAGGGCACACACTCGACACTGACCTCCCACCCCCTGCCCTTATGAAGGATATGATCCAGTGATGAAGTTGAATAAGCAGGCAGGCACTAAAAATTATCGTGATGAGGTTTAACATTTTTTTCTAGAGCACAGAGAAGTGTTGTGGGAGCCCAGATGATATGCTCCTGAACTGTCCTGGAAAAGTCAGGGAAGGCTTCCTGGAGGAAGAGGAATCTAGGCTGGGACTTGAAGGATGAATAGGAGTTGGACTACACACAGTTGCACAGGCTCCAAAGGTCTAGGTTGAAAAGAAAGTGGAAATTTAAGCTTAAGAATTTTATTTTATTTTATTTTATTTTATTTTATTTTATTTTATTTTGCTTTGTTTTATTTTATTTTATTTTATTTTATTTTATTTTATTTTATTTTATTTTATTTTATTTTATTTTATGTTTATGTTTATGTTTATTTATTTATTTATATTGAGAGAGAAAGAGTGTATGAGTCAGGGAGGGGCAGAGAGAGAGGGAGAGAAAGAGGATCCCAAGCAGTCCTCACACTGTCAGCACGGAGCCTGATGTGTGGGCCTCCATCCAACGAACCGAGAGATCATGACCTGAGCTGAAGTCAGACGCTTAACCGACCGAGCCACCCAGGCGCCGCAGATACCGTGACGTGTCTGTTCTCAAGTTCTCCTCCCCTAACAGTGGTGGATTTCTCAAATTCAGGAAATGTAACATTGGTACAATACTCTTTTCTCACAGTCCAGATTAAAATGGTTCTAACAGTTTTTAATTCGGATCAAGTCCAATCAAGGGCACATTTTGCATTAAGCTGTCATGGGTCTTTGGTGTCCTTTGATCAAGAATGGTTTTCCGGCCTTTCTCCTTCGGCATGAGCTGACATGTTTGAGGAGTCCAGGCCAGTCGCTTTACGGATGAGACAGCTTATTCACTGAAGCGTTACCAGTGATTGCACACCTCCCGTGTGCCAGGCACCGTGCTGGTGATAGGAAGATACCTTGAGCAAGGTGGGTGTGGCCATCTTCCTTCTGGAGCCCGTAGTCTAGTGAGAGAGCCTGACGATAAATAAGCAGGCTACACAAAAGTGACACATGCTGTGGGGCACTAAGAAGAGTTCCTGGTTGGACAGAGTCTGCTCTAACAAAACGGAGAAATAAAATAGGCCTGAGATAACAGAGGGGAGAGTGTTCCTTTTGATGGGTGACTGAAGAGGGCCTCTCTTTGAGGTGGTGATGTTTAAGATGAGAGCTGAAGGATGAGGAAGTGCCCATGAGGAGGCCTGTGTGGAGTGTTGGTGACAGCCTGACTGGCAGAGGGAACAGCATGTGCAAAGGCCTGGAAGTTGGGAAGTGTTGGGCTTGGCCGAGGAACTGGGAGAAGGGCATTTTGCCTGGGGGAAGCGGGGAAGGAGGCATGAGGTGAGTTGCTGCTGTGGGCAGGGGCTGGTGGGGCTTATTTTAGATGCGATGGGAAGTCCCTGGAAAGTTGATAGCGGGAGAGTCCTGAAATGAGATGTTCTTTATTTTATTAAGTTTATTTATTTATTTTTGAGAGAGAGGGAGTGCAAGTTGGGGAGGAGCAGAGAGAGAGGGAGGGAGAGAGGATCCCAAGCAGGCTCCACACTGTCAGTGCAGAGCCTGATGTGGGGCTCCAACCCACCAGCCTCCAAGATCATGACCTAAGCTGAAGTCGGACTCTTAACTGACTGAGCCACCCAGGCGTCTCGAGGTGTTCTTTAAAAAGTCCACCAGGGGCGCCTGGGTGGCTCAGTCGGTTGAGCGGCCGACTTCGGCTCAGGTCATGATCTCGCGGTCCGTGAGTTCGAGCCCCGCGTCGGGCTCTGTGCTGACAGCTCAGAGCCTGGAGCCTGTTTCGGATTCTGTGTCTCCCTCTCTCTGACCCTCCCCCATTCGTGCTCTGTCTCTCTCTGTCTCAAAAGTAAATAAACGTTAAAAAAAAAAAATAATAATAAAAAGTCCACCAGCTTCTGTCTGAACCACCGCCGAGGGTGGTGCCAGGCTGGAAGGAAATCACTTCCACGAGTTAATGAGGGTATTATACACACAGAGTATTGTTTGTAAGAACTTAGAGGTATCACAAGGGATGACTGAAATGTTTTATTTTTGTAATTGAAATTATACCCGAGTGATTTCTGAGGCATGGACTTGGCCTTTTGGAGAGATTGGTGGGGCCATGTCTTGTTTCCTTATTTGTTGTTGGTTTGTCAGTGATGAGAGCCAATGCTCTTAGGCTGTAGAAACAACGTAGTGGTCCCCTTGCCTCCCAGGCATCTTGTAATTTGGTCGTGGGCTGGCGTCTCTGGGGAAACCTGCCACCCTTGTCTATGGAGCTCCTGCCTCCCACCTGCTCCCCCCCATGCCCCTTCCCAGAGCCCACCCACGTTTGCTCAGTTGACCACCCTGGAACCAAAGCAAACCTTCAGAAGAAGCCCAACGTCAGGCCCAGCAAAGGCACCCACCTGTTCTTGGGCAGGCCCAGTGCAGCCAGGGGCCCTCTGTCAGTGTGCCACATGCCAGGGAGCCACAGGACCCGGCCACCAGCCCAAAGCTTCAGAACCAGACATGGAGAGAGAAGGATCCCCATTTGCGGATTATCATCTCAGGGTTTAACAGCACTGAAGTTAAAGTTACCTTTACCGTCAGCTCCAGCTTTATGCTGGTTGCCGTGTATTAATTCACAGACACGCGTCAATTTCTCTTCTGCCTGTCTTTTCTCTGGGCTGAGAACGGTGCTGGGAGCTGGGGGGAGGTCACTGAAGAACGAGCATGACTGGAATCTGGGGCTGGCTAGAACAGCTGTGAGGCAGCTCGCTGCAGGCAGGGCAGGGAGGGATCTATCAGCTGCAGAGCCTGCCCCCTGGCCTATCAGAGGCAGACCCCCCACCCCACCCCACCCCGCCCCCTGCAGCCACACTTAACTGTAGGAGTCCCGTCTCCAGTCTTGGGTCTTGGAACATTCCATGCTCCCCACCTCGTTAGAGTCTTGGCACCTGCTGTTCCCACTGCTAGAATACGTTTCCTGCCCCCACCCCCTCAACAGCCAACTACTACCCTAAGAAGCCTTCCTTTTCCAGCCACCCTGACTCTATCTGATAAATTTATTACATGCATGCACGGAACTGTTTCCTTCAGAGTACATAGTTCTGTTTTATTTATTTAGTTTTATTTTCAAAGTACTCCCTGCACCCATTGTGGGGCTCGAGCTCATGACCCCGAGAACAAGAGTTTTATGTGCTACCAACTGAGCCAGCCCGGCGCCCCCACAGTTCTGTTTTGAATAACGCATGCATATATGTATGTGATTATTTCATTAGAATTTATCTTCCCTACTTGCCTGTAAACTCTTGACAGTGGCAGGAACATGTCTTTGGTTGCTCATCACCTAACCCCACGGTAACCTGTGTTTAAGCGTTTAGTGGTTGGGTTCCCAGAGAACTGCTAGTTCCTGGTACTAGATGGAGGCTTGGGAAGTGTGTGCACGGTGGGTGTGTACATGGTGGGCAGCTCCTGAAGGCTACAGGATAGGGCTCTTCTCCTGCAGGCACAAGCTGAGCCGGTCTGTCGACACATCCTTTGCAGATGTGAAAGGATCCAGTAAGATGGAAATGAGAGAGGGCTGGGCAGGAGAGGATGTTTGCAGATACTAGGCATTTCCTGACCTTCTAAACAGCAAGAACCCAGGACACCTGAACCGGTGGCTCCCCATTTACCTTCAGAGTGGGCCACAAGGCACTTCGTTTCACTGATGTCTCTATTCCATCACCTTTTTACCTCTTGGCTACCAGTCTCTATAGTAGGATTTGCTAGAGAGGAGCAAGGGGCGTGCTTCATTTTTCTGCTCTATGCCAAGTCTCAGCCAGGGAGAGGAAGCTCTGTAATCAGATGTTTTCTCTCCTCTGCTCCTTTGTTAGGATACTGCTCTGAAAGAATGTCCCATTTCATTGAAGAGCTGAGCCAGCCTCAGCACGAGCCCTTATTTCAGTTGGATTGTATTTATTCCCAAATGGTGCTGGGCAAATACACTTCTGTGTCCCCACTTCCCTGGGATGTCCTGCCGAACAATATTTTGAATTAATACTTAGAATCTGTGTGGCAGCAGGTGAATAACCCAGGAATTGGGTAGAGATGTGGTCTTTATAATCTGGAAAAAGAGATCATTCTTGAGTACTCCCAAACTGGGCTTCAAGCATGAGTGCCCAACTAGCCCTTCTCCTTGACCATCTAATGAAAATAAAATACAACAGTGCCCAGTCTAGGTCAGACTGAACTGCCTACAAGGACTAGGGAGGTGGAGCTCTCCTGTAGTTGTAGAGTGTACTTCCTTGTTAGCTCTCTAGTCCTCACCACTACCTTTTGTCCTAAGATTACAATTGACTGCCAGTTTTGAAGGAACAGACTCCTTAGGTGGTCACACATCTTAGTTTCTATTTTGGTTGTTAGATGTTTGGGATGGGGACTATGGCGAACTAGCAAGATTGTGGCTGCTCTTGTGGTTATTCAAGAGGACGACTGCTTTTCAGTGGAGATTAGGGACCCTGTGTCACCAAGATAATTTGGGTTTTCAAGAGCAACTCGATATCTGGATTAATGTAAGATTTTCTAATTTTTTAAATATATTTTTTGAATGTTTACTTATTTTTGAAAGAGAGACAGAGCATGAGCAGGGGAGGGGCAAAGAGAGAGGGAGACACAGAATCCAAAGCAGACTCCAGGCTCTGAGCTGAGTCTGACACAGGGCTCAAATCCACGAACTGTGAGATCATGACCTGAGCTGAAGTCAGATGCTTAACCACCTGAGCCACCGAGGTGCCCTGTGGATTTTCTAATTTTTAAATGTTGACCGCAAACCCATGATGTGAAATATTCTTTGTGGGTCTCACAAAACTTATCTGGGAGTGACATTTTGCCCAAGAGTTAGCAGTCCCTGGGCCAGTGCAGGGTGAGTCATCAGAAAGGCGCCATTTCTTCAGATGGCAGAACACCAGCAAATGGTGTAGATGAGAGAAGGATTTAACCCCAAAAAGAGCTTCCAGGAAGCTGCATGGGGTGTTGGAGGGAGATGGGCTTTGGCCCATGGGGTCCCATGCGAGAGAGTGTGAATGGCCCAGTCAGCCCACCTCACGGAGTCTCACCTTTCCAAAGCATGAAATAGGAAGATGGCATTTGTTTCTTAGAGCCCATCAAGGTGGCCTTTGTAGTGCTCATTTGCTGTCACTCCATCAGGCCTCACCGTCAACATGATCAAACAGAACTGGTCATGGCGCTCAGGTCTTCTGATGGTTGTTCAACAGCCCCATGTTCCATCTCACCAGTTTGGGCTCAGCTTTCTTCCTTGACCTGTAGCCATTGTCTGGGTCCTACCCCACATCTGTCTCCTGTCTCTCTTGTATTCCTTCCCTCCTCTTTACCTCTCTTGCCATCATTGCCTTGAGGTACTTATTACCTTTAGCGGGATGATGGTAACTGTTACTATACCACTAGTCCTCCTTCCTCCCGAATCACTGGACACATGTCTCCAGCCCACCTTCCTGTGGTGTATCTCTGCTGGGGGCAGTGTTTAGCCCCCCGACCAGTTGATAGAGGTTCCCAAGCCTGGCCCATCACTTTCTTCATCTTCTCTCTTGCCAGCCTGTCCAGGCTCTTCTGCTGATACCCCTGCTTCCCTCCTCTCACCCACTGGCCCCTTTGCTCTCTTCCAGTTGCTCACGTCTGCCATGTTCTTTCCAGGATCCTGATACTTGGCATGTTGGTCTCCCTTCTCTTCACTCAGCCAACCCTTAAATGTTTGTGCCTCACATGACATTTCTCTAGTCTCCCCCCTTATTTGCCCATTGCACCCTAGACTTCTTGGCTTTTGCCCCAGTGGTAATGAATTATTTGTGTATAAATGTGTCCATCTCTAGCTTGCTTATTGGACTGAAGGGCTGGGAAGGCGGCACCACACCTGGCTCTTCTGTGTCTCCTGTTCACTGAATGACTGTAGACTCTTCCTACTTGAACTTCTGCAGAGAAATGGAATGACACAGTCCTCAGCTTGGATTGGCATCCTAACAATGTTTTGCTGGCAGCAGGATCGTGTGATTTCAAATGCAGAGTGTTTTCTGCCTACATTAAAGAAGTGGATGAAAAGCCGGCCAGTACGCCATGGGGCAGCAAGATGCCTTTTGGTCAGCTGATGTCAGAGTTTGGTGGCAGTGGCACTGGTGGCTGGGTGCATGGGGTCGCTGTTTCATGCACTCACTTTAGAGTCTTTAATTGCATGGGGTCTGGCATGGTCTGCCTTGTGTCACTTCTGTCTCTACCTCTATGGGCTGTGCCATGTTGTCATTTTATCTCTTTGTGTCTTAATCTCTTCAACTGTAAAGTGGGGCAGATAATAGTACCTATCTGGCAGCATCCCCGTCCTACCTTGTGTTAGCTGTGTTCCCCTTGGCCATGTAACCTCCCTGAGCTTGGGTTTCCCCTTTAGTAAAATGTGGGTGGTGATAGTAATACCCTCATCCCCGTTCATCCCCATTGTCGGGAGGATGAAATGAGGGAACGTGCAGGAAGTGCACTGCCCCACGCCTTGCATAGAGCACTGCTCAGTAAATGATTACTCCTTTTATGATTGTTATTAGTCTAGTGGTTGTTCTGGCACAAATTAGAGAGACCTGTTTCTGGTAATGCTTTTAGGGCCATGTGTGGGGAGAATTAGATGCTCCTGCATTGTTACTTGGGTTGCTGGTGGCAAGGGAGCGTTACATGGAAAGACCCATGGTCCACTACTTCTCTCTCCTGGCTCTAGCTCTTATTCTTAGGGCCCGTTTTTGACCTTGAACTAAGGTATTAGCAAGATAGCCTGTTTGTTGTGACTGGTGCAGCCTTGGACCATCTTTCACTTCCTGGGGGCAGCTTCCTCGACCATGCCATCAGAGATGCTTCTCCGTCCTCATTCCTTCTCCATCCCCCCCCCCCCCCCCCCCCCCAGTTTATTTCCATCATAGGATTTTCCCTGACTCATGACGTTATGTGTGGTTTGTTTTCTTCCTTCCTAGACTGGAAGTTCCACGAGGTCAGAGACTTTGTATGGTCCTCTTTGGGGAGAGCGGAAAAGAAAACCCTGCAGAGGACCTTGGATATACTTTAAAAGTTGAGGATTTTAATCTGGTGACAAGTCTGATTTGGAGGTTGGAAACGATCAGACACAGGAGGGCAGCTCTCTCTGTAACAGTGGAGTTTGACTCTGTCATGAATGGATTCTCTTAATTTCACACGGAACTTTCCATGTGTGTGGCCTGTCCATCTCCAAGGAGAACACAAAGCCTTCTCACCCCACTCTAAGCCGAGGATGTGTTTCTCCTTGGTCAGCTGGTGGCCTCCCAGAGCCCACTGGCCCAGCTGTACCCGGCTTGTCTCCGGATGACCTCGATCACGGTGGGTTCAGAACAGTAGTAGAAATAATAGCAACCGACATTCATCTGTGGAGCTTTTCCTGTGTGCCGGTAGCTCACTAAGTGCTCTTAGTGCCCCCGTTTTATGGAGGAAGAAACAAACTGAGGTTTGCAGAACACAAGTTATTAGTCTAAAATCATACAAGTAGCAGGGCCAATGTGCAAACCATGCCATCTGTTTTGAAAAGCATCGGCTTCGCTGTTGTGGTGCTGAACCGTGGAAGACTTTACATCACTCAGGTTTGGTTTGAGATCTGTTGTGGGCAGGTAGAGAGAGGGAGAAGGGCAAGGAAATGCTGTAGATTTATCTTGCTAATTTTACCAGGGCTTGAGCTAATATTAAAGTCATTTTGAGCCCTCCACTGACAAAGGCGGAAGAGAGATCCCAGTTCGATATTAAATATTTGCAATGGAAAATTCACAAAGCCTTTCTGAATGGAAGATATTTCCGAGTCATTCCCCTGGGACTAATTCAGCCAGTTGTTCCTTATGCGGCATGCTTCCTGTGGTTGCTTCACTCTTCTCAGAAATGAACATTCCTGACTTTGAAGTCCTGGGGTTATGCTGGGCTAGCGGCTGAACTCTGCCTCGGTTTCCCTGGCAATGAGTGAATAGAGGGGACAGGGCTGTGTATTGCATTTAATTGCCCGAGTTAAAATTCTCTGATATGTGAAAATTACATTAAGGCCGGCGCCTTGGGTCACGGAGGTAGGATAATATCACAATCATAATAACCGTAGTAGCAGATGCTGCGTGAGGATTGCCGTGTGCCGTACTGAGTGCTCAGCACTTCACATGTCCTCGCTCTTTGAGTCCTAACAAATGCCCCGTAGTCAAGGTCCTATTAACCCTCTTTTATAGACTAAGGATCAGCATCACAGAGGTTAAGTTCTGGGCCCCGCTGGCACGAGGCAGAGTCGAGACAAGAAGCCAGGACGGCTTGACTCAGAGCTTCCATGCTGTCACTCATGATGCTGTGTGCCACAGAACTTCGAAGTGGTCGATGGAGGAGCTAGAGATCATTCCAGACACCTGGCTATGGTGGGCCGGAATTGCCAGCACTGAGGGTGGAGGATGTCCATGTCTGCTTTGGCTGCCCTGTCACCTGCTGCATTCCTGGTGATCTCGGTCTGCTATACATCCAAGCAGGCGAGGAACCAGAGTGGCTGCTCATTTTCAGTTTGGAGACACGCACCGTGAGCCCTTCAGGGGAGAAAGCCCTGGAGTGTGGGAAGTAGCAGTGTCCTTTCCTTCCTCACGGCCATGTCGCCTGAATTAGCGGGAGCTCCGGTTTCCGAAGAGGTAACCTCCGGGAGGGAAACTCAAGGAGGACAGGGACTTTGTGAATGTTGTTCGGTGCTGTGTTCCCAGGACTCAGAATAGCACCTGGCACGCTGTGAGGTGTGTTACACATTTGCTGAATCTTCACTCCTACCTGGCCCCCTGCTTCTGCTGTCGACCTCTGCTGTATGTCTCCCCTTCAGCTAGAGCTTCTCATATGCTTTTGCACAAAATGCCGTTCCGTCTGCATAACGTGGTGTTCCCTACTCTTTGCCTGCTGAATTCCTTCTCCTACTCGGGTCTCAGCTTCAATGTCACCCCTTTTGATGGGCTTTCCCAGATCTCCATGTAGCCCTGCCCCCACGGCCACATGGTGTCCCTTTGCTCAACGCTCTCTAACACCCTGTACTCTTTCTTTAAGGTATGTGTCCCAGTCTATACTTATACATAAATGAGTGGAACCGTTCAGTGTCTGACCTCTTAGTAAACTCTTAGCTCCACAAGGGCAGAGAACCTGTCTGTTTTGTTCATTCTTGTAACTCCCTGGGTTTAGCGGGTGGTCGCTAACATTTGTGAATGAATGAGTGTGTTCTTTGCTCTCCCCGCTGGTAGCAGATTCCTCCAGAGTGATAGGTTCCAGTGTAGTTAATATTTATAACTGGATGAAGAGTTTTCTCCCCACCCTGACCTTCACAACCACAGCATTAGCATAACTCAGACTCACTGCATCACTGAAGGGAGTGGTTTATTTTCCCTTTGGATTTGAGGACACTTGGCTCACGGAAAGCTCTTGTCTGCCTTCACCATAGTTACCTGTCCCCATGCCAGAGGGTCATGGCTATTTCCTGAATATCTTAGGGTTCTTGAGAGTCATACAGAAAGAGTCTTAGTTCTCAACCATCTATTTTATGGGCAAGGGGAAGAAAGGCACGTCTGTGGACCCACCTGTCTGTCTATCTGTCTCTCTCTCTCCCATTCCTTTCCCTGCCTCATGGTATCATGTTGGCATTGAAATGAATGAATCATTCACTAGGGAAAATAGGAAAAGTTGGGAAAAATCAAAACCAATGATACTTTCCATCAAGGAAAAGCTGGGTTACTGCAGTCTGGGGGTGAGCAGAGAGCTCTTGTGTCTGAGGCCAGAGCTGGAGGGAAGCCTCCGGATAAAACATTTTGCAGGCTGTGAACTGTCGCTGGGCTCCAGTACCCTTGACCTCTCTCACAGGTGGCCACTTTGAAGGGTAAGGCATACAGGAGAGACAAGAAATTCTGCTTGGGCCCTTCTGGTCTTTCTCTTTCCTTCATTCCCCTTTCTCGTTATTGACGAATGCAGCTTGGGCTTGTCCTCACTCAGCCCCTTCCTCATCACTGTTGGCTTTCGGCTCGCCCGCCTGACATCCTGTGGACGCTGCAGTTCAGACAAACAGCAAGATCATCAAAGAGAAGAGCATGAATGAAAAACTGCTTTATGACATGCCTTCAAAGTGTCTTTTTAGAAGTTCAAAGGATGTGGAGAGGAGGCAGGGGAATCAAAGACGATGGGGGAGAGCAATGAACTCTCCAAGGGATCGTTGGGTTTTTCATTGTATATTTTCTGTGACGCTTGTGATGTAAAAATCAAAAGTAATCTCAGCCCTCAAGGGCTCTGTGTGTGTGTGTGTGTGTGTGTGTGTGTGTACATCTGATGCAAAGAAGGAGAAAACTCACCTTGCTGGTGGACGGTTTTACCCTGGCCTTCTAAGTCCTATGTTAGCATCTGCATTTCCTGTTGGGATCTCGATTGAATATTTTGACCTGGGAAGGCTGTGTCCAGAGATGGAGCTTGAATGCTGCTTATGTGGTTCGATGGAGATGAATAATTTAGTCTCTGCAGAAATCCCCCGTTACCTTTTCCATTTAAAGACGAGCTAGAGTCTGGTTGTAGCAGTGGATGTGCAGAGCTCAGAAAAGATCTGGCGTAGATCATAAGATCCCAGAGCTTCCCTTCTGACAGATAGAACCAAGATTCCACTTGAGGCTGGAGCCGGACCTAATGGATACACTTGTAGGAGCACCACTGATGCTTTGATACTTTCAAATGCCTTGTGCCCAATAGACCCAGAATGTTTTGGCAACTAACATAGTACCTGGCCCATGGAGGATGCTTGAATGAAATGCATGAATGACGGAAAAAATGAACAGCTTTGTTTTGTAAGCCTAGAGAAGATTCTTTCACGGGAATGTTTCCTATTGTCCTTGGGCCGTTCAGGCCCAGTATACAAGGATAGTCCTGAGCATGAACTTTGAATTGCCGTTGGTCAAGTCTGCAAGGGATTTCAGCTGGAAGGGACAGATAGCCCAACTCAAACTGGATTGCGATAGAAGGAATTTTGTTGAATACAATTATTGAAAACTACAAAGGTAGATTTGACCCTGGCTTGATTGATAAAATGAAATGAATGTGTCCCTGTATAGTTCACACAGTACAACAACCCTAACACTTAATGTGATGGTGTTTGGAGGTGGGGCCTTTGGGACATGATTACATCATGAGGGTGAAGCCCTCCTGAGTGGGATTAGTACTGTTACCAAGGAGGCCCCAGGGGACTCCCTGGTCCCTTCTGCCCTGGGAGGACACAGCGAGAAGATAGCCGGCAGACCAGGAAGTGCTTACCAGACACAGAATTTACCAGCACCTTGCTCTTGGACTCTCCAGCCTTCAGAGCTGTGAGAAGTAAATGTCTGTTAGTTACATGCTACTAAGTCTGTGGTATTTTTGTTACAGCAGCCCAAATGGACTAAGGCAGCTGATTGAAGGGCTCTGACAACGTCCTTAGGACTCTGTTTTACCCTCTTCATCTCTTACCTCTGCTTTGTGTGTGTTAGCTCTCTGCTTTCCCCCAGCCTCTCCCCGAGGGTGCCAGGCCCCAGGAAGTATTGTTTCACAGCTAAAAATATAGTCTCTGGAGCCAGAAGCACGCTTAATTTGAATCCCCAATCTGTAGCTTAATAGTTTGTTCAACCTTAGACTTGTTTCTTTTTTTTTTTTTTTTTTTAATGTTTATTTACTTTTGAGACAGAGAGAGACAGAGCAGATGCTTAACTGACTGAGCCACGCAGGCGCCCCAAGACTTGTTTCTTAACATCTCTGTGCCTCGTTGTCTATGTCTTTACATTGGCTATGATGATGGTGATGGTGATAGTCATAGCTAAAATATACTGAGCACTTGCATGTGCCTGGTGTTCTAAAGACTGCACATAGATAAATTGACTAGTCTTTGCAACAACCTATGAGGTAGGTACTATTTTGGTCCCATGATACAGATGAGGAAACTGAGGTATAAGAAGTTTAAATAACTTGCCAGAATTCAAATGCCATCTCATATAATAAATAGAACTGGCAACTCCTGGGACTCATGTGGGAATTAAATGAGATAATAATTGTGTGTGTGTGTACACACACTCACACACACACATATACACACGTGCTTAGTAAGTCCTTGGCACATAGGATTTAAAAACTTAAAAAAGAAAAACAGCTGCCAGCAACTTTTGGTCTCTATGCTATGCTCTTAGTAACCTCAGCAGAGAATGATTGTCTCTTCTAAGAGTGCCACAAAACTCTCAGAACTGGGTCTTGTTGACTCTTTTGGGGTCACATATCCACTGTTGAACCAGCTGTTATGGCCAAGAGATTGCGATGTTCTGACAAGCGAAGCTGGTTCATATATGCCTCCCCTCGGACTGAGGGTGGAGTCAGGACTACCTGGATCACATCATCTGAAAAGTGAAGGAGAGTTGTTTCTTCAGATCAGAATAGTAGGGTTACTCGCAGCGGATAGAGAAACTACACACAGTGTCCACACTGGCAATAGAGGCTGGATTTCTTTGGGAGAAGAGTGTTGTGGCTGATAAACGAAATGAGAAGGTGGTCTGAGACTCCCTCCCCCCCAAGTCCTGTTGAATCCTTTAGCATGGAGTAGTAAGGGAAGAGGGATGAATAGGCTTGGAAAGAATCACCATTTTATTTACTTATTTATTTATTTAGAGAGTTCGAGTCGGGGAGGGGCAGAAAGAGGGAGAGAGAGAATCCCAAGCAGGCTCCACACTGTCAGCATAGAGCCCAACGTGGGACTCGATTTCACAAATTGTGAGATCATGACCTGGGCTGAAATCGAGAGTCAGATGCTTAACTGGCTGAGTTACCCAAGCACTCCAAGAGTCACCATTTTTAAGGCTCAACTCACTGTATTGTTTAGGGCAGCACTCAGAGAGGTTAAGTCAGGAAGTCAAGTGCTAGTTCATCTGGATCTACAGGAAGGTAAATAGGACATAATTACCCAGATGGCATGTGGGCAGGCCTTGAGGCCACCTTGTGAGAAGTGCTGGGCAAGCATTCGCAACCACTAATGATGCCCCTTAAGGCCCTGGTGCTGCTTAGAGATGGCGCCACCAGCCATTCCCAAGGTCCCATTCCCATGGTCCTGGGTGAGTCAGGCCATGCTGTTGCAGCAGGGCCCCTGCCTGATTCACCCAGTCCCACTTCCTCTACTTCCTGGTGGTCCCCACCCACACAACCACCACACCCAGGTTAGCCCTGACCAGTGGGACCAAAATTAGCATCTGAGGCAAAAATGGGAATCTTGGGCCAAGGTCTTGTGGGTGGTAGATGAATTACAAAGGGGCCCAGAGGCACAGATACCAGTTTACCAGTTTATGTTTAGGTCTCGACCATGTTCCACTTACTGGGCCATCTCTTGTTGGAGGAGACCTAAAAACATTTCCTTGAGTGGCCAAGTCTGAGGAGCTAACTTCAGTCAACCATCTCAGGGTTAGCCTGGCAATGTGAGTATGTAGTGGGGACCATCGCCATAAAAATAACTTGATGATAGAAACTCAGCTCTTTGTCACAACTGTTTATCATATGTGTATATGGGTCTAGACAATTTTGTATATTATTGGCCATGCTGGTTCTTCCAAAGACTCCTACCCTGCATTCTTCTGTGCATTGATGGCCTTGCTTAAGACTTCATTGAAGAATGAGACCGTCAACTTGACAACCCTCCTTCTCCCTCTGTTCTTTGCTGAGGCTCCAGAACCGCCTCCTTCTGCAAACTGTGGGTATCTTATCCACAATTTTTTCCTTCTATCTCTCCCTGCTATATTATTGATTTATCTTTTCTGATTCCTTTCTTTAAACCTATGTTGAAATGACTCATTCTGCAAATAAGCACCTTCCCTCACTCTCCACAATGCCTGTAGCTATACCCTTTCTACCAAATGTCTTGAAAGAGAAGTTTGTTTATTATCCCCACTTCTCAACAGCTGTTACAATCTGTTTCCATTTCTTTCTTTTTTTTTTTTTTAATTTTTTTAAACGTTTATTTATTTTTGAGACAGAGAGAGACAGAGCATGAACGGGGGAGGGGCAGAGAGAGAGGGAGACACAGAATTGGAAGCAGGCTCCAGGCTCTGAGCCATCAGCCCAGAGCCCGACACGGGGCTCGAACTCACGGACTGTGAGATCGTGACCTGAGCTGAAGTCTGACGCTTAACCGACTGAGCCTCCCAGGCGCCCCAATCTGTTTCCATTTCTACCACATCACTGAAATTGCCCTTCTAGGCTTACAACAACTTGAAGCCCTCCAAATGTTTTAAATAGTTCATCCCTATCAGTAAAAAAAGAAATTGAATATGTGTCTCAAGGTATGAATATTCATTTGTAAATTACAGACATATGTTAGTATGTAAATATATACACTTACATAAAACATAAATCAATACAAATGATGATTTAAATGAAGAAGGTCAAATATTTTCCCTAAGACGACAGTCTCCTGCATGTTTGGGTCTCATTATGGATCCAATATATTTCATTTCATTTTGTTGACAATTTTATTGAGATATAATACAATGAAATCAGTTTTAAATGTACACATCACAAAAATTCAATGAGTTTAGACAGTTGTATAAAGTCTTACAACCACTACCCCAGTCATAATATAAAACATTTATATCATCTCAGAAAGATTACCCATTCCTCTTTGTTAATCCTTTACCCCTGGCAACCAGTAGCCTGCTTTTTTTTTTTTTTTTAATTTTGTATGTTTATTTATTTTTGAGGGAGAGAGAGAGAGAGAGAGAGAGAACGAGCGAGGGAAGGGCAGAGAGAGAGGGAGACACGGGATCTAAAGTAGGCTCCAGGCTCCAAGCGGTCAGCACAGAGCCCAACGTGCAGCTCGAACCCATGAACTGTGAGATCATGACCTGAGCCAAAGTTGGATGCTTAACCAACTGATCCACCCAGGCACCCCAAGATTTTATTTTTTATTTTTATTTATTTAAAAAAAAATTTTTTTTTAACGTTTATTTATTTTTGAGACAGAGAGAGACAGAGCATGAACGGGGGAGGGTCAGAGAGAGAGGGAGACACAGAATCTGAAACAGGCTCCAGGCTCTGAGCTATCAGCACAGAGCCCGACGCGGGGCTCGAACTCACGGAGTGCAAGATCATGACCTGAGCCGAAGTCGGCTGCTCAACCGACTGAGCCACCCAGGCGCCCCCAAGATTTTATTTTTTAAAGTAATCTCTGTGTTCAATGTTGGGCTTGAACCCAGAACCCCAAATTCAAGAGTTGTATGCTCTACTAACCGAGCCAGCTAGGCACCCGTAAATATATGTTTAATCTGCCATCTTGCTATTTGTTTTTATTTGTTCCATTTTTTTGTTGTTGTGTTTTTGGTCTTTCTGCATTTTTTTGGATTAAGTGTATATTTTATGATTTTTCATCAACCTTATGGAGGTGTAATTTACATACCATAAAATTAACCATTTCAGGTATACAGTTGAGTGATTTTTAGTAAATTTAGAGTTGTGCATCCCTCACCACAATCTAGTTTTAGAATATTTGACACCGCAGAGGGATCCTTTGTGCCCGTTTGCAGTAAATATAATTCCTTTTTTAAAAAAAAAATTTTAATGTTTATTTACTTTTGACAGAGACAGAGCATGAGCCGGGGAGGGGCAGAGAGAGAGGGAGACACAGAATCTGAAGCAGGCTCCAGGCCTTGAGCTGTCAGCACAGAGCCCGACGCGGGGCTCGAACTCACGGACCATGAGATCATGACCTGAGCCGAAGTCGGATGCTCAACCGACTGAGCCACCCAGGCACCCCCCCCCCCTTTTTTTTTTAAATCTCCTTTAGTGGTTTAATCAGCTGTATCTCTTTTAATTTTCTGAGAAGTACCTGTAGGGTTTACTGTATACACCTTTAACTACATCTTTTCCCTCCTTTTGTTACTGTTAGTCATTTGTTTCTCTCTGTGACATGAACCCCTCAAAGCATTCTTGCTATTTGTCTTTTGAAAAGTCACTTCTCTTTTAAGGAGATTTTTTTAAAGTTTTAATTTAAATTCCAACCAGTTAACATACAGTGTGACATTAGTTTCAGGTGTACGATATAGTGATTCAACAATTCCATACATCGGGATGCCTGACTGGCTCAGTCACTTAAGTGTCCGACTCTTGGTTTCGGCTCAGGTTTGATCTCACTGTTTTGTGAGTTTGAGCCCCTCTTCAGGCTCTGCTGGCAGTGTGGGGCCCCCTTGGGATTCTCTCTCTCTCTCTCTCTCTCTCTCTCTCTCTCTCTGCCCCTCCCCTACTTGCACTCTCTCTCAAAGTATGTAAATAAACTTTAAAAAAAGTTCCATACCTCACCTCGCGCTCATCACAAGTGCAGTCCTTAATCCTATCACCTATTTCAGCCATGCCCCACCCACCTCCCCTATGGGAGAACCAACAGTTTGTTCTCTGTAGTTAAGAATCTATCTTTTGGTTTGTCTCTCTCTCTCTCTCTCTTTTTTTCCCTTTGCTCATTTGATTTGTTTTCAAAATTCTGCCTATTGGAGATTTTTAAAGTAAGAAAAAAGTGTATTTACCCACATTCTTTTTATGCCTGGTGTCCTCCATTCCTTTGTGTAGACCTCACATTACCCTTTCCTATCATCAGCCTTCAGTCTGAAAGACTTCCTTTAACATTTCTCATGGTGGTGGTCTGTTTATGATGATTCTTTTCAATTCTGTGTTCAAAAATGCCTTTACTTCACCTTTGCTTTTGCGAAAATACTTTTGCTGGGTATACAGTTCTGGGTTTAGAGTTTTGTTTTCTTTTAGCACTTTAGAGGCTGGGTTGCATTGGTTTTGACACAAAGTCCTCTATCAGTCTTTATTCCTCTTTGTCTTTTTCCCCTGACTATTAAATGTTTTTTCTTTTTGTCACTAGCTACAAACACTGTGGTTATGCTATGCCTTGGTATAATCTCTGTGTTTCTTCTGTTTGAGATTTGCTGCGTTTATTGCATCTGTAGGTTTATAGATTTCATCCAATTTGGAAATCTTTCAGCTTTTATTTCTTCAAATATATATATATATATATATATATTTTATTATTATTTTATATTACTGCTAGGCTCCGTTCCTAACATGGGGCTTGAACTCATGACCCTGAGATCAAGAGTTGCATGTTCCACTGACTGAGCCAGCCAGGAACCCCTCTGCAAATACATTTTTATGCCCCTACTCCTGACTTATTTTTTCTTGGACTCCAATGACAAATGTATTTGCCTGCTTTATGTTATTTGACAGCTCACTGATGCTCTGTTCATTTTTTTCCAGTGGTTTTTTTTTTTTTTTTTCCCCCTGTCCGTGTTTCACTTTGGCTGGTTTCTATTGCTATGTCTTTAAATTCATGATTTTATTCCCTGCAATGTCTAATGTATTCCTTAATTCCATCCAGTTTATTTTACATCTCAGACATTGTATTTTTAGTCTCTAGAAATCAGACTTACAACTTTTCCTGTCTTTCATGTTTCTCCTTAACATGTTCATGCTTTCCTTTAACTTTCTGGAACTTACATAGTTAGAGTACTGTTTTAATATTTTTGTATGCTCTTTCTTTCTTTCTTTCTTTCCTTCTTTCCTTCTTTCTTTCTTTTTTTAATGTTTACTTGTTTATTTTGAGAGCAAAAGAGAGACAGTGTGAGAGAGAGAGAATCCCAAGTAGGCTCCGTGCTGTCAGCACAGAGGCCAACGCAGGGCTCCATCCCACAACCCATGAGATCATGACCTGAGCTGAAATCGAAAACTGGGCGCTCAACCGACTGAGCCCCCCAGGTGCTCCTATATGCTTTTACTCTATCATCTGTGACTTTTCTGGGTCTACTCCTCATGATTAATTTTTTTTCCCTTTGTCATTATGAGGTATATTTTCACTTCTTTGCATGACTAGTCATTTTTTATTTGATTCCAGATATTGTGCATGTAACAGTGTTGAGTGTTGGAGTTCTTTGTGTTCCTGTAAATATTGTTGGGCTTTGTTGCTCTGGAATGCAGTTCAGGTCCTTGGAATTAGTTTGATTCTTTTGAGGCTTGTTTATCAGCTTTGTTCAGGTGAGTCCAGGAGACTTGCTTTAGTGTAAGCCAGGGGCTGGCAAACTGTGGCCCACAGGCCAGCTGCCTGTTTGGGGAAATAAAATTTTATTGGAACACAGCCACACACGTTTGTTTACGTATTGTCGGTGGCTGCTTTTGTGTTCTAGCTGCAGCACTGAGTAGTTGTGGCAGAGGCTGTAAGCCCTGCTTACAAACCCAAACTATTCAGTGTCGGATCCTTTGAGAAAGAGTTGGCTAATATCTATTTTTAGCTAATTTGGGCTCATTATTGAAGCAGTAACCATGCTCCTGAGGACCTTCCTGATGTTCCATGTATTAGGATGTCTTTCCAGTTTCCCTGGTTGGATGATCGGCTACTCTTGGCCCTGTATGAGCTCCTGGGGTTATTCCACCTCCCTCGTTGTCCCTCCCTGCGTCGTGGTCTGGAAACTCTGAGCAGTAACCTGTGGCACTCTTAGGGTTTACCTCGCTTGCTTACCTTCCTTTAAAGGATCATCATCTTGTGCTGTCTGTTGTCCAATGTCTTCCAATGTCTTTTTTTTTTTTTTTTTAATGTTTATTTTTGAGAGAAAGAGAGAGCATGAGCAGGGGAGGAACAGAGAGAGAGGGAGACACAGAATCCAAAGCAGGCTCCAGGCTCTCAGCTGTCAGCACAGAGTCCGACATGGGGCTCGAACTCATGAACCGTGAGATCATGACCTGAGCCAAAGTCGGACACTTAACCGACTAAGCCACCCAGGTGCCCCTGTTGTCCAGTGTCTTAAATGTCTCATAAATTTTGT
Organism: Panthera pardus; assembly: GCF_024362965.1. NCBI lineage: Eukaryota > Metazoa > Chordata > Mammalia > Carnivora > Felidae > Panthera > Panthera pardus. Next base: position 120,642,078 of record NW_026526765.1, on the reverse strand, counting down.
GTGTTTTTCTGGTTGCCTAAGGTAGGATATTAAGTTTGTCTCTCTTGGTCCATCATGGCCAGAAGCTGTCATCCATTAACTTTTTCAACTTTTCTCCCCCGATTACATAAGTAATGTGTTTCTAGCCTGCTAGTTTCCCTGAAGTACTGCCTCTGACTTGCCCATCCTGACTTTTTATAATTATTATACTTTTTCCACAATAATTTCTCCTCCTCCTCCTCTTCCTCCCCCTGCAACTCCTTCTTTTCTTCCTCTTCCTCCCCCTCCCCCTCCTCCCCCTCCCCTTTGTCCCCCTCCTCCTTCATCTTTTTTTGGTATTTTCTTTTTAAATTAATTTTGAGACAGAGAGAGAAAGCATGCATGCATGATCAGGGGAGGGGCAGGAGGGGGGAGGGGCAGAGAGAGAGGGAGAGAGAGAATCCTAAGCAGGCCCCTCATTGTCAGCTCAGAGCGCCACACAGGGCTTGAAACCCACAGACTGTGAGATCATGACCTGAGTCGAAATCAAGAGCCAAACACTCAACCAACTGAGCCACCCAAGTGCCCCCACAATAATATCTTCTTCATCTGTGGTCTGTTTCTTCTGCTTTTCTTTGCTGGCTCTCCCTCTTTCTCCTGCCTTAAAGATTAGGGTAGCTGGTAGTGCTCATTTTCTCCATCTTCCCGCAACTTTAGCCACTATCTGGATGGGGAGGCAATAAATACTTAGGGATCCAAAGTACAGCTTGGAGTTGTTCAGGCCTGGGTAGAAAACTCAGTTTGACCATTTATTTGAATGTGTGGAAACTCAAGAATTATAAGAATAATTTCTTTTTTTTTTTTTAATGTTTATTTATTTAAATTTTATTTCTTTTAATGTTTATTTATTTTTGACAGAGAGAGAGACAGAGCATGAGCAGGCAAGGGGCAGAGAGAGAGGGAGCCACAGAATCCGAAGCAGGCTCCAGGCTCCGAGCTGTCAGCACAGAGCCCGACACGAGGCTCGAACTCACAGACCGCGAGATCATGACCTGAGCCAAAGTCAGACGCTCAACCGACTGAGCTACCCAGGCGCCCCATGTTTTTTTTTTATTTTTGAGAGAGAGAGAGCGTGAGTGGTGAAAGGGGAGAGAAAGAGGGACAGAGGATCTGATGTGGGCTCTGTGCTGACAGCAGCGAGCTCGATGTGGGGCTTCAACTAATGAACCCAACTGTGAGATCATGACCTGAGCCAAAGTCAGATGCTCAACCAACTGAGCTACCCAGGCACCCCAATAAGAAAAATTTCCAAAATTTTTGGGGGGTCTTCTTAATATTTATCTGGTGATGTGCTAAGTACTTGATACATATCGTCTTTAGTCCTCCACAACAGTACTATGAGGCAGATATTTTTGTTACACCCATTTTATAAAGGTGGAAACTGAGGTTACAAGAACGTAAGCCACTTTTCCCTATTAGACAAGTCAGATTTAGGGCCCAGGTCAGGCTGACCAGACTAGACTGACCAGCTGCCCTGTTTTCCCTGAGATTTTTCTTGTGTTAGCACTGAAAGTCCTGCTTACTAGGAAACCCCTCAGTCCTGGGCAAACCAGCCCTGTTGGCCTCTTCTCTCTACTCGCTTAGTACTTTATGCATAGTTTATTTATTTATTTATTTATTTATTATTTTTTTTTAACGTTTATTTATTTTTGAGACAGAGAGAGACAAAACATGAACGGGGGAGGGGCAGAGAGAGAGGGAGACACAGAATCGGAAGCAGGCTCCAGGCTCTGAGTCATCAGCCCAGAGCCCGATGCGGGGCTCGAACTCCGGACCGCGAGATCATGACCTGAGCCAAAGTCGGACGCTCAACCGACTGAGCCACCCAGGCGCCCCACTTTATGCATAGTTTAAACTCTCAATGCAGGTTAACCATTTTATATGGTGCCTGACACACGGTAAGTGCTGAAAAGTAGGACCTGTCAGTACTGGTCCTATTTCTAACCCTTCTGAATGTGTCATAGCTGACGTTTGTTATTCTGTTGTCTTCCTAACATCTGAGCAACAATGTTGTGTATAGGACATCTCCTGCCGTGGGAGGGAGGACCCATTTCATACTCCAGAGGAGGCCCGTGGCAGAGGCTTACCTCCAATCCCATCCCCATCCTGGCAGCTAGAGCACAGGCCTGTGGCCCAAGCCGGACCAGAAGCAGGGCCTGTGCAGAATCCCTCCTTGTGCAGGTGGTCGTGGTGGACATATCCAGGCTTCTTGGGGGCGGCAGCCGTGTTCTAGAAGCAGAAGGCTGGGGCAGAGAGTGAATTTGGTACTGCTCCTGGCTGCACAGGTGTTGACCATGGTTCTCTGGCTGGTAGAGAAAATCTGTGAATTGTCAGATTCCCTTTAGTGAGTTCCTTATCTGCTTGAGTTTGCCAGACTTGCTTTCTTCTCTCTGCAACTGAGAATGCGGATTGATATATATACCATCTGGATGTTGTGGGCACTTCAGACTTAATGGGTCCCAAAGAGGACTCATTACCTTCCTTCAGATACCTATATCATCTTACTCTGAATCTCAAACACTGTTCCTCACTATTTACTAGAGTTGTGTAATTTCAAGTCAGAGAGTCCTTTTTAATTTCCTTTTCCTGTACCCCCAGCCCTGTGGCGTTTACCAAACAAGGGTCTGCCTCCTCTGGTGTTGCTCACAGGCTTCTCTGCCACTCCCTTCCCCAGGTTCTGTTGTGTTTTGCCTTGATCACAGACAGCCTCAGATCCCATCTTTTTTCCTGCTGTTCTCCGGGCAGAAAGCAGAGGACGGCCAACGTACTTTCTAAGGCCTCAAATGAGGGCAAAGCAGAAGAGAAATGGAGGTAGATGAAGGCAGATCCAAACCCATGAAATTCATGCCTTGGTTGGGAGAGAAAAGAAACTTGTTTTAAAGGTTTGAAGGGAGAAAGATTACAAAATGCCATTGATCCTCATTATTCATAGATTCTATAGTTATAATTTTGCCTACTTGCTAAAATTTATTTATAACCTGAAAATCGGTACCGGTGATGCTTTTGTGGTCCTTTGTGGACGTGCTCAGAGTGGCACAAGTTTGAGTCCCACGACGTGTACTTTCCTAGCTGAAGTGGATGAAAGTGACACTCTGCCTTGTAGTTTGAGCCCTTATACTGTAAGCAAGCATCTTTTTCACTGTCTGTTTTGTGCCACATTTTTTTGTGCTCTTTGTTGGTGATTTTCCTATTTGAAATAGCCCCCAGGCAGAGTGCTGTAGTGCTGTCTAGCGTTCTGAAGTGCAAGAAGGCTATGATGTGCCTTATGGAGAAAATACATATATCAGATAAGCTTCCTTCTGCCATCAGTTACAGTGCCCCTAACCATGGGTTCAGTGTTCACGGATCAACAATACATATAAAATAGGATCTTTGAACAGAAATACACATAAAACAAGGTTAGTTAGGCATCGCTCAATTGATGAAAATGGTGCGACCAGAGGCTCACAGGAAGTTAACCCTGTATTTCCCCCTAGGAGCTGTGATTCAGTGTTTGCAAATTCAATGTTTGTGGTGACTTTATAGAACAAAAGTCTGATGAGTAGTGACTCCCATTCAGCCTCTTGATCCTTAACAGTGCTTGATATGGCAAAGGGAAAGTGGCTTCACGGTACCCCGAAGTTAGCCCTCCTGGGAAATGATTGTATCAGTAAAGATTCAACCAGAGAAGCAAAACCAGCAGGAGGTATCTAGTCTAAAAGATGTATTACAAGGAATTGACTTACATAATTTTGGAGGTTGGCTGAGTGAACCCAAAATCTATAGAGCAACCTATCAGGAAGAGAAGATCACAAGGCAGCTGGAACCCATGCACATGGCAGGAGCTGTCATCCACAGACAGTCAGGAAGAGAAATCCAGTGAAGGGAAAGCATTTGTATATCCAGAAGCTGTTGGGATCTCTTTTGTCAGGAAACGCTCAGTGTCTTTTAAGGGCTCACCTGGTTAGGTTAGACCCACTGAAGATAATTTTCCTGGTTTCATGTCAACTGATGAGAGCCTTTATGGTCACATCTGTAAAATCCTTTCAGAGAAGCACCTATGTTAGTGTTTGATTTACTAACTGGTGGAAGGAGTCTGTATGCTATAAAATAGCTCTGCCCTCTTCTTTCCTTGTCATTTAGTCTAGCTAGGTTGACCCATATGAAGACCATCACAATGAGGCATCAAATGTAGGGTTTCTTTCTTTCTTTAAAAAAATTTTTTTAATGTTTAGTTTTGAGAGAGAGAGAGAGAAAATGAATGAGCAAGCGGGGGAGGGGCAGAGAGAGAGGGAGACACAGAATGTGAAACAGGCTCCAGGCTCTGAGCTGTCAGCACAGAGCCCAATGTGGGCCTTGAACCTACCAGCTACAAGATCATGACCTGAGCTGAAGTCAGACGCTTAACTGACTGAGCTATCCAGGTGCCCCTCATAGGTAGGGTTTTGTTTTGTTTTTTTTTAAGTTTGTTTATTTTGAAAGAAAGAGACAGAGAGCAAGTGAGCGGGGGAGGGGCAGAGAGAGAAGGAGAAAGAAAATCCTAAGCAGGCTCTGCTCTGTGAGTGCAGAGCCCAATGTGGAGCTTGATCTCATGACCTGTGAGATCATGACCTGAGCTGAGATCAAGAGTTGGACATTCAACCAAATGAGCCACTCAGGCGCCCCTCAAATGTAGTTTTTACTGCAACTTACTTCTAGGAGTTAGATGGTTTTATTGGGCTATCTTCCAACCAATCCACATTTCATTTAACTCCTCCCTCTTTTCTAGGTGTAAGTGTACATAGAGTCAGTACTTTGACCATCCTTATTTCACAAGTGGAGACGCTGAAGCACAGAGAAGTTAACTCACTCATTTAAATGATGGGGCCGGACGCTGTGCTCTTTTTTTTTTTTTTTTTTTAAGTTTATTTATTTTGGGAGAGAGAGACACACACAGATAGAGCCTGAGTGGGAGAGGTGCAGAGAGAGAGAATCCCAAGCAGGTTCCATGCTTTTAGTGCTGAGCTGAACATGGGGCTCAACGTCACGAACCTTGAGATCATGACCTGAGCTGAAATCAAGAGTCAGCTGCTCAACCGACTGAGCCCCCACAGCACCCTTAGAGTCTGTGCTCTTAATCTTCCTCTTGTGCTAAGTCTCACTATGGCATTGCATGGAGTCATTTCTACTCTAGACTCCTGCGTGTTTAGGGAAGGCAGGGTCTCTACAAGGACCACATGGATCTGGTGGGCATTGGTTGTCTGGTAGCAGAGGGGGCATACTCTCTTGTTGGGGACATTAGTGTCCCTTGCAAGTGCTGGAACCTTAGACCTTAGTTCCAGAGTTCTGGTCCTTCTGGCCCTTCTCCTGGGGCATGTGTCATCCAGAGTCCTTTGAACCATCTTAACTCTCTGAGTCATACAGATTTCTCATTTGCCCCACACTTAGGCCTTATTATGCAGAAACTCTCTCAGATTTGTTTCCTGTGGCTTCAACTGAATCTCCTGGCCTGGGTTAGACCTTCCCACAGAAGGTTCCCACAGAACTTTTCTGTTAGACTCTGGGCCCCCTTCCCCCATTTATTCACTCATGCATCCAAGCCACCAACGAGTAAATGAGAATTTACTTCGTGCCAGGCACCTTGCAAGGTACTGGGGATACAGCTTTTAATAGGACAGACAAGCCCTCGGTGACTTCAAAATGATTACATTCCCAGGTCCCAGAAATAAAGGCCTGGGACTAGGATTGCCTGCTGAACAGGAAAGCTGGATCCAGTGGGCCTTGTGTACTGCCTTTCTTCCTTTTTTAGCAGATATTTATAAGTATGTGTGTTTTTCTTATATAGGTGAACACATTAAAACAGTTTTACATCATTAAAAGCCCCTCTTCATCATCCTCATCCCTTTTCTCCCTTCCCTACTCCTATTCTCTACCCCACAGGTGACCCTTATGCATTTATTGCATATCTTTCCAGATATTTCTTCCATGCATTTATAAACAAATGTGAATATATTATGTTTGAAAGTACTTATAATTGTATACAATAGTTATTCCAGAAGTGCTTATTGGTGCATAGATGGATGAATGAATCCATTTTCACATGTGTTTCACCCTGGTTTCCTTGCTCCCCTCTTGATTTCTGAACCCTTCCTGGTCAGAGGGGCTAGGCAGGTGAGGGGAGCAAAGGCTCTGGATTCTTGGTTTCCCCTTGAACTACATTAACTGGGTGTGGACATTAAAGCTGGCTATCTGTGTTAACCAGTTCAACCTGCCACAACACAACACAACACCGCAGGGTGGGTGGCTTAAACAACAGCAATTTGTTTTTTTATGGTTCTGAAGGCTGGGCATTTTAAACCAAGGTGCTAGCATGATGGGTTTCTGGGGGGAGCTCTCCTCCTGGCTTACAGATACCACCTTCTGGTTGTGTCCTCACATGGTGGGGAGAGAAGAGATTGGGAGTTCGCTTTCTCTTCTCACAAGGCCATAGTCCTGTTGGATTAGGACCCCACTCTTAGGGTCTCACCTCACCTTTCTTACCTCCTAAAGACCCTGTCTCCAGGTAAAGTCACACTGGGATAGAGCTTCAACGTATGGATGTTGGGGGACCAATATTCGGTCCCTAGCACTGTCCATGATGTCTTTACGTGCCTCAGGGCCACCACGTACAGAGCTGGGCTGGTCTAGTGCTCCTGGTTCAGGGTTCTGCCCCCAGTGGGCATGCTGTAAGATGTTTATTGACTCATGCATTTCTTAGAGTAGAACTACTTGCCCTGGGAACTGGGGGAAGCTGAGGGCCTCCCAATGGCTTCCATCCCTAGCATTCCATTTGAATGAGTGGAAATTTCAACCACCACTTTGTGAATGGTTCCAGATGTGCCTGCTGGGGGAGAGCAAGATGGCTTGGGGAGAGCGAGGTAGCTGGAAAGACAAGCTTAAAATTAAAGAGTTAAATTAAGTTCGGGGTGAGTGACAGCTGCCATCACCTAAGTGTTCAAGAAGGGGAACAGTACCATTGGGAGATGCCTCGGCCTGTTAAAAATGTGGGGCTAGCCCTGTGCCATGATGAAACATTGGCATGCTAAAGCCAACTAATTAACCTCATCCCTCAGCTCAGATCTTGGTCAGTTTTAAAGGCCCAGAGGACAGAGACAGATGCAAGAGAAGAAAATAGAGAGTCCACACAGGGTGACAGAGAAGAGAGAACAGTTCCCTGGGAGATTGAGGGCTAATTAGACTTTGGAAAGCGATTTCAAAGGAGAAACTGTCAAGTGCCCACAGAGAATCTGTCGTGGGGATTGTGAGTCACTGAGGATGGCTCTGAGACACATTTCTGTAGTGGTTCAGATGCTGGGATAAAAGACTAGGATGCAGGGTTTTAGGGGGATGGAGTGGATGACGTTTGTGGAAGAAATATTGGGGGGGGAAATGAACTTCTGGCTTGATGTGGCAAGAATGCTTATAAGGCAAGCCAAATGAAGAGTGTGTTATTCAGAAACGAAACGTCTGCTTGATGTAGGAGAACCATGTGGCAAATGAAACTGCAAAGTAAGAGTGGCAGAAATAGAAGGGTTGCTCAAGGACCAGGACTGTGAAGCTGGTGACCTGCTGTCAGGGTGGGTTGACATGCATCAGCCCTGAATGTGGACTTGGGGACAGTTGTTCAGCCTGAGGTGGTCATACCTGGTAGCTGCACTGGGGAAGATCACCATGTATCATCTGGCGGTACAAGGAGAAGCTACCAGAAGGGTTAAGAGCCTAGATCTTGTGATCGGGCGAGCTCTAGCACTTCCTCTAGGCAAGTTACAATCTCTCTAAGCCTCAGTTTCCTCACCCGGAAAGGTGGGTAAAATAATAGTACCTACATAATAGGGCTGTTGAAAGGACTAAATGAGGAAATGCCTGGAAGAGGCTTTAGTTCGTGGTAAATGCTTAACAAGTATTAGGTGTAATTGTACCAGTTAGGCAATACGGTTTGTGTCCTTACGATAAGGACGTTTTTGCTTCCCTTTGTCAAGTCAGAAAGAATAGACACGTGAAGAAGGAAATAAATAGAACACAGGTGCAGTCAGATGGATTTTGGCCCAAGTCATGTCAGATGGAGCAGAAGAGAGTGCTTCAGCTATGGTCGAAGTGTTTATCAAGTTAGGAGTGGGAATTGAGTAACATGAGTATGAGTGGATTGAAAGGGAGGAAAAGAAAGTGGATTTTACATTCTTGTTACCCCAACTATCACTAGCCTGGGTAAAGCACCCACTATGAACGTTGTGCCCCATTAGATGGGGGATTACGTGGAAATAGATGGACTGGCCCTTGCTCATGTGGTCTTCACAGGGCAAGTTGCCATCAGCAAGTGAGTGTAGCAGTGATGGAAGGATTAAACACCACACGCAGGCAGGAGCGCTGCCCCAGCAGGGGCCTGATTCTGTCTCGGTGAAGACCCACCACGTGGGGGACTCTAAATATGTCTGACAGAATTTGAGTGTCCACTTCCTGTATTGCACTGTTCTACGTGCTCTGTGAAATATGCAGCCTGATCTCCCATTTTAGCCCCGCATTTGGGAGAAGATGAGTGGAGAGAACATAGAGGAGGCTTTAATGAACATTCCAGGCAAGAAGGGATGAGCCCAAATTGGGGGGAGGAGAGTGGGATAGAACAAGAGAAGAGTTCCAGTCCAAGATGGCAAGATAGGAAGACCCTGTGTGTCCAGGGACACACCAAATCTACACCTGTCTGTAGAACAATTCCTCCCGAAGGAGAAGTGGTAGCTTACTGAATCGCTTCTGCAGAACAAAAGATAGGCCACACAGAGGAGAACAGCAAGAGAGGCAGAGACTTGGTAATAAAGGGAACCCTACACCCCAGGCTATGAAGGATAGTACTGAGGGACCAGAGCGGTTTGTGGGCCCTGGGGCACAGAGAAAAAGCCTAGGTTTAAAAGGGCAACTAGAATATAAAGGAACCAACTCTAGAATTCTGCCAAATGGAACTCTGTCCCGGACAGAGGGCAAGTGCAACAGTTCGTGTTCCCCGTACACCTTGACAAGATGGACAGGAGCAGAGGACAAATTGGTAATTGCCGAAGGGGAGAGGGGAGGGGGATGGAGGATGGGCAAAATGGGTGATGGGGAGTGGAAGGAGGTACATGCTTCCAGTTAGGGAATGAATAAGTCACGGGGATGAAAGGTACAGCGTAGGGAATAAGCTATGAGTGCTGTAATGGTGTTGTGGGGTGACAGATAGTAGCTACACTTGTAGCGAGCCTAGAATAACATGTAGAGGTCTCAGATCACTATATTGTATACCTAAAACTAACATAACACTGAGTGTCAACTGTACTTCAACCAGAAAAAAGAAAAAAAAGATCCAGATACAAGGGATATTATACTGATAGATAACATACGACTCAGTGAGTACGTGGAAGAAAGGGAAAGAACGCAAGGGCTTTGAACTTTAGTGACCATAAAGTCCTATGAGCAGCAATGGGGGGCACTGGAGGAACTTGGACCAGTGGCCATCATATTTTAGTGTTTGAGACCCACTAGAGAGCTTAATACTGCAGATTCCTAGGGTATACCCACACCTACTGAATGTGAATTTCTGGGGTGGGCCAGAAATCTGCCTTTAGAGCAGATACCCCTTGGGAAATGCTGGATTAGAGAAAACAAACATCTCAGCCCGGCCCTCCAGAAAGCTGGGGCTGAGGCAAGGGCTGTGGTACTAATACTTTATCGGGGAGGTGAAATCCCGAGATGGTGACAGTGATGTAGGAAAGCTGTAATAGGGTACGTTGATGTTTTTGTGTTGGCTACCGTTTCAGAATAAGCCATGAAGAATCAAGCAGATCCCTCCACGTGTGGGTTTGCATGGAGGGATAACACCTCAGCATAGTTGGAGGGTGAAGGAAATGGGGGAATCTGGCTTTCTCCCCACGCTGCCCTGACACCTGTTTTCCACTGGGAAAATTTACTCCAGCGGGAGCTCAGTTCCCTGCCTTTCAGGATTGTGTCTGTTGGCCCTTTGGTGACTTCTCTGGAAGCCAGTCCCCGTACTTCTGGTACACGAGTGGCAACCGGGGTGGGTGGGATGCTGACTTGGAAAGAAAGCAAGAAGGAAGCAGTTGAGGACATGTGAGAAGGCATGCAGATTTGTCCCTCAGTGGACGCAAGAAGTCAGGCTGGCAAAGGTTTCTAGTCCCCCACAGTGGGGGGACACAGTTCAGAAACTGGATATTAAAAGAAAGATTTGTAAGGAAATTATCTAAATAGAGTTATGTTCACACTGGTAATAAGAGCAAAAGCCTAGACTTTGTATCCATAAAGTAAATGTCTTTAAGTCCTTTTTTTATTTGCATTTCTTGTCCCAGGAAAACTTCCGGTAGAAGACACTGATGATGAAATGACACGTGTGAGCAGTTGCAGGGTGTTGCAAACAGGAGGCTGCATAAATTCGAGGTATCACCTGTTTAGTTTATACTCCTGAATTAACTTTCTGCCTTCCCAGTCCAGAGGTCTAATAAAAGGTTTCACTCGGGCTAGAGAGCAAATGTGTTTGTGAATCTCATCCAGAATCCCACAGCTTTTCCTCTAAAGACCTGTAAGTTCCTGAGACACTCTAAAAGGAGTATAAAAATAATAATTGTAATTCTTGAGTGCTGCCAGTGGTATACTGGGTTCCAGAGAGTAATAACCTTGTGTAACGCTTACGTGAAGCTTTCCATCTGTGTGTTGCCAGAACTTGGCTACCATTACAACACTGGCAAATGGCATTAATCTGTCATAGAAACAGGAGAATTTAGTTGCAGGAGTTTAAATCACTGACCATGTCCTATAAGGAGCTGACAGCAAATAGACAATCAGACTTATTTAACACTATCATCCTGAACCATTTAAAAATATTTCAGGGGGCTGTTGAGATATGATTCTGGGAAGAAACATCTCTTGATAGTGGTAAAGATGTTGATAACTCATTTGTGGAGAGTCAATATTAGTTGGTGTGTGTGCGTGTGTTCTGGGGGCAGGGTGTAAAAATTGGTAGCTGTTTTTAAACGCGGCTGATGGACTTGTGAGGGAAGGTGGTGGATGGGTGAGGGTTGGTCGATAACTCATGGTTTGAGGTAGAAGTTCAAGGATGGAGAAGCCAATGATCTGTGGGTAATTAAGTGCCTGTAGACAATGTAGGTTTGAAGTGACAAGTAAGAAAAAGGTGTTGAGCAACTAAAAGGGCAGAACAGGGAACAGGGAAGAAGAAGAAGTAAAAGGCAAAAAAGGAGAGAAGAAGGGAGGGAAAAATGGAGAGAGATTGAGACTGTGATTATTGTAGGAAGTGAACATAATCCATCAGCTAATTTAACGCAAGAGATATTTGCCACACAAAAGGAATCGTTATTGGTGACTGGATACGTAATATTCATTCAGAAGGGTTTTATCGAATGGTTACATACATGACATTGAGACACCAATGGGAAGAAGAGTTTGTCTCTTGTTTACTGTGTGACGTCTTTCTTCCCTAAGTCTTCAGACACATACCTGTTTAGAAAAAGAAAGTCAGCGGGGCACCTGGGTGGCTCAGTCGGTTGGGCATCCGACTTCGGCTCAGGTCATGATCTCACCGTCTGTGGGTTCGAGCCCCGCATTGGGCTCTGTGCTGACGGCTTGGAGCCCGGAGCCTGCTTCGGATTCTGTGTCTCCCTCTTGCTCTGCCCCTCCCCCACTCAAACTCTGTCTCTGTCTCTCTCAAAAATAAATAAATATTAAAAGAAAAGAAAAAGTCGGCAAAGATGGTTGAACAGAATGCTTTGTCCACAAGGTCTCTTCTAGCTCTAGAATTCTTTGATTCTGGGCCACGATCCCTGGGGCTCTATGGTGTCTGTAGCAAGTGTGTGCTTTGCAGGCTGGATCCCTATAGAGTTGGACAGTTGTTGTTTTTACTTCCTGCCCCTCCATCTTATTTCTATTAGATAGGATTATTTCAGTTACAGATTGATAGAAAGTGTAACCAAAGGCAACTTAAACATAAAAGTAATTTATTGGCTCACAATACTGAGAAATCATGAGTGGATGCATTCAGGAGTGGCTTCATTCAGGACCTCAAATGCCATCACAGTGTTCCGATTTCCCTCTTTTTATCGGTTCTGCTTTCCCTGGATTGACTCCACTTTCACATCTATTTTTCCCTGTGGGATCACGATGACTGCCACAACTTCAGACTCATCACCTTTCAGTCCCAAACCTGGGTAGGGAACATGTCTACCCAACTGAGTTCCCATACACATCCTGGAAATCATGCTGATTGCACTGGTTTAGGTCTAATGCCCATCCTTGAACCAAACATTGTGGCCAAAGGGATTAAATTGTGCTGATTGGTTAGGAATGGGCCACATGCTCCTCCCTGCCAGAGCCTTGTGGTCTGGGGAGCTGGGGACAGTGTAACCGGGAGATGGGGGAATGCATTCTGGGTAGCCAAAAATTAATACTGGGCTACCCCAGGCTCAGTGAAACCTAGGAAGAGACCTGAGGTTCTGATCCAAAAAATCCAACAAGAAACGGCCATGGGGGTGGGGGTTGGGGGCAAGAAAGAATTCCAATCCACAGATGGCCCTGGGATTGAATGTGACATGTCCAGGGTGGCAGCTCACTGCCCCCTCAGATTGCCCTTTGTTCCTTGGGCTGACCAAGGATTTTGTATAACCCTGGTACATAGTTACTTTCAGGAGATTACAGGGGGAAAATACTCCACTTCCTGTTTAGGATTACACTCTTAACCCTCCCCTCCCACGCAGGCCATATGTTCATTCTAAGCCTCAGCATCCAGCCAGAAAAGCCCTTTGTGTTTTCTTGGCAAAACTAGAGCCCAGTAATTAAAGTCCATATGCAAAGCTGCTACCTCCAGCCCACACCGAGGTCTTTTAATTAGTATGTAATTGGTCAGAGAGGTAGTATCAAATAGCTCCCAGTCTGGCTGGCTGCAAATGCCGTGTTTGAAAAGTCCCAGACCAGAGAGGGATAATAATAAATACTTTAAGTCCCATCTGTTGGAATGATTTGTTTAAGGTATAAATTTCTGTTCTGTTACTATTTTTAACAATTCTGCTTATAGCGTTTCTTAAACTCTATAACAACTAGCAGCATACTCACTGGAGGTAGGAGTGTGAGTAAGTGAACCAGAAGAAGGCTTAGCAAATCTGTGTGTTGTTGTTGTTGTTGTTTTTTTTTTCCCTCCTTTAAGGAAATTCATAACACGCAGTCGGGATAGGGAGGGAAAGAAGTGAGCTGGGCATTTGGTTTGAGTGGCTGGTCAGGAACTCTGGGGTTATGTCCTTTCACGAGAACAACTGTCAGGGAAGTCAGCCCATTAACAATCTGTGGTCTTTGAAGTGAGTAGTGCCCGGGTCTTTTAGCGTTGCCCCCAAAGCACCGTGTGAGTTTTTCTAAATACAGGTAGACAAGGGTCATCAACTGTGAAGAAGCAAAGAGAGCAAGAGGCAGGGAGGCTGACCTTTCATTGCCTTCTGGAAGCCATGTAGACTAGACTAGAGTAAAGCTGGAGTAATAATGATAATGGTGAATATTATTATTACTGGTAGTAATAATGATATCATATCATCATCATCATCATCATGGCAGCCAGCATTTTACTCTGTGCTCACTATGCACCCAGAACTGTGCTCAATATTTTACATGATTGGTCTCATCTGATCTTCACCCTGATCTGAGGTTGCTACTATTGTTCCCTCTGTTTTGTAGATGAGGAATCCAAGACTCTGATGGCTTGACTGACTTGCTGAAGGTCACCAGCTAGTAAGTGGCAGAGTCAGGGTTTGAACCCAAGTGGTCTGAGTCTAGAGCCTGGGCTTAGCATCACACTTGCTGTCTCCTCCCAAGCATCACTCACTGCCTTGGTTTTGCTTGAAGAGTATGTCAGGGAAGAAGGAAGACAGAAGGCAGATGGCTGAGCTTCTTCCTGGTTCTTTGTGTTCATTTAGCCTTTGGGGCAAATGTATAGTCGAAACTTGAGGTTTAGAAATGTAGGCGGCTGGGGTGCCTGGGTGGCTCAGTCCATTAAGCGCCCAGCTGCAGCACAGGTCATGATCTCACAGTTCATGGATTTGAGCCCTGCGTCGGGCTCTGTGCTGACACCACCGCCCCCCCCCCCCCCCCCCCCCCCCGCCCAAGCCTGGAGCCTGCTTTGGATTCTGTGTCTCTCTCTCTCTCTTCCCCTCCCCCACTCACGCTCTGTCTCTTTCTCTCTCAAAATTAGACATTAAAAAGAAAAGAAAGAAAGAAAGAAATACAGGCAGCTAAGCAACATGGCCCTCTAGGAGAATGAGTCTGAGGTCCCTCTCAGCTCTTGTGCCTCTACAGTTGACTCCCAAATGTGGGCATAAGAAGTGTGGACACTTCACCAGCACCGCACCCAGAGCAGGGTGTGAGAGTGTGTGTGGAAGGTTGAGGGGAGGTGTATGGAGCTTTTAGGCCACTAGAAGGCCCATACAACCTTGAATGGGCCTTTCTTTGTCCCCTTCATATGGCAAGAACTCTAAGGGTCTGCACACTGTTCCCTCCAAGGAACCTTCTTTCTCTCCTGTCTCCTCACTCTGCTACTTGAGGAGTAAAAGATGGACCTACCCGTGTCCCGTTTGTCCTTGTAGATGAAAGTTCTCCTAGAAGAGATGATTGTGTTGAGAGATGATTTGAACTGAGGCCTGCACCCCTGAGAGACAAAGGCCTCATTGACTGGCCTTTTTCCGTTGTGGCCTTATTCTGTTGTCTGTCTGTCCATCCATTCATTTGTTCTTGTTCTTTCCCTTGAGCACAGTTTCCTTCCCTTGGTTGGAGAGGGTCTGAGGAGGTAAGGAGGCCTACACTTACTCCTTTCTGGGCATTGGGTCCACCACCCCCATTTTTGCTTGCTCTCTCATCTTGTGTGTTATGGTGGGAGGCTCAGATTTGGGCCCAGAAGTGAACATTCAAGGCCCTCATGCTTAGCTAGCTCTACTAGGGAGCTCACAGCCCAGCCAGTCTTGCTGGAGTTCTGCTCAGAGCCTGAGGGCAATCCCAGCCAACAATGAAGTGTTGCTCTGCCTTGCTTTGTTCTCTGTGCACCCCTTTTCCCCATAGGCCTCTTGGGGACAGTGGCTGGTTTGTGGCAGGACTTGGGTTTGTGCCTTGGCCAATCCCATCGTATGCCACATTACTCTTGTGCCTTCACATCCCTATGCATGTACCCAAGTACTTGACCTTGGACATTGGGCAGGCTCCTGAGATGGGTCAGTCTGGGTGAGTGGAGTCCAGATTGAAGGAGATGGGGGGGATTTGTGCTAGTGTCATTCTGAACAGAATGCCAGAAATGAAAGCATTTGTGTAAAGTAGCATATGGAACCGGGAGTGAGGGAAAGAAAGGGGACAGCTGTAGGAACTGACAAGAAAGGAAAGTCACAAAATCCCACTTCTAAATGGAAGTCCTCTTTGTAGAAAAATGTAGTGATCTTTTAAAATTCCATATTTAACAGATTAAAACTGATTAAATTAGAATTTGGAGTAAATGTTATTGTCTGACACTTAAATCCTTGCTTCCGGAATGTTTTCTCCTTACAAAATAACAGTATTTCAGGTTCTGGTTGTACTGCTGTATTAATAGATCTTGGTTTAGAAGAATAATGGATTAGTCCAGTAGGAGAACTATTGATAGTAACTCTCATTTTTGCAACGTTTAAAACAACAGTTGGTTAAAAAAAATATATTTGTAACACTCCTGATAAAAGGGCCTGGCCTGACACTACATGTAGTCAGGTTTATACCTAGGGATGGTTCCAGCATGCAGGCACAAAGTGGGCTTCTTGGTGACTTGTCTGCACCTGCTGGAGATCTGGTGCACCTGTTACAGTTACAAGGCAGCTATTAGCCATGAACTGACACCAAGATGACAGGTTAAACTCCAAATTAAACAGTGTCATGTGTCCACCAGGGCAGAGAGTGAGGGGGGTGGGGCATGTGTTCGGCAAATGGTAGGAAGTCACTGCAGCCTGGGGAAGATAGTGTTCTGATTAACAACAGTCAGACACCAAGACAAGTGCCGTTAGGGTGGGCTTGTTGAAAAAGGGAGACCTAACTTTTGAGTCCTGATCGTATGACCCTGGTAAGTCTCAGGTTACCAACTTTTTTTTTTTTTTTTTTTAAGTTTATTTATTTATTTATTTTGAGAGAGAAAGAGAACAGGGAAGAGTCAGAGAGAAAATCCCAAGCAGGTTCTATGCTGTCAGCACAGAGCCCATGTGGGGCTTGAACTCATGAACCCTGAGATCATGACCCGAGCAGAGATCAAGAGTGGGCCAGACTGAGCCCCTCAGTTTGCCCCTCAGTTTGCAGTCTTAAAATGGGAATGAGAACGCCTGACTTATGAAAAGAAAGAATTCCTTGAAAGTGAACTCATGCAATTCTTGCTGACGTAAATGCAACAAAGTTGCACCAAACTGCATTAGTAGGAAAATAGAGGCAGCAGCAGTGGAAGATGAAGAATTTTGTAGAAGCATTCAGCCTGCTGAATTGCGGCATGGCGTGAGAGAAAGGTTAAGTCCCCCAGCCCTGGATTAAGTTTTTCTCCCTACTTTCTCATTCCTTCTATGAGACAAGGAACACAGATTAGCCCAGCAGACCGGTAAGGGCAAGGGACATGGGTACAAGGAAGCCTGGAGAAAAATTCACCATTAATATTATAATGATTTGTAAACCGAGGACAGGGAACTCTAAATAATACCTTGCACAGAGAAAGCACTAAATATGCATTTATTAGGCAAGGGAATAAAGGTAGATTACTTTTTTTGATTCTGCATTTATTATTAGTGTCTTATTCATGTTTTTTTTTTTTTGTTTTTTTTTTTTTTTTTTTTTTTTACCTCACTGATTTTAACGTATGTATCTTTTATACATGATGTTAAAATAGAAAGAGAAAAAAAATCAACCTAGTGATTGGGCCGACTGGATAAAATCAACTAAATAAATGAGAATAATGATATCTGATAAGTCATTCATTCATTCATTCATTCTAATGATTGAGGACATTCTGTGAGCTGTATGCTCCCTTTGGGGGTGTGGGGAGATGCCTGTAGATGAGACATTTAAGTCCCCTGTGGGCCTGTGAGGACAGATGCACTAACACATGCTCACATAGGGAGGTAGCTTCAGATATAGACTAGTGCTATGGAAATGATCATGCACGTAAATGTACAATCACAGAGAAGTCCATCCTTTTGTCTTCCCGTCCTCTATTTGTTGAACACCCCTTGTGTGCCAGGCACAACTGAGACGCATTGATGAGCAAGAAGGACTTGGTCCCAACCTTCGAGGAGCTCACAGCCAATTGGCAGAGAGGATGCTCTCTCCATTATTATGGCCCCTAATGGATTATGTAACTTCTAACTGTTATTTATTTGGGATCTCTTATCTTGCTAAATGTAATTTCTTCCTTTAAAAATACCGACAGCATGTTTGTGGTGCATGCTGTTGTACGGAATAATACATTCCTGATGAAAACATCACTTTTCAGCTAAAGAAGTCTTGAGGTTGAGACCAAAGGGGCTGACACAGGTATTCTGTGTTGATTGTGGTTCGTCTGTGGATTGACTTTATTTAAAACCTTTTTGACATGGTCTTAGGAGATCTCAGCATTTGCCAATGGCGAAGTGAGGCTGTCTGGGAGGGGATGGGTGAGATTAGAGCTGTGTATGAGTTAGTGGAACACTATTTGCTGATAACAGATAAACGTCAACATTTCAGCAGCTTACTATCCAATCCACTTCTCACCTGCTGTTCCTGGTCAGTGGGTGGTTCTCCTTTAAGCAGTGCTTCGAGCTTCCAGGTTTCTTCCATGTTGTGGCTCCCCCGTCCCCATCACGTAGCAACCAAGATCACACAGAAAGGAAAAGAACATGGCATATTACACATGGGAGGTTGTAATGGACCAGGCCTGAAGTGGCACCCTTCGCTTCTCCCCATATCCCGCTGGCCAGAACGCAGTCTCTTGGTCCCATCTGGGAGGTTGAGAAATGTAGTCTAGCTATGGGCCCAGGAAGAAATGGGAGCTGTTTTAAGTACGGAACAATGAACTTTCTCTGTGACCGTCTACAATTTAATTTTCCTGGCACTTGAGAAGAAAAAAAAATGCTGAGGGGCCCCTGGGTGGGTGGCTCAGTCCATTTAAGCATCTGACTTTTGATTTCGGTTCAGGTTGTGACATTGAACCCCACATCGGGCTGTGCGTTGATGGTGTGGAGCCTGCTTGGGATTCCCTTCCGTTCCCTCTCTCTCTGCCCCTTCCCCACTCATGCTGTGTCTCTTTCTTTCTCTCTCTCAAAATAAGTAAATAAATTTAAAAAAATAAAAGCGGAAGATGGAAAATATTTGAATGTCTGTGTATTCATATGTGGTTTAAATAATGACACCCCAAAAATGATTTGTGACTTTTACTGTCTTTTCTCTTTTTATTTTATTCTTTTCTCTTTCTTCTCTTCTCTTTCTTTCTTTCTTTTTTATGTTGAGAGTTAGGAATTTCCATTAATTTTTCTTTTTCTTTTATACACTTGAATATAGCCAGCTCACCTTTCATATATATGTCAGTGTAAAAATGTCAATGGACAATTAATAATTTAGAAAACCACTTATCTCCATTTGGGGAGGGGGGAATTAGAGGGGTGCAGTTTGCTTTGGAGAGCGCAAGATAATTTGGTTTAAAGCCACCTTACGCTCAACACATGAAAGGAAAGGATGAAACTGGTTTCTCTCAAACCCTCAAGCTCTCTCTGCATCCGTAATAACAAATGGGGGAGGGAGGCAATAATGGGGCCTGTTTTTGAGATCTGTTCATTTTCTCCATGATTATACTGCACTATGAAATGTGAAAGACATTAGGGACTCTGAGCACAGTCCCCCTAAATGCCCCATTGCCCACAGGGAACCAGCCAGAGGCTGGGGTTGGCTTCAGATGG
Organism: Panthera pardus; assembly: GCF_024362965.1. Taxonomy (NCBI): domain Eukaryota; kingdom Metazoa; phylum Chordata; class Mammalia; order Carnivora; family Felidae; genus Panthera; species Panthera pardus. Next base: position 120,623,119 of record NW_026526765.1, on the reverse strand, counting down.
CTGGACAGGTGGCCTTGTAATTAAAACCTTTCCCTTCTAATGGCAAGCCTTGTTTTGCCAGGAAACTGAGGTGAAGAAAATGTTCTAGTTGTATGCCTATACCAGCTGCTTTGAAAGTTTCCTTACAGCTGTCCCCAAACCATAGCAGACAGCCACATCTCTGCTTTCAAAATCTAGGGGGCTTAGTGTTATTTGAGATGGGATAAGCAGGCCTAGAGATGAGGGAAGATTTCTTCCTGATCTCAAAAGTTCTGAGCCTTTTTGAAGAATTAGATGGCACACAGACAGAAGTCTGGGCGGCAAGCAATTCCTCCTGACATCCACTCTTTGAGATAGAGGCCATTATTCGTCCTCATTTTATACATGAGAACTTTGAAGCACAGAGGACTCAAGTGACTCGAACAAGGTCACATGGTTAAGTGTCAGAGTCAGGACCCAAATCCAGGTGGTCTTGACTCTATATTTGGGCTCTGATAACTTTTACTCTTAGGAATGTCCAAAAGTTAATTCCTGATCATTCCCCACATGTAGTCTCCACCCTCAGTTTTTCTCCACATCCGTTCACAGCCACATCATCTTCTGGGTCAGGCCAGAAACATGGGTTTCATCTTTGACTTCTCCCTTTCTCTAAAACCCCAATTAGCAGGCAATTTCACTAATCGTGCCTTCACAATACACCCAGCATCTGACCATGTCTCCTCACTTCCAATGCTATGTACCACCTTTATCAAGGCTGTTGGTGTTCCATTCTCTGTTCTACAGTAGCCTTGACACTGATGTGTCTTCACTTGTAGTCTTGCTGTCACCCCAGTCCCTTCTCATCACGCCAGTCACAGTGATGCAGCACTGGGAGGCAGCTCTACTCCACAAGATCATTCTGGGACTGAGGGGTCTTCTCTCTTATTCGCCTTTCCTTGGGGTGCTGCGTTCGTCTGTGCAGTCAGAGCTGGCTCAGTTCCCTGCCTTCTAGCCCACAGAAAGGGGAGTAAGACAGGAAATCCTGAGACAAATCCCGAGACACAATTTACTTTGAAACAAATGATATAAAATATCTATGTATCATTTCCATTCACGTTTCGCTGGTAAATAAATGGTCATATGGTCAACCTAGCTGCAGGGGGATCTGGGAAATTTAGTCTCTGAACAGATTGCCATATTCCAGCTCCCCAAGGAGAGGAGCATGAATCTGGAGGGTAACTAGCATTGTTCTAGAGTTCAAGGGAGAAGTGGGTAGACCAATTAGGAGGCTTCTCAGGAGCCTAGGGGAATATTGACAATAGCTCCACCTGGCGAAGGGGCATTGGAGATGGAAAGAGGTAGACAGATTTGAGATGTCCTTGAGAGGTAGAATTGGACTGGGTATAGGGGCTGAGGAAAAACAAGATTCAGGGAGTGATTCCCAGATATTCCTATCTTGCGAGATAGAATGATGCCATTTTCTTTTTTTTTTTTTTTTTTTAATTTTTTTTTTTTAAACGTTTATTTATTTTTGAGACAGAGAGAGACACAGCATGAATGGGGGAGGGGCAGAGAGAGAGGGAGACACAGAATTGGAAGCAAGCTCCAGGCTCTGAGCCATCAGCCCAGAGCCTGACGCGGGGCTCGAACTCGCGGACCGCGAGATCGTGACCTGAGCTGAAGTCGGATGCTCAACCGACTGAGCCACCCAGGCGCCCCTGATGCCATTTTCTTGAGTCTAGGAAGCAGTCCTTGGAAATAACCTGTTTCTGGAGCAGCCACCTATAGACCAATGTGTGAGGCTATCTTAGGGGGCCCTTTTTGCATCACAGTGGAAGCAACCATGGCAGGTTGAAATGGCTCAGAGGAAGAGTCTGAGGGTCAATGTGCTAGGTTGATTAAATGCATTATATCTTAAAATGCTTCCAAGGAAGGAAGAGAACAGCCTATGCTTAGTGCACTTGTAGGCCAAAGTGACGGGCAAGGTGGAGGTTGGTTGAAAGAAGCTAGGAGCTTCAGAGCCCAGGTTGCATGTGGTCTCAGGTCCAGTTAGGTCTAGGTTGCTGCTGTCGGTTTGGGGGAGGGAGGCCCTAGGCAGTAGCATTTACCTTTCAGCACCTGAGCCGGAAGGGGTACTACTCCCAGCACCTTGACGCCCCTTGATGTTGAGGGCTCTTAAGTGTTTTCTCTGTCTTCTTTTGCCTGATTTGATGAGCAGTGTGAGGAAATGTGTTTGCGATTAGAGTAGTCAAAAGGCTGAGGGTGTGGAAGGATGAATAACTCATCCAGCTGGGCAGATAGAAGGCCTACTATGGCCATTTTGAGAAGCAGTGTGGATGGTGGGTGTTGGTGGGAGGCTCAGAGGTCAGACCCGCCTTGAGCCTGATCACTTGAGCCTGAAAGCACCATCAAGGCCACGTTCCCCACCCTGAGTCTGGGGGCAAGATGCTCAGCCTACGATGAACCCAGCTCGTGCTGCCACCTGTCAGAATGTGCCTAGAGCATTACCACTTTCTATAAATGTTAACTATCTTAAAACACTGTTCATTATTAACATTGCACAATCATTATTGCGCCATGTACATTTTTTTCAACCTTTCTATTTTACGACTGAGAAAGTTGAAGTTAAGTAACCTGTACAAGTAAGGAGAGCCAGAGTTTAAACCCTTGCTCATGAATACTCTGGTGTTGACTTCACTTACTGGCTCTTTTAGTGTCTAGAGGGTTAAGTGTCATCAGGGCCAGAGAAACTCCTGGTGCCTGTGGTAGCACAGTTTAGGGAAAGGTCTCCAGGAATAAGTCACCAGGCCTGGGTTTGAGTCTAGCTCCCCTTTCACCAGTCCTGGGACCCTGGGACTCAAGTCACTTGTATAGCCTCCTGGAGTCTGTGGCCTCTTCTTTTTTTTAAGTTTATTTATTATGAGACAGGGAGAGAGACAGAGAGAGAGAGAGCGAGTGAGTGCACATGCACGTGGGGGGAATGGCAGAGAGAGAGGGAGAGAGAGAAACCCAAGCAGGCTCCACCCTGTCAGCACAGCCCCACATGGAGCTCGATCTCACAAACTGTGAGATCACGACCTGAGCCAAAACCAAGAGTCAGAAGCTTAACCAATTGAGCCAACCAGTGCCCCCTGTGGCCTCTTCTTTCAAGTTAGGAGTAACCTCTTTCCAGCCTACCTTTAGGCATTGTTGGGAGAGTTCCAGGAGATGGCTCCTACAAAGGTACTTGGAGATCAGTCAACCACAGGACAGCCCAAGGTCTCCCTGTGATCTCAGAGAAGGGACCAGAATACGGACATGAGGGCTCAAATGCTTTTATTTCAGCCTGTACTTCCTATTTGTGAGTAGGGAAAAGTGGTTTGATGTTGGAAAACCTAAGCTGTGCTTATGGGGGAAGAAAAGGAAAAAAAAAAGTTTAAGGTAAGTGAAAGAGAAGTGGGGAAAAGCATTCATTTCCCGGTGTTGATTGATGTGTTACTTAGTGATAACAAAAATACTTTTTTTTTTTAATGTTTATTTATTTTTGAGAGAGACAGAGACAGAGCATGAACAGGGGAGGGGCAGAAACAGAGGGAGACACAGAATCTGAAGCAGGCTCCAGGCTCTGAGCTATCAGCACAGAGTCCTACACGGGGCTCAAACTCATCAACTGATGAGATCATGAACTGAGCCAAAGTTGGATGCTCATCCGACTGAGCCACCCAGGCGTCCCACAGAAACTCTTGAATTAATGAATTTGTTCATACAGCCACTCTCTCACCTAAGTGTCAAAACACCCTGTGAGACAGAGGCGTGGTTGTGATCCCTTTGGCTTAGAGGCAGAGAAGGCAGGGCTTCGCGCACCCGCGCTGCTGGGCCACGTGTGAACCTGGAGGCTCCCTCCCACACTTCCTGCCCAAGGGACCATCTTACCAGTTCATGTGGGACTGAGCAGGCTCCCAGCTCATCTCCCAGCGGCAGAGCCGACTCGTCACCTGAGTGCTAACTTAGCCATGCAGCCAGGAGGATGGAGAGTCTCATGAAAACCCCTATAGTGATTACTCAGGGAGTCACATATGGATTTGTCCTAGAAAGCGTGAAATCAAAGCAAAGTGGTTAATGAGTCTTTGTGGGATGTTTTTCCTAAGCACTTCCGGATGAAGACCTTTTGAGTTTTGTCTTTGTCATTTACCTTTCAACAGAGCAGAATTCTCCAGCCCCACCATGTGCAGGGCTTTTGGGAAACTCTGGCAGGATCTTCTTATTCACTTCCCCCTCTTGAGCATCCCCTCTGAATTGCCAAAAACTTGTCGTCACAGCCTTTCTTTCTTACAGTCCTGACATTATCTTGAGGTTAGAACTTGTCTGCCATTAGCTGAATTGAAATCAATGTCTTCCTTCCTTCCTTTACTTATTTATTTAAATTTATTATTTTTTAATGTTTTTTTTTTTTTTTTTTTTATTTGAGAGAAAGAGAGGGAGCGTGTATGTGCTAGTGAGCGGGGGAGGGACAGAGAGAGGGGGAGACACAGAATCTGAAGCAGTCTCTAGGCTCTGAGCTGTCAGCATAGAGCCCGACACAGGGCTCAAACCCCCAAACTGCAAGACCATGACCTGAGTTGAAGTCAGATGCTCAACTGATTGAGCCACCCAGGCCTTTTTTGTTATTATTATTATTATTATTATTTTTTTTAATTTTAGAGAGATTGCGAACAGGGAAAAGGGGCAGAGGAAGAGGAAGAGAGAATCTTAAGCAGGCTATGTGCTCAGCTTAAAGCCTGATGCAGGGCTCGATCCCATGACCCTGGGATCATGACCTGAGCTGAAATCAAGAATGGGACTAGACACTCAACCAGCTGAGCCACCCAGGCACCCCTAGTGTCTTCCTTTTGAATCAGGCAGCCTAGGTGGCCTTAGGAAGTACCCTTGTCACGTGACCCAAACCTGCAGACATCCTGTCTCATCTGGGTAAATTTCTGGGAGATAATGTGTGCATTCAACTAACCTCATACCTTTTATGTTGGTTCTTTTTAGCTTCCATACCAGGATGAGCATCTTCTAATCTGCTCTCCAAATTCCACATTATCTTGTCTTTGAGCTTGCTCCCTCCTCTGTGCTGAATATATTTAATACAATACAGCGGATATTTGTTGAAGGCCTCCCATGGCCACTGCTTAGCAAGATTAGAATAATGGTTGTTTGTTTGTTTTAAAGACTTTATTTTTAAGTAATCTCTACACCCATCATGGAGCTTAAACGCTCAACTCCCAGATCAGGAGTCACATGCTCCCCTGCCTGAGCCAGCCAGGTACCCCTAGATTAGAATGTTTTGGTTAAAAAAGCATGGACTTTTTTTTTTTAATGGTATAAGAGAATATTTAATCTTACATTAATATGCTGATGATATATTGTTAAGGAAAAAGAGAAAGATGCAATAAAGAATATATAGCATGATAGCATTCTTTTTTAAAAAAACCTTTATTAAAAAAACTTTCATTATTTAAGTTAGTTGACATAAAATGTTATATTAGTTTCAGGTACACAATATAGTTATTCAACAGTTCTATTCATTACATAGTGCTTACTATATAAGTATAGTTACCATTTCTCACCATACATTGCTTTTACAATGTTATTGGCTATTCCCTATGCTGTATTTTTAATCTCTGTGACTTATTTATTTTATAACTGGAAGTTTGTACCTCCTAATCTCCTTCACCTGTTTCACCCATCTCTCTCACCCCTCCTTTCTGGCAACCACAAATTTGTTCTCTGTATTTATACGTCTGTTTCTGTTTTTTGTTTGTGTGTTCATTTGTTGTGTTTTTAGTTGCCACATATAAGTGAAATCATATTTGTTGTTCTCTTTGTGACTTATTTCACTTGGCATAATACCTGTAGGTCTATCCATGTTGTCACAATGGCAAGATCTCATTCTTTTCTTTTATGGCTGAATGGTATTCCATTGTGCACGTATATGTGTGTGTGTATATATGTACACAGTGTGTGTGTATATATGTACACACACACACACACACACGCCACAACTTTTTTTATCCATTCATCTCTTAATGGACTCTTAGGTTGTCTCCATATCTTAGTTATTGTAAATACTAAAATAAGCATAGAGGTACATATATCTTTTTGAATTAATATTTTTGTTTTCTTTGGGTAGAGACCCAGTAGTAGATTTACTGAATCATATGGTATTTTTATTTCTAGTTTGGGGGGAACCTCCATACTGTTTATTTCATGGTGGTTGCTTCAGTTTACATTCCCACCAACAGCGCACAATGGTTTTCTTTTCTCCACATCCTTCCTAACACTTGTTTTTTTGTGTGTTTTTGATACTAGCCATTCTGACAGGTATGAGGTGATATTTCATCGTAGTTTTGATTTGCATTTATTTCCCTGATGATGAGTGATGGTAAGCATGTTTTCATTTATCTGGTGGCCATTTGTATGTCTTCTTTGGAAAAATGTCTATTCAGGTCCCCTATTTTTTAATCAGATTTTTTTTTCCCAGGGCTGTTTGTTCAGGCTCTTTGTGTATTTTGAATACTAACCCTTTATCAGGTATGTCATTTGCAAATATCTTCTCCCATTCATTAGGTTGTCTTTTCTTTTTGTTGATTGTTCCCTTCACTGTCCGAACCCTTTCTTATTTTGCTGTAGTCCCAATAGTTTATTTTTGTTTTTGTTTCCCTTCCCTGAGGAGACACATCCATAAATATGTTGCCAAGGCTGATGCTGAAGAGATTAGAGCCTATGTTTTCTTTGAGGAGTTTTATGGTTTCAGGTCTTACGTATAGGTCTCTAATCTATTTTCAGTTTATTTTTGTGCATGATGGAAGAAGTTGGTTCAGTTTCATTCGTTTACATGTAACTATCCGTTTTTTTTCCAACACCATTTGTTGAAGAGATTGCCTTTCCCTCATTGTATATTCTTGGAAAGGCATGGGCTTTTGGTTCAGTCCTGGGCTCATATCCCAGCTTCACCACTTACCGGTAGAGTCATCTGATGCAAGTTACCTTACCTCAGTTGTACTACCTGTAAAATGCAGGTGGGAGTACCCACTGTAATGGGGTTGGGGTGAGAATTAAAAGAAGAGGGGCGCCTGGCTGGCTCAGTCGGTGGAACGTGCGACTCTTGATTTCACAGTTATGAGTTAAGCCCCACATTGGGTGAAGAGATTACTTAAAAATAAGACTTTTTTTTTTTTTTTTTTAAAGAAGAAATAAATGAAGTATATAAAGTGCTTAGTTCAGTGGGTGTGCATGATACATACTTAATAAAAGTAAAACTTGAAAATACACATAATGCTCAGGACACCTGGATGGCTCAGTCGGTTAAGCATTTGACTTCAGCTCAGGTCATGATCTCGCAGTTTGTGAGTTCAAGCCCCACATCGGGCTCTGTGCTGACGGCTCAGAGCCTGGAGCCTGGAGCCTGGTTTGGATTCTGTGTCTCCCCCTCTCTCTGCCCCTCCTAAGCTCATGCTCAGTCTCTCTCTGTCTCTCAATAATAAGTAAACGTTAAAAAATTTGAAAAAATACACATAATGCTCTATACATTTATTCATGTGTTTCTAAACAAATATGTATGGAGTTTCCTCTGTATGCAGATCTCCCCTGAGGATCCACAAAAATAAAGTCCATATCCTCATAAAGCTCACAGTGTAGTGGAGATGTATATAGTAAGCAAATAAACCCATAAATTTAGTGTCAAATGGTGAAGAGTGCCTTGAAGAAAAATAAAGCAGGGACAGGGGAAAGAGTGACAGGGGAGGTTTTATTCCTCAAACGTGCCCCTTACTGGAGAGCCTTTGCATTCGCCATGCCCTCCGCCTGGAATGTCCCCTCTCCCAGTCTCCCACCTCCCAATATCTTCAAGGATTATTCTCATTTTGTTTGTGTGTCTGCCTAAACCTCACCTCATCAGAGAGGCACACGTTATCTTAAAAATTACACACACACAGGGCGCCTGGGTGGCTCAGTCAGTTAAACGTCCGACTTCGGCTCAGGTCATGAGCTTACGGTCCATAAGTTCCAGGCCCGTGTCGGGCTCTGTGCTGACAGCTAAGAGCCTGGAGGTTGCTTCAGATTCTGTGTCTCCCTCTCTCTCTCTGCGTCTCCCCCACTCATCTCTGTCTCTGTCGTCTCCAGAATAAATAAACTTTAAAAAACTAATTTTAACCTAAAAAAATCACGCATACACAAAGCATGTAAAGAGATGCCGTTCGTGCCTTTGACGTTTGCGGTCCTGTAAAATTGACAAGTATACAGATGACAGTCCTTCCAGTCCAAGGCTGTTACCTTCAGAGAGTTACAAATAAGTAACATTCAGTTAAGGGAGTCAGGAAAGGCTACAATTAAAAAATGGTCCTTGAGTGTGACTTGATATGAAAGGAGCAGGAAGTTGGAGCAACCTGGGTTCAAATCCCATCTCTGCTCCTCACTACCCTGATGACTTTGATCACTCAGAATATAGAGAAAAGGTCACCTACCCCAGAGGGCTGTTGTGTTCCATGGGAAACAAGCCCCCAGTGTGCTGGTAGTACAGGAGGCCGGTTCTTAATGGTGCCCTCTTCCCACTGATATATAATTAATAGGAGTGTTTGGTTTGGGTTGCCATCAATATTGTTCTCACTGTGTGCTGTGGTTGCGTAATTGTCTGGGCATCCGGCTCTGCCAGGACAAGGGGAGCTTCTTGAGGACCTGGCCTCTTATGTCCTTGGCATAGCAGGTGGGTCACCCCAGGCCTGTTGAGCAGGGGCCGATGATCAAAGATAATGAGTACATGCATCTAACAGAGGCAGAACTGTTCTGCACCGGCAGGAACCCCAAGGGATGGTATGTTCTGTTCTCCATCTCTGCACCTCAGAACCCACAAATTGTTTCTGACAGATGGGTGTTTAGCATGTTCTTGAAAGATATTCTCTGTTCCCTCTGGGGACATGCATGGTGGGTTTAACCACATCATTCCAAACTGGCGAAATGACGTCGGCATGCTTACCTCTCCTGACCCTGATTCTACTTTAATGCCCCCAGTTTTGAGAAGGAATTAAAGAATATTTATTTTTTCCAGTGGAGGGGCTATAACCAGAATATTATTTTTAAGATCAGAGACAGTTTTTAAGACGTGGAAATTTTTATGTCAGCTAAATGTTAATTGTTCTAGGGATACCTAATGTCAAGTTAGTGACTTTCCCAGGCATATTTCTTTTTTGTTTTTAAGTTTATTTATTTATTTTGAGAGAGAGAGAGAGAGAGAGAGAGAAAGAGAGAGAGCGCACACACAGGCAGGGGAAGGGCAGAAAGAGAGGGAGAAAGAGGATCTCAAGCAGGCTCCAGGCTGTCAGTACAGAGCCTGACGCCGGGCTCGATCTCACGAACCGCAAGATCATGACCCGAGCTGAGATCAAGAGTCAGACACTTAAACAACTGAGCCACCCAGGCACTCCTCTAGGCATATTCCTACTGCATTGTTTAAAAAAGTGCTTTCCGTTTGTTTCTTTTTGCCTCATAGCAACTCCACCGTAAAACAAATAAGACACAGAAGAGAGACAATCCAAATAATTATGCTTAGGAAATTTTATTAAAATGTGGTAGCGAAAGGAACAGGGGAGGCCATTGCCTGCTGAAGTTCTGGGGAGGGCTCATTAATGGTACTTGGTGTCACCCCTCACCTCTGTCCCTGTTAACCTATAATTTTGGGTAAAAGTCACTGCATTTGGAGACCATATCTGGAATTGGAAGTCAAGGGTGAGTTGCTGTAGAAAACTCTCCCTGTTCCTCAGAGCTTCCACTGTGGATCAGAATGTGGGCCACCAAGTCCCAGCCCCAGTCTGCAGCCTCAGGCAGCCATGTAGACACTGCAGCCCCAAAGCAGGAAGGGTATTATTTGTCATAGTGACGGCCTTGATCTCAACACGGGCCGCCATGGAGATCCATTGCCTTGGAATCTATCTGACTTTCCAGGACAGAATGCTTCCTCAGAAAAATTCCACAAAATGCTTTCTAATTACCAGGACTGTTTTGGCAGTCATTTCCTTGGAGGAAGCCTGAAGGCCTTGGGTAAAGGTGGCACCAAAGCCTACTTGGCTTCAGAGTTAACTGTAACATCAGGCAAACAGAAACTTGAGCTTTCCTTTCCTTTCCTTTCCTTTCCTTTCCTTTCCTTTCCTCCTTTTCTCCTTTTCATAAATTTTATTCTTTTTAAAATTATTATTATTATTATTATTATTATTATTATTATTATTATTTATTTTAGAGAGAGAGATTTCAGGACAGAGGGACAAAGGGAGAGAGAGACAGAGAATCCCAAGCAGGTTCTGTGCTCCGTACGGAGCCTGACAATGGGCTTGAAGCCTCAGTCCTGGGATCATGACCTAAGCTGAAATCAAAAGTCAGATGCTAAGCTGACTGAGCCACCCAGGCACTCCCAACTCATTTTCCTTAGATGGATTGGGGTTACAGTCACTGGTGAACCTACCTGCATGAGTAGAGTTACATTTACTGCCCTCTGGGTTATCCCAGGCACTTCTGTGGTGAGTCAAGCATAGGGGAGGGGGCAAACGTGCATCCGAACCTGGAACACGAGAGATGACCCAGACAGAGGCTGTGGATGTCGCAAGCCCCCAGGGCATGGGTGCCGCTGTGACCCTTCCCCTCCATCCTTTGACCTGGTGCCTCTGCCCTCTCCTAGGAGAATTATTATCCAGTGTGTGCCTCTTTCTGTCTGCTGGTAGGAACTCAGCTTCCTAGAGCTTGAAAACTAGCTTAGTCTTCCACCATTGCTGCTTGGGAAATAGGCCTCTCCACTCTTCCCACCCTACCCCATCCTTCATACCAAATGGAAAAGGACTGGCATCTTGGAGCAGCTCTTTGAAGGATTACTAAGGCCTTCCCTGTGAAAGGTCAATTACTAGTTTCCAAATTCAAATAACTTTATGTACCACACAATAACAGGGGTCCTTGAGCATCTCTAAACGTTTTTCGTGCTGGTTGACTTCCAGCTGCAAGGCCTGGTCCTTGAGGCTTCAGGAGGTTAAGTTTACCACCCAAGGTGGCTGGAATTTTCCCTGCCATAGATGAGACTCTACTTCAGAGATGAGAGGCCTTCCCTAAAGGGACCAGTAAAGCCCCTGAAGCAGAAACAGGAGGAGACAAGGGAAGAGGGGGCTGGGGCTGGATCAGAGTGCTTCTGTGGGGACGGTGAAGAGCCCTCTCCAGGACCAGCATCCCTCCGTGCTCACCTGCTGCCTCCCCCAACCCCCATGGGAGAAGGACTGCCCTAAAACAGCAGTAGGTAGATCTGATGGAAGAGCTTTCTTCTAGTAGTTTCCAGAACCTAAAGAAGAGACCCAGCAAGACCCTCGAATGAACCTTGGAGTACACAGGATGTCAGGGAGGTATAAGCCCTTGGTTAATGAGAAGTCCTGGCCAGTGATCCCAGGTCCTGGAAGGCACCAGTCAGGTTGTTTTGTGACAGATAGGCCCACACCATCACACTGGAGTTGGTCCCACCAGGTCTGTAGTGACCAGCCCAGATCTGCATGTTCTGGCCTCAGCGTTGGAAAGACACAAAGCCCCTGGCCCATCTTGATGTTGGAGAACACTTGGGTGACCTGAAAGCAACCACTGTTGTACCACTGCTGAATGGGATCAGCCATAGCAGAGAATTTACCCACAGCAATCTGGTTGACGTCAGTCAGAGACACAAATCTCCATCTTGCCACTATCGAGCAGTTCCAGCCATTAACCTTCCTCCTCTGGGCCCAAGACCTGCTTCTTGAGACATGAGCTGAAGGAAGACACGAAGCAGGTCTGCGAGGGGGCTCCGGGGCACCGTTGACCTGTTCATCTCCACCACGCAGCCACCCCACCATGCTGCACCATTGTTTCCGGAGGCCTCTTGGCCACAGGGATTGCCTGTAAGGTTGCATTCGATGTCTCTGCTCTTGATTGCAGAAGCGGCCCAGGAGGCAGGGGCTGGCCTGATGGACGCAGGGCAGGCCGCTGAAGGTGAGGGGCAGCAGAGCGCTGTGGTCCCGGGAAGGTCATTCATCAGGACGTGCCAGCCCCTGTGTACCTGGCAGCTGCACCCCAGCAGTGTGCATGGAGACACATGGCTCAGCACCACCAGGAGCAGCTTGGGTGGCAGTTGACTCAGGTCCAGCACCTCCTCAGGTTCAGGCTCCAGTGCAGTGACCCGGAGACGGTGGCTGGAGGGGGGCAGGAGAGGCACCAGTCCCTGGAGGCCAAGGCGCCCACGGCCTTACACCACGTGCTCCCCCTCACCGGGCTCAGCAGCGACTTAACTCTGAAATTTCTGAACACACTCATCTGCCTATAGGTGTATCATCACTTCCAATCCACCAGCCTCGGAGGCCTCTCTTTTATGCAGTGAATCCAGCCACCTATGCCTGACTCTTTTGTCCCCCTGACCCTCCCGCCTCCCTTTGGACTTGGTTCATCCCTCTGTTACATGTCTACAGCCTGCATCTCACCACTGGCTGCTTCTTCCCTTTGCAATGTCTGAGTGTCTCTGATCCTGCCAAGGGACCATGCCTTGCCCCACAGCCTCGCTAGTTTCCATCCAGCCTTTCTTCTTCTTTGTTACCAGAGCAGTCCATGCGCACCATGTACACTTACTTTTATCCTCTACCCACCCTGGTTGCTGTCTGCCCCTTCCCCCACCGTGTCACACAGGTAAATTCCTGGCCACCCACGACTTACTTCCCCAATGCTGAGTCTCCTTTGGATCCTTCCCTCCCTGGACCTCCTGTTGCATATAGGGCAGGAGAGCCCTCCCTCCAACTTCAGCTCTCCTCTCTTAGCTCCTGAGACTTCATGCTCACTTGCGCCATTTGTTTTTCTCTCCAGCATGAATTTCTCTCCCTCCATTTCTAAATTCATGGCTGGGGCGCCTGGGTGGCTTAGTCGAGTGAGTGTCCGACTTTGGCTCAGACAGCTCGGGTCTTGATCTCACGGTTCGTGGGTTCAAACCCCCGTGTCAGGCTCGGTGCTGACAGGTCAGAACCTGGAGCCTGCCTTAGATTCTGCATTTCCCTCTCTCCCTGCCCTTCCCCCACTTGCACTCTCTCTCTCAGGAATAAATAAACATTAAAAAAAAGCCCAAAACTAAAGAATTCATGGCTCCAGGGTTACCTCCTTGACGTACTTTCATTCTGTTTTCTCTTTGGGTGAGGTATTTGACCACCATCTAAATACCAGGCAGCTCAGACCTCTGTCTCCAAGGTTGTGAGCAGGGTGTTGGTTGGAAATGCCTTCAGGGCCAAGCAGGTAAAGGCAGTGATGGAGGCAGAGTGTGACAGGCCAGAGAAGCCCTTATTCTAGCTAAAGAGAAGGGCTGCTTCCGGGCTCCACCGATGGTTGACAAGCAACAGTTCAGGACCAGTGTTGCCAGATTTCCCAATTTTCCCTAAAGAAACCGGAAATATATAATCCTATTTGGAATCTCTCAGTGATTAAATATTGGTTCGAAAATGTCCGTAGGGACCAAAGCCCATTTGAGAACCATGTCTGGTGTAAAGGGCTACCTGTTTGGGATAACAGTTTGACTCATATTCCACTGATTGGCTAATAGTTTTATTCCGAAGCCTACGGGTACTTCACATTGAATGTGCGCCACACCGTCTTTTCTCCACACCCTCCTCCCTCTTCATGGGCACCTCATCTCAGTTAATGACACTTCCTTCTATCCATTCACCCAAGCTGGAATTATGGAAGAGGGTGTCCTTTTCTTCTGTAACTCCTCCTCCATTTTCAATCAACCACCAGATTCTACCAACATAACTTCCTAAATAAACCATGAATCTGTTCTCACGTCTGCAGTCCTCGCCACCATTATCATAGTTTAGGCTTCTAGCATCTTCTGCCTGGACCAGTAGGCTCCCGAGTGTTTCGAGTGATGATTCATCATAGTTAATTCCCTCTGTGTATAAATTATTATTCTGAGCCAAACGTGTAATCGCGGTCCCTTGACAGTGATTGGTTTTGAAGTGGGCTTGTGATCCAATCTGGGCCAGTGGGATGTGAGGCAAAATTTGCTGGGAAGCTTCTGGAAGTTTTCCTTGTTAAGAAAGAGACCGAAGAAGAAACTGCTCCCTTCTGTCTGTGGGCTTCTCTGTATCCGTACATCACTCTAGGAACTGCTACAGCCGTCTGGCATAGATGAGGAAAGGCAGCCTGCAGGCAGACCCCACCACAGAGCATGGTGCCCTGGAGAGAGGATGGAACCTGGGTCCGTGGTTGCGTTTTTGAGCCACCGAATCAACCACGTCTGTGGCCTGTCATCTCAGAGTTTGCAGCTATGTTGGATAATAAGTCTCTTGATAAATTCCGGCAGTTAGACTCAGAGCTTTGTGTTTAAGGGAGCCAAAGGCATCCTGACTGGTACCCTCGTCTCCTGCCTTGAGGTCTGTGCTCCGTCACCCCACATGACACCTGACTTTCAGGGTGGTCCCTCTAGATGCTAATCTGACCACATTGCCTCCCGCTCATAGCTCCCATCGCCCACAGGATAAAGTCCCAGGACCTTGGCAGAATATACAAAGGCTTCCATGACAGACCTCCTGCCTCTATAGCCGAATCGGCTCTGGCTCCTTAACGTAAACCTTATGCTCACTTTGGTGTGATCTGCTTGCAGTTCCCTGCCTAGGCGATACTGTTTAACTCTTTCATTCATTGGGCAGATTTACACAAGTGTCACCTCTGGGCCAGGAGTAGTTCTAGGCATCCCAGCTACCGCTCCCAAGTCCCGTGCTCTAGCCATCTCCTCTCCCTGGGGTACCTCCCCCCCTATCTTTATCTGACTAATGCTCTCTTTTCATTTCCTGTTCCAGTCCAGTGTTAGCACTTGTGATAGCTTTATATACATAGTTGGCTCTTGAATAACACAAGTTTGAGCATCGGAGGTCCATGTATAAATGTGGATTTTTTTCTTGTAGATACAGAACAGTACTGTAAATGTATTTTCTCTTCCTTGTGATTTTCGTAATAACATTTTGTTTTCTTAATAACATTTCCAGCAAAATTTGTTGTAACAATACAATATATATTACATGTTAATAGGCAAAATATGTGTAAATTGACTGTTGATGTTATTGGTAAGGCTCTGGTCAACAACAGGCCATTAGTAGTTAAGTTTGAGGGGAGTCAAAAGTTATACATGGATTTTCGAATGCACGGGGTCTGTGGCCCTAACCCTTGCATTGTTCAAGGGTCAACTCTGTGTGCTTTTAACAATTGTTTATCTAATATTCTATTTTGGAAATTAAAAAGATAGAGTAAATTAAAAGAATAGTATAAGAAATGTGTATATATATATACCCAGATTGACCAAATAACATTTTGCAGATATGTTCTTTTCCCCCCATCCCCCTTAGTACATATATACACACACATACACAGATAGGCCTGTCTTTTTCTGAGCCATTTGGAAGTAACTTTTAGATATCATGACTCCTCTTCACAAATAGTTCAGCATGTATCTCCTAAGTACGAGGACCCCTTAAAATTTTTTTTTTTAATGTTTATTTATTTTTTAAGAGACGAAGAGACAGAGTGTGAGTGGGAAAAGGACAGAGAGAGAGAGAGGGAGATACAGAATCCGAAGCAGGTTCCAGGCTCTGAGCTGTCAGCACAGAGCCTGATGTGGGGCTCTAACCCACCAGCCGTGAGATCATGACCTCAGCTGAAGTCGTACGCTTAACCGACTGAGCCACCCACGTGTCCCAAGGACCCTTAAAAAAAATTTTTTTATGTTTATTTATTCTTGAGAGAAAGAAAGACAGAGTGCGAGCAGGATAGGGGTAGAGAGAGAGGGAGACACAGAATCCGAAGCAAGCTCCAGGCTCTGACCTGTCAGCACAGAGACCAACGTGGGGCTTGAACCCACGACCACGAGATCATGATCTGAGCAGAAGTTGGAGGCTTAGCCGACTGAGCCACCCAGGTGCTCCAGGACATTTTCTTACATAACCACATTATTACACCCAAGAATTTAATAATAACACAGTAAACTTTTTTGATATTTGGTTCGTAGTCATATATCTGCAGTTTTCCCAAATGTTTGTGGCTTTTTTATCCATCCAGGATCTTCTAGGCTAAGCACTTATCTCTTTCAGGAGGGCTTCCTTGAATGCCTTCAGCCTCCCAATGCTCTGGGAATGTTTTGTGCAGATTGCCATCATGGTATTCACCACTCTTTATGTGTGCCTCCCCATATTCAGAGTGAGTCCTGTGTCATGCTTATCTTCTCAGTGCCCAGCCCAGTGTGTGGCACATAGCAGATGTTCAGCGTTTGTTGGCTGAATGGGTGATTGAGTAAGTGGCAGAATTGGAGACAAAGCCCATGGCATCATTGCTGGTTTCTTCCTTCCATATGTAACTGCTTTGTGCAGACAGTGATGTTAATAATGTAAGAACAGAGTCCCATCTGCCAAATGGCGAGAAGAGAGGTAATCCAGATAGAAAATGGTGAACAATGGAAAGAGCCAACAATTAATAACATCTAAGGCTGTGCTGATAGAGAAGCATGTCCCTGATTACTGAGAACAGCAGTGGAGAAAGACATCAGCCTTCTATCACTTGTTGCAAAGGCCACATCACATTTGCAGGTTTATCTTCTACAGAAATCAGGCCCCCCCCCCCTTTTTTAATGTTTATTTATTTATTTTTGAGAGAGAGAAGGAGAGAGACAGAGCACAGGTGGGGGAGGGGCAGAGAGAGAGGGAGACACAGAATCTGAAGCAGACTCCAGGCTCTGAGCTGTCAGCACAGAGCCTGATGCGGGGGTCGAACTCACGGGCTGTGAGATCATGACCTGAGCCCAAGTTGTATGCTTAGCCGACTAAGTCACCCAGGCACCCCAACCAGGACCCCTTCTAAGTGAAGTTTCCGCAACACCCATGTATACCTGGAGCCATAGTCTCTCCCGGGATGAGTTTGTCAGCCAGCTAGGATGGGTCTGATCTTACCGGGGTAAAGTGTCCCTTAGCTCCGATGCAGCATCTCTTCCCACTGTTTGAACTTTATTTCTGGAATTATCTCAGAAGTTTTCTGAGTGTACAACATCTGATACCATAATTAATATTTATTTCCAGAGACACTAAATATGAACCCAAAGAACATTTCCATTCTGCTGATGACACTCCCTTAATCGAGAATGTGGAAGCAGGGTCAGGATGAGCCAGGTCACTCAGAAGGCTGCTGGCTGTTTGTGGGGAAGTGACCTCTTGCCATCTTCCTTGGAGGATTCCTTTTCTTTCCTAACTGACCACAGTGTTTTTTGCTTGCTTTCTGAAGACTGTTGGGTTCTCTACAAGAGGTCATGAGGAATTTTTAAAAATTCCTCAAAGCCATTAAAACAGGCAGATATAATCTTCCCAGCTATGATAGGGACCGATCTAAAGGCAGTGCAGCCCAACTCCATCCTTCTCCTGCTGGCCACAACTCTAGGCACCTACGAAGGACGAGGCATTGCAGATACAAAGATAAATAAGCCCCTGCTCTCCAGGAACTCATCATCTGTTGGGGTAGCAGCCATACAAAGAGTCTCCAAGTTTATGGGGAAGGCAACGAGAGAGATATGCACAGGACACTACAGACCTCAGAGAAAGGGGCACTCATCCAACCCAGGAAGGGTGAGGCAAGGAAGAGCTGAGTGGTGAAAGTGGGCATAGGATAGAGAGGAAATGGTTAGGTCGTTTGGGGGATTCTAGGCTAAAGGGCATGGAATGAGGCACCTATGGAGATATCCATCGTCATGATGAATGTGAGGACAAAGCAATCAAGGTCTCCATGTGCAGAGGATGCGGAGAGAGGGCCATTTTTGATAATGTAAGATGCTAGCACCAGAAGTTCAGTGGCCGTCTCTTAGCTGACTTGGGAAGACTTTGCCTGTCTGGTTCTGGGTGATCCTTTAATGTCACTCCCACTAAGGGTTAACGGTAGAAGACATCCTCCCCCCTCTCCCACCACCTCAAAAAAACCAAAAAAACAAAAAAACCAACACCAAAGTCAGTGAAGGTAATATACCACCATCTATTTAGCTGCTGAAGAATTTACCATTCAAGGAGATAGGACCCTGCCTCACCAGAGGCGTTTAACAGTCCAACACTATCACATTACCCAGATTGTATAAAGAGTATGAATGATTTCCGCTCACAGACCTCTAATGGAGGTATCTCTTTACAAAGCCCCTACTTCAGGCCAGCTGAATGCCTCAGCAGCGCCTCCGAAACCCCGCAGCCCTAATCCCTTTAGCAACAAAGGTCTGTTTCTTTGCTTAGCATGAAGTAGGCCTCAGAGGCCTGTGTGTGTCTTCGCCTGTAGACCAGAAGCCTCCTGTTTACAATTTCCCTATTCCTGTTTTTAATGTTGTTCTGAGAGCAGCCACAAAGGGCTAGTTTTGTCCAGCAGGAACAAGGGAGCTATTAGAGAGAGACAGAGGAAGGAAGGAAGGGCGATCGCAGGGAGGACTCCTCAAGGGATTAGCAGACACAGCTGTTCCCGAAGGGAGAGGAGCTCCAGGCTGTTTATAATTTCCGTCACATTTACATTTTTTAATATTTTATTTCCTCAAAAACTTTTTTTTCTGATCAGTTTCCTATCCACCATCTAAGGGGAGCATCTTGTTGCCATATTGATAGACTTAGGGACATGTTTTGCTATATGTACTGAGGATTTAGCTTTTTACTTCACTGCTCTGCAAATCTGGTGTGGTGATCTCCAGCGCTCTGTGAGGTCACAGACCTCCAGACCACCAGGTGCCTGAGGAAATTGACTGAAGGGACTGGTGTCATTTCTTGTCCCATTTGTGCAAACCTTTGGAGTTTTTTTTAGGCTGTATCTGATTCATTTAGATCCCATAGAACACTGACTGTCTGCACAGTGTCCCAGACCTACTTATATATATATTTTTAAGTTTATTTATTTATTTTGAAAGAGAGAGAGAGAGAAAGAGAGAGAGATTGAGAATCCCAAGCAGGGTCCACGCTGTCAGTGCAGAGCCAGAAGTGGGGCTCAAACTCACAAATTATGAGATCATGACTTGAGTCAAAATCAGGAGTTGGGCACTTAACCAACTGAGCCACCCAAGTGCCCCAAAAGACCCTTTTCAAATGCACCTGATGTTTATCTTTATATCTAACCATTGTATTATAAAGTGTACTACCTACAGGTGGAGAATCTGTCATACTCCATATTGCTAAAATGTCTTATTCCACTGGCTTTAAGAAGATTGTCTATGTTTTCATCCTGGAAACAAATGTTTGTGTCACCTTCTAGTTCTTGCCATGAATATTTTTCTATCCCAACAATAGTGTGTCCCTCTTTTATTTAAAAAACATAGAATTATGTTTCTCTTCTATTTAAAAATGTACACATATCCAGTGTTAGGTCATGCATATTTTTCTATCCAATGTCTGTCTGTCTGTCTCTTTTTTTAACTCCTTTTCCCTCCCTTCTCTTATCCTCCTCCCTGTTAAAATATTAGCAGTTTGGGGACGCTTGGGTGGCTCAGTTGGTTAAGTGTCCGACTTCGGCTCAGGTCATGATCTCACGGTTCGTGAGTTCGAGTCCCGTGTCTGGATCTGTGCTGACAGCTCAGAGCCTGGAGCCTGTTTCAGATTCTGTGTCTCCCTCTCTCTCTCCCCCTCCCCTGCTCATGCTCTGTCTCTCTCTCTTTCTCTATCTCTCAAAAATAAATAAATATTAAAAAAAAAATTAGCAGCTTGTATATCCTTCTACACCTAGCTCTATGCTCAAATAAGGATATGGAAAAAAATTTTTTTGTTCGGGATTGGGAGAATTACTGTTTGTTATTACAGTGGGACTATATATTAGCTACTTCCCTACATCTTGCTTTCCTCACTTAACAATGTACAGAGGAAATTGCATTTAATATATTTTTAACCTAACATGGTCTGTGCAAGTACACTTTGCCTAAGGAGGCTTTGGCTAAAGTTGCAGATGCCCGCGTATGTGTCAATTCCATTTTTTTTGAAACCATTTTTGTTAAGTTTGACTTTTTCCTGGGGAGCGTAAGTCAAGATACAAATGACTTTCTCAAATGTCCAGTCAGCCCGCTGCTGACCCTTTGGGCTTTTGTTGCCTTTGGGGTACATTTCCGGACTTGACCGTCTTTTAGATCCGGCTGACGTCCTACTACTGTTACAGAAATATTCCTCATGGTAGGTCTCAAAAGTTAAGTGTATGCGATTTCCTTTAGCAGGGGTCTGGGATATGAGCTAATCTTTAAGTAAAGGAGAGAAGGGACAGTGATTAACATTCTCCCAACTCACTCAGGGACAGCTGTTCCGAACCTTTCCTTCCTGCTCGAAGCAGTAACTAGTTTTCAAGAGGAATTAAAAAAAAAATTTTTTTTTAAAGAAGAATATGGAGTTCTTCCAGGATTGCTCAACTTTTCTTTCTCTAAAGTAAAATACTTCAAACCATGTGCCAATCCAAATGTACTTTCTGTATTCGTCTTCACTGGAAATGTGGACCATAAGATAAGATGCATAGCCCTTGGTATATTGTTTTATAGAACTGGCCAGGAAAAAAGCCACAATTTCAGCTGCTTTGATTTCCCCTATGCTTTTTCGAGAGGAATGCTAAGGATATTTTAGGGAACGTGAGCTTCCGCAAACCCCTGTCATCTGACTACTCCTGTTGTGCAGGCTTCTTTGGCAGGATTACAGATTTGAGGTGGTGATTACTGTTTTGGTGATTACATGCCTTTTGGGGGATCATTTTCTGATGAAAAAAATTTTTTAAAGATGTCTTCCCATTCCAAGTATAAATTTAAGGTCCCGTGAATTTTAATAAATGTTTTATTTGAAAACATAAATTACCCAATATACACATATCCTTCGGGTTAGGAGTGTTAAGATTTCATGATCCCGTGCCAAGGACATTCCCTTGTAGGAAGGACATACCTTAGGTGGAGGAAGAGCTGTCTGTAGAGTCATGATGGCAGGCGGCGATCTCTGTCTAGCCATCCAAGAAACAGAATCAACTCCGACACGGTGGTTGCAGACATCACCGCGCAAGCATCTTACATTCACAGAGATTACGTATTTAAAATTTATTGAAGATAATGCAGAGGTCCCCTTTAAAAAATATAGGGTGTATCGGTTTGACTAACCCCATAGTTAAATTGTGTATTATAGGTGGATCACGTTGTAGGTGAAGAAACAGGAAAGATGCGCTCGTCCCTTGTAGCCTTTTCATTTGTCAGCATACAATCTAGAAGAAGTAGTCACCAAAAAGATAAAAAGGAAACTTAGTAAAATGTTAAATTTTTTCAAGATACCTTTTTTTTTAAAAGTAAAAACTGCTTTTAGGGAGCAAATCATAAAAATGCAAGTTAACACAGAATCACGGAAAGTGAAAACAGAAGTCACCTTGCCCAAATTACACTCCCCAGTAACTACTATTTCTCCTAGCTGGTAGAATTAAGAGAACGTGATTTGGTGCTCCTGTGGTCTAAATAAGGGCTAGCTATAAATGATGTCAACTCAATCCTTAGGAAAAGGAAAACATTAATTTTGAAACCATTTTTTTTCCATGTATTTATCTGGATAGTCATTTGGAACAAAGAAGAGTATTGGGGTGGGGAGATAGGGCTGGGGTTCTGGGACCCCTGCTTTATGAAAGCGATTCCTTTTTGTCCATTTTATGTATTCCTGTTTTGCCCAAGACAGTATGTTTGTTTGCGGGGCAGGAAGGTGGAAGCATTCTGTTGCTGCTAAAAATTGTTTGAAAAAGAATAGTTTTCTCTAGAGGATAGCTCGTTTTTCTACAGTTTTTAACATGCACTAGTTTTTTTTTTTTTTTTTTTTTTAACGTTTATTTATTTTTGAGACAGAGAGAGACAGAGCATGAACGGGGGAAGATCAGAGAGAGGGAGACACAGAATCTGAAACAGGCTCCAGGCTCTGAGCCGTCAGCACAGAGCCTGATGCGGGGCTCGAACTCACAGACGGTGAGATCGTGACCTGAGCCGAAGTCAGCCGCTTAACTGACTGAGCCACCCAGGCGCTCCAAACATGCACTAGTTTTAATGTTGCCTTGTCTAGTAGTATTTTGTTTCATTTTGAATATGTATTTTAGAAAGAGAGTGCACAAGTGGGTGAAAGGGGCAGAGGGAGAGAGAGACAGTCTTAAGCAGCACGGAGCGTGATGCAAGGCTGGATACCATGGCCCTGGGATCATGACCTGAGCCAAAATCAAGAGTCAGACACTCAACTGACTGAGCCACCCAGGAGCCCTGCCTAGTAGTATTTTATCTGAGCCTTATGGGAGCCAAGTTGCACTTATCCTCTGAATACATTATTGCAAAGGTACCTACCTTCGAATTATACAGATTTTGAATCTTCTAAGTGTTGCCCATCATTGGGAAATAGTTTCTCATGTTGAGAATCAAGAGAAAAAACAAGCACTGAATGCCCTAACGTCTATCTCTATTACAAATCACCTAGAGCTCTGAGAACAGTTTTCTGTAGGAAAAACCACAGTGGCCATTCACATAAAATGTTAACTTGGAGTGGTTGACAAATGCTACTAGACCGTAGGTGTGATCCAACATATTATGTTTGTGGAGTGAGGGAATCGGAGATCTTCCTTCCTATTATCGATCATTTCCCTTTTCTCATTCTGATAAAGTGTTCTTTCCTTGGGTTTTAACCAGTGACATGGTGCAGAATTAGATCCACATGTGCTGCTTTTTCCATTCTGTTTATTTCCAGTTGCTTTTTCTTTCAGTCTGAAGGAAAGGGAATTGAATGTCAATCTTGGATTGTGTACATCAAATCTGTTGGAGAATCTTTTATATAACCAATACTCTATCCTCAGTAACTTCGAGTGCTGAAGTTACACTAAAATATTTGTTATAATCCTCATTTTCCTTTGCCTCTAATTTTCCAATAAGGTATCCTTTTGGACTGAAACTTTCCATGCTTGGTTTCAACTCAAAGGTGAGTTTATTTTGGAAAGTTCATACTAATTTAATTCAGGGACTTGGAAGGGATGTGAGAGTAAAAATATACCTTCTACTCTACAAATAAATGTAAGACTTCGGTCATAGATAACTCCGGAGAGGCCAAGCAGCGGAACAATAAACAGGTCTCAGAAAAATCCCTGTTAAACTGATGCAGGTTGAAGTGATTAACCCACATTTCCTGAAGGCACTGAACAGATTGGAGCTCCTTGAGGCTCTGTGGTCTCTTCCGAAGGACAGTGGCCACAACAGGGCATTTCAGGACCTGGGTGGATGAAAGAGGTGAGATATTTAGTTTGGATCCAGGCAGACTACTTAGTGGTCTACAAAGTCCTAAAACATACTGATTATTGTTGAAGGCTCTTCTTCGGCAACAGGGGCTAGCTGATACATCACAAACACAAAATTACCCAAGCCCGTAACGTGATGTTTGTGGCTAGCACTCTGCGATATTGAAATGTCATTATCTAGAGCTAGGTTTCTCCACCTCAGCACATTTTGGGTAGATAAATTCTTTGTTGGCGCTGTAAGTTCTGACGAGTGCATTGTAGGATATGTCCAGAGTCCTGGGCTGTACCCTCCAGGTGGCAGAAGCAAGCTGCTCTCTGCCCACCCTCCCCTTTTCCTGCTCCACCCCTCTCCGCCCCAGTCATAACAGTTAAAAATTTCTCCAGACATTGTCAAATGTCCTTAGTGTAGGGAAGAGCCCCCAGCTGAGAACAACTGGTTCAACTTTGAGTGTAGACCCATCTGAGCAAGGTACTTGCACCAGACTGGAATCCATGCAGTGGGATATCTGGCATTTCAAATGAGGTCTTCCTAAAAAGTAGAGTTGGCATCACAAAGAAGTAGCCTTCCTGTTCAAAGCTGCCCTCCCTGACTTGTGCCTTTTGCCCCCTCTCCATTCTGTTGCTTTTGGGGACTAGGTCACTACCTTTAAATTTTTTTTCCTCTTGAATTGTTGCTTTTCCACTGAAGCCTTTCCGTGAACTTTCAAGTATTTCCATCTTAGATGGCATTAGCTGCTCTAATTATTATACTTTCTAAAGAAGTAATCTCTCTGCCCAACATGGGGCTCAAACTCATGACCCCGAGATCAAGAATCACACGCTCTACTGACTGAGCCAGCCAGGTGCCCCCTCGGTATTATATTTTTTAATGTAAAGAAGAGCATTCACTCACTCTGTCAACAAAAGCTAGTACTAACCACGGCTGATGTACTGAGTATGCCCGTTCCCACTCTGCTCTAAGACGTTGTGCGCCTTTTCTGTCTTTATGGATGTCACTCTCTTGCGGGTACTGTTCTTATCCTCATTTTCCAGGTAAAGAACTAAGACACAGTGAGGTGAACTGACTGGTCCCAAATCTCATAGAAGCAGCACAAAGCGGGTTCGAACCTGGGGTCCTGAGCACCTCCCTGTCCGAACAGCTCTGCCATCCTGTCTGTCCATCCCACACATCTCCGTAAGGCCTCCTCACAATTATTATACCGTAAAGTTTTAAAATCTGCCTTTAAGAATCCAACGAATACTTGTAAGTATGACAAGGGATCTATCCCGTACACTGGGTGATGCAATGACGAACATGGTGTGATCCCTGCTCACAGTGTGGTCAGCGGTCAGAAGATATAAACAGATGTGAACATCGTAGAACAGTGCAAAGTGTGAAATGGTTACTCTCGTGAAAGTACGAGCCAAGGACTAGTGGTGTAAAGAGCCTCTAGAGATTGTTTAACCTGGAGGAGGAGGAGGGAAGTGTGCAAACTCCCTGGAGGGATAATACTGTATGCCTCCTATGAGACCGTATTGTATGGGAGGTACCACGTTAGGTGGGGGGTAACACGCTTACAGTCCAGTGCAGGGGCCAGAATGAATCAGATGATCACACACATTTAGGTGGGAGTTGCTAAATTTCAAAGGGATATGGTACCATGGGAGTATGTGAATGAGATGGGACTGATTTTTTTGAAGAGAAGGAGGTCTGGGAAAGTTTTCCTGAGGCAACGATGCCTGACCTGAAAGCTGAAGAATAAGTGAGCATCCTTGCATTAGCCAGGTGCAAGGGGCATATGGATGTGTGAGCATGTGTGTGAACGTGTGTACGTGCACACTGTGGAGGTGGGGGAGATAAGGATACTTGAGGTGGAGGGACCAGCAGGTGCAAAGGTCCTGAGGTTAAAGAGAACACAAGGAGCATGAGCCACTAGAAGCCTGTGAGACTTTAAGACAGAGAGTGAGACAGGGCAGGGGCCAGAGCGTGCAGGGCCTTGTGGGCCATGGTAAAGATTTTAGTCTTTATTGGAAGAGCAAGGGATTGGAGGGAGATGGTTGACATCATCTGATTTGAGTTTTCAGAAAATCCCTCTGGCTACAGTATAGAGAGTGGATTGAAAGGAGCCTGAATAGATTTGGGGTCATCGTGATAGTTCAGACGATGGAGCACAGAGGCCCACAAGCACGTTTGTTCTTGTTCTTTTTTGCTGAAATGTTTTGCTCTTTTGTAAGTCAAAAAAAAAATTGTTAAAAGTAAATGCAAATCTGATGGAGTCCCCCGCTTCAGCCTGGTGATTCTATGCCTGCTAGCTTTTGGTAGTTGCTGACAGTCCCTGGCATGACTTGGCATTCCTTGACCTGTAGATGTATCGCTCGAATCTCTGACTCTGTCTTCACATAGCGTCTTCCTCCCTGTGTGTCTTTGTGTCTTTCCTCTTATAAGGACACTAGTCATTGGATATAGGGCCCACCCTCAGCCAGTACGATCTCATCTTTATTTAAGGAATTGCATCTGCCAGGATCCTATTTCCTAATAAAGTCACATTCTGAGGTTCCAGGTAGACATGAATTTGGGGTGGGACACTGTTCAGCCCAGGATACAGATCAGGTTGACACTGTGTCAGGAGGTTGTTTCGGAGCTTAATTTTAAACAGAAGAGATGTGCAAAGAGTTCTTCCAGAAGAGCATCCTGGAGGGAAAAGCACTGAGTGGAAGCGAGTGGCCTCTCCCTTTAGACAGGCAGAGACTCTCTCTGCTTGTCACTTGCCTGCCTCGGTCATTTATGTATCTGGCTTGCTCCCATAGATGTTTGAATTTGTGGCCTCAGAGTTAGATTCAAAAGTGAACATTATGATGTGGAAAGAACTGGAGGCTGCTGGGGAGTGTGTAACAAGGGACACAATTTAGTAAACATTGCTGGATGGGTGAACGCCTCTCTCAGAAGAATGCGGCAGGGTATTTCTGGCAGCTTCGTCTCTGGAAGACCACAGATGATGTCTATTATATCCTCATGCATCAGCCATTACCTTGGAAATAGGCCATCCTAACAGCGTGTCAAGGAAGTTATTATAGGGAATTATTTCAGCCAGAAGAGATCTCTGCAAAGCAATCTGTTCCAGCCTACTGTGTCATGGAGTGGTCCCCATGTCCCTGATTTTTTGCTAGAAATGCAGCAGCAAACAGCATGAAGCCTACACCTGTCATGAGCTAATGTGCAATTCCTGCCAAGGTTTGCACTTGGGTTCCATTAACAGGATAGAAGAGACCTTCCAGGGAAGCATGTTAATGTTTAACCCTTTACCCACAAATTCTCTCTCTCTCCCAGAGAAATCTGCCACTTGCCAAACCACCACCAGGCCACTTGGGATTTTGCTTTTGCAAAATGGCTTGGTTTTGGAGGCAGACTAGAGAAAGGAAAGTTAATGGGAACTGAGCTTCAAGTGCAAGGTCCACAGGCCTTTTTTTAAAAAAAATCAAGGAAGAATGAGCTGAGCTTTGGCCTGGAAAGTGTTCATTGGCAGAAATGATAAAGCTGAGATGAGAACTAAATCTCATTAGTGTCAGATGTCTCCTTTCTCTCCAGCTGCAGGCAGAGCAGAACCTAGAGATGTCTGGGTGGGAGGTTAGCAGATCTGAAGCTTCAAAATAACCATCCACTGTCTCTGTGTATAGCAAGGAGTAGGGGCAGTATTCAGATGGGGATCTGTGTCTCACTGTGAATTTTTCTACCATGAGATGCGGCAGGGGCAACTGGTGGCGAATACCCCTCCCCATGCCTAACCTTTGTAGACAGGGGAATGCTCCCTGTGTAGTCGCAGTTGGAATAAGTATAGTTAAGGGGTACAGAGGCTAATGGTTGTGTTATCATTTGTTGAGGAGGAGCTGAGTGCCTAGAAGAACAACTCCTGGCAAGGGCTGAGACTTGGGGTACGAGTTCAGAAACCAGAGCTCATGGACCTGGGAGACCCGGGTGGAAGAAAGTTCGGGGTTAGGAGATGAATTCTGGAGAGTATCAGGAAATAAAGAAACTCTGAAGTAGAGGGTCTATTCCAAGAGGAGACTAGTTCATAGAACACAGCTATGCATGCAGTAGGCTCCCAGGAAATGATTGTGGAAAGAGTGAATGAATGGAGAAATTATGCTGGCAGTCTCCTGTGGCGGAGGAGAGTTACTTTATTTTGTTTCTTGTGTGTGAAGGGGAGGGAGTCCCATTGCTAAAAAGGATGTACCTGATATATTTAAAGATCTTAAAATTATTTCTCATTATGTAAGTGATACAGAAATACATTATTCTTATAAGCAGAGCCAGAGAATTTCATTTAAGAAGGTCTTCTTTATCCATTACCCCAAAATTTTGGGGTGTATGTGTGTATAGAGTGTTTGTGTATGAAGGTTCTAGGGAATTTCCAGGCAGCATCTTGGCCACAAGATTTTTTTTATCTCATAACCAATTGGCTGTAAGGCAGTTTTGCCTTAAAGGATAAAAAATAACCTGGTTGACAGTTTGGTTTGACAGTTGGTTGGGTTAATCAACTGGTTGACAGGTTGGTTTCATTTTTCTCCTTGACATGGTACTCCTATTTTTATATTATATAAATCTTAGCCATCATAATGGTCTATACACTGTTGCAGAGTTTTGAACCCACGTTTCCTCAACTGTAGAATGTCTATCAACATTCCAATTTGATAGTCCACCGAGAGCAAGCACCAGTGTAGAAGGCTTTCACAATATAATACAAAGCTCAGGTACGAATAAGCATTCGAGTATCTGAAAAGTGATACTTCTCTCTCTTTTTTTTTAAAAAAATGTGTTTATTTATTTTTGAGAGAAAGAGAGAGAGACAGAGAGACAGAGCGAGTGGCGGGGGGGGTGCGGCTGCAGAGAGAGAGAGACACACACACACAGAATCCGAAGCAGGCTCCAGGCTCTGACCTGTCAGCACAGGGCCAGATGCGGGGCTCCAACTCATGAGCTCTGAGATCATGATCTGAGCCGAAGTCAGATGCTTAACTGACTGAGCCACCCAGGTGCCCCAAGAAAGTAATACCTCTCTTAATGAAGAAAGAAATGTTAGAGGAAAAAGTGTGATGCAGAGTGAGGAGATGAGTCAACAAGCAGAAAAATAACGTATAATACTATGGACAAAACCCTTTGAAGACACGTGCTTACGGGCAGTCGACAAAATAAAATCGGTTGTTTGTACTCTGCTACCATGAATCTACACTATACCTTGTGAATGTATTCGAATATTTTGTGTTTTGTGATAAAGTCTTAAGTTTTGTTATTTATTTTTCATGTTTCATTATGTAGTTAAAAAAAATTTTTTTAGGGGCGCCTGGGTGGCTTGGTTGGTTAATTGTCCGACTTCAGCTCAGGTCATGATCTCACAGTCCGTGAGTTCGAGCCCCGTGTCGGGCTCTGTGCTGACAGCTCAGAGCCTGGAGCCTGTTTCAGATTCTGTGTCTCCCTCTCTCTCTGCTCCTCCCCTCTTCATGCTCTGTCTCTCTCTGTCTCAAAAATAAATAAACGTTAAAAAAAATTTTTTTTTTTTTAAATTAAAAAAAATTTTTTTTAAATTTATTTTGAGAGAAAGAGAGTGAGAGAGAGAGAGGGCAAGTGAGCACGAACAGGGGAGGGGCAGAGAGAGAGAAAGAATTCCAAGCAGGCCCTGCACCGCCAGCCAGGTGCGGGGCTCGAAACCACGAACTGGGAGATCATGACCTGAGCTGAAACTAAGAGTCGCTGATTAACCGACTGAGCCACCCAGTCGCCCCTCATTGTGTCGTTTGTGATACATGTCACTCTATTATTTTTCCTGATTTTATCTTTTGTGGCAAAATTGCCTTACAGCTAATCAGTTATGTGGTGGAAATGTTTGCAGTAAAAATGCTTATAGTTAAAACGCTTGCAGCAGGGGTGCCTGGGTGGCTTAGTTAAGTGTCTGACTTCAGCTCAGGGCATGATCTTATGGTTCGTGAGTTAGAACGCTGCATGAGGCTGTCTGCTGTCAGCCCAGAGCCCACTTTGGATCCTCTGTCCTCCTCTCTCTCTGCCCCTCCCCTGCTCGTGCATGTGCTCTCTCAAAAATAAACAAAAAACATTTTAAAAATGCTTGCAGCAAAGATGCTTATGGGGGAGAATTCTGGACGTGATGTGTGAGTATGCCCACATCACCATGAATACCCAAATCTGCTCATTTGTGATCACTTCATATGTTGTGGAAGGTGTCCTGACTGTATGCAGGGAGTGTTCCTAATGGACTTTGTCTCTGTCATGTGATGAGGGATTGTTTTTCCCTTCTATCTGAGCTGAGGTTGGAGCCTCCATCTGTGGAATCTAACCCACCCACTCTATTAAGTGACAAAGACTGTGGTTCTATTTCAGAGACAGAAGGAGTCTGGTCACTTTGGTGATACCTGTCAAACCTAAGGCATTTTGCTTTTCTGCCCTGTCCACCAAATTGCTATATAACCTCTTTGGTGCCCTGTACTGCCCAGCATAAGGTCTGCGCATCATTTGTGGTCCACCTTAATATCTCACCAGTAACATCCTAATAATCTTGAAAGCATTCTCTAACACGAATGATCTCTGCAGGTAACAAATGCGTGCACTGCCATTTCTTACTGTTTCTGTGTATGCCCGACTGCATACTCCTGAACCAGTGATCTTGGTGCTGAAGAGACAGGGAAAAGAGGTTATAAGCAATGGGAATATTTTCCTTTCACTGGATCTTTGAAATACTGGAATCAATGCAGGTTTGATTTTTTTTTAATACCCTTAATGAAAACTCCTCAGTGATTGCTTCTAAATGGACAATTTACCACTTCTTAAAAGTCTTCAAAGATGACACCAGGGGACATGTT
Source organism: Panthera pardus (assembly GCF_024362965.1). Classification (NCBI taxonomy): domain Eukaryota; kingdom Metazoa; phylum Chordata; class Mammalia; order Carnivora; family Felidae; genus Panthera; species Panthera pardus. The sequence continues at coordinate 120,593,014 of NW_026526765.1, read as the reverse complement.
ATTATCCGTTTTCCCTTCTTCTCTTGTCATCTTTGACAGATGTCTCTCAGGCAACTTAGTTTACTGAAACAATTTGAGTTTCAGGGAAACTCTTTAATATGCCTCTCATATTTTTATGTGCCTTGCATATTGCTGTCCGGGGCCAGGAATCTTCAAAGACAAGGCTTGCCAGCATTATGTCACTAAAGAAATCAAAGGCTTCTTTCTTTTTTAATTTACTGAATCTCAATACTCGTAAATTTCTTGCTTTGTATACTGAAATCCCCTCAAATCATAGTATTTCTATACCACTGAATCTGCTTTGGCTTAACTTTATATGAATGTCAAGGTGGTTTTTTTTTTTTAATGTTTATTTATTTTGAGGTGGGGGATGGGCAAAGAGAGAGAGGCAGAGAGAGAATTCCAAGCAGGCTCCGTGCCATCAGCACAGAGCCCGATGCAAGGTAGATCTCATGAACCATGAGATCATGACCTGAGCCGAAATCAAGAGTCAAACGCTTAATGGACTCAGCCACCCAGGTGCCCACGAATGTCAAGTTTTTAAACCTTGTTATGTATTTTTCCTTGTCATACCTCAGGGTCACCTTCATTTGTCAAATGGAACGAACACCCCTTTCGTCTTTATGCTGGCTGTGTATACAGGCTCTGGAGCAAAAGAAGTGACTTTGAGTCTTGCTCCATTGCTTACCAGCTGTCTCCTGGGTTGTCGTCCAAAATTTTGGGGCACTAGGTTTATCACTTGCAAATGCTGATAGTGATAGTATCCACATTGTAAGTATATTGTAAGAATTAATGAGGTAGTGTCTGTAAAATATAATGCCAGCCACATAATAAGAGCTCAAACATGAGGGTGAGGATGGTGGGGGTGACGGTGTTGAGTATGTGAGAAATCACCAGGCAGGAAGCTGAAAGAGGAAGGTGGGAGCTGGAGGCAGATGGGCAGCAGATAATTGCTACTTTTCCTCTTCCTCAGTTTTGTATGGCTGTGCTCTTCTTGCTGGTCCACAAGTGATGAGTCCAGAACTTGTCCTTTTTCTGATGTTTTTAGGTTGCTTCCTAGAAAGCTTTGAAGCCAAGACCTACACTAGATAAGATTTTCCAAAAACTGACAATTCTTTTTATAAATTGGGTACAATACATATCACACCCTTTCCCCCGCCCCTGGTTCTCGTTGAAAAACTGCACACCTGGGTTTTAAGGGAGCTTCTTGGGTCTGCTTCAATAGCACAGATTTAAGAGCCCATGTATTGGCTATTCACTGAACGTTGAGAGTGACAGTAGGTCACAGAGACGATTAGCTAAGGCAATTAAAAATGATTGTGGAACTCAAGACCTGTGAAGTCTTTCATATGGCCTGAGTTGCTAAAACCACCGAGTCTGTCTTTGGAGGGTTTCCTTATTATTTGTATCAGCTGCTGATAATTTTCTGAGAAATCACTTTATATAAATCAAGAGAATAGAAAGAGGGTGGAAATGTCTCCCTGAAAAAGGTGTTCCTCTAGCCCTCCCTACCCTGGCCCAAATACTTGACAACTGCCAGAGTGACATAATCTTTTGCAAGATTTCAGACCAAGCTGATGTGGTCTTGAGGTTGAGTGATTTCCTCTCTTTGTTCCTTCTATTTTCATCTTCTGCCTTGGCCCAAGCACCTGAAAACCCATGTAATCTATTTTGCTATGCTAGTGGTTTTCAAGCTTTTTGAGTTGTTTGTTATTATTATTATTATTTTTTGATCTGACACCCCAATCTACAGGCAGGACCTGGAGGTAGGAACAAACACACACTGGGCATAGCTATAGATAGAACACAGTTTGAAAACCAGGGTAATAGGTAGCTTTACGCAAAATCCAAACGGGTAGAAATACTATCATTTGACTGTAAGACCGGTGGATTCTTTCCCAAGGTGGGTTTGCTATGCATCTTGACTGATGGCATGTTCAGCTTCCCACCTCGCAGGAAATAGGTTGTTTCTTACCAGGCAGTGGAATTTTTTAATGGCTATCAGACAGGGTTTCCTTCTGGTCCATTGCTCTCTTGTTTAAGTTGGACCTGCAGAGCTGAAACCACATTGCTGCCATCTCCTGAACCTTCTATGGTGTGCACTTTGCACTTGCTTTTTCTTTTCTTTGTCTCCGAGGAAACCAGTATTCCTCACAAGCATATTTTATGGTTGACATGAGATTCTTGGAGATCTTTCCCCCTATTTATTTGCAGAACTAAAGTACATGCCAAACCAGGGAGCTGGTTTCATTTTCATTCTCATTCATTCTGGAAGTTGAAAAGATGGAAGGAAGGAGGGTGGAGAAGGCTCAAGGGTGCTGTTGTAGAAGAGACTGTGAACCCGGAAAGGACAGCAGTGGGGTCTGGGATTCACATAAGATTAGGGCAGAACAGAGGGAAGAGCCCCCGGGGTCTGACTGAGATGGTGCACAAAGATGATCAACTGGGAAATCCCAAGAATGAATTCCTCTTCACAGAAGGGAATTGCTTCTCAGCTTACTGGGGCACTGATAGAGGGTGTCATCGTCTGGACCAAACACAGCAGAATATCTAGTCTGCATTGCCTGAGGCAAGGTATTGGGATGAGTGTTTGGGCCAGAGTGTAATTCAGAGCCGCTTATTTCCTTTCCCATGGAGCGTGTTGGTGTAATGAGAAGAGAAGATGAACCAAACTGTCCCATGACCATCTCCAGAATCACTTTCCAGCAGCTTTTCGTGCCACTCTCTTTTTCTCATGGCCTTGGAAGGAATAATTGCAGGCTTGGTAGAAATTTCTTTCTGCTCGTGGGTGAGAATTTCCTGGACTCTATGGTGGGTCTCTCCTGCCAACCTTAACTTACTTGTTCAGGTGGTTATGCCCTTGGCACAGATTTCAGTGACTTTATTTCTTATCCATACTAAGTGAAGATGACTGTGCTCTGTTTGTTGTAATCAAATAACTAGATGAGGATAATGCATGGAGCAAAGGCTTTTGGCAAGTCTGGTAAATGTGTTGATGTTTACACACTTGTTCTCGATGGAAATTGTCTATGCAAGTGACTGTGTCTTGCTTGTGATCGTTAGTGTGTGTGTTAATTTCCGCAACTATATTTTATAAATCCTGCATTTCACAGAAGGGAGCCAAACTCGTCTTCTCATGGTTTGTTAGCTTTTAGACTAGAGCTACAGATGCATGTTTATGTGTTTTCTTGCTGCGGCCATTTTCAGTGTGAGCTCTGTGTTTGATACACCCTTAGCGCTCAACACGGTGCCTCAAATGAAGGTTGTAATAGGTGGATGGAGGGAGGCAAGGAAGGAAGGAAGAAAAAAGAAGAAAAGCTGGATGAAGAGAAAGAAGGAAGGGTTCCATGGATAGCTGTGATAGAAGAGTGCTTTTTAAACTTGAGAGTGCCGACGAGTCCTCAGCAGAGCTACTCTAAGAAAATGTAGATTCCTGAGCCCCATTCCCAAGAAACTTCAGTTCAGCACTCAGCACTCTTGACAAGGGCCCCTGGTGGTTTTGACGCAAGTAGTCCATGGGCCTCACACTGAGAATCGTTGTTATAGAAACTGTGAATGTGACGAATCCGTTTTCCCTCCAGAGCATGAAAGTGGGTGTTTCAGTCACTATAAATGTTTTCGAGAGTTACAGTCATCACTCTTCGTAGAGAAGGAGAGGGTCGTTAATGGAATCACGCAGCACGCTGGTGAGGGGAGAGGCTGATTTACCATTTCTGCCCTCTGAGGGACTTGAGGGTATAGTCATCACTGAAAGGTCAGCGTCTTTTATCCCCCAGGTAACCTTATCAATTGTGCACCTGACATTTTCCCTTTCTTGGGCTCCTTTGCCTCCCTTCACATCCAAGCCAACCACATCCCATGACTGTATTCAGGAAACAAGAAAATAGAGTGTATCATAAATTTAAACTTTGCACACGTGTCCGCTGCTGGAGGTGGCTTGGCTGCTTACTCAGGATGGAGATGTTATATAACCGTGCTGCTGCTGGCTGCCCCGTGCCCCAGCTTTTCTCTAGGATTCGTATTTCTTCCAAAGTAGAACCTGCCACCGGCTAACAGGATCCTTTTCCAGACATTTTGATCCCCTGTCTGACCTCCTCTGCCCTCTCCTCCCCACATCAGATCATGTGGGGGCCACTCTTGCGCTGGCCATGCCCTGGTCAGCCCATGTGGCTGGATGAGGTGGTGTTTCCTTTGTTCTGTGTCAACATTTGTGAGGGGCTTATGTGGAAATAAAGACTTCCCTGTCCGTTAAGGTGCTTGTGTGCTGAACTGCTTTCCGTGTGCTAGCCTTTGGCACTCACAACAGATCTTTCACCCTGTACCATGTCTAACTTCTTGACTATAGCCAGTGTCTATTGCTTTTGGCTTTTTATGTTTGTTGCTGTTAGAGAAGTCAGCAGAGGGCTCCAAATAAGCCCCGTGGTTCGTACAAATAGGAAACCAAAATGGCTCCTGGGCAGTTTTATTTGGAAGGCTCTCCTGCTTTTGTGACCCTGTGATCCATTGGTACCATAATAGTGGTCTCTGATTTGGAGACATCTCACTCAGCATGCTGGCAATCGGCTGTGGCCAGGGGAAGCCTGTAGAGATGATCGTACTGGAAAGGCCAGATGGCAGCAAACTCTGGAGTTCTAAGTCCCCACTCTGCTCAAAGGTGCCTGAGGAATAGCAGCCTACTGACAGCTTGAAGTATGGTGCACTGGATAATTGGCTTCCTCATTTAGTAATTTGTCTGCTTTCTTTCCTCTTCCCCTGCTTCCTCTCTTCTTGTAAACTGATAGCCTCCTGCCTCTTCAGTAGACTGATAGAGAGTCCCCTGAGCAATGGCTAAGGGGAGGGGGTGGCTGGAGCCCCAGGTGGAGGGTCATTTGCAAAACTGACACAGAAAATAACCATCTTTCTTCCCCGTTTTTCCTCTGATTACCCATCTTGATTTTAGTCTCTCTCTTTCATTATCTCCTTATTCTCTGTCAATGTCCCCTTGCCACTTGATACTCGTATTTTTCTTTATTTCTTCTGGTAGACTTCCCTATTCTGTCTCCTTTTCCCCAGTCCTTTCTGCTTTTCCTACCCTTCCCTTTTTCTTTTTTTCATTCTTTCTTTTATCCTCCCCCACCCCCTGCCATTTCTGTTCCCTTTGCCTCCACAATTGTTCTAGTTAAAGTCAATTCAAAAAAGGAAATTACACCACATTTATTCAGGGTAACCTACCTTTTTCTTCTTGTCATTTTTTTTTTTAAATCTAAGGAAGGAAGAAAGAAATTTAAAAACCCATATCCGGCCCCTTCTGGCACCCTCATCCTCTCAAATGTGTTTGTCTTTAGGTGTCGGAAGTCCCAGGACACAACATCTCTGCCTCGTTGAAAGTGCAGATGCGCCACTCAGAGATTTTACACTTGGACCTGGGGGGTGCCATCTGGTTTCACTTAATAAGTCATTTTGGTCTCCAGGTGGAATTCAAATTATTCCATTGCAAACAGGAGCAGACCTGCCCCTGGTGCTGGAAGAGTTAAGTCAGATGTCTCAGGCCGCCCACACCCTGCAAGGGCAATGTCAACCTGAACCGTCTCCTCAAGGTGTTTTCCCCAGAGTCTGGGTCATCCTGATGGCACAGGTAGAGAGGGTCTCTGCTTCTGCCTCATGGTAGACCAGTTGGGTCCACGGTCACAAGGCTGTCTGAGCAGTCTGAGTGAACCCTACTGACAAGGGACTTTGCTTAGAGGTCAAGGGGACAGCTGCTGCCATTCCCCACTCTTCCCCAGTTTTCATCTTGTAGTTAGAGGTTACAGAGTGCAACTAAGCCAGTGACTCCCGTTCTTTTTTAGAGAGAAGAACTGGGTCCCAGCTCCCCCAGTTGTGTGACCTTAGACAAATTAGTCATCCTCTCTGAATGCACATAATCTTCCCGAGGACCTTGGTCTGTTGTGTTTACAGCTACATCGCATCTAATACACATGATGCAACTCCTAGATGTTCAACAGATGCATTTCAGGGGTGAATGTAACATGAAGAGCAAGGACCCCATTCCAGACTGCCTGGGTTCAGATTCCAGTTCGGCCACTTACCATGGAAACCTGGGCCAATCATGTCATCTTCCTTGCTCAGTTTCTTTCTCTGGGAAAACAGACAGGATTTATGCTAGTGTCCTAGGGCTACCATAACAAATTACCACAAACTTGGTGGCTTAAAACAACAGAAACTTATTGTTTCAGAGTTCGGGAGGCCAGAAGGCCAAAATCAAAGTGTCTGAGGGCCCTGCTCCCTGCCAGGTCTCTATGGGAGAATCCTTCCTTGACTCTTCCAGCTTCTGGAAGGTCCAGGTCTTCCTTGGCTTGTGGCTGCATCTCTTTACTCCATTGTCACATGGCTCTTCCCCTCTTCTCTGTGTCATCTCCTCTTTTGTTTTTTCTTTTTTTAAATTTTTTTTTTAACGTTTATTTATTTTTGAGACAGAGAGAGACAGAGCATGAACAGGGGAGGGGCAGAGAGAGAGACACACACAGAATCTGGAACAGGCTCCAGGCTCTGAGCTATCAGCACAGAGCCCGACGCGGGGCTCGAACTCACGGACTGCGAGATCATGACCTGAGCTGAAGTCGGATGCTTAACCGACTGAGCCACCCAGGTGCCCCTCTTTTGTTTTTTCTAAGGATACTTGACATTAGCTTTATGACCTGCCTGGATAATCCAAGATGGTTTCATCTAGAGACGCTTAAGTAAATCTGCAAAGACCCTTTTTCCAAATAAGGTCATATTCCTAGTTTCTGGGGAGTAGGCTGTGGGCATATCTTTTTAGGGGCCAACATTCAAGCCACTGCACTATTGTTTTGAAGATCAATTAAAAAAACAATTAAAAAAATTTTTTTAATGTTTATTTTTGAGACAGAGAGAGGCAGAGCACAAGCGAGGGAGGGGAAGAGAGAGAAGGAGAAACAGAATCTGAAACAGGCTCCAGGCTCTGAGCTGTCAGCACAGATTCCCATGTGGGGCTCAAACCCATGAACCACAAGATCGTGACCTGAGCTGAAGTCAGACACTCAACTGACCTAGCCACCCAGGCACCCCTAAAAATTTTTTTTAATGTTTAGTTATATTTGAGACAGAGAAACAGAGCTTGAGCGGGGGAGGGGCAGAGAGAGAGAGAGAGAGACAGAGACATAGAATCTGAAGCAAGCTCCAGGCTCTGAACTGTCAGCACAGAGCCTGATGCGGGGCTTGAACTCACGAACCATGAGATTATGACCTGAGCTGAAGTCGGACGCTTAACCGACCGAGCCATCCAGATGCCCCATGAAGATCAATTTAATTAACATACATCAAGCGCTTAGGGCAATGCCTCGCATGTGTAACAGTGAAATAAGTGCTTTCTTTAGATCTCACAATAATCCTATAATAAAAACTGAGACACATATGTGTGACGTGCTATGGTGTCTGGCACACAGTAAGAGCTCAGTGGATGTTAGTTAGTTATTAACTTAGTGTATTTGTATCGAAGGCGAACTGTGAACCAGGTGCCCTGTTCTAGATACTGGCAATACCATAAAAATAAATAACATATTATAAATAATAATAAAGGATAAAGAACCCAGGAAAGCCTTCTTCCTCGGTTGTGCTTACGTTCCAGTACTTTCCATGAATACCGTGTTCATCGCCACCACTCGTCATGCCGAGCCACCCTCACAAGATGCCGAAGAATGGGTTTCCTAGGCAGAAGAGGTCAAAGAAAACAGCCCACAGCCAAAAGCAAACTTCTTCTTCTTCCTTTTTTTTTTTTTTTTTTTTTTTTTTTTAATTATTATTTGTAGGGATCTGGTGGAGGAGCAAGGGACATCAATCTTGTCTGAAAGTCCTGTCAGCTCCTGGTTTTACAGTGGTGCCAGGATGCTGTGGGGGGCAGGGTCAGGCAAGGCTGTTGGAGATGAGCTGAGACCGGTGGGCAGTGGGCCACAGGGTGCATTAACCTCAGAAAGCAGCATTGCTGGTCCCCGTTGCCATGACAACAGTGGACCGTGCCAGGAGACCCAAAGAACGAATTAAATGGAAGGAAATTGCTGCTGCCCTCAGAAGAAAAAAGAAATTAAAGCAGGCTTCTCAGGAATCTGTGGATGTCTCTTTGACCTCCACACTCATGTTGAATATGTCAGCAAGGAACACTCTTGGGGTGTGGGGGTTGGGGGGACCCGCCCTGCCCACCACAGGATGTCCTTCTGAGAAGGAGACTGATTGCATGGATTGCACATGGTGACTTTCCCCCGCCAGCCCCAGAACAAGAACCCGGCTCAGCAGTGGCAGCCTGTGCTTAGCCTCGCCAGCGATGGCCTGTTTTACCTTCCAGCTCATCCCACATCTGTTGAGTTTGCCCTGATGGGACGCGGTGACCTGGAAACTCACACAGAGCTCTGTTTTGGAATAGACTGTATAGAAAATAAACATGTGGGATAAATAAAGCACAGGGCAGGAAGTAATGGTTTTAAAAAGTTACCAGGAAAACCACGGGTGAGGTCAGGTTCAGAGAGCGTATGGTGTTCGGAGGCCCTTAGTACTGACATCACTCAAATTGCTCAGTAGGGACCTCCAAGGGGAGTGGTTGCTATTGGAGTTTGCCCAGCGCTCAACACGCTACCAAGCAGGGGAGCCCTGACCCACTTTCCCCACCCCCACCCCTTTTTTAAAAGCAGGTTTTGCTGCTTGTTGTGAGGCCTCCAACAGGACAGTGAAGTCAATGAAGTGGATTTGGTGTTTTGTTGACTAGTTCATACGTCAGAGTCCATGTCTCCCTTATGGAGACCAGCCAGCGTTGTAAACGGACTGTGTAGGATAGGACCAAAGCGAGAGCCTCTGCATAGCCCCTTCCTTTGGCTTCCTGGGCTCAGGCGGCATCCCAGGGCGCTGTGATTCGTTCAGCGCTCTGCCCTGCTGAGAAAGAGAGAAAATGGCCTTTTAAAGTAATCAAACCAGAGGGCAGACTGCAGTGAAACCTCCTGATAATTGGATCATGGGTTGTCATGCCCTCCCTACAAATGCACCAATGGCTTTCCTTAGCACTTAGAATAGCATCCAGACCTCCTGCCGTAATCTTCAAGGCCCTCCCTGACGCAGTCACTGCAGACTTATCTGACCCTGTCTTCCAGTGCTCTGCTTCCCTAATGCTTTTCCAGCCACTTGCTCGCTCTTTCTGTTCCTAAACCACCCCCAGCTCATTCCTTCCCCAGGATCTTTGCACAGGGTCTTTACTTCTGCCTGGGAATCTGTCCCCAGATCCCCATGTGCTGGCTCTTTCGTTGATTGCGCTCAGATGTCATTTTCTCAGAGAGACCTGTGCTCCTGCCTGGTCTAAAATGGCCGTGTGCCTCACCAGTCACATGATGACTGCACTTCAGCTTCCTATCCTGCATGACACTGACCACTATCCGAAGTCATCTTATTTGTTTACTCGTTTATTATTGTTGCCCCTCACCCTCAAATATAAGCTCCATGGGAATAGCAAGCGTGACATTCTTGCTTGCTGCTGTAATTTCCAACTTCTAAAATCGTGCCTGGCTTATAGTAGGTTCCTGAATATTTGTCGACTGAATGCATGCTTGCCAGAATTGTGGGCCTTCTAAAACACTGCCCAGGAGAAGAGAGATCATAAATCCTCAAGTAATGAGTTTGTCTTGGGACCCAGTGACCCTAATCAAAAAAACCTTTTTTTAGTGTCTATTTTTATTTTGTGAGAGAGATAGAGAGAGACAGACAGACAGAGAGAGAGAGAGAGGCAGCAGGGGAGGGGCAGAGAGAGAGGGAGAGAAAGAATCCCAAGCAGGCTCCATACTGCCAGTGCAGAGCCTGATGCAGGGCTTGATCTCATGAACTGTGAGATCTTGAACTGAGCTGAAATCAAGAGTCAGGTACTTACCTGACTGAGCCACCCAGCACCCCTCCCAGTGACTCCAATTTTAAAAGATATGGACTGTCTTCACAGAGCTACTTTGGATGGAGATCTTGCCTAATGGAATGTGATAAACACAGTTTGGGGGAGGAGGTTACCATTAGGATAGTTTCTGCTACAAGAAACAGAAAACTCAATTAAAATTAGCATAAATATTTACAACAGTTACCAGCTCACTTAACAAGAAATCCTAGGGTAGAGCTGTTCTGAGGTTGCTTAACAAGAGTATCAAGGACTCAGGTTCCTTCTGTCTTTCCATTCTGCTCTTCTCCACGTATGGCTTTTCCTCTTAGGTTTGTCCTCATGTTGCAGGATGGCTAAGGATATCATCTCACACGATCGATTTGAAAACCAGGGGAAGGGAACAGCCATGTCTGTTTTCCTTTTTAGGGGCAAAATGAATTTCTCAGCAGGTTTTCCTCTGGTCTCATTGGCCAGAATTACAACAATTCTCATTCCTATAACAGTCACGGGCAAGAGGAATCCTATTCTATTTAGTTTGATTAATAAAAATTCATACCCTGGGATAGGGGAGGGGCCCAGCTTCCCCTGATACACTTGGCTTCTAGATACCTGCATTAAATAGTGGCTTTGGGGTTGACAGGATGAGTTCTTTTGCAAAATGAAAGGCCTTTCTTACTACAGTGCTTTTCAAAGCACAAATCACTCTATCAGCCACTGACAGACACTTGACTGACTAAACCTGGGGCCAAGTTAACAAAGGGGATAAAAATCGAAGTTAAAAAGGAAAGATAATGTGGAAAGTATATTATGGGTCACCATGCTAGAATTTCACTGAAAGAATTAGGGTGTCACGTTGTTTCTTTGCCTGGTTGCCTCAATTGTCCTCTGGTTATAGAGACAGTTCTGTGAGTTCAACGAATGCACACTGAGCACCTACTTTGTACTAAATTCTGATCCATAATTCCTTTTTCCCAGGCTGCATTTCACTCCATCGTGCTCGTGTTCATTCTCAGATACCCAAGGAAGGATACACTCTCATTAACCTACTAGCCCTGTGGCTTTGAATTCAAGGGAAAATTTTGCCTCTGATTGAATCCTCTGAGTCTCAGAATATGATTTGTTTGGAGACCAACCTTTGACCGTCTATGGCCTGACCAAGTGTATTATTTTTAGGATATCACAAACACAGATGGTTTTCTGGGTTTCACACTAACTCATCTCTTTGGTTTCTTTGGGTGCTATTTTCATAACGAATTTAAAAATAACATAACCACATTATCTCCTATGTGTGCTCGATACGCTCTTACATGTGTGGTTATCAGCATTTCCTTTCTTCGGTCCATGAATAAATACTACTTCTTTAGTTTTCCTTTAATCAAATCCCATAGGAGTTAGCCCTTGGAAAAAAATCTTTTTATTTCGTCATTCCCACCATGTTTCTTTGAAAAGACCGGGGCCCTACACTTCCTTTTCTCGAGCTTTCTACGTATCATAGGACTATAATGGAGTGTGCCCGTCTTACCTAACCTAGTAACCTCTTTGTGGTTGATTTTGGTTTTGTTGTTTTTTCTCGTAATCGTGAAAAACTTAACACCCACACAAATAATATAACGGACATCTGTTTACGCGTCACTCAAATTAACGCACGTTTACATTTTGTCATATTCCTTTCAGATCATTATTTTTTTAAGATGTGAAACATTATAGCTAAAGTCCTTCCCCTACTTCCCCAGAAGAAACCATTAACGGAAAGTGGAAGTGCCTCTTTCGCATGCATGTTTTATACCTTCCGTTGTAGCTAATCGTTCACGTAACAATATATATTAGCATTTCCACTTTAATAATTTACTAAAATGGTATTATTTTCTACATAGTCTTTGATATATGCTTTTATTTTGACCTTATGTTGCAGAGTTATCCCTGTTAATTCAGTAGACCTATCTCATTTTAACTCCTGCTGGTAATTCACTACATGAATATAGCAGTGCTGGTTTATTCACACGACCCTATTGATGGATCTTTTGGCCTTTAAAGAAAATATTCTCCTTTTCCAATTTGTTGTATATAATTTTAAATAGTGCTTAAATGAACATTCTCATACACATTTTCTTGGGCACATATATGAGATGTTCTTTGTTATGTGTTTAGAAGTAGAATTGATAGGTCACAGGGTAATGTACCTTTAGAAATTAACTAGAGACTAAGAAATTGCTTTTGAAAGCAATGAAAGGAACTCATAGAACCATTAGCAATGTACGAGAGCTGTCATTTCTTTTTAAAAAAATTTTTTTAATGTTTTTATTCATTTTTGAGAGACAGAGAGATACAGAGTGCTGATGGGGGAGGGCAGATAGAGACAGGGAGACAACAGAATCCGAAGCAGGCTCCAGTCTCTGAGCTGTCAGCATAGAGCCCAACGCAGGGCTTGAACCCAGGAACCGTGAGATCATGACCAGAGCCGAAGTTGGACGCTTAACTGACTGAGCTACCCAGGTGCCCCAAGAGTTGTCTTTTCTTAGCATTCTCACAAACACTTAATTTCATCAGATTTAAAATAGTTTTTTGCCCAGTCCGATGGGTATGAAAATAATATCTAATTTTTTTTAATGTTTGCATTTGCTGGATTGTTAGTGACATTGAGCATCTTTTCATTTGTTTATTGAGCATTTTGGCCTTCTTTTCAGTTGAATTGCCTGTTTATATCCTTTGTCCATTTCTATACTGGGTTATTTATTTCCTACTGATTTGTATGAGTTCTTTATGAAGTATGGATAGTAATCTTCTATCAGATCTGAGTGTTCCAAGTATCTTCTCCAGTTCATTTCTCATCTTTTATATTTTGAGTCTTTTATACATAAAGAATTTTAACAATTTCATGTAGCCAAATTGGTAAACCATTCCCTTATACTTTGTGCTTTTTATAGGTTAGTCAAAAACTCTTTTCATATTACTCAATTAGAAAAAATCTCCCTTGGGACACCTGAGTGGCTCAGTTGGTTAAGCATTTGACTTCAGCTCAGGTCATGATCTCATAGTTTGTGAGTTCAAGCCCTACCTTGGGCTCTACACTGACTCTGTGGAACCTGCTTGGGATTCTCTCACTCTGCCCCTCCCCCATTCTCTCTTTTTACCTCTCAAAATAAATAAACTTAAAAAAAAAAATCTCCTTTTTCCCTTCTAAAGCTAAAGGATTACTGATATTAAAAAAAAATTTTTTTTTAATGTTTTATTTATTTCTGAGAGAGAGAGGGAGACAGAATGTGAGCTGGGAAGGGCCAGAGAGAGAGGGAGGCACAGAATCTGAAGGAGGCTCCAGGCTCCGAGCTGTCAGCACAGAGCACGACGCGGGGCTCGAACTCACAAACCATGAGATCGTGACCTGAGCTGAAGTCAGACGCTTAACTGACTGAGCCACTCAGGCGCCCCTACTGATATTTTTCATTTTACCTAGAATGAATTTTCTTTTACCTAGAATTAATTTTGTGTGTGCTGTGAGTTAGGAGTCGAGTTTGTATTTTTTCACGTGGTTAACCAGTTGTCCTACCCCTGTTTTGAACAATCTCACCTTTGTTATGTATCCTTAATAGGCGCGATGCAGTATCTCTGGCCTATCTGAAAACATGGTAATGTAATGAAGGTAATCTGTTTTATTCCATGAGGCTCAACCCTGTCATTGTTCTTTTCATACCCTGTGCTAGTGATTCTTAAACTCTAGGGTGACCTAGAATCAATCACTTGGGTAGTGTACAGAAAATGTGAATTCTTAGGGCCCGCCTCAGATCTCTAAGTCAGAATCTTTGAGGGCATGTACCCAGGAATCTGCATTTTACACAAATGGACTGGCTGAGTTTGTTGCAGGTGCCCTACAGCGTACCCTGAGAAATGCTGCCCTTACCACTGGGAAGTATAGTTTTCCCTTTTCCATACTTCACATCTTCCAAGGGGGCACAATTTAAATATTGTACTTTCTCAGGGGCGCCTGGGTGGCTCAGTCGGTTAAGCGTCCGACTTCGGCTCAGGTCACGATCTCGCGGTCCACGGGTTCGAGCCCTGTGTCAGGCTCTGGGCTGATGGCTCAGAGCCTGGAGCCTGCTTCCGATTCCGTGTTTCCCTCTCTCTCTGCCCCTCCCCCGTTCATGCTGTGTCTCTCTCTGTCTGAAAAATAAATAAACGTTAAAAAAAATAAAATAAAAAAAAATAAAAAAAATAAATATTGTACTTTCTCTCTTACACACACACACACACACACACACACACACACACACACACAAACTTACCCGTTAAAGGGTCCCAACCCAACCCTTTGATGAAAATGGAAAGAGTCTCAATCTTCAGTCTTCTGTGATTGTTGTGGGCACTTTAATTTTCCCAAGGGAGCCAGGTAATATTTGTTAGGCTGGTAAAAATGAACTACTAGGAGTTCAGAGAGCCTAGAGATCCATAGCACATGCCAGTTTTCTGCTCAATTTGGCCATCATGCATATTTTATGCTGTTAGCTCCTTTCTTTGCAGTTTTGCTCTTTCCTGCCGAATCTGTGCTGTTCACTCTGGTTAGAGGCATGGTAGGAGTTTTACGAGATCGGGAAGACAATTTAAAATAATAATAACTCACCCGCAAGCCTACATCCTTGGTGGTGGTTTCCATTGCTGCTGTCAGCAGACCCTTCCCCGGGGAGGGGCTGGGTGGCCCTATGATCTAAGCCCTTTCTTGGGATACCTAGACTCCTCGGCACCATGGGGCCGAGGCAGCCTTTTATGTTTTAGAAGCAGGAAGATTGAGTTTCTCAAACTGGCATGTATGTGTGTGGAGGGCAATGTGGATGAGTTGCTGGTGGTAACAAAGACTTGTCTGCTAATTTCAAATGTTAAAGAGCCCAGAGAAGGAATGTTTTTTAACACAAGGGCACAGGAGCTCCATTTCCTGGGACAGGATGTAAAACTAGATGAAAACTCAAAAGACTTACCTGGAATATTTATTTATTTTTTTACTTGTAAGAGAGGCACTATTTTCTCTTTTTCATTTTGAAGTGTACTAGTAGGTTTGATGCTCTGATGGTTTTGATGTCAGGATAGCATGCCAAATATTATGCAAATCATCAGGAAACATCTATTCTCCCTGCTGCTTCATTTTCAGGCAAATTCCAGACCCCAAAATGAGAACGATGGGAAATCTAATCTTTGAATAAATGACTCTCGATATCATTTCCAGGCACCAAATGTTATCACTCTCAGAGCTTTTCCTTTGATTTTTGATGGGGAATCTGATCCTTTCCATTGATGGGGAGGGTGCCCTATCCTTTAATAGGTTCCATGGAGAAATAGAATTTTTATCTTTTTTCTGAGTATTGTTAGCTCAAATAAGTAAGCAGAGGGAAATAGTGACTGATGTGGACAAATATGACCAATTGTTGGAAAACCAGTAGGGAATCCCAGGAAAAGGGTAATCTTTCTAACAGGTGCATTTCTCTCTGACTTATCTCTCTGGATCTCTCTTGGGAAATGCTTTGGTCTGTGTTCACTTGGTGTTGACAACACTGAATGCACCTCCCTAGCCACAGATAAAATAGAGTTGTTCATTATTAACCTCTTGGACTTTGCACAGACACCTGCTTATGCAATTTAGCGATCCCTGGTGGCCGGAAACCCTTGGAGGTGTGGACTATCTTCACATCCACAATGCAAATATGAAGTGCAGGGCTCAGGTTCCTGGCACTCAGAGTTTTCCAATGCTGAGGTCTATTTTAAAGTGGTCACGGTATATATTACCAGAGCACAAGAATGGAAAGCCAGATGTACTAATGGTATTAATGAAGTCTACAGAACACACAAATATTTGGCTAGTAATCTGCATTTATTATTTTAAAAATAGATACAGCATTAGGAAGAGGTAAAACCAGAACTTGAACTTAGGTCTGAGTGATACCAAAGTCTGTATTCTTATCATAAGACTATATTGCTCCTCTTGGGATTATAGGAAAGACCCATATAATTGATCATTGAAAGGATTGATTGACCATATCACCCAGAAAAAAATACCCTTAATATATGGAGGCTTTTCTGCATTTATGAAGGTTAAAGTTTTACACAGGATATTAAATGTAGAGCTGTTGATATCAATGACCATAAGGTACCTATTGATCACATAACAGTGGGATTTTGTTCTCATTGATAACTATGTAATTACCATAGTTTCCTACCCTCCATCCCCAAAGAGAGGGAGAGAATACATTTCATTGTATTGAATACAGATAAGTTCACTCCCCCTCCTTGTGGATGTGGAGTAGGAAAAGGGAAGCCAATAACAGGCAGGCTACATTAGAATCCAGCTATGCTCAGACAGAAAAGACAACTGGATTTTCCCTATCAGTATACAAACATGTTCTTGTAACTCCAATATTAAACAAAATAAGCTTTCCCTGACCCACATCGCCCTTCAGCCAGTGCCCTATTTGTTCCCATTCACAATGTAGAATCTTGACAAACATTCCCCGTAATCATCATTTTGCCTCCTCCTCTGCTTCAGTTTTCTTCTCATTTCCCTCTACACACTCTTCAGGCCTTGATTCATTGATGCCTCTCCACACTGCTAACTCTAAAAGATGTTCTCTGCCTTTAGTTTGTCAGATTCACAGCAGCATTCAACTCTTTATTCCTTCTTAAAGCACTTTTTTTTTTCCCCACTAGGATTTTTCTCCTAGCTTACTGGGTATCTTTTGGCTTTCTCTTTTACTGATCTCTTCTCTGCTCAACGTCTAAGCTTTGGACAGTCCATGGGAGTTTTCCTGCAACCACATCTCTTTATCTTTACTTCCCTCAAGTAAACTTTTAAAATCTCCTTGTGTTACACATCCTATATAAACTGAAGACTACCTATCTACACTGTTAACTCTAACCTCTGTTTTGAACTTCAGTCATCTATCTGGCCACCTCCTTGACATTTTTCCTTAGGTAACTAACAGACACCTCATACCTGATATGTCTTCATATGCCCCACCCCTGACCTCCTTCTTTCTGAATCTCATTCATTTCATTAAGAGACAACATTATTTATTCAACTCTCAGGCTACAAACCTAGGAGTCCTCCTCGCATTTTTTTCTTTATTTTACTCACCATATCTAATCCTTCACAAGTCCTGTTCTGTCCATTTCTTATGCTCCCACTCTAGTACAAGCCACCCCAATTCTTTCATGGGCCATGAAAGAGCTCTCATACCTGGTTTCCTTGGTTCCACTATTGATTCCTGCTACAAATCATTCTGCTACATAGCAGCCAAAATTATCTCTTTAAAAAGTGAATAAGTTCTTGTTACACCTCCATTAAAAAATTTCCACTGGACGACTTCTAGTAATATCTAACTCCTATCAGAATAAACCTCATGTATTTAACAACCCTGAACTCTGGAAAAAGTGGACAGCTACCTGGAGGGACTGGCAAATAATCAAAAGCAGACACAATTGGGAAGGAGTCTATACTTGAAAAGTGGGGTAAAGCAAAGGGGGTTACCAGAGTTCTGGCTGATATCTAAATTGTGCGTGCATGGAGTAGACTCCATGCAACCAGAATAAGGTTAACAGAACTCACCAGAGCCATCAGCTGCCATGCACTGCAGGGGAAACAGAACTTGGGGTTTCAGGTCATTCACGTCAATTGGCCTGCCACAACTACATTAAGATAATAATAATAAACACTACTTAGAGAAGTATTATAGAGTCCAGAGAGAGGCTCTACAACATTTCATTCTCACTGTCTAGGACACAGTGCAAAATTAATTGACATATGAAGAGACTGAGTAGTGTTACTCATACCCAAGTAAAGGCAATCTTTGGATACCCATTACTAGATTATCATACATTGAATTTAGGAGACAAGGATTTTAAAGCAAGTATTATAACTGTGTTCAAGTACATAAAGGAAAATATTCTTACAATCAGTGAACAAGTATAAATCTCAGCAGACGAAGAGAAACTATAAAAAGAACCAAATGGACGTTTGTGAGCTGAAAAATGCAGTATCTGGGGGAAAAAATCACTGGATAAGCTTAACAGAAGATAGGATATAACAAATTAGAGAGTTTATATACTTGAAAATAGATCAGTAGATATCATCCAAGCTGAAGAGTAGAGAGGGAAAATGTTTTTATAAATGAACAGTGCCTTATGTTACTGTTAACCTAATATAACCTAATACATGGTTAGCTGGAGTCCCCGAAATAGAAAAGAGCATGAACAGCAAAATATTTAAGGAAATAATGGCTGAAAATGTCCCATATTTAGTTAAAGCCATGCATCTAATAATAATTTATGAAACCCCATGAACTCCAAGTGTAAAAAATACAAAGACAGCTATACCTAGGCAAAGTATAATAAGCCTGCAGAAAACTAAAGATGAAGAGTAAATCTTGAAAGCAACTGGAGAGAGGTACGATATGAATGACTGTGGACTTTGTTATCTCTAGAAGCTTGAAAACAGTGTAACAATACCTTTAAGTTCTAAAAGAAAACAAAATCAACCCATAATCCTACAAATATAAAAAATACCCTTTAGGATTGAAGAAGTTAGGGAGGGGACATTTTCAGATAAGCAAAAGCTACGAGGACTCATTGCCAGCTTTTTGCGCCACAAGAAATACTAGAGGAAGTTTTTCAGGCTGAAAGGAAATGATACCAGGGGGAAATCTAGATATTCAGGAAGGAATGAAGAGCACTGGATATAGTAAATGTATATTTATATAGGAAAGAGTTTTTTCTTGTAACTCTTTTAAACCATATATGACAGTTTAAAGGAAAAATTGTAACATTGTGTTCCAGAGTCTATTAATATCTAACATGTATAAAAACTTTAGTGCAAAAAATGGGAGTGGAGAAAATAGACTTGTTCTGTTGCAGTGTTGTGACATTTATGTGAAATAGTGTAATATTAACTTTAAGCAGACTGTGGAATGTTACCGGTGTATATTATAATCTCCAGAGCAACTAATGAAACTAAACAAAACGAAAATGTGGAGGTCTACCTAAAAGCCTAATAGATAAGTTAAAATGGAGTTTAGGTTTGATTAAAACCTAAAAGAAGGCAGACAAAGAAGAACCAAAACAGAGAGAGCAGGCAGAAGACAACATGATAAAATGGTAGACCTAGATCCAATATCATGAAAAATCATAATAAATGCAAATAGAGAAAATAAGCTGATTAGAAGTAGAGATTGACAAGCTGGGTAAATGACAAAATCCAACTCTTTGCTGTCTGTAAGCAACCCATTTTAAATGTAAAGACACATAGATTCAAAGTGAATGCATAAATTCCCATATAACATGCAAATAGTGAACATAAAATGGCTGGATTGGCTATATTGATAGTAGATAAAATAGACTTTAAGATAAAGAGGTCAAGAGAAACATTATAGTGCTAAAATGGTTCATAACTGAGCAGTCGTGAGGATGCACGCTTGTAATAATGGAACTTCAAAATACACGAAGCAAAAATTGACAGATTTAAAGGGAGAGATAGACATATCTGTAACCATTAGAAAAGTAACACTGTCAGCAGTGAATAGAACACCTAGACAAAAATACAGGTAAAATGAGCAGCCGTGAATAACACTATCAACCGTTTTGATCCAATATTTTTACGACAGTGTGCAACATCTACAGAATATACACTCTTTCGAAGTACATATAATACATTCATCCAGACAAGTCAAACACAAGTCTCAGTAACATTATAAGGAATGAAATTATATGGAGTATGTTTTTTGCCTTATCATCGAATTGAATTTTAAAAACAGTAAGCCAAATTATGGAAACAGTCCAAGTGTCTATCGACTGGTGAATGGATAAAGAAATGTAGTGCATGCAAACAAATGCACACGCGCTCACACACAATGAAATATTGCTCAGCCATAAAAAAGAATGAAATCTTGCCATTTACCACAACATGGATGGAGCTAGAGAGTATTATGCTAACTGAAATAAGTCAGAAAAAGACAAACAGCATATGATTTCATTCATGTGAAATTTGAAAAACAAAACAAATGAGCAAAGAGAAAAGAAAAAGAGAGAGAGAGGCAAACCAAGAAATAGACTCTTCATGATAGAGAACCAACTGTTGGTTGCCACAGGAGATGGGTGGGGGATGGGTTGAAATAGGTGATGAGGGATTAAGGAGGCCATTTGTCATGATGAGCACTGGGTGACGTATGGACGTGTTGAATCACTATATTGTACATCTAAAACTAATATAACAATGTATGTTAACTAGAATTTAAATAAAAACTTGAAAAAAAAGAAGCTAAAAACATAAGATATCTAGGGGCACCTGTGCGACTCAGTTGGTTGAGCATCTGACTCTTGATTTCTTTCACAGATACACTTCTGCAAATGTCTTACATACTCTTTCAAGCCTTTGTGCATATCTGTTCACCTGCTTCCGTCCCTAATTGGTTTGTAAAGCGTCCCCCCAAAAGACTATTACCATGCAAAATCACTCTAAACAGCCCATAGTGTTTGTCTCTCTAGCCAAGTCCAGCTTAACATTTCATCCTCTCCAAACATAAAAGGTGGGAAAAAGAAGTCTTCTGTGGCTGTTACTCTTGTTTTATTCCCTCATCCCCAGCTTTTCTGAATGATTTCTTTTATTGTATATTTTTACTCTAAACAGTGAACCAGAAACAGAAGATCTCACAAAACCACTGTATAGTTTGATGAACTTATTCTAAGACAAATACCACCCAGGTCAACAAATATAACTGCTCCTCAGTCCAGAATCTCCCCTGCTTCTCCATCCTGATCATATATCCTCTGTCCCCTCAATAGTGCCGGTTATCCTGACTTTATAGTATTCACTTTTATTTTTTATAGTTTTATCACCCTAATGTGTGTACTTAGACACTACAGCTTAGTACTTCCAACTTTTATTATATATCTGTATATAATATATATTATATATATAAGTGTATGTATAACATAAATAAACATACACAATTTAAAAATAGGTATATAAATAGATATAATATGTATATACATATATATTTCTTCTAAGACTTAAGTATATATATGTATATATGTATGTATTTCTTTTAAGTCTCTTTAATCTACACATTTCCTGCCATTCAAGGTACTTGACCTGTAGAATTTCCTACAGTCTGTCTGGATTTGGTTGATTGCAATTCCACGATCTGTTTCTTCAGCATGTTCCTTTGTCCTCTGTGATTCTTGCAAATTGCCAGCTGCTTCAGAGGCTCGGTGAAACTAATGTTCAATCATTTTGGCAAGACTATAACTACTATTGTTCTTTCATCAGGAGACACATAATGCCTGTTCTCTCTCTCTCTCTCTGTATTGTTAGCAGCCATTGATGATCATTGCCTAGATCTTAATTCATTGGGGTTATAGATTGGTGATATATTCTATTTTTAAAATTTATTTGTTAAAATACATTTTATTTTTAAACATTTTTCTTTTTTTTTTAGTTTATTTATTTTGAGAGAGAGAGAGAGAGTGAGTGTGAGGAGGGGAGGGGCAGAGAGAGAGAGGATCCCAAGCAGGCTCCACGCTGTCAGTGCAGAGCCCGACATGGGGCTTGATCTTGCAAACCTTGAGATCACAACCTGAGCCAAAATCACTGGCTGGCCGCTTAACCAACTGAGCCACCCAGGCGCCCCCACATTTGATTGTTGAAAGCAAGTTACAAGGCCTGCCCAGATCCACAAGGTGGAAGGAAAAATTCCAGCTCTCCATGGGAAGACCTGGGAAGGGTTGGTCACCATATTTAATCTGTCCCACTTATTTTGTAAATATCTTCCATGCTTTTTTGGTTTTGCTGGTCTAGTGCCTCTGTTTTTACGTGGTAATTCAGAGAGATTCAAAGATGATGTCACCACCCCTATCTTGTTGGAATCCTCCCTCTGAATCATTTCTTAATCAACTTACTCTGTGTAACAAGCCTCATGCAAACAAGGAAGTGTCTAGCAGGGGGGTGGCCAGGAGTTTTACTGCTGCATGTTCTGTACTTGACTTGTTAAGAGTTGCAGGCTTTGACACCTCATTACTGCCCTTTCCTTCAAGGTTTCCACAGAAGCATGACTCCTTGCGCTCTCAGATCCAGAAGGCCTTCTGGGTGCCCAGATGGTTCCTCCAGGGCTCATGGTGCTGGGGCCATCCTGTGTTCCTGACAGAACTGTCCCTCCTTTCATGGGGCCTCAGATCTGGTCCGTGAAACCAGGCCAGGAATCTCTTGCCATAGCGCCCTGTCCATTTCAGTCAATATATGTCTACCGACTCCTTCCTGCTGCCTCACCACCGCCCCTCCCCCCCACGTGATAGGTATGCAGCTCCTCCCTGAAGGCCCTTTGACCTCCAAGTGAATCAAGTCACCGAAGACACACTTGCTTCCCAACACATGCAGCTGCACTAGCCCACCCATTTACTAAATAGAGCCAAACTGAATCTCACTTGAGGCTCCACAGGGGCATACTCATTCATATATTTAGAAAGACTACCCCCATCCAAGATTATATTACTATTTATCTATATATTTTTCAGATGACTTCAAATATGGCTTTATGTCATAGATTTAAACATTTAATTCAGCTGGAATATGTTTTGGTATATTAGAAGTCAGACTCTAACTTTCCTACCAAATACTTAAGCACATGTAGTTAAACTATCTTGAGTAAACTCTTTCCCCCACTCATTTGAAATAGCATCACTTTTTCCTTTACCAAATTCTCAGATACACACACCCCATCCTCGGATCTCTCCCTGGGCTCTCATCTCTCTTTTCTTACTCTGACTCCTGACAGTTCCTGTATGGCACTTCATTAGAACATCCTAGTGCCTTGATTAATTATACTTTTACAATACATTTTCATGTCGTATTTTAGTGCTCTCTATTCTTTTCCTCCCACCCCTCTCCAGGTAACTCTGTCTCTTGTATTGGTTTGGGTCATCCCTCTCTCTGGGCTTCTTACCTGCCCACCTATAAACATGTTCTTGTCTCACATGTTAAAACAAGGCAGCAGCATACCCTTGAATCCTTGTGTTTCCTTGCTACCTCCGTGCTTTCCATAGGCGGGTTCTGCTGAGGAGTTGTGTTCCCTCTGTCTCCACCACCTCCACTGTGCTGAC
Source organism: Panthera pardus (assembly GCF_024362965.1). NCBI lineage: Eukaryota > Metazoa > Chordata > Mammalia > Carnivora > Felidae > Panthera > Panthera pardus. The sequence continues at coordinate 120,569,997 of NW_026526765.1, read as the reverse complement.
TTCAACAAGACTGAGTTCTCCCTGTGTTCACTAGTGATATTTTAATTGCTGACTTCAGGAAATACTTTATTCCTTTTCTTACTTGGTTTTTGGCTTTTTGGTTTTTGTTTTGCTGGAGAAGGAAGACTGTGTTGACCACTTTTGTCTTCTCAAAACTCTTTCCTCTCCATTCTCCTGCCTCAGCCTGCTTAGAGTCTCCTCTGTCTTAGAGACAGTTCCTTCTCAGGCTCCTTATCTGTCTTCTATTCCGTTGTTAGCCCGGTCAAAGTTCGTGTTCCATGGAGTTCCATGCTTGACTCTCTTTATGCTCATTCTCTCTGATTTCATCTCTCTATGGCTTCAATCTGAAGGTTGATTCTAGATTCCCAATCCAGTGCCTTTCATATTTCTGATTATCTACTGAATGGCACCAGCAGGCTATCCCATCAAGTGCATCAAGGGAAGAGTCTCTTATCCTTCCATCCTTCCCGACACATCTGCTCAGGTTTATCTCAGATGATGGCCTTACTATTCATCTGATCTCCGGAACAGGAAATCTGAGCCTCCTGTGCAGCTCCTTCCCTCTTCAGTTCCTCCCACATCTGGAAGAGAAGGAAACCTGCTTTGCCTTGAAACAAGCTTAGATTCCAATCTTGACTCTGCTTCCCTGTCATCACATGCCTTGAGTGAGCTCCTTAGCCTTTCAGAGCCTCTGTCTCCATTCCATGAAAGTGGAATGATGATGGTACCTACCTTGAAGGGCTGTTCAGAGGGTTAAATGAGATGGTGTGTGTGTAACTCAGCCCTGACTCAGCACCCAGGCTCTACAAAGGCTGGTTTCCTTCCTAATCATTGCTGCTTAAATGTTGTCCAGATCAGTTTCTTTCTCTCTGTTTTTGTTTTTTGTTTGTTTGTTTTTTCCTGCTGATCTTTCCATTCTGGCCACCTCCTCTCTTGTCTGGACTTTTCCAGCAGCCACCCCATTGTCCCCCTTCCTTAAGTCTTATCCCCTCTCCCATCTGTACACCACACATGGGTTAGTTCTTTCTGTCTCTTCACTCTCTCTTCCCCACATCTGGGCCTGCTTCGGAACCTTACTGGATAAAATGCATCTCCCTCAGCACGGCTTTCAGTCCTCTTGAACAGCCAGCCCTGGCCAACTTTCCCATCTTCCCCTTTGCCTGTGTCCATGCTCCATGCTACACTCTGCCTGTAGAGCTTGCTGCACCTCTAACGTGCCATGATATTTCTCTTGCATGCTTTTTCGTGCTCTGGACTTTTTGTCTACCTTGGAATTCTCCTCCCTTTCCCGTTGCCCCATCCCAGCCCCTGATTCTGAATGGCTGGCAACCTCCTTCTTATTATTCAAAGCCTAGCTCAGTCCCACCTCCTGAAACTCCGAACCAACTTAAGTGATGGTTGGTCCTTCCAAGTCCCTTTGCATTGTCCTCCTTTGTATATTCTTGTAGGGAACTCTGTAGTCACAGTGTGTTCAACTATTTGTTGTATGCCATTCCCTACCCTCACTCTCAAATGACTGGCAGCCTCCTTAGAGAACCTGAAGAGCTTAGGCTGTGGAGGCAGACTGGATAGATTCAAAATCTTGGTCTTACTACTTGCTTATTTGGTGACATTGGACAAGTTACTTAATCTATTTGAGCCTCAGTTTTTTCTTTTCTTTTCTTTTTTAATGTTCATATATTTAATTTGACAGAGAGAGAACTCAAAGAGTAGGGAAGTGTCAGAGAGAGAGAGGGAGAGAGAGAGAGAGAGAGAGATACCTAAGCAGGCTCTGCACTGTCAGCACAGAGCCCCATGCTGGGCTCGGATTCCACAGTGAGACCATGACCTGAGAAATCAAGAGTCAGACCCTTAACCGACTAAGCCATCTAGGGGCCCCTCAGTTTTGTCACTTATGAAACAGTAATAGTACCCCAATGCTTGCCTCACATTAAATGCTCAATAAATAGGAACGCCTGAGTGGCTTAGGCAGTTATGCGACAGACTCTTGATTTCAGTTCAGGTCACGATCTCATGGTTCATGAGATGGGAGCCCCGTTTCGAGCTCTGTACTGAGAGTGGAGCCTGCTTGGGATTCTCTCTCTCCCTCTCTCTCTGCCCCTTCCCTACTCTCTCTCTTTCAAAATAAATAAATAAACTTTAAAAAATGCTCAATAAATATTGCTTGTTGCTACCACCATTGTTATTTTTTTGTTACTATCATTTGTTATTATATTATTTTTATTGCTAACATTATTATTAGAAATGAGAATGTCTTTTTTTATGCATGACTTTTACTTAAAAATCTTTTAATTAAAAAATTGAGGTATAATTGACTCATTATATTAGTTTTAGGTGTATAGTGTAATTTGGTAGTTGTATATATTGCAAATATGTGTATATATATATATATATATATATATATATATATATAATGTATAACAGCATAAGAAGTCTAATTAACCTCCGTGACCATATGTAGTTACAAATTTGTGTGTGTGATAAGAACTTTTAAGATCCATTCTCTAAGCAACTTTCAAGTATGTATTATTAACTATAGGCATCATGCTGTATATTTTATCCCCATGACTTACATATTTTATAACTGGAAGTTTATACATTTTGACCGCCCTCACCCATCACCCATACTCTACCTCCTGCCTTTGGCAACTACTAATCTATTCTCTGTATCTATGAGCTTGGTTTGTTTTCTTTTTTTCTGGTTCTACACATAAGTGAGATCATATGATATTTATTTGTCTTTGTCTGACTTACTTCAATTATTTTAATGCCCTGAAGTTTCACTGATGTTGTTGCAAGTGGCAATATTTCCTTTTTTTTTTTTTACAAATGAATAATATTCTATTGTGTGTATGTGTAACACATTTTTTAATGCATTTATCTATTGGTGGATACTTATGTTGTTTGCATGTCTTGGCTATTGTAAGTAATACTACAAAGAACATGGGGGTGCATATATATTTTTGAGTTAATGTTTGCATTTTCTTCAGATAAGTACCCAGAAGTCAAATTGCTGGATCATATGGCAGTTCTGTTTTTAATGTTTTGAGGAACCTCCATAGTGTTTTCCACAGTGGCTATACCAATTTGCATTTCCACCAACAGTGCAGAAGGGTTCCTCCCTTTTCTCTACATCCTCACCAACAGTTTTTTGGTGGAGACTTTAAAGTTTTCTGTATATAGTATCATGTCATCTGCAAATAGTGACAGTTATGCTTCCTATTTTCTAATTTGAATACCTTTTATTTCTTTTTCTTGCCTAATTGCTCTTGCTAGGACTTCTGAGACTGTTGAATGAAGTGATGAGTGTGACCATCCTTCTCCACTTCCTGATCTTAGAGGGAACACTTTCAGCTTCTCACCACTGAGTATGATGTTAGTTTTTATCTATATATAATCTTTGATTTGCCATATATAATTTTTATTATGTTAAGGTGTGTTCCTTCTATAATCATTTTGCTGAGAGGTGTTCTTTAATCATAAATATATGCTGATGTTTGTCAGATGGTTTTTTTTTGCATCTTTTGAGTTTATGTTTTTTTTTGAGATGATCATATTTTTATCCTTCATTTTGTTAATGTAGTGTAGCACATTGGTTTGCAAATGTTGAACTGTCCTTGCATCCCACTTGATCATGGTGTATGATCCTTTTAATGCATGAATTAATAAATTTGGTTTGCTAATATTTTGTTGAGGATTTTTGCATCTGTATTCATTAGTTATTGGCCTATGGTTTTGCATTCTCGTGAATTTTCTTTTCTTTGTTATCTGGTTTTGCTTTTAGGGTAATGTTAGCATTGTAAGAAAAGTTTGGAAGTGATCCCTACGCTTCCGTTTTTTAGAAGAGTTTGAGAAGGATTAGTATTAATTCTTCTTTAAGTGTTTGGTAGAATTCACCAGCAAAGCCATCTGGTCCTGGACTTTTATTTGCTGGGAGGTGAGAATATCTTACTCATCTTTATATTGCCAACCTCTGGGACAATGCCTGGCTCATAGTGGATCATGGTAAATATTTGTTTAAGGGTGAGTTAATAATATTAGCTAATGTTTATTGAGTATTTACTCTTTTCTGAGTACATGCAGAACACTTTGGTTGCATTATCTCATTAGTTTTCATAATTCTGTAAGCTATCAACTGTTACTTTGTTCATTTAGCAAACAAGGAGACCAAGAAAACTGGCTCAGAGACTACATGACTAGATTAAAATCGCACAATAAATAAGTAGCAGAGCCAATATCTGACATCTGAGCTAGGCTGTGGTCGCTGTGTAATCATGGACAAGTCACTTTTCCTCTCTGGTACTTCTCTTCCTCATCTGAGACTGATGGGGCAAACTGGACCATCTCTAAAGACCCTTCCACTTCTCCTACTTTTTTATTCCATGAAAAGTAGAAGACAGGGGTGCCTGGCTGGCTCAGTTGGTAGAGCATGTGACTGACTCCTGACATCAAGGGTTTGAGTTCAAGCCCCACATTGGGAATAGAGCTTACTTTAAAAAAAGAACATAAAAAAGGTATGTGTGTTGGGGGGTGGTGCCTGGGTGGCCCAGTCACTTAAGTGTCTGACTTGGAATCAGGTCATGATCTTACCATTCACGAGTTTGAGTCCCACGTTGGGCTGTGTGCTGACATCTCAGAGCCTGGAGCCTGCTTCAGATTCTGTGTCTCCTCTCTCTGCTCCTTCCCTGCTTGTGTTCTCTCTCTCTCTCTCTCTCTCTCTCTCTCAAAAATAAATTAAGACATTAAAAAATAAAATGAAATAAAATAAAGAAGAAGTAGAAGACAAAGTTGTAGCAAATGCCATGTAATGAAAATCTCCTTAATAAAAAGACTTTCTACTTCCAGTTAGTGTACCATTTCTCTCCAAATACGAATTATTACATTGAATTTTTTGTTGAATCAAAGAGCTTTGATGGTTTCTTGGAGTTCATTGTCTTGGGGTTCGGCTAACCCAGTAGACAGGGACCTTGAGCACATTTTTAATTGCCAGCCTTACTTGGAACCCACTCTGGCCAGCTGAGGCAGAAATGGAAATTTATTAAAGAATATTAGGTGGTTCACAGTTTCTCTAGAGGCTGAGGAGTATCAGACTGAGACTAGGGACAAGGCCTAAGCCATGCTGATGAACTACAGGAGCTTCTGGGTTGCCATGGCCAGACAGGCTGCAACCCACACCATGGTACTGACTCCTGGAGGCCCGAGCCTCCCCTGTGGCTGCCCCCGTGAACCACACGGTCAGGCCGCTGTCTTCATGTCACAATGGATTCTGTGTGTTTCTCTTGTGAATAGAAGGCTCTCTGGCTCCTGTCTGATTAGGGGAGACTGGTCACACATCTGCACTCTATCTTCAAGTGAAGGCAGGATATGGGCATTTTCTTCTACCTCTGCGAAGCAGGACTTATGTGGACAACTTCCTAAACTGGAAAGCATCCAGAAGGTACAGGATGAACACACCCCCTGGGATAATTGGCCGCTACATAGGTTTATTATACTGGCTTGAGGAAATCAGCTGGACCTTATCATGTAGGTGTGTGTCTTAAAGCTCAGAATCTCTTTGAATCCAGACATTGAAATACTAGCTGCTAACATTCACTTTCTGCCAGGCCTTATGCTAAGCTATGTACACACGTTTTCCATTTAGGCCTCACAACAATCTTGAGAAGTTTCTGTTATTATCCCCGGTGTGTATCATTACTGTCATCTCACAGTTGGGGATACTGAGGCACACAGAGGACGTACTGTGTCTTATACCACTCAGCTAATAGGTTTTAGAACATGGAATTGAGTCCGGTGAGCCCCTGCACCATTCTGCCTCCAGGAAAGAGGTTTATGGGGTTGAAGATCAAACCCTGGTACCGGGTCACCACTGGCAGTGGCCATCCTGAGGTCTAAATTTAGAATGTGCCACAACCAAACAGAATTTCCCAGGGAAATAACAATGACCAGATTTGTAAGAATAATTATGCATATTTCTCTTAATATTTTTGATGTCAGTAGGTTTCAGAAACTGGGATGCCCTTTCATCTAGTTAAAACTGAAGGCTTGCGGGGTGCCTGAATGGCTCAGTTGGTTAAGCCACCAACTCCATCTCAGCTCAGGTCTTGATTTCAGGGTTGTGAGCTCAAGTCCCGCACTGGGCTCTGTGCTGGGCATGAAGCCTACTTAAAAAAAAAAAAAAAACTCAAGGCTTGAAAATGCTCGGTGTCTTTGTCCTTCTTCACCACAGTGTGCTGGGAAATGGTCTCAATGGAAAAATATCGCATAAACTCAGCTCCCAGGGTCCTCACTTAGTGCCATACTGGTGCCTCAACTGGAGACTTGCTGTAAAATTCTGGAAACCTTATGCAGGGGAAGAAAAGAGGTTTTCTTCACTCACTTAGGATCCCTGGCGGATGTGAAAATTAAACTCACAAGACAGATTAGGAGAAAAGCATACAGATTTATTTAATATAAGTTTTACATGACACAGGAGCCTTCAGAAGGAAATGAAGCCCTGAAGAAACCAGTTAAACCTGCATGTTTTTATGCTGGGCTTGATGAAGTGTGGGCAGTTGTTTAGAGATGTGATAGAACAGAGAATATGAGGTAAGCGTAGCAAACTGGGGGACACTTAGCAAGGCCTGTTTGTTTGGATTCTCCCCATGACCCTTCATCCTGGAAATAAGGATGCTCCTTTCTTCTGGGTATAGACAGGGCACCTCTCACATCAGGGTCTTAAGACTTGCTTCAGGGAGAAGGGTGAAGGGCAGGTCAGAGAGAACTTTATGCTTCTGCTATTTTTTAGCATTCCTTCAGCTTAAAATTGTGAATATGTGTGGTGCCATACTGTGGAGTAGGAAGTCCCAATCCCAGTCGCTTGATAGAAACAGTTCCTGTTCCTACCCCTTCACATGTATCCTTACATCTTTTTCAGACAGAATCAGCAGCCACTTTGGAGAAACAAACATTTGAAACGAAACAACCCCACCTACCACCTTGCCATAAATACACGAGCGTAAACTCTGGTTGTGAAATTCAATGCTTATTTGGCCTGAGGCTAAATCATAAAGGAGTTTTACGGCCCCATTCAGGATGGAGATGAATGCACAAATGAAAATACACATACTTGCGGAACACACACAATTAATGATGGCCCGAGGGGAACATCCTCCCTCCCCAGGCCGACAGCTCTCTCACTTGATACTAGTTAGAGAGAACTGGCAGGAGGCAGGAGGGAGGGGATGCCGCTGCTTCAGTGTGAGATGACAACTAAAGCCAGGAGGGGAAGGAAGTGAGAGGAGAGGCCAGAGCAGAGGGCCATAATTGCATTATGAATTCCTGCCTATTCTGAGCAGATTGTCCCCAAATTTGTCATTAAAAGTGCAATTTCCTCTCTGAGAAGTGTCTTTCCAAGAATCCCAGGAAAGATGATGAGAACAGGAAGTAGGGTATCCAATTATTCATGTTGGTAATGAACTTTATTCTGTATTCATTATTTATGAATGCTGTATTCTGCCGAAACTTTGTTTAGTAATAAAGTTCATATTGCTTCCCCCCCACTTTGTTTGTGGGTTTGTCCAACAGACGCTTATCGATCGTCCACTAAGTGGGGACACTGGGTGTACCAAAGAGGTCCTGGCTCTGCCCTCAGATGCTTACATTCTGTGAAGAGGGTCAGACATTAAGCATCTAGTTGCAGCTATGTCGTCCCCAGGTTGGTGCATGCTGTACAAATCAAAGGATGTGAGGAGAGCAGGTAACAGGTGCAGCCGACCAGGGAGACTAAGCTGGGAAGTGACATTTGAGTTGAAACTAAGGGAGAAGAGGACGAAAACTAGGGACAAGAGGGAAAGCAGACAAGGCAATCTGATGCAAGGAATGTGTGAAAGGTATAGAAGTGGCTTCCAAGCATGGGTTTATCAGGTCTCTTCTCATCTTCCTTGTGTTAACTACATGAGAGTTTAAGCATTATTTACGGGTTACATGTATGAGACTCACTGGGATGCATGTTAAGAATTCACGTTCCTGGGCTCCACATCAGGCCACTAAGTCAGAATCTATAGGAGCAGGGCCCAGCCATCTGCAATTTAAATTCAGAACACACTTCTTCCACCGGGTGATTCTTAGATATATTCACTTTGATTTGAGTCACTTCCTAGTAGTACATGGAGCTTAAAACTCTTTCAAAAGGGCTTCTGCTTATGATCCCTTTGATCCCACTGCAACCTTGTATAGTACACAAGCTAAGTATCATTATTCCACTATTACAGGTGAGAAAATAGAGAAAGGTGCGGGGGTGCCTGGGTGGCTCAGTCAGTTGAGCATTTGACTTCTGTCCACATACTATCTGAAGGTTCGAGGGTTCAAGTCCTGCTTCAGGCTTGGTGCTGTCAATGTTGGGCCTGCTTTGGGTCCTCTGCCCCTCCCCCCACTCCAAAATAGATAAACATTAAAAAAAAAAAAAAACAGAGAAAGGTGTAGAGGTTGACCCACTCAACACTGTGCCTTGTACCCTTCTCCTTATACCATACTGTGTCCCAGAGGTGGATTGCAATTACATCCGCTTTGCAAATGTGATATATCCAGGAGTGGATTGTAAGCTTGAGGGCATACTTATTTTTCCCTCACGTTGAGGGAATACTGTTTTTGACATATCACCTTGTAGTTCGGCAGATCTGAAGTCAGAGAGATGTGGGGTCTCGTCCCAGCTCAGCTGCTCACTAGCCATGTGACCTTGAACATGTTACCTAACCATTTGGTACCTCAATTACCTTGTTTGTTAAGTAAGGATAAATAATTATGGCTACGTCATTGAGCTATTATCAAGATTAAAACACTGTGTGTAAAACACTAAGTGCAGAGATTTTGTATACTTAGTTCTTTAAAAAAAAAAAAGGAAACTGTTCTATCTATGACATTTAGGACACACTTATATTTAGTAGTGTTACCAACTAACTGAAACCCAGATAAAAATCGTAAGAGAAGTCACACGTGGAAGGTTTAAATAATGCTATAAGTCATCTAGGCAAAAACATTTGAGACAACCCAGTATCAGTGAGCACATCTAGCAGCCAAATCTTGGTTTCTAAATACCATTTCTCACTAAAAGAAACCAGCTCTTCTTGGAGAAATGCTGATTTAAGGTCTGGAGAAGAGAGACTACAAGGCAAATTGGCAACATTTTATTGTGTCACAAAGTAATGAAGTGCTCAAAGACTGATAAGGATGTGTCAAAAAGATAGATGAGCTGAACCAAACTGGCTTACACTTAACAAATTTGGGACAGTTTAAGCATCAGAAAAATAGTGATAGTGATGTTGACTATAACATGTTGAGTAAAAACAACAACAAGAAATCCATGAGTTCATAGTGGTTATTAAGAAGATGGGATAGAACAAGGAAAGCTTTTTTTTTTCTTTCTTTCTTTTTAAAAATTTTTTACTTTATTTTAGTGAGTGAGAAAGCATGTAACTGGAGGAGAAGGACAGGGGAGAGAGAGAGAGAGAGAGAGAGAGAGAGAGAGAGAGAGAGAGAGAGAGAGAATCCCAAGCAGGTACCACACTTAGCACAGAGCCTGATGCGGGGTTTGATGTCACAAGCCTGGACTCATGACCTGAGCTGAAATCAAGACTTGGACGCTCAACTGACTGAGCCACCCAGGTGCCCCTTCTCCTCCTCCTCCTCTTCTTCCTCCTCCTCCTCCTTCTTCTTTTTTTAAACAAAACAACCACAATTTTATGTGGAAGGAATTATAGAGTTAGTAAAGTCAGAAAACTACTCTTTTAACATCAGTGCAATAATGGATTCAGGCAACGATCATCATTGGAGGTTGAAACCTTTTGTTAAATGTTATTGGGAAACAAAATATTCACCTAGTCTAAAAGATCACTTGTATTAATATTATTTACTTTAATATTATATGAAGAGAAAAAGGTATCTTTCCTATGGTGAGATCTGGTAAATACCATCTATTCAAGTGACCAAATTTAGCATCACTGGTTATGAGACCAATTGACATTATACAACTTCTGATGTAATGCAACAGGAAGTATACAACCTCACCCATGTGGTATTATTGCCCAAATTGTCTAACCTGAATGAAATTATAGGAAACAATCAGACAGACCTACAAGGACATTTTCTAAGACAATCAACCTGTGCTTTTCAAAAATTTTACTGTTGTAAGGGATAAAAAGGGAAAAAAAAGATTTCCTTGAATCTAGATTAATGTTCTAGAATTAATGTTGTACAATATAGATTAAATGATGGTAATACATTATAATGTATATTCTTTGATTGGATCTTGGCTTTAAAAAGAGTCATACAACAACACAAATATTCAGCAATGGATGAATGGATAAACAAAATGTGATACTTCTATGCAATGTGATGTAATTCAGCTTGAAAAAGGAAAGAACTACCAATATGTGCTAGAACATAAATGAACTTTTAAAACATTATGCTAAGAGAAAGAAGCTAGACACAAAAAACCCCACATATTTTATGTTTCCTGTTCCATAAAATTTCCAGAATAGGCAAGTTGATAGTGACAGAAAGTAGACTAGTGGTTGCCAATGGCCAAGGGCGGGGAGAATGGGGAGTGACTGTTAATAAGTTAATGGGTTTCTTGGATGATGAAAATGTTCTGGGATTAGATGGTGGGAATAGGTGGACAAACTTGTGAATATATTAAAAATCTAAATTGTACACTTTAAAAGAAGGGATTTTATGATGTGGAGATTATATGTCAATTAAAAAAGCTATTAAGACATTGGGACAATTGGGAAAATTTTAATATGAGCTATTAGATATTTTTCTAATGTTAGGTTTCTTGAATGTGATAATGGTATTATGGCTATATGGGATTATATTTTACCTTATAGGAAATATTTAGGGACATATTTAAGCATGAATTATTTAGGCCTAAAATGTCATGCTATTTGCACTTTCAAATGAATCAGAAAAAATAATGTAAATTTTTTAAAAAGTAATGTATTGCAGATATAGTAATGTTTTAACAGTTGGTGATCTAGGTAAAGGATATACATGGGTTTATTGTATTTTTCTTTTTTTATTTTAATTTTTTAATTTTTTAATGTTTATTTTTGAGAGAGACAGAGACAGAATGCGAGTGGGTTGGGGCAGAGAGAGGGAAACACAGAATCTGAAGCAGGCTCCAGGCTCTGAGCTGTCAGCACAGAGTCTGACAAGGGGCTCGAACTCACAGAGCTGTGAGATCATGACCTGAGCCAAAGTCAGATGCTCAACCAACTGAGCCACCCAAGCACCTCAATTGTATTATCCTTATATCTTTTTTGTAGCTTGAGTTTTTCAAAATAAAAAGATGGTGAGGGGACCACTTATTGAGTGTCTGTTACACGTCAGATAGGGAATGACAGATTCCTGTGGGATTGTGACGAAGAAATTAAGAATATTGAGCACAGCCTTTGCTCGTTTCTGAGTGAATCCTTAATGGAGAGTGAATTGTATGCTTCCCTTCAAAACATCTCTTGGTCCCACCATCCTCAGAGACAGATAGTCAGGCTGTCTGTTTTCCAGGAAAGTAATTCTGTGCTTGGGCTTCATAGGTAAAGGGGGTCCTCTGTCAGGTCTGACTTGATAGGATTAGCCGGGGGATCTTAAAATCTCCCAGGGAGCTAGTGTTAACTAGCTAGTGTTAACTGGTAGTGTTAGCTAGTGAAATCAAAAGGGTGAGGAGATGCAAGTCAGTTAGGCATGAAAGCCTAGGAACTAGAAGGAAGAAGGAGGTGGGCATGGGCACATGTATTGGGGTAGGCAAATGGTCAAGGCCAGCAACTGAAGTGGCTTTTGAGTTTGAGTAACAAGCAGGAAACAACGGGGAGCCAATGCCCTGGCCCCATTTACAGACTCTGAATAGTAAAAGTGATTCTTGGGAGCCTCCTTGTTCTGGCCTTGCTCTTGGCTGGTGGTTAGAAAAGGGGCTATGTGATGTCCCATATTGTCCTACCTACCCTTCTTACCCAAGGAATCATTGTCATCTGCTCGGCCAGTTTTTTTTTTTTTTTTTTTTTTTTGCGTCTGTTCCATTATTTTCCTGTCAAGGATGTTAAGAGAGAGTCTGGTAGAGCTGAGCTAGTATTTACTCTTAGATCGAGATGGGGGATCTCTGTCAGTTTGAAGCAGGGTTTGGGGATGTAGAAATGGTGCTGTCGCAGCAACAACAGAAGCAAGTTTTTGTGAGGCTAACTGGGGAGAGTGGGGAAAGGCTGCGTTTCTGCTTCACCCCTGACCACTAGTGCCTTCTGTTTTTAAAACAGACGTGCTTCATCCTTCCCAGAGCGTGGGCCAACCATGGGAACTCAAAATGCAAAGTCCCAGCCCGGGAAATTAAGCTGCAAGAGCTCAATGCCTAAAAAATATTGACTGTTTCTTTTTTTAAGCTAATATTCCAAATTTCTTATGAAAGTCAACTTAGACATCCAGGACACAGGAAACAAGGCAAGAGGCCACAGCCAGCTGCCTCAGAGGACCCAGGACACTTTCTTAATAACATCCAGATGGTTCCAGAGAAATTGTTAACATCTTGAAAGAAAAAAATCAGCTGCAGGAGAAATGAGATTCAAGTGGTTTAGGAAGGACAGCCTGGAGGAGAGTCCCAAGGGACTGAGAGAGCGTCTGAAATAGAAGCCTCTGTCGTGGGTTACTGCTTCCTGTGGCAAGGCTGGAGGGGAGTGGGTGTAAAAATCTAGAGCTTCTAGTGGAGCTTTGGGGTTGGCAAGAGAGCCTCAACGGAACTGCCCTTCTGGTCATGTTAATCCATTCACTAACCTGGGTTTGCAATAACTTTTACATTAATAATTTTTCTTCTGTTTTAGAGAGGACTATTTGCTTCTCAGTCTGCTGTATCTATTAGGCTCTACAGGGCTGGTGCTCAGAGCTCACAGGCCTATGGCGATATTTAACACTGAAAAAAAAACTTACATACGTGGTATATTTATGCTCATGTATATGGTGTATAGATACATAGCAAAATATAAATGTATTTTCCAGCATATGAAAAGCCCACAAAATTTAAATTAGTATTGTCTGATTAAACGCCCATAATAGATAATATCAGGTCCTCTTAGTTCCTAAGTTTAGAGTCCATTAAAACTGTATTTCATTTGAAAATAATTTGTACATTAGATTTACTCTAATTTGTATGTTAGATTTACTCATTTCCCCAGCATTGTTTAGACATTGGTTCTTTAGAGCCAAATAATTTTAGAAGTGAAATTTAAAAATGTTTTCATTATTTTACCAGGGAAAGAAACCTACATCTTTAACATGAGATGTGATTATCTTGTAATATGTTTACATCAAGGAGGGAAGGGCATGGGGTCCTCAAATGAAAAATCAAGAGCCCAGGGGCCTCTGAAGGCCTTAACCCAGTCCTAGTTCTCTGAAGAGGTGTGTGTTTCTTCCTCTCCTCTCAGTCGCCTTCCCCCAAGGAAGAGGAAATGGCTTGTTTGTGGAATGTAACTGTTTGCACGCAAATCTCTTATTTGGAACCAAAAGTGGGGGTAGAGGGACGCAGGAGCCACAGGCTCAGGGCTTGATCAGCATTCAGCAAGCCTGTGCATTTTCCACTCCCCACAACAAGTATCTCTTACCTGGGCCACTTCAAAGCCCATTAGAAGAGTCTCCTGCCCCCCACCCTGTCTGAGGGTTTCCCCGACTTTAACAGGATTCCGCTCCTTTGTCTGACGGTGACAATAGGAGATGAGAGCTGGAAGGGGGGGAGGGGGGGTGGGTGTCGAGGGCCAGTTGCCTGGCTTTCCTTGCATTTTCCACATCCTAAATCAGGAAGTATGGAGGAGTGGGGAGTGAACAGTCAGAATGTACACATCCTGGAACTTTGGTCTGAAATGCCTATGTATTTAGTATTAAAAAAAAAAAAAAAAGGATGTATAATTGACAAAACAAAAACACCTAAAACACCTAATAACAGGCGCTAGAATTTTCTGCAACAAGCAACATTACCAAAGAAAGACCAGCCAAGGTAGCCCAGAGCTGGTTATGGAGCATTAACCAGGTAAACTCATTAGATGGAGCCATCTCTTTCCTTTGGGAGAACATTGACATTTAAGTTTTGGCTTCTTGGGATTCAGCTGGAGGACTCTTCGGTGGAATGCAATGACTCCTTCCTTCCTCCCCAAACTGAAATCCGGGCTATTACAATTCCAAATGCACACATAATGCTGCCAAGTTTATAGGAAATTGGAATGACAGTGTAGGTTCCCACCACTAGGGATAGCAGAAGCTGAACGCTCAGAGAATAAGTAACATTTCCCTTGTGATTCCCAAATGCTCTATTTTTATTTTAAGAGGTTCTGTGTTTTCATTTAGTTTCGTGAACGGAGGAATCCATATGGAATTTTTACCAACTCCACTAAAATAAAAGCATGCAGCTTCTCAGCAGTGCCCTGAAATGTGCATAAAGATTCCCTGATAGGTTGGTAAGAATTGCAGACGTTCACTTTTGAAAATCTTTGAGAAATCATCAACTCATTTTCAATGGGTACCTTCCAGGCACATGGCAGAATACAGTATCAATTGGAAAATGCACGTATGAGAGACCTTGACTTTGACTTGGTATAGTTCATCATTCAAAAGGAGTTATAAGTAGCTGCTCTGAAATGAGCAGTGTGTGTGAATTTAATATAAATGAAATATAAACATATGTATTGTATTTAAAGTGCTGAATTTGGGGGAGGAGGGGTCCGAAATAATACAGGTATGTTTTTGTTGGTAATTTTCAGTCAGATTTCTGTTACTCCTTTATTCCCCTGATAGTCATAGGTTAATAACCATTTGAAACTATTATATTCATTTGTTTGCTTATTTATGGTATTCCTCACAGCTTCTTTAACTTCTGACTCAGTCACCATGTTCCCTGTGTAACACAAGCTCCACAAAACAGGGAGCTTACTTATCATAATTCTGTACCTCCAAAACTAGAGTAGAGCCAGATTCATAATAGATGCTTAGTAAAAGGTTTTTCCTCTTCAGTCATTCAATAAATCAAAACTTTCCCTCTCTTTTGCTTTTGATAGATTACTTTTCAAAAAACCAAAGTGGGCTAATAGTGTTTATTTACTTGTGTGTGTGTGTGAGAGAGAGAGAGAGACAGACAGACAGACAGATGGAGTGTGAGAGGGGGAGGGGCAGAGAGAGAGGATGACACAGAATCTGAAGCAGGGTCCAGGCTCTGAGCTGTCAGCACAGAGCCCGACGTGGGCTCGAACTCACGAGTGATGAGATCGTGACCTGAGCCGAAGTCAGACGCTTAACCGACTGAGGCACCCAGGCGCCCCTGAAGTGGGCTAATAATGAAAAACGACATTATGTATCTTTGTTTAGATGACTGGGTTTTCTCTTGTACCTATGGCTTCTTGTTTCGCTTTATGCTGCACACTCACTGGGCTGTGTGCAGCATCATTTGTTTTTCAGATATTTTGCTCTGTACCAGGTACCATTCTAGGGAGAAAATATCCTGTATCCGTGGGACTTACATTCCAAGGGGGAGAGGTGGACAGCAAAAACTTAATATATGTTTTGTCAAGTGGAGAAAAACATTGTGATGCAAAGTAAAGTAGGATAGGGAAGGTTTCTGATCCTGGGTCATTGGAGAGCTATGTGGATAGGAAGGAACAAACATTGTAGACAGCTGGAGGAGGAGCAGTGTTCCGTGCTTGTGGAGGGGCCTGGAGGCTGGAGCTGAGCAAGGGGAGGAGGGTGCAGGGGCAGGAGTGGGTCACAGAGAGCTTGGAGGCCTAGTATGGACGTGAAGTTGTATTCCACATAAAAGACAGAGGTTTTCAGTGGAAGTGATGAGAAATGGTTGGATTCTGGTTGTGCTTTCAAGGTAGGGCCAAAGGATTTGCTCATGGTTTGGAGATGGGGTGTGAAGGGAGGAGCCAGGGAAGGCCCCAAAACCTTCAGACTGAGTCCTTGGCAGAGTACCCTGTGGCCATCAGTGAGATAGAGGAGCCTGAGAGACGCACATTTGGGAAGAACCCAACATTTGATTTCGGGTCGTGTCATAAGTTTGAGCACCTGGTAGAACCTGTGCGGCAGAGATCCAGGACAGGCACGATGACCCCTGAGTCCTAAATTGTCAAAGGGTCAACAGGATGTGGCCAAATGTGGGGTCAGCATCAGGCTGCACAGACGCTCAAACGAAGTCGTCACAAATCTTCAAGTCTGGAGTAGAGCTCTTCCAGGGTGACCCGGGAAATCTATCAAGGAGCCTCCGAGTCCCCACCTGGGTTTGGCTTTTGCCTTCGTGCTAATGTTCTGTTCCTGTATCTCTACACTCTTCTGCTATTTATTGATCAAAGGACCATAAGTGACTTGTTTTAAACACAACACAGAGGTTAACTAAAGCGTTTAAGCATTTGACTTTTTACCACTTACTGGTGGCCACAGGATAAAACACACGAAAAAGCACCGTCATTCGAGTTCCTAGTGAAGAGCTGTCCTGTGTCTGAGAACCTGCAGTAAATGATAGGTACTGAGAGGCAGGGAGGCCTCAGGTCCCCTCTTTGCAGAGACTCACTGCACCATCGGTCTCTGGTAGTTCCAAGGATGGGTGGCCAGTAGGAATGTGCAGAGAGCCAGCCACTGTCTACTCTGAAAATATTTAGTTGTTCTTAACCTTGGGAGTCTCTCAAGTCCCGACTCATTTATGACTGTTGACACTACTATCCTTAGTCCCCAAGGATCCGGTGTAATCAGCTCTTGAATTCTTTTTTCCCTTGAACCTAAATTTGAAGCCCCACGGGCCTTTCCCATAGCATAAATAACATTCTATTCCAGGGCATATTGTCTCAGTCACAGGAAATAGTCTCTGAATTACATCACAGACCAGTTCTACCGCATTCTGTTGACGTTTATTGTACAACTATTGTGGGAATGACATGGTTCCTGTCCCCAGGAGCTGGTCTATCCCATCCATTTATAGAGATGGGGGGCACAAAGGTGAGTGAAATTCCAGGACATATTGCCATCCTTTTAATGTTGAAATACTAGCCAACCTCTTCTTTAAATGTTTTCCTAAGCGTATAAAGGTGGGTATATGGCAAAGCACAGTACTTGTCCTTACCTGTGCCATTTGTGAGGTGATAAATAAAATTAATCCCCGGGGGGGGGCGGGGGGTTGCCTGGGTGGCTCATTTAGTTAAGCATCCCACTTTGGCTTAGGTCATGATCTCACAGTTCATGAGTTCAAGCCCTGCATCCGGCAGTCTGCTGTCACCATGGAGCCCACTTCGGATCCTCTGTCCCCCTCTCTCTCCGCCCCTCCACTGCTCACATTCTTTGTTTCTCTCTGTCTCTCAAAAATAAATACATGAATAAATGAATGAATGAGTGAATGAATGAATAAATAAGTCTTTGGAAAGATTTGGGGGTCATGGGAAGTAGTTTAGATCAATGTTGCAGGAAATGGTAGCCATCTCCACTGTCTACCCTTCCCTTGTTCCATGGTAATAACATAGAACCCCCCAATTTTAAGTGGTGCATGTATCCACATGGCCTTAAGACTGCATTTCTCAACCTCCCTTGCAGGTGGGCCATCAGAAAGAGTTCTGGCCCAAGTGATTAGGTTACAGTGTTTAGTGGCAGCTCCTAGAAACTCCTCTTAAGAGGCGTTATAATGTGTATATTCTGCCCCTTCTTCCTCATGGGTTCTTCCATCCCGGTCCCTGAAACGTGGAAGCTGCCATCTTTGACCTCGAGGTTGAAGCTGTGCATGACGGAGCAACAGGAGCGAAGGCGCAGCACAGCATGCCCTGACTGTCTTTGACATCTTGTGTATGAGAGGAAAAAGAAACGGTATTTGAGGCACTGTTATTTGAGATTTGCCAGTCACCACACAGCTGAACCGAATCCCAACTAAGATGCCCAGCTAAATTTTGCTCTATTCGGGCTGCTCAGGGATGTGCCCCACAGCATCATTGTCAGTTGATGAGAACAAACCCATTCTGAGTCAGCAAATGAATCCCCAGGTGCTACCGGATACTGCACTATATCATCAAGATCATTCTCCACAAATTCCTAATGTAGTGAGCATCACTTATCCCCATGTATCAGAAAGTGAAAAGAATGGATTCATATCTAATGTGATTTGAGCTCCCATGTTCCCCCATCTGCAAGGACTTGTCCCAGTGTATATACAATGTTGTCCTATACTTTTGTGTGTCTATCACTTGGATTCTAGGTGTAGATGAAGAGAGCCCGCAAAGGTTCTAAAGGCAGGGCCGCCTGGGTGGCTCAGTCAGTTAAGCATCTGAATCTTGATTTCAGCTCAGGTCATGGTCTCATGGTTCCTGGGTTCGATCCCCGTGTCAGACTCAGCTCTGAGAGTGTGGAGCCTGCTTGGGATTGTCTCTCTCCCTCTCTCTCTGCCCCTACCCTGCTTGCATTCTTTCTCTCTCTAAAAATAAATGGGTAAACATTTTCAAAAAAAGTTTCTAAAGGCAGATGAGAAGAACACCCTCTCACTACTTGAGGCTGATTTTATTATAGAAGTTAACACATGTAAAACATTCAGATGGTACAAAGCTGTATACAGTAAAATTTGCCCCTGTGCCCAGTCCTGCTACCTAAAAGTCACTATGTCAGAAGCTTTGGGGATAACCTAGAACTTTTCCATATATGGAGAGCCCTTCTTTTTAAAAAAATATGTAAATATATAAGTGTGTGTGTGTGTGTGTAGGGAACATATCACACACACACTCTAATATACTTTGTTTTTTTTAATTTAATAATAATTCTAAACATCTTTCCAAAACCGCATATGCACATGACTTCTGTCTGATATATAGTGTCCCGCTGTGCAATATATGTACCATAATTAATTTCATGGACATCGGTTTCCAGAGTTTTGCTGTTACAAACATTGCTACAACAAATTCACTGTATGTATCTTTGTGCATATGTACCAGTGCATCTGTAATGGTAATTTGTAGAATTGGAGTTGCTAGGGGAAGGGGGATGATATACATGTAACTTGCACCCTGTGCATTTACACTCCCATCGACAGTATAAAGGCTGCTTTTTAAACTCAGGTTCCAATCAGGAACCACAGTTTGACATTCACCTTATTTCCTGTTCACTTACTACTTTTGTTATTTGGGCTTGTGTTTAGAGAAAGCAAGACGTCTGACTTGTCAAGAGACAAATGAGAAGCAGGTGAGCAATCTGCTTCAGTACAATACGGTGTCTTGTTTAACGCACGGTGTGAGCAACGGTTCCACTTCACTGCTGAAGGGATGCAAATGATTTTTTTCTGTTTTAAGGTATGAGCATATTGCACTCCGAAGAAATAAAATAGCTAGCTCAAGAGCTTTGGGGAGAAAGGATCTAGGATGCAACTAAAAATATAAAGGCCATGCTTCTAGGTCCCAGGCTCCAGAGAAGCTATTGGGCCGCAAAGACAAAAGGGACTTTGAATATCACTGGAAATGGAAAGATACCTTATGTAAGGGCTGGGAGAAAGTCCAAATTTAGGGCTTATTCAATATCCTGTGATCTCTAACCACCTATCCCTATGTTTAACACTTCCCCTCTTTTCTCAGAATCTGTTAAAAACAACCTTAGAATATGCATCAGTGGTAGGGTGGTGATGTAGGTTTCTTTCTTTTCTTTCTTTTCTTTTCTTTCTTTCTTTCTTTCTTTCTTTCTTTCTTTCTTTCTTTCTTTCTTTCTTTCTTTCTTTCTTTCTTTCTTTCTTTCTTTCTTTCTTTCTTTCTTTCTTTCTTTCTCTTCTTTCTTTCTTTCTTTCTTTCTTTCTTCATCATCTCCAAGTAAGCTGCTTGGATTAATGCTGAGAATAAAAGGAGAAGCTTTGCTCTGTTCTGCTGATGCATTCATGCTCCCGGAACTCCTACCTGTTGTCTATCTAATTTAGAAGAGTGCCTTTTATCAAAGGAGGATGTGGTGAGTTGGAGCATTTTCCCTGAGCTGGTGAAAGGGCCACTCAGAAACCCAAACCCCAGCCTCACGTCAGGGGACAGGCCCTGCCTGGCGGTCTGGCGAAGCTGTCTTGGAAGTAGGTAGCACCCTCTCCTGGGCTAAATCCAAATGTTTTCTGTTTGTCCTGAAGTCATCTAGGATAATAACCGACATTTACCTTTCTCTGGCCAGCTCTGCCCCATCACTGCCCCCTCCTGGCTCCTTCTATTTTTTAAAATTTATTTATTTAAATGCTATACTGAACTCTTTGTTCTTCCACAGAAACAACGTTGGAGATTCCAAGTAAGATTTGTTAGGGAACGAGAACTTACTCGAGTACTTACCGTGTGCGGGATACCAGGGCAGGGGGTGATGAAAGGAAAGAAAAGCTTGTAGTCAGTGTAGATAAGAATGAATACTGAAACACACACACACACACACACACACACACACACACACACAACTATTTCTTTCTTTATTTAAAATGTTTATTTTTGAGAGAGTGCAAGTGGGAGAGGGGCAGAGAGAGGGGGACAGAGAATCTGAAGCAGACTCTGTGCTGACAGCAGAGAGCCCGATGTGGGGCTTGAACTCACAAACCCATGAGATCATGACCTGAGCTGAAGTAGGACGCTCAACTGACTGAGCCACCCAGGTGCCCCAAGACTATTTTAAACAATTACAAGGCACCGAGTGTGTTGAAGATATTCTGCAAATGGCAGAAATCCTAGAACAGTGAGCTGTGGTCCGTTGCCTGGCAGTCCCTTTGTGAAATGCCAGACGCCAGGGAAGGAGTTGTTGGTAGGATGGTCAGTCCTCACCCCCAAGAAGTAGTGTGGACATAGATGTACTGGAAGGTTCTTTTATTCAACAAGTTAATATAAAACTGTACATCTACCACCTACCACCTATCACCACCTTCTACGTTCCTCTTTTTTCTTCACCATTCATTAGATTTCTCAATGACATTTGTGGAAAAATAAGAGATTTTAATGGTACCTTCTCAATCCCATTCAACATTCTAGTTTCTGTTTCATCCAGACATTTATTCTAATTGGCATGTAAGTTCTGCTTTATTTAACTGTGTCTACATGCTGAAGACCATGGGCATTGTGCATTTGATCTCATAAATCAAGGATTATGTCTGTTTTGCTGGTTCAGTTTTCAATGCAATCGTGATAAAAAATAATAATGATAATCACTGTCACTTAGTGAGTCCTTGCATGAAGCCAGGCACAGAATAATTTTATATTCTTTCCTATGATGCTCACAATTACCTGATGGGCTTTATTATCTTTGTTTTTACAGATACGGAAATTAAGGTTCAGAGGCGTTCAGTAACTTGCCTCAGTGTTAGGGATGGGATGTGTACTGGGGAGTCTAGCTCTAGAGACTTAGTTTTTATCCACTGTGCACATTATCTGCCTTAGCATTTGCAAGTAATTAATAAATGTGCTGCTAAGGGACTAAAGAAATAATCATGTTCCCAGGTATAGTTCATTTCCTAAAGATTAATGTGATTTGGCATCGTGGGATTGAGCTAGGGAGGAAGTAGAGTGTTTCTGAGGTCTTGGGAGCTTCTGTCAGTAGAAGAGGCTATGAGGACAGGATTGGCTCCCTCTAACAAAGAACACAGCACAGACCTTCAGGTCCTAGCCAAGACTTAATGAATGCTTACTATGTTCCAGGAAGCACACTCCCTCAAAACCCAGCATGCTGTTTCATTTAATCACAGAAGAGGCTCTGAAAGGTGAAGCACCTTGCCCAGGGTCATGTGGCTAATGGACTGATGGACTGAGGACAGTGGACTCCTGTCAGGTGCCACCTGGGAGCTTCGAAGAGCCTCACTCTCTCAGCCCATGCAGGAAGGTCAGATTGTTCTAGGGGCCCCTGCACAAATGTCCTAGTACCTCTCAGGAGATCCTCGTTGCATTGATGGGTCAGGTGGGCAAGATGAGGGCTGGAGTCTGCCAGGACTCTAGCTTGTGGGTGCCCAGGGAAAGGCTTCTGGTTCTGAGGGTTCAAAGGAGTGGGTGTGCTCCAGGCACACCCAGAATGGGCCTGGAAGATTCGTGCCAAGGCTCAGGAAGACTGCCAATATATTTGGCCTCCAACTGTATAAAATGTGCCTTCTCATTGTCTTCAGGAGCACGAGTGGGTCTTGTGGTTTCACACTACCTAACTGTGCTGGTCACGCCACTGGTACTTAATAGATACAGAGGAACAAATGAATGAATGAATGAATGAAAGAACAAAGAGAAGGCAGATACTGTGTTTATGTAGGAGTCTGCTTAGGAACCCCTTTCCTCCAGAAACATGTATAAAATAATGGTCCTGGTTGCTCTTATGAAAAATCTCCGTAAGATATGTTTTCAACTGGGGGCGCCTGGGTGGCTCAGTCAGTTGAGTGAGCCTCAGACTCTTGATTTCACCTCAGGTCATGATCTCAGTGTCACGGGACTGATCCCAGCATTGAGTTCTGTGCTGATGGTGTGGAGCCTGCCTGGGATTCTCTTTGTTTCCCTCCCTCTGCCCTTACCCCTCCCTGCCCCCTGCTGCCCCTCACATATGCGCTCTCACTCTCAAAATAGAAATTAAAAAATAAAAATTAAAAAAATGCGTTTTGAACTGGATTTTGAGTGTGGGGCGCTGGAGACTGAATGCCTGTGTTCTAACACTCTTAGTTACCTGTGGCAAGTCACTAGCCCTCCTGGGGTCTCAGTATCCACTGTAGGGTTGCTGTGAGTTCATGCAGGTGATGCGCCTGGCTGGAGTAAACATTTGGTAAGTGCCAGGTATGGGAATACTGACCCCAGTGTGACAGGCGTGCTGGAATCAGTGTGGCCACCGTGCATTACACCCGCAGCAGGAAACTTTTCCCCTAGGCATGTGAGTGTAAAATTGTCAGTCCCAAGTTGAACCCAAACGTAGGGCAGCAAACGCTTGGCCCCAAATATAATTTCCTCCTGCAGCTCATTGAGACCGTGAGGAAGTCGCCAGGGGAGGGCCCAGGAGTGTGGTGCAGCAGCCCCATAATTTCCAGAGCCCTTCTCCTAGACTGACACATAATTGTCAGATTGTTTTACGAGAGTAGCTTCCTGCCCCCTTCCTGCCTCGCTTCCAAATGTGCTCATTCCCAAGGAAGCATCACCTCTCCCTCTCGCCCTTAATCGCTCCTTTCCTGCCCGCCCAGGCCCTGGGGCTGGGGCGATTTCCTAAATCACTCAGATCAGCTTCTAGTGCTGGCTCCATCGCCCAGGGTGGGCTGGAGGAGAGGCAGCATTTGTTTCTAAGTGGCTTGTGACCCGGAGGTCAGAGATGCTTCCATTCTATTTGATGTCTTTCCCAGGACTCCTTCCCTCACCCACCTCTTCTCTCCTGAGCAGACTTTAATTCTGAGGTCAGGAAGAGATTAAGGAACTGAGTCCTACTGCTTTTTCTATCCAGAATGGTGGTAAAGCAAGTGAGCAGGGGGCGGGCAGGTTAGAGGGGAGAGAGTCCTTTAGCGGCGTCCACATCCAAACTTGGGGAGTTTCAGAAAATTCCGCTGAGAGCTGTGTTCTGAAAGATTCATCCAAGAGATTCCTCTCCTTATGGGCATTTCCCTCTGCCTCCAAACGCTCATTCTTAGGAAGAAATGAGAAGTCCTAACATTTTCCCCATTTGAGAAATTTCAGAGGAAGCAACATGGTTCTTTTTGTGTTTTAACTACATTTTTTTTTATTACTAAAGCAATACACAGTCCTGGTAAAAATTTCAAGCAGAATCGCTTCCAGACCTAACCACAGTTTAACAGCGTTTTGTATATCCTTCCAGAAATGTTCAAGGAACCTACAAGCGTACAAATGTATATATATATTTTTAACACAAATGGGAGCATATTGGACATCTTGTTCTACAACTTGTTATTTTCACTTAGCACATTTTGGATGTTTCCTATCTCAGTAAATCTAGAATTACTAAAAAAAAAATTGCTACGTAGTGTTCTCTTGTGTGAATGTACTAATGTATTTACCCAGTTCCCTGTTAATGAGTATTTAGGTTTGCTTTATTACAAACAATACTATAATAAGTATCAAAATCTATCTCCATACACTATATTTTTAGAACAACTTCCACTTAGAGGTGCTTTTTTTGTTTGTTTGTTTGTTTGTTTGTTTAGATTAAAAGAGCTGGGAAAATAAAATCATAAGAAATGTTATTGAATTGTCTTTCAAAGAAGGTGATGTCAGTTTAAACTCCAGAATGAATACATAGGAATGCCTGACTGTGTGCACTATCACCCATACGTGTATAAGCAAACTTGTTAACTTTGCCAACCTTAAAATACATATATTTTATGATTTTTTTAAGTTAATATTTCATTAGGAATGGGCTTCCAATCTTATTCCCAAATAATGATCAACCTTTTCTATAAGCTTCCTGCTAGGGTAAAGTTGACTTTTTTCCTATTATTTATCTGCCTCTTATTGCCTTGAAGATTTCTTTACATCTGAAGGAAAAACACCCTTTTTTGTCATAGGGACCATCAGTAAGTCCTCATTGTATCAACTGTCATTTGGTTTTGTGTATGGTATTTTTTCTGTCTAACACCTGAAAAATGATTTAAATGACAAATGTATCAAATTTATCAATTCTTTATTTTTATTATTGTTTTTTTTTGCTTCTGGACATGCTTAGAAACTCTTCCAGAAACTAAGGTTGTTGTTTTTTTTTTTTTTCTTTTTAATCACACATGTTTCTGTTTTTTACATTTAAATCTTTAATCCAACTAAAATTAGAGAAGAACAAATTATCCAACAGAGGTCAACTTTGTGTCTCACTCACCTGAATGGTTGTTTCATACTGTCCATTAACTAATACATCTTTTTTGGGGGCATTTTAAAAAAATAAAACTTCTTTATATTTTTTAAAGTTTATTGATTTATAATCTCTACACCCAACGTGGGGCTCGAACTCATGACCCTGAGATCAAGAGTCACATGATCTTCCACCTGAGCCAGCCAGGTGCCCCAAAAATAAAACTTCTTAATATCAGGAGAACACTGGGGTGCCTGGGTGGCTGAGTCAGTTAAGTGGTCGACTTCAGCTCAGGTCATGATCTCACAGCCCGTGAGTTTGAGCCCCGCGTTGGGCTCTGTGCTGGCCGCTTAGAGCCTGGAGCCTGCTTCAGATTCTGTGTCTCCCTCTCTCCCTCCTCCTCCCCTGCTCATACTCTGTCTCTCTCCGTCTCAAAAATAAATAAAAACATTTAAAAAAATTAAAAAAAATATCAGGAGAACACTTACCACTTTACAATGATGGCTTTCCCAATATGTCAGGCTCTTTAGAGATGAAAATAATTTGATCTCTGACTCATTTTAAGATGCCAATACCCAGGTCACCTGGTTGGTTCAGTCAGTTAAGTGTCCCTCTCTTGATTTCGGCTCAGGTCCTGATCTCATGGTTCGTGGGTTTGAGCCTTGTGTTGGGCTCTTTGCCGGCAGTGTGGAACCTTCTTGGGATTCTCTCTCCCCGCCCTCCCCCCGCCCATCTCTCAAAATAAATAAACATTAAAAAATAAAAATAAAGATGCCAAGACCCATCTTCACACACAGTGTTAGTACTTGAAAATCTTTGTGAAACGAGTAGATCCTAGATGGATTTCCAGAGTTGATTGTTTCCCATTCGTTCAGTCAAGCAGCCCTTGTTGCCACTACCTGTGTAGCCTGTGGATCACAGAAATGATTGTAAACAAAATTTGCCCTCAGCGTGTTTGTAATCTGACAGGAAGCGTCAGATCTTTCATTTTGTGGAGGTATGTGTACGCATATGCTACATTTATGACTTGCTGATGTGCTGTGGGTTCCTGGGGCCTTGAAAATGTAAGAAAAATTTAAGTTTGTTCCCTTGATTTTTTCAGGAAATAAGCTATTGAATAAGTGAAAGTTATAACGTCACTGAATACTGTAAGATACCTCTGTTTTAGGAATGTATACCGTATGTGTGTTCCTGTGCGTTTTGATTTGTCTTAGAAACAAAGTCCTTTCTGAGGAGAGCCCCCTCAGATTTAGAATTTCAGAGTTCAGGGGTAGGAAGGAAAATAATTTTTAATTATTTTCTCCATTTTACTGAACTAAAGCTCTATGTCTTACCTTTGGTCACGACTAAGTAGCAGAGATAGAATTGTAAACTAGCTCTTTCCACTCAAGGGTTGTGGTAAATATTTTAGGTGCACACCTACCAGTTTCTCCCCCACCCCTCTAGGTGCTGTGAATACCGGTTTTGTATGGGGTAAGAGCACCCACCCTGAGACAATCATGCCATCCCATTTCCTTCCCTAAGTCTTCTTTGTATAGAGTGCTTTGTAGCTAGGGCACTGAAGTAATTTGGTAGGGCTGCCATTTTTAAAAAAACACTACAGGGGTGCCTGGGGGGCTCAGTCGGTTGAGCGTCCGACTTCAGGTCAGGTCATGATCTCACAGTTCGTGAGTTCGAGCCCCACGTCGGGCTCTGTGCTGACAGCTCGGAGCCTGGAGCCTGCTTCTGCTTCTGTGTCTTCCTCTTTCTCTGCTCCTCCCCTGCTTGCACTCTGTCTCTCTCTCTCTCTCAAAAGTAAATAAACGTTTTTAAAAAATTAAAAAACAAAAAACAAAAACCACCACAGATCGGGTGCCTTAAACAATGGAAATTTATTTCTCACAGTTCTGGAAGGTGTTGGCAGGATCTGTTTCTCCTGAGATCTCTACCTTGGCTTGCAGGTGGCTGCCTTCCTGCTGTGTCTTCACATGTTCTTTCCTCAGTGGGTACACACCCCTGGTGTCTCACTGTGCGTCCCAATTTGAGGAAATTTGGAAATTTTGTATAAGGACAGCACTCATAGTGGATCAGGGCCCACCCTAATGGCTTTGTTTGTTTCTTTTTAAATTTTTTTAATGTTTTATTTATTTTTGAGACAGAGAGAGACTGAGCATGAGCGGGGCAGGGGCAGAGAGAGAGGGAGACACAGAATCTGAAACAGGCTCCAGGTTCTGAGCTGTCAGCACAGAGCCTGACACGGGGCTTGAACTCACGAACCGCGAGATCATGACCTGAGCCGAAGTCGGACACTCGACTGACTGAGCCACCCAGGCACCCCATAATGGTTTTTTTTTTTTTTACTTAATCACATCTTTAAAGGCCAGGTTTCTAAGTACAATCACATTCTGAGATGCTAGAGTGTAGGGCTTCAACATAATGGATTAGAGGGGCTGGGGATACCATTTAGCCCATAAAAGGGAGCAAACTTCTTTTGGCCTTTGAGACCTAACGAGAAATTTACTGGATGCTGCTAGGATGGGTTCTCTTCCCAGATCAATAGACTCTTGTGAAAAGAAAGTTTTTATTCCCCTGCCTGCCTGCCTGCCTGTCTGCCTGTCTGCCTGCCTGCTGCCTTTCCAGCTTGGGATCCTGATGCCTGGAGCTATGGCAGCTATCTTGAAATCATGAACTGAAAAATATAAGCACAGGGGCACCTGGGTGGCCCAGTTAGTTAAGTGACCAACTCTTGATCTTGGCTCAGGTCATGATCTCATGGTTTGTGGGACTGAGACCCATACTGGGCTATGCCCTGGCAGCAAGGAGCCTGCTTGGGAGTCTCTCTCTTCTCTCTCTGCCTCTCTCCCCTACTCTCTCTCTCAAAAGTAAATAAACATTTTTTAAAAAGAATTTTAAAAAGGAAAAATATAAACACATAAAATCTCTGCGCTAGGTATAATTAAGCAGAAGGATGGAATGACTGGCAACCTTCACAAAATGGTTGAGTTGGTGAATGAATCCTGAGATCATCCATTTCCAGATTTCTTGTTAAGCAAAGAATAAATGTCCTTATAGTGAGTCTGCCATTGTTTATTAGGGTTTCCATTATTTGCAGCTGAAAATATTCCTAACTAATATGGAGCTTTATTATCTCCTCACTGAACTATACTGACTCCCAGGGAAAGCATGGCTGACCTGTTTCATGTTATTATTTTTTTAGTTTTATTTATTTATTTTGAGAGTGAGAGAGAGCATGGAGGCATACGTGGCGGGGAGGAGCAGAGGGAAAGCGAGAATATCCCAGGCAGGCTCCACACTGTCAGCACAGCGCCCGATGCAGCGTTCGAACTCACAAACCATGAGGTCATGAGCCAAGCTGAAATCAAGAGTCAGATGTTTAACCAACTGAGCCACCCAGACACCCCTCATGTTAATTTTTAAACTCTGGGATGCTGCTTAAACCTCTCTAGCTTCCCTCAACAGCCTGCTAGAGCTCATCAGCCAAGAATTCATCTTAAATTTTTCAGAGGGCTTTTACCTTTTCTGTTCATGCCAACTCCCCAGAGACAGAGTTTTAGGAGTTCACACTGTGATAAACAGAGTATGGCTTTTTTTTTTTTTTTTTTTTTTTTTTTTTTTTTGTAAAATTACCCCTTCAAAATTCCAAGGGCTTTCAGGGTCTCATGTTCAAGGATTTGATGAACAATTCTCTATTCTCTTTGTTGGTGAACTCTGCCTTTTGTGGACCTTAAACATAGCCCTTCTTATTCTAATCTTTAGTGCCGGAGGTTGGGTGTTGTGGGAAGGTTTCAGTATTCATTTTAGATTCTTCTTTATAGTTTTATAATGTTTAATTATAGTTTACAACATGAATACAAATCGTGGTAACTTGTAAGGGGATAGGGAAACAGACTGTCTCTTAATTTTTGTGTTTCTAAATGAGAGCCCTTTATTATTTTTACTCCTTTCTTAGATGCTGTTTTATCTCTTTGAGTTATGATTCAAGGAAATGTTTCCCACCTTGTGAAGGGAAGAAATGATGGAATGACAGGTGCTGTGTCTGGCATGGCGAGTAAGAAATGGTCTTTTTTTGGAGGTAGGATCAACTTGATCTGATCCATCTTTTTTTTTTTTTTTTCAAGAGAGAGAGCATGAGCAGAGAGAGAGGGGGACAGAAATGGGGGTGAAATTAGGATTGATGTCAGGGGTTGTTGAGAGGGCTCAGTATGTGTTGATATCGGCCTGGCTCGGTGCCTGACGCATCCTAAACTCGTGCTAAGTTTCTGCTGGTATCATTGTTCTTAAGTTTTCATGCTGTGCCACTGTGGCGGATTTTAGTTTTTTCAGATTCGCATTTTTCTTACTTTTTATTTTGGTGTGATTTTAGGTTTAAAGAAAAGTTGTGAAGAGGTACAGAGAGTTTTCATACACCCCTCACCCAGTTTCCCCCCATTGTTAACATCTCACATTACCATGGTGTATTACTGTTAACTAAACTCCAGACTTCAGTCCGCATTGCGATCAGTTGCCCTGTCTCCCCAGGCTCCTCTGGTTTTAGAGTTGCTCAGTCTTGCCTTGTTTTTCATGACCTTTACAGTCATAAGGAGAGAGTCCTGGGCTTTTGAGTCTTCTGAGCCCACAGACAAAGAGTAGAGGGTGTTGACCAAAGATCAGTGGAGAACTGCATCCCTCCACTGGGAGAGTGTAGATCTGGCTTGGGGGGGAGGTATTTTGAGAAGACTCCACCTGCACTAGGTTCTGTATACCACGGAGGGATGAATGGAGGTATGTGGGCAGAGTGGAGCGTCGCAGGGTAAACTGTAATGTATTTGTGGTAAGGTTGGTAACTGGTAACCCTTGCTCCTCACTTCTGTTGAGTATTAGGCTACATCAGAAGCTCTCTCTGATCAGCCCTCATCCTGAACCCTTTCCCTCGACTTCTCTTGGATAGCTCTACAGCTCCCCCTTCTAGGTGTCCAGGAGACAGAATTCATCTCCGAAGGAGGGAGAAACTCTCTAGTTGAACAGATCCACAGCTGCGCACGCTATTACCTTCTGGGGCTTAGTACGTTTCCATTCATGGTCATGTTCACACAGCCCCGAAGGACATCTGAGCCCCATTAAGTCCAGATTTACATTCTTCTCCAACAAATGGCAGTGCTTCAGAAAGTTTGTTTATTTAACATAAAGTGCAATTTTAAAAAGTTTTAGCCCCTAGAGTATGGGAGTTTATGTGACTTCATGCCCCTCTTTCTGGGGTAGAATAAACAAAACAGGGAAATGGCAAAATCTATAGGGCTTTTCCTCCCTCCTCGTGGATGGCTGGTTTTTTCTGTTTATAATACTGTGGGGCAAAACTTCTATGTAGGAAGAAAAAAGAAAGATTGTCTTCTCTTGAGCAGAGTTGTTTGTGTCCATGTGTATGGCAGCTTTGGAAAACCTAGCTCCTTCCTTATCACTTTTCAGTTAACTTTATCCTTTTTACTTCAAGTTGGGAAATGAATTACGTTGTCCCGTGTGTGTCTGCACACAAAGTCTCAGGAAGGATCTTGGACTTGATGTAACCAAATTATTTAAAACTATTTCTTGTGTATGTGCTCACATGCCTGAATTGTCCTTGTTTTTAGGGCTCTGTCATAGCCTGCAGAGTCGATTAGTCCCAGCAGAGCTTTTAAGCTAACCAAACTCAAAACCCAGAGTAAGGATATATCCCTGCAGTCAGGCAATCCTTCCCAAAGTGAACTTCAGAGATTCTTTTTTAAACAACTTCCTTGAGGTATAATTTACATACCATAAATTTGCCTTTTTTTTTATTGAGGTGTAATTGACATACAACAGTATATTAGTTTCAGGTGTACAGCGTAATGATTCAATATTTGTATATACGTCACAATAGCCACCACAATAAATCTAGTGAATGTTTGTCACCTAGAGGTCTTTTCAATAGTCTTTGAGCCATGAGATGTCACTTTGGGGTAGAGCAGGTATCAAGTTAGAAGGCTGGAGGAGTAGGGAGATCAGTCAGAGGAGCAGAGATGACAAGTAGATAACAAATGGTCATAATGGTATTTAAAAGAGAAGCAGGTCATGATATTAAACATCTCAAAGTGTTCAGCAATCGTCAGTCACTGATGGGAATCATCTGTCAAAAAAGTGAGTCAATATTTGACCGAAGAGATTTTGCCCTCAGTATATTAGTAACAGGTCAGATTTAACATGAAAAACTACAAGGGATTAGCAGAGTCGGGTGGTACTGGAGTTACATGGTATTAAATATTGCTGGAAACAAGTGGGTTCCAGGAAGAGTTAAGATTATCTTCTCTTGCAGTCTCATTCGCTATAATGGGACTTAGTCTTCCCGGAACCGAAAGTTCCCGCCAACACTGTCTCCTTTTGTGACAATGCAAACGTCAATCACAGGTTTTAGCTGCCACTTTGAGTTAGATTTTGGAAACCATAAAAAATTGTCTTCTTCCAGCTTCAGAGGTGAGGGACACAGATTGAGAGATGTGACATTAATTTTTTTTTTTTTTTCTTTTTTTTTTTTTTTTATTTTTGGGACAGAGAGAGACAGAGCATGAACGGGGGAGGGGCAGAGAGAGAGGGAGACACAGAATCGGAAACAGGCTCCAGGCTCCGAGCCATCAGCCCAGAGCCCGACGCGGGGCTCGAACTCACGGACCGCGAGATCGTGACCTGGCTGAAGTCGGACGCTTAACCGACTGCGCCACCCAGGCGCCCCAAGAGATGTGACATTAAATCAGGTTGCAAATGGTTGACAGGCACGACTCCTGGCCACCAGACTTTTAATGGGCTCTGGC
The DNA here is from genome assembly GCF_024362965.1 of Panthera pardus. Classification (NCBI taxonomy): domain Eukaryota; kingdom Metazoa; phylum Chordata; class Mammalia; order Carnivora; family Felidae; genus Panthera; species Panthera pardus. The sequence goes on along the minus strand of NW_026526765.1, from coordinate 120,538,441 downwards.
CATCAGTGTTCAGAGCTTATTTCCTACTCTGGAGCCTGCTGCACTTCATAAATAGCACCAGGAGGAGGACTGAGGGCCCAAAGGTCCTGGTGGATGAACCGTGATTGCTCTTGGAATACAGTCTCCGGGCAGGTTAGCTATGCAGAGGTAAGACCAGTCCTCGTGTAAGAGCTGTCAGCCTGGAGGTGGGGTCTTACACTGACCATTATTCTCATGGCCCACATCCCTCCCCCAGTGGTGTCCCGGGAGCCCGCCAAACAGGCTCCACCCTGTAACTTCCTTCCCTTTGAGACTCACAGTCTTGTCTTCGTGCTGCTTTCCTTAATGTCTTTCACCATGGTTCTAACGCCCATCCTGTCCACATACTATCTTTGGGAGTCATTGAAAAGGCACCGCTCTTGGAGAACGTGCCAGGGAGAGCAAGGGCGGCTCCCCATCCCACCCCAGTCCTGGAGGCTCCTTTTCCTTAATGAGCATGTTTAGTGAATCAAGAATATTCCATTAACCAAATAAGTAGAGCTGCCAACAGGCATGCTCCAAGGAAAATAAATGAAAACTTGTCTACTTTGCGCTGTTTTGGTGGCCAGTCTCTTTTTTTAATCATGGTGCCTGTGCTGTTTCTTCTCAGGCTGTAGCATATTAGAACAAACGCACCCTGAGGGTGCCTGGGTGGCTCAGTCGGTTAAGCCTCTGACTTTGGCTCAGGTCCTGATCTCGTGGTTCATGAGTTTGAGCCCCGTGTCGGGCTCTGTGCTGACAGCTCAGAGCCTGGAGCCTGCTTCGGATTCTGTGTCTCCCTCTCTCTCTCTACCCCTCCCCCACTCATGCTCTCTCTCTCTCTCTCTCTCTCTCTCTCTCTCTCTCTCTCAAAAATAAATAAATGTTAAAAAAAATTTTTTTCAACTATTAAAAAAAAAAAAAAAAAGAACAAACACACCCTGAAAGTCCTGGGAGTGTTTTCATGTGGTGATAATTCCCAACTCAATATTTATAGTACTTGATACTTGCCTCTCCTCACTGCCTAAGGCACTGCATCGTAAGACACTAAATGTTCAAGGAGGCACATTAACTCTTTCAAGCCATTGGCTGGCAAATCTAAATGTTGGATGTAATTACAACAACACAACAGTAAAAAATTACTATTTTAAAATGTAATCTATTGAGCAGACCTCATATAAATAATCTTATATCTCTTTAAATGGCAAGTCCTTGTCAAATGAGTTTGAAGGAGTGAAGAGAACTCCCTTCAAAGGACACATGTCATCATTTTCTCCATTTTAGAAAAAATAAGGAGCTCTCTTGGTAGAAACTGATGACTCCAAAGCTGTAATTTTGAAAGGGCTAACGTACATCCTCAAGCTCCAAATTTGGTTGCTTCTTACTGTCTCCACTTATCAGAGGAGGAACCTGCTTATCCTTGGCTAAGCAGTCAAGAGAGACTACATAGTAAGGTGGATAAGACTCTAGGCTTTGCCTCGGACAAGCCTGAGTTCAAGGCACAGCTCTGCTGCTCATAGCCTTTGTGACCCTGAATAAGTTGTCTAACCTCTCTGAGCCTTAACTTCACCAAGTATAAAATGCACAGCTTTGGAAATTAAACAAGGGTACTCCTATGGAACCCCTGAACCCTTTCAAGGAGACAGAGTGGCAGGGTGATTAAGAGCAGGGCCATTAGAATAAGCTAGGCCTGAGTCTACACCCACCTGTTGGACCATGGACAAGTCACTTTACCTCGCTAATAGCCTTCGTCCTTCCATTTAAAAATTGGTGACGACAACAATAGCATCTGCATCATGAGAACCAAATGGTACGTACTAGAGGAGTATATCAGAAAGATAAGGAATAGCTCAAAGGAAAAGCTAGAGGGCCATCCTTGGAGGATATGAACCAAGGTAGACATGGAGACCCAGTGAACATGTTTTCAAATCATCCCACCTACACGGTGGAGTTAAACAGAGCATAATGTGTTGATATGGTTTACATACTTAAGTCTCTTAGGGATTTGATTGGCTCACGTTGGCTTCTCCAGGTCTGATCTACTCTAAGGCACTGGTGAGACAGAACACCTAACCTGTACCATCGTAACTTTATTGGTACACCACCAACCTATGCCATTGTGGTGGACACAACTGTCCTAGAGATAACTCAACATCCTCACTGTCTCCTTTTTAGCTTGCAGCATCTGAGTTTTAGTTATGTTTACTATATCATAACTAAGTCCATAATAAGTGAGGAATGCCCTGTTTGTCTCTCTCATGTTTCGTGTTCCCAGGACCTTGATCTTGTTGTTGTTAAAATGAGAGTTTATTTTTCTCCCATCTAAAAGTATTATGGTATGTAGTCCAGGAGTGGGTATAGTAGCTCTGCTTTGCAGAATATTCAGCTTCCGTCCCTGCTTCACCGCATGACTTCTCTGAGTTCACCTTGTGGTCTAAGATGGCTGCTCCAGCTCCTGCCATTATAACCACATTCTAACCCAATAAAAGAGGCAAAAAGGAAAGGGTAAAGGGCCTCCTATATCAGCTTTATTTTCAGAAAGGCTTTTATAGGCTGCCACATGACACATGAACTCAGTCACATGGACACACTGAGCTAAAAGTGTATCTGGGAAATGTCCTTACTCTAAATAGTCAAGAATGTAGTTGAAAAATTAGAAGGAGAACTTGTTGGCAGAGAGTTAGAAGGGCCTTAAGCACATAATCACTTTTCCTCTTCAGGTAATTTGTTGCTTTGTGGGGCTGTGCAGGACTAAAAACCTAAATGGAAGGCCTATGAAAAGCAAAACTGAAGCCTTTGCAATATCTTGAGATAAAGATTGGAGTTACAGACCCTCCAGGGAAACGAAATCTGTACAATCAAATCATTACAGTGTGCATGTTAACTGTATTACAATTTTATTTGTCACTGATACCTCAATAAAACTGAAAAATAAAAATAAGTATAGATTTCAATTCTGTAAATGTTTCCATCTTTTTAACCTATTTGCTCCATATACTTCCCCATTTTCTTCAGTATTTTAAGCATAGTTACTTTTTTTAAGTTTATTTATTTATTTTGAGAAAGAGCATAGGGGAGAGGCAGAGAGAGAGAGAGAGAATCCCAAACATGTTCTGCACTGTCAGCATGGAGCCGGATGTGGGGCTCAAACTCACGAACCTTGAGATCATGAATTGAGCTAAATACTCAAGAGTCGGACGCTTAAACCGACTGAGCCAGCCAGGTGCCCCAAGCATAGTTATTTTAAAGTCCTTACCAGCTACCTTTAATGTGTTTCTCTTGTCTGCCTATGATTTTTATCGTTCATTTTGTTAATGTGTTTATCGCGCTTATTGATTTGCATATATTGAACAATCCTTGCATCCCAGGAATAACCCCACTCGATCATGGTGTATGATCCTTTTAATGCACTGTTGAGTTAAGTGTGCTAATATTTTCATCAGGAGTTTTGCATCTGTGCTCATTAGGGATACAGACCTATACTGTTCTTTTTTAAAAAAAAATTTTTTTTTCATGTTTATTTATTTTTGAGACAGAGAGAGACAGAGCATGAACGGGGGAGGGTCAAAGAGAGGGAGACACAGAATCTGAAACAGGCTCCAGGCTCTGAGTGGTCAGCACAGAGCCCGACACGGGGCTCGAACTCACGGACCGCGAGATCATGACCTGAGCCGAAGTCGGACACTTAACCTACTGAGCCACCCAGGCGCCCCAGACCTATAGTGTTCTTGCCTGGCTTTGGTATCAGGGTAAGGCTGACTTTGATATTTGGCACTTTCAGTCCTTCAGTTTTGTTCTTAATTCAAGATTATCTGTTTTATTAGCTCTTTGTATTTCCATATGACTTCAGAATCAACTGGTCAATTTCCAGGAAAAAGAGGAAACAACCATGCCAAGATTTTGTTTGTACTTGCTTTGTGTTTGTACATTAGCATGGGGAGGACATTTGTGAATACTGAACTTTCTGTCTATATTATAGCTCTTCCTTTATTTATGAATGTTTTTGTATTTTATAGTTTTCTGTATAGAAGTATTACATGCCATTCATTTAATTTATTGCCAGGTATTTCATACCTTTTGATCCTATTGTAAATGGCATCATTTTAATTTTCGGCGTGTTTGTGGCTTGTATGTGAAAGAAAAATCTCGGTCTCATTTTTAAACCAGTGACCTTGCTTAATTTGTTTATTAAACCTAATAGGTATTTTTATATTCTGTGTGTATTCACGTCATGTGTATTCATGTCATCTCCAAATACTGACCATCTTATTTTTACTTTCCACCCCTTAGCCCTTTTGTGTATATTTCCTACCTCCTTGTTCTGAGTAAGACCTCTAGTACAATAGCATAAGTATACGATATTACTCCATATCCTAGGCAGACATTTTTCAGTATTTTGCTAACAATGCAGTGAGCCTTGCTAGGACAAGCCACCCCAAAAAAACAATGGTTTAAAATAATAACGATTTATTATCTCTTACCAGTTTGTGGACTGGTTGAGTGTTTCTTCTGTTTTCATGTAGGTTGACTCATGTGGCTGCTTGGCTGCTTCCTTCTTGGTTGGGAGATCCCAGGTGGCCTCATCTTGCACTTGGTGAGGGCTGTGGGCTTGGACATCACCCTTGTCCTCCAGGAGGCACCTCCTATGCCAGTACCTGTGACTGGCTTCTTTACCCGTGGCCTAAGGGCAGCTTTTCAAGAGGCAGCTTGTCTTTTTAATAAACTGTGGTTGAGAATTGCAACTAGACACGACAACTGAAAAGTGGGAGAAATCGGAAGTTCTGTAGATAAATTAATTAGCTTTTGAGTAATCTAGTGCACAAATCCTTAAAAATAAAAACTTTAAATATCTGGGAGCTTTGGAAATAAATCCTGGCTGCAGACGAGTGTGTGAAGATCTAAGAAGGATGGAAAGGTACTCTATTTGCATATTGTAGAATTAGCATATGAAATTAGGGAAGAATAGGACCTTTTCAGCCATGCACCGTTTGAAAATATTTCTCCTAGTGATGACTAAAAATACAACCCAGGCCCAGGCAATTCCCTGACACAGTGGTCATTGGGACATCCTGGCACCCCATCGATTATTTCTCAAAATTGGATGTAAAAAAAAAAACAAAACAAACCAACAAAACCCTTTTGGATTAATGTAGTATAAAATCTGTATAACTCAGATTTGGGATTATTACTCAAATCATCCTAAGGGTAGCTTTTGGATTGGTATGAACTCCATTGATTTCCATGGAACTAGTGGTGAATCAGTCTCACTACTGCCCAGATGTTAATGCTACCTGAACATTAGCTGTCTGAGCAAAAAATTTTATTCAAAACTTTTTAAGGGAAGAAAAAGGTATTTAAAATAAGTTGCTGTCACCTAGTGAAGAACCATGGAAGAATATTTTACAGATTGCTAAGGAACCACTTTGATTATACCTGGAATTTCCCGTCTTTAAAAATGAAAACTTGGCTTAACAGAGCTTTGTCACATATTAATAAGGCTGATATACTGAACATCCCTGTGTCTGGGTTTTAAGTGAAGAGTAGGTTTGAAATCAAAGTTAATTCTGTATATAAAGTAAATTTTTAATTTACTTTTCTTCAGAAATTAAAGAAAGTCTCTTATCAAAATTCAGTTCCATACTATAATCAAGAAAATCTCAAATCTTTTGACTCAAACAGAAGGTCCACTGTAAAGATATTGTCACTTCCATACAAAATGTCAGCTTGTGGAATTATTCAGGTCAAACCAAAGGGGGAATTAACAGTTTAGTTTTGGGAGTATGGACCACTAGATACACATATGTTGATTTTCCTCATGAAATGTGAAGGAAAAGGAAGAGGTGTTAGAACAGTGGGATGGATGGATTCTCTCTTCTCTTTGAATTTTTAGTCCAGTAAAGCCTATAGAGTTCTTGTATGTGGCTATCATTGTTATAACCTGCATCAACTTTTCTATTGGAGCTAGATCACAAATTACCACAAATTTAGAGGCTTAGTGTCTTACAGTTTTGTGGGTCGGAAATTGGGGGAGCATAGTTTCTGTTCTTGTCTCACAGATTGAAATCGAGGTGTGGGTGCCGTGGAGTTCGGTTCTGGAGCCTGGGGGAAGAATCCGCTTCCAGGCTTGTTCAGGTTATGGGCAGAATCCTGTTGCTCATGGTTACACGACTGAGGTCCCTGTGCCCTCCCTGGCTGTCCTCTGGGTGATGCTCTGAGTTCCCAGAGACCTCCCCTGAGAAAAACAAAAAGCTTGTAAGACTTGAAGGAGGGGCCTAAACCCTTGTAAACCTTGAAGGCTGAGCTCTCAGGGACTGTTGAGGGACATCACGCCCAGGGCTTTTAGACATAATGTCTCTTATGATGAGGTCTCAGGGTTCGGGTTGATTATTTTATGCTGTTCCCACTGCCACTGCCTTTCCCAAGACTGCCCTGCCTCTACTTCTGGGGAATCCTTGGTGCTGTGAGATTTCACCCCGATAATTACAGTGTTTTTGGCCAACCTCACCAAATGTTGGGGCTTTTTAAATATTAGGACCTCAAAAAAAAAAAGTGAATAAATATTAGGACCTCGTTAGACAAGCTTGCTTTGTTAGATTTTTATTTTTAGATTTTTAAAAAATCAAATGTCTTGAGTTATAGTTTACATGTAATAATAAGCATCTCTGTTAAGTATATGTGTTGATAAGGTTGGGGAGAGTTATTCATCCATGTGATAACCTCTACAGTCAAGATCTACAACACTTCCATCACCCCAAAAAATTTCCTCGCGTCCCATCCCAGTCAGACCTCACCTCTCATCTTCCTCACTCCTCCCCGCCAGGCAGCCACTGATCTGCCTTCTGTCGCAATGCCATAATTTGTCTTTTTTAGAGTTTTCATAAATAGAGAATCATCTGTAGCTATATCTCTATTCACACACATACACGCTTTTATCTGGCTTCTTTGACTTAGAGTGATGCTTTTATTTTTTTTAATAAGCCCTTTTTAAAAAAAGTTTATTTTTTCTTGAGAGAGAAAAAGAGAGAATGAGCAAGGGAGGGGCACAGAGAGAAGGACTCTGAAACAGGCTCCTCGCCATTAGCGTGGAGCCCGACTCGGGCTCCAACTCAGGAACCCTGAGAACATGACCTGAGCCAAAATCAAGAGTCAGAGGCTTAAAGACTGAGCCACCCAGGTGCCCCTGGTGTGATGTTTTTGACATTCATCCCTGTTGTCATGTGTATCAGTAGTTTGGTCCTCTTTACTTTGAGTCATTTTCTGTTGTATGGACATAGCACCATTATCCCTTTTCTGTATCCCTCGGTTAAATTTGCTAATATTTTGTTCAGTGTTTTCAAATTTTTGTTATGAGGGATATTGGCCTGTACGTTTCTTATAATGTCTTTGGTTTTAATATCAGAGTAACCCTGGTCTCATAAATTGAATTAGGAGGAATTTGGGACATGTATTGCTGTTTTCAGGTGGCTTTTCTTGTCCCTCTCTTGGGTACTGTTTACCCCAAGGAACCCAGAGATGGCCTTCAAAGGGCTTTCTTTCTAGGATGAGGGAGAGCACAGAAGCCCCTGGCACTGCAGTCAAGACTTTGTGGCTTAGCAGCAACCCCCCATTCCTGTTCAGGTTACCCCACATCAGGAACGCCCAGATGCTTAAGCAGTATACACAGAAACACCACAACCCTGACCTTCCAAACAATTTTAGCCACCCTGCTGAGTCTGGCTGCTTTTGCTTTTTTGGCGTGAAGCAGAGGCCCACATCCTTCCCTCTGGATGATCTAGTACAATCCCCCTAAACCAGAAATGCTTACTCTTATTCCCTTAGGGATAAAGGAGAGGGAAGGGGCAAGCAGTGCCAGTAAAGGGGATAGGATGCTCAGACCTTTAAAACAACAATTCCAGGGGTGCCTGGGTGGCTCAGTTGGTTAAGCGGCTGATTTCAGCTCAGGTCGTGATCTTGCAATCCATTTGTGAGTTTGAGCCCCATGTTGGTCTCCGTGCTGACAGCTCAGAGCTCAGAGCCTGCTTCAGATTCTGTGTCTCCCTCTCTCTCTCTACCCCTCCCCTGCTGGTGCTTTGTCTCTCTCTCTTTCAAAAATATTTTTTAAAAAAACTAAAAACCAACCGACAAACAAACCCAACAACAACAACAACAGCAACAACAACAAAACAATTTCAGGCTTTGCCTGAGGGTGGAACAGGGAAGGGAGGCACATTAAATCCCTTCTAAGTACCAGAAGCAAAAATTCCAGAAAAATAGTTAGTGTTCCGCTTAACCACTCCCTATGAACGCAGCCAAGGCAAATTTAAATCCATACATAAACTTTTAGAGAAGGAATATCACCCATCACATAATGTCCCTTCTCAACCATTTATCTTTTACAAATCTGGAGACCGTCTCTCGTCTCCATACTTCAGAGAGAGCCAAAGATATTTGAAAACTACCATTTTATGAGGTTTTGGGGGGCCCCGGACAAATGAAATTCCTGCCGATTCCACACATATCCTGAGTTGGCATGCAGATCAGGCTCTCTTACGGTTCTGGCCAGCAGAATCAGGAGAAGGAACATATAATGATGACTTCCAGCCGAGGACTGAGTTTACTGCATCATGCTATATAAAATCCCATGATCTCCAAGTGCCTTTTTGTTGATATTCCAGCAAGAATAATCACCCTCAATAAATACGTTCTAGCTCTCGTTGTGTGAGTTTGTGTGTGTAAACGCACACACGTGCAGTTATAATAGTTATATGATTAAGGCATTAGTATACTGGGAGAGTAATGTTCAAAATTTAGGGTCTGTTTTCCTGTGTTGTTTGGTAGACTCACCGTAGACTCCTAAAAGGGCTGGAACAAGTTACCTGAACCCTGGCCACTCATGGAGATTCCTCAGGGATTTCAGTCCCCATTGCCAGGTAACTCCATTGTAAATCAGGCACGTTGCTGAGATGGAAGCCAGAACTGAGTGGAATGTTTATGAGAAAAAAAAAGAACTGGTTTGTTAGAGCATTTGGAATTTGACCTTGAGTATAGCAAGATATTTGGATCAACCAATTTTCAGGGGCCAAGGAACCAAAATGGTACAGGGAGGATGGCAGAAAGCCAAGGAGTCGTCAACCTTGGGATGGAGGGAAGAAATCAAGACTGATTTTGAAATCAAGATTTTGATTTAAGATAGACAGTTTGAGAGAATGAAAAGAATATAAGATGAGGAGATAAGTTACCAAGTTTGGGTCCTGTCTCTGCTCCACTATAGTTTTGTGGCTTCCAGACCCTTCACTTACTCTCTCTGGGACTTAGTGTCTTCATTTCTAAAAATAAAGTTAACGAGTTTGGTTATTAGATTATGTCTAGCTTTCAAGTTTTAACACTGTGAGGACATAAGTATTCTGTCTTTGCTTATTTGTTTTATAACGTTCCTTATAAAGTTGTTAGTCGGTCTGAGACCTAAGTAGAAACAAAGAAAGGGAATACTTCAGCCAGAGGCAGCAACAATTCAGGGGAGAAGAATCAGAGACTGCTCAACATTCCTTACTTCTAGAAGATTTTTTTCCGTTCTTGAGAAGATTTTGTATTTTTATTTAAGCACATGGTGACTTGGCTAAAGAAAGCTATAAAAATCCTGGTATCCCAAGACATAAGCAAACTCTACATAAATCTTGTAATTTTCTTTATCCTATAAGCAGTAAGGAAGGTCCTATAAACAATCATACCGAGTATAAATATTGAAAGCTCTTGGGGTTTGCAGTGGATTGTTTGACCAACCTCCCTAACTTTCCCTCTCCTGGGAACAGCTCCCTATGCCCCCGTCCTACACACACCTCCTCACACCCACCCACCTGGTCTCAGGGTAAGCAGACATCTCCCTGCTACGTGGTCAACCTCTGGCCGCCTTCTTCTTGCTGGAAATCTGTTCATTTTGAGACGGAGAAAGAAAGCATCATGGGAGTCATTTGGGAATAATTTTTGCTTCCGAGCTCAGGATTTTCATGAGTGAATTAGGAGGAGGAATAGATTTGGGACTGAGAAAGGGAGAGTTAATTACTTTCAAGGCGTTCGCTGATCATGCACTTGGCAGTGTCCTGCAGGCAGTTGAACATACTGACCTGCAGCTCCCAAAAGAAGTGCAGATATGAGTTGGAAATCATCAGGGAACAGGCTGTCCACGAAGGTGTGGGAGCAGCTGTATTCTCCCAAGGAGAATGAGAAAGGCCAGGAATAGGCCCTTATGCAAAAGAAGAGGAGAAAAAGTCAATCAAAAGAGATTGCAAAAGATGGTCAGGACTGCGGGCCAGGCCTGTATCACTGTCCTTTGCTCTCTGAGGAGACAGCCTCTGGCTCACACACGTGCCCTCTGTCTGTTTTACCTATAAGTCACCAGTTTTTAATATTTTGTGCCTAAGATGTCAACATTTCCAGAATACAACAGTGTTCCAGCTTGCCCAGCAATCTGTCCGCATGTATCATAACTACATAAAGATAGTTTATGAGATAAAATATCTGCCCTTGCTTTGTCTGCCATATTTCACATCCCTTACATCCATTGAGATTGCAGAAGTACCTGTTAGACCTTTCGGAAGAGACCTTAGGGGCTGGATAGCAAGGCCATAATAAGTAAGCGCTAGAATCCAGGTTTTGGGGGCACCTGGCTGGCACAGTTAAGCGTCCAACTCTTGATCTTGGCTCAGGTCACAACCTCAGAGTTTGTGAGTTCAAGCCCCACGCTGGGTTCTGCACTGATGGTGTGGAGCCTGCTTGGGATTCTGTCTGTCCTCTCTCTGCCCCTCCCCTGCTTGTGCTCTCTCACTCTCTCAAAATAAAGAAACTAAAAAAAAATTTTTTTTTAAATGAATCCATGTTTTGACCTCTTGAGTTTTCATTTCAACTGAAAAAGAAAATGGGATCTGTGACTTTCCTCTTGTAGGGAACCAACAAAGGAGGGGATTCTGGTTCTGGTGGGTAAGTGAGAATGTCTGAGTCATTTAAAACCTAGAGTTTTGAGTCTTGCCCTTGGGTTTCATGCGACTGACTACTCAAGATCTTTCCCTCTTTAAGTCTTACCAAATTCTCACCTGGAGTGAGATAAAGTTGAATGCCTTACTCCAGCAGAGTCCGGCATTTTCCTCCCACTTTCATACCAGAGACAGACTCAAACAGAAACACTGTTTTGGTTGGGTGAATATTTTTATGTTTCAGCTCACCAGTTGCAGAAAATAAATGGATATGGTTTCAGTTTGAACTACATCCTCAGGGTTTATTTATGTATTTAAAACATAAGTTTAGTTTTGCCACTGAGCTAAAAAAAAACAAAAGCAAAAGAGGGGGAAATAAGTGAACTCAATTCAAAATTCACAAAATGGAGGCGCCTGGATGGCTCAGTCAGGTAAGCCTCCCATTCTTGATTTCTCCTTGGGTCGTGATCTCATGGTTTGTGAGATGGGGCCCTGCATCAGGCTCTGTGCTGATAGCAAGGAGCCTGCTTGGGATTCACTTTCTCCCTCTCTCTCTGCCCCTGCTCATGCTTGCTCACTGTCTCTCTCTCTCTCTCAATCTCAAAATAAATAAACTTTAAAAAAATAAAATAAAATTCACAAAATGTGCAGCCATTGGTATACAATATGGGTCAAATTCCTAGCTATTTATTCTTAGCTGTCTCCTTCAGAGAGAAGTGGATAACATTTTAGCCTTTATTAGAAAGGTCTATGAAAAATAGATTACTTATTATTCCTACTCCATTTTCCTCTGAGTAAAGGTGAATTTTCCTAAATATAGTAAAGTCTAAGTAGATGTTCTTTTCCTTGTCATGTTGTTCCTGTTTTGTTCATGATCTGGCATAACTCTTGTGGTCATATGCGGGAGTTAGTTTTCAGGCAAAGTGTTACTGTTTCTTTTTCTGCCTGACTGTGAAGGACAGAACCTATGTGGTCATTCCCGAGACTGCTGCTCTAGGTAGAAGAACAATGATGAGGTTAATGAAGTGTCAGAAGACGGCAAAATCCGCTCCAGTGTTATGCTCTCCAACTTTTTAATTAGGAGTCCTGATGAATGGCTTGCTTGTAAAATATTCTTTCACTGAGAGACACCCCCGTCCAGCGAGGAAAGGTGAGGAAGTACATGATGAGATAAAGCAGGGCTGTCTGTCTCTGTCTGCTTTATCCCGAGTTTGTCCAGCTCACATCCAGGGCCTGTAGCTGCCTGTAACTGCCATAAATAATGTCCCAGGGGTTTCCAGAGGCTTCCACAGGCCAGAGCTGCCACTGTAACATGTATTACCATGGAAACATGCAAGGGTTGGGAGTTGTCTGTTACCGTTTTCTTCTTGTAGAACTTTGGTTTAGATCCAGGGTTTCCCACAGGTTTTTTGTGTGTTTTCTAGATGGAGCCTTAAGATTTTGGCTCTTGTGGGATGAGCTACTTCCAGGTACTCGTGGTCATGAAGCCAGAAGGTTTTCTGGAGCTGTCATTATTGAACAGCCTAGGAGACTTATGAGCGAGAACCAAAATTTTGCCAAGTTTGTATCTCAGAGGAAGTACTCTGAATGTTTCTCTTGCTGTGTCGTGATAGATGTGTATTTTAATAATGTCTAGGACCCTGTGGATATTATCACTGGGACGTAGCCACATTTCTTTCCCCCAAGTGAATAGAGATGTCCAATAAAGGCATCAAAGCTAGAAAGTGTGATTTAAAATTTGTTTTATGTTTATTTATTTATTTTGAGAGAGAGGCAGAGAGAGCATGAGCAGAGGAGGAAGAGAGAGAAAGACACAGAATCCGAAGCAGGCTCTAGGCTCTGAGCTGTTAGCACAGAGCCCGACTTGGGGCTCAAACCCATGAATCGTGAGATCATGACCTGAGCTGAAGTCAGGTGCTCAACTGATTGAGCCACCCAGGTGCCCCTAGTCACTTACATTCTTAATATTGGATTCATAATTTTTATTTCTTTTTAAAAAATATTTATTTTGAGAGAGAGTGTGTGTGCACAGGTGTGTGGGGACGCACGAGTCGGGGAGGGCAGAGCGAGAGGAAGAGAGAGAGAATCCCAAGCAGGCTCTGCACTGTCAGCACATAGCCCAATGCAGGGCTCGAACCCACAAATCTCAAGATCATGACCTGAGCTGAAGACAGTTGCTCAACCGACTGAGCCACCCAGACACCCCAGACAGTGTGCTTTTATATGGATGAATGAGGTGCAGGGAAAAGAGTTTCTAGGAATAGAAATACGGACCCTTCATTATAATTTTGCAAAACATGATTTCTAGACTGTGATCTTTGGACATTTGTAGAGAGCTGGCAATACAGGGGGTTCAAAAGAAAATATAACTCTCCGTTCCCTCTAGCCCCTGCTGACCTCTAATCTATTGTAGGTATTTCTTGTCGATAGAGTCATACAACATTTGTCCTTGTGTTTGGCTTCTTTTACTTAGCATAATGTTTTCAAGGTTCATCTATGTTGTAGCGTGTATTAGTACTTTGTTCCTTTTCGTGGCCGAATAGTATTTCCCTGTATTTATATACCACATTTTGTGTATGCATTCATCTGTTGATGGACGCTTGGTGGCTTCCACGTTTTGGCTATTGTGAATAATACTGTTGTGAACGCGGTTGTGTATGGATCCTTGCTTTCTCTTCTTTTCCACCCCCAGTTTTTAATTTAAATTGGGTGTGTATGTGGGAAGTCTAGTTTCTAAGAACCTGGTGTTTTGTCTGAATGCAGTCCTGTTCCTGGTACTTGGCATTCTGAAAGTATTTGAGCAATTCCACCAATTTCTTTGTTCATTAGTCTCCTCAGTATCCTGGGAGAAGGAGGAAGGAGGTCACAATTTGGGTATTCGGAAAGGGGACTCCAGGTCATGGGCCAGAGTCCGTCAGTGGAGCAAGCCTCTGTGCCCAACTTTCTCAGGTTGTGGTGTAATGGCTTACTTGGGTTGAAGTAGTCTTTGATAAATATTTCACCTGATGTCCTTTATCTGGCCTTTTGCTACATTTCACTATAGTTTGCCACCTCATCAGGAGAGGACTTAAGGTTAGGGACAAAAGTATCAAGTGAGAAGTAACTTTCCCACTCTGAAGGATCTGCTTTTATTTGCAAGATATGTCTGAATATACCCAGACTCAGATAACTCAGCTAATTCCTTACTCATTTAGAAAATTGGCATTAGAGGGGTGCCTGGGTGGCTCAGTTGGTTAAGCATCTGACTTCTGCTCAGGTCATGATCTTTCGGTTCAAGGGTTTGAGCCCTGCGTTGGGCTCTGTGCTGACAGCTCAGAGCCTGGAGCCTGCTTCAGATTGTCTCCTTCAGATTGTCTCCTTCTCTCTCTGCCCCTCCCCTGCTCATGCTCTGTTTCTCTCTCTCAAAAATAAATAAACATTAAAAATTAAAAAAAAAAAAGAATAATTGGCAATAGGGTCAGTCTGAACTACAAGAAATAGGGGGAATAGATTATGATTACCTTCAAGCATGTACCTTTGGGACCAAGAGCTTAATAGACTTTTCTTAATTAAAAGATAGCTATAATTTATTTTTAAGTAGCTTCATTTGTATACAGTAGAGGCTACAGTCATTTAAAAAATGGTTGCATTTTTTTAAGCAGCAAAATTTATCCTCCCGTGTTGCTAGTTTGCTTATTACACTTCTCTTGATAAACATTGTAAAGAGTTCAGTTTCATCCATACCTTTCTTACCATAAATTACTATCCCAGAAAGACTAAAACTGTAAGATTTTGTTTTATATAACTGGGCTTGCCCTCTTGGAAGACTGAATATATAGTGGTTTTTGTTTGTTTTTTATCTTATAAGCTTTCTTTTGCCCCTAAAGCATGACAGACCCTCCCCTTTACCACTCTTCTGCCACTGCCTGCCACCAAGGCTAAGGTTCTCACCCTGGAGCAGCTCCTTTGGCTTAAAACCCTTCATTCCAGGAAGCTGTTCAATCTAAGGTTGGTGTTGGTGTTGGTAGTCGTGGTGTGTGTGTGTTTCTATTTCAGAGATGCTCTTTAAATGGCTTCTTAATGTTTTTATTTTTGAGAGAGTGAGAGAGGGACAGAGACAGAGCATGAGTGGGGGAGGGGCAGAGAGAAAGGGAGAGAGGGTCCAAAGCAGGCTTCAGACTCAGCCATCAGCACAGAGCCCGACACGGGGCTCAAACCCATGAACTGTGAGATGGTGACCTGAGCTGAAGTCGGACACTTAACCAGTTGAGCCACCCTGTCACTCGGTCTGGCCACATTGTTACGGTCCCAGGTTTGCATGGGAATTTATGCTCATCCCAGGAGCAAGGGGCGGCTGTTGACCTCCCATCTCAGGGTAGACTTAAGAGAAAACATGGTGTGGAATTGGAGTCTTCAGAAGGCTCACACCAACAGAGGCGTGTCAAATTCAAAAGCCTCGTACGATTGTTACCTTTTTCATTAGAGGCAGAGCTTGTAGGTTCCAAATTCATTAGGATTTTTAGTGAATAGGATGTTTTTGGTCTTGTACTTTAGGAACACTCATTAAATTGATTAGCCTTTCAAAATAATGCAACAGAAGTTAAAATGGGTTTATCAAAAGGGCCAAATTACAACAATGGTAATAATAATTTATGAAGTTCATTTTATGTGCTGGGTACTGGGCTAAGTACTTCCCTCATAGTTGCATGTGATCCTCACAACAGCCCTGATTTGGGATTCATTGTCTTCATTTTATTATTATTACTTTTAAATGTTTATTTATTTATTTTGAGAGACAGAGAGAGAGAGAGAGAGAGAGAGAGAGAAAACATGCATGGGGGAGCCCTGATGCAGGGCTCGATCCCAGGAACTGTGAGATCATGACCTGAGCTGAAACCAAGAGTTGGACACTTAACCACCTGAGCCACCCAGGCACCCTACTCTCTTCATTTTAGAGGAGATAGGGTGGAGATTTTAAGAGGTTAAGCAGTTGCCCAAATCACACAGTGGGATTTCAACCCCGGCTCCCTGCCCTCTCACCTCCCTGCTCTGAGCCTCCTGCAGTGAAAGAAAAGATACACAACGACATCTTTCTGACATCTTTCTGCTCTGAAGCACAATTTTAACCAATTTATCTCAGCAAAATAGCATCATCTGTTACATTTTTGTCTACATGTTAGATTTTATTGGTATCATTATTTTGCTCATAACTTCTTTATAAGTAAATCATATATATTTATTTGTAGATGGTTTGGTTTATGTAGATGGTCTCAGGCTTATAAGCCTGAGAGTTTATACCTAGTTTTATGTATTTTTGTGTATTTAAGTAATATTATAATAAAAATGGCTTAGGTCAACATGGGCAGCCCACAGTATTAAGTCATTAACACCCTCAGCACATTAACACTGTTTACTTTAAATAAAATCCCTTAATAGCCCAAGAGACTGGACATATTTGATGGACCAGGAGTGAAGAGGTAAGAAGGAGGCTCAAAACGGAGGGTATGTTCAGAAATAGCCCCGCGGCTGGTTGCAGGGTACCAAGGAGGGAGGAGGGGTCGAGATCTATTTTCTCTCAGCGCGTTGAAGACCAGATTCTCCTCTCTCTTGGCCACTGCCCTTGTGCTGGAAAGTCTGCTGCCAGTGTAAATGCCACTTTGTAGGCAGTCATTCTTTCCTCCAGCTGTTTTTAAGATACTCTCCGTGGTTTTCTCAGTCCTTACAACTGTTCGCCCAGATGTGGCTGTAGTTCTGTTTCCACCGCACAGGAATCCACGTGCTTCCTGAAACTTAGGATTCATGTCTTTCATCAACATTGGGAAATTCTTGGTAAAAATCTCATCAAATACGGTCTGTCCCTATTTCTACTTGTCTCTCGTATTGCAGTTCCTTTTCGTTCTCTTCTCCCTGGCTCTTGACCTCTTGTTGATCTCACCGTGTTACATTTTTGTTAATTTCTTCAGATGTATTTTTCTCTTTACCCATACTCCTTGGATACAAGGATCCAGTATAATATTTAGTGCATTTGTTAGGATTTTTTTTAAAAATGTTTGTTTATTTATTTATTTTGAGAGAGAGAGAGAGAGAGAGAGAGAGAGAGAGTGTGTGTGTGTGTGTGTGTGTGTGTGTGAGCATGAGCAGGGGAGGGGCAGAGAGAGAGGAGAAAGAGAATCCCAAGCAGCCTCTGTGCTGTCAGTGCAGAGCCCAACAAGGGGCTCAAACTCACCGACTGTGAGATCATGACCTGAGCCAGAATCAAGAGTCAGACGCTTAACCAACTGAGCCACACAGGCACCCTAGGATTTTTTTTTTTTTTTTTTTTTTTTTTTTTTTTTTTTTTTAGTGGAAGAGAGAGGAATAGTTCATCGTTTACATTTTTAAACAACTTTATTGAGATAACATTTATGTACAATAAAGCACACCCACCTAAACTGCATAATTAGATGAGTTCTGATTAATGTGTATGCCTGTGAAACCCCCACTATAGTCAAAACATAGACCATTTCCATCACTCCTGAGAGTTTCCTTGTGCCCCTTTGGGAAGTCTTCAGCAATTACTTCTTCACATATTTTTTCTGGCCTTTTTTCTTTCTCCTCTTCATTTGGAATCCCAGTTGTATGCATATTGAACATTTGAATATCGTTCCCTCAGGTCTCCGAGGTTCTTCTCAATCTTTATTCTTTCTGTGACTCTGTCTTCAAGTTCACTGAATGTTTCTTCTGCCATCCTCCATAGATAATTGAGCCTATTTAATAAAATTTTTATATCTCAGTTTTTGTGCTTTTCAGATCTAGAATTTCTCTTTTTTTTTTTAGTTTCCATTTTTCTATTGAGAATTCCTAGCTGTCCGTTCAATACAATACCATATTTTCCTTTACTTCTTTCAACATTTTTATAATAACTGCTTTCAAGTCTGCTAAATTCCACATCTGGAGGCATTCACAGTCAGTGTCTATTGGCTGCCTTTTACCCTGAATACAGAATGCACTTTAACAATTCTTTGCATGTCTAGTAATTTCTGGTTGAAAATTGAGCCCTATAGATGATACGTTATGGCAACTCTGGATTCTCTAGTAATCTTCAGAGGTGTATTTTTTTTTTTTCTAGTAGGCAGTTAACTTGTCTGGACTCCAGTGTCGCTTTTGCCACCGTTGGTATATGCAGCATTGAATATCTCTGTTTTTGTGATGTCTCATTGCTATTTGTTTCACCTGGCCCTTTCGGAGTTTTCTGCTTCTTGTAGTTTAGTGGTTAGTCAAGGATTTCAGCAGAGATGGAGGTCACTGTCTTTGGATTTTCTTGCTTCTTCTAGAGGTTCTCCTCTCCCTAATTTCTAGCTCTTTGGCTGGTTTGGGGCTCTGTCTCTGACCTTTCAAGCCTATAGGATTCAACTTTCTGGCACCTGACTTGTGCATGTTTGGGAAGTTAGCTCCGTTTAAAAAAAAAAAAAAAGGCAGCAAACTCACAGATAGAGCCACATACAGCTTTCCTATCCATGAGCTGATTGCTTTCTGGTTTCTGCCCACTTTTTCCCTAGTCCCCTTAGTGCCTCTTCCCACACATGCGTAGTTTAGCTCTTGGCCAGGGATTTGGGCAGAGTTTATATTCAGAGTTTTATACTCCTTCTGTGGTTTTTCTGCTGCCAGTACTTTTCCTGTAGATTTCTACCTACGTTTTCAGCCTTGAACTCTGATCTCTGGCACCTTAGCTGGTAAGGCTGTGGTTTTCCACTGCTATTTTTTTTGTTTTGTTTTGTTTTTGTTTTACAGCCAGAGCTGTAAGGGTTGGGCATCACCCTTAGTCCAGGAAGACATAAACTCTCAATTCTGACCCCTTCCTGTGGCAGTTTTTTGAGATTAAACTTTCTTGCTTCTGTCAGCTTTTGGACTCTCTCCAGGGTCCCAAGTATCTTTAAATAGTTGCCCTTTAAGAAATATTTCCTTAATCTTATTTTATTATTGTTATCTATGGGAGGGCTTTATGTCCACTTCACTCCTCTGACATTTCTGGAAGCAGTCCACCTATTAGGTTTTTAATTTCAGTATCTCTATTGTTAATTTGAAGTTTTATTTCATTCCTATCTGAGTTAAATCTTCCTGGTGTTCATGATAGTCTTATTTGTCACACTGCAAGTTCCTTTTGAAAAATGTATTTGACCACTTTAAATGTACCTATTTCTGGTCTGTATCCAGTTAATATCCAATAATTACAGCATCTTAAATTCTTGTTTACTGACTTCCTCTTGTTCAACTTTTTATAAACAAGTTTTGGATTGTTTGCTTGTACTTGGTGTCTAAAGACTATCATGTTCCATTGTCTTACATGAATTTCTAAGGCTAAGGGTTCCTAGGTGAGGCAGGTAGTGTAAATTTGTAGCCCAATTCTGCTTGAGGCTAGGCTCATGATTATAGATTCCGAGAGGGACACCTTCCTTTCTCATGTTACAGAGCTGAGAACAGCCATATCCCCAGGCCAATAGGTAGACTTTTTCCCCCCTGATCCATCCTTTTGCTGACAGTACACCTCTTTGAAACTCCTGGTTAGCAGTAGGTTCAGTTATAGTTTCTGTTTACCTCTAGCTCAGGACCTCTCTTGCACCACCACACTCCCCATGAACTTTTGAAACTTAATCTATCTGTTTACCATGAGAAATGAGATGAATTCCCAATACTGTCAGTTCCCACTTACCACTCTGGTTTTTTATTTTCTAATTGATATGACTTTCTACTCTGGAAGGTTTTGAACAGAAAAAAATTAAAAATTGTACAATAAACTCCCATACACTTATATTTATTTGTTGTTAACATTTTGCCTACTTGCTTGCTTGTGTGTGTGTGTGTGTGTGTGTGTGTGTGTGTATGTGTTTCCTGAACCATTGTAAATTATATACATCATGATATTTTACCCCTAAATATGTTATCATGCATCTCTAAAAATGAGGTTTTTCTTTAAAAAAATTGTAGTACTATTTTAATACTTAACAAATTGCATTAGTCAGGATTCTCCAGAGAAATAGGACCAAGAGAGAGGGAAAGAACATATATGTATATAAGGGGTAGGAGAGAAAAATAATTATCTAAGAAATTTTCTCAGAAAATTCTCTAGAACCAAAAGTCATGTGTTTCTAGTCTGAAAGGGTCCACCACTAATCTACCACGATGTATAACAAGAGCCACACCAAGGCACATTATTATAATGTTTCAAATACTGGAGCCAGAGATGATGATGAAAACTTCCAGAGAAAAAAAGAGGTAACATTCAATTGATCAGGAATCAAAATGACATTATACTTCCTTACAGCAGCACTGTAGCTTAGGGGACAACAGAGTAATGCCTTCATGTTTGTGAGGGAGAATAATTTACAACTGAGACTTCCATACCCAGCTAGACTGTCAAATGAAGACAGAAGACAGAAACACCTTCTAAAAAGAAACTTTCTATTTACCATTTGTGAAAAAAGCTACTAGAGGAAATATTAAACAGAAAGGGGCTAAGTCAAGAAAGAAGGTTGCATGGGATCCTGAAATAGTAAATCTCAAGCAGAGAGAGGCACAAGGAATCCCGGGAAAATAATGGTAGGAAGCCATAAGATGATAACACTGCCAAATGCTGTGGGGCACAGATCTGGGGGCTCCAGAAGGGACATCTCAATGAAAATTGACCTGATAAAAACATGTAGTTGATTGTATTTAGAGTCTTTTTAGAGTTTGTCGGAAAGTTTGGGGTTAAATTAGTGATGAATAAGATGAAAATGAAAGAAATGAAAGATACTTGTATGAAAAATGACAAAATCATCCACTGGCTTATATGTAACTAATAGTTTCAATGCGTTAGTAATGTAAACATTGAATCTTGAACTAACCAGTGGTATGACTCTATAGGCAGGATGGGAAGGGCCTCGGGATGGGTGGAAGTTATGTCTGTGGCTGGTGGTGTATAGTGTAAAAAGCTAAATCTGTATCTTCCAGAGAATGAAACTAATAGATACTGTTTAATAGATACTGTTTAGAAATACAAAGTTAAGTATCAGGAGAAATATCTAGAAGAAATAAAATTGGTTGTGTCTAGAGAGCAGGAACCAGAAATGCAATGGGAAAGGCTACTACTGTTACAAACTTTCTAATACTGTATTTTTTAAACTATGTACCTGCATTAGTTTGATTTTAAAACTGTTACTTAGATATAAAAAACTCATTAATTTCAGCATTTCAAGTACTCTTTGTAATTAATTAACTGTGACACGTGGCAAGATGCATCGTGACATCACCATATTGGTAAAGGTGTAAGTATTCCTCACCTTCTTCAGGGACAGGGTATTCCACCTCCTAAATTTGCACTGTCCAATGCACTAGTCTCTAGGCATGCAAAACTATGTTAATTAAAATGAAATAAAATTCAAACTTCAATGTTTTAGTTCTAGTAATCATATTGCCTCGCGTTCAATAGCCACATGTGGCTAGTGGCTATCGTATTGGGCAACACTGTCCCAAATCATTCTCAGATTCATCTCTTCTAACCAGCTCATTGCCAGTCTTTTTGAGGCAGTATGCAGTAGTGATGGAAGGTACGGGTGCTGGAGTCAGACTACATGAGCTCGCGTGGGCTTCAGCACCTCCTAGCTATGTGACTTTGGGCACATCATATACCTCTCAGTGCTCCAGCTTCCCCGTCTGTAAAATGAGCTCAGTAATAGCACCAGCACCTCCTAAGGGTGGTAAGGATAGCCTGTGATAATGCATTTAAATGAAATGCTTAGCATCGTGCCTGGCCCATGGTAAGCACTCAGAGAAGGTTACTTACTGCAGCTAGTATCATCATCATCATCATCATCATCAACATCAACATCAACATCAACATCAACATCATCATCATCATCCCCTGCTACATATCTCTTCAGCTATTTCTGAGGTTACATATAGCACCTATGGATTGTCTCCATACAAACCAACACATTCCCCTCGAGAGCCTGCCTCTCTCTCTCTCTCTCTTTTTTTTTTCCCTGCCCAAGGACTTCCTTGGGTATTATACGAGTTTGCTCAGTCTGGAGGCACAGCAGCCCAAAAGTGCTGGGATTTACACCTCCAGGCAGGGGAAGCCGTTGACTGGAGAAGGATCCTACTTCCATCACTGGGGCAATTCTGAGGTGTCTTCTCCACAGTTCCTCAGAGGCTGCCAGGGGAACTGAGCCTCATTTGTCCACAGCAGTGACCTGTTCACTGAGGCATTGTTGGCCCTTCTCCCATCCCTGTCTCACCTGTGCTTCTTGGGATCTCCTCCCAGCCTGCACCCAAGTCGTGGTCTCAGGGTCTGTCTGGGAGAACCAACACTAAGAAAATCATTACCGTCACCACTGTCATCAATTCAGGATCTCCTCAGCCCAAGACCACACCTTTACAGTACCTTTCTGACTGGTTTTCCCACCTTTTCCACATGATAGCCAGAGCTATCCCAGTTTAATGGAAATGTGGAGTGATGACCTACCTGCAGAATGTCTCCGCTGGTTCCTTCTCGCCCAAACGTAGAGTTTAAGCTTCATCCTGCCTTAAAGCACCTTCCCAAATTCCCCAGAGTCTGCCTTACCAGCTTCACCTCTGGCTAGCTATGCCACTCACCATCCTTTAAACATGCCATTCTCCTTTGCATTTCTCTGTCCTAACGTGTGCTGTCTCCTCTCCTCTGATTGGAGTGATTGTAACAGCAGTCATCGTTAACACTTACCTTGCATTCTGTGCAGTCCGCATCGACTGGTTCATTTAAGGCTCACAGTAACCTGATGAGGGAGGTTTTCATATTCTCCCCATATTAGAGATATGGAAACCACCTCCTGAAGAGTGGAGTTGGGTCACTCCAAGCTTGTGCCCTATACCTGGAAGGAAAGTGACATCACATACACACAGTTAACTGAAAAGAAATCACCTTTACCAACTCAGGAGAGAGAGGTAGTGGTGAGGGAGGGAGGAAGGAGAAAGATTACAGTAAATAGTGTGGGTGAGCTGCTGACATTCTACTCCATGCATATGTGCTCCCTGGGGAGTGAGAGGAGGCAGGCGTCTGCTGTATTCCCTGTTTTCCAAGCCTCTTGTACCGGAAGCACTTGGCTGGCTGAGTGTGATCACAGGGCTTCATTATTCACAGTGTTCATATGACACAGGTGCCCCCCAAATGCATGCCAGTTACTCACTGAGAGATGGTACTTCTATCTCTGGGAGCTTTTCAGGGCTGACTTTGACTCTCCTTTATGAGCACTCTCCAGTTCCTATCAATGAGTGAGGTGACAGTCCATCATCCTGCTTCCCTCCCCTCATCTCCCCATGGTCCTGCTTCCTTTTCTCACTTCCCCACCTGGTACACACCTGCTCAGCTCTTCTGACACAAGTTGAACATCACTTCCTTTGGAAAGCTTTCCCTGACTGCCCCGGGAGAGAATTTTTCCTCCCACCTGTGCTCCAGTAGCATCCTGCATGGATTTCTTTCAATGCTCTCTTTTGTTGCATTCTGACGATTTGTTTATAAACCATGTTCCCCAGCTAAGTGGTGGAGTGCTCACCCCCATGTCTGTTTCAGTAACATCCTCCATAGCGGAGATTCAGGAACAGTCTTCTGTGTTTGCTTGTCAGGAAGTCAGGTCTCTGTGTCTTCCAGAAAAAGGGATGAGATTGATTCAGAATGGTTATTGTAAAGAATCACTCATATTTCTTACGGAATCTGGAGCCCCCCAAATAATCTATTCTGTCTCTATTCACTTTCTGTCTCTTTGCTTTCTTTGTCTTTCCCCCAAGGTCACTGTTTGACTGTAGGACTTTAAGAAACCACTCTCTACAGGGCAATGTGGTCTGTTGAGTTTTCCTCATGAGGTCTGTGTAAATATATTTACGTTCTTTATTTTCATCCCCAGATTAAGACCTCTCCACCAGCCAGCCAAACCCCCCCTCCAAACCCAGAAATTGGCACCATCTCTGAAAAGTTTCCAAGTTGCCTTTCTGGTTTTTGTTTTTGTTTTTTGTGGGTTTTTTTTTTTTTTTTATCTTATGAAGGATGTGGTTTTTGGTTATGTGATTCTTTTTAAGCCGCTTCATTTGTGTTTGGACTGATTAATAGCATAGCTCCCCAAACTTGGACAGAAACGTCAAATTCAGAATCTCTGGAAGCACAGCAGTAAGAAGCTAATTAGTTCATGTTTTCCATATGAATGAGACTCAAATACACAATCACTGCTTCCTTGTTCTATCTCTCACCCTTGACTGTGCTGGCAAACCTTGCTCTTCCTTTTTGATATCAGGGGATTTGTTGGGAACGAAAAACATTTTCCTGTACTCCACCTGCTGGATGGAATGAATAAAAGCCTGGGGGAAAGGTCGAAATACTTAGCAAATATAACCTCAGCCCCTCAAGTTTCAAGTCTGGAATACATTTAACAGTCCCAGACCAGAACCATGCCTGGAGATGCTGCTTATTTGTGTCCTTTGGCAGAGGGTCTGGGGAAGTTTTACCATTCAGTTGTGTAGGACAGAGAAAGAGGGGGGAGAATGATTATGTATACATAGCTTCAACTCGGTTCTCTACAGATGATGGAGAATGGAATCCACCTAACTGCCCTGTTCCATCACTGGCCTCTGCTTTGCCAACTAGCCTCAATTTACAACATGCTCCCTATCCCTTGGTCACCACACTTGAGTCTCATTGGCATTGTGTTCCCTCCTGCCACAGGACCTTAGCATATGCTGCTGCCTCTATCTGAAATGTTCTTTACAACACACACTGTATTTCTTTACCTACTCACCTCTTACTCTTCTTTTAAATATCAGCTCACTTCCTCTGGGAAGCCCTTAAGTAAGTTAAATCCCCTTGTTATATACTCTGAAGATACTGGATACTTCTCCTTTGTAAGCATCTGGCGCACTTACAATTTTACATTTCTCTCTGTGATCCTTTGTATAAACTCCTTCCTAATGTATGGTACATATATGGCACAAATGATATGCAGGTGTTCATTTTTTATTTTATTTTAAAGTTATGTGTTTATTTTAATGTGTATTTTTAAAAAATCTGTATACTAATGGCTTATCCTTCTGTGAACATTTGAGCTTACGTTGGGCCTACAGTAGATAAAACTGCAAATCCACCATCCATAAGCCAGAGGAAATAGAGGTATGGTGATTGGGCAATAGGCATATAGGCAACAGTTTTGGAAGCAGTATGCAAATGACTGAAATTTGGAAATATGTTGATATGCTTCTCCTCACTGGAATATAAGCTCCAGAAAAGAGATCTTTTGTGCACCATTGTCCCTACCAGGCTTGGTGCATATTTGGGCCTTGATAAGTATTTGTTGAAAGACTTGACAAGTGACTGAATGGACAATGTAGTAACTGAACACATGCCCCTCCTAAGTGACATCAGGCCGGCCATAGATCAAACAGTACGAAAGAAGGTTGAGACTTCTCTTGAGGATCAGCCATGTGGATTCACAGTGGAGACAGATTGGATCTTTGTAGACTTAAAACACTCAGCTTCAGATGCCCAAGGCTTCTGTCAAGTCACAGGGCTGTAGGCGACCTTTGCAGTTATCCTGCTCAGAGTAGTGCCTCTGGCATCCTGGGCAGGTAACTGTCCCAGGCTGGGCTCCCTGAGAAGCAGACTCTGAGGCGAAGATTAGCCCTGCCGGAAGTCATTAGGGTTTCACCTAATGCGGGAAGGGAAGGAAGCAGGATAGGGCAGAAGGAGAAGTAAGGCGGTCTCAGTAGGAGCCTTGGTGCACTTACTGAGAAGTTCTGAAGCCAGAATGATCCTTGAGCGCTGTCCAGAGCTGAAGCATAAGAGCCAGGCAATTATGCCCCTGCGCAGATCCCCTCTGAGGGGCGTGCCCTCGGGCAAGGCATCTCTCTTCACCTAGGCCATCCCTGAAGGGTGCTGATGGCTTCATCTCTGGAGGGAGACCTGGGCGATGTGTCTCAGAGCCTACCACCAGTGACTGTCCAGTCTCTGAATCCAGGAGTTGCAGAGATCAGCTGCTAATGTGGCTGTGCTTCACCCATGGTTGGAATGGCTGTAGTTGTCAGAAGTTGATGGGGTTTTTTCTTTATACTGAACCCAAACCCCTTCCCTGCCAAGTTCTAAATACCTGCATTCATTTTGACTACGGGAGCGAGAAACCCAAAATAACCCTTGAGCTATCTGAAGCGATCTAGAGCATCTCATTTTAAATCTCTTAACCAATCACACATAGTTTCCTCAGCTCTGTTCTTGTACGTGGTTTTCTGGCCCCTCACTATTCATTTGCGATCTTCTATATAACTTTTTTTTTTAATTTGTAAAGCTTCATTGTTTTAATGTTTATTTATTTTTGAGAGACAGAGACAGTGTACGAGTAGGGGAGGGGAGGAGAGAGGGAGATACAGAATCCGAAGTAGGTTCCAGGCTCGGAGCTGTCAGCACAGAGCCCCATGCGGGGCTCAAACCCACAGACTGCGAGATCATGACCTGAGCCGAAGTCAGACGCTTAAACAACTGGGCCAACCAGGTGCCCATGTAAAACTTCATTTAAGATGTGCCATGTACAAGTTAAACTTGGGGTCAGTCAAGACTTTTATATCTTCTTCCAATGAATTGCTATAAGGCGAGATCTCTCTAAATGTAAGTTCCTGGAAACAATCACTGGGAACCTAAGTGGAGACTCTAAGATCATTGTTAGCCCTATCTTATTATAATATGTAGAATTGTATTTATTCTAAAATAATTGCAAACTTTTATTTAATCCTTTTTGTATGCCAGATACTGCATTAACGATACTTGCATGCCTCCATTTCATTTGACCCTCTCAACAAGCTTGTGAGAGCTGATACTCTTTGGGTCCTCATTTTATGCAGAAGGTCATGGAGGGCAGCTAGATCAAGTCACTTGCCCAAAGTTACCAAGTCAATACACAGAGGAGCCAGGATTGCAACTGTTGCTCTGACTCCCAAGCTCCCGTCTTCTGTATATGTATATGTATCTGTGTCTGTATATGTATATTACACTGATTTGGGTTGATTTAAAATCACAAATTACCTTACTATCTCACTGAAAAAGATAGAATAAAATACCAAATGTAGGAAAATATAGCAAATATGTAAAGAAAGTACCTTGAAAGTACGTGGTGGTCTTTGGAGAGGCTGAGAGGGCTTAGAAAATAGTGATTTTTTTTTTTTTAAAGGGAAGAAAGCCAAAACCACGGATGCCTTCCTTTAGGGTCTGTCTCCATCCACTGCTACGATAAGCTTGTTAAGGGCAAGGACCACATGTATTCATCTATGTCTAGTGGAGTAGCTACATCATGGTTATGCCAGTTGTCAGTCTGTTGTCTCTCTGCTCTGAATCCATTCTTTGCCTTGTTTTTGTGACACTGCAGCTGGGCCCTAGAACCCCTTCTCCTTTACCAGCTGATGTAACTTAAGGTTTGTCAGCAGAGGGCACTGGAGGGACACCTCAAGGGGAAGGGGCTTGTCTCTGGGGTTCTTGTGCTTTTCTTCTTGCTCCCATGGCACTGGGGCCACTGGGCAGCCTCCTGCACAACACTGGCTCGGCAAACTGCTTCCAGAGGGTTCCACTAGCGCCCCAATGGGAAGCTCCCTGAACCGCCACAGTGAGATCCCCCACCATCCTTGGGCCACAGCCACCCCCTTTGCCAGTGAAGTCTGAATCTCATCCCTGAGAGAAGGCCCCCTCTTAAGTTTCTTCCTTCTGTGATTAATTTCCTTAGCCTTGGGATAGAAGCCACTCCCTACATCTGCTATTCCAGTATTGCATAGAGATCCCTTAATGACTTAGTAGTTAATCTCTTTTTATTAGTTAATAATTCTTGCCATTAGAATTTCCCTGTTCACGGGGTGCCTGGGTGGCTCAGTCGGTTACGTGCCCCACTTTGGCTCAGGTCATGATCTCACGGTCCGTGGGTTCGAACCCCGCATTGGTCTCTGTGCTGACAGCTCAGAGCCTGGAACCTGCTTCGGATTCTGTGTCTCCCTCTCTCTCTGACCCTCCCCCGTTCCTGCTCTGTCTCTCTCTGTCTCAAAAATAAATAAACATTAAAAAAAAAAGAATTTCCCTGTTCACATTGTTGGTGGGTTTCAGTTTCCTGATTGGACCCTCGCTATCTCAGTGCCAGGTACTCAGTAAATGACCAATGAATGAATGCGTTAGTGAAGGGATTGAGGAAAAATGCTTCACTTTCACCTTATTGCTCCTGTTTACTCTTGAGAACTCAACTGTATGGAGTAGCCCTCTGCCCTATCAAACTCTTTCCAAATGTGCAGGTTGCTTGAGAGTTACACATTTTCAAGAAATCTATAAAACCCATATCTCTTCTTCACTTGGGTTAAATATTCTAGGACAGGTTCCATAGGGAGCAAGGATAAGGAAACAAGTTTCTTTCTCATCTGTCCCCTGTGCACAACTGCTCTGCATTTACGATTTTATCCTGTATTATCAGAAGTAATCTGGCTAGTCCTAAAACCTGCACCATTTCCCAGGTCAGACTCTCGGCTCCTAATGCAAGTGTTTTGTTTTGAGAAACCCATAGGTCATACTGTTCGTTTCTACAGGACACTACTGAACTCTCAGCATAGTTGACATCTCAAACTATGAACAGTCTTGTCTTTACAGTCTGGACAAGGCAAGTTAGTATACAATGACATTCCTAAAACTTATTTTGGAGAAAAAAAGTTTTGGTTCAAGGCCTATCAGTAAAATAATCTAACATCTTGCCCTTCTGTATCCCTGGGTGAGACTAAAATAAATTTCTCTTCAGGCAGGAAAATAAGGATGAAAACCCCAATGATACACGTCTCTGTGACAACTTGCACAAACTGCCTGTCTATACCTACATCCCCAAACACTGCAACTAAGCGAACCAAGTCCTGAAATTGAACACACTTCCAAACAAGGAATGCCCAAGCCTTCATTAAGGCTGATAGAAAAGCCCATGAAGGACATGGTGAGGTTTTGCTTAGTTATATAATAAAATAGACACTAATGTTTAGCTGCTAAATGTGTAAATTTAGCCTGTGTGACAGTGGGTAGCTAAGAGGGAAGGAAGCAATTTAGGAAATACCTCCTTCCCACATCACAGACATTCTCAGCCCTGTCAGAAGACCCCCAAACTAGGTCCTAAAATACTTGCTTTTATAAAGCAAACCCACCCTCCAGCTTCAGGCTGTGAGTGACCTGGTTTCTTTTTTAATTTTATAACTAGGGTGGAAAGCTAACAGTGCAGTATGTCATGGTCAATATATCAACTGCAAAGTAGGTACAATGATACAGAAAGATCCCAGTAATGCTTTAGTACATTTCCCTTGTAACTTCAGAGACTGTTAGATGAATCACTGGGGTCCAGAGTATCCTATGTCAGATCCCGAGATCTCAAGCTCTTACGTTCTCTAACTGGGCTTTAGAATAAATTTTATGTACAATAACAAGGGAGTTTCTTTCTGGGCATAGAGGACAGGTTTAAGGAGTGGAGGAGGAAGGAGGGGGTGTGCCACTTTTCACAAGTCATTATTTCAGTTTTAACGGTTGTCAAACAAATGCCTAGCGATTTTGAAATGGAGAAGACACAAGTCCCACCTGCTAGGTTGGGCTTAAGTATTCTTATACTGGACTACTGCTCCTACAAATAATTTTTTTTTTTAATTTGTGAAAGTGCAGTGGTTTGATGTGTCACTATTACCATACTCCTCAATGTGACAGTGACACAAGAGCACTTAGGGTTAGGGTTCCCCTCCCCTCCCCTTCCCACCCTGTGGCAGATAGGCTGTCTGTCAGTCAGATAAATATGGAAGGCAACGACTTTATTATATGTTTGTCTTTTGTTGTCAAGTTCACCCATAAGAGGCCAATGCTCGGCCAGCCTAACCCTCTCAAACATTTGGGGCACAGAGTTATGTTTTCAGTTGGTTCAGCAAAGATGAAAAATTTTGAATCCCTGTAGAAGATGCATTCCAGTAGCAATGGTGTTTATCTTATCACTGAGTTATGGGTGGCAAACTCTTCTGGTAGGTCAGAGAGCAGTTGCCAGAAAGTGATGGAGGCTGGCGGGGATGCTCAGAGATCCTGGGCACCTAGCCTTCTCCTGGCTCAGTCTACTTTTCATGTCTTGTTTGGAAATGGTTATAGAGGTGCCTGGGCGGCTCAGTCAGTTAAGCGCCTGACTTCAGCTCAGATCATGATCTCACTGTCCGTGAGTTTGAGCCCCGCATCGGGCTCGGTGCTGACAGCTCGGAGCCTGGAGCTTGCTTTGGATTCTGGGTCTCTTCCCTCCCCAGATTGTGCTCTGTCTCTCAAAAATGAGTAAATGTTAAAACAAATTTAAGAAATGGTTATAAGATAGGAATTTGGAGGTAGGGGAGCAAGAGGGAGTAATGAAGTGAAGACTGCAGAAGTTGGGGAGGGGATGACCTCCAGCCCCACAATGATGAGAATTCCAAAGGAGGGGAGGGGTCCAAAGTCCTCAGGGCTGTGCAAGCAGAAACCCGATGACAGCACTGGGGACAATAGAGGCAGCAGTGTGTGCCTGTGAGACCTGCATCCTTACACTCATTCTGCAAGATTAGTGGCAAACCAACTAAGAGAATTCACCAGGCCCTCAGAACAGATGGTTCCTGGGTAACAGGATGTCCCCCTTGTCTTTGAACAAACCGCATCTTTGAAAACACTGAAGTCATAATGCAGGATCCTAATTGGGTCTTGTCATCTTAAGGAAGACCAGTTGCTTTAAGCCAGTTTTTTCAGAAAACTGTGGTTGTGACCTATTGAGTTGTGACCCAATTTAATGGATCTTTGACCAGCATGTTTTAGTGGAATGTAAGAGAAAAAAATGCATCATATATATATATATATATATATATATATATATATATATATATGGCTTCCTGACCTTCTTTGTTTCAGTTGTGTGTATGTGTGAGGGTAGGCATGTGGTGGGTTGTGATGGAAAATGTAGTTCTTACAGTGGATCAAACTCCAAAAAGCAGGAAAATAAGAGGTTTAGGTGACTTTGAAAGGAAAAGGAGGGATTGATTTTGGCATGTAATTCGTAGAAGGGACAAACACTGCACAATGCTTTTTAATTCGTGCACGTGCTTGTGTGCGTGTACGTGTGTGAGAGCCGGTGTAAATGTGTGTGTATATGTGTCAGTGTTTGTGTGCATGATCTGATTCTGCCACAAGGTCTAGGCAACAGTATACTTTCTCCTAAGAATAAGAAGTCAGAAGGTTGACAAGTTTACTTAAGGAGATGTTGTGTAGTATGATAACAGTTTCAGAAGATCTGATGGGCAAACCCATCACCCTTCATCAAGACGCTTGAGATGCAAGAGATAACCCGTTTGTCCTTGACTTAAAGTTGTAAAGTCCTTCATTTTTCCCCCAGGTCACAGTATCTTTGCTTTAGCACAAGCTGGTCAGCTGTACAATAGTAGCATATTTTCATATTTTCTCATAATTTATACTGTGAAGGAGAAGTGTCAGTTAATTATGGTGCTTGGTTCTTCAATTCCCTGAATATACCTCCCTGATGTATCCCTAGAAAAACACTAATATTGCCTTAGGTTTCCAAACAAAATCAAAAATGTTTCTACCTTAGCTTTTCCTGTCAGCCTGTAAGGTCTCCCTTCCAGTGACAAGCTATGCATCGAACACAAAGCAGCCACACCTGATGGATGCCTGGGACAGACCTTCCACGGGAAGATGAGACATCCTGATGTTCCCAAACTCAGAGAGACATTATCGCCTTTTAGTGGAACGTTTATTAATACTTGTAAGGTGCCAAAATTAAAGAGACAGTGATGTAAAATGACAGGTGTCTTCTTCATCAGAGATCTGCTTCGCAGCCCATGGGCTCAGTTTGTTTAGGCAGTATATTTTAACAAGGCTGGGGAGCTGGGCTCCATTGCCTCTGACACAAAGCGAGGACCTCCATCTTTAGTAACGTATGATGCTGTAGGCAGTTTTTGGTAAGCACACACTGTTGGCCGGGGGAGGCTCTAACTATCCCTTCCAAGGAAACAGATCACTGCCACCTCCACCGCCATCTTGCAAACAATCAAAAGCGTAAATGCTCCTGATGCTTTGTAGAGAATATCAGCCAGTTCTTAACAGTTGGCCTGAAAATGAATCCACATGAGAGACGTGTGACAAGCAGATGGCTACCTCACTTACTCAAGGAAAAGAGAGAGAGGGCAACAGGAGCACTCCGTGTGTAAGGAACTAGAATGGAGCAGGGAACTGCCACCTATTTCCTTCTTACAAGATCTGACAGGCTCTTTTCCCAACTTGAAACCGGTCCTCCTAAAGCTGTCATGGTTCTACAGTTGGAAATATTAGGTTTACCTGGCCAGGTCCTCGGATACTTTGATGAGGGTTATCTTATACTGGGTATTGCGAATTCTTCCAGAACCTGGGTTTCTGGGACTTGCTGTTTATTCACCAGCAACCTACAAAGTCTCTGTTTTTAACTTGACTGAAATAAATGAATCCACAGCATCTTTCATCATAAATATAATGCCCTGGGAGAGAATACAGCAGAAAACCAGACAGACATTGTTTCCAGGTGCCCTGGTACCCAGTACAGTGCCTGACACACAGTAGGCACTGAAAAAAATATTCAGTGAATGAATATATGAATGATGACCGGGCGGAGGCTGGCAAGGCCATGATAGTGTTTCTTCTAACTGCTTTGGGTCTTTGAAACCATAAGCTTCCGTCTCATCTGTTAGCAACATTTAATTTTTCTTGGCCAGTGTTATATTTGAATTTGATTCATACCCTAAAAATTATGGACCATTATATATCTTAGATTTCGTCTCTACATACCCTTTTCTGGCCAAATCTTCATAGTAAAGAAATGTTAAACCACACTGCACTATCTCCAGCTTGCCTGGAAGGATTTACTAAAATAAAATAGAATGGTCTTATCCAAGTTACAAAAACAAAGTTCTGAAGTCGTTTTTCTGTACAAATGCAGAATGATATTATTAATCGCAGAATTAACTTAGTTTGGTTCCTCAATTGCACTATATTGCTTTGAACCTTCACAAACCATCTTTTGTTTTTCATCATAAATATGACAATGCAATTATAAGGAGTTATTTTTTCCGTTAATAATGTCAATTCCTTAGAACATGAGCTAATATTCTCATCAGTTTGTATCCACAGTTACCCTCTTGTTGCTTAAGCGTCCCTGTTTTCAAAGGAAAACTTGTAATACCACAATTGAAAACAAAGTACAATCTCTTTTTATAGGTAAATGTAGTACAAGTAGTAGATAATTGAGGAGCTTATACATCATGTCCTATGATTATCATTCTCAGTGGCTGAATGCTAATCAGTTAACTGACTTTGAGCTATATATTTATAAATGTGATTAAAACATACAGTCTCACAGTAAATTTAAATGGCCTATTAAAGACCTTTACATGGCAACAGTATCATATGTCAGAGATGAATGTTGTTTCTAATTTGCTAGCCACTTGGGTCAAGTTTACTTTAAGCAGGAAGCATATTTATACAAGTAATCGTAACACAAATGGTCTCTTGAGAAAAGCTGTTTGTGAGGGTTTAACATTTTTGAAGTATGCTTTTGTATATATTCTAAATGGGTATTTTATAGGCACTGGGCCAAAGCGCCTTAAATCCATGTTCCTTAGCACGGGGCTAACTGCTCCTGATGCTGCCTGAGTGTTCAGGAAGACTCGCGGGGTATGAGTTTTTTATGGGCAAGGCAAGAGAGGCTCGGGGGCCTTGGGCCCCCTTCCTTTGGACAGCACGCTTCAGGACTCTGCTACTTTAAGTATGGTGGGGGGGGGGGTGGTGCAAGAGGAAGCAGCAGCATCTGCAGCACCTGGGGGCTTGTTAGAAATGCACAGACTGCACCCCAGAACCACTGAATCAGAACCTACACTCAAACACGATCTGCATGTGATTTGTAAGCATTGCCTGGGACCCCAAAGCCTCTGCTTTCTGGGGACCAGGCACAGTCATGGTGTCCCTCCATCTTTCCTTCTCACCTCTGGAATCAACCTCTTGAGAGGAAATCATCCTCTCAGCCCACGTTGCCTTTCTTTCTCAGCACTCCCACACCCCAGACCCAAATGAATTTACCAATGTCTGATGTTTTTGCTTTGATCAAGAACCCACTTCTCATGCTGTCCATCTGACATCATCCAGAGGCTTCCTGCTGCCGAATTATCTTGGGAAAGTCACGGCATTGTAATGACTGCCAATGCTATGCATTTATTCTGCTTTCCTGTGGGCTGAAGCTCCCATCCTTCATTTATTCTACACTGAGAGCCCACCAGAACCCAGTCTCCCCTTGCCATTTTAATCCCTTCTGTTCTCGAGGGGAGATTTTCTTCATCCTAGTTTCTACTCATGGAACACTGCCTTCCCCTAACCTAGCCATAAGCTTCCCTGCTAATATTTGTGGGGTGTTGAAAGGACGAAAGGGCATCATGCCAAGTGTTTCGGGGAATCACAGACAGGATTTTCTCAGTAGAGGGAATCGTATGCGGTTACTAATGACCCTGGCAGCTCCCTGAACACACTTCATTTGGCCCCGCCTTTGCATTGAGAGGCTCAGCCTGCAGCAGGTGCCCAGAGGCAACTGGGCATCCACACACCCAGACTGGCCAGCCAGTTGGCCCCTAGGAGCTATTTGATCCCTCTGTTCAAACTGTGCTGGGGTAAAAGGCTCTGCAAAAAAGTGAACTGGGCATTTGGAAGCGCACTGCTTACAATTTCAGGCTCTGTGGGCCAGGGGTTAGTGCAGCCAATAGTCAAGGGAACAACCTGGGTCAGCTGGGTGAGGACCTCCTCTGGAGTGGTCGGCACCCAGTAGAGATTTCTTTAATCAGAGGAGACTGGCAGGGGGAGAAACAAAATTGCCTTCTGGCCATAGTGAGTCCGGGGACCGCGTTTGCAGCTTCCATTCTTCTTGAGACCCACAAACCAATTCTTTTCTGCGTGCTTCTTGGATGTGTAGGTGTTGTAATGGTTTTCTTCCAGCCTTTCCAGGAACAAGCATTCCTCATTTGGTGTCTGCTAAAAAGATACAACGGCAAGAGAGTAGAATTACTAGTGATTAGTTTTCAGTGAAGTTTCTCTGTTTACTAGCCGTGTGGCCTTGGGTGAATTCACTGAGGCTCTTTATGCTTCGGTTTCTTCTTCAGGAAAATTGAGATAATAGTGGAACCTATATCTGAGGGTGGTAATGAGGACATAGAGTAGGACCCAGCACATAATGAGCCCTGGGTCCTGCTTCGGATTCTATATCTCCTTCCCTCTCTCTGCCCCTCTCCAACTTGTGCTCTGTCTCTCTCTCTCTCCAAGATAAATAAACATTAAAAAAAATTTTTTAATAAAATAAAATAAAATACATTTACTATCGGGGCGCCTGGGTGGCTCAGTCAGTTAAGCGTCTGACTTTGGCTCAGATCATGATCTCACAGTTCCTGGGTTCAAACCCCACATCGGACTCTGCACCAACTGTGTGGAGTCTGCTTGGGATTCTCCCTCTCTCTCTCTCTCTCTCTCTCTGCCCCTCCTTGACTTGTGCTTTTTCTCTCTGTCAAAATAAATGAACTTAAAAAAAAAATACAAAGAGCTTAGTGTTAAAAAAAATACATTTGCTGTTTTTGTAAGATCCCCTTCCATTTGCTGTCCTCAGGACCCTAAAGTTTCCCCCTGGGGAGATCCTGAATGACCATGAGCACGTTAAGGGCAGGGCTGGGCCTTTTGTCTCTGTAAAGTCCTGGCACATGGACATGACCATGAAAATCAGCCCAAATAGGTAAAATCAGACTGTGATATGGTGGGGAGTTTTAAGTTTAGACTTGAAGGATAAATGAAAACCTGCTAATATTATTTTATATCCTGGTGATTTTCACTAACAGTATCAGGATTTTTACCTTAGTGCTGTCATGAATATAAATCCTTGCACAAAATGTGTCTTAAGCATAAAACATATCCTGGAAGTTAAAGTTTTTTTAAAAATGAAAATACCTTTATTTTCTCCTATGTATAAACAGATCTACTTATACGAAGAATTGTGCTTTTTAAAAATCACAACTTTACTTTAAAAAAAAGAAAGAAAAAATTTAAAAACTGCCCAAAGCCACCCACCCAGATATAAGGAACTGGTAACAGTCGATTAACATACTTCCTCATGTCTTTATGTACATATACACAAACAGACATGGATAAGGACATATGGGTATAGACTGATGA
Source organism: Panthera pardus (assembly GCF_024362965.1). Taxonomy (NCBI): domain Eukaryota; kingdom Metazoa; phylum Chordata; class Mammalia; order Carnivora; family Felidae; genus Panthera; species Panthera pardus. The sequence continues at coordinate 120,502,261 of NW_026526765.1, read as the reverse complement.
TGTTACCAAAATGGCGGTATAGCTGCTTTTTTTTAATGTTTATTTATTTTGAGAGAGAGAGAGAGACAGGGAGAGAGAGAGCACAAGCAGAGGAGGGGCAGAGAGGGATGGAGACACAGAATCTGAAGTAGGCTCCAGGCTCTGAGCTGTCAGCACAGAGCCTGACGTGGGACTTGAACTCATGAACCGTGAGATCATGACCTGAGCCCAAGTCAGACACTCAACAAACTGAGCCACCCAGGCACCCCATATCTGCTTTTTTTTAAAGTTTATTTATTTATTTTGAGAGAGAGAGAGAACACAAGCAGGGGAGGGGCAGAGAGAGAGAGAGGGAGAGAGAGAGAATCCCCAGCAGACTCTGCACCATCAGTGTGGAGACCAATGCAGGTCTCCATCTCACAAACGGTGAGATCCTGACCTGAGCTGAAACCAAGAGTCAGACACTTAACCAACTGAGCCACCCAGACACCCCTGCTCTAATTTCTTTTTTAAAAAATGGAAAATAAAGCTATGAAAACATTTAATCTCACAAGAAAATACAAGTTAAAAATGATTTAACATGTTGGCTATAATAACTGCAAAGAACAAAAAGATTTACAATGCTTAATATTGCTGAGAGCATAGGAAATAGGCACTTTCATGCACTGTTGTGAGATAAATTGGTGGAAATTTTCTGAAGGTAGTTAGGCAATATGTATTACCTTTGACCCAGAAATTTCATTGGTAGGAATTGACCCTTAGGAGATACCTGGGCAAGGGTAAAACAGTATTTTCAACGATGGTCTTTGCAGGATTGCACGTAATGGTAACATTCGAAGCAACCTAAATCTTCATGGAAAGGTGATTGGTTCAAGTAGATAGCGGTACATCCCTACAGTGGAATTGAGGGCAGCTTCCAATTTATCAAGCTGGAAAGAATGCTATAACATATTAAATAGTACAGTTGCTTTAAAAATATCTACCAATGATTACTGTTTCACTGGGAGTTCATTGGTTGGAGAGTGGGAAGAGCCCCAGGAATTTGAACTTCCTATTTGTCAAGATTTTAGAATACATTTATTATATTTGGGTGTAAAATACTTACGCTGTATACTGACTTTGCTCCCGTTCTAAGGCATGTGATCCCTGTATTATCTCTTCCCCCACAGTGGTTGTTGATTCCCTTTCGGGTGGTGTCCAGGCTTCTTCTTCATTATTCTTAATTTGTGGGCATGTTTGTGTACTTGACTGTGAGCCCTACTTAGGGAAGAGGTGGAGTCTTGTCAGGCTTGTGTCTCCCCACCCCCAGACACAGAGCCTTGCAAATTACGGGGGCTCGCCAGCTAGGTGGTGAGCTTAACTTGATTCTTGAGATCGTAGAAAGCAGTCTGTAAAGTTCCCTTTGATTAGTAAGGAATACGTAACAGGAAGCTTCCTGCTTCTTATTCATTTGCAGTCTAGGGCATTGACAACTGGGTGAGACACTTTGGGTCATTTTAGAATAAGACGGGACATAGTTGTAATATTTAACTGGGTGACTCTGCTGCCTCTAGAGGAATATATCCAGACGTTAGTGTTTGCTGCACAGTGTCAGGTGTGGGAGGAGGTAGGAAGTTTTGGACCTGTGTGGGTTGCCTGCTCCCCTGTAGGGAGGGTACCCCATGACACCCCTCAGTGGGCATCAGGCCTGTGTTCTGTGACGAAGCTGAGGGTGGCCACGTCCCTCACCTGATGTCTCCATTGAACTAGAGCGGTCGACACACTCAGAATGGCTGAGTCACAGGCTGAGTCAGCAGGCCAGCTCGGAGATGCTCCAGCCCAACCCCACCAGGATTTGTCAGGGGTTGTTAAGCACTTGGTGCATTGCCAGCAGCCTGGAGATGCACAGTTGATTCATGACTATTTTAAAAATTATTTTCTTTTTTTATATTTTAGCATGCTGTTTTCCCCTCAACTATTTGGGTGACATATATCCACTGTAGGAAATTTGGGAAATACAGGAAGGCATTCACATATTATAAAATTGGCTACTTATTACCCTTAGAGATAAATGCATTAATGTTTTGATATATATGTATCCTTTCATTGTGAAATCTAAAATATGTCATTATTTTATATAACCTTTCATGATTAATAGAAAATATTTCATTAGTTTTAAAAATAATATGTCCTTTCCACAGACATAAACATTTGTATCAAGATGGATTAATACCTAAAACTGCCTGAGAGCATGAGGTAGAGCTCTGAGATATTTTAGAAATTGTAATTTATTAATGGAGAAGTATATCAATTATTAGGCATAATATATTAAGATTACCCTCAATATTTCAGGTGAAGCACAGTGATGGCCAGGACTATGATGGGAGCCTAGAGGAAATTGGGTTTGGGTGTTCTTCCTCAATATTTTTATACAAATAAAAGAAGGTTATAATAAGCATCAAAATGTATTTAAAAGAGGAAAAGCCATAAACTGTAAATATAACCTAGGAAATAATGAGGATAAGGGATTTATAAACTTATTATTTGTCTTCTAGCTCTCACTGATGAAGCACCTCCCCCATTTGCCAGCAACATTGGTGGGTGGGTTCTGTGCATTGTCTCTCTGACCCCTCTTAACCCCTGTGTGTGGTAGTGACCATCCATTACTATCCTTATTTTAGACAAGTCTCAGAGTGGGTAAGTAACTTGCTGAAGTTGCAGAGAATTGAGATTCAGTTGTGAGTCCAAGATTCAGTGATTGGTTGGTTGGTTGACTGATTTTATTACCAACTGGAAGAACCACCTTTAAGAAAAATCTACTTCAAGGGCCACCTGGGTGGCTCAGTCTGTTGAGCATCTGACTCTTGATTTTGGCTTGGGTCATGATCCCACAGTCCTGGGATTGAGTCCTACATTGGGCTCTGCACTGAGTATGGAGCCTGCTTGAGAGATTCTCTCTCTCTCTCTCTCTCTCTCTCTCTCTCTTTCTTTCTCCCCTCCCCCCATCTGCCCCTCTCCCCCACTTGTGCTCTCTCTCTTTCTCAAATGAATGAATGAATAAAAAGAAAAATGTGCTTCCATGTAGCAGTCAAAGTCTAGCTCCAAACTCTTTAAAGTTGTCCCATTTGATACAGATTTCAGCAAACAGGCTACAGGAGGTGGCCCACTGCTCCTGACTTGTAGCAGGCAGCGTGAAATACCACACTATATTTGCATCCCAAACCCTGGCTGAAGTTACAGCTTTGGGAGACAGTTTTCTGTGCCTGCTGCCAGTTGGCAATTTGATTTAAGTTAAAGGGAGCCTCAGACCAACCCCCTCCTACTACTGCCTTTTTGTAGACATCTACAAAAGGGAAAAAAAGGAGTCTGGCCAAGTCTCAATGATCAGTTGTTAGGATAAAGAGAGAGGATCATTGAAATTGAGAAATAATTTCAAAACTTAGGTCCATTGGCTTTAGTTCTCTTTCCATTGAGATATTTTACCAAAGGCACCACGAGGGGCAAAATCAGATTGTCTGTTTCTATTCTTTTCTCACAAAGATCAGTATGTACTGAGTCAAACCTGTATAAAACATCAACCAGGAGAGAGAGGGAGCAGAAGATGTTGAGGATTTTTAGCTACTGAATAAACTCTCAGACCGTGCTTCTCAAGAACAGGGACGTGGCTCATTTGTCTTCACAGCCCTTCATACTTAGACACAGGAGGCACTCAATACGTGTTTGTTGGATGACGTATCCCATGCTAGAGTCCGGGCTTGATAATTTTTGTGAAAAGCATAGAGAGTGTGGTGGTGCTCCAGAAACATGTTTGGAGTGAATGAATGAAATGGGAATAGGTATTCTGAAATGACTGACTGGTGCGTTACTAAAATTTCAGTCAATGTCTCCTCTGTGTCTCCGTGATAATTCATTCGAGTATTTTGAGAGAATATCACAAGAAGCTCTTTCATGTCTGAGCCTAAAATAAAGCAGGGTAGAGGGTGGGAATCTTGCTGGAAAAAATAACAAACAGAGACTAATTGCTGCTTTACACTTTGCATCACTCAACGTAACAAGATTTCTGGAAACCTCCAACCCTGGCCGTGTCTGGAAGCATGTCAGCCTCATACTTACTGAGCCGTACAAAAGCCCGTCGGTGTCCATGGCCAAGTACTGGCCAGTCTCGGTACTCTTTATATACACCTCCCCCACGCTTTCCGCACTGAGCTGCAGCTGAACTGAAATAAAAATAACACGAGCAAAAGTAAATAAACACTAAAGCTTTGGCGATAGGACCTGGCGGCCAGGACAGTTAGCCATGGAAAATTCTGCTCATTCATTTTGCAGTGCCCTCAAGGATGAGCCTCAAATTAATCAAAACATTGAAATACAGTTCCTTTTTCTTTGCCCTCCAAAGAAAGCTGTCCTTTGGGAATTATGTTCTTGAGAGAAGGAGAGATGACGGCAGGCGTGCCCACCATCCCCCTGTTTGTTACACAATGACCCCTCATGCACTTCCTCTGTCTCTGTCCCCTGGCAGGAAATAACCATAGGAGGAACGACATTCGCTTTCCTAGGTGCTGTAGAGTGGGCAGTTGGCCAGCCTGAGTATGTACTCCTTCAATTATCAGCCTGCTTTGGGGGTGCCTTTTTATAGCCCCAGCCTGTTAGGCATGGGAGCTTCTCGTGGACAGATTGTTATGAAAAAAATCTGATCCCGCTAGCTTGCCATACAGAGGGTTTTCCCAGGAAGTTGGATTGGTTGGTGCATCTGAAACTCAGGGAACTCTCCCACAGTGAAGTTCAGTCAACTCCCAGCCTCTGTGGCGGCCCAGCTGGGATAGAGGCAGAGGGGAACGCCAGCTTCTCATTGGGAAGACAAAGCAGTTGCCTGGGAATGCAGGGATGGGAACAGTGGTTCTCACCCTGGGGTGATTTCGTTCGTCAAGCGACAGTTGACCATGTCCAGAGACATTTTTGGTTGTGCTGGCTGCAGTGAGGGTGATGGTACTGGCGTCTGGTTGTAGAGGCCAAGGATGTTATGACACATTTTGCGATGCACAGGGCAGCCCCCACAACAAGAAATTATTCATCTCAGAAGGTCAGTAGTGCTGAGGTTGAGAAACTGTGAGGTTGAAGGCAAGGACATGAGTTCCTCTGAGTTAGTCTCCCCATTTACACCGATTGATACCCCAGAGGAGATTTGCCCACTGCTGGACAACTAACTAGAGTGTGATACCCATTCAATAATTATTCATTTGGTCATTCTTCCCATGGTAGTTCTGGAGGGAGAGATCCTTTGATGGCTAGCATTTGAGAATCAGAATTAATTCTGAACTCCCTGGACAATTTCTTTGGCCACTAGACTGTCAACAACCATCGTTAGGAGTGAAACCTGCCTAAGGACCAGTGAGCACCCAGTTCTCCAGGAGGACTGACCTCCCTAAAGGTCAGCTTACTCAGGGGCTGAGAGGCAGGGTGGGCTGGAAGGAACACTGGGGTTTGGTCAGCAGATGGGGACTCCTCATTGCCTTTTCTTTGTTTTCATGTTTTATTTAATTTCTTTGAATAAGAAATACATTCCCATGCGTCAAACCTGGAAACCGTGTAAGAGGAGACTTTGAGGACTCTCCCTTCCGTTGCCTCTACCCCCCAGCCTTCACTTGCAACTGACGGGGATACAGTGGTAAACAGGATGGATGAGACCCTTCTCCTTCCAAGGATACGTTCATTCTCAGGGGGTGGGGGAAGACAGAGACAAACAAGTAAACCTTCCTAGATATATTTTATGTGTATCCTTCTAGAGAGATCTTAGGTATATATGAGCAACTCCGTGTTATCTTTCCTGCCTTTCTTGTTTGTTTTGTTTTGTTTTTTTTTTTTACATAAATGGTATGATATACATACAACTATATACCTTGTTTTGTTTTGCTTGTCTGTTTGCTTAGAAATTAACTGGAGAGCTTTCCAGTTCAGTACTGAAAGAGTTAACCATGTTCTTTTTGCCACTTGAATTGTGTTCTACCATGTGGCTATACCATAACCATTTAACCACTTCCTTATTAATATGTCTGTATTTTCTCATTTCCCTCTGTTTTCTCTATCTTATGATTCATCCCAAGAGTGATACATAGTTCCATCACCCTTACCCAAGATGCAGTTCTCTTGTCTTTGGAGGTGTTTGCTACAGAGACTCGGTCTCCTGTAGCTTCCTGTGGTCAGTGGAGTTTATCTAATCCACTGGAAGGAAACTGGAAGCTACTGATCTCCTTTCCCACGGGTCCTTCTGACATGGGTTACTCAGAGAGGGTAGTCATGATAGAACGGGCCAAAAGGCCTCCATCCTGACTGGGGCCTCCCCTCTAGCCTCATACCACACCACACACTCACTCACTCACTCACCTTGCCCCACTCACTTAGCTCTCCCAACACATCAAGCTGTTTCCTGCCTCAGGATTCTTGCGTGTATTCTACCCTTTGTCTGGCACCTTCTTCCTCCCAATATTGACGAAATTGGCCCTTCTCCTCCTCCAGGCCCCAGCCTAAATGCTCCCAACTTGGAGAGGCCTTTTCCGCCCAAATCCCCTATGACTGTCTGTACAGAGACCCTCCACCCACTGCCCCTGCCAATGCCACCTTATGATCTTCACATGATCATCTGGCTTAGTCCTTTGTTTGTTTCCTTCATGGCACTTTATACAGCGTACAGTTATTTTTGCCATTCAACAGTTTACTGGTTTATTTCTGCCTCCCCAGGAGAGTGTATACCTGGCGAAAAGGGCAGGGATCTTCTCTGGCCTGTTCCCCGTAGGTCTCCAGCGTGTCACACAGTGCCCTGCACAACGGTTCAGCCAACATGTGTGTGCCGAATGAATGATGTTAGGCTAATATCTGCAGAGATGATCCTACTGGTTCATCATCAATAAGCCGTGCACTTTGAATTATGTTTCCAGTCATGCTTTGTGGAGTGAAGTAAGAGGGACCAAGCAGAGAGCTTTACAGGCTCTTCTACCAGCCAGCTGGGTGACCTTGGTGAGGCTCCTTCATCTCAAGGCCACAGTCTCTTTATCAGTAACATGGGTAGGGTTTATATTCAGTCTCTAAAGTTTTTCCCCAGCTCTAACAGTCTATGAAGCAAGTAAATGCCTTTAATAGCAATGATGCACACAACAGAATAGTGTGTGGCTGTAAAAGGGAATCAAGTACTGATACGTGCTACAATGTGGATGAACCTTGACAACAGGCTCAGTGAGAGAAGCTGGTCACAAAGGACCACTTATTTTATGATTCTGTTTAAATGAAAGTTCCTGAATGGACAGACCCAGAGAGACAGGACATAGATTAGTGATAGGCAGGAGCTGAGGAGGAAGGTGGAGAGAGCAAAGGGGGCATTATGGTTGGGAGGTATAGGGTTTCATATTTCAATAAAACTGTTTTTTTTTTAGTACCCTGTATTTTCATTGGACTTGATGGCTTTCATAGAAGTTGTACATACATTTTTCTGTCAATTTATCAGCATAATCCTGTATGTTTAAGAGAGACAAAAGGAAGGAACTAACTGTGTATTGATCACCTATAATGTGCCAGGCATTGTGGTAGTTTCTATCCTGGTATAAATAGTATAAAATTGCAGCGCGGGTTCCAGAATCAAACTACATGAATTGCAATTCTGGCTTGGCTACGATATGTGATCATTGGTCAAATTATTCAGCTCTGTTACCTTATGCATAATGATAGTACCTGCTTCATGGAGTTGTTTTGAGGATTAAATGATCTAATATATGGAGAGTGCCGAGGACCATTACTGTCATTTCCACCGAGCTACGGTGACCTCATTGCTTCTTACAGCATTCCCTGTTGGAAGATGGCAGTGGCTTTGTCCTACAGGTGAGGAGACCGAAGCTTGCTGAAAGCATATTTTACTCAACATTATACTTATAATCAGGAAAAAAATCGTGACCAGAGCCCAGCTTTGAGTATTTCAAGTATCCTGCTTTTTCTTCTCTTTCATACAACACCTTGGGACCCAGTGATGGGGAAGATGGGTCCAAATCCAGCCAAATTCCCTTTCTTGCACCCACTTATGTTCAAACAAGACGTACAAGATGGCAGATGGTCATCCAGGATCCCATTTGTAGCTACGAAGGGAATGATGTTAGTTGCCTGGGGCTGTTTTCCACCTACCACCCATATGTGTAGGTATTGAGTCAAACACATTCTAGATGCTACAGGAATCCCATAGGGCAGGTCCTTTTGGGTAATCAAGGAAGTTTTTTTTTTTTAAGATAGACTTTATATTTTAAAGCAGTTTTCGGTTCACAGCAAAAATGAAGAGAAGGTACAGTGATTTCCCATGTACCCCCTGCCGTCACACACGTGTAGCGCCGGTTATCAACTCCCCCTCACAGTGGTACATGGGTTACACATGATGGACCTAAACACTGACACATCAGTATCATCAAGGAGGATTTTCAAAAAGCTTTTCACTTCCTAGTTCATTTGTGTTCTGCGGCTTACATAGCCTGCATTTGTCTTTCTGTGGGGGTAGGTAGAGTCGACTTTGGACTCCCATCTTGGCCGCGTGAGGGCCTCACGGAGGTAAACACGAGCCAGGGCTGCTTGGCACGGGGACGCAGTCCTCGGCCGTGAGCCCCCACACCAGGGTTGCTGCACTGGTGAGAGTTCGTCTCAAGAGTTTCCTCTGTAAATATTATTTCTCCAGGATGTCCAAGTTTCATAGCTCATTTTCACTGGATTTCTTTCTGGCGAAGTTTCCTAAACATATATCCTCTGCGAGCAGGCCTGGCAGGAAGGAGTAACACCCAGCCGGGGCCGCTCGTGTAACCGACGAGGCGTCCAGCTCCCCAGGGTGACTTCATTCCAGTTTTCTAAACTTACAGTCTCCCGCAGCTGCTGCTGAGGAGGGGAGCGGGAAGGGGGCGTATGAGAGAGGGGTACTCTCAAGGAGGGAGGGGCCAGCCCCACAGCCCGGCTGAAGCGGAGGCTCCTCCCCCTCGGAGCAGGGCCAGGGGCCTGGAAAGGCTCTCAGTCAACACGCGCGCACCAGCCTGTCCGTTGCGTGCTGGGGACCGTGCCCCGTGCCACACACCGACCCTACTGCAGGAGCCTCGGGGTTCAGACCCTGAAATGATAAAGCCACACCACAGAACCCCTCCCCCCACTCGCTTTTGAGCTCAAAACGAACACAAGTGCAACTACACAGAGTGCAACTACACAACTACAACAGAGACTCTGTCTCATGCATGGGTATTAGGTATTATCAGATAGAGCAGATATGCCTATGGATGGGGTAGATGCAAAAAGCTGAAAGTAATGTGTGCTGAAAACAGCACATTGCAAAAGCATATTTCTAGTAAATCCTTGAAGAAATTCTGTAAAAAACACAAAACAATGTGCATAGCTCATGAATATATAGGGAGTAAGATAGGAAAGTGTGCATTAGATTCAGACCAAATTCATACCAGTTGCTGCCATGAGGAGGATGAGAAGAAGGGCCAAGTCTGGGGACTGCTGGTGGGAGGAACTTCTCCTTTGTCCTAGCTCTTCATTTCTTTACAAACACAATTCTTTTTTTTTTTTTAATTTGAAAAAAATTGTTTAATGTTTATTCATTTTTGAGAGACAGAGCATGAGCAGGGGAGAGGCACAGAGAGAAAGGGAGACACAGAATCCGAAGCAGGTTCCGGGCTCTGAGCTGTCAGCCCAGAGCCTGATGTGGGGCTCAAACTCATGAACTGGGAGATCATGACCTGAGCCCATGTTGGATGTTTAACCAACTGAGTCACCCAGGTGCCCCAACAAACCTAATTCTGAGGCAAGAACAGCCAGTGGGTGACCCTGGCTCAGTTTGGTTGATGGGGCTGCTGCTGATCGTGGCTCACTCCTTTCTGGAGCAGTAGTTGATGGATGAGGCTCAGCACAATGGGTAAATACTCAGAGCTGGCCAAGATTCCATGCCCCTGATGAGCCCTGCTGTGCCTTACGACCCAGCTCAGGCTTGAGCCAAGCACCATGTAGACCTGAACGTAGGTATCCATGAAGGTGACTCCCTTGACGGTTGACAGGGAGCCAGAAAAGCTGATAAGGCAGGACAGGGCTGAGGGGCCTCTAGGGCCACACATTCTCTGCTCAGTTTCCTTTTCTGCCACATTGCACCAGGTTAACTAACACCTGAGCAAAAGGGAAGGAACACTTTTCTTTATCCCATGCGGGGAATTTAGGACTTGTAGTCTGTAACAGGAAGGTCCTTGGCTCTCACACATCCCAAGGATGAAGGGGCAAGGACTTTTCAAAAAATGGGACAAGTCATTTCATCCATAGAGTATGTATTATTCCATACTTCCAAAATGGGAATAGGAACTTCTGCACTAGCAGAAGAAATGGAAGCAGTTCTTAATTAAAAAAATTTTGGGGGGCGCCTGGGTGGCTCAGTCCGTTGAGCGTCCGACTTCGGCTCGGGTCGTGATCTCGCGGTTCGTGAGTTCGAGCCCCGCGTCGGCTCTGTGCTGACAGCTCAGAGCCTGAAGCCTCTTAAGATTCTGTGTCTTTCTCTCTCTCTCTGCCACTCCCCCACTCATGCTCTGTCTCTCAAAAATAAATAAACATTTAAAAAATATTTTTTTAATTTGTTATTTTATTTTATTTATTTATTTTTAAATTTCTTTGTTACGGCCACCAGTTCACACAGCCCCCAGGGCCCGCACAAGCACAGAGGCCCTACCCCTGCCTGGGGCTCTTGCCTTCTCTATCCCCAGCCAGCCTCTTCTCTGCCCCCGCTTGCCAGCAATTTTTTGAAACATACTCTAGAAATACGTTTCTTAGAGAAATTCACATTTATAAAGCATTGTAAAAAATGTCCTAAAAGAAGGTCGTAAATGTTAGCTTGGTGGATTTGTGACCATCATGTCTTCTTTACTAGGAATCCATTAGGGAGTGCTGGTTTGGGAATGGCCTGTTTATCAAAAATAGATGTCAGGGGAGCCTGGGTGGCTCAGTTGGTTAGGCATCTGACTTTGGCTCTGGTCATGAGCTCGTGGTTCATGAATTCGAGCCCCGTGTCCGAATCTGTGCTGACAGCTCAGAGCCTGGAGCCTGCTTCAGATTCTGTGTCTTCCTCTCTCTCTGCTCCTCCCCCACTCATGCTCTCTCCCTCTCTCTCTCTCTCAGGTAATGAATAAACAGAAAAAAAAATGTTTTTTAATACTTAAATGTCATTTCCATCTTCATGGATCATGCTCCTCCCTGCCCTGTGTTTATAGTTTGGACCCCTTCACGGATCTTTACTGGGAGCCTGTGTAAAGATGAACCCAGAGCTTTTGGGTGGATATGCTAGCCCCCAACTAGGCAGTCTACCTTTTTTTCTGCAGAGCTATATCTCTGGTTTTCTCTTCTCCCCAGTGCCTTCCATTAGCTCTTAGCAGTAGTTTATTTACGTTAGATCCACATGATTCTTACTTTCCAAGAAGAGAAAGACAGAAGAGGTATTAGGAGCCTGCCACTGCCAAGATCAGGGAGCTTTGGGGCACTGCACCATGGTTCCAAGCCCCAAGCCGTCCTGGCATCTTCCTGTCCTGCCCTAGGAAGTTTTATTTTTATTTTAGTTTTCAATTAATTAATTTTAAAATGACATCCAAGTTAGCGTATGGTGCAATAATGATTTTAGGAGTAGAATCCAGTGATTTATCCCCTCCGTATAACACCCAGTGCTAATCCCAGCAAATGTCTTCCTAGGAATTTTTCAAGATAAGATTACAGCTGGTGTGTATGGGAGACAAATGAGTGCAGAGGGAGGTCCTTTCTGCTTTGGTAGCATGTCTGTGGCCTTTAAGCCTGCTTTCCACCTCTGCTCTCCAAAGAGAGGCCAAAAGAGATTACGTGCCTGGTTTATTCTGGGTTGGAGACTTCCCGTCCTCTGCTGTGTTTACCCAAAGTGAGGTCAGCCTCATTCAGAACTCGGTGAGGTTGTTTTATGTCAATGGCATTTATAATTAAAATGTAGCCACAAGCTGGGCCCCCTAAAGCATTAGAGAGAGATGGAGAAGAAAAAGAAATTGAGCTTGTGGAAAAAAAAATTCCAGTGGTCTGGAATATATATATATATATATATATATATATATATATATATATGAAAAAGACTTTTCTTAGAATGTGTAAAGGTGTCTGCTTCTGCTTTGGGACTGAAAAAAAGGTGCCTGGAAAATTTTGATCTAGTCCATGGACTGTGTGATATTTAAAAAAAAAAAAAAAAAAAAAAAAGGTTATCTAGAAAAATCTCTTCTGTATAACCAGATAAGGAGTGAGTGGGAGGAGAGGGGCAGGGATCCCTCTGGCATCACATCCCACCAAGATGGGAATACCCCACAGAGGGGAGTTTTTCTGCCCGAAGACCTGCCCTGCTCTCTGGCTTTGGCACCAGGGCCCAGCTCTGCCCACCTTGGTGATTTGAAAGCCGTCTTGACTTTCAGCCCCAGCTGGTGGGGAACAAAGTGCCTTTACCATCAGGTGCCGAGTCATAGTAAACTAGAAACCGGAAGTCTGTACTGCCCCAGTACAAGGAGGCAGGAGGGATTGCACCCTAGAGGAGTCTGCCCTTTCTAAAGGGCTGCAAAGTAGGATTCCTTTGACCGGTGAACTCCCTTAGTGCCTTTAGGATGTGGTTTGATTTATAAATATTTGATTGGCACACACTTTGCTCAGGAACATTTCCATTTGTGTGGTGAGCACTGCCAGTAATCTTGCTCCTCACACAGCCCTCCTGTGTGCTTGGGGAGGCCAGGGGCCGTTGGCCACAGAAGGCAGCAGATTGGGGATGCTCGTGAGCTTATTGTTCTTCTCCAGTTACTGGTGTAGATATTCATCCCATCGGGGAACAAGTCATGTCCCCCTTCGCCTGAGAGGAGACTCCAGCAGAAAGAGCAGAATCAAACATGGAGCCCCTCCTTGCTTTGCCCAAGACAGCACACTCTGCCAGAGAAGTTAGACAGGGCAGGCCTTGCTGGGCCAGGCGCTGGGCACATTTTTCCTACATGCCAGCCCTTGATTGTTCCAAACCTAGGTAGTCCCAGTGACACAGAGATGAAGAAAGGTAAGGTCAAGTAAGGAGGAAGGTCAAGTAAGCCTAGGGGTCAAGTAAGCCAGGAGGAGGGTCAAATAAGCCTAGGGATGATGAGGGTGATAAATAACATTTTTTGAGCACCTACTGTGTGCCTGGCAGTGTGTATAACATTTTTGAGCTTCCTACTTTCCTGTGACATGGGAACTTCTGTCATCCTTGTTTTTAAAATGAAGAAATTGGGGCGCCTGGGTGGCTCAGTCAGTTAAGCGTCCAACTTGAGCTCAGGTCACGATCTCGCGGTCCGTGAGTTTGAGCCCCGCGTTGGGCTCTGGGCTGATGGCTCAGAGCCTGGAGCCTGCTTCCGATTCTGTGTCTCCCTCTCTCTCTGCCCCTCCCCTGTTCATGCTCTGTCTCTCTCTGTCTCAAAAATAAATAAACATTAAAAAAAAAATTAAAAAAAAATGAAACTGAGGCATGTGGGGAAGTAACTTCCCCACGGTGACAAGGAATTAGTAGACAGGGACCTACATCTACACCTATCTGACCCACACGGCAGGCTTTGCGAATCCAGTATGTTTATTTGATCAGTTTGTGGGGCAAAACCACCATCACGGTATTGATGTCAATGGTGGTAGTGGTATGTGGAAAGAGACTTAGTCTTGGAAGAAGAAGCTATGGATCTGTGACAACCCTTCCCAGTTACTAGCTGGTCACAGGTCCTGTTAACTCAGTGTTTGCAGAGTGATGACAATTCATAACCTGTGGGTTAAGTGGAAATGAACGAATCTAACATAATGCGGGGCCCTGGGTGGCTCAGTTGGTTAAGGGTCCAATTTGGCTCAGGTCATGATCTCACGGTCTGTGAGTCTGAGCCCCGTATCGGGTTCTGTGCTGACAGCTCAGAGCCTGAGGCCTGCTTGGGATTCTGTGTCTCCCTCTCTGCTCCTCCCCCATTCGTGCTCTGTCTCTCTCTGTCTGTCAAAAATAAATAAATGTAAAAAAAAAAAAATTAAAAAAAAGAATCTAACACAATGCCTGGCATATATCACGAGCTCAATAGGTATTTACTGAATATATTGTCGAATTTGAATTTATCTGCCACCAATACAATGCATTCACTCCTCAAATTAATATTTATTGGGCACTATACCAAATGCCATTCAACATACTGGATGCAAAATTGCAGTGTTGAGCTGTAGGAGACAAAGTCCCATCTTCAGGGAGCTCAGTTGGGGAGAAAACCATTCACTAATCACACAAACAAATACAAGGAGATACGCATGGTACAAGGCACTCCTCAAATGTCCTGTGTCTGAAATGGAACCGGTCATCCTTCTCTGTGCCTGTTCCCTCCAGGATCCTCCCTCTCCTGGTGACACCACTCTGCTCATCTTCCAAAGAAAATCGCAGGGAGTCCCCATGGATCTTCCTACAATTTAATGTCCCTTCCCTTGTCTCATGGTCTGCAGCTTTTATTCTGTGCCTGGCTTGCCTAGAATGGCAGTGTAACAGATGTTCACAGCCTATAGTGATGATTGCCTACGACCATGATTTGAGGAGTTGTAATGGGATAAACCAAAAGCATCTTCTCTATGGGCCAGAGATTCCCACCAGTGGGGACAGTTTACTCAGAGCTACATTACACTGGCCTGTGCACAAGCATCCTTTGTAGGTTTATGCCACTCCAAGAAAGGGTTTGTGTCAGGTACTTGGAAATTTACTCTCCTGGAGGTAGGAAGAAGATAAGTTTTGAAAATATCCCAATTTTTCCCAGGGCAGATCCGCTGAATGGGGACAAAGAGAAGCTATGAAAAGGGCTATTTTTTACCTTGTACAGCTGGAAGGCATATGGTTCTATTTTGTATGATTTATGTAGATTTGTTTCAATATTTGATTGGCTTTTAGAAATATTCTTTCCAATGGAAGTCTTAGAGTATAGCTCTATACCTGTGACCACAGTGTCTAGTCATGTTCAAACTAATGGGAGGGAGTATCTTTGCTAATTATTTAGCCAGGGTCATCCCACTCTGTCCAACCCTGCCTGTCCAGATTGATCAAATTGATTCAGAATAACCCTTGGCATGAAGATGGACTGTGTCAGTACCGCCACTGGGCAGTAGAGGGCGACAGAACCACACCCAGTGGGTATATCCACACCAGGGAGTCCTCTTGCCTGAAGGACTTTTCAGCCTTGTCAGGCACACAAGTGATTTTATTCCCATTCCATGGGTGAGGAAGCTGAGTCTCAATATTTTCCCCAAGATTACACAGTTGGGAACCCTGGAGACATCTAAATTTCTAGACAGGAGAGGATGGTTGGAAGGGTCCTTGGGTTGAGGGACTTGACATTTATTTTGCAGAGCATTTTATGCAAACTGCAGAGAATGGTCATTGTTTAGTACTGCTCCTGACAGCGTGGGAATATGAATCCACGCTTTCTGACTCTAAATCTAGGCCCCCCTAAGTCTCTTCAGAGAGTTATGTGGATTATCCCATTCTTCAGGCATTGACAGGTACAGGGATGGATTTCTGCTTACTCACCCCACGTACTCTGATTTCTGTCCTCCTTAGTCCTTGTTCTTAGTTCTAGAGTAAATAAATAGGCCAACACAACTCTGCATTTTGCCAGAGAGACCTTGAATCAAAACCGGAATCTAGACCATTGGCCTTCCTGGGAGACAATGTTATAGAAGTGATGAAAGGAAGGTCCTCAAATGTTATACTGTATTTCCACATGCTGTGGGTTGAGTATCTGGAAGTCCCAATGACGGTGATGAAAACAGCAGCAATAGTGACCGCCGTGTGCTGAGCTGTTACCCTGAGCCACGCACTGTGCCAGCCACTTTCCTTAGATTATCTCATTTTATCCTCCCAAGGAACCTGGGAGGCAAGTAATATTATTCTTATTTTACAAGTGAGAAAAGGGAGGCCAGAAAGCTTACGTAACTAGCCCAAGTTCACTTGGCAAAGAGTCGACCCAGCATTGCCTGGAAGTCGCCCTCCTCACACATGCCTCCCATTTTCTTGTGCTACATTCCAAGGGTTCCTGACATCGTAGGTCAGGCGGCTGAACTCAGAGCACATTCAGAAGTTGTCCCCATGTTACATGCCCAGAATGCAATCCATAATGCTAATGATGGATGACAACAGTGAAGTCGCATGCCATTTGTACTAAAATTCCAGTACTTGGAATAAGTCCTAATTGTTGCATCTTGTTTTCTGAGATTTCAAGATTTCCCAGAAAAGCCAGCCTAACCCTGAGGAATACATCATCATGGTTGTCTTTCCCTTGGGATTCTGAGCACCAGAGAGCATCCCCATTGGTTCAGAAAACGGGTAAGATTTATCAGAAACATTTAAAACCCCAGAGGAATTATGAGGCGCCTGGATGGCTCAGTAGGTTAAGTGTCCGACTCTTGATTTCTGCTCAGGTCATGATCTCATGGTGCGTGGGTTCGAGCCCCATGTTGGGCTCCACGCAGACGGTGCAGAGCCTGCTTGGGGTTCTCTCTCTCTGCCCCTCCCCAACTTGAGCGTGCTTTCTCTCCCTCTCTCTCAAAATAAATAAATAAACTTAAAAAAAAAAAAAAACCCAGAGGAATTAAAGCTTCTTTCCCTGTGCTGTGTGGGGCAGATCACGTGAATTCTATAGCTTGCCTCACACAGTGGACTACAGTCTAAGTCCATTTGTTTGCAGTAAATGTTACTTATACATACGTTTGACATACTAAGTAGAGTCTTTTTTGACTCACTCTGGTGCCTCGTTTTCATCAAATATAAGGCATTCGCTAGGCCTATTTGACGACAAACCACCAAAACAAAACCCCTCAAAAATCTAATCCTGCGGGTGCAGGCCTCAACATCAGTTTCCTTACTCTTTATCTCAAGGGTCTGCCTGGTGGTTGGGAAGGAAGAGACAATGCCTTCTGGTCCATAAGTGCTGGCTTCCAACCCCATGACCTTTGCATCTGAGAGTAGCATGAGCACCACTGAGGTGGTCATCTGTGCTTACGGCCTGCAGCCTTTGGCACATATTACATGAATCATGAAGACTCTCTGGTACATAAACCATCACATCAAAGCCAGTATTTTGCATTCTGTTTTAAAGCTAGTTCTGCAGAACCTTACTTTCTACCTGGGCTGTGATTATGCACCTCCTGGTTTCCTCTATGCCTTTCTTCCCTTGATTCACAGTGTGTTTTACCCGTTAGATCGCTGACCCTCTACGCAGGAACTAGATCTGGCTTTTGGCGTCTCTCCAACAGCTAATGCTTCAGGGATGCTCAGGGAATCCCTGCTAACATCACAGCAGGACGCAGGCACCTAATATCAAACATGCACACCACTCACCGCAAGAAGTACTAAAGCAGAAGGGAAAGATTTTTATCCTTAGATAGTCAGGAAGACTCATTTCTCTAAAGTCATACCTCCATTTATCAGCACCATCCGAGAGCTAAGCTGGCAGGAAAGCCCAGAAGAGATGCTCAGCATTTGGCTTTAGCTGTTCCCGCTCTCCAGTTTCTCTAAGGTCTGGAGAATGACTTTACCTCTCCCGGTTACCACAACCACATCTGCATGATCTGCAGAGCGAAAGCTGCATAATTTATGATGTGTAAGACTGTGATTATGAACTAGGATCTCACAAATCAAGCTCAGTGGAAACATAACCTGGAGAGTCCGTTCCCATGAAACTGAGCCCGCGTCTGTGTGTGGGGTTGACTGCCCCTGCCCCAGGTGGCCCTTCCTGTCGTAGAGCAGGCAGGGTCCTAACCGGCCTTGGGGGCCAGGCCTTTCTTCACTAAATTACAGAAACCCCGAAGAGCCGAACACTGGCAGCCACATCTGATCTCAAAGCAGTTGTATGAGGTCAACAGGCCATCCTTTTACGGTCTTGAAATAGGACCCCTTTAGGTAGGCTGTAGCTCTCACAGCTCCTTATTTTCCACACCTAGGCCCTGTGCACATTTATGTCACCCTGCCTGAACAGAACCTTGGAGAAAAGGGTACCCGTACCCAGATATCCTCCCTTCTCGCGTCCTTGACTAAGAAAGACACCAGGAAGGTCTGGGGCTACAAGAGAAATGGGTGCTTACTGTGCTGGTCGCTCCTGTCCCTCGTCCCATCCACTGTGCCATCTGGAAGGATCCTCAGGAAGTGGCCCCCGTTGCTACAGTAGAGGAGTTTGGGTTTCTTGTAATTCCCTGGAGGCAGATTGAACTTCTCCGTCAGGGCCGTGAAGGTTGTGATTTCCCCTTCAGCCATGGCTCAGCGGCTGCTGCTTAGGGTGTGCTTTCAAGGCTGTAAGAAATTAGACAACCCTATAGAGTGTCCCACCAGCCAAGGTGCTGCGTCCCCTTCCGAGACGGGAAGGAGAGCCTCGGGGCACGGGGCCCCTGCTCGGTTAGTAAACCACAAACTGCCCAGGCGATGCCCACAGCAAACGGGTCTGTGCGGTGGGCAGTGGTTAAGGAAGAAAGGTCTCTGGCATGGGAGGGATTTTCAGGACATTTCTTACTTCCCAATTGGCCACGGCTTTGGACAAAGCCATGCATTTTTTAGAACTTCAAATTTAATCATTTGGCCAAGGGGAAAAAAAAAAATAATGTTTTGGTCCCTCCTGATCCACACACATCCTCAAATTAAACACTGAAGTTGTACTAAAATAACACCTGGGTTCTGGCTGAAACCCACAAAAGCCGAGAGGCCGGCACTGAGGTTTTGCTCTCCTCCTCCCACTGTGTGGGCTGGGGACTGCCTGCCCCGTGTACGCAGATAGCTCAGATAGCCTGACTGTTCGGGACCTGTAGGAAAAGGTACGGAAGGGCCCTCAGACCGCCCGCAATAGAGACGGCCAAGGGTTCACCTGTAATGGCAAATTCTGGATTTGCTGGTGGGAACAGAACTAGAACCAGGGAACAAACACTTGGGGGTGTTATGCGGGATTTTGAAGGGCAGACACTGTCCCAAAGGAAACTTTATGAGACAGATCTTTTGGAGGTTCTGCCAGTGATTGCCTGCTTCCTCAGGTTTCCATACATTCTCATGTCACATAGAGAAGGTAGGTCTGGCTCTTGTACAAAAGCCAGCTTCATTTTAAGTATTTGCTAATGAGACATACTTAGTGTGACACAGAAACCATCATATTGCACATTATAATCCTCTAAGATTGTATACACCCACTATAGAGAGACTTATAGTATCAGTGTTAAAACACCCAGTGACATGAATCTAAGTTTTAAAAGGCCAAACTAATAGGGGCGTCTGGGTGGCTCAGTCAGTTAAGCCTCTGACTTCTGCTCAGGTCATGATCTCACGGTTCGTGGGTTCAAGCCCCACGTCAGGCTCTGTGCTGACAGTTCAGAGCCTGGAGCCTGGTCTGGATTCTGTGTCTCCCTCTCTCTCTCTCTGCCCCTTCCCTGTTCACGCTCTGTCTCTCCTGCTCTTAAAAATAAATTAAGAAGGGGCGCCTGGGTGGCTCAGTCGGTTGAGTGTCCAACTTCAGCTCAGGTCATGATCTCGCGGTCTGTGAGTTCGAGCCCCGCGTCAGGCTCTGGGCTGATGGCTCAGAGCCTGGAGCCTGCTTCCGATTCTGTGTCTCCCTCTCTCTCTGTCCCTCCCCCATTCATGCTCTGTCTCTCTCTGTCTCAAAAATAAATAAACGTTAAAAAAAATTTAAAAAAAATAAATAAATTAAGAAGATTTTTTTAAAGCCAAACTAATAAACAGAATTTTAAAACATCTACTTGTCCCACCATTTAGAAGAATAAAGCGCTGGTGATTCCAAGGACACACAAGGAAGAGGCGAAAAAGAGCCGGGGAACTAGTGCGGGAACTTCCTTACAAGTGTGAGTAGGTCCTGATTGCACACACTGATTATTGAGTGGCCTCATAATGGTAGTGATCATCACCATTAACATTAACTTGTAATCCGGGCTATAAGGTAACTCCTATAACCTTCATTATTACTCTTTGAGACAGACACTCATTATCCCCATTTTTTTGTAAAATGACACCAGAGCTTATAGACATTCGATGGCCCATCCAAGGTCAACGCCTACTGGGTGGTGGGAGCTGAGCCTCAAAAGGGGTGTGTTGAAACAAAGCCATCATTCGCCCCTAACACCAGGAAAAGGTGAAGTGACTTCACTGATATTGCAGTGTCATTGCCAGAAGTGGGATTTTTACCCACGGTCTGGCACATACATCTGCCCCCATGAGTTCATTATTCGTTACGTTATTCGTTTGTGATCCAGATATTGGCTATCACCACCAACACCCTCCACTTTTGTCCCTGTCAACCTTACAGTGGGACTCCAGGCATCTCCTCATTTCCCAGGAGACCCTACATCACCAGGGAACACCGTGAACTTCGCGGAAGGCCTGCCAGCCTCCCGCATCCCCTGAAGTAACCATCCATCCATCCATCCATCCATCCATCCATCCATCCCCAGAGCAACCTCATAGAGTTGCTCATGTGGAAGGCAATTCCATCATAAATTGAGACAACAATTTGAGTAATTGGTCCTGGTGACTTTGGAATTGGGGTTCATGCTGGAAGCATCTCATTGTTTCTTTTGCTCCAGGCATTTTAACATCTGTGGTACGTGTTTTCCAGTCTGTACTCACGTGAGCTCGTTACTGTCCCCACTTCCAGCCATGGTTTGCCGTCTCTCTGAGTACCCCCAAAGGGAATTTTGCATACACTATATAAACTATGTTTAAAGTCAGGCCATCTCAAATATCCTCTTCACCTGTGGCGAAACTCTGTCCAGCTCATTTCAGATAATACAGTAACAGATTGAAAATGTTACTTACATCCACACACTTTACCTCCCGTGGCACCTTGCTTTTGCTTTCCAAACCCACATTCTCTCTTCCAAACCCTTCTTATTCATCCACAAGCCTCTACATCTCTGGGCCTACCTCTCTCTCTCTCCCTCTCACGTCTCTCTGTCTTTTTCTGCTCAGCCCTTCTTCACCCAGCTTCTTAATCTCCCTCTCATTCCACTCGCTTCTGGATCCCCTTTTGATAGAAAGCTCTTTAGCTCTTTCCAGCTTTGACATCCTCACCCGTCACGTCTCCATTGACATGCGACGGTGATCAGTTCCCCGTTCCTTCAAGTACAGCCAAGAGATAAAAAAGATTTTTTTGTTCCTTTTCTCCCCGCAAGCACTTGCTAAGTTGTCTACTTAATTTGGTACAGGAGAAAATAATTATATACTGGTGGATATATATTTGCCATTTAACTGTACAAATAGCCATTCATGTTGTCAGTCTTCGGGGGATGGACTTTTGTTTCTTGTTGTCCCTGGGTTTCCTCAAGTGTAGGTCTCCATGGGCCCCTGACTGTGCATCAGGTGCAAGTGAAGGATGGCTTCCCTTCTAGATCCAGCACCGGCGGGGAGTCTCCGTTAAGTTGTTGTCTAAGTGTTGGGTATAGATTTGGCTGTATCCATTTGCATTCGTGCTTCCAGCCCTTTGGGATGAACGGGAACAGATACAGCAGAAGGCTCCTGTGGGTAGAGGCAGCAGCCGTGGCCAAGGATTGTCCCATGCTCATGTGCTCATGTGTGTATAAGCCACGCAGCGTAGACTTCACCACTGTGAAGCTCTCCCCAGATTAGCAACCTCGGCCAGAGACCAGCAGGCCCTCAGGTGTCCCTTCCTTTCCATCACAGTGCCATCTGCTGTTATAAAGCCACGATTCTGCTCTTTGCCTGCTCCCCCCCGACCCCCACCACCAGTAAGAGGGACAGTAGTGGGGGTGGCTGTACTAACTTCAGATTGCTCCCATGACCCTGCAGTTCACATCCATATCTGGAAACCTAAAGGGAGGACATGTTAACTCCTGAAAATAAGCTTTGAGTCAACCTGAGGCTGATAGTCTGTGGCAGTGGGATCTTTGAATGAGCTGAAACATACAAAAAGTAAAATCTCTTTTTGTTGCTGAAGGAAACCCCAGAGGCACAAAAAGGCCTTATTTATTTATTTATTTATGTATTTATTGGCTCTATTTACAATTTACCTACATTTGAGGCAGTCGTTAGTCCTAATTTCCTTGCCTCTTCAGGATTTGTTAGAAGATAGGGATAAAAGAAATTTATGACATGATAAAACCATTAAGCAACAGCCTTCGTGGGCCCTTGGGGGTTTTCACAAATTGCTCTAATAAATGAGTCCATTAACTACATGAAATCAGGCATTAAGCCTAATGGAAATTTATAAATTTTGCTTCTTGTTATTATTCTCTTTTTGTTGGCTGTCAGGGGTATATCTGTGTATATTTGTTGGGACATGGAAAAAATCAAGCCCAGTGGACTTCTTGTCATCGCTGTGTGCTAAGCCCAGCCCTTTGAGATTCGGGGCACTGGTGAGACTTAGGGGAAAAGCCGGAAGATTCTCTTGACTTATCAGTGACACCAAAGTAAGGGCAACACGAAGCGTATTAGAACATCCGTGGTAAGGCTGGCATATTTTGTCAGCTGTAACCACTCAAAGAGAACCTAAACTGACACATGTCTGAAAGGTTAATAATCTTTCACAGTATTCATAACAGCACTTAGAAAAATGTGATGTGACCTATAGGAGATGTGAGTCACTGGTTATGTTGAACTAGTTGAAGCCTGGTGTGGTCTAGGTCAGCTGCCACTGAATGCTGTGTTTAAAATAATTTTTCAATTGGAATGAAAATAGAAGTTTTCATTCTCTCTCATATTTGGGAGAAATTGGTTAAGCTCTTTCCTCCATCATTTAAGCCACAAACGTAGCAGAGGGGATGAAGGAAGTAAAGGTAAGCTATGGTTATGTAAGAGAGAATCCAGGCCATTTCAGACTCAGTTCTCAGCTCATCAAGAGTTGTTGAAGGGACACTTATCAAGTCCCCGATTTAGGAGACATGTGTGTTCAGTTCGGCCCTGGAAACTAAACTAACAGGAAAAATTTAGGGTTCTAAGGATCCAGGAAAGGCAGTTGTGGGGAAGAGCAGATAGAGAGGGAGACACAGAATCTGAAACAGGCTCCGGGCTCTGAGCTATCAGCACAGAGCGTGACGTGGGGCTTGAACCCACAGACGGTGAGATCATGACATGAAGTCGGCCACTTAACTGACTGAGCCACCCAGGCGCCCAGGGTTTTTTTAAATTTTTAACCCCTGTCACTGCTTAAGTAATGCAGAATACCCATGAAAGGGAATATTTTACAAATATTCTACCAAATGTGTAATGCTACCAAAGGTAGATGTATAGGCATCTGTCAAGATGATGATTGGATAAGTGTCCTCTGACCAAGCGTATGTAAAATAGGTCTCACCTTTGGTTCCAAATAGGCTCTAAGTTCTTGCTCCCTGTCTCCATCAGTGGCATCACCCAGAAGCATTAACTCTTAGAGATGTTAATTAATCTTACATTTTATTTTATTGAGTCACATATGCATGTTAAATGTTAAGAGTAACCACTAAAAAGGGGCACCTGGGTGGCTCTCTCAGTTTAGCATCTGACTCTTGATCTTAGCTTAGGTCATGATCTCACGGTTCATGAGTTGGAGCCCCACCCACGTTGGGCTCTGTGCTGACAGCATGGAGTCTGTTTGGTATTCTTTCTCTCTCCCTCTTTCTCCAGCCCTCCCCCACTCATGCTCTCTCCCTCTCTCTCTCTCACTCTCTTTCTCTCCCTATCAAAATAAATAAATAAACTTTTAAAAAATTACAGGCACCTGGGTAGCTCAGTTGGTTAGGCATCTGATTCCGGCTCAGGTCATGATCTCGTGGTCTGTGAGTTCAAACACTGTGTGGGGCTCTGTGCTGACAGCTCAGAGCCTGGAGACTGCTTTGGATTCTATGTTGCTCACTATCTCTCTGCCCCTCCCCTGTTTCTCTCTTTGTTCTCTCTCTCTCTCAAAAATAAATAATAGCCATTAAAATATTTTCAATAAAAAAAAAGATTGACCACTAAAAGAAAAGAAATAGAATGCAGTGATTCCAACCAGCAACTGGTAAGAATAGGGGAAATGAGGTGAAAAAAATCTGTACTTATCCAAAATAATCTAGAAAAAGAATAGAAAATCAAAAATAGTACTCAAAATTAGGTGGCAGAAATCAATCCAAATATATTTATATTCACAATAAATGTAAGTGGACTAAATTTACTAGCTACTGGATTTTTTTATGTTTATTTACTTATTTTGAGAAAGAGAGAGAGAGAGCAAGCACCAGCTGGGGAGGAGCGGAGAGAGAAAAGGAGAGAGAGAATCCTAAGCAGGCTCCATGCTGTCAGTGCAGAGCCTGATGTGGGGCTCGGTCTCACAAACCATGAGATCATGACCTGAGCCAAAATCAAGAGTCAGACGCTTTAACCAACTGAGCTACCCAGGCACCTTGCTACTGGATTTAAAAAAATTTCACCTATGCTCTGATTATAAAAGACATGTTTAAAATGTAAGGGCAGAAAGGTTAAAATCAAAAGGATGAAAAATAGATACCAGACCAATCTTAACAAAAATTAAAAGTTGGTATGGCTATATTAATATCATAGAAACTAGGTCTAAGGCAAAAAGAGTGATCAAGGATAAAAGGGATCACTGCATAATGATAAGTAGAATAATTAAACAGAAAGATATAAAAACTTTAAACTTGTGTATAGTTAATGACATAGCCTCATAGCCTCAAGCTATATGAAACAAAAATTCACAAAAATATAAAGAACTTGGCAAATCCACCACGATGGTGGGAGATTTTAATACCTTTCTGTCATAAATGATAAAGCAAACTGACAAAAAATATTAATAAAGTTGCAGATCAAAACGCACAATTAACAAGTTTAATTGAGTGAACATATCAGGGAACCCTGCATCCAACAGTTAGTGAACACTATTCTTCTCAAGGATGCATAGAACATTTTTGTAAACCGACGGTGTACCAGGTCATAAAGCAAGACTCAACACAAGTAGAAGAATCCATTTTGTTCAGACTATTCTGTGGGGAGAGTAGAAATCACTCCTATGCGTCCCATTAGTGACAAAACCCTTTCAACTGTACCTTTTTAATGTCTCTTAAAGTCATCCTCTATTCTCCATCCTCACTATGGCTGCTCACCACAGATGGAACACCTTGTCTCACCTGGGCTGCTAAGGCAGGCAAACGGCATCTGTCTTCTTCACCTCTGCAACCTTCCAACCCACTTTTGATTCCACTACTAATATCCTTTCGAAGGCATGAGTCTAATCATCATTCTCCTGCTGAAGATCTTTGCGTCACTGGGTTCTCTGCTGCCATCAGGATAAAACCCAGACTCTACCGTGACCTGTGAGGCATTCATCATCAGGTCCCTGCCTAACTCTGTTGCCTTATCTCTTATTGGCCTGTTCTTCTTGTAACTCCCCCGCCCCCCCCCCCCCCAACACACACACACTCTCACATTCACCGACCAGCGTTCTCTCTCCCTTACTCCCTCCACCTTCTACCATGGCCTGACTAGGTCATACTCACCCTTCAAAAATTCATCTCAGATATTTCTCTTTCAGAAAGTTGATTTGGATACATCCCCCAGCCCTAACCTCCCTTTTCTTCTGCCACACCACACACACCAGTTTATGTTTGAGTTGATTTCCTAATGCTCCCACAGCAGCATTTCTTTTACCCTATGGAAGCACTGGGTATAATTCCCGTGTATGTTTCCCACCTATATCATTCACTGGTTTCCCATTGCTCTCAGAATAAAGACTAAGGCCTTATCCGTATCTCTTTGTAATGTATATAATGTTGAGTCACTATGTTGTACACTTGAAACTAACATAATATTGTGTGTCAATTACATTTCAATTACAAACAAAATAAAATAAATAAAAGTTAACATTTACTTAAAAAAAAAATTCTACCTGCAGGGCTCTGAGGACTAGCCCTGGCTTCCTCCCCTGCCTCCTTTTCCACCATGTTCTCTACCCAAACTGGCCTTCCATTTGCTTGAAACCATTGTGTCCCTTTTCGCCCTATGATCTTTGCCTACACTGCTCCCTCTCTCTAGAGCGCTCTTTCTTTCTTTCCCTCTACCCTCCTTGCCTGGTTAACTCCTACGTTTTGTTCAAGCCTTAGTTCAGTTGCCAATTCCACAAGGAAGACTTTCCTGACTTTCCTTAACTGGGTCAGGTTCCTCCAGTTCTCAAAGGACCGTTTAACATTTCCTCAGAGCTCTTACTTCATTTTTTAATTACACATTCATTCTTGTGATTATTTAATTAATGTCTCCCTTTATGACTGGACTGTCAGCTCCACAATAGTACAAACCAATCTGTCTTGCTTACCATGGTCTCTCAGTGCCTGGCAGAATGCCTGGCATCTAATGGGCCCTTGATAAATATTTGTTGAATGAGTGAATGAATATAATGTAACTAAGGTTACCTGACTGTCTCCTTCATTAGTCTCTGCAGCTCTGGAACAAAAGCTGTGCCTGTTTTTTCTAGGCCTTGCACTTAGCAAATGCCTCCACATAATCATTGTTCTCTGCATGTTTGTTGATTGAATCCCAGGCCAGTTCCTTCTTGGGAACCTCTAGTGGAAACATGCTATCATGGGACCTAATTAGTAGGTGAGGTCTTTCAGGTATTAACAGAGAGGCTAAACCAAGAACCTAAATGGATTTTAAGTGGGTTCAAACTAGGCTGCTTGGTTAAAGCAGACCCAGGGGAGCCAGGGTGGGTCAGTCGGTTAAGCGTCCGAATCCTGACTTTGGCTCAGGTCATGATCTCACAGTTGTGAAATCTGTGCTCGCAGTGCCGCTGGGGCTGCTTTGGATTCCCCCTCTCCTCTCTGTCTGCCCCTCCCCCACGCCCTCTCTCTCTCAAAATAAATGAACTTTTTTTTTTTTTAATTAAAGGAAAAAAACCAGACCCAGCCTTTTTTCCATCTTGTAGAAAATACTTCCTTACTTCTTTGAAGGCAATATCATGGACTTGAAGGATCTCAAGAAAAGATCAGACCGTTTAGTCTCAAGTCTGAACTTTCTATCTAACCACAAAAAAACTTATAGGGCCTTAAAAGAATTCTAGGTTTTATTGTTTCTGCCTGGGAGTGCCAGGTTGGCAGGAACTCACTTCACACTCTCTGGTGAAGGAAAAATTGCCTGAAGAAAGAGACAGAGTGTTCTTCTGTCTTTCCCCGTCCTCCACCCGCAGTGATCTATACCAGGTCTGGGGAGGGAATCCAGCCATGGCTGACTGGCAGGACTAGCATCTCGGTGTGCTTCTCCCAGGCCAGTTCTGTTCCATGAGCTGAAATCTCATCTTCCAGAACTGGCAGCAAACTCTGGACATGGCCATGGGGTGGGCTTGATAGTGTCGTTCAGGAGATGGTTCCTACAGATTTGTGAAAGCCAATTTTTGAATATTCAAAATCTTCCTTCCTTCCTTCCTTCCTTCCTTCCTTCCTTCCTTCCTTCCTCATCTCTGATAGCGGGTTTACCAGCATGCTGCTAGACTCAGGTTTCAGTCCTGGGTGGACACTCACTAGCAAACTCATTCAGTTTCACAGGACCTCAGTTTTCTCATCTGCAGAATAGGACCCCATAACAATAGCTACCACACAGTTGCTGTAAGCGTTAAGTGATCAGGCACATAAAGCGCTAAGCCCAGCACTTGAAAACTTGTAAGCATTCATAGATGTTGCTTGATTATCATTCTCCATGTATCTTGTTGTCTTTTGCTAATCACCTGTGCTATTGATTGAGGATTGGACAAACTTGGTTCTTAACATTTAGTAATATTTTAGCAATATTTAAAACATATTATTTTCTAAGTACCATTACCCCTGATGTGCAAGTGATGCCCTCTTATTTACTCAGCAGCTGAATATGATGTGCTAGTGACCATCCTCAGTGTGTTTCACAGGTTTGTGTGTTACCGTCCAGGATGACAGAGAACCTGTGGATTCAGTAGTCTCTCTCTCCTCTTCTTTAATTTAGACTCTTTCTAATCCTAAAGAATCCCCAAGTTACTGAGAATAAACTGTCCCCTGGCTTCCAGAATCAAATATTCTTTGAGGGAGATCAAGATGTTATACTCTAGATGCCAACCACTTGTACTCAGCACCTGCCACGGGCAGACTGTTGGGGAAATTTAAGAAAGAAAATAAGGAGAAAGAAAAGGAAATGAAAAGAAGGACCTCAAATCCCTAATCTACATTCTGAAATGCAACATGCTCTGAAAACTAGACATTCTTTCATAACTCAGATTGTGGCAAAACCTGACCCAGACTGTCCTGAGACTGCTTAAAGTCTTTATTTATCACCTATGTGTTCATATGTGTGTGATCTGGTGCAGAATCGCCAATGTGTTTGATTATAGGGGACTGCTCCAGACCCCACAGAAGTTCTTCCTTAATATACAATAAATGCAACCAATTGTCTTTCTAAAATCCCCCAAATCCTGGGTTCAGAAATTTGTCTAGCTTTTCAGATAAGGGATTCCGGGCCTGCAGTAGAAATCACAGTGTCTGTCATATGGAGGTTAGAGTCTGCCCATACCAGATCAATCAAGCCGAGCTTCCAATAAGAGGGGCATAGATGCTTGGACCACGGATAGCTGGCCGGAAGTGCAGCCTGTAAAGCCAGTCCAGCTGTATCACCCAACAGCTCAATCCCAGTCTTAGCCCCCACACTCCTTTATGAGGAGCAAAAGATATAAGCAGATACACACACTTTCCCAATGATCTCCAATATCCATTATTTGTTCCCTGGGTTCTGGATCTTTAATTCTCTGCAGTGTGGCTTCTCTGCCCCTAAAACACTGACTCCCATAGAGCATCATTCCGTTGGAGGTCAGGAATTATTTTAATGCTTAGACAAAACACCCTGTAAGAGGAACCACAGAGCACTCCCTGGCATCGCGACATGCTCTGATGCCCCAGTTGTGCCCGAACTTTAATGGTACACCCTGGCCCAGAGCATCCTGCAGGCTCGCGGCCATCCTGAAGACCAGCACACGTCTTAAATGGAAGTATCCTTCCTACAGACTGATGCTTTAAAGGCCTGGGCTTCCAGCCAAATGCAGAGCAATTCTGCAGGGGCTCCGCCAGCCCTGGTCCCTTCCTCTAGCCTTCCCTTACTGATGTGCCTCCAAAAATCTTTTGAAAATGTTGTGCAAGTTACAATCTCCAGAACCAGCCCACGAGGACATTCCTTTCTCAAAGAAAGCAGACCTTCCAACTCACAGGACGATGGTTTGTTTGCTAGGTCTTTTTTCTTCCCTCCTGAGCTACAAAATTTGGCTTCTCCAAGCTTAGTCTTTTGAAGTAAGTGTTTGTTATCTCTTTGGAAATGCTGGGGGCTTTCCCTACCATATGTTTCCCAACAGTCTGTTCTGAACATACCCATAAATAATCAAATAAGCCCATAAATAATAAAATAGTGACTTTTTCTTGAACATTTACTATGTACCAGATCCTGTCCTAAGTGCTTTACAAACATTATTAAAAAAAATTTTTTTAATGTTTATTTATTTTTGAGAGAGAGAGAGAGAGAGACAGCATGAGTGGGAGAGGGGCAGGGAGAGGGAGACACAGAATCAGAAATAGGCTCCAGACTCTGAGCTGTCAGCACAGAGCCCAGTGCGGGGCTTGAACTCATGAACTGTGAGATCATGACCGGAGCCGAAGTCGGATGCTTAACCAGCTGAGCCACCCAGGTGCCCCACATACATTATTTTAATTAATCCTCAGAGTTCTGTGAGATAGGCATTTTCTTTCTTTCTTTCTTTCTTTCTTTCTTTCTCTCTCTCTCTCTCTCTCTTTCCCTCTCTCTTTCTTTCTTTCTTTCTTTCTTTCTTTCTTTCTTTCTTTCTTTCTTTCTTTCTTTCTTTTGTAGGCTGGGAGATCAATGAATAGAGTGATATCTTCCATGTAATCGTCTTCCGTAGCCTGATCATGTCCCAAGATTTAATTAAATGAACAGGGAGGCTTGCCCTGAACTGAACTCAAGGCATTGCTTTTTTTATCCCCAGTTTGCAACTAAGGACACCAAGGCTTGGAGAGTTTAAACAGTTCGTTTAAGGTCATACAGATAAATCAATGTTAGAGCTACAATCGGAAGGTAGGGTTTTCTGACTGCAGCGTCCGTGATTGTAACTGCCACAGAAATGTGGGAAACAGAAAAAATGCCTTTGGTTGAGTGATCCTTAGCTTCTCTATCCTGTTTATTCTCCAGTCCCCTAGCCCGCATAAGTCAGGTAGCCCCATCGACAGATACTTGTGTCTTGAGTGGAGTCTTTGCAAGTTCCTCCCTTGACACAGAACTGTCCCCTTTGAAAGCACTATAATGGCCTCACCAGCACTTTCTGATTGGCCCAGTGGCAGTCAAGTCACTCTTAGCTTTTATCACAGTAGAATCACTTGCCATTGCTTTTAAAGGACTGGGGTGAGCCCAGAGCCCACTCTGGGAACCCATTGGATAGTCCTACTTCAGACTGGGCTGGAAAGGCCATGGAAAAGGGAAGTTCTCATAGACCTGGGCTTTGGTTTCTGCTGTGTTATTAACTATTTGCATGACTGAGCAAGTCATTTAATCTTTCTGATCCTCAGCTGCCTCTTCTGTAAACTGAAGCTATTAAGAATACTGATCTCAGGGCGCCTGGGTGGCTCAGTCGGCGTCTGACTTCAGCTCAGGTCATGATCTCACAGTCCGTGAGTTCGAGCCCCACATTGGGCTCTGTGCTGACAGCTCAGAGCCTGGAGCCTGCTTCTGATTCTGTGTCCCCCTCTCTCTCTGCCCTCCCCCAGTCACACTCTGTCTCTCTCAAAAATGAATAAATGTTAAAAAAAATTAAAAAAAATACTGATCTCCTCATGGTGCCATGACAAAGGAATAGAGGAAGGCAGGCCTGGGAAGGGTCTCACATACAGTGAATGCCTAGGAAATAGAAGGTGTTGTTATGGTTGTTAATTAGAGCCTGTGTCAAAAAAATTTTTTTAATGTTTATTTATTTTTGAGAGAGAGAGAGAGGGGCGGGGGGGGGGGGGCGGGGAAGAGAATCCGAAGCAGGTTCCAGACTCTGAGCTGTCAGCACAGAGCCTGATGCAGGGCTTGAACTCACGAACTGTGAGATCATGACCTGAGCCGAAGTTGGACACTCAACCAACTGAGCCACCCAGGCACCCCAGTAGGAGCCTATGTTTTAATGCATGGATTATTTGCATTTTTATGGTACTTGGAGTTTCACAAAGCATTTTATGTGGGTAAGCAGGCATCTCTAGGTGCCTATGGTGTAGATAATATAAGAGGTATTTTATAATCATTTTGTATTTTTTATTCCTCCTGTTACATGAGATAGGTGAACACTTTGTCTTTTTCTCTAGCCAAGAGAAGTGTGACACAGAGAGGCTAAACAGCATATCAAAGCAAATCTGTGGCTTAGCCAAGAGCAAAACCCTGAGTCCCAAGACATCACTTTATTATGTCACGCCTCTGTTGGGCAGCCTCATTTCAAGGGCCCCATGTTCATTGAAAACACTGAAAAGTAAAAAAAGACAAAACTCACATTTCTGCCAGACAGATGATATCCAGGCGTTTCTGGAAGAATGATTAGCAATCCCGGCGTGAGGTTTTGTGTTGAAGGTGCTTGGATACGAAGGAGGAATGTAAAACCCCACGGAGCTCGTTTCACATGTCACAGTCTATTCTGGATCTTGAAAGTGGGCCTCGGAGGCCCCAGCTGTGCCCCAAGAGAGCTGCATTCCTGTGGAGCCTTCCAGCACCATGCAGGAGGCAGGGGGTGGGGAGCAGGGCCCAGGATTTGCAAAGGGACCCAGTGGGTGTCTCAGCCAAAGAGCAGGAAGCAAATAATAAGCTACCCCAGCGCCAGCCTTCCAGGGCTTAGTTTTTGCAGAGCCTACATTAGGACAGTATAAACCTTGTTTTCTTTTGCATTATTTCTTTTTAAGGACTTTGGCTATTTTTAGAGGTTCCTTCCACTTGCCAACTCTCTTTGAACCCACACAAAAAGTCCAAAAGGGACCATTCTCCCGTCTCCCCAGTTTGCCCTGTTTCAGCATGCCCAATGCTCTCATGGTCCTGTGACCGTGTCATTGGCATTCTCCACACAGACCTGCACACACCCCAGCTGTTGGCAGGAGCCAGGTGGGTTTTATGGGAAGGAGTTGGAGCAAGAGAATATGAGCAAAGGCTCTGGGCAAGGACTGGTGTCTGATAAGGGATGAAAGAGCTTGGAAGTGTGCTGGAATCTCGTATCCAAGAAGGTAAACTCAGAGATAAATCTGCGCCCGGTATCTAGCATCTCCAGGAAGGTGCACACTGTGCGTCCCACTCATAGGTAGGTACCGGGAAGCTCGACAGTGTGCTTGTCTGTCAAACATGGCCTCTCACGGGAGTCTGCTTTCATTCTGGCAGGTAGTTCAAAGCATGGTTTGCTTTCATCCCTGCAACTCCTCATGGCTTCTCTTCTTGTTTATTTCTTTTTTCTACGTAACCTTTCCAAGCCATTTATACCCCGCACTATCCACTGCTCCTCTCTCATGCTTTAGAGATCAAAGTGCTACTCTTTTGGGTGGGGTTGTTTGAAAAATGAAGAATTTCTACACTATTGGCCTTTGAGAGTAGATTAGGCAACAGGAGGTAAGAAGAAATGTCAGACGGACTTCTCCTTACTTCTCTAGGCTGCCATCTTTTTGTACGTAATTTCTGCTGGCTTTCAAAGGTCCTGCATTCCTTGGTTCCTCCTTGGTGTTGTCAGGTTCAAGGGGCTCCTCTGGAATTCCATAAATCTAGACATTTAGATGGGTGTGGGGCAGACAGGAGGCAGAACATTTTCCAACGTTCCCCAATATTGTGTTCTTTTTTTTTTTAATGTTTATTTTTGACAGGGGGGGCAGGGGCAGAAAGAGGGGGACAGAGGATCTGAAGCAGGTTCTGTGCTGACAGCAGCAAGCCCGATCATGGGTTTGAACTCACAAACCACAAGGTCATAACCTGAGCTGATGTCAGATGCTTAACCGACTAAGCCGCCCATGTGGCCCCCCAATATTGTATTCTTGACCCCTCAGTGGTGAGAGTACCTTTCTCAGCGATATGTTTGTATAGAAAATAAGTCAGTGGTATTGTTTTTCCAAAACTGTCCTCCGTAGGAGTAAGTCATTAGGTTGTAAAGTTTCACACTCTATAGTGGGAGTTTGGTTGATTTGATTTGCAAAACTTCTTAACACTGCATTTTCAGCAACATAAGTATTATGTGAAGCAGGGTTTCTGCCTCCGTGTGCCTAAATGTGTCTGGCCCACCCTGTGTAGGGTAGCTCCCTGCACTCCTCTGTGTATGAGTCCTGTATAACACTTATGATAATTTATGACTTTATGTATGTGTTTGTTTACTAGTTATTGACTGTCTCATGCCAACCCCCTTCCCAAACACACACACACACACACACACACACACACACACACACACACGGTGGACTATGAATCTAATGAGGACCCGTAATCAGGTTTGTTTTGCTCACATATGTTAGTTCCTAGATCTGTGCCTGGTATGTTATAATTTTGCTCAGTGAATATTTGGGAATGGATGAAGTCAAGAAATATTTTCTTAGTTGGGGCGCCTGGGTGGCTCAGTCGGTTGAGCTTCTGACTTCGGCTCAGGTCACGATCTCAGGGTCTGTGAGTTCGGGCTCTGCGTCAGGCTCTGTGCTGACAGCTCAGAGCCTGGAGCCTGCTTCAGATTCTGTGTGTGTCTCTCTCTCTGCCCCTCCCCTGCTCATGCTCTGTCTCTCTGTCAAAAATAAATAAACGTTAAAAAAAAAAAAAGAGGGGCGCCTGGGTGGCTTGGTCGGTTAAGCGTCCGACTTCCGCTCAGGTCATGATCTCACGGTCCGTGAGTTCAAGCCCCGCGTCGGGCTCTGCGCTGACAGCTCAGAGCCTGGAGCCTGTTTCAGATTCTGTGTCTCCCTCTCTCTCTGCTCCCCCTCTGTTCATGCTCTGTCTCTCTGTCTCAAAAATAAATAAACGTTAAAAAAATTTTTTTTTAAATAAAAAAAAAAAAGAAAGAAATATTTTCTTAGAAAAGCTGTTCGGTTTAAAAAACCTAACTTATCCAAAATAATCCCTATGGAGAAAGGTGATATTTAAGTGTAGTTCCCTTTTTGTGCAGGTCTGTTTAAGTGTGGTGTTTTGTGTTTGTCAGAAAATAGTGTTTGCCCAAGGAGCTGGGATCACTGTGATCCATATAGGACTCATAAGGAATAGAATAAGGCCTGTCCCTTCCTTTTCTCTCATTTTCCCTTCCATCTATACATCTTTGTTTCTTCCTGTATTTACTAAATGCTAATCAAATATATACCAGTCATGGTAGGGGAGGGATGATACTATACCTGCCTCACAGGATTGGTGTGAGTATAAAATGAGATCATTGTATTTCCCGGCTTCTGGCAAAGTACCTGACATATTAAGAGCCTGATAAATGTTAGCCATTAACAGTATCAGAAGTATTGATGGAGCAACTATTATGTACTTTCTGTCTCGGAGTCTCCAGAATCAGGACAAAGAATAGCATCTGTACCACCAGGGGGCTTGTGATGATCTATGTCCTCCATTTTCTTTGCATAGTATTTATTTTAAGAGCCGAGGATTACATGGTCGCCCCCTGGTTTACAGGTGGGGAAGGTCAGCTAGCCAGAATAACAGCGAGGATATGAACAAAATATCAAAATTTTAAATACCACCAGGATCAGTATTACAAGGTTTTTCCTTTTGCCCCAGGCTCCTTCTGTGGCTTGGCACAGCACCGTTGTGGATCCTGTCTTTTTAAAAGAAATTTGATTTCTTGTTCATCAAGGACTGTTTTGCCCTAAATTTGATTTTCTAAAAAAATGCTGCACTAAATGGGTGACTGGCTTAGAGGAGCATGCAACTCTTGATCTCGGGGTCATGAGTTTGAGACCTACATTGGATGTAGAGATGACTTAAACAAAC
Source organism: Panthera pardus (assembly GCF_024362965.1). Lineage (NCBI taxonomy): Eukaryota > Metazoa > Chordata > Mammalia > Carnivora > Felidae > Panthera > Panthera pardus. The sequence continues at coordinate 120,467,292 of NW_026526765.1, read as the reverse complement.
AAACAAACTTAAAAAAAATATTGCACTAAAATATTATTTATCTTGGCTTCTGAGTAAACTTGCTTTGTGCCCAAAGCAAGTACCTCCCTTGCCTCGCCTTAGTCCCAGGCTTGTGTGTTGGTCAACTTTCTCAACTCTTATGTTGAAGTTAAAGGCTGTCAAATTTATGTACTTAGTACCTACTGTCAACGCCCAGTCCAGTCCACTGTCGCAACTTCTGAAATAGTCTCCTCTTTTGTTCTCAGCATGCCCCCCCCCCCCATCATCTTTATACATAGAGTCAGAAGGATCCTTGAAAACCTACCTCACCCCCTGCTTGCAACCTTCCATAGCTTTTCATTTCCAAGTAAAATCTGAATCCTTCCCGTGGCCTGCAAGACCCTGTATGGTCTGGCCTGACCTCCCACCACTCCTTCCCTTTGCCCACTATGCTCTAGCCAGTCCTCCAGTCCTGTCTGCCCTTGGATCCTTGAGTCCAGGGTGGTCTCTTCTACCTGCCCGCCTTCATGCAGATTGTTTGCTTTCTGGCCCTTTCTCCTGGCTGGCTCCTGCTAACTCTTCAGATGGCAGCCAAAGCCACCTCCTCAAGGGTCTTTCCTGACCTCCCCATCTAAGTTCTGTTCCCCCCAGCCTCCATTATTCTCTTTTGTATGTCCTCTTCTTTTCTTCCCAATGCTTCCCACCATTTGTAATTAAGTATATATCTACCCAGACATTGCTGGCCTGTCTGATGCCTTCTCCCACCGGTAGATGGAAAGCTCTTGGAAGGCAGAAGCCATGTTTATTCACCATCTTTCCCACAGCCCCTCAACAGTGCCTGGCACAGAACAGTTGCTCGATTATTTGTTGAATAAAAGGGAATGAGTGAATAAACCAATCTTCAGTTTCCAAAATCTTGACCTGAGGACTCTGCCGCACGCGAAGGGACTTTCATGTCCCATTCTGCTCTTTGTTGTCATGAACTTTGCTCTTCTAGAGCAAGTGTTTTTCCCCTAGATTATTTTTATTGGAAAAAGTGAAGCAAATATAGAGATAATTATTGATTGCCACTCATCAGGTCTCTGCTACCTATCACCAACATCCTCCTGGGAACCTGCTGCAGGATTCCTGGGAACCACAGGAAATAAGTCCGTTAACCACTTGAAATGCTTTTATAAAAATAGACCGGAATTGACCTTCTTCCTGTGGAAGGGCCTCTTTCCTCTGGGCAAACATTGCAAAGAAATGTTATCTGCTCTTAGAAACCTCCCACGTCAGTCATCCTCCCAACAGGATTTATCTGGACTTGGAATCCTGTTCTGAAATCGTCTCCCTACTGCCTGGGTCATTACCTGAGCAAATTGCTCATTTGTTATGTCCGTGCTGTTGTTTTTATATTAAAATGACAAGATTGAAGTCGAGGCCTGGGGGACCTATGGGGATATCCCAGTGCACACTGATATCCTGGAGGCCTTTCACCCTCACAGAGGTTAGCACCACTTTCCTTGGACTTCAGTACAGGTGTGCTAGCCTCAGCATTTTGATCGTTATCCCCTTACCACATCCCTTATTTTTGAATTTGATTTAAATTACTGACATGTGGTTTTCCTTAAATTTTAATTTCCTTATTTAAAGGAAGCTTTATCCCTCCAGTGTAACTGCAGAAGCATCCCATACACAGAAGGCAGTCCTCAAGATAAATACAGTGCAAGGGCGGCTGTGGTTGACTTCTGCTCAGATGCTGTCTCCTGCCCACCCACCTCTTTTGCTTACAAAGAGAGAAAAGCAATTGAAAACCTAATTGCAAGAAACCAAAGCTGTCTCCTTGACTACAATCAAAATGACTGAAGGAAACTTCAAAGAGGGCTCCCTTTCTCTCTGCAGTGTTATGGAAAGATATCTTCATATCACTCAGAACTTCTGTATCAACAGGGGCACATGCCCCTACTTTGGGAAACAAAGGGTTAATAGGGTGTGTTGCTTTACTGTTCTAGCAATTCAGCAAATAAGCAGAGGATGTCAGTCCCCTCAGAAGCTCTCAAATATAAAAGAGGGAGACAAAAAAAGGTATTACAGATAAACATCAATAAAAATTTTTTAAGATTGTTCCTGATCCTATCAGGTGAAGAGAACTTCTGTGAACATGTCAATTCATAGAGTTATAAACCTTTTACAAAGCAGCTTATACATAGGAATATTTGAGATTTTCTGAAACAAAAAGACAGCTTTCTGCTTTGTTAGGTTTCTACGTTGTTTGCCTGATTTGTATTTTGCTGCTAACTTTATTTCTTATTTCTTATTAACTATATTTCTTTCTTATTTCTGCTTACTTTGAGTTTACCTTGCCCTTTTATTTATTTATTTTCATGCAGAATCTTGGGTCATTAATATTACTTAGACCTTCAAAATTTTTTTTTAATATGAGCAGTTAAAGGTGAAAGTTTCCCTCTAATAATTGTTTTAGTTGCCTTCCCAAATTTCCATATACCAGTGCTCTATATATAGTTAAGTTTAAACTACTCTATAATTTCTCCTTTGATTTTTTTTTTTTTTTTTTTTGGGTGGATTAGTTCAAAGTGTGTTGTTTAATTGAAAATATTTGCAGGGGCGCCTGGGTGGCGCAGTCGGTTAAGCGTCCGACTTCAGCCAGGTCACGATCTCGCGGTCCGTGAGTTCGAGCCCCGCGTCAGGCTCTGGGCTGATGGCTCGGAGCCTGGAGCCTGTTTCCGATTCTGTGTCTCCCTCTCTCTCTGCCCCTCCCCCGTTCATGCTCTGTCTCCGTTCATGCTCTGTCTCTCTCTGTCCCAAAAATAAAAAAAAAAAAAGAAAGAAAATATTTGCAGTTTTCCAGGGCACCTGGGTGGCTCAGTGGGTTAAGCATCTCTTGATTTCAGCTCAGGGCATGATCTCACAGTTCGTGAGTTCGAGTCCTGTATCAGGCTCCGTGCACGGACACTGCAGAGCCTGCTTGGGATTCTCTCTCTCTCCTTCTGTCTGCCCCTGCCCCGCTTGTGCTCCTGCGCTCTCTCTCTCTCTCTCTCTCTCTCTCTCTCTCTCTCCAAATAAATAAATTAAAAAAAAATATTTGCAGTTTTCCTAGATATGTTATGGTTATTGATATCTAAGTGAATTACATTGTGATCAGATAACTTATTCCATATGATTTCAATTCTATTAAATTGATTCAGGAGTGGTTTGAAGAATCACATGATTCCTCTTTGTAAAATTTGTATACATAGATTGTTTTATAATCTGCTTATTTATAACCAGGCTGTACTAAATACATTAGGATTTTTTTCCTCATCAATAAACGTAAATCTACATCTCCATTTTTTTCTAAATTTTTAAATATTTATTTTTGAGACAGAGGCAGAGTGCAAGTGGGGGAGGGGCAGAGAGGGAGACACAGAATCTGAAACAGGCTCCGGGCTCTGAGCTGTCAGCACAGAGCCCGATGCGGGGCTCGAACCCACGAACTGTGAGATCGTGACCTGAGCCGAAGTCGGACGCTTAACTGAGCCACCCCAGCGCCCCTACATCTCCATTTGTAATGGCTACATAGGATTATAGGATTCCGTTATGTAGACATGAAAACTCTAATCCTCTCTCGTTTGTCACCATTATAAACAAAGTCGCTGTTACTTCCCTGGGGAGGATTTGTGGAAGTGGAATTACTGGGGAAAGCACATGCATTTTGATAAGGTTTTTACTCAAAATATTCAGAAAGTTTCTACCTGCTACAGGTTTAAGTTCCGTTTTCACCCCTTGACTTACATGTACATCCTTTCTGATTTAGATGTCTGATCTTTGAAGCAGAGGAGAAATTGATTTGAAAGTTTCAGACCTGCTGACTTTGGTTTCAAAGTCACCTCATAAAATGGGAGCCTTGCTGCCTTTGCCTAAAGTTGCTCTGAGGATGCACATTACCCTTCATAGGATTTCACTGCAGGCGTTTCTGGACACGTGACTCATCCCCAGGATTGCTTTTCCAGCGTGGGCTTGGGCACTTGCCAGAGTCCAGTGGGCCTAGACTAAGGGGTAACAGAATGCCCCGAGGCAGCACTGGAGCTGTCTTCTGACTGACACTTGGGCCACTTTACTCCCTTGCTGCACCACCCTTATTCTCAGCTCCAACAAACCAGTCCTGACCTCTGTCCCAAGCTCACCTCCTCTACAAATCCCCAGGCATCGATGACTCCATTCAATCCAGCAACTCCCAGACCTCTGGTAAAATCACCTGTACATGCTTTATGTCTGTCCCTTTAATCCACTGTAGATTTGTAAATTCACAGTAAGTTCTTGCAAGGGCGACCTCATCTCCCACTTATTAAATGTGGGGCCTGGCACGGAGCACAGTGTATTGAAGGCAGTCAGTAAACATTTACTGAAATAAGAACCTGGTTTGTTTCCCAGGCGGAGGTGAGGCTTGGCACAGCCAAATACAAATGGCAGACAACTGAGAACTCTTGCTCACGTAAGCACGCCAAATGGTGTCTGTCCTCGTGTTTAAAAGAAGAGACAGCCAAGATACTAGTTAAGAGCTCGCTGTGATTCAGACCAATGGATATGCTCTCTGACTCATCCCTGTATAGATGTGTGACTACAGGCGAGTTGCTAATGCTCTCTGAATCTGTTTCCTCGCGTGAACAGTACCTGCTCATAGTGTTGTAAAGATCAAATTCGATAGGAGCACGTGAAGTGAAATGTGCACAGTATCTAGCGTGTGACAAGCTCTCCATGAACGGTATTATTAATGTCTTTGATATTTTGGGTCTTCACAGAAGACCCAGCCTCCCTCCCGGGTTTGGGCTGTGGAGCTTCCTGCTTGCCTCTTCTTTTGTGAGCCGTGGGGGACGCACCATGAAGGCTGCTTGGCTTTCTCAAAAGCACGCTCACTCCACCCTTCCGCAGAGGGAGATGGTTGCCCTGGTAAGAGGACTTTGCTTTCCTTTCAGGACTCCTGAAATCCAGATAACAAAGCTTCTGACCAGTTAATAATCAAAACAGGAGAAGACTCACCAGGGGTCCACAGGTTGATTGCTCATTGTTTCTTAAGGCTGTATATTTTGCACTAACACTTCTGATTTTCTTAGGCCGGTTCCATTCATTGGAAGCATCGGGAAGACAAGGGCTGGGCATCTTAAAGGAAACTTACACTGTAACACTTAAGACCAGAGACTGCAGTCAGGGAGACCTGGGCCCTGATGTGGGTCTGCACTTATTTGCTGGGTGGCTTTAGGCAAGTAAGTCATCCACTCCCCTGGGCTTTGAGTTTTCTCATCCCTTGAATGGAGATAATAATAATACCTCATAGGGTGGTCTGGAGGATTAATGAGATAATGCGTGTAAAACACCTAGCAGGTACTAAGGTGTCCATGAATGTGAGTTACTGTCATCATCATGTTTGAACGCCGGCATCACCTTTCTGTTGGACCTAGTTCAAGTCCTTGCCTGTGGGGTCAGCTCAGCAGCTTAAATGAATACCATGAATAGAATATGTGCCCCACCCGCCTTCTGCCAGAAGGTGAAATCAGAAATCTTTGTCATTCTGCAGATCCTAACTATAGTTTGTGGTGTTTTACTTTGAACAAGCTTTTTAGTCCCTGACTCTGGGGACCTCAGGAGCACATGTGAGTTTTTTACTTAAGCTATACCTTATGTCACCAGGCATAGGGCATAACTCTGCCTTTGCCTCCTGAGCTTTGTTCCTGAGTGGGTCCCCCCTGCGTGGGGATCATGGGAGTACCCCTCCTCCAGGGGTCTGTACTCACTGGGCCTGAGTTGGGGCTGGCACCTGTAAGCTCAACACGTCTCCCCAGGAGAATCTGATGCAGACCAGAGTGAGAACCCCTGGTCTGGGAAATCCTTTCTTGCTACATCAAGAGAGACATAAGGGGGTGCCTGGGTGGCTCAGTTGGTTAAACGTCTGACTTCGACTCAGGTCATGATCTCACGGTTGATGGGTACGAGCCCCACATCGTGCTCTCTGCATTAGGAAGGAGCAAACTTCAGTTCCTGTGTCTTCCTCTCTCTCTGCCCCTCCCCCTCTCAGGCACATGTTTTCCCTCTCTCTCTCTCTCTCTCTCTCCCTCTCTCCCCCTCTCTCAAAAATAAATAAACATGAAAAAAGTTTTTTTCTAGGAGAGAGATAAGGAATTCAGCCTAGAAGGGAGAGGCCAGCTTGATTATTTTTCTCCTTTTTAGCAAAGTCACTGAAATATCTCCAAATCTACTCTCCTTGTTTTCTTTAAAAGCAGTGGCCTGAGGGACATTGCCCATTTTGATATGTTTATTTTTTCCTCTTTCTTTCCATTACTCATATTTCCTTTACTGAATTATTGTTTGTCCTTGCTGGGGGGGGGGGGGGGGTAGGGAGAAAATAAAACAGAGGGTAAGGCAAAATGAATGAAGGCTCCAGGTCCCTGTAGCCTTGTTCTGCTGTGTGACACTGGGGCAGGTGGGCTGCCTGTCTCTGCAGCAAGAGGCACAGGCCTCCGGCAGGCACACCAGCGCACCCCGACTTGACTCGGGTTGTCACAAAACCCTGGGTGTCTGATCACGGGCTGATCACGGGCACGTGGTGGCAAGGCCCTTAGTTCTCCAAACCAAACCAGAAAGCAGTTTTGAAGAATAAACTTGGGCTTAATCACAGTACACAAGCCCATAATAAGATGAAATCGGGCCTCCAGGGTGAGCAAGGTTATCTGGTTTAGGACTGTAATGAGGTTCTGTTATGTTTCCGTTTCTCTCTGCCTCTTATTTTAATGGGTAAAGTTGCTCCAACAGTTCACAGATCGGGGCACTCATTTATTCACTTGATGAGTTCCACTGTGTGCCAGACATGAGGAATATAGTGGGAAACAAGGCAGATGCAATGAGGACCTCCTCGAGCTCACATTCTAGCGAGGAAACCCACCATAAAAGGGACTCCCAGTGAAGTGAGTGTTGCAGTGAAGTCCAGGGTATCATGGGAGTTAGATAATAGGGACCTATGGGGCCTAAGAGACAGGTAGACTTCCTGGAAGTGGAATTTATATTCCTAGTGAGTAGGGAAAAGAAGGTAGCAGGAAGAGCATGTGCAAAGGTCCTGAGTACAGAAAGAGCATGTTTCACTTGGGGAGAAAAGAGTCGGTTGTGGATGAGGAGAGACGGCTGTGGCTGGAGCAGTTGGCAGGGTCAGCCCATGCGGAGCCCTAGAGATTTTTATCTCAAGGACTGTGGAAAACTGCACGATGCAGGCTGGGCTATGACATAATCAGATTAGCTTTTTTTTTTTTTTTTTTTTTTTTTTTAATGCCACTTGGCTACTTAGTGGAGAAGTATGGGAGTAGAGGCAGAAGCAGGGAATAGGTGAGGTAGCCCAAGTAAGAGGCAGCGGGACCTCAGATAGGGTGATAGACGTGGGCATAAGCCAACATGTGGTGTCCATTCTTCATGGCTTCCCAGCCAGGTTATCTTAGATCACAAGCACAGTAGCTTTCTCTGAGAGAGACAGCAGCATTCAGTCAGTGCATGGCACTGAGAGGTGAGATAAACTTGGATTTTAAATTCCTCACTGCCAGATATACCAGGAAATGTATCTCTCCCCATGAGATGGTGCTGCTTTGAGAATGTGGGGCTCATTGATCTTCAGTAGCCGATTTGGAAGTGAGGCACCATGGCATCTTAGCAAGATGACAAATAATTCGGGGGAGCCAGAGTGCCCTCGCTGCCTGACCTGCCGGTCTGGGCATTAAGGACTATTCTCCCTGCTCCTGTCCATCCTGCTGTGACTCACCAAATGACTGGACAGATCATCTGTCTCTCACTTGCCTGTGTATGACCTCAAGAACTGCATTTCCGAGTCATGCTACTATACTTTATGAAATATACAAGATCCTGTCATCTCTGAGAGTTTTAAGGGCAGATCAGACAGCCTGGAGGGGAGGGAGTGGACCAGCCAGCTCTCAAGATGCTTCCTGGTCTTATGACACCTTGGGGCTTGGTGACACCATAGAAGATGGCTGAGGTCATTCGAGGGCACTCATTCATTTACTCAGCAAATGGTTATTAAGAAACTGCTGTGTTCCTGGCCTCATTCTCAAGTGATGAACAAAGCTGGCAGTGTCTTTACCCCATAGAGCTTAAATTCCAGTAATTTCCTGAGGCACAATCAGTGACCCACACTACTTCCATGCTCTCTTGGTCTTGGTGTTGAATAAGAAGGCCCACATTCCCTGGCATCGGACCTTCCGGTGGCCTCAAACAAGAGTGAACTTCCATTTTGCATATGTGCCCAGCTCTCTCTCACCCTCGGGCCTTTCAACCACTTTTCCCTTGGCCTGGAGCTCTCTTTGCCAACATTGCCTACCACCCCCAATATGTTCCTACTTCTCCTTCAGCCTTCACTTTGAATATTACTCAGATAAGCCTCCCTTTACCACCAGCCCCAGGTCCAGACCCAGCCCTGTGGGGTGGGGGGTGTCCCTTATCCTCCTCTTGTTTTCCCCCCGTTGCTGTTTACCGAACTGTTTCTCCCTCTCGACTTTGCGCCCTTAGGGCAGAGCCCTTGTCTCTGGTGCTCAGCTCTTTATCTGTAGTGCCTTGCATAGTGCTGGTACATAATATGTGCTTAATAAATGCCGAAAAAAATGAGGAAGAGAGGGGAATGATGATCTGTGCTGTGCAGCGTATTGCTTTTGCTGAAAAGACATGCACTGTGCTTAGAAACCCCTCATGAACCAAAGCCTGAGAAACTATGCTAATTAGCCACTTGCCATACTGAACCCAAGTATGGGTATTTTTTTTTAAGATCTTATTTTTAAGTAATCTGAACACCCAATGTGAGGCTTGAACTCATAACCCTGAGATCAAAATTTGTACACTAGCGACCGAGCCAGCCAGGCACCCCCAAGTAAGAGTATTTTTGATAGGTTACATCCATACGACATTAATCCTACATATTTTCTAAAACCGCTGATCTCTCCCTACTCTAACTAACAGATCAAGAGAGATGAAAAAACCAGGGAAGAGAAGAGTTAAATTGATCTGTTATTATTCATTAATTCAATCAACAAATATTTATAAATCAGGCACTAAGGACAAGGAGGCAACAGAAAGTCCTCGCTTTCGTTGTCTTTTTTTATTCCTGTAGGGGGAGATGCTGCAGTTTTAAAAAGTGTCCAACTGACTAAGAAAATCTGAAGCAGTGCCAATTCCTGTTTTCCTCTGTTGAAATCAAATATCCACAGAAGGGGGAAGTGCACTGGTAGGGGGAGAGTGGTCCGGGTGTCTCTGAGGAGGTGACCTTGAGCTGTGACCTTTGAAGATGAGCAGGAGTTCAGCGGGTGGGGTCAGGGATGTGTGCAGGGCCACATGCATCCGCGTCCATTTGACCAGAGGGAGGAGACTGAGTGATCCCAGTGAGCAAGGAGCTGGCACATTTCAGGGAAGAAAAGTCAAGATGCTAAACTTTCTTCCAGGTGTTAGCCCAGAAGAGGCAAAGGACTCAAAAACAATTCACCGATGGGGGGAGAGGAGGGTGCACAGGACTTAATATAATCTTTTCAAAGGACAGATGCTTCTCTGAGGGCCAGTGCTGCCTCTATCCTGAACCTACCCTGATCATCCCAAGCTCAACTTCATCGTTTCCTCCTGCAGCCTGCTGGCTGGAGCTGTTTGTGGTGGTCGCTATGTTCTACCCAGCACTTACAGCTATTTGCATCTGTTGTTGGCCTCCCTAAGGCCTTTTCAGCTTCAGGAGGACAGGCATCAGATCTTATGCATTCCCTTCCCCCATGGATACATGCTTGCCTCGCACTTATGGATGCTCAGTGAATATCTGCTGACATTTATTAAATCAAATACCTAAGATTTCTGGCTAATACTTTGAAAACATACCTATTTTTAAAAAGTCTTGATTTGGGTCACAGGAATGGTAATTTGGAGCATGAAACTTTTTTCCCCCTAATGTTTATTTTTGAGATAGAGTGCGCGCAAGTGGGGCAGAGAGAGGGGGACAGAGGATCTGAAGCAAGCTCTGTGCTGACAGCAGAGAGCCTGACATGGGACTCGAACCCATGAACTGTGAGATTATGACCTGAGCCAAAATCGGACACTCAACCAAATGAGCCATCCAGGTGCCCCTGGAGTATAGAACTTTTGAGGGAGACCCCACTTGGATGGTTCTAGTGGAGAACATTGAATGCCTTGAGGCTTTCCAGTGGAGGGGGCAGGATAAGAAAAGAAAGTTGTGGGGGGCACAGAAAGAAGCAGGGCAGAGAGGACTCAATGGCTATTTTGGCTGTTTTGTTCTTGTTGGTGATTAAAAACCATTGAAAATCATTTTCTACGCTCCCTCCAGCCCTGTGCCACAGATGTCCGTGTGTGCCCGAAGATTGCCGCTGCCTGGGTTTGTTGGTTGATTTAAGTGTTGGTTGGGGTTTGTTGTTTCCTTGGTCATTTCTTCCTTTGAGTTTATTTTGCATATATACAGAATGTTTTGTCCTGATCAGAATGTTTTGTCCTAGATATATGCAGCTAGAATGTATCTTTAATTATCATTTAATTCGTATTTTTAAAGTTGAATTAGTGTTCAAACTGGAATTTATATCAAATGGAAGTTTGGTATTGGAAATATAAAATCAGTACCAAATGCCACAGAAGGGAATTGTAAAAGCAAGTATGATCAAAATATAGCATGTTAGGAAATTAAAAAAAATAGGAAATATATAACTATAAAGCCTAATTTGTATGTGCTGTCTATCAAGTGCTTCCTAGATTTTATCCATGATTTCATATAGCAGCACTTCGACACAAATACTGTAATTCTCATTTTAGTAGATGAAAGCACTGAGCTCTTGAGAAATTAAGAAATTAAGTAGCTCCCAGAGTTAGGAGGTCTTCCCATCTGAATTATTATTTTGGTTTTCGTTTTTGTTTGCAAATGGAATACGGAAAGAGGACTGCATGAATTTCATGGAGCTAAAACGTAGAATAGATGGTGGGGCCAGAGTTTATTAGCCTTTAAGACATAAATTTATGTGTTAACTGTTTGCTTTTGGAAGTAATCTAATGAAGCATGGAATCCCAAAGCAGACATGCGAGGATAGAAAGGAGCTGCATGCCGGGAGGAGTGAAGGAAAGCGCCCACTGTTAGCAGAGGAGTCGCTAACCCTTGGCTCCTTGGGTTGCTTGGCAATGATAGCGCCTGAGTTGAGGGTGAAGAATGGCCTAGAAAGGAAAGGGTTACATGGAGACAGGGAAGGAAACAGAGGACACGAGTGCTTTGCTTCTCGCTTGGCTGTAGCTTATTAACTAAACCCAAATTCATTTTCCTTGTCCCCTCGGACTAAGGTTAAAATCCTGATGGAGGCCGGAGGGGATGGTCCTATGGGACGTTTTCAGGGTCAGGAAACTCACATGCAAGCTACTTTGTTTACATCAGCAAATCCAGCTGCATCGTGCAAGCGCTTGACCGGCCACTGACTCTCAACTCAAAACAGATGTCTGGGCTGCATAGAGGAAACACACAGGGCTCCTGACCTGGTAGGACTTTGTCTTGATGAGTTGGGAAAAGGACAAGAGGTGGATGGCACCAGGTGCCAAGAGTTGACAAGAGCAGCGACCTGGTAGACCTGGCTGTGTGCTGGCTCGAGCGTATGGGCTCCCAGAGGAGATGCTCAGAGAGGACTGGAAAGGCCAAGCTGCTTTCCTGCCTGAGAAAGCAAACTTTCTGTGTATGTTGGACTGTGGGGTTCTGAACTGCCTTTGGCGGATGTGGAAGGAGTTGAGGCCCCCCAGGCTAGAGAAAGTGGAATCAGAACCAGGATTCTACTCGGAGCTCAGTCCTAGAAATGGACCTTCTAATTTCTAGCTACGTAACATTCATTTTTGAATGTTACCCATATGGTAGATGGTGAAATAAATCTCTGCTAATAAATTAAGTGGTTATATAATAAATGATCAGGTTAATCATTATGTTAGACTTCTTTCAGGTAATGTTTACCAGTTAGAAATATTAGTAAATGATAAAAAACCAAGTCGTCCTTAAAGAACCAGGCACTTTGGGGTACCTGGGTGGCCCAGTTGGTTAAGCGTCCAACTCTTGATTTCAGCTCAGGTCAAGCTCAAACGGGTCCGTGGGTTTGAGCCCTGCATCGGGCTCAAAGCTGACAGTGCAGAGCTTGCTTGGGATTCTCTCTCTCACCCTCTCTCTGTCCCTTCCCTGCTCATGTTCTCTCTCTCTCAAAATAAATAAACTTAAAAAAAAAAATAAACAGGCACTTTCACATACACTGTATCCAGTGCCTTCCAGCAAACCCCATGTTATCTTATTTGAACAAATTAGTTGCATTCCATACCATGCTCTACTCTGTGAACTGATTTTCACTTAGTAGATTTGCAAAATTGAATACGGTGATACAATTCTTCCTTGAGAAAAAGGATGAAATCAAGACAATAACAATTATTTCAGCGATGAAGAATGATTTTAAAAGACAGTACTACATATATATGCATTGGAAAGTGAGAGTACAAATTACACAAACACACACACACACACCACAACACAACACAACACAAATATGTGCACACACCCCCAAATGCGACAACAGCCATCATTGACTGGTAAGGTTACAGATGATTTTTTTTCTTCCTTATATTTTCCACATTTCCCTAACTTTTTATAAGTAGCATGTATTATTTGTATAATTGGAGAAATTTCTATTTTGGAAATCCACTAAAAATGCTACATATACCTCTTGCTGTAGTCTAGGGGTCCATACCTTGAGTTATTGCTGCAAGTTCCTCACTCGATGCACCTTCTAGGAAAATAGACCTTTTTCCCTTGAGATAAAATTTGAAAATTTCTCAGTAGGGAGCAATTGCTAAACCTAAGATTCAAAATGGCACCCAGGGGATAGGTGTAGCTAAGGGACTAGGCTTACAATACCTTATGACATATTGAGCATAGAAAAAAAAGAATTTCTCCTTCTAGAAACAGGACCATTTTTCTGCATCTGACCTTTCTGTCTTTGTGGCCCCTGTTAGGAGACTCTAGTTACGGGAAAGCAGATCTACATTTGCACCCCAGCTCCACAGTCTGCTAACCATGGGACCTTGGCCAAGTCACGTATCATCTTTGTGCCTCTGTCTGTCTGTAAACGAATAGGCTTATTTTGAGGATTAAATGAATTAATGCAAGTGAGCTCATGTTAGCACAAACAGTAAATGTTGGCTATTACCATTATCTCCTTGGCTTGTCTCAGGCATCTTGTCCAACTATTATATGGAGAACATTTTTCTGATTTAGCTGGTTTTTATAATTTCAAGGCATCCTTTGAGAACCAGGGCCTTCCAGAATGGCCCCAGGAACCCTCAGAAAAGGGGAAGGCTTAAAATGTAGTTCTTCCTTACCTGCTGGCACAGGGCTTGTTTCCCCACAGAAGCTTCACCGTCTGGTTGAGCAGCAAACTTCACTCACTAAGGAAGCCCCTGGGAGCCTGGCTGCCTGGCCCCATCGCCTGCTTCCCTCAATAAGCCAGCACGCTCTTTAAACTGTTCCTTTTGGTGTCTCTGACTCAGACTATCTTAGATCATTCTGAGACAGGCTTCTCCTCCTTCCCTGCTTCTACCTGCTGTCCTGGACATTTGTCATGCCTTTGACTGCCCAGTATCTACAGCCACATGCTCAATTTGAGGGATTACCACACACACACACACACACACACACACACACAGCGTCTTGGTCTGGCCTGTCCCTTCCTGTGATATTGGACCACCATGCCTTCCCAGTGATTCTTTGGGCAACTCCACGTTCTCTGAGTTCTCTTCCTGTTTATTTACAGTCAAAATCGATTTTGGTTGCTTACAATTAAGAAGCCTAGCCAGCTCCTACTTTGGCATAAATCCTTCAGCTGTTAGTGCCCCAAACTCTCTGAGCTTCTCATGCTATGGCATTTCTTACACCCTACTGGTTATGACATATTATTATAAGTGTCTGCCCATCTTCCCCAGATTGTTAGCTCCCTGAGGACGAGGACTAAAGCCATCTAGATCCCTGCAGTATCTCTATCATGGAACAGAGTACCTAGTCCGTAGTAGGACCTCAGCAAATGCCACATGAATGAGCAAGCACCAAAACCATACCACCTAGGTGGGGACCAGAATAACTACAGTAGTTCCACTTGAAGAATCAGTTAACTTGCCAGCTTTCTGATAACCTGGCACCATTCCCAGTCTTATTCTAGGGGAAGCCAGATTTCCTTTAGGCTTTGGCAAGGAAGAGCATATTCCAGCAGCATCTTGAGTGGGAGGGTGCGAAGTTGGCCGCGTCTTAAAGTGGGTGAGTAATCCCCCAGGCAGCGCTTAGCTTTAAACTCTGGCTTATAACGTGGTCATCTCCTGAAGCTCCCAGCTTAAAACGGAAAGTGGCATTACTCATGGTGAAGAGCAGACAATAAGAAAACATTTAGGTGGGGCCCGACACAATGGAGTGAGTATTCCCTGATGATGGATGAGAGCATCTCTGCCCTCAGCACCCTCAGCCCCGGCAGACCGCTCAGTCATAGCAGGGCTTTTGAACTACACCTCCAACTTAGCTCACCACTCAGTACTTTGCTCTTTGGGGTGTTGGGAGACACTGTGTTTCTCAGCCTACAGCAGGCTTGGTGGGAGGAAATGCCCCCGAATCCATATCAGCAGGTGATATAAAGCGGTGGTTACCAACATAGGCTTCAGCATTCACCAGACCTGGGTCCGAATCCCAGCTCATCTACTCTAGCTCCGTGACCCTGAGTAGGTTATTTAACCTCTCTGATCCTCAGGTTCCTCACCTGTAAAATGGGTTAGATCATAGTACCTACTATGGGTCATGGGAAAAGTAAATCAGACCATCTGTATAAAGTTTTTTATCACAATGCCTGGCATATAATCCGCACTCAGTAGATGATCACTGCCAGTACCAATAATGTTCTTTTACCCTTTCCCTCCACCAGCCTCCATTACTTCTCCATCCTTTCTGGTTTTTTCTCTGTTAATCTCACTCAGCCTCCATGCGCTTCTTCCAGGAGTGGTCCCTTACCTCGGGCACCCTCTGAGCTCAGGCCACACCGCAGCCTCCCTTTCATGGTCACTACACTCCATTACTGTCTTGTTTTTCCCTCACTTTCTTGGTGTCTGTCAGGTTGTATACTGAGAACCCACTACCCAATATCTGAGCCGTCATTGTCTCTTCCCCAGTTCAGAATCCATGACCTGGCATGCCGTGAGGCAGAATGCACTATAATAAATCAATCTGAATATAATGGAGCCTCATGGACAGATTGGGCAAGAGGTTATAAACTAATCCGGGCTCAACACCAGTTTCCAGTGCCCTAGCATAATAGACACGCACCCACGAAAAGCAAAGTGGACTACAGGCCGGTTTTACCAACTTAGGCTTTGGGCAGCATTGGTGATAATTATGAAGGTAGTTTTTTGTTTTTTTTTGTTTTTTTTTTTTTCTTGGAAAAGAACATACCACCAGCTTTTCCAATAATAGGCCTCTTCAGTGAGTTCATAAATTAGATTCAGATTTTTTTTTAAAGGATTTACTCTTGGCCTAAAGCATGCATTACTATTTAGAGATAAATGATGGCATAATGTGTCAAGACTTTTAACACTGAACTAGGTGGTTCTATAACCAATGATGCAGAGACTCCACAATCATCAGTTCCTCCAGGGTTAAGAAAACTGTCACCTTTGATCACTGATGACTAGATTAACCTCAGGTGATCCTCTCAGGACATGTCTTAATCATTCTTTTATTCGACACATTTAATGGGTAGCCTTCTGTGTGCTGAGCACATTTCTGGATAACATGGAGGATATGGTAAAGAATAGGAGGCAAGCCTTGCCTCCCAGGAATTTACCGCCCAGCTGGGGAGGTAAACACACACAAGTAACTCATGGGGGGAGAAATGTGACAGATGTCACAAATAAGGCATCAGGTTTTATGGGAGTTCCCAGGAGGCACAGATTACTGATGACAGCGATATCAGGGAGCAGTAGTTACTTGGGACAGTATGTATGTGGGACTAGGGTCTCAAAAGGCCAAGATTGAAGGCACACAGGACAGAGGATACAGCATACAGCATGGGCAAGGAACAGAGTTAGGAAAATGAGGTGAGAAGCGGAATGAGAACCCTTGGAGTTAGGGGTGGCTCATCTATAATGGGTTCTTGGAGGCAGGGAGTAAGGCAAGAAAGACAGTGTAGCCAGATCTTATATCTCACTTCCTGTGCAGTATCTCCACTCGCATGTCCAATAATTATCTTAAACTTAGGATGACCCAGAAAGAGCAGTTAATTTCCCCTACGTCGTCCCTCAGCCTTTCTTTTTCAAGGATTTCAGATCTAAGTAAACGTCCCCAGTGTCTCAGCCAAAAAGCAGAGAAGCCTTTTCTGTATCTCCTTCCCCAAGGTCTATGATTTCTCGCTCCAAGCTCTATCCTCCGTCTGACTTCTTCTATCTTCTCCGTTACTACCACTGTGTTCCAAGCCATCGTTTCTCACCTGCCTCCTGTTTTAACCCTTGGCTTCCTACAGCAGCTTGCTTACGTGAGATTTTACCACCTTGCTTGGGTAAAACCCTCCGGCGTCTTCCAAAACACGGTGCCCCACAGGCTCATGATCAGGACTTACCCCTTGTCACCGCTCCCTCCTTGTTCTTTGAGCCCCACCTACACCACCAGCTATCCTCTCTTCCTTGAGCTCACCAAGTGGATCTTCCACAGCAGATTTGCATTTTCTGTTTCCTCCCCCAGAACGCTGTTCCCTCAGCCTGAAATGCTTCTCTTTCCTTACGCCTTTACGCGTCAGCTTGCTCATGGTTCACAGCTCAGCTCAGATGTCACCTTGGCACAAGGGCCTCCTTTGCTGACCCTCCTAAAGCAAACAGCCCCTTCTCAGTTTTTCTCTACTCAGAACGCCAGCTTTTTCCTTTATAGCGCTTATGTGAAATGCTCTCTAATACCGATGTTTGTTTTTCCGTTTTATCACCACCACTCCTACGACCATGTAAGCTCCATGGGGGCTTTGTCTTAGCACTGTCCCTTCAGTCCTTAGCACAATCCTAGCCCGCAAAGCTACTTAATAGTTATTCATGGAATGCAGGGGGTCTGGGCCACACACCCAGAAATTCTGATTCATTTGTCTGGGCTGGGGCCAGGCAAAAGAAGAGTTAATTAATTTGAATCTTTTAACCGCAGGCATATTTTTTAACCACGTTATACCTACCATGATCCCCAGGTAGTTCTAAGTTTAAGACAGAGTTGAGACCCTGGTCTTGAGAATGGAAATCTCGCTAGCATCTTACTATTCATGGTGGGGTCCTTGGACCAGCAGCACAGGCTTCACACCGTTACTTGTTAAAGATGCAGCATCTCAGGCCCCACCCCAGACTTAGAGAACTAGAATCTGCAGTTTAATGAGATACCCCAGGTGACTTGTATGCATATTAAATATAAGAAGCACTGACCTAGCAGAAATACAGAATTCCCGAGGATTAAGTGCTTTGAATTTGGCAGGGTGAGGTTGTTATATCTGTAGGACATTGAGGTGGGCTTGTCGCTAAGACCATTGGGAAGGTGTTTCTGAAGCCCCAGAATGAGAATTTAAGAGGAAGTGGGTATCTTCACCAAAATGCTCTTTGAGGGTTGGCGTGTAGGGGCTTGGTGAGGTCATCCGGGGAGAGAAGAACAAGAGACAAGAGAAGACAGGGGTGATGGGCCACAGGAGAGCCCCAGGATGGCACGAGAGGAGGGGAGCTGAGGCGTGGAAGTGAGAAAAGAAAGAGACTGATGAGGAATGCTTCTAAATTAAGTCAGGACAAGGGACAAGGTCAACCAATGTATCAGCTGTGCAGAAACATCAGGGGACATAGTCCAAGAAATAACCATGAGTTCTGTCTGCAGAGATGGGTGGATGGGGGAGCCACGAGAGGGGAGGAGAGGCTTGCACCAGTGCGAGGAGCTGGAAGCAGTGAGCCCACACCACCCTCCCGGCAACAACCGTGGTCCCACCAAAAGAAAATTCACGTCTCGAGGGAGTAGGAAGGGAGAGAAGCTTTTCTTGAATGAGAATGAGAGACCTGAGAATGTTTGTCAAGAAGAAGAAACCTGCAGGCAAAGGGACCGAAACGACTGCAGATCCAAAGAGAATTTAATTGATAAGGCCAGGCGTGCAGCGCGTAGGAGACAATCAGATGAAGAAATGTAGACTACACTCCTGTGCGTGTTAACACGGAGACCGACCTAGGCGGGTGCCAGGGAAAATAATAGGCTGCCTTCGGTGAAAGAAGCTGGGTGAGCATGGAAAGGCAGGGGCAGCTTTCTTTTCAGTTTAAGAAATAAGAACTGAGAAGTAAAACTAGGGAGAAAACACCTGTGTGCACTCTAGCCAGACTTCACCAATGTTAACATTTTCTCAAATATGTCAGATCTTTTCTATGCATGAGATAAGACATTGGAGAGAAAGTTGAAGTTCCCTCTCTTTCCTTTTTGCATAATATTTGTCTCTTCCTGTGAGGCAGCTACTATTATGAGCTTAGGGTGTGTGTAATGCCCACAAACAGTGTGCTGCCTGGTTCTGCAGTTGGCTTTTCTCCACTCAACAGGATATCTGAGATCTATCCACTTGGACACACCCATGCAGATACATCAACAGATGTTATAGGAGTAAATTCTATAAGTAAGCTCTGATCTTACAAATGGCCGCCACTGTAAGTGCATATATTCTGTAGGGACAGACATTTATGCTAGTTTTTCACTGCTGCTGCGAACACCCTTGCATATGAAGAGGTGTATTTTTTACTGTCGTTTCTTTTGAACTTTCTGAAGTTTTTACCATGTGTATTTTGAACAGGTGTTTGAAATAAGAAAAATTCGTTTTCCTTAAAAACCTGCAGATTAGTGTTTCTCAAAGTATGATCCAGGGGATGCCAAAATTAGAATTACATGGGACATTTGTCATAAATGCGGATCCCTGGGCCCGGCCTCAGATCTACTGGTTCTACACTATAATAATTCTCCCTAGGAGATTCTCAGGCATTCTCCAGTTTGGGAAGTTTCAGAGAGACAGACGGTTCCTCTGAGAGGGGATGGGGGTGAAGAGAGGTATGCAAGGAAAAGAATGGAGAATAACACTGATTGACAGCTCCTTTGTGCCAGGCACTGTGCTAGGAAATGATATTTGGAGTGGCAGGGAAGGGGAAATCCATGGGGATTTATCAAGATAATACATGTAGGAAGTTCAGAAGTTCGGCAAAGGTGACCACGGCAGTTAAAAATAGGCTCTGGAGGGGTGTCTGGGGGGCTCAGTCGGTTAAGCATCTGACTTCAGCTCAGGTCATGATCTCACAGTTGTTGGGTTCGAGCCTCACGTTGAGCTCTGTGCTGACAGCTCAGAGCCTGGAGCCTGCTTCTGATTCTGTGTCTCCCTCTCTCTCTGCCCCTCCCCTGCTCATACTCTGTCTCTCTCTCTCTCTCTCTCTCAAAAATAAATAAACATTAGGGGCGCCTGGGTGGCTCAGTTGGTTAAGCATCCGACTTCGGCTCAGGTCATGATCTCATGGTTCGTGGGTTCAAGCCCCGCATTGGGCTCTGTGCTGACAGCTCGGAGCCTGGAGCCTGCTTCCGATTCTGTGTCTCCCTCTCTCTCTGCCCCTTCCCTGCTCACCCTCTGTCTCTCTCTGTCTCTCAAAAATAAATAAACATTAAAAATTTTTTTTTAAAAGGCTGTGGAGTCCACCACTTAGTGTCTGTGTGCCCTTGGGAAGTCACACAACCTCTCTGAGCTTTAGTTTCCTCATCTGCAATATATAATAGTACCTGACTGAAGAATTTTATGAAGATCAAATGATTTAAGGCACGTAACCTGCTTAACCTAGAATTTGAAACTTTTTAGGTGGCCACCGAATGAGGACAGTAGTGGTGAGTGCAGAAGTTTAATCCCCCTTCGTAATCCATACGTACACATCTCATAGTTTGGGTCATAGCCCATTTTTGAAACTACAGCTGAGGTTTATAGTATCCAGATGCTGCTTTCCTGTCACATGGATGGAGATCTTCAATATGTGGTCCTCAGCCACTCTCTTCTTCTCATGGGGAAATATGATTAACACGTACAATCAGCTGTAAGACGCCGGTTCTAGAAATGTATCAAAGTGGAAACTGGGGAGTCCCTGTGTTGTTTGAGGTGGGGGGCTGGGTCCGAAGGGTAAAGATTTTAAACTCTAAGTGTAAATATATACCTTAACATGCACATGCCCCCTCATAGCGTGCACATGGCCCAAAATGATCCCCGTGGAGGAGGAGAGTGTATGTCGACACAGGGGCAGTGGTAACACAGCAGTAGCTACCCCTCTGCTACCCCTCTTCCCAAGAAGCACCTTTCCAATAGGGCCAGTGGCTGGAGGGCGAAGGAACCAGAGCAGAGGAAAAGTCTGCAAGGGTTTGGTCGGAGGGGGTGGGAGGGAGGCTCTGGTCTGCAGACAAGGAACAGAGAACGATGACCCAGGGTGGCCACTACCTTTCCTTCCTGTGTCTCGGTTCACCTTTCTCCTGTGACGTGCCTCAGCCCCCGCAAGCCCAAATCTACCATCACAACAGCCAGGGGACAGTGCTCAGGATCCTTGGCTTAGAGTTCACATACAGAGGTCTGAGTCCCAGCTCTGCCTCTTAGGATCTGTGTCACTTAACTCTTTTTTTTTTTTTTTTAATAGGCTTTAGGTTTGTGGGGTTTTTTTTAATTTTTTTTTTTAACATTTATTTATTTTTGAGACAGAGAGAGACAGAACATGAGCAGGGGAGGGTCAGAGAAGGAGGGAGACACAGAATCAGAAACAGGCTCCAGGCTCTGAGCTGTCAGCACAGAGCCCGACGCGGGGCTCGAACTCACAGACCACGACATCATGACTTGAGCCGAAGTCAGCCGCTTAACCGACTGAGCCACCCAGGCGCCCCTAGGCTTTAGGTTTTAAAAGCAGTTGTTAGGTTCACAGCAAAATTAGGAGGAAAGTGCAGAGGGTTTCTACTTGCCCCTCCCCACACATGGCACAGTCTCCCTTGTTAGCAACATTCCCACCTGAGTGGTACATTTGTTACAGTGATAAATCTACCCTGACGCATCATAGTCTGCCGAAGTCCATAGTCTGTAACAGGCTCACTCTTGGTGCTGGGCATTCTGTGGGTTTGGGCAAATATATGATGACAGGTGGGTATCTGCCGCCACTGGAGTATCAGACGGAATCGTTTCACTCCCCTAAAAATCTTCTGTGCTCTGTCTATTCATTCCCTTCCCCCCAGCCTCCTGGAAACCACCGATCATTGTGCTGTGTCTTTACTTTTGCCTTTTCCAGAGTGTTGTAGAGTTGGAATCATATAATGTGTAGCCTTTATAGATTGGCTTCTTTCATTCCATAACATGCATGGAAGGCTTCTCCGCATCTTTTCCTGGCTTGATAGCTCATTTTTTTTAAATTTTAATGTATATTTTTGAAAGGGGGGAGGGGCAAAGAGAGAGGGGGACAGAGGATCCAAGCAGGCTCTGTGCTGACAGCAGCAAGCCCAATGTGGGGCTCAAACTCATGAACCAAGACATCATGACCTGAGCCAAAGTCGGATGCTCAACTGACTGAGCCATCCAGGTGCCCTGATGGCTCATTTCTCTTGAGTGCTGAATCATATTCTAAGATGTGGACATACTACCTTCTCTTAGCCTCAGTCTACAGGGCTCTGGGTAGCAGAGGCTGAGAGAATTCATAATAATGATAAGCATGAATGTTCTAAGTGCTCGATACCACCCACTCTGCTGAATGCCTCTTTCTGCCCTACCTTACCTCATCCTTCCTAAAACTTGTCACATAGGTCTTAGGAACAACCGCCCGCCCCTTCCCTTACAGATGAAGACAGTAAAGCTTAGGGGAAATAAATCATTGGTCAAGGCCACAGATCCAGGAAGGGAACCGTCTGGAATTCGAACCCAAATGTTCTGACTCCAGGTTTTAGTATTGAGGCTATAACCTTCCAGGAAGATTCTTGCCAGTGTTTGGCACATAGAGAAAAACGTGTCACCAAACTTATTATTGTTACAATTTTTGCAGCAGAGCCACTTAAATTGGAAGGTCACGGTTCTTTTCTAAAGAGAAATATGAGGCACTGGGTGGGGGTGGGGGGGCGGTCAGAAACTTCCTCATGCCTCACAAGCCTGGAACCAGAACTAAAAGCCATGGTTAATGGAGGCTCTGAGTTGCTCCGAAGAGAGTACTGGTGGGTTTTTTTTTAAGGTATCATCTCCTGAGCATTTACCAGATAGGTTATCCCATCCAATGCTACAACAACCCATTTTAGGAAACAGAAGAGCCCAGGAGACTCAGCTCTGCTCATCATCCACCCCTGAAGCTTCTCCCGTGTTTTCTGCCCCACCCCGCCCCCACCTCCCCGCTCCCCACCGCAGCCTGGCCAACATTTGCAGCTCCGGGCGTGCGTCACGGCACAGAGGCAGCCCGGGAACGTCTGGGTCTGACCGGTGTCTGGCCTGAGGTGTGGGTGCCTTGGCAGCCGGCTCCAGCTCTTCCTCATCTTCCTGGTCACAGTACCCACTGGCCCCCGGCACCCTCTGCCGGGGCACACCTGCTCACTCCCTGTCCCCTCCACTTCCTTCTGCCCTGGATTTCCAGACAGAGTCAAAAATGGGTCCACATCAAATAAGATTTGTTTGCTCTCAGTGTAATTTTCCATTTATAGACAGCTTTCTCTCAGGAGGCACTGTCCTCCTTCCTCTGTCTCGGTTTTTTCTGGGTATTTGAGGATAAACTGCGTTGTTTTTAAGCCCTGCGGTCAGCAGCCCAGCCGGTCGTTCATTCAGAATGTCTCCAGAGAGCCTGCAGTTGTTACCCTTATAGGATTTATGCTAATTTCTGTGGCCTCTGAGATCTCTGTGGAGCTGGGGCCACATAGCCGGTGTGTAGCGTTAAAAAGAAATACCCGGTTGGGGCCAGCAGGGTCCTCATCCACAGGCTCATCCTGGTGCGACGATGAGGATGAGAAGACAACAGAAAGAACAGCTGCTGCTTAGAGCATACTCCTCCAGGTGCTAAATGGGATTCGCTTCTTCCTCTGACGTATAAGTGCTGCTCTGACCCCACGATACAGATGAGGACGTGGGCAGATAGAAGCCAGGGCCGTGGCTGACCTCTCTGGCCCAGCCACCCCACACGCCCCTCCCAGCCCTGGTCTCTAGCCATACCAGCTTCGGTCTGGTCCCTTGGATCACCATGTTCTCCCACCACAGTTCCTTTGCACACGCTCTTCCCCTTGCCTGGGCCACTTTCTCCTCCACTGTGCGCCGAATCCTCCCTGACCCATCTTTCAGATCTCAACTGCAAATTCTTCAAGGATGCCCTACTGCCTCCCCCCGCCCCCCGCCAGCAAGATGCTCCATTAAAGTTCAGATAGCCCTGCCTGCCTCTGCTCAAGGGTACTGGTCTGGACTGAAATCCTACTTTTACTTGTGCAATTTTCTGGTTAACATCTGGCTCCCTCTCCGGACCCTTAGTCCACGAGAGCAGGGGCTTGAAAGTGCTACCTTGTACATAATTCCACCACTACGCTTCGCAGGCCGGACTGAAACAATTTATTGATTCATTTTTCTCATCCCTTGGTCTGTGAATTTCCTGAGGGCAGCGTCCAGGTCTTTTTCTAACACGGTGCTCAGCTCAGTAAATATTTGGTGAGTTGAATTGAATGGACGGGATTTAATGGAACAGTGTAAGTGGAGAAAGGGCGCCTGAAAACTCAGAACTCAGAGCCCACAAAATACCGTCATTCTGAATCCACCCCCCACTCTTGGAAATCTGGAGCGATGTTAGAGAGAAGGTTAGCTTTTTAAAAAAAAACCAAGTTGCCTTGTAATTTGGATTGTGGCATAGAGGGAGCCATGACTCTCCCAAAGAAGCATCGTATTACAGTCCTAAAGCCAAGAGAGGTGAGGAAGAAAGCACATCTGCCTCTCAGAGGTTCATCCGAAGTTTAGAAAAAGTCGGAGCGGAAATAACTAGTGGACTCTCACTGGAAGCTGTGCTGGGATTTGGCTCCTTACGGCCCTCGGCCTTGCGTCATTTCCTTATCTCTCTTGGGGGACCTCGCCTGGCTTCTTCCCCACTGACTGACTTTGACTCTGTAAATGTTGTGGTCTGGTTGCATTGGAAGCACCCCCATCTTTGGGGCTGGCCCTTACCAGGCGCTGATGTCCTTTGGTCTGGCAAATGGGTCCTAGGGTTTCCATACCTGAGAGACTGGGTTGGGGAGCGGGGGAAAGAGAACAAACAGGGCTTCTCTTCTGTCTGGGGGATGAGGAGGGCGAGGGGCGGTCTGTGGGTTACAGGCCTGGTGCTCACCCAGCAGAGTTTTATGAAGATAAGTGCCAGGTAACCGCAGGCTCCCACATCCAAGCGGGGCCCAGCCTCAGCCCTACCCACCCCAGCTCCAAGGAAAAGAGCAGCTATTTGGAAAAGCTGCTTTCATCCTGCCTCCTCCTTCCTATCGTAACAGATCATAAGCCTGTTCTTCCGAGGGCTGAATAGCCCCTTTTAAGATGTTAGAAACCTTTTCTGAGTAAGAGGATTAACTTAGTTGAATTTAATAGTAGTAGCACATGATAGATTAACAGTAACGTGAAAGAACAGTGAGGCTCCAGTGACCCATTATGACGTTGGCTCGTGGACTGCCAAGCATTTTGCAATAAAAACGCCGACTAGTTATCACAAAGGATGAATTAAAGGGACACTACCCTCCGTTGTCCCCCACTGTGAACGTGCTCCTAGCAGGCTCCCTGGCAGGTACGTAAACTTTGCTTTGCAAATATCTGTTAAACTAATTCCGGGATTTACTGAGTGAGGCTAACTTAAGGTTCTGACAGTTTTCCAGAGTGGGACAGAAAGCCTTCATTTTAAACATAGTTTGCTCCAACATTTTTGGTAATGGCACATAGAACTATTTGCCATTCTCCTTTAGCTTCTAGACTTAGTTCCCACTCATCCAAAATTTTGAATGTATTCCTGAGAGTTAACAAGTTAAGTGGATTCCCTCTGGCGCAAATCAGATCAAAGGAGGGTGTTTTTGTTTTTTTAAATAGCAATCAAAGAGTCATTTTTAAAGAGGAGACAGAATCCTATGTAACCTGAAAATATAGCACAAATATTGAAAGCGAACATCTTGGGGTTCCAGTGGCTGAGGTAGGAGAAAGATACGGTGAAGTTGGAAATGGAGATTAGAGCCAGGTTTCCAAACTGAAAATCAGATTGAAAATCTGACTGCCTTTGGTGGGCTGGGCCCCAGATGGTGCCATGGAACCCTAGGTCCAGAAGAGGGCGCTCTGAACTAAGTGTGCCAACGCCGTGGTAAAATCGCGAATCTCTAGAAGAGACTGGTTATACTTGTCTTTCCTTTTTTCTACGTTTTTGTGTTGTCTGTAGGCATAAGAGAGAGAGTTTTCATCCCCTGTGCCAACGAATCATCTCCTGAAAGTATTACTAAACTGAGGATTTCACAGATTGAATACCAAACCCCAAGAGGATCATCATGTTTAAAAAAATCTTTTTAATGGCCTTCAACCTTTGGTCTCCCGAAAATCTGTGAACAAATTTCCCACACCATGGACTCTTTCACTATGTCTAAATGGTCCCTCAGGAATTGGTGTATTCTTTGAATATCGACCCTACACGTAGAAAATGGATGGTCAAATCAAGCAGGGTGGACTTACTTGATGTTTCTGAGGGTTACGTGTCTGTGTTCCATATTTATCAAGTGAATGAATGAAAGGTACCGATCTGTGTGAGTGTGGTACTTACCCACAGCATCCTGATTACCAAGGAAGCTGTATCTTTGTCAGCTTTAAAGCCTAAAAGATACTTTAAAGCCTTGTTTCCATTTATCAACTCCTTTGGAAATAGTTTCTTCCCTACAGTTTTTATTCCCAGGCCCTGAGGGAAGAGCAGACAGTTTCAACAAGTACTTGGAGGAGACGGCATACCATGTGCAGGCTCTGTCGCTGGCAAATTCGATATTAAGAATTTGTCCTATGGCAGGACTCATACCAGTACCCAGAGGCCAATGCGTGAGGTTCACAGCAGCGTTGTTAATAATAGCAGGAATTTGGAAAGCATGTGCCCCAGTAATGGAATGATAAATTATACAGCCAAGCAAATACCAGGCGGCCATAAAAAAGAGAGCTAGACATAAATGTACATAGATGAGTGGGGGGAAAAGGAAGCCCTAGAACAATATATGTGGAATTATTCTATAACTGATTTTTAAATGTTTTTTTATTCTGAGAGAGAGAAAGAGGGACAGAGCGTGAGCAGAGAAGGGACAGAGAGAGGGGGAGAGAGAATCCCAAGCAGGCTTTGCACCGTCAGCACAGAGCTCGACTCAGGGCTCAATCTCACGAACCGTGAGATCATGACCTGAGCCAAAACCAAGAGTGGGACGCTTAACTGACCAAACCCCAAGGGCCACCCAGGTGCCCCTGAATTTTAAAATTATGTGTGTATCTGTAGATACAGGGCTAGAAACCTGAAAACCTGATGAGCTCTAGAAAATGGGGTGGGGTGGGTAAGGAGGAACTCACATTTTATTTTGCTTTTGCAGGTATTTTTCTAACTTAAAGGAAAAACCAATAACATCTTTAAAGCCCTCTGAAAAGAGGGCAAAAATGCTATCCACTCAGTCCTTTCCTACAGCTCCCAAACTCGCTAAATCCATCCTCCTGGAGAATGCTTCCCATGCCCCCCACCCCCCGCCCACTTCTGCCCTGAGTCCTGTTGCTTCCTGCAGGCCCAGGCATCCCAAAGGATGCCAGAGCCCCAACACCTCACAGTCCCCCCTGGGCCTCTGGAGTCCTCCTTCCACCTCACTCTTCTATCCAAAGTGCCTGTGATCTCCTCCAACACCAGGGTAGCACACTTGTGACCCATGAGCCAGATGTGGCCTAAGGCTATATAGTTTGCTAGAGCCGCATATTTGGTTGTGTTTATTCTTAATCGATTTGATGCTTACTACTTGGGAAGTTTCACTTAGAATTCCTGTTCTCTGTCTTCTCTTCAACCACCAGAAGATCTGGCCCACTACACCCACCTTCCCACGTGGCTAGAATTAAGTGTCAGCCTGACCCAGGGTCTCCACTGCTCTGTCTTGTGGAATCTCCTGGCCCTGCGGGCAGGAGAGCTTTTCATTCCATTTTAGACCCTTCTCCTCTATCTAGTTTCAACAACAGCACCAGCTTCTAGATCTTCTTCTTTCTCTTTAGCTGTCCTTGTTCAGCATCCTGTCCTGGCTTCCTCTCCGTTAGCCATCTTTTGAAGTCCAGCATTCCTCAGGGGTCCATCATTGGTATATATGCTCTCCTTGTCTCCCTGAGTATCCTGTCTTCCTCAGGTTCCACTCATGTCTCCAAAATCCCAAATTGCCTCTGCCTTAATTAATGACAGTATAGTGGTTATAAAGTAACCCAAACCACAGACCTTAGTCATACTCCCTTTCCCTCACTACCCACAGGCCTCTCCTAATGATTTGACCTAACTATTCCTTACGTTGTCCTTCCTTTCCTTCCCTGCCATCATTGTCTTGAGTCAGGCCAGCAAAATCTTGACCCCTTATCCAAGGCAATTGCTTCTAATTTTTCCCTCTGTAGCTTATTCCTCTTAACTCATGCACGACACCTCCAGCCTTGTCCTTTCAAACCACAAATCTGATTGGGCCTCACACTTCCTCAAATGTGCTTCATGATTCTTCACTGCCTACAGGCCAAAGTTCAAACTTCTTAGCTTGGCATTCAAGGCTCTTTATGATCTGGTTTCAGCCTTTATTCATTCAGGCAACAAACTGAGCACCCATGATTTGTCAGGCCTTGAAGATACTTTTGTGAAAATAAGTCGTGGTCCCTGCCCTTATGGGACCACATTGTAACTGAGTCCTTATAGACTCCCCACCCTCAACATGCACCACACACATTAAAGGACAAGGAAAAATTCAATACCAAGGAACTAAGAGAATAAAGAGTAAATCCAACTTTAGAATAAATGGTCAGGCAAGACTCCTTGAGGAGATGACATTTAACCTGAAGGGAGAAAAGATTCTAAACAAAATCCCTCCTTCTCATTCTGGCCTCTCTTCACTCCCTTTTCCTGTCTACTCTGCACTCCACGCAGGCTCAACCATCATCTAGTACTTGTATACATTGTCCTTGGGGGTGCTTCTGCCCTAACTGTGATCTTCTCAATGAGAACAGTTCAAACTGGGTCCCCAGTTGTTCATTTGGGTCCCCAGTGCCTGGCATGTAGTAGGCTCAATAACTGTGAGATGAAAAACTGGATGGATGGATGGATGGATGGATGGGTAACTGGAGGGATAGGTGAGTGGGTGGGTGAATGGATGGGTAAATGGATGGACAGATACATGGGTGGGGGGTGGGTGGATGGGTGGGTAGATGATGGATAGTTAGGTGGATGGATGGAAGGATAGATGGGTGAGTAAAAACACATGCTTTAAGCTGAACTGAGTCTATTGTCTTTGGGGGATAATTTTATAACCAACAAAGCTAAGGCTTTGACTTTGCAGGAGTTGGTTTGTGCTAGAGAAGAGTGACTAAAAAGAATTCTCACTCAGGTTCTCTACCACTTTAGTTACATGTCAGTTTTTCTATCTACTCATCCTTATTATTGTGAAATGGGCAAGTCTTTTTTGAATTGAAGTATAGTTGACATGCAATAATATATTAGTTTTAGGCATACAACGTAGTGATTCAACAATTACATGTGTTACAAAAGGCCCACCATAATAAGTGTAATTACCATCTGTCACCATATAAAGTTAATGTAATATTATTCACTATATTCTGGGAAAACATTTTTTCCTTAGAAATTAAGAAAACAATAACATTTTACATTTTTCCTTCAATAAACAGCTCTTAACCAGATCTTGTTTCAATTCTAAGGGAATTTTTTAAGGCAGGAAAATGAGAGGCAATATACACTGTGCTTAA
This sequence comes from Panthera pardus, assembly GCF_024362965.1. Lineage (NCBI taxonomy): Eukaryota > Metazoa > Chordata > Mammalia > Carnivora > Felidae > Panthera > Panthera pardus. Next base: position 120,438,256 of record NW_026526765.1, on the reverse strand, counting down.
ACGTCCAGCCTATGCAGCTAGATCCCTGTGTTCAAATACTGGTCCAGCCACTCCCCACAGTAGATCCTGGGAAACCTCACCAAGCCCTCAATGTCTTTACCTGTAAAATATGACTAATAACAGTACCTATTCTCAGAGGGTGGCTGGGAGGATTCAATGACACGTATAAGAGCAGAGCACCTGAAACAAAGTTAGGACTCAAAACCTGGGAGGTGCCGCTGTCACAGGACTGATGTTTCTTTAGCTCAGCCCATCCAAATGCCTCCAAAAGCTTCTAAGAGAATCCTAGCCAAAGACGACAAAGGACATGCACTTCAAGCTATTTTTCTGGTTGAAGAAAAGAAATTCTCTTCCTCATACGCTCCCTGGCTCCATAGCAGGCCCACAGAAGTGGCCACAGACACAACGCACAACAGGCTTCATTCGTATTCTGAACATCTCCCTGCTCCCACTGCCCTACATTAGCCTGGTTCAAGGCTGTGCTAACTGGCCATAAACAGGTCCAGGTGGCAGGTCACACAGTATGGCTGTAGTTTCTCTCCATTTGCCTGTAATCTGGGCTTCCTCACAAGACCTTAGCTCTTAGGTGGCTGAAAAACAGTTCAGTCTTGTCCAGTATAAGAATTTAAACAGTCCTGGGGCACCTAGGTGGCTTGGTCAGTTGAGCATCCAATTGTTGATGCCAACTCAGGTCATGATGTCATGGTTCTTGGGGTCAAGCCCCACGTCAGACTCTGTTCTGACAGCCTGGAGACTGCTTGGGATTCTCTCTCTCCCTCTCTCTCTGCCCCTCCCCTGCTCATGCGCTCGCTCTCTCTCTCTCTCTCTCTCTCTCTCAAAATAAATAAATAATCTTAAAAAAAAAAAAAAGATTTTAAGCAGTCCTGTTAGGCACTACTCTGCCCCTGAGATTCCCTCCCCTTTGGCCGCCCTCCCACTGCTTTTGGAAGTATCATCTAGCAGTAAGAGGAGTGGAGGTCCCTGAGTCTCTCACTGGAAGAGCTGAGACACTCATTCATAGGCCTCTGGGACCCAAGGTCTCAGCGTGGAACCCTTTGCCTGCCCTATCACTGCCTACTCACCGCCTTTACGGCTCAAGTTGAGGTCCTGGTCTCTCTTGTTGCAGTCAGAACTCAGGGAGGCTCCTTGGCTGACCAGCTCCTGTTGGCCATGGGCTCCTTGTTTCCCTAGCCAGGAGGTCTCCCCCTGGCCCCACAGCCGGGTCACCCCACAGTGGCCTCTGGCTGTCATCTCAGCATCTGCATCATGCAGGAATCACAGGAGATACAGAGTATGAACTACGCCCACTTGCCCCTGGATCATACTCACCCATACTCTCAACCCTCCAGCCCTCCCCATGTTACAGGGCCAGCCATCCTACGCTCGGCTCATCAGGATGTTTCCACGGGCAAGCCACCTCCACCCCGCATTCCCCCACACGCACACACACACACCTTCTTTTCCACCTCCATCTTCGGATGCTCCCGTGGCAGATGGCATCCCCTACACAGTGGTAGAAACACCACGATCTGTCCACCAGACTGCTGTGTTAAATGGGAGCTCAAGCAATTTTGCAAGTCTTCTCTTCACAAATCTTGGCAGCTGAGCTGACTGTCCTCTTTATTCTCTGTTCCCTTTTCCTTCTCTGGCGCTGTGTGACAGGTCCCCTGACCCAGGCTCTGGGCAAGGAGACTCCAAGTGGAGCATGGTTTAAAGGCAGCAGGATGGGGTGGGAGGGATCAAGATACATAGCTTCATATTTGCCTTATTTTCTCCCTCAGGCAGCCATGCCTCTCCCAGGCCTACCATAGCTAAAGGAATCATTGTCCTTCAAGGCATTTTCCTTTGTTTCATTCATGCATGTGTTCATTCAACAACCGTGATTGAGCTCCTGACATGCAGGCACTGTGCCGAGAACCAGGTCAGTAGCTGCCTCACGGACGTAATGTAAATACACTTGAACTCTTTGAACGACATGGGGTTAAACTGTGCAGGTCCACTTATATGTGGATTTTTCCACATATGTTTTCTCTTCCTTATGATGTTCTTATTAGCATGTTCTTTTCTCTAGCTTAGTTAATTGTAAGAATACAGTAGATAACATACAAAATGTGCATTGACTCTTTACATTATCATTCAGGCTCCCAGTCTACAGTATGCTATTAGTAGTTAAGTTTTGGGGGAATCAAAAGTTATACATGGATTTTCAACTGCATGGGAGGTCAGCCCATGTTCAAGTGTCAACTGTATTCTCCTCATGTGAAAAGATGCTCAACATCATTAGCCATGAGGGAAATGTGGATTAAAACTACAATGTGATACTATTTCACATCTGCTAGAACGGCTGCAATCAAAAGATGGTTAATAACAAATGTTGGCAAAGATGTGGGGGAATCGGAGCCCTCTTCCATTGCTGATGGAAATGTAAAATTGGTATAGCCACTTTGGAAACCAGTTTGACAGTTCCTCGAGTGGTCACCCATAGGGTTACCATATGAAAGTACAATCCCACTCCTAGGGATATACCCAAGAGAAATGAAACATACGTTCATACAGAAACATGTACACTAATGTTCATAGCAGCATTATTCATAAAGCCAAAAGGTAGAAACAACACAAATGGCCTTCAAATGATGAATAGAGAAACAAAATGTGGTATGTCCATACGATGGAATATTACGGGGCTGTAAAAAGGAAGGAAGTACTGATAACATGCTATAACATGAGTGAACCTTGAAGACGTTATGCTGTGTGAAAGAAGCTGCCACGCAGTACTATATTTTGTGTGATTCATTTGTATGAAGTGTCCAGAGTAGGCAAATCCATACAGGCAGAAAGTAGATTGGTGGTTGCCAGGGGCTGGGAGGGGGTAGAATGGCGAGTGATTGCTTCATAGGGGTGGGTTATTTTTAGTGTGGTGAGTGTCCTGAAATTATTTAATGGCAATAGTTGCACAACTCTGTGAATATAGTGAAAGCCATTGCATCGAACACTTGAAGTGAGTAAATTGTGTGGTATGTAAATTGTATCTCAAGAAAGCTGTTAAAAGATGTTCTCATCTCTCTAACTGAATGTCTTTTCCAGTTCCTTAGCTCTCCTAGGACAAATATGAATTCAACTTCCAGTTATTTTAGGACTTTTTCCAACACACTTTTTAGATCCAGTGTTAGGTAGCTAGACATCTATTTAATGATTTTTATTTATTTTTTTAGGTTGATTTGTTTTTAGAGGGAAAGAGAGAGAGAGCACAAGCAGGAGAGAGGGGCAGAGGGACAGTAGAAGAGGGAGAGGAAGAGGCAAAGAGAGAGAGAGAGGGAGAGAGAGAAAGAATCTTAAGCAGGCTCCACGCTCAGCATGGAGCCCAACTCAGGGCTCAAGTCTACAACCATGAGATAATGACCTGAGCTATAGTCAAGGGTCAGACCCTCAAGTGACTGAGCCACCCAGGTGCCCCTATTTAATGATTTTTAAACTGTTATTTCCCATTAGAAAGTAAGTTCCAAGAGAGCAGGAACTTTTGTTTTGTTGGTTGTTACATCCACCATGTTTAACCTGTTCCATGTCATGGAACTCACATACCAAATGGACACAAAATCCCAGCTAGGCATGAGATGACTGCTATAGGCATCATTCACTCAGGACATGTCTACTGCAGCCTCATGGTGTATGGAGTGAATGAATGAAACACACATGTCTCTGCCCTGGGGGAGCTTGAAGCAAAGGAAACCTGTCCTCAGCAGGTCTAGCACTTTGATCAAATCTGAAAACAAGTAATATCTAATATTCACTGGAGGTTTACATACACAGAAAGTGGGGATTTTGTTAAAGTTGCCCTTACTGGGGCTTTGTGGGCATTTAGGCTGAGCTGAGACAGTCATGCAAAGAAAAAGAAGACAGATTCTAAAGGATTGGGGGTGAGTGAGAAGAAGGTCAGGCGAGACAAAAAGAAAACGGCATTTTCCAGTGCATTTGCTGGTTCCAAGGAGCAATTCCAAGCTGTGATTTTAAGTTCTTGTTGAGGTGGAGGGTAGTATTGAGAAAGGGGAAAGTGCCAAGTACCATCCTTCATGTCCAGTGTCGGGAAGTCTTCGAGAAGAGATATGAAGGGAAAGAGTGACTCAGTGGCTGGGAGGGGAGGGAACAAGGGTGTTTCAAAGGGATGGGGAAGATTTCATTACCGTACAACAGCCTTCTTCGCAATGGAAAATTATGGGAAGGATAACCAAGGGGTCAAGATACAGGGCGAGAAGATATACAATGATGACACAGTTTGGAACCCGAGAGGCGGGCTTGTAGATATGCAGCCCATGGTGGGTGATGGAGGTCTTGGGGTCAAAAATTAAAGCAAGAAAACTCATCCAGTTGACTTTTCCTACACATACGACCTCCTCATTCCACCTCTGTCTTGCCCCATGTTTTCTTTTTTAAATTTTTTTAATGTTCATTATTTTTGAGAGAGAAAGACAGAGAGCAAGCAGGGAAGGGGCAGAGAGAGAGGGAGACAGAATCGGAAGCAGGCTCCAGGCTCTGAGCGGTCAGCACGGGAAGGGGCAGAGAGAGAGGGAGACAGAATCGGAAGCAGGCTCCAGGCTCTGAGCGGTCAGCACAGAGCCAGATGCGGGGCTCGAGCTCACAGACCGTGATATCATGACCTGAGCTGTAGTCGGCCACCCAACCGACTGAGCCACCCAGGCGCTCCGACCCCCATGTTTTCATTTTAATACACAGGGTTTCTAGAAAACCTGTAATGAGAAGGAGATGTGAAACAGGGCTAGGAACTGACTGAGACATGAACATGGCTCTTGCACAAGGCAAGGCAGGGTCAGAGAGTTTAGACACTTCAAGAGATGGGAGGAGACAAGGAAGATGTGGGCAGAATAAAGTTCAGGGTCAAGGATGACGCCACAGAATCCAGAGCAAATTGCTAACTAGAGCTTGGGGAGAAGGAAAGATGGGTCAGAGATAGAACCAAGACCCAGGAGGCTTATGAGCTAGAAAATAAAGATCTTGGAGGATCTTCCTAAAGGGGTTGGCTTTACAACTAGAAGTTGTAAGTTTACAACTGACTTTACAACTAGAAGACACACTCCCGGAGTTCAGGGAAGCTTGAGAATTAGAGTGAACCCAGGCACAGATGAATGAGGTGAGGTTTTCTTTATTCTTGAGGTCAGTTGCCTCTATTGTGTTTTTGATTTGCCCAGCTGTCCACCCACCAGGAAGACCAGATGACAAAGATAACCCATCTCCTTCAGAGGCCATCTCGCCTGCTGATCAAGGGCAGGGACTTTGGCCCAGGATGCTGCCCAGGCTCTGTGGCTCCCTGGCTCTGTGTCACTGAACATGCACACTGGCTGCACCACACTGAACCCTGTGCCTCGTCTGTAAAAGCAGGGGTGAGAAGAAAGGACTGTTATTGAGATGAAACGAGATAGTAGAGGCAAAGCTCCTAGCAGTATGGCACCTAGAATGCTTCCCAAGCCTCAGAGGCACTTTTCTGTGGGTGTTTTACCACCTCTAAAATCAGGAAGTACAGCATTTTTTTTTCACAGTTGTATGTAAAATGATGGTGTATGATTCAGTTTACGGTGTCTTAAATTTGATGAAATAGGGAAGTAGACATCCAGTAAAAGGCAGTTGTGGTGTTTTATGGTTATTCTACCTGTGCTAGATTCATGGTTCCGTCAATGTCTAGAGGTTTCATTCTTGACTCTAGCTGGCTGAGCCTTTTCCCTGGGGGACAGGAGCCTGGGTCCTGGAGTCAGCCCCACTGAGGGTTAGTCTTGACTTGGCTACTAATCACAATGAGACCAGGGTCATGTGACATCACCTCTCTGAACCTTGGTGTCCTCTCCTCTATAAGGGGGATAACAGTATGACGCACCCTCCTAGATTTATGTGAGGATTCAATGGCACAGAGTTCTGTAAAGTGCTTAGCACAGTACTGCAGTTGTATATACATTGAATAATGATGGCGACAAGAGTAATAATTAAATGGAAGCATTGACTTAGATAACAAGATCACATTTTCTAAAAAGTGTTATTATTATTATTATTCCTGAGATACCTGGGGAGCCCCACCACAAAACAGCCAGCTCGGACTCTGGGTGGGCAGGGATCTCAGAACCCAAATCAGCCCTCCTGTTGTGCGATGGTGGGTATCTAGGACTGCAGCCTAAGGCCTTGAACCATCTCCCCCACTGCCATCCTTCTTCCTGAGCCAGCTTTCCGTCTCTCCAGCACTCCCCTCCTTAGGACTTTGGCATCTCTGGACACATTTGTTTAGGAACTGTTTCCCTTGGAAAAGAGGGCACCGTCATCTCCCTTGGAAAAGACCACCACAGATCCTGGCTGGGGTTTCTCAAGCAATTAATGACCCAAGAGCTCCCCAACGAGGCTCTTCTCTGTCCTGTCATCCTCCTGTCTTGTCTTGCACACTTGCCCACTTCGCCCAGCTATCTGCTTCTGTCCCTCAACCTGCAGTAGCCTACAAGTGCCTTTTACCTCTCCCTAATGAGACTGGCTTATCAAAATCAGTCAAGGTCTACATTTATCACATCAATAACTCACACACCAGAACCTCCCCATATCTCCAATCTCCCTGGTGTTGCCCATCCGAATTCTCTATTCCTATCCAATTCTCTATGGGCCTAGGCCTGGGTGGCCCAGTTGGTTAAGTATGTGACTTCAGCTCAGGTCATGCTCTTCTGGTTCGTGGGTTTGAGCCCTGCGTCAGGCTCTGCACTGGCAGCTCAGAGCCTGGAGCCTGCTTCGGATTCTGTGTCTCCCTCTCTCTCTCTGCCCCTCCCCAGTTTCTGCTCTCTCTCTCTCTCAAAAATAAATAAATAAACTTTACAAAATATAAAAGAAACAAACAAAGTTCTCCATGGTTCTGAAAACATTGCCCAGACTTCCTCTGCAAGCGCTATAAACAGGTTTTTCTCCGGGGAGGCTGCCCAGAGAGTCTCTGCCAGTTCCTTTCTTCACCCCTGATATTTCTCCTCCCATCATGAGGACAGAAGCCGGAACTAATGACTCTTCCCCAGATTGGCTCTGTGGCAAGCCTTTCTCTTCTGAGGGGAGACCCGCTCCTGCAGTCTGCCTTGCTGTACCTTTAATAACTGGCCTGCCTCATCGCATCCATCCCAGGGGCAGGAATACCCAGACTTCTATGTATGGCTCTGCCAGTGGAAATTCCAGTGTAACCTGAGTGATTCTAGGATGGGATTTGATGAAAGTTCTTTTTTTTTTTCTTCTTAATAATAGGGTTTTTTTTTTTTAATGTTTATTTTTGAGAGAGAGAAAGACAGTATGAGCAGGGGAGGTGTGGAGAGGGGGACAGAGGATCTGAAAAGCAGGCTCTGTGCATACAGACAGCAGCAAGCCTAATGTGGGGCTCGAACTCATGAACCATGAGATCATGACCTGAGCCATGATCAAGAGTTGGACGCTTAACCGACTGAGCCACCCAGGCGCCCCAGTGAAAGTTCTTTATCTCTAACAGCCACTGGTTTCCCCTCCAGGTCCAGTTATCATGGAATCAGACCTGGAACAGCAGCAGGGGCCCTGTGGATGCTCCTGGGGGAAGCTGTGGAATTAGGACTTTTTTGCTGGATTTGCAACACAACAGAATGGCTCTCATGGTCTTAGGAGCAGGTCAAAAAAGTCCCAGCCTCTCAAAACGTGTTTCTGCTCACTTAGAAATCTTAAGGGTGTAGTGCAGTGTGCTGGCTGCGTTGGGGTGTAAGGTTTCACACAAGCAGCCGTAGTGTGGCATCGCTGAATCTAGTCCCATCGAGACTAGAAAGCACGGCCTCCTGCACGAGGTTCCCCACAATGATTTATTTATCTGTCTATCTGCTCATCTGTATATTGTCAGACATATCCCCATCCCCAAAATGCGGCATTTAAGCCAGCATATGGAAGACAGTGTGGCATCAGAAAGATGTCCAGACTGTAACAAGATGAGCAAAACTCAAGCCAGGCGAAGGAAGAAAGCAAAGAAAGGCTGGGCACCTGGCAGTCCCTCCGAGCAGTAGATAGAAAGGAGTGGGCTTTCTCCTTTGCCACATGTCCACACTGCAGAGGTTTTCTTCCGGGGGGATATGAAAGATCAAAGTGCCTTGTACGGCCAGGCTTTGGAACCTGGGGCCACATTCCTCCCGGCCCTCCAGGGCTGGTTCTTGCCTGTTCATACACTCCCCTGTTTGTGCCCACAAAGGATGGAGGAGGCACCCTGGCTGGTCTCATGGTGGCTGCCTGTGCATAGCCCTCTGGGCAAGCAGCTCGTCCCCTTTCCCAACCTTCCCATCCTGGCTCTCCCCTCTGGCTCCGCTCCCATGCAGTAGGATGCCACAGAGGTCCTGCCCTTACTCACAAAGGCAGGTCTGTCTGGAGCTGAGCGGGGCAGGCCCTCAGGGGAGGGCCTGGGCTCCACTCTTCTCTCCTTAAGGAAACAGACAGGTCCAGTCCAGTGAGTCGGGGAGAGGGCGTTGCCCTTGTTAAGTATCTCCTCACAGGCTCAGGCAGAGAGGCGAGGTGACTGTGTGACAGGAGAGTGCTCTGCTCAGGGCACCTGTGTTACGGGGCTGCATAAGAGGGCCAAGTCACCTCCTGAATCAAATCAGATTAAACCAATCGGGATGCCACGAGCTGTCACCCAGTCCTTTGCCCCCGCATCAGTCAAAACGGCTTCTCTTTGAAACCCGCTTCTGTAACCTAGTTAATACATGTGAGGTGTGGTCACTCACTGCTCTGCCTTTGACATCTCTCAGACATTGTGATTTGTAGTGTGACCTTGAGGTTCACTGCCCTGGTTGTCACTGTCCCCGTTCACTTAATATGGAGTGACCTTCATTACCTATAAGGGACCTAACAAAACCCAGTGAGGGAATAAAGGTGGAGTCACGGTCAAAGGCATGGGCTCCCAGGTCAGGATTCCTGGATTTAAATCCAGAAAGTTAGCTTGTACAGTGAGACCAGGGATAGTGTCCACCCCCCACCCCCGTGCTTGTTATAAAGATGCAACAAGGTGGGGCACCTGGGTGGCTCAGCTGGTTAAGCGTCTGACTCTTGGTTTCGGCTCAGATCATGATCTCACAGTTCATTAGATCGAGCCCCGTATGGGGCTCTGCGCTGGCAGCACAAAGTCTGTTTGGGATTCTTTCTCTGCCTCTCTCTCTCTCTCTCTCAAAGTAAATTTAAAAAATAAATTAAAAAACTTTTTTTTAAAGGGTGAAGCACATGACTCCTGTTGCCTGTAAAGCATCTGGTAGGTTTAGCTATTATTTTTGTTATGATTTTTCAGACAAATAAGACCAACTCCCTGTCCTTGATGGAGGGTGGGAAGTGAAATTGTAAATGAGACCGATTGCGGTAAATGCCGTGGCGGGGGGTGAAAGCCTGAGGGAGAAGGGGCCGAGGAAGATTTGGTGGAAGCAGTGGGAGCTCAACCAGAAGAACACATAGGCTTCATGCATATGGACACGGGATCCCAGGATAGCTTGAACAGAGGCCCAGGCATGGGGAGTGGAGGTGGCCTTTTCCCCGCAGGAGGACAGGTTCTGCTGGGCAGGGGGATGTGTAGGACTCACAGGGTCCCCGCACACTCATGTGGAGTCAGATCACAGAGGACCTCCGTGCCGTTCTGAAGAGTTTGCACTCTTCTCTGCAAGCCCTGGGGAGCCAGTGGAGATTTCCAAGAAGGGAATTTGGAAGATGCTTTCGGTAACAGCTTATAGGAAAATGGCAGTGCTGGGAGAGGGCAGGGCAGAGGCAGAGCGGAGGCCAAGGGGCACAGTGCTCTGTGTTTCCCTCCCTGAAACGTTCATCAGTCTTCAAGTCGTTGCTTAATGCTCATCTTCTTTACTAAACTGTAAGCTAGTCAAGGGCAGGGGCCATGTGCTTCCTGTGCAGTGTCATATCCTCACCACAGTCCCTGGTGCTCTGTAAAGAGTTGCTGAATTGAAATAGAAGGTCCTAAACTAGAGCTGTGAGAGTAGAAGGCAGATGATGGGTCCAAAACCACTTGGGGAGGACAATGAGGAGGATTTGGCAGATGATGGGAACTTAGCAAAGGGATCATCAGATGATGACTCAGAGTGTGCAGGAAGGAGACAGGGATGGAGCACTGTTTACCGAAAGAGTGGATGTAACCAGGAGAATCCCATTGTGCAGAGCAGACATGAGCTAGCTACCTATGGTGTGTGCTACGTCTGAAATAAGAGTTGCCCATCGGTACGGAGCTAAGGGTGGGGCCCGCAGTGACAGTAGGGCTCTGCAGAGGGGCCAGAGTTGGGGGCAGATGCAGGAGAGGAGTGAGGTGGGATCTTCAAGGGAGAATAACCCGGAGCCTGAGGAGGGAAGTGAACAGAGGCAGGGGATGCCCCGCGGTCTCCAAGATCTGCAATGTAAGACCCTTCTCTCAGAGAAGCCACAGGAGGCAGGCCCAAAGGTACAGGATCACGGCATCCAAGGGGGAGGCTGGCACTGGTCCACACTGTGCACAACTACGGAGGTTAAGCAGATGGAAAATGGAAGACAGAGCTTCAGGATTGGTCTCCTGCCTCCAAGCTTTGTTGTTCCAATCTCTTTTTCTGCTGCCTCTGAAGCCTTTCTTCTAACAGAGGACCTGCGTGTGTCAGTGCTTCCGTTATCAGAAACCTTCCATTGCTTCCCATTGCCCAAAGTCCTTTGCAAAGCATTTCACTGACCCCAGATCTGGTCTGAAAAGCCCCACCTCCTACTTTATCCTTCCCCATCTCATCGGTTTGGGGCTCTCCCTCTCCTTGTTGCATACCAAGTATTCTCGGGCCTTCATGGTTAGTGTATGCTGTTCCCCAGCCTGGAATGCCCTTCCCTTCCAGTTGCTGCTAATTACAACTCTTCTTATCCTTCAATGCCTCTATCAAATGTTACCTCTCCATTGCAGAGCGTTCTGTGATACCTCCAGTGAATAAGGTCTTTCCTCCCTTCAAGGACCCATGCAGTGTTTTGCCTAGCAATCATTTCATTCTTTCTAAGTTTCCATGGAGTTGTTGGCTTGTCTCTCTCCTCCCCTAGCTTATGTATGAAAGCAAAGAACACATTGTATCTTTGAATCACCCACAGCATGAGCTCTTGTGTGCGAAGGCAGTCAACCAGTACCAGCCAAGCATCTGAAGAGAGAAATGCCTAAGAGCAGTAGATGCTGGCAGTTCCAGCCCTTCCAGTTATTTCTTTGGAAATTGTGGGGTGCCTCATAGTTATTTGTCTTTAGGGGTTTGCCCTGTAATTAATGCCTTGGCCCAGTGGTGGGTTGCCTTATAATCATACGTGTTCCCCATGATCTCTCGAGCCATTTTGATATTGAGGATACACTATTGCACATACACTAATATTTTCCAGAGCGTTTCCCATAGTTAGACAAAATGGAAAAACTTGGTCTGGCCATCAGAAATGCTTTATCATATGTGCTCTTCTTGACGGCAGGTTAGAGAAATCCCTACACAGTCCCGTCGGGATCATAAATGTATCTCACGAGCCTTGAATTAGGAGGGTAAAGTTTCCCAACACTCAATTTACAGACTCAAAAAGCATCTGTTCACTCAATCTTCTACCCTCTTCTTTTGCCCCTCCAAATAGGCACTGACAGTATTTAGATGAAGTGAATATACTGATTTATTTCTCACCCACTTGCTGTCTGCAAGGAAAACGTGTATTCAGGTTCAGTGAGCACCTACTATGTGCCAACAGTGTGTCTGTGTTAACAGTGTACAATATACAACTCAGGTCAGTTCTTTCTGTGGTCTGTGTTTTAGGAGTTAGATAATTTCTGTTTTGTTATAGAACACTGAGAGCAGTTTAAGGTCGATGTAGACAGTTCTGCTTTTTTTTTTTTTTTTTTGCCTGCTTTGTTTTTATTTTAGGATAGACATTTATAAAACACAGCTGGCTAAATGCTAAATGCAGCTGTGAACAACGTAATTTAAATATATCTCTAATCCAACAAACCTGGCTTTTGGCAAGGAAGGGGGGAAAAAAGTTAATTGCTTTTTAACACTTTAGTCTTACAAAGAGCCAGAGGGTATGTTCAGTGATTTTTTTTAAGTTAAGTTAAGTTCATGTTACTGGGATCCTGCAGTGTAGGTTGGGAGGGAGTCTTCCAAAGCACTGAACTTTGGAGAAAACTCTTCCTCTATCTGTATAATAATAGTAATCACCATTTTATGAGCATTCCTTCTAGGCTGGGCACATACTTAAGAGAGCTTTACCTGGTTTACTTCGTTGTATCCTCCAGGGGATATGCCATTTACACACCAAGTAACTAAGGCTCAGAAAAATGGACTTACCCGGAGTCACATATCTGGTTAGGCGTAGGATTGGAACTTATGCCTGGCTGCGTAACGTCAGGGCCCACACTGTAGCCACAACTGGGATTTTTCTAAATCTACCTGCATTGAGACACAACTGCACCGGAAGCATGCTTGAGAGGTGAGTAATGACAAGACTGGGAAAACGGAGGGTATGGTAACTGACATCGCCTTTGCTTGAATTCTGAAGGACAGATGCAAGAAATATGCTAGTTGGCCTACCCCAAAAAACCCCAAGATAGGTATCTTTCTCTGTTTGTATTTCAATATATAATGCTCTTCTTTCTTTGATAAGTAATATAGGTATGCGTAAAGGTTTTTTGGAAGGAAGTTTAAGACAGCATTATTAATATGGGTACCACAAACTGAATATGCAATAATGTAGGGCTCATTAAATAAATTATAGGGGAATGCACTGCCACTGTTAAGAATTCTATTTTAAAAGAATATAAAATGCAACGGAGAATGCCCATGATATATTGCCAAGTGAAAAAGTAAGTTAAAAGCCTATAAGTTCTGTATGATCCCATTTTTGTTTTACACATATACTATCTATATGCATAGATAGGGACAGACAGAAACAGACATACATAAATACAGGAAAAGGACTAGAAGGACATCCATATTACCAATATTTTAACAATGATTTTCTCTGGATAATGGGTAAATTTTTTTTTCCGGTATTTCTTACATTTCCTATAATGAAATATATTAATGATGTAAAAGTAATTTTTAAGTAACTTATTAACCCAATAATTTCAGTAAATAAATTATTTTTGAGTATTCACTGTGTACCAGGCACTATGTATTCCAAACATTAAAAAAGAATTATACGGATGTCTGGGTGGCTCAGTCAGTTAAGCGTTCCACTTCAGCTCAGGTCACGATCTCGCGATTTGTGGGTTTGAGCCCTGCCTTGGGCTCTGTGCTGACAGCTCAGAGCCTGGAGCCTGCTTCAGATTCTGTATCTCCCTCTCTCTCTGCCTCTCCCCTGCTCACGTTCTCTCTCTGTCTCCCTCTCTCTCAAAAATAAATAAACGTTAAAACAAATTTAAAAAGAAATAATAACAAAAAAGAAAATCTACTCATATCCCTGCTTCACTAACATTTTGGATGATCTCCTTCAGGTCTTTTTCAATGGAGTTTTTTATTGTGTTTTTTTTAAGTTTATTTATTTATTGACGGGGTGAGGTGGGGGGGGGGCGGGGAAGAGATAATCACAAGCAGGATTTGCACTGTCAGGGCAGAGCCCTCACTAGAGGGCTCAGACTCACAAACTGTGAGATCATGACCTGAGCCAAAATCAAGAGTCAGGTGCTTAACCCACTGAGCCACCCGGGCACCCCTCAATACAATTTAAAAAAAAATTTTTTTTAATATTTATTTATTATTAAGAGACAGAGGGATACAGAGCGTGAGCAGGGGAAGGGTAGAGAGAGTGGGAGACACAGAATCTGAAGCAGTCTCCAGGCTCTGAGCTGTCAGCACAGAGCCCAATGCAGGGTTTGAACTCACGAACTGCAAGATCATGACCTGAGCTGAAGTCGGTCGCTTAACCAACGGAGCCACCCAGGCGCCCCTCAATGCAATTTTTAAAACAGAGTAGTCACAAAGCAGACGGCTCCTGAACCCTGGTCATTAGGAGTTCATTCAGCCAATAGGAGTCAACCAGCCTGAGAGCCCTGACTTTGCCACTTGTACTCCGACATCACTTCCCCCTAAGCCTTATCTCCATTCTCAGCAAAAAGGATCAAGAGTGGTACCTACCTCATCAGTCTTTTGGAGGATTAAATGAGTTGCTACAAGTAAAGTGCCTTGAAGTACACACCAGATAATAACTACTGTTGTCACTCTCTGTTGAATGGCTCCATTGCCATTCTGTTTTGTTTCTCATCTACTTTCTTCCAAAGAGTAAAAATAGTTATGTTTTTCCTGGACAGAAGAGACCCCTATTGAAGTTATTCAGGCATATAAAGTCACCTTTGAATTTTGCATGTAGGTGAGATCACTCCGTCAAAGCCATTTGGCCTCCTATCCAAGGCAAAGCTGTAAAGGACAGAGAGAGCTGCCATGGTGTACAGGAGCATTTATACCTTTCAGAAAGTCGTGGGAGCCATGATTGAACAAAGATCTACTTAATTGGGTTTGGAAACCTAATACATATGGCTAGTGACAGACAATAGGATATTTAAACTCTACTGCTTATGTTGACTGCCTCTTGCCTTTGGGGCCTAGTGTTCTGTTGTGTCTTATGAGTGTGGGATACTGTCTTATGACTCTTCGTAAGGAAACTGTCCAGTGGCAGGCTCTTCCAAGAAGTTTCTAGCTGTGGTACTGCCTTGCTCCAGACTAGCCACCATCATCTGCTTCCTGCATGATTCTGAGGCCTCCTACCTCACGCCCTGCTGTTTATCCTGCCCCTCTTAAGATCTGCTCTCCACCCAGGACCCAATAAGAGTCTTAAAAGTCAATCATTGCATGTCACCCCCTAATTCTAATCCCCAGTGACTTTCCACTGCCCTCAGAAAAAAAGCCCCAACTTTCTGCATGATTCCACATGTCTGCATAATCTGTTCTTTGCGTACTTCTCCACTTTGACCATTTCCCCCTGTCCATGATGCTTGAAGTATCCTGGCCTTCTGCTGGATTCTAGAACACACCAAGCACTTGTTCACCTCAGGGCCTTAACCCATTGTCTTCCTTCCACAAAGAATATTCTTCACTTTACTCTTTGCACGCATGGCGCCCCTCATTCTTTTGGTCTTCTCTTCTGCATCACCACCTTAGAGAGGCTTTCCCTGTCTACCTAATTTGTAACAGCTTCTCTTGTTCCGGTGCCTTGTATGTCCCTTTTATAGAGTAGATCTTAACAAATTTCTACTTATTTCGTTTGTTTATTTGTTGGCTTATTTGGTGTGTGTTTACATAGTCCCATCTGTCTATCCCCGGTCTTCCCTACCCTGTTAGAATGTAAGCGCCCCAAGGGCAGAACCGGATCTTTCGCTTTGTTGTTGTGTTCTCTGGCAGAGCCCCTCATGGAGAAGGTGCCCGATGAAGATGAAAGGAACAGAGGGAGAGAGGGAGGAAGGAAGTCTCCGAAAAGGGGGCTGCTTTTCCAGGCAGCCCAGTTTCCCGTGAATGTGGGCAGTGTGTCCTGTTCAGCCCTAGCATTACTGTGCAAGTTTAAAAATAAAACCCCTGGGTGGAGTGAGAAGCCTTTAAAGAGGATGGGGGAGAGATAATGAGAAACATGAGTAGCCAACGCAGGCCCAGCAGGATGTGGGACTGGCCAGGAAGAGAAAGGGACCTTGACTCCGGGGAAACACTGACTTTGGGGCTGTAATAGTCTGGCGAATGTAGGACTCCTAATTAGTCACCAGAGGTCTTTCTCTTGATCTCCAGTATAAAAAAACTTTAAAGTGGCCAACTCAGGATATGCTTCCATCCTACAACAAGACATGTTGAGAGATTTTCGACAAGACGTTCTTTACAATTGCTAAAACGGGGGCCTCCACACCCCGCATCTGACTGCCTCTCCAGTAGAAGAAGGAAAGGCCAGGAGGTAACAGAGGCGATGAAGCCAGCTTTGGCTCACCCTCCCCCTGACCTTCCCCAGGGCCCATCCCAGCGTGGGATCTGAACCTCCCACCATAATAGGCTCCCGCCAGACATCCTAAGGTGTATCCGCCCTCCAAAGTCTTAGCTCAGTTTTGGGGCAGCGTAAGGCGGGGAGGGTCAGGTCAATGGGTCACTAGAGACAACTCGGACATCGCCTTGGAAACGCTCTCCCCCCACGTGCACTGCCTACAGTTGGATCCACCCTGAACCAGCTGTGTGTTAAATCCTCGGGCCTTAGTGGGAGGTGGGGAGGCATCTGGGGAAGGTCAGAGTGGGTCAGGAAGGGGTCCACCTCTTTTAAGGAAGACCATCAATCTTCATTCAGGCCTTCGTGAGAAGTCTGACGACCCAGGGGAACAGCAGGCTAAAAATCCATAATCTCGGCCTGGTCCCTGTGGTGCAAGGATGGGCCGAGCTGAGTGTGGGGGCTGCCAACATCCCCTCCTTCAGACTGTGGCCTGGACCCCTTCCCATAATCCATCTCTCTATGCTGCTCCAGCAGCCAAGTGATGCGCTCATGGTCACCTGGTGCAAGCAAATATTTGCAAGCCTTTACAACATTGATCACCACTGGGTTTTTTCCATATCCACAGCTATGTGATGGTCAAGAGGGCCACAGAGGAATGGGTATGGAGAGAGACAGTTGGAGCTTTGCACACCATGCATAACCTCCAAGCCACTCTCCAGAGGCAGCTCTTGTAGAGAAGGAACCCAAAGTCTAAAAAGGACCAGTTCTGTACCCAAGGTCACTCCGGAGGGAGGGGCGGAGTACTGGACAGCCCAAATGCAAGATCCAGTGCAGGCCACCCTCCTGCAGACTGTCCCTTTCATCCCTGTAGTTGATTTTCAAATGATTTAAGCTCAAAGCCCCAGGCCAGGACCCTTGAGCAGAATTTCTGAGTAGTCTGTGCCCTGAGAAACCCCGTGCCTGTCTGTGCGTGGGAATCCCAAAGCCCTTTTGTGGATTGAGCAGAAGGAGCCTGCTGGGGTTGACTCCTTCTTTAATTGTTTGTTGGAAACGCCCTCAGCCTAAAACTGCTGAACAAATGGCCTGTGTCTGTTCCATGCTTCAGCTCTGTAAGGGGTCTGTTGCTTTCTCGGCTAGTTCTAGTTTCCTGACCTGAGGCTTTTAAGTGCTGAGAAAGCACAGGGTGATAATTGCCCCTTGCAACAAAAAAAGCTGATGGAGGAACAGCAGGACAGCAGGTGACCACCTTCATGCCCCAGGACCATTTTTTAACATCAAATACATTCTTATGAAGGCTTCCAAAAAAGCATTAGCCAGACTGCAAACCTGTTGGTAGCAATAATTAATATTTTATTGGGCAAATACTGTGCTGTGTGTTGCATACTGAAACATTTTTGGGGCTTTACATGTACTGTCTCACTGAAGTCTTAGGGCAGCCCTATGAGAGAGCAGCCCCTAGTGCTGATAATGGAACCCAGTATGGACTTCTCCTGGCCACAACCTGAGGAAATAGGTGCCCCTATTCTCTCTATTTTACAGTAAACTGGCCAGGGCCACGTAGCTATTGAGGGTCAGAGCCAAAATTCATACCCGGTCTTGCGCCAGAGTCCATGCTGTTGGCCATTTTGCTACCCTACCAATATGCACCACAGACTGTCACCCTGAAATAATGAAATAATGAGAAGAGTCTTGGGCTTCCATGTTAGCTCTCTTTCCAAGGAGGTTAGGACTCTGCTTCCAGAGCCCTCAGCAAAGACATCCAGGACCAGCCAGGGAAAATGGCAGCAAGGTTTTTTGGCCAACTGAGTGGAGATTTTGCCTTTGCTCCTGCAACTTAAACACCTTATCACCAAAGGCCAAGAAGCCTGGGCCGACTCAGCCCATGACTCTGAACCAGGGGAATGTTCTCTGGGCTGCAGACTTGCTCTGTGTGGGCTCCAGGGAATGACTGGAGCCTTCATCTCCGCTCGCCCACAGTTGCCATTTCTAAACTCTGACAGAGATTCTGAGGAAGTAAAGAAGAGTCTTGTTTTCTAGAGGCTCTTTATGTCCCCAGAGGTATTGGTGCAGCACTTTGCACACATTGATTAATCAACGCAGGCTGCTTGTGTTCCCATCAGACCAATGGCAAAGGCAGAGATGCTCTGGTCCATCTGCCTCCATGGGTGCGAGGGCCGGAACACGCCAGATCGATGTCTCCCTTCTAGGTGCCTGACATCACTTGTTTCACTTTGATGCCCATCAGCCAAAAGAAGTTATTCATCTCTAAGCATGAATAATAACCACTAAACTGGATTTTTCCAGGCAACCAAAGTGAGTTCTCTGAAGAGCTGAGAGTAGGCTGGCTAAGCCAGAGTAGGTGGCATATGTCCTGGGGTCCATGAGGGGTGTGGTCCCCTAAGTCAGGGTCACAGGCCCTAGACACAAACTTGTCAGCTTTGCTTTCACATGTGGTGCACCCTTTTCTAGAACTGTGAGGAGCAGCAGAGAGCGGGAGATCCCACTTCTGTCCTGGGCCTTGGATTTCTCAATCCAAGATTCTGTGAGTCACTCATTCATTCATTGGGCCAATATTTACTGAGCACCTCTGTGGCTAGGCTCTGTCCCAGGGATACAGCACGAAACAAGATGGATGAGATCCTGCCCTTGTGAGGCTCACGTTCCAGACAATAGCAAGTGTTAAAAAAGTTGACAAGATAAATACAGACTGGGGCAAGTCCCATGATAGAGACGGGAAAGGAAGCCTCTTTGGGGGAGTTGCTGAGAGAGGTGAGGCCCAAGGATGAAAAGATCTGCTATGAGAAGAACAGGGTTGGGGCACCTGGTGGCTCAGTCGGGTAAGCATCCGACTTTGGCTCAAGTCATGATATTGAGGTTCACGGGTTTGAGCCCTGGGTTGGGCTCTGGGATGACAGTGCCGAGCCTGCTTGGGATTCTCTCCCTCCCTCTGTCTCTGCCTCTCCCCTGCTCATGCTCACTCACTCTCTCTCTCTCTCTCGATCTCTCTCTCTCAAAATAAATAAATAAGTAAACATTGAAAAAAAAAAAAAAAGAACAAGGTAGAGCATTCCAGGCGGATGGAACAGAAGTCACAATGTCCAAGAGGCTGGTAAGGACATGGAACCTCAGAGGAACAGAAAAGAGGCCAGTGGGGCTCGAGTGGGTGGGAGAGGTAAGAGGAGCAGAGTCAGGGGATCCTGCTCCCCAAGAGGCCTTGGGCTGCTTACTCACCTTCCTGAAAATCCCCTCTCTTTTCCAAAGTGTGCCCCGCTTGCCCCCACAACTCATCCTTGCTTAGCCAGATCCAGCCCCTCTCCAGGAAGAAAAAGGAAGAGAGTTCTTTTTGTGGCAGGCGGGGCTTCTGGCAAAGGCGTTGCGTTCACTTTTACATGGGGGCTCCTGAGTGCATTACGCCAACGATACCTGGCACTGACGAGAAGTTTCCCAGCGATGGAGATGGCGTGCGTGTGGTAGTGGGGCTCTCAGGCACCACCCAAGTGGGAACTTGCCGGCTGCGGGCCCATCTTGCCACTGCTCCCGTGAGCTCACCAGTGAGGCAGCGTTTGGCATCAGGTCCTTTGCACTGCTCCTTTCAGGTGCTTCTCTGCTCACTTTCACCCCTAGTGCCCTCAGCGGTCTCTCTGGGCTCCCTTCCCTTACCTCTTTCCCCTTCATAACCGGAATCTCTGCCATTCTCCAGAGCCCCCACTGAATAATTTGCCTCTGGAATGCATGCCTGCTCCTGCACCTTCAGACAAAGTACAGCAAGCAGATGGGTTATATTCTGAGGCCCCCCTGTGTCCTCCAAGTGTTGCCAAATGGGGGGCTGCCCGGCCAACCTGTCCGAGCTGCCAAGCTGGCTCATTAACCGTTGACAGGACAGAACTGTCCCCGTTTGACCCTTCCCAATGGAGCCTTGACAAACACCTAGAATGTGCTCTGTTGAGGGTCGACAATGGCTAGAACTTCATTCCCTAGAGGCGAAGCAGCCAACCCCAAGTTTGTGAACTCAAAAAGTCTGATGTCTTGCTTTTGGAAAGACCCACTGCTAAAGCATGCCTTTGACGTCTCTATCCCAGGATTCCCTTTGTTGAAAGGAGTTTGCCGTATCCAGGATTCCTTCCTTCTCTGGCCTTCTGTGGTTCTCACTTGAAGGACCCAAACTGTCAACCCAGCTGCCATGGTCTGGCCCCCTCCTGGGCCTTGCTCTCTGACCCGTCCCCCTTCTTCCCTACATTCATTCTTCCCTTCCTTCTTCCAGCCATACCGGCCTTTCCTCCACCCCTTGGCAATGCCGCACTTCCTCACACTGTGTGACCTTTGCAGTATTTTCCCTCCGTCTGAAACACTCATCCCTCACCCAGTGGACGCTTGCCCACCCCCTACATCTCAACCCAAGCGTCACGAACTCACCAAAACCTTTCCAGACCCCGTGACTGGGTCCGGTACTGCATATGCTTTCCTGAGACACGCAGGAGAATTACTGTGTGATTGAGTCCGTGTCCCTCTCTAGCCTCTAGCTTTCAGGAAGGCGGGAACCGTCCATTCCAGGCTGTATCACAGCCCCAGTGTCTAGCATGCTCCCTGGCACACTGGCAGTAGCTCACAAATGAGGTGAATGAACCTGAGGTGAAGGCACTAGTGACCCTCAAGTAACCCCCCTCCCAGTCCCCATTCTTTGTCCTCTTTATCTGGCTGCCTCTTTATTTCTTTACTTTCCCTTCCCTCCTCTCTCCTCCCCTCGTCATCCTTGCTGCTCATTCCTTCTTCCTTCCTGGGACTTAGACTATCTGTGAGTCCCATGAACACTGTTTAAAGTCAACAGAAGTTGACTCCTGAGTTAAAGAGACAAGAAAGTTGTCATAACTTGGTAGGATGTGTTGGCCTCAAACTAGATCACTCCAAACTCAGGACCTGGGGGTGAACCTAGGCTCCCACCATAGTAGTTTTCCAGGGCTCCCCCAACAGGTACCACAGACTGGCGGCTTAAACAACAGAAGTGTATTGGCTCACAGTTCTGGAGGCCAGAAGTCCAAGGTCAGGGTATCAGCAGGGCTGGTTCCTTCTGAGGGCTGGGAGGAGAAGCGTTGTTCCAGGCCTCTCTCCACGACTTGTGGATGGCCTTCTTTTCCCTGTGTCTTCATGCCATCTTCCCTCTAGGTATGTCTTTCTGTCCCAATTTCCCCATTTTATAAGGATGCCAGTCATGCTGGCATTAGGGCCCACCCTAATGACATCATTTAAACTTGATATCCTCTGTAAAGGCATCTCCAAATAAGGTCACATTCTGATACTCTGCAGGTTAGGACTTCAACATGTGAATTTAAGGAGAGGACGTAGTTCAGCTCCTAACACCTGCCTTCCACCTGCCCATTGCCTCAGCCCTTTCTGATTGATTGAATGAGAAAAAAGTAGGGGATCACAGGGCCACATCATCTTCTGAGAAAGTTAGGGCCTAGGAATGGAAGCGGACCAGAGAGGAACGTGAACCAGAGAAAGGCACCCAAGAGCGAGAAGGGAAGGCTGAAGTGACCAACAGGTAAAACTCCGCTGATAGGAGGTTCCATGATGGTGCTCTGGTAATCTGCTTGTCCAGAGTTCATACCCCAGATCGGCCACTTCCTAGCAGCGAGGGCTTTCCCCTCACTTGTAAAAGGTGGATAATAATTGCACCTAACTTATGGGGTGGTTGTGAGGGTTGAGTGAGGGAATAGCATGAAGGGGTTGGCCCTGTGCCTGGCACATAACAACTCGGCGTGCAGTGTGGACACTGTCGTGGATGTTGCAACACGTGGAGGGCTAGTCCGAGGAAGACGGTAATTCAGGAAGGAGGGGATGACAAGGAAGAGGCCAATTGTCCCTGACTCAGACCAAATGACTCTGTGTTCTCGTTCACAGCAATGAAGGGAAAAGAACCAGAGCAATGGTCAGACTTGGGTTTCCTCAACTGTCCCCTGTGGACCAAAGATGGAATCACCTGGGTCCTACCCAGGAAATGCAAAATCGTGGGTCCCTCCGGAACCTGGCTAAGTCGGGACTTCGATGGGCCGGACCTGGGTACCTGATTTTTTTAAACAAGCTCCCCTGTGATTATTATGCACATTTGTTTGCAAGCTACAGGTCCTGGAGAGACAGAGGGGAGTCTTGTCTGAGGTCCCCCCCCCCCACACCTGTACAGCTCTGGTGCAAGAGGGGCTTGCTCCTCACGCCTGTCCCCACCACTAGCATTCCTTGGACAAAGTCAGAGGTCATGAGCAGTTATGCAGAAAACAAATCTCTGTCGCATTTTAAACGTTCTCCTTAGAAGGGTTGCACCAGCAGATCGAGTCTTTTACAGACACCAAGTTCTGGATGGCCCATCCCTTCTCTCTCTACGACTGGAGTCACCCAGTCTTGATGTCGAGTTGAGCTCAAGCTGACCTCTGACCTCAGGCCTGCAGAGTTGAAGCGGGGTGCTGGCCCAGCAGGCTTGTGCCTCTGCCTCTGTGTCTGTTGTCAGGCACCATTTCCTCTCTTCTTGGGCATCATCCGCTGACTGGTTCAGGAAAACCTGAGGCCCCTCTTGTTCCCCCGTGACTGCATTCATGTCTTGTTCCTGAAGACCTGGTCTCAAAAGCCGTAGGTCCTCAAAGTGGAGAGTCTGACTGTGGGCCAAGCTGGGGTCTGCCTTTCTTTCTTTCTTTTTTTCAATTTTTTAAAAAACGTTTATTTATTTTTGAGAGAGAGAGATAGAGTGTGAATGGGGGCGGAGCAGACACACACACACACACACACACACAGAATCCGAAGCAGGCTCCAGGCTCTGAGCTGTTGGCACAGTCTGATGTGGGGCTCGAACCCACAAACCATGAGATCACGGATCATGGCATGAGCTGAAATCAGATGCTTAACCAAATGAGCCACCCAGGCACCCCCTGGGGTCTGCCTTTCTTAGGAGAGTTTCCAAATCCTGGCCTACTTTCCTAGGTCTTCAAATATCACCTGTCGTGAATTCCTGTCACCAAATTCCACGTCTCTTAGGACCCCTCCAGTGATCCGATAAAACATACATGGCAAATCAGGTGGGAGCACAGCCTGGGTATGACATGTGGCTCTGTCACTTGGTGACTGCGTGAACTTTGGCAAATGGCCCAGCCCAGCAAGCCTCAATTCCTACTTCCCAGGATTGTTATGAGAATTCAGCAAGATCAGATACATAAAGCCAAGTCGGGTACCCGGCACATAGTAAGGGCACAGGAAACATAAAGTGTCACTTTGGACTTTGGAACAAAAGGACTTGTGTACAGCATGTTCAGAACTCACCTTTCACTAATAGCAAATACATAGTAGTTACTATAAGTCAGGCACTAAGAGCATGACTCATTTGAGCCTTTCAGCAACAAGGTTGGTACTTTCTTACCCCATTTGACAGATGCGGAAACTGAGGCACAAAGCTACAGGATTAATAAATGGCACAGTCTGAATCTGAACCCCAGGGAGCCCCGCTGCAGAATCTATGCACTTGACCACTATATTAGGCTGCCTCTCTTAATTCGGAATATTTAGGAATCAAACACTTCATATTCCCTTCCTTCCTCTTCTCTCTCTGTAGACCACTGGCCTGGATGCTTGCCCTTGTTCCCATACCTTGGACCCTGCCTCCCAGCTGAGTTGGACATCCTGTCAGTCCACACTCACTGTTACCTGCCCCTGCCCCCCTAGGTAGGTGCCCTCCCTTTTCTGTGGCTGAGTGGGCTCAATCCAGTTGTACCTTGAGATGGGACCCCTTGTCAGTACTCCATGAGCATGTGTTGATTAGTGAAAAACAGGGGGGAAAAAATCTTCATTCACCTATAATTCTTTTCACGTGTAGGCATTAGATTCACCTAAAACCGGGTATGCCTGCGGCACCCGTGACAGATTGCTTTTCCAGCAGCTTAACTCAAGGAGCATTGCATTGGCCAAGCAACACCCTTTGATAAGGTGGATGGGGAATGCCTTACACTCTGTACCGTCCCTCACTCCTAGAGGGTGGCCCAGCAGGCCTGGCAGTTCTGTGATCCTCCACGGTTTACTAGCATCCACAGAACGCATGTGAGCCAGGCGAGCGAGCACACTCTCCATCCTGGGTCAGGCATCCCTTCACTTAGTGTAGGTGGAGCCTAAGATGCCGTCCACCCTCACCACTGAAAGCATCATCATCGTGGTTGATGCTACTGGCCTATGACGTCAAACCACTTAACCAACCCCATAGCGCTTCCTTAAATCCTTTTCGGAACCAGGCAAGCCGTATCTATATGTATGCACAGCAGATCTGGGAGAGAGTTTACAAGAAAGTCTGTTTTTCTCCCTTCATTATTTGTGTATCAGTTTGGCCTTTGTTTAAGTACTTCATCTGCAAAGCCATTTACTCATACTAGCAAAAGCAGGGTCAACAGAAGAAAGCCTCCAGTGCTCACCAGCTGCCCTCAGCAGCACCTTTGATGATCTTGCCTTCAGATATACAATCTGAAAAGGGGAATTTCCTCAGAAGCCCTCAATGACCAACACAAAGAAAACAAAGGAAAAGGGAATTTGTGACTGTGAATCACAGTCTCCACCAAAATCCACACTCATTCACCCAGACAGTCCCAGTAAACAGCTGGCCAGCCCTTCACTGGACACCACTTTGCAAAGCCGGGCTTATTTCTTTTCAACCCTTTGCCACCATCAGGGCTGGCTGAGCCTCACACAAAGCCCCGGTCGTCCTGTGGCGGATGCTCGCCTCTCCCACCGCTGTTTGCAGAACTACATCATAAACAATCACATCTCTGTAGGGAATGAAAGGGAAAGTGCCAAAGCAGAAAAAGAATGCAGAAGAGTGTGTGGGGAGGTTGGGGGGGGGGGGGGCGGCACAGTGGTTAAAGCAGCTAGAGAAAGCACTGAATGTTTACATTCTGCTGAGTCACGCAGGGAGCTCTTAGACCCCAGTGCCCAGATAAGGTGAGTTCCTCTTGGGTCTCTGAAAAATGGGCACTTGATGCCTAAATTCTCCCCCAGACCTGGAGGTCTGAATTTTTCAACTGTTCTTTAGAAGTCTTGCACACTTTGGGCATGTAATAGTGACGTGGATGTGGCTAGCCATTCCCGCACCTTCTCCTCCAGTGCCAGTCTGCAGGGGCACTGAGATGAGCGTGTGATATTCAAAGATCAGAAGGAAGGTAAGGAATAGTCCAGGTGAGCCACGGGGCCATCCGAATAGCCGCCTATCCTATCACATTCAGCTAATCCTGTATTTCAGCCCGACTTTTGTATCAAAATTAGGATAAAGTTTGAGGTGCTCAGTGAACAGCCTTCCCGAGGCAGCTGAATGTCCAGGTTCCCCAAGAGGGTGAGTGTGACACAGCAGGCTCACGCCCTCCAGACTTAACTAAAGCTACCGATTTTGGCTTCTGTGGAAACGAAGGGGCTGTATCCAGCGCTTCAGTAAATGAGGACATTCCGCCCCCTCCAGTCCTCGTCGGCCCGGCAGTGGAGGAATAAAGGTGCTGGGGCAGCATGGTGCAGGATCGTTTTTACAGTCTCTGAAGTCTAGGTGCTATTTTTACATGCCTGTGCCACGGGCGATGCCTCTCCCCAGAGCGGCCGGCACCACGGATTAAACCCAGCCAGAGGCGAGCTTCTGGGGATCCACTTGCCGGGGAACTGGTTCCAGTGGTATCTGCTTAAAACATCCCACTGCCTTCAGTCTTCCCGTTTTTTTCCCCCCTCTCCATGTAATATTATCCTTGCACTTGGACACACACACATACGCACGCCCTCAGCTCTGCACACAACCTGCTCTTTCCTCCCCGAAACGGAGACTCAGATTCTTACCTCAAAACCTTTGTAGGCTGAGGACTGTGCCTCTTTGTCCAAGGGCAACACGGAAATCCACTGGGTGTCGTCTGCTCCGTGTCACTGTCACTGTGCTGCGGCTGCTTTCCCAGCAGCCCCACGCCGGCTCTCTGAACTTCTCGGTTACTGCAGCTCTGTGTGGGGAGAGGGGACGGGCCGTGGCATGCACATCAGGTTGCTGGTCTGCCTCCAGACACCATGCCACAGAGCCGGCTACCAGTCCCGCAGGGTTGTGTGGGAAGCAGGGAGGCAGGCTGGGGAGCTGAGAATGCCAGCCTCTGGGTCTCTCTCTGACCTTGTTTATCAGCAGAGGGGACCTGCCTGTAGACTACAGCCCGCACTGACCCCACCCACAGGGACATACACAGAGCTCTAAGTGCCCCCAACTCTGGACAGCCAGCAGCAGGCAGAGCTATTGGCCAGCAGGGAAGGGAGGCAGAGACGACAGACGGCAGCTATCCTGGGTGTTATTTTAACGTGGTTTGTCTTGGGGCAAATGGCTGAGCCGAATGGACTACTGGCCTGTCTGAGCAGAATCCTGTTTATTTGGAAGCCTCAGTCACCAGGGAAACAGCAGGTCGTGGCTCAGAGACGCTCCTCTGGAATCAGAAGGCTGCCGGATGAAAGAGTCCTTTTCTGTTCTGTCATCTGGCATCCCTGCGCAGGGTGTAGGTGTCTGCGTGTGGCAGAGTGTGTGTGTGTCTGTTTGTGCCATTCCTAGGGCCAAGCCTTGCAACGGGCATGTTGCAAAGCCATCCAAGGCAATGGCCGTCCAGGCTAGGGCTGGATGGGGCTGTGGAGCGAGTGTTTCTGTCGTTCCTGACCAGTGGTCAAGCCTGTCACTGCTGAACCGGGCTAATGAATCCTCAGGTGAGCCCAGCTCCAGGGGCGGGGATTTCATTAAAGGACCACAGGCATCATCTTCATGCCGCTGGCCGGGACAGGGTGAGGAAGGGAGGAAGCTGCCTGTACAAATAACTCTTTGGCTGGCAGGTAGGGAATGAAGCTGGAAATTGGATTAAAAGGATGTGGATCAGGAGGTATCTTTGAAGAGACTAAATGGAAACATGATGAATAGTTTCCTATAACTGAAGAAGGTCTCTACTCCCTATGTAGGCATTGGAAGCCTGGGAGGTATGTGTTTGTATGCATGAATGTTTGTCCAAGCCCGCCCGCCTGCTGATTCAGATAGACAGGTACGGATTGACCTGTGAGAACTAGAAATATGCTCTCTGGGGGCACCTGGGTGGCTCAGTCGGTTGAGCATCCGACTTTGGCTCAGATCATGATCTCTCAGTTCGTGGGTTCAAGCCCCATCTCGGGCTCTGTGCTGACAGGTCAGAGCCTGGAGCCTGCTTCGGATTCCGTGTCTCCCTCTCTCTCTGTCCCTCCCCTGCTCACTCTTTCTCTCTCTCTCTCTCAAAACAAAAACAAAAACATTAAAAACAAAATACTGCTCTCTGGTCTCCACCTCCCCTTGGAAGGTGGAGGTGGGAGCCTCTCTCCAAATGCATCATGTGGCATCCAGGGAGCCGTTTTTGTGCCTTTTGAGGAGATGAGCCTCCCTGGAACAGGATGGATAAGCCACGGCTCTCCTGAAAGGGACTTGAAAAGTACAGAAAAAAAATGATTTGACCAAATTTTATTAATTGGAACCTCTGTGAGCTGCCATGCCTACATATTCAAAGGTACTCATAATTTGCTTTCAAAAATAATAATCTTCCTTAGTGTCTGCACAATTCCAAAGGACCTTCTGAAGCACAGAAAGATAAAAATATTTCGGATAATCGTCTTCTCAATACTGGAGAATTATTATGCTACCTCCAGTGTGCATGTTAACTTTCAACCACATGGAAAGATAGATCTTAAGGTTAGGAAACACTAAATTAGGAAATTAAACCCGTTAAATAGCTAACTAAAAATTCTCAGGACAGAGATGCGGCTCAGGGTCTCACCCAGCGTGCATCCCCTAATAAAAGCCTTTGCTGTGACTAAACGCAGGTGTCCCTAGCTCAGGGTCATGCCCTTGAACCTGCCCACACTGTGTGGTTGACCCTTCCCGTGCAGCTCGGCCGGGTTCCCGTTCCATCCTTCCTAAAGGAGATGGATGAGACTGCTAACCGCATCTTCCCTGCAAGCCAGCAGGAGTAATGGGACCATCCAGTGTGCCAAAACATGTGAAAGCACCTTGAAAACGGGTAACACAAGTGTAAGTCATTATTTTAGTGTTTTTTCTCCATTCTATCCAGTTGTGAACTGCTGTTAAAAAAAAAAAAAACCTACAAGGATTTTCCACAAAGATAATCCCTGGCTACTGATATAAACTCATTTTCTTTCTTTCTTTCTTTCTTTCTTTCTTTCTTTCTTTCTTTCTTCTTTCATGTTTATTTATCTTCAAGAGAGAGACAGAGTGCAAGCGAGGGAGGGGCAGAGAGAGGGAGACACAGAATCTGAAGAAGGCTCCAGGCTCTTGAGTTGTCAGCACAGAGTCCGATGTGGGGCTTGAACTCATGAACCGTGAGATCATGACCTGAGCCAAAGTCGGATGCCTAATAGACTGAGCCACCTGGGCGCCCCTAAACTAATTTCTTTACTGCATATCTGATATTCAGCAATGTTACTGTCCAAATACTGGGAAATAATGAATCCTCAGTTCCTTAGAGTATTTACTGTAATATAATTCCCCTCAATATTGAATTTTTAAACATTTCACTTTAATATCCCCCAAACTCCACATTTATTTCAACTTTCATATCAAGCGTCTAAATTTGTCTTTTAAATAATATACATTTGGATGTTTTGAGTCATGAGACATGATAATGTTAATGCTTTCTGGCCTATTATTTACCCTGGGAAGAGACTTGGAGATTGCCTTGTCTGAAGGTCTGGCCTCAGAATAGCCCTCCAGCTCTGGGTCAGGAAATAATAGCTGTTGAGGCTGTTCATTAAGCATCCATAATACTCTAGATCCTATGCAGGTCATGTAACAGAAACATACCTTCCCTCAAAGCTCTTAGACCACATTTAAAGCCGTTTCTGAAAGGCTTAAAACCTATCTGCAGGGGGAAGCCTGGGGGGCTCCGTCGGTTAAGTGTCCAACTCTCAATTTCGGCTCAGGTCACGATCTCAGGGTCGGCAGATCAAACCCCATATCAGGCTCCGTGTTGAACATGGAGCCTGCTTGGGATTCTCTGTCTCTCCCTCTGCCCCTCTCCCCTGCTTGTGGTCTCTCTCTCTCAAAATAAATAAATAAATAAACATTAAAAAAAAAAAAAACACCCTATATGCAGGCCTACTAACACGGCAGGGGGTGGGTCTGTGAAAGGAAGAACATGACAGATTTGCAAGACCAACAGAAATCCTGGTAGAAGCCTTGTAGTTTTATCCACAGAGGTGTGGCCATGGCCAGAGTCATCCACACCTGAAATATTGTGGCTGCTTCTGGAAGTGAGATTTTTCTTTCCACATCCTAAGAGATTGATTCACAATGGAGCACTTCAGCAGTTGCTATCATAGAACGTGGCTCTAAACCTCTTATAAGAGCCTTAGAAGAGTGCTAAAAGTAGAATGTGGCATTTCCATGCCTTGACTTATTCCGTGCTTGGGGCCTCTGAAAAGCAGACATCACTTTTTAATTGCCCCAACGTGAGAGTGGAACCAAAGCATGATAGATAGAATCAGCAGAATTCAAAATGCCCCCAGCAACTATTCTCTCTCTCTCTCTGGGCATAACATAGAAGCAATGGCTTCTTGTGCCTTGAATCTTGAAGCTGACAGTCAGTATTTGCTTTAAAATTTCCCCATTCGTTTGTCCTGTTTCCATAAATGATGCAGTTATTTGAAACACACACCGGACACACTGCATTTTCTTTCTAATTCCATTTGACCTTGTTGGGACACAACAAATCCTAATCAGCTGACAGGAGAAATCAGATGCTGCACTATACTCTCTCCCCTAGCAAAGTATTTCCTTCTGTTTATGCCAAATCATGCAATTAAATGAAGGGCATGCTGGCCTCATGGCGAACCAACTGCCAGGATGACGGAGGGGAGGGATTTGACACACAGGGCATAGGGAAATGCCGCAGATGTTTACAGGAAATTGTATTAGTTGCCTGAGGAGACCTGAAAGCCACAAACGTCACAGAGCTGCAGGACAGAAACAGGGCCCAGTGGTTCTCAAGGGGGCAGTCACCTGATCCTATGGTAATCCAAGAACAGGAGCTCACCCCAGGGTCAGCCTGGCTCTCTGGCTTCTTCCGGGGATTGTACTTGGAAGGGACTAACCCATGAGGGGTGGGCTTCTTCTTCTCTGTGATATTGATCATCCACTGCCTCTTCTATTTTATGTTTTCTTTTATCTCAATTTTTAAATTTTTATTTTAAAATATTTTATCTTTAAATAAAAGTAATGCTTTGCACACATGGCCACATGCACAATGTACAGAAGGGTATAAAATGACCCTCACTAAGCCCCTCTCCCCAAAGATAACCACTATTAACTTTTTTTTTCCTGGACCCTTTAGTGGGGAAACGGCTTCATACACCTGAATGTGTATATGCTCAAAAACAATTTACGAGCAATGTCCTGCATTGTTGTTTGCTTTTCACTTAGTAATAAATCTTTGCACATTGGTGTAGTCCATCCAAGCACCAGTGTTCCTGGGCTATTGCAAAATCCTCCTAGCTGATTTCCCTGCTTCTACCCAAGTTACTCTCTATAGTTCATTCCAGAGGGATCCTGCTAAAAGATAAATCAGATCATATACCTGTTTGTTCACAACTGTCCAGTGCCTTTGACTTGCTCTAAGAATGAAAGCTAAGCTTGCTATCACCAACCGCTTTCCTAAGTCCACCTCCTATGAACTGCTTGGTCATTTGTTGCAGTCATACTACTCATCTAGGCCAAACGTAGTCCTACCTCAGGACCTTTGCCCCTGCTACTCCTGCTTCCTGAGGTGTACTCATTTGTTTTCTGCCCCTCTTTGTATGGCAAGCTCTTGCTTATCATTCTTGTCTCATTTCAGATCACCTTCTCCCTGACCACCTGCTCTAAATCAGCCCCTATCACTGTTCTTCACATCCTCCTGCTTTCTTTTCCTTCACAGACCTTACTGCCATGGAACATTATGATATTCAGTTAGCTGTTTACTGGTTTGTTTCCTGGCCCCTCTGCCACACACACTGGAATATAAACTCCATGAGGAAAGCAGGGATTTCATCTGACTCTTCACCATTACATCCTCAGTGTCTAGACCAGTGGTTCTCAAGCTTGGATGTGCATCGGAATCACGTGGAGGGTTGATTAAAACACAGATTGCTGGGCCCCAACTCCAAAGCTTCTAATTCAGGAGGTCTGGAGTGGGCCTCGAAATGTGCACGGCTAGCAAGTTCCCAGATGACGGTGAAACTGCGTCCAGGAACCAAACTCTGAGAACCCTCAGTCTCGACAGTGCCTGGCCCCCGGTGGGTGTGCATATGTATTTGTCACATGAATGTATGAGTGTGCACCTGAGGGACTGCCACCTTCTTTGTCATGGCTTTTCCACTTCATTATTTACTTATATTTATGTCTGTAAGTCTCCTCAAATTCTTTGTGTCAAGAGGGTCCAAGTTTTGTCAGCTACTTTTAGAACACGATTTATCAGCTCCACCAGTTTGTCAGCAGATGAATAAAAACGTAACGTTTTATAGGCCCTGGGAGATCCATGGGAGTCCCATCTTGTTCTCTGCCTCAGTAAACCATGAGAACAAAAGGTGGGATGACTCTCACTTGACATGTGATGGACAATTTTGCCCAGAAGTAATCGCTCAGGCCTCCCCTGTAGTTGTTTAATAATTGTCACCTTGGCTTGGATTCTGCCTCGTGCTTTGGAACATACATACATAGTCTACCTGGACCCCAGGGTATGAAATGTAGGGAGTCCAATGGTTTTCCTGTGAGTCACAAAACCCCTGAGAATCTGACAAGATCTGTAACCCTTTTCCTGAACACACACACACACACACACACACACACACACCTTTTTTATGTTTAATTCCTGGAAGTTACAAGATACCCCAAGTCAAAATTCAAAACTCCTGATTTGTGAATTGTCTGTCTATGTGGCAAAAAACCAAAAACAACGTGGATCCTTAGTTTAGTATTTAAATTCCCGAGGAATCAGAAAGTTAAATGTAAGAAGACAAACCTTAGAGGAAAACATGAATTAATAAGATTAATAATCTTATTATTTATTTTAAATAAGGTACAAGCTAATAAAGACCCCCCCTGTAGAGGCACTCAGAGCCCCAATAAGATTTATAATCTTAGAAGGGAGAATGCTTTTTGGAGCAGGACTTGAAACCCAGAAATGAAAAGAGAATAGTGAGATCACTTCCATAACATTTTGAATAATCCACACAGGAAAGAGGGGAACAGAAATCCTCCCAGCTTAGACTCTGTGGAGAAATCTAAAGATCCCGTTTTTCCCATCTGTGTTCTTTCCACTTGGATTTTCTGGGTGGTCTGTGGCCGAGCAATGTGGGAGAAGACCTAAGCTTATCAGAGCAGATGGGGTGAGGCCACGTCCTTCAGGGAAGCCGTCACTGGGTTCATTATTTGATTAGCCATGGTTGGGTTTTTAAACAACTTTGAGATATAATTCATATACTGTATAGTTCACTCATTTAAAGTAAACAATTAAACGGTTTCAGTGTATTCACGTGGTTGTGCAGCCATCGCCGCTAATTTTAGAACAGTTTTGTCATCCCCAAAAAGAAACCCCATACTCATTAGCAAGTACTCCCCACACCGTGTTCCTGCCAGGCCTAGGCAACCAACAATGTACTTTATGTCTCTGTAGAATTGCCTGTTATGGCCGTTTCGTAGAAATGAAATCATACAGAATGGGTTTCTTTCCCTTCAAAAGCATAATGTCTCTGAGGTTCATCGGTGTTACAGCATGTTTCAGCACTTCATTCCTTTTTATCGCTGAGTAATATTTCATTGTGTGGATATGCCACATTTTATTTATCCATTCATTGGTGAATGGACTTTTGGCTTGTTTCCCTGTTTGGACTGTGATGAATGATGCTGCCATGGACATGTATAGTTTTTGTGAGAACATATATTTTCATTTCTGTTGGGTCTGACAGTGGTTTTCCTCTGAAAGACTTACCCAAAGAGTTTTACTTAGCCTGTATAATTCTTTTGGTTTTATTTATTTATTTTTTTACAGTAAACTCATGGAGAAGCGAGCAGGCTTGGATCCTAAGACCTCAGAGCTCTGTTACTCCCAGGCTAGGCCCTTCTCTGCTTCTAGGTAATCTGGGACCCGATCAGTCTTGCCGTGCCTCACTTATGAGGGCGCCAGGTCTCTGACCCTCCTGCAGGACATTGTGAGGATTAATGGCCTAAATCAAATAGGATCTGCTCTTGAGAAGATGCTGACCCATACGAATAGGTCAGTGTGTGTCACGGAAACTGCATACCCTCAAACCAAGGGCCTCGCTGACATCAGAGGTGACAGCATCAGACAAGAGGCCCGTGGCTGGTTGTTAGAGGCATAGGTAGTCCAAAAAAATACTCACCATAGTCTCAACATTTTGGTTTCCTTTGAGATCAGATTTTGTTGCTTTCCAAATCCTGCGAGCTACCCTGTGAGGGTAGAAACGTCAGGGCCATCTGCCCAATGATGGACAGCCAAAAGGGCAAGTTGAAATTCTAAAACCCACTTTCAGCTAACATTTCCTCAAAAGTACCTCCCTCTTCAGGGCCCCAGAGGCATCTCCTTTTGTGAAATCCATGCTCCCCTGAGCTTTGTGGCTTTGGGGTAGGCAAGTGTCTCTTTGCCCCTGGGTACAAACTAATAAGGACCCCCCTGTAGAGGCACTCAGAGCCCCAAGTGGCAGAAGGTGGGTCCAAAACACCCAAGCTCACTCATGCTCTTTGACCAGCCAACGGTGTTCCTTGGTCTTGAAAATCAGGCAGCCAGAAGCTCCCCTGATAAGTATGTAAATGCCAAATTTAATAGGAAATGAGATGGCAGGCATGCCTGGGTTCTAACTCCCACGTCACCGCTTAAGGGACAAGTAAGTTAATTCTCTGAGCCTCAGTTTCCCCATATGTTAAATGAGGGATAATGCCAATATTCGCCTTGTAGGGTCATTGTGAAGGTTACCTGAGATGATGCCTCTGAGGCTGCAGCATACAGCTAGAACTCAATTAATGTTTGCTATAATTATTACATTACTTTTGAAATCAGAATTTAGGACTTCACATAACCTAGCCATCCTCTCTCAGGTATTTAGGGAAGCTGGGTTTCTGTTGGTCACTTGGCACTTGCTATGTGTCAGACACCACAGAGCGGGCTAGGGATAAAATCCAGTTTCCCCCAGGAATGTAAAATTCAAGTTTTTTATAGGGTGCGAGATTGCAGAAAGGCTTGACGAGCCAGGGAAGGCCTCAGGGGAGGCAGCACTGAGGCTGGCCCTTGAAAGGCAGGGTGGGTTCACATCCACAGAGCAGAGGGAGACACAGGTGGACAAGGACAGGGGACCGAGGAAGGGAGATCTGTCTGCACACAGGCAAGGTTGGGGGCCTAGGTGGGTCTCGTCATGATGGGTCGTCTGGGCACTGAGCCCGAGAAAAGCCTTCTGGTTTCTTTTGCACTATGTGGGGGTCTCTCTAGGAATGAGATGCCATGGGGTCTTTCAGTCACTTCTTCTAATAACTATCCTTATTATGAGACTTTCTGTCACTGATTTTTGTGGACTATAAGAGGGAGGAGAAGTGATGTTGGAGGAGTTTTAAGTCTTCATCCAGACCATCACAAATATAGCAATGCACAGTGGCAGGCATTGTGTCCAGGCCCCTCCTCTAGGACTAGCACCTTGGTTATCTTTGGGGACCCAGCCCTTCATTCCTTCCAGTCTGTGTGGTTTGGGTGGGGATGACTACACCCCATGGCAAGGATGGCCACAGTGCCCACACTGGTTCAGTGAGATGCGACTCTGAGACTCTAGACTCTTGGGAAAAGGACATGCCTGTTCTTCTAGAGGGTGGCTTTGCCATTAGGGTGTCAGCCTGGAGTTGCTGGTGGCCATCTTGCCACTGCCT
Source organism: Panthera pardus (assembly GCF_024362965.1). Lineage (NCBI taxonomy): Eukaryota > Metazoa > Chordata > Mammalia > Carnivora > Felidae > Panthera > Panthera pardus. The sequence goes on along the minus strand of NW_026526765.1, from coordinate 120,403,368 downwards.
TAGGTGAGTCTTCCTGGGATACAATGACACGAGGATGCAGAGCCAAGAAACGGAGAGAGACAGAGTTGGGATGCTACCATCTGGGCACCTGGATCCCACCATACCACAGCCTTTTCAGTTACACAAGCAAACAAATTTCCTTCTTTTGGCACAAGTCTCTTCAAACCGGGTTTCAGTCTATTGTCGCTAAAAGAATCCTGCTTTGTTGGAGTGTCTTGCTCCCACCTACGTTTTGTGGGCTTCTTCTTAGCATAGGTATTTGTAGTCCATAGTCAGGGGGTGGCATGGTGTGTAACAAGGGTCAGTGGTACGCATTTGCTAGTGATGGCGACATCTGTACACATCCCCAGACAGGCAAAAGTACATGTCACGTGCTTGGGAGGGGAAGCCGAGACTCCAAAATTGCCTTGTCTTCTTTGTCCCTCGACTCGGCTTACAGAGCAATTCTCCCCAAACCCTGCATTTTATCCCTCTTGTTCTCAACCAAAGAAATGAGTTCTGGGATCTGTTAAGTATATTTTACAGGGTTCTAAGAAGTCAGGAAAAGGTGTGGAAGGAATGAGGAGAGAGGAAGATCTGCACATCTCACTTGTGGGTTTTTTTTCCCTTTTGTCCAATAATAAGGAATGAGCCGGCCTCCTTTTGTTTCCTATTTCATGCAGGGCTTTTTAAAACTAAGATGAACTCGACTGCAGTGGGATTTGTCTAATGGTTTCTTGGAAAACATCTTCTTGGATCTCAGCAAACATAATTCACTTGGTGGGAATCATTTCTCACTTCCCCGCTAAGAACTGGACCTACCCTGTTCTTTCTGGGAGCATATTAGCCTCAAAATGAGAGAAGAGAGTACAGGTATTTTAAGCTAGCATCCATCACACAGACTCAAGTCTGCCAGAGACCCAGATCAGGGAGGAGAAGAGGAAGAAGAGGGGCAGGGGAGAGCATTCATGCTGGACCCGAGCACGAAGTCTGTAGTCATGAGCCCCTCAGAGAAACGAAACGGATGCACTCACCTCTTTGCTTTGGCTCTGGGGCACTTTCTTTCTGGGGCGAGGCAGCCACAGCAGCCTACAGCGTCCCGGGTGACCTAACGGGAGTGCTGCAGGCAGGCCGCTGCAGGAGGAAGGGAGTTCCCATTCTCCATCAGAAGGGAGTGTCCTTCACCAAAAGGAGGCGATGCCCTTATTCCCCTGGAGTTGAGGCTGTTGGTTCCGCCTGTCCTCTCTCTCCTGCTCCCTCTCTGGTGTGAATGGAGCTCAAGGGAGTCCTGAGAGAAGAGCTGAGTGCAAAGCACACACCACACCCGCCCTGATACAGGTTGTTTTCCCAGCCCGGGAGAGCCAGGGGAGGGAGGCAGCCAGTGCACTGGGAGGCCACCCTCTCCGGGGCCCCCCACCAGTGCGGCTGATGCTGGTGTACCCATGGAAAGCCCAACGACAGGCACTTATGTATTTATTTCTCCCCTCTCATGTGATCTTATTTTTGGGCTGGATACAAAAGCTATTTGGGGGCTGGATAGCTGCCAGGTTAAAGGACCATTATCTTATCCAAGTTGTCTCCGTGCCTCTGTCTGAGCTAGTCTCTGTTGCCTCTCCCCGTATACGGCAGAACTGTGGGGATCTTACCGTGAACCTTACTTTTCATATATCCCAGCAGTTAGTTCCCATTACTAACTTTATGTCAACTAGCTTACCCCCATCCTGTGAGGTTTCACAGAGGACAAGTATAATGAACAATGCCATTACTATTATGTCTGAGGCTGGTGGACCTGTCACATAACCAACATACAACACTATCTTAGACATAGAGACCCTCTTATCAGCACTGGGGTGGGACCTTCAGACCTGGAAGGCGCTCAGGAGCAAAGTCAAGGAACAGAGTGAGGTTGTAACACTGAAGGGCCATGACTCCCCCCTCCCCCAACCGGATGGCTGCTTCCGCTTCTATCTCCAAGGGGTATAAAACTTAAAATGTTTAAATGGCTTGGTTTCTCACCTCTGAGTTTTCCTCTTCAGACATGAATGGAAAGTTTTGAAACACTCATGCCTGACAAACGTTGTATCATCATCTTCACGATCATCACTGTTATTTATTAAGCTCTTGCTAAATGCCATTCATGTGCTGAGCCCTTTTCCTGCGCTGGCTCATTTCTCCTCCCAGCAGCCCTCTGAGGAAGGTAGTCATGTTCCGATAGGACAGCAAGAGAAGCAGAGGCTGGGAAAGGTGAGCTGGCCAGGGAAAGACCCGAGCCACCCATCTGTCTGATTCCAGAGCAGGAGTTTTGGGCCGCTGTGCTTACTGTGTGCTGCAGCTATAAATTACCGAGATTTCACTATTGTTTTCATTTCCTAAGAGGAAAATAAAAAAACCTCACGGTGGATTCAGATGCATGACTTCACTCCTCAATTTCTTTCCTAATTCCAGTTCTTGAAACAGAGAGAGAAAAAGGTTTTCATCTGTTTACAGTCCTGGGCCCTGATTCTAGATACAGGATAGAGGAGTCTGGCCTCCATTCTCCTTGGAGCCTGTTTTCTATGAATAATTCACTGTGCGAACACAAACACGCCAGAGGGGACCCGGCTGGGCGGCCCACTACCCCTGAGATAGAGCCCCCGAGATCGAGTGGAACAGCTTGTCCAATACTGCCCCCTGCAGGCCTCTAGGCTGCATTACCCCCAGAGTGGCCGTCCAGACTTCACAAGGATTGTTTTTAGGGAACTGGTTCTTCTAGGCACACCTTCCTAAAACTGATTTGCCTAAGAAAGTGCCTGTGTTGGTAATAACCCTTCTGGAAAGTGTACCCCTCATTCCACAAATCTTACTAAGGTGCCATTACTCCAAATGTGAAAATCTCCAGCTCCAGGTCCCCAAACTGGAAACATCCTTTAATAATTTAATTCAGCTTCCTTTAATGATTAAGGTATTTTTCTTTTTTTAGTTTACTTATTTTTGTGTGTGAGAGAGAGAGTGCAAGCTGGGAAGGGGCAGAGAGAGACATGGAGACACAGAATCCAAAGCAGTCTCCAGACTCCAGGCTGTCAGCAAGAAGCCCAATGCGGGGCTCGAACACACAATAAGATCATGACCTGAGCCGAAGTTGGGCGCTCAACTGACTGAGCCACGCAGGTGCCCCAAGGTTGTTTTTTTTATTATTTAACAAAATTTGTTCCTTCTATTCCTTGAATTTGAGGGAAACTACTGTGAAAGTGAATCATAGGGAATCTCGGAAATAATAACAGATGAATAGGTATATTTAATTTTTTTTAACATTTGTTTATCATTGAGAGACAGAGAGAGACAGAGCATGAGCATGGGAGGGGCAGAGAGAGGGAGACACAGAATCTGAAACAGGCTCCAGGCTCTGAGCTGTCAGCACAGAACCCGACGCAGGGCTCGAATTCACGAGCCCCGAGATCATGACCTGAGCCAAAGTCGGACGCTTAACCTACTGAGCCACCCAGGCGCCCCGTGAATAGGTATATTTAAAGAATGATGTCGCAACTTAAGTTTTTAATTCCAATATTTACAATATGCTGGAAGGTATTATCTTGAAGCCCTATGAACCTAATGATGAGCATGTCACACATCAACTTTAAAATGTAGGTAGAGATGGCCTCGTTTTTCAAAATTGTTTCAGAAGTCACAGGAACAAAAACTGGCCGAAGCCTGTTGTACCTGGGGCTGGCCATTGCTGACTGGTAACAGATTGCTGTCCATCCATCCAAGAGAAGTGAGCACCTACTATATGTCAGGCATTGTTTTGGGCACTAGATAGAAACATGGTGAGCAAAAAGTTCCATGTTACATGCCAAATTTTTATTTGTGGCTGCCTCTAGAGAGTTGAGTGAGGCAAATAGCTTAATTTAATAATACTCATATCTAAAATTCATTTTGGATAAGTACTACTAAGGAGGAGCATTTGGTGAGTAGAGAAGGTATAAGGGAGATTGACAAATAATGAGGATTGACTTAAGTCATGAAGGAGATGTCGGGGAAATAACATCTGAACCAAGAATAATGCAGAATCTCCATGAAAACCCTTGTAATATGGGAGGATTGGCAGAAGTGTTTTTAGAAAGGGCCTTTGCCCCTAAACAAGTAAATCTGTGTTGTAAATCAATGTTTCTCAACTGGGACTCATTTCTTTCCCAGGGGACATTTGGCAATTTCTGCAGACATAGTCGGTTGCTGCGACTGGGGTTGTATCTAGTGGGTAGAGACCAGGGATCCTGCTGAACATTCTGCAATGTACAGGACAGCCCCCACATCAAAGCAGGCAGCCCTCAAAGTCAATAGTGCTGAGGTTGAGAAACCCTGTTGAAGAAGAGGGCAGGGCAGACCACACAAGTGTCTGTAGTAGATGTGGATTCATTTGTTCATTCATTCAACAAATACTTATTGAGTGCTCACTATGTTCAAGACACCATTCTGGGCATAATTGAGGCATACCAGGTACCCCTTAACCAAAATTGTCACCTCAAATGGCCTGCCCGGTTGTGTTTCTGTGATCCAGCCTAAAACCGTCACCGTTCAAATAGTGGCAAAACTGGTCTTACTGTCTGGAGAAAGAAGAGATAAAAATGTATGCGTATTATTAGCAAGTTGGTCCCTGAAGCATTGTTTGTAAATAGTGTAAACAACCTAAGTATCTGTCTATAAGGGAATGGTTACGTAATTCTAGTATATCCATATAATAGCGCCCAATAAAAAGGAAAGAAGCAAGTCTCCTTGAGGTGACACAGAAAATAACCATGAAGGTATTGATAACTGGAAAAAAATGGGAAATAGCACGTAGAGTATAATTGATGTGATTTTTGTTTTTAACTTTTTTAATGTTTATTTATTTTTTGAGAGAGAGACAGAGACAGAGTGTGAGTGGGAGAGGGGCAGAGAGAGAGGGAGACACAGAATCCAAAGAAGGCTCCAGGCTCCAAGCTGTCAGCACAGAGACTGACACAGGGCTTGAACTCACAAACTACAAGGTTATGACCTGAGCTGAAGTCAGACGCTTAACCGACTGAGCCATCCAGTCACCCTGATGTGATTTGTGTTTTTAAATTGGTTTATGTGTGTGTTTGCATATGCATGCAATTACTAAAGAAATTGTCACCAAATCCTACTAATGGCTCCCTCTAAGGAATGGAAAATAACTCTGGAACATGTTCATTGATAGTAACCCTCTACATAATTTCCTCCTTTCACATCATTTAGATTGTCTCCAGTTTATCCTCTTCATTACTACCAATATTCAACCACTCACCAACTTCTGGAGATCCTTCAACTTCTAGGACAATTCCCATTCCTTATTATTAAATACAAGGCCCTTCCAAACTTGCCTCTAGTCAGTCCTCATAGGCTGTTCTTGGGAGCTGCTCGCCCTTCCCAGCCTTGTTCCCACCCCCACCTCCCTGGAGCTTTGGGAGTCCCACGGTGGACTCGTGGGACTTCATCATGCCATATCCTTTCAAGACAAGCTCACCTCTGTGCCTGAAAAACAGTCCTCTTCTTTTTATACCTTTATTAGGATAGACTAGGTTATACTGTGGTTATAAATAATCCCCAAATTTCAGTGACTTAAAATAACAAAACTGTATTTCTTATTAATGGACATCAACCTGTCCATTTTCAGGTTGGCTAGGCAACTCTGCTCTGTATAATCCTTAATCAAGGACCCCGAGCTCAAGGAGGTCAAGGAACTCGTCCTCTGCATTCAGGAAAGAAAAAAGAGGTAATGTTTACTACTACTCTAGAACCTAGAAGCTATTTCTTTCCCCATTTCATTGACCAAAACAAATCCTATGACCACATCTTACATAAAATGAGATGGAGAATTTATTTTTTTAAATGTTTATTTATTTATTTTGAGAGAGAGAGAGCAGGGGAGGGACAGACAGAAAGGAAGAGAGAGAACCCCAAGCAGGCTCCCTGATACCAGTGCAGAACTGGAGGCGGGGCTCCATCCCACCAACTGCAAGATCACGACCCCAGCTGACGTCAAGAGTCAGACACTTAACCAACTGAGCCATCCAGGAGCCCCGATATAGAGAATTTCAATCCTATTATTTTCTTGGAAGGTAAGGAGTCCTAAATATTTGGGGAACCTGAATTCTATAAGTGTTAGGTATGATATTTTATGTAAGTCCATTAAGTCATTTGGTAATCGTGTTCAAATAATCTGTATCCTTATTCATTTACCTGCTCACTTCTTCCTGTGGTTTTGCCAATGTTAGCTTCATATTTTTGACTGTACGTTATAAGATGTGTGCAAGTTTTATAATCACTGTATCTTCCTTGTGAATTTGTTATGATGATATATCTTTCTTTAGCTGTAGTAATGTTTTTGCCTTAAAATATAGTTTGATATCAATGTATACTATTAATATAATTTTAATTAATATTTACATATTTTCCACCATTTACTTTCAACATTTTTAATTTTTTTTAATGTTTATTTACTTTCAAGAGAAACAGAGCGTGAGCGGGGTAAGGGAAGAGAGAGAGGAAGACACAGAATCCAAAGCAGGCTTCAGACTCTGAGCTGTCAGCACAGAGCCCGGCGTGGGGCTCAAACTCATGAACTATGAGATCATGACCTGAGCTTTAGTCAGACGCTCAACTGACTGAGCCACCCAGGCACCACTCAACATTTTTAAAATTAATGTTTATCTGTTTCTTATAGATAGCATGCATATCTTTTTATCCAGTTCGATACTCCTTGACTTTTTAAAAAAATTTTTAAAGTTTATTTATACATTTTGAGATAGAGAGAGAGAGAGAGAGAGAGAGAGCACAAATGGGGTAGGGGCAGAGAGAGAGGGAGAGAGAATTCCAAGCAGGCTCCACACTGTCAGTGCAGAGCCTGACATGGGGCTCGAACACATGAACTGTGAGATCATGACCTGAGCTGAGATCGAGAGTTAGACACTCAACTGACTGAGCCACCTAGGAGCCCTGATACTTTTTGACTTTTAATTGAAGTACTTTGTTCATTCACATTTGATGTAATTACTAATATATTTGGATTTAAACCTACCATCTTATTAAATACTTTCATTTGTCCCACATGTTCTATATTCTTTTTTTCCTCCTTTCTTGCTTGTTTTGGTGTGGTTGAATATTCTATCTTTCTGTCTATTACCTTGGAAATTATATACTTCTTTGACTATTCTTTAGAGGTTATCCTAGACCACAGTGTGTGTCATTAACTGAATCAAAGTCTAATGTTAATTGATATTTTTATCTTCTTCCACAGTAATACAAGGATCTTAGACCATTTTAATTTCATTCACCCCTTCATTCTGACTTATATATATATTTGTTATATATTTAAAAATTTTAAATCCCCAATGGACATTGTTAAGTTATTTGGTACAGTCTAATTCATTTGGATTCTTCAAATTAGCCTTTGCATTCTTCTTCATTTTTTCCTATATCTATAACCTGTCATTTAAAATTGTTTTCCTTCTGCTTAAAGAACACTCCTTTAGTATCTGCTGCTGGTAAAGAATCCCAAAGATTATCCTCATTTCATTTTTATGATTGCAGGCTGTTTTCTCTGGGTATGGAATTCTAGGTTTTCTATCAGTACTTTAAAGACATTTAAATTCTCCTAATTTCTAGCTGCTATTATTTCTGTTAAGAAGCAAGATAACAGTCTATTCTTTTTTTTTCCAAGTAATGTTAGTTGATTTTAACATTTTTATCCTCCTTGTCTTTGATTTTCATCTATTTTACCCTGATGTACCTAGGAGTGGCTTTCTTTTATTTATCCTGCTTGGGGTGTCCAGGTCTTCTGGAATCTTGGCAATTTCCCAGCTATTTTTACTTTCACATATTGCTGCTGTTTTAATTTCTCTCTCATCACCTCCTAGAACGTCGGCCTTCACTTTATCTTCCATATCTCTTCTTCTCTCACCATATTTTCCATCCTTTTGTCTTTCCGTGTCTTGTCCTGATGTTTTCTTCTAACCTACTGCCCAGTTTATCCATTCTCCCTTCAACGGTGTCTAGTCAGTGGTTAAACTCATCCTCTGAGCTCTTTTGTTATTTATTATGCTGTCCAATTGTACATTCCTGTTTGGTTATTTTACAAATCATCATTGTCTTTTTTTTTTAAGTTTCTAATTCTCTGCCAGAATTTTTAATATTTTATCTCCTTTGCATAGTCTGTCTGATAACTCTAGTAACTGCAGTTTTCTGGCTTGTTATGGTAGTTGTTTCTGCTGGATCTCATTCATATTATTTCCTTATATATCTGGTTAGTTTCATGTGTGCAGAAATTGTGTGTGAAAAATTATTGGTAGAAGTTACACGAGACAGTATGGTGTTATATTCCTCCAGAGAGTATTTACATTTGCTTCTGCTAGGTACTTGGGGACACTAGCAATCTAGGATCACCTTAATCCAATTTGAAGAATTAAGCTCATTGGCAGCTGAGCTGAACCCCTGCACAATGTGGTCTATCTCCTATTCATCCAGTCTTAAGGTGCAATCCATATGGCCCCTAGCCTAAAATGGGGAATTACAGGCACTCCTCTCCTTTGATGGGCACTGGATTCCAAGTTTCATCCCCTTACTGTGCAAAACTGCTTACTATGCAAAACTGCCTACATGCAAAACTGCCTACAAAGAAGCATCTGAGCTTCTCAGTTGTCTCTTCCAGAAGCAGCAAATATCCCAAGGGGGAGAAGATGGTTTTTGGGTTTGCCTCCCTAAATGCCTGTCTTTTCCCAGATCTTGGTTTGGCACCTCTTTATTGTCTTTTTAATTGTTTGATGCTTTCAGGTTGATTTTATTTTTATTTTGTCCAGCCTTTGTAATTGTCCTCAGCAGGAGAGTAGGCCCCAACTATCTAGTCTGCTGTTTCCAGATGGTAGGAAATATAAATGCAGGAAGCAGGCCAGGTATATGTGCACGTGCACACCTTATGTGAGTGGTGGACACTGGGGTTAACCAGAGAGCATGAGTCTTTTTTGCCTTATAGAAGTGAGAGTCTCATGTTGCCAGATTTTTCAAATTTTTTTTTTCAAAAGAAGTAGGAACTGCAAGCTTTTTAAATGTGAAATCACAATTTTCAATGGTGGCTACAAAAAAAAAATTAACTCTCAAGAAACCAAAGAAGACACATTTGCAGTTCAAATCCAGCCCATAGGACACCAGTTTGAAATATCTGAACTACAGGATGTGTTGATGGGATAAGGAGGGTTAAAGGTGGTCATCTTTCACTATTAACCTTAGCCTCCAGTAGTCCAGGCTGCCTTGAATAAACCCCAGTCCCTCATATCAAAAAAAAAAAAAAAAAAGTTTGAAATAAATTTGTGTCTTTACTGAGATGTCTTAAAAATGCCAACCAGGAGGATAGGGTCTATTCATAACACCAACAAGGCTTCTGGAAAATCTCCTCTCATCTCTCTTCCAAATCCTTCTCATGATAGCCCACCAGGTACGCCAATCCCCTTTAACTTATCTCTTGAATTCCCCTCAGTTCATCTCATCTCTGGCTCTCCGCTCCTTTATCCTCCCTCTTACCTTCTGATCTATTCTGCTTTCCCTTGCAGGTAATTCCCTGCCTTTTCTCTGGTGGGCTCACCAAGCCACCCACGCTCACAGCACTGCGTGACTCAGAATCCCTTCCAGCATTTTCCTATATTCCACACAAGAAAGGCTCCAAAACCTAGCTGCCAAGACTAAATCCTCCGTCACAGGAAGTGGGGGTGGGGAGCCAGGATGCTGTAAATACTCTAAAATCTGTATTTTTTTCCCTGTCCCATCAGCTCTGCCATCTGGGATGGGGTGAAGCCAGGACGCGATGTCATTTGCAGAGGAAGCAGAGCCCGTTTCCGGGATGCTTTGGCACCAGGTTGAGTTTTCAGATGCCTGCCTTGTCACTTACCTCCTACTGAAAGGACAGGGCCCCCACCCATGCCACCACCCCTCTCGCAAATGGGGAGAGAGAAGCCAGAAGGAAGAGAAATCGAATGTGGACTTTTCCTGATTTGCCTCATAGTAGAAAGTTAGCAAAGCATGTAAGTATTTGATAAAAATAGCGTCTGTTAAGCCTGGGACTCAAGCTGGAGATGCATGGAAATGAAATTTATTCCTTCCTTGAGTGTTCCCCTACTAGGATAACAATTCTGTCTCCCTCATTAATGACAGAGGCTTAAGATGCTGCTTTCTGTGACCAAAACGCCTCTCTTTCCCAGGGCTGAAGGTGGAGGAGGTGCTGGCCGAATTGAGGAAAGATACCAGGCTGTGAAGCCCCCTCTGGCCAGTCGGGTGTGGCTCTACCATCGTCACACCCACCCTTGACTTTGAGACATGGTGTCAAGGGCCCCACCAGCCTGTGAGATGGGGGAGCTGGGAGAAGGTTTTCCAGACTAGGCAGTGTCGCTGGCTCATAGAAACCTAACTGATAACCATACCTTTGTAGTATTATTACTCTCCCCGAGGGAGGCCTCTGGCCAGGCAGCCCTCGGTAAAAGGGCAGAGAAAACAGAGGCTGATGTCCTCTCCTTCATAAAGCAGCTCCTCACGGTGCCTGGGGCTTTCACATTTTCCTCGTGCTACCGAGGACATGCAGAGGTGTCCCCCTCAGCTCGGGATGGGAACGCCAGATTGGGCCTTCCTCAAAGCACGTGCTAGAGCCCACTGAACTCTCCTGGTGACCGTCATGCATGTCACCCGTTCTTCGGGGTCCTGCTTGAGACCTATGGTCCTTTACTGAAAAACAAAGCTGAGCCAAGCTAACAGCAGACGAGAACAAGTGATCAAGTGGCCCCTGTTAAATGACCTGGGTTTTTAATGGGCTTTTTTTGTGTGTGTTTGTTTCAATTGTGTTGGGGTGCCTATCTGGCTCAGTCAGCAGAACATGTGACTCGATCTTGGGGTTGTGAGTTCAAGCCCCACGTTGGGTGGAGGGATTATTTAAAAACAAAATCTTTGGGGCGCCTGGGTGGCTCAGTCAGTTAAGCGTCCAACTTCAGCTTAGGTCACGATCTCATGGTCTGTGGGTTCGAGCCCCGCATACGGCCCTGTGCTGACAGCTTGGAGCCTGGAGCCTGCTTTGGATTCTGTGTCTCCCTCTCTCTCTGCCCCTCCCCTGCTGGCTCTCTCTCTCTCTCTCTCAAAAATAAATAAAAACATTAAAAAAATTTAAAAACAAAATCTTTAAAAAACATTTTAAAAATTATGCTAAAGTGTATGTAACATAAAATTTGACTTTTTAGCCATTTTCAAGTGTGCGGTTCAGTGGCGTTAAGTACATTCATGTTATTGTGCAACTATCACTACCCTCCATCTCCAGAACTCTTTCCATCTTTTTTTTTAGTTTAAATGTATTTATTTTCAGACAACCTACATGGTATGTTTTTTCTTTTAAAAAATTTTTTTAATGTGTATTTACTTTTGAGAGAAAGAGGGAGAGAGACGGAGGTGTGAGCAGAGGAGGGGCAGAGAGAGGCAGTCACAGAATCCGAAGCAGCCTCCAGGCTCCGAGCTGTCAGCACAGAGCCCGACTTGGGGCTCGAACCCACGAACCGCAAGATCATGACCTGAGCTAAAGTCAGACGCGTAACCGACTGAGCCACCCAGGCGCCCCATGATTTTTTTTTTCTTAAAAACAATTCCTCTACTCCAAATAAATCAAGGTGAAAATGAATGAAGAGCTCAAGATGACATCACCCACTTTTCGAAGTCCTGGTAGCATGGATCAAAAGCAGCAGCAGTGATGACACCAGGTGACAGATCTAAAGTAATAGCCAAACTTGTTAACATTTTTCCATTTCTAAACTGTCCTAAGAGAAAGTCGTACAAGGAGCCACACCATCCTCACCGCCGTAGTCCAGCCGGGCAACGCTGCCATCTGGCTTCGTGTTTCCGCCAATAAACAGCCGGTGGTTTTTGCAGTTAGCCAAGATACGCTTGATTTGGATTCATCAAAGGTTTATTTACTCTTCCTGGTCTCTGGTCTTCAAGTTTGCCTTTGGTTGGGTCCATGTGGTCTTTGATGAACTTCCTGTAGGCTTCTTTTGTGAAGCTGGTTTACTGCAAGTGATAGTTCGTTGATAATATCAACACCGACGATTGCTTTTGGTACCTTCGTTCTCTGGGTCTTTAGGAGAGGCAACGCCATAAATGAGTGAGTCACCAGCGGTACATCTGTCCTCCTGACCATCTTCTCCTCCACCTCCAGGGGCTGCCCACCCTTGATCTCCCAGGTCTTGACGTCTGAGGACTTACCATCATGGTTGATGAGGTCGCAATACATGATCACAGTGGCAGGTGGAGACAGCCAAGTGGGGCTTTGGGTGAGCAGGAGCCGGGAGCCTGGAGGGAGTGGTGCAGCCTGAGCAGTGCTCCACTGGGGAGGAAAGCAGGGAGCAGGCAGAAAAGCAGAGGCTCTTTTTATCTTGCAAAACAGAAACTCCATGCCCTTAGACAACAATTTCCCATCGCTCCCTCCCCTTGGCCCCTGGCAAACATCAGTCTGCTTTCTGTCTCTATAATCTTGACTATTGTATGCACCTCATATGAGTGGAAACATACGGTATTTGGGCTTTTGTGACTGCCTTCTCTCACTTAGCATAATGTCCTCAAGTTTCATCCATGTTGTAACATGTATCAACATTTTCTTCCCTTTTTTATTTAAAAATATTTTTTAAGGTTTTATTTATTTTAGAGAGAGAGAGAGAGGCAGAGGGTGAGTGGGGGAGGGGCAGAGGGAGAGGGAGACACAGAATCCCAAGCAGGGTCCAGACTCTGAGCTATCAGCACAGAGCCCTGTGCAGAGCTGAAACCCATGAACCGTGAGATCATGACCTGAGCCTAAGCCTGTCATCTAACTGACTGAGCCACCCAGGCATCCCAACATTTCCTTCCTTTTTAAGGCTGACTACTATTCTATTGTATGTATAAACCAAGTTTTGTGCATCCGTTGATCCATCAATAGATATCTGGATTGCTTTTACTTTCTGGCTATTGTGAATAACGCTACAATGAACATAGATGAACAAGACTGTTTTGACCTGTTTGTATTTTCACAGGACTCTTCAGGAAGATAATTCAAATGGCGGGATATTTTGAGAACCCAAGAAAGCCGGTGAGAGTTGTTTTAGATGGAGACTTAGTGTCCCTTGCATCAAACCATGTCACCTGCATACGGGACTGCCCCCGGATACATGTATTTTGCATTTCCTCACTGAAAAGGGTTCAAAGTAATGCCGAGTGGGAAGAAAATGTATAAACAATTAACTTCCCAAGCCACTTGGCCATGGGAATTTTGACAGTGGGTATTTTTATCAGGCAGTGACACTGGGAGGTGACAGAATGATGCAGGCACAAAAAGGCTTTGGCATTAAACCTGGCAGACATGTCTCCCCCACATGGGTTCCAAACACCTTCTTATCCTGACTCTCCAGGGTCCCTGTTGATTCCCACTTACCCCTCCCTGAGCTCTCCAGTGTCTTCTTCACTTAACCCCCTTCTGCACTGCCACATGCTCAAGTCTTTTACAAAACAAAAGCGCAAGACAAAAGCACAACCCCTCCTTTGAGCCCTGTCTTTCACCTTCCACCCTCTCTCTCTCTCTCCTTCTGTCTCTGCCCTCCCCACCCCCCCACCCCCCAAGCCTGTCTTCACCATCCCCTTTCATATCCCACTTCACTTCACTCCTTAATCCACTCTGCTCTGGCTTCTGCCTCTGTGCTCTTCTTCCTCTGGGTTCTGATGGGACTTGCTGGGTCTCCTGGTCTGAGCTTGTGATGGACCGGAGTCTCAGCCTCCTGTTCAAGGCACCAAGGGCCCAGCATCCTGAGAAGCCTTGGCATATAGCTTCAGAGGCAGTCCCTAAAATACCAAGAATACTTATTTTTCCCCATGAAGGTGTATGGTAACCCAGGTAAAGGGTATGATCTATGGAACTATATCCTTACAAACTCAGGAACAATCTTTGCGAAACATCTTTCAGACAGTGGAGCCTAGAGGCGAGGAGAGCTGCTCTATCATCAAACATACCTGGAGAGACCCCCAACTCTGTCAGTTGCTACCTGGGAGACTATGGGCAAATTACTTCAACTCTCTGTGCCTCCTCACCTCAGCTTGAAAATGGCCATCGCAATAGCACATATGTCAGGGGACTATTGGAAAAAATGAGTAAGACAATGCGTGTCTTGTGCTGAGCGTAGTGCGTGGCTCATAGGAACCATTTCGTAAGGATTCACTCTCATCACTACTTTTTATGGGTGTAAGTTGACCTCAGTATCTAAGTCCATCTTGATTTTCATCTTGTAAAAGGTGAATGAACACATGTGATAAGGCTAAGAGGTGTATTGCAAAACTCTAGAGAATCACTCGTTTCCTGAGTGATCAGAAACTTTTAAAAGGGACAGCGTGAGAAACTACAGGGAGAAACCTTGCATGGGGGCGCAAAAAAAGGCAGCATTCTCACATGAGGATGAACATTCCTAGATGTCAGGAGATAAACCAGAAGGCACAAGAGCATGACGAACATGTGCCTGTGTGGTTAGCATCAGATAAGATGAAACATCTCTGTTATGCAAGTACAAACACAGACTGTGTGGGGAAACAGCCACTGGAAAAGCTATCAGAACTAAAATTAGACAGTAGTCAACAGTCTGGCCACCAGAGGAGGCATCTACTGTGATAAGACTGTAGACCTCGTTTTAAAATAAGTAGAGATATTTCAGGAACAGATTGTAGAGTACATGAATAGGTATGTGAGTCTGACAAAATGGCTGAAGCGCAGGCAGAAACTGAAGGACATTGAAGTGAAATTGGCACATGTTATTCTACAAATAAAGGCTCGAAGACAGCTGAGCAGAGAGTCTGGGCTTGTGCCTTCCAGAGGGGCAGCCAGTAGCACGGGTGGCTCTTGGGTACTTGAAACATAGCTAGTGGAAATTGAGGAAGTGCTTTATTGAAGTGTGAAATACACACAGATTTCAGAGACCAAGTACCAGACATAGAAAGAACGTAAACTCTATTAACAATTTTAAAAATATTGATCACATGTTAAAATGATCACAGTTGGGATATAAATGCTGAGCTAAATAAGATATACTAAAATTAATTTTACCATTTCTTTTTCTTTGTAAACGTGGCTTCTTTAAAATGTAAAAATATGCACACGGGTCCTACTTGTGACTTGCTTTATATTTTTCTTGGGCTGTGGTGGTCTGGATACCCCTTTATTCCCCTTGTGCCATGCATAGCCACACTGGTAGTAACCATGACCTTGGGCAAGAACTGAAGGGGGTAATTTATTTAAAAATTTTTTTAAAGATTTTATTTAAAAACTGGTGTAGTTTACGGTGTGATATTAGTTTCAGGTGTACAATGTAGTGATTCAGCACTGCTACGACAGGTGCACTCCTTAATTCCCATCGCCTATTTGCCCCATCCCCCACCCACCTCCACCTCCCCTCTGGTAACTGTCAGTTTGTTCTTGATGGTTTAGAGTCTGTTTCTTGGTTTGCCCCTCTCTCTTTTTCCTCTAAAGGGGCTAGTTTAAGAAGCATTAACAGGGTGACTTGCACATAGTAGGTATTCAACATATGTAAGCTATGGGGAGTTTTTTGTTGTGATTTAATTCCAAAGAGCTGACAGTTTAGTTTATGTCAGTATCATTATGTATTTAAGGCAACATTTGAGGATGCCTTTACACTCGACCAAATGGGAAAGGAAAATCTGCCCACCTTTTAGGGCAACAATACTCGGCTGGGGCCAGTTTTGCCTCTTAGAGCCATCTGGTGATGTCTGAGACACGTTTGCTTGTCAAAATCTGGCGGGGGGGGGGGGGGGGGGAGGGGCGCAAGGCTGCTACAGATATCTAGAGGAGAGAGGCCAAGGATGAGACTAAACATCCTACAATGTATAGCCCAGCCTCCACTCCACTCCCCAACAGGACAATGAAGGATCAGGTCAAAATATCATTAGTACCCCAGGTGAGCAGCCCTGAGTTAGAGACTCTTGGTTATTTACAGACTTTGATGAATAATCAAGCGTCAAGAAATGTGTGGCACAGGGAGAACTACAGATGCCATCCAGGTGCTTTGGGTAGCACCCCACCCCCAGCAGCAGCATCACCAAGCAGGAAGTTATGAGAAACACACGTTCTTAGGCCCTGCCCCTTCCCCACTGAATCAGAATCTTTAGGGTGGAGCCCAGAAATCTATGGTTTAACAAGCAAGCCCTGCAGGTGATTGTAATACACTCTCAAGGCTGAAAAGCCTGCTTAGCTGACCGTGTCCCCAGGTTACCTCCTCCCGCATGCTCCGTGCCTGAGCAGCAGGTGGCAGCCGACCAGAATAACGGGACCAGATAACTGTAAGCCCTGCATAAAGCCGAGATGAGACACTGCATGCTTGCGCCGGATTAACTGGGGACAGCTGGCACCAGTGCACTACCTCACACTCAATAATGCCACCTTTCTAATTTTGGGAAAGGTAGGGGGGAAAGCATGGTTCCAACTCACTCAGAGTCCCTTCTTAGCCACATAGCACTTACAGGGCTTTGAAATTGTTCAGTTCTAACTTAAGTTACTGAGGCATATTCACCAGCAAAGAATGCGGGGAATAATCTGGTTTGGACTTCTAAAGCACCCTACAAAATCCCAAGCCATGAGAATAAATCATTTCTGCTGCCTGGGGCACCTTTGGGCCAAGCACTTGGCACAACGCACACCTGACTGGCTCTTGGATCCCTCCTGGTGAATGATGAACATCTCAGATTTCTGTGGATCTTTTGTCAGGCAGATAAAACTAAATTTGTTCGACAAACTTGAAGGATTACAGCGAGTGCGTTACCGTTCACATAGTTTTCCATTTGAGCCACAAGGGGGCACCCGCCACCCTGCCATGGGAGTCCATGGTCCAAATAAAGACCCTGAAGGGGAAGGTTGCATGACCTATTAAAGAGTGAAGGAAGGAGGAGGGAACTGTTACTTTGTTGGTAGAGTGGCTCAGTGGTGTGACTTTTGGGTTGGACCTCCGCCCTGAACTCTAGAGCCCGGTTTCTCAAGGTGTGGTCCCCAGTCTGGCAGCATCAGCATCACCTGGGAGCTGTTGCAGGAAAGCAAGTTATTGGACTGTGTCCCAGACCAGCTGAATCAGAAGCTCTGGGGGCGGGGCCCAATGATTTCTGTTTTAACAAGTGTTTTCTTCTCCCCCATCCCCTCCAGGTGACTGTGGCGCTGGCTCAAGTTTGAGAACCACTGCTCTGTAGCCAGAACATCTTCCTGGGAATTAGCTGGGATGCAAAACCATGTTGCCATCTGATCTCATCACACTTCTGCCAAGAGGTGAAATCTAAGAGTCCACGTTCTTGATGCCTGACATCTTCTTCAGGTCACTTACCTGCGAACACCTGAGGACACTAAGGTCAGTCATTCTGCATGAATATGTGCAGTCAGTCCCTGGCCCATGTAGGTGGGATTGCCACAGAGAACCAAAGACCAGGGGTCCCCGAACGGTGTGGTTCTGACTACATGTGGAAGCAGTCACATTGCAAAATCCCCCTCCCTGTGCTTCCTGGCTTTTCTATTCTCTCATACCCAGCTGCTGCTACAGCCCCTTCCCCCTTTCCTTCCCGCTCACTGCCAACCCTCGGTTTGCCCTAGTTTTCTCCTTTTTTGCCCCTAATCTCCCGCACCTCTTGTCCTCTTCCCTCCACCTCCTCTTCCCTCCACCTGGTTCTGGTTTTGTTTTATTTTTATTTTTATTTTTTTTCTGGTTTTGTTTTAAATCACACAAGTCTCAGGGATAGATTTAGCAAGGACAGATACCCCACACGGCAGTGGGGGGAGGCAAGGAGAGAACAGAGTGGATAAGGACAGATTTTGGTTCAGGATAAAGACTGAGAAACACCCAAGTGCACTGGACAGTCATTGCTTCTGTACCTGTGCAGTGCAAGCCTGGGGCAGGGAGACCACGCTGTGGGCTGCAGAGCGTGGAAGAAACCGTTGAGGGCAATTGGACGTGAACTAAGCCTTGACAGGTGAGGGGGCTCCGGGGGAGCAGAAGGGAGGGAGGGGCCCTTTCAGCCCATAGCAGGAAGGAGCTCGAGTGTGAGGAGGCATATTAGCCTGTAGGGGATGATGGATATGATGCAAAGTCGTGGGAAGTGAGGCTGGATGGTTCCCCAGATGGAGGAGGTGACAGATAAGGTTGGAGTCAGTTCTTAAGCAGAGAACTGTGTGTAAGAAAGAATTATATTGGTATTAAGAAAGCATCATCGTTTGCAGGAGTCGCAGTTACAACGCCTGCGGAGTGAGGCAGGTCAGATCAGAAGCAGTAGGGCCTGGAGGAGCTGTGGTCAGCTAGAGCACATGCCCTCAGTCTAAAATGGGCACTTACTACACAAATCCAGACAGTTAATGCCACGGGAAAATGGGAGTCCAGAGGTGCCAAATCTTACAATGTCCCGAGAGAAGTCAGAACTCTGGACTTCTTTTCCTTAACATGAAGTTTCTTCATTTTTAAAAACAGACTAGATTTTATTTTAAATCGAGGCATGTGGACACACACTTTACATCAGTTTCAGGTGTACCACATAGCGATTCGATGAGTCTGTACATGACGCTATGCTCGCCACAAGTGTAGCTGCCATCTGTCGCCATAGGAGGACGACTGTATTCCCGGTGCTGTACCTTTCATCCTCATGACTTAATCATTCCATAACTGGACCGTGTACCTCCCACTCCCCACCCCCTATTTTGCTCACCACCCTCAGCCTCTTAACCTCCGGCAACCATCAGTTTGTTCTCTGTATGTGTGGGTCTGTTTCTGCTTCTTTTTGGTGTTGTTCTTTTGTGTTGTTTTTTAGATTTCATATATATGTAAAATCGTAAGGTATTTGTCTTTCTCCGACTTATTTCACTTAGCATAATAATGCCTTCCAGGTCCATCCATGTTGTTGCAAATGGCAAAATCTCATTCTTTTTATGCCTGAGTAATATTCCACTATTCATATATATCACATCTTCTTTATCCAATGCATCCATTGATGAACACTTGGGCTGCTTCCATATCTTGACTATTGTGAATAATGCTCCAGTAAAAAAAAGTGCATGTGTCTTTTCAAGTTAGAAAAGTTTCCTTTTCTTTGGGTGAGTACCCAGTAGTGGATAGTATAGTATTTCTGTTTTTTATTTTTCGAAGACTTTCAATACTGTTTTCCAGTGGCTGTACCAATTTGCATTCCCACCAGGAGTGCTCAAGGCTTCATTTTTCTCTACATCATCACCAACGCTTATTTCTTGTCTTTTTGACATAGTCGTTTTGACTGGTAAGAGGTGATCACTCATTGTAGTTTTCATTTACATTTTTCTGATGATGAGTGATGTTGAGCACCTTTTCATGTACCCGTTGGCCATCCGTGTATCTTCTTTGACAAAAATTGTTTTTTAGTTGATATTTATTTATTTATTTATTGAGAGAGTCTGTGCATGCACATGAGTCGGGGAGAGGCAGGGAGAGAGGGAGACAGAGAATCCCAAGCAGGCCCCATGCCTCCAAGATCAAGTTTGGAGCCCGACTGGATCGCTCAAACTATGACATCATGACCTGAGCCAAAATCAAGAGTCAGACGCTGAAATGACTGTACCACCCACGTGACCTGGCAACATTTTTATTCCTATCCTCTGCCCAGCTATTTTGTTGTTTGTTTAAGTAGACTCCATGCCCATGTGGAGCGCAGTGTGGGGCCTGAACTCACAATCCTGAGATCAAAACCTGAGCTGAGATTAAGGGTTAGATGCTTAACTGACTGAGCCATCCAGATGCTCCTCTGCCCATTTTTAATCAGATTATTTGTTTCTTCATTTTGTGGGGCACCTGGGTGGCTCAGTCGGTTCAGTGTCCAACTTCAGCTTAGGTTATGATCTCATAGCTCCTGAGTTCAAGCCCCCGTCAGGTTCTGTGCTGACTGTTTTAGATTCTGTGTCTCCTTCTCTCTCTCTCTCTCTCTCTCTCTCTCTGCCCCTCCCCCCTTGCTGTCTCTCTCTTTCTCACAAAAATAAATAAAAACATTTTTAAAAATTTAAATACGGCAGCTAATTAAAAATTTTAAAATCAGGGCCTTTGGTTGGTCGATTCTGACTTGGATTTTTTTTAATATTTAACTTAAAGATTTTAATCCTTTTTTTTAATTTACTTACTCATTTAAGTAATCTCTACACCCAATGTGGGGCTCAAACTCATGACCCTGAGATCAAGAGCTTCACACTGTTCCAGCTGAGTTAGTCAGGTGCCCATCTGACTGGATTTTTTTATCTGGCCTGGGGATCTGTACCATACTCTCAACATACTAAAACTATTGTGTCTTCTTAGTTTTCTCCTTCACTCTTTTCTACTAAATCAACTTATTATGAATAGCCAAAAAACGAGTATAACATTTACTGCACAAAAACATCGTAGTCTCCGTGATCCTCACACAGCCCTATAAGATTAGCTACTCTCATAGAAGAGAGAACCCTTAGTTCTCTCAGAGAGGTAAAATAACTTGCTCCAGATCGCACAGTAAGCAGGGAAGCCGGGACTCCAGCCCAGGTGGTCAGATTCCTGAGTCATACATCTAGCCTGTGTGTAATATCCTTTCCTGTGTAGTTCAGTTACCGTATGTCAGTCACGGTTTTCCCTCTTTCACACGTGAGTGATATTCATGAGGTTGCGTTTACCTTCTTGTGTTAAATTTTCCGTGTGCTTTTTCCCTTGCCCATGCCCTTGTGTGGAATGTGAGTCTGCTCTGGTTGGCTTGTCAAATATTTGTAAGTCCTTGCAATGTGCCGTGCAGCGTGCTGGGCAACAGTCATCCATCTTCATGAAACTGTCTCATTTCATTTTCTTGTTTTACTTACTTTTGAAGTAAATGCTACCCTGAATGTGGGACTCAAACTCACAACCCACCCCAAGGTCAAGAGTCATGTGTTCTACTGACTGAGCCAGTCGGACGCCCCCGTGAAACTATTTTAATAGGAGATGGTGACAAACAGAAGCACAAAATCTCAACTTAATATGGGATATCATCTTGGAATAAAGGCGTCTCCAGGATGTGGTGAGATCACACAGTGGAGTCCTGCAGGTGGGGGAAGGGGTAGGCCAGAGATGACTTCCTGCAAGAAATGTCATGGGGGCTGATCGTTGAGAACTCTGAGGAACAGGAAGGTTCTAGAAGCCAGCTCTGGAAGAGGCAGAGGGTGTAGGGTGTGGGCTTCAAGAGGAGTCTGGGACAGCAGGGTTAGATCTATGAGAGGGCTGATAGGCCACTGCCAGAGAAGGCAGGGTTGTTGGGCTAAGGGGCAGACCCCACAGAGAGAATGAAGATTGGTTTGTGAGGGAATGGGCAGGATGAATGAACTGGAAGGCAGGAAGAGGGCATTGTGAGAGCTGAGCCTGGCACTTGGGAAGGACACACTACTTCTTATCAGTGTGGTACTTCTGAGCAGGCCGCTTCACCTCTGCGAGCCTCAGTTTCCACACACAAAATGGAATCAGTCTCTCGCTCACAGTTTGGTGAGTGTTGCGTAAGATGCCCATGCCAGGTCTAGGCTAGTGCCTGGCCAGGGCAATCACTTAGACGATATGAGTTGTCATCATTGGAGGCACGTGGTAAATGTTTTTTCGATGAATGAAGGAGATCAATGGCTTAAGCCACCTCAGTGATACCCACTGGAGATGGGAGATCAGGGCAGGAGCTTGAGACTGGCCTGTGATTCTACATGTCTTTTGAGGCCTGGGAAATAAGGGTCACATTCATTTGAGATGTACATACATTGTAGCTTTATGATAAACTCCGAGGGAAGCTATCTAGTCCCCCTGAGCAGCAACCTGCCTCAACATGCAAGTCTGACCACAGACCCTGCAGTTGAATCAGCCATCATTTGGTGTTGAGGCTGCTGATTTTCGCCAGAGGGCTTGTCTGCACTCAGGTGAATCTAGCATTCCGGCGGGCTTCGTCATTGCCTCCAGGTGCAGACAGCCCCACCAACAGAACCCTATCTCTGGGGCAGCTGCAGCAATCTGTAGCTCCTGGCACCGAAGAGCCCATCTGGTGGAAATAAGCATCCGTCCAGGAGGCATGACAGCCACGACGGCTCCCGAGTGATTGATGGATACAGCTGCAGCCCCAGTGTCCCTTGCTCCCAAATAACACAGAGCAGGACAGTCTCCCGGCCACTTGGGTAGCTCCAGGTGGCCACTTTCACCTTGGGGATTCCCAGGAAAAGAGAGGAAAAACTCTGTAAAATGATTACAATCGTGCTTTCCATATATGTAGTTATGTTTGCTTGAGGATCTCAACTGCTGGGGCACGTGTCAGTTTTTCTCCAGGGTTTCTGTGCTAGCAGCTGTGTGCCTTGATTCTCAGGTAGTGATTAGGGCCCCTGGGGGAAGGGACCTGAAAAGTGGAAGTCTGGCTTACTTTTTTTCTGAATGAAATCATTTCTGTGACGGTGGGTCCCACACTTACCTGTGTGCTAGATTCCTCTATGGAGTAGGAACACCCACAGGCCTGCAAGTTCTGGAAGGATAGACCCAGACACCTGTAACATCAGGACTTCTCACACTGTGGTCTATAGATCACCTGAATCCAATCACGTGGAGTGCTTGTTTAAAAATGCAGGTTCCGGGGCACCTGGGTGGTTCAGTCAGTTAAACGTTCGACTTGGGCTCAGGTCACGATCTCATGGTCCGTGACTTTGAGCCCCGCGTCGGGCTCTATACTGACACCTCAGAGCCTAAAGCCTGCTTTGGATTCCGTGTCTTCCTCTCTCTCTCTCTCTCTCTGCCCCGCTTGCACTCGCTCTCTCAAAAAAATAAATAAACATTAGAAAAAATTTTTAAATGCAGGTTCCTTGGCTCCACCCCAGACTCATGAAATAGGCAGCTCTAGAATATTGAGGACTCAGGTTGTTTTGACTGAAGTGTCCTTGACATTCCACGTTGTGTTACTTTCATGATTCCATATTTGTATACATTGACCACCACAATATGTCTCGTTACCATCTATCCCCAAAGTTACCAAAAAATTTTTTTCTTGTGATGAGAAGTTTTAAGATTTACTTTCTTAGCACCTTTCAAATTTGGGGTCCAATATTACTGACTATTGTCACCATGGCGTACATGATATCCCATGACTTATTTTATAACTAGAAGTCTATACCCCTAACCTCCCCTTAACCATTTGGCCACCATCATTCACCCTCCCGTTTGGCAACCACCAATCTGTTCTCTGTATCTATGCGTTTGTTTTTGTTTTTGTTTTGTTTTGTTTGTTCACTGGTTTGGTTTTGTTTAGATTCCACATATAAGTGGAATCATACAGTATTTGTCTATCTGATTTATTTCCCTATGGATGCCTTTATTTTTTTATTTTTATTTTTTATGAATATAATTTATTGTCAAATTGGCTTACATACAACAGCCAGTGCTCATCCCAACAAATGCCGTCCTCAATGCCCATCACCCACTTTCCCCTCTCCCCCACCCCCACATCCACCCTCAGTTTGTTCTCTGTATTTAAGAGTCTCTTGTGGTTTGCTTCCTTCCCCCTCTGTTTGTATCTATTTTTTTTTCCGCTTCCCTTCCCCCATGGTCTTCTGTTCAGTTTCTCAAGATCCACAGATGAGTGAAAACATATGATATCTGTCCTTCTCTGACTGACTTATTTTGCTCAGCATAATACCTTCCAATTCCATCCACGTTGCTGCAAATGGCAGGATTTCATTCTTTCTCATTGGATGGCTTCATTTTTTTTTAATGTTTATTCATTTTTGAGAGAGTCAGAGTGCAAGCAGAGGACGAGCAGAGAAAGAGGGAGACACAGAATCCAAAGCAGGCTCCAGGCTCTGAGCTGTCAGCACACAACCAGACATGGGGCTCGAACTCATGAACTGTGAGATCATGACCTGAGCCAAAGTCGGATGCTTAACCGACCGAGCAACCCAGGTGCCCCAAGATGGCTTCATTTTTAACAAGTGCCTTTAACCTCCAGTCTTGAATATATTTACGTTAGAGAGCTACTGCATAAATGATTCTGACACATCCTGACGCTTGGAATGCCGCTGCTCTGCAACGATAAGAGTTGTACTTCTATCTTGCAGACCCCAGATATTTTTTCCCTGACTCAACTATGCTTCCCTCAGCAACTCAGAGAAGTGTTGGCCAACAGAACACAAAGAAGCAAAGAAAGTAGAAAAGCGATGTAATCTGAAGCCACATTGAGTCTGAGTCCAAGAAATTGTGATGGAAAAACACTAAGGCTCCTCACCTTGACTGTGACAAAGCTTGGGAGGGTGAAATGGGATGTGTGAACTTTCTGAAAACTGTCGACACTATACAGTTCTTTGGCAAAGGGGCTGCTTGTAGTTAGCAACCTACTCCCGGAGAAGAAGCTGCTTCTAGACTTATGTGGCTTTTGACTCCTCATGGCAGTCTTGGGACAGGACGGTGTGAGCAGAGAGATTGGGAACTTGTATCCCAAATGTCAGATGCCTCAGCCCTGGCCTTAGCCTGCAACATCTGACCTCAAGGGAGCAGAGGAGTGCAGTCCACGTGTCTGTGCAGTGTTTTAGGGCAGGCTTTGCTGCTAGCCCCATGGAGCCCTCACCCCTGTGTCCCCTCTCCCGGCGGTCAGTGTGAGCAGTGTGAGTCCCTTAAGGGCCAGTGCAGAGCCATTCTCTAAGGAACCTAGCCAGCCAGACAATGGCCAGTCTGTTCCTGTGTTCACTAGCACCCAGGCAGTTAACCCAGAAACTGCCCTTGTGCCCTTCGGGGCAGGCAAATTTAAAAGCTCTCCTTTCAACTTTGGCGCAACATCTCAGAGGCTGAGAAGATGCCCTTTCCTCCCCCAAAGCCTAGTTTTTCCATACTCTTTGCCCCTGAGGCCTTCAAGAGGGTCCCTTTTCTTCCTCTGCAGCTGCTGATCCCTGGAAAATTTATAGATCTTCAGAAGAATTCCCCTAGGAACTCTGGAGACAAGAGAAACCTATGTCCACCCAGCAGTACAGACTGGGAATGCTCAGAATGTCTTTCTACCACCCCCATGAGAGCCAGAGATCAAACAGCCATCCCAGAAGGCCAGAAACTGGAGATGTTTTTAAAATTTGTTTTAAATTTCATTTTATTAAACTTGGTGTTGTTTCAAAACTTGAGACAGATTACTAAAATGTACACAGTGTATCTCAGCAAGAGGAATGAAAACAAAGGGAAAGTAACGGAAGGGAAACAGACAAAACCAGGTAGTTTTTGCATGAATTCTCTGGTATACTAAGTAAAAGGCAGCACACAGGTTTAGTTCTGAGCCTTTTAGCAAGAAAAAAGTGATCAGGGCGCCTGGGTGGCTCAGTTGGTTAAGCGTCTGACTTCAGCTCCAGTCATGATCTTGCATTTCGTGACTTCAAGCCCCACGTGGAGCTTGCTGCTGTCAGTGCATGGCCCACTTCAGATCTTCTGTCCACCCCTCTCTCTGCCCCTCCCCTGCTGTCTCTCTTTCTCTTTCTCAAAAATAAAAATAAACAGTAAAAAAAAAAGCGATCAGTCCTAAAGGTAACTCAAATATCCTCCAGTCCTTCACCTTCTCCTTTATTAAAAAAGAAATCTATCATTTTTGGAGCTTCTTTGTGCCAGGCACTGTCCTAGGCACTGAAGATAGAGCCGTATGAACAAAACTAGGTCCCTGACTTCAAGGAGCTTATTATACTCCAGTTGAGGGAAAGAAACCACATCCAAGTAAACAGTGGACTGTGACCGTGTGTCAGGTGATAATAAATGCTAAAAGATAGGGGCGCCTGGGTGGCTCAGTCGGTTAAGCGGCCGACTTCGGCTCAGGTCATGATCTCGCGGTCAGTGAGTTCAAGCCCCGCGTCGGGCTCTGTGCTGACAGCTCAGAGCCTGGAGCCCGTTTCAGATTCTGTGTCTCCCTCTCTCTGACCCTCGCCCGTTCATGCTCTGTCTCTCCCTGTCTCAGAAATAAATAAACCTTAAAAAAAAAAATTAAAAAAAATAAAAATAAAAAAAAATGCTAAAAGATAAATGAAACCATGTGCAGGGAGGTACGAAGCCCAGGGGAGGGTGCAGCCATTTCAGACTAAACGGTTGGGGCTATCCTCTAGGGAGTGAGGAAGTGAGATGCGTGGACGTGGCAGAAGAGCATTTGGGGCACAGAAGGCAGCATTCAAAGATGACAAAGCAGGAGGGCAGCTGGTGTGTTGAAGAAACTTCTAAGACATCAGTGGGGCTCGAGCACAGTGAAGGGCCAGGGGGGAGGCAGGAAGTTGTGTGCGATGCCCTTTGGGGTTGTGCAGCCTGGCAGCCCCTGGGAAGAGATGAGGTCAGAAGGAGAGTGGCATCTTCCAGGCCACGTGACGACTTTGACTCTCAACTGGAGTCAAATGGGCAGCATAGGGGAGTGTCGAGCAGAGAGGTGATATGATTTCAAGAGATCACTCTGGCCACTGTGTGAAAAATGGGCTGCAGAGGGTGTTGGCTCGTCTCCTAGGGTAGGCCGTGACAAAATACCACAGACTGGGTGGCTGGAACAACAGAAGGGGATTTTCTCACAGTTCTGGAAGCTCAAGATCAAGATGTCGGTAGGTTTGGGATTTTTTCCAAGGCCTTCCTCATGTGTCTTCACATGGTCTCTGTGCACACAAATGTCTGGTTTCTGTGTGTCCAAATGTACTCTTCTAATATTCTAATATCAATTAGATTGAATCAGGGCCCATCCTGATGGCTTCATGTTAACTTTATTACCTCTTTCAGGGCCCTATCTCTAGATATACTCACATCCTGAGAGTGCCTGGGTGGCTCAGTCAGTTAAGCATCCGACTCTTGATTTCGGCTCAGGTTATGATCTCACGGTTTGTGAGTTCCAGCCCTGCATCAGGCTCTGTGCTGACAGTGCAGAACCTGCTTGGGATTCTCTCTCCCTCTCTCTCTCCCTTCTCCACTGTTTCTGTCTCTCTCTCTCTTGCCTGGTCTCTCTTTCTCTCTCTCTCAAAAAAAAATGTCTATATGTGTGTACTCACATTCTGAGGTACTGGGGTTAGAGCTTCTACACATGAACTTGGAGAGAACACAATTCAGCCCACAATGGGGCAAGGGTAGAAGCAGGAAGACCACTTTGGAAGCTAGCAAGAGCTGGCAGCGTGTGGAGCAGACCGATAGGTGTGTAAGGAGAAGTGCTCTGATTCTGCAAATACCTTAAAGGGAGAATAGGGCTTGCTGATGGGTGGGACGGAGGGTGTGAAGAAAGAAAAGATTCAAGGATGGCTCCCATTTGGGGGGCCCCAGCAACTGGAGGCACGGAGTTGGCGTTTATTGAGACAAGGAAAGCTATGGAGAACAAATGCAGGAAGATGCTGAGATCAGTGAGTTCAGTTTCGGGCTTGTCAAGTTTGAGGCATCCAAGAGGAAATGTCAAATAGCCAGTCTGGGCTACACCAGTCTGGAGTTTAGGAGAGAGGTCAGCGTTTACTGACCTGTAATTATTCTTTCTCATTTCTATGATTCCTTCGCATTCTTTGGTAACAGCATTAATGAGATATAGTTCACATACCGTGAAATTCACCTGGCTCAAGTATAGAATTTGGTGGATTTTCATATATTCACATGGTTGTGCACCCATCACCACTATCTAATTTTAGAACATTTTCATCAGCCCCCAAAAAGAAACCCCGTGCCCTTTAGCAATCAGTTCCCATTTCTCTCTCCTCTCAAGCCCTTGGCAGTCATTAATCTACTTTCTCTCGCTATATATTTGCCTAGCCTGGACATTTTATAAACATGGAATTCTACAATAGATAGCCTTTGGTGTCTGGCTTCTTAGACTTAGTGTAATGTGTTCCAAGTCCATCCACGAGTATCAGCACTTTATTCCTTTTTTATGGAAGAATAAGATTTCATTGCATTGATACACCGTATTTTGTTGATCCATTCATCAGCTGATGGACTTTTGGATTGTTTCTGCTTTTTGGCTGTAGCAATATCCTGCTATTGCTACATAATGCTGGGCACTCATGAGAAAGTTGTTGTGTGAATGCGTATTTTCAGCTCTCTTGAGTACGTGCTTAGGAGTGGAATGCTAGGTTATAGGCTAACTCTCTGTTTAATATTTTGAGGAACTTCAAAACCATCATCCAAAGCAGCTGTACCAATTTACACTCCCACCAGCAATGTATGAGGATTCTGGCTTCTCCAGATATTGTATAACCCTTGTTACTATCTTTTTGCGTATAGTCCTTCTAGTGGGCATGAGGTTTTTGGTTTGCATTTCCTGGAAGACTAATGATGATGAACATTTTTCATGTGCTTCTTGGCCACTTGATATCATCTTTAGAAAAATGTCTTTCATTTTCAGAAAAATGTCTTTCCAAGCTCTTTGCCCATTTTTAATTGGGCTATTTGTCTATTTACTGTTGAGTGCTAAGGGTTCTTTATATATTTTGGATACAAATCCCTGTCTGGTATATGATTCACAAATATTTTCTCTGTTCTTTGGGTTGTCTTTTACTTTCTTAAGGATGTCCTCTGAAACATAAAAGTTTTTAATTTTTTAAAAGGTTTTATTTTCTGTAATCTGAACACCCAACGTGGGGTTCAAACCCACAACCCCAAGATCATGAGTTCCATGTTCCGCCAACTGAGCCAGCCAGGCACCCCCAAAAGTTTTTAATTTTGACAAACTGATATGTAAATTTGAAAGCCATCAGCATATAGATATTATTTCAAGCCACAAGACTCCATGAGAGTCTCTAGGAAGTTAATTTAATAAGGAATGGATGTATCCGAGGGCACCATGGTTGCTTATTCAGAGGTCCAAGATGTGAGAAGATACCAGCAAAGAAAGCCAAGAAGGCCTCTACTCCCATTTTCCCTCTTCTCTCATTTTGGAGTGTTAATCCTTTTCTAGGGTGACAACAGAAAATTCAGAATTCTTGTTCTTTTTTTAGGCAATGCCGTTCTGGTCTTTGTCTCAATTCACTTTTTCGAGGCCATGCAGACCCTAGAGTCCTTGCCCCATTCCACTGAGGTGTCCTTTTTCTTCCAGCCTCCTCATCCAATGAACTGATGGCCTCTGCCCATAAATGTCTATAAATTCTCACCTCAGACCATGCATCATTTGCAGCTCCGTCCACTGGTAAGATTTTTCACGTCCATCCCATTCATTCCAGACCATTCTTGAATGTGGCTGTAATATAGCTGCCATTCATTTTTGCCTTATATTGGGCAACCAGACCAACCTATCTGTAAACTAAGCTACGGCTTTTTCATCCTCCTTCAGCTGATCTTAAGGGCGCCCACCATGGCATAGGTGCAGGGACGTTTGTGCCACTGTGAGAGGCTACCGGGAAGTCTGGACTATCTGTCCTTGCAGCTTGATCTCAAATACGCCATTTTCAACAGCCGTACAGCTGCTGGTCCCACCCAACTTCGTGACTTGGTGGATGTGGCAGAACCCAGCTAGTGATAGGCAGTTACAGACACATGATCACTTTGTTCCCGATGGTCAAGCGTTCTGTCTCTACCAGGGCTCACCACGTTCTTTGCCCAAAGGTGTATGCTTGTCTGCTACAAATTGCATGGCCTTGTTCCAGAGTCCCTGGACTGTGTTATAATTCTCCCCTGGGTCTTTTAGCAATTTGTCTTATACCTTAGAGGGAGAACTCTGGCACACCTCTGGCCATTCGACCCCTAAACACTTTGCAGTGGGGTGGTTGGTCTCTGAACCTTTACAGCATTTTTATCCCACCCTGTTGGCTGCCCTGTCTTATCAAGCCTTCCAGTGTGTGGCCACCTCTTCCTCATCCTGTCTGATCAGCCTGATGCCATCAGTCTAGCGGATTGGCGTGATGCCCAGGTGATCCAGCTCGCTGAACTGTATATGACAGAAGGTGAGAGAGTTAAAAGAGCATGGAAGCAGAACTATAAATGTTGTCAGTTTCATGATAATGTGGACTGTTTCTGATCCTTTTTTTTTTTTTTCTCCCCAGAGCGGTACATGTTGCCTTTAATCACTTTTTTTTTTTTTTTTTTGGATCCTCTTTTCTAATGAACATAGAAGACACATTCACCAAAGCAAGAGCCACATGCTGTGTACCTTGGCCTTATTAATCTTCTGTAGCAAAAACAGCACCTTCAGGGCAGCACACACAGCCAGGGCTACCACCCGCTTGAGTTACGGTAGTCTGCAGCCATTCTCCAGATCCGTCTGGTCTCCCTCGACCCCGTTTCAGAGAAAAGCACTGTGTTCACTGTGGACCGTCATTTCGCCCAGGCTTCTGAGGTCTGTAGATTAGTTGTCTGTCGCTGTGGACAAATTTCCCAAAACCTGGTGGCTTCAAACAACAAATATAAATGATGTCATGCTCTCTGTGGGCTGGGGTGGAAGTGGCTTAGCTGGATGGTTCTGGTTCAAGGATCCTCATGGGGTTGTAGTCAAGGCGTCAGCCAGGGTTGTATGGTCTGAAGCCTTGACTGGGGTCAGGAGGGCTTCCAAGAAGGCTCATTCATGTGGCTGGCACATGGTGCTGGCTGGGATGCCTCAGTTCTCTTCCACGTGGCCTCTCATCCTCCAGGACCTTTCTTCTCCACGTGGCTTCTCCTGCAGGACAGTCTGAACTTCTTTACATGGTGGCTGGACTCTGTGAGAGAAAGAGAAGAGTAAGAAAGCCCAAAACTTCCAAGTCAATCTAATCACGGAAGTGACATCCTATCACTTCTGCCATATGCTAAATTTTTCTTTAATGTTTATTTATTTGAGAGAGAGAGCATGAGCAGAGTTGGGGCAGAGAGAGAGAGGGAGACACAGAATCCCAAGCAGGCTCCAGGCTCTGAGCTGTCAGCACAGAGCCCGACACAGGGCTCGAACTCATGAACCTGGAGATCATGACCTGAGCTGAAGTCAGACACTCAACTGACTGAGCCACCCAGGTGCCCCAATTCTGCCATATTCTATGTGGTACAAATGAGTCCATAAATCCAACCTAAACTCAGTGGGAAGGGATTATAAAAAAGAACATGAGTACTAGGAGGAGGAGGGCCAATGGAGATTGTCTGTCATAGCTACCCTAACCGCAAGTTTGCCTCAAACCCTGGGTTCCTTCACACATTTTTTTTTTTTTTTTGAGAGAGAGACAGTGTACAAGCAGGGGAGAGGCAGAGAGAGAGAGAGAGAGAGAGAGAGTGTGTGTGTGTGCGCACGTGTGAGAGAGAATCCCAAGCAGTTTCCACTCTGTCAGCACAGAACCTGATGTGGGGCTTACGCTCATAAACTGTGAGCTCGTGACCTGAGCCGAGACCAAGAGGCAGATGTTTAAACTGACTGAGCCACCCATGTGTCCCTCCTTCACACATTAAATCCCGTGTCCCAGGAAGGTGCCTCTAAGTCAAAGTATTTTGAGTCTTACGTTCTTGCCCCTTGCTCAAGAACCCTCAAATATAACCCCTGAGGGCCTTCTCTAGCTGTAGGTGATGCAGGCTAGCTAATTCTCACCGCTCTCATTGTATAATCGCTTTCTCCCTTAAGAAGCCCAGCATGTCCTGGAGTTTAATCCTGCTTATTGGGAAGTGAGGGCAGCTCCATGAGGTGTTTTTGGGGAGAGGCCTCTACAGCATCATCTAGCACTGGCAAGGGCTAACTCTAACCAGGAAGAAGTGGGCTACCTCTGCAGAGGCACCTCACGGGAGAGGGAGGCCTCCCTGTGGATGTGAACAAGACCAGAGCATCTACCCAGATGTTCCCATCCTACATTTCAGGGTTTCCAGCCAGGGCTTTGACCTCAGCATAACAGTGAGTCCGGGCTGAGCTTGTACATGTCTCTGCAACTCTGAAGCTCCCAACAATCAAGTTCTGCTTCGGTTCCTCCTCTAGGTTAGCTTCTCTACTCCAGGAAATAAGGGCCTCTTTGTAAGCTACCAGATAAGCCCTCTGGCTGTCATACTTAGCCTTTAACTGTTTGTTTAACAGTTTGTTAATGACCCTCAGTTTCTCCCTGCTGGCAGAGCTTCAAGACAATTTAGCAATAACCAGCTAACTCTGCTGCCCTTATAGACATCAGCCACACTCGTCTCCCATATCGTGCAAATGCCCACTTCTTACCACTCCCATCAGGCTGTTCTCTTCCACCGGGATGCTTCCCCAGGCCACCACCAGTGAAACTTCAGCAGTGAGGTTGTCACCTTATGCCAGAAACTCTGTGCCCCGTATTCTATTCAGGATGGTGTTCTCCTTGCATTCCTGGTGGTGAGTGAGGCAGTTCCACAGCCCCATCTTTCTGCCTGCTTTCTCCAACCATTCCTGTGCTAGACTGGGTTCTAGAAGCAGATGCCAATATGTGATGAAGTTCACAAGATTTATTTGTGGAAAATGGAGGGAGCAGGAGTGGGCAGGGGGAGTCTTCAGACCTTTTGTGTGTCTGATATCTGTTTAAAGAGACGTAGGGTGCACCTGGATAGCTTGGTTGGTTAAGTGTCCGGCTCTTGATTTCAGCTCAGGTCATGATCTCACAGTTCATGAGTTTGAGCCCTGCATCTGGCTCTATGCTGACAGCATGGAGCCTTTCTGGAATTCTCTCTCTCCTCTCTACCTGCCCTCCCCACCCCCGTCTCAAAGTAAATAAATGTACTTTTTTTTTTTTTTTTTTTTTTTAAGTTTAAAAGAGACCTAGGGAGGAAAGATGGTCAGGAAGAGTCTGACTGTGGAGTGGTTCTAAGAAAGTTTCAGCCAGGCTAGTGGAGAGTTCTCAAGCCAGAGTTAGAGGAATCGTGCACTAGGACTCTGCTGTGCAGTCATTGCTGGGAGCAGTTCTGGAAAGCATTGGACTGGGCACAGACCTACGGAGGGACCAGAGGGGCTGTCGGTCAGCTACACACCGCACCCTCCCCAGCTTCTTGCAGCAGCGTGAGAACTGAGCAGCCTTTTCCTGGTCTCCCAGGCTGCGGGTGCCCTGACTATAAGCTCTGGTTGACTGAGCCCGGCAAGAATATGTAAATGCCCCGAACCTCCAAGCATCTGAATTGGAGGCCCCCTTCTGCCCTAGAAGCTCAGCCAAATGTCCCTCCCGGTCTGCCTGTTCCCCATCCCACCCAATGCCCATCCCTCTTACTGGCCCTGGGTACAGGCCTTGTCTCAGGAATGAAAACTGGAAAGGCGTGGGATTGTGACTTACAGTGATTGGTGATGGTCTCAGCTGCTCTGCCTTTGTGGACCGAACTTCTACCAAAGCAGTCATTCCTGGGTCCAAAACAGTCTTTTCCAATAAAAGAGAATCCCAATAAATAAAATGTATTGATTTATTTTGAGAGAGAGATAGAGTGAGTGTGGGAGGGGCAGAGAGAGAGAGAGAGAGAGAGAGAGAGAGAAAGAATCCCAAGCAGGCTTCATGCTGTCAATGCAGGGCCCGACATGGGGCTGAAACCCACATACTGTGAGATCATGACCTGAGCTGAAAGCAAGAGTTGGACGTTTCACTGACTAAGTCACGCGGGGGCCCTGGCTTCTTCCTTTCAGACTATGCTCCTCATCTCACCCCCATCCTGCCCTCACTTTCCAAGAATGAAATAATTAAGTCTCAAATGCTCCCATATGAACTCATTTCCCTGGACCTTTTCTCAATCCCAGGAAAAACCCTGGGCCGTAGGACTAAACTGGCTGTGTATAAGGGGGTGGGATGGGCACAGTGAGGAGGAGTGGTTAGGGGGGCATATGGGAAGCCCCGATCATGAAAACATGGTGTATTATATAATAGACCACTGTTCCTTGCCAGGAGGGTGCAGGCAATTCTATTTTTTCTAATGTGCTTAAGACCACTTGACCTGTCTCCAGATATTCAAGGAAGAGATCTTTGTGTCTTTGAGGCAAGAAAACAACTCTTAATGTCGTGCAGTGGGTGGACTAGGAAAAGGAAATAACAGGCAGTGTTTATGTCCCCTTGGGTGCCTCCAGCAGGCATTGGGGAGAGAGGAGGACGTGAGAGCGAGCTCAGTCTACCTAAGCACTTTGCTGTTGTAGCCTCTTCGGGGTGAAAACTATCCCTGCCCAAACCTCTGGAGGAAAGCGATATCCCCTTCCCTTGCCCTGTGGCCCTGCAGGACAGAACACCCTGTTCCCCCTTCAAGAGCAGGCTGCTGTGACTGTTCCCTTCCACAGTCAGGCTGGCAGCCCTTTCTTGTTTCTAGCAGCAGGACAAAGAGCCGATGCAGAATGACCTAGGCCGGGGGTTGGTCTTGGAGCAGGGGTTCTTCACAGACCTCACAGTCAAAACGGGTAAGGGCGGGGATGCCGATCACAAAGTGGAGCCACCTCTAAGTGTGAGGAGCGTGAGAGCACCACACTCTGCCACGGGCCCCAGACAGACTGGGAGCTGGCTGCCAAGCATCACTGGAACTCGGCTTCTAAATCTGTTGGTAGATAGATGATAGATAGATAGATAGATAGATAGATAGATGATAGACGGATAGATAGACATAGATAGATGATAGATGGATAGATAAATGATAGATGATAGATAGATAGATAATAGATAGATGGATAGATAGATGATAGATGATTAATAGATGATAGATGATAAATAGAGAGATGATAGATAGATAGATAGATAGATAGATAATAGCACCTTCTTCATATCCTTGTCTTGAGGTTTAAGGGGGAGTAAGGTGTGAAAAGTGCCCAGGTCAGGCCTGGCATTGCAATGTCTTACTAAACAAAAGTGACTGTGACAAGTGTAATCTACTTCCACAACTGAGATGTGTCTGAAATGTCCCATTACTTGGTTATTTTTGTAAAAAATCCAAAGAAACCCAACTGTACTCCCCCCATTCCATGAGGCTTTCAGGAAACTCAGTTTCAGTTGTTATTCCAGCTCCTCCATCCCCAGGTTTCACAGAGTGCCCAGGGAGTGGAGAGACCTCTGTAGGTGACACCACAGACAGATGCTTGGGTCTTGTCCAGGCACAGCTGAGCACCTGTAACCTGCTGACCCTGCATTTGCATGCTTCTCAGGGAGGAACAGTCCCAAGCTGGGCTTCCACATGTGGGTCCTGCCTCCCTGAGCCCACCATGAAGCTCTCCCCGTCCCATGCTTTAATGCCCCAGGTCTCCATGTGATCCCAGGGATCTGCAGGAGAATATCTCTAGGGTCCCATCACTCACCAGTCTGCAGATCTCCCTCTGCTGGAGAAAACCCTGCTCATCTCCCCCAAAGTCAGACCCCTCACTGTGTAGATCTGCTATGCCCCCTTCCATCTGGTCAGCTTGGTAAGATCTTCAACAAAGAGAGAAGAACTCTGGCTGGCTTTGGACAGTTTTTGCTTTTAGCTCTGTGTCACTGGGAGGTAGAGAGGGAGAGGGTTTTAGGAGACTGAAATACATATTTATTTACTTATGTATTCAAGAAATCTCTTCTCAGTGTTAGATGTCACTCTACTCCGTGAGATTCATTGGTGAACAAGTTCCCTCTTTCCAGAGGCTCCCATCCTAGTATGTGTGGGGGTCAGATCCTAAGTGCATAAAGAAATGTAGAAGGTGACCGTGCCTAGCATTAAAATGCTAGAAAGAGAATAAAAGAAAGTAATAGGATAGAGAATAGGGCAGGAGAATTAACATTTGGTTGAGTGGTTGAGAAAGGCTTCTTCAAGGAGGTGATGTCTGAACTGAGCCTCATATGCTATAGGAAGCCAGCCAGGTGAAGATGTGGACAGAAGTGGTCCATGGGGAGGGAAAGGTCTTGCAGTGGGAAAGAGCTTGGCCTGTTTTAGAATCATCAGCGAGATGGCGATGTATGATGGGACCAAAGAAGTGTTTAAAGACCTGGTCATGACCTTTCAGCCACTGCAGGGAGTATGGATTCTATTTTAAGTCTGTTGCAAAGCCCTTAGAGAGAATGGGAAGCAGAGCAGTAACATAATCTGATTTATAGATATATTTTTAAGTTTATTTCTTTATTGAGCGGGGCGGGGGTGGGGGGAAGTGGGGACGGAGAAAAGGGGAGAGAGAGAATCCCAAGAAGGCTCCAAGCTGTCAGCGCAGAGCCCAATGTGGGGCTCAAAATCATGAACCATGAAATCATGACCTGAGCCAAAGTCAGAGGCTTAACTGACTAAGCCACCCAGGCGCCCCTCAAATTTATATTTTTAAAAGATAACTTTGGCAGCTGGGCAGAGACTAGTTTGTGCAAGGGCGCAAGTGGAAGCAGGAGGCCGCTGAGAAGCTGCCACCATGGTCCAGGGGAGACCATGGCTCTCTGGTGGCAGCAAGAGAAGGCTGTCCTCCCACAGGAGACTGCCATCGG
Organism: Panthera pardus; assembly: GCF_024362965.1. Classification (NCBI taxonomy): domain Eukaryota; kingdom Metazoa; phylum Chordata; class Mammalia; order Carnivora; family Felidae; genus Panthera; species Panthera pardus. The sequence goes on along the minus strand of NW_026526765.1, from coordinate 120,367,070 downwards.
TGTTAGTGTTTTGATATTGCCTGCAAAAGAAGAATGACTTCCTTTCCCACTTGCCATAAACATTTTAATTATCCTCTGTCTCATTTCCCTTTTTATTTATGAATAAACATATGCATTTCCCCACCAAGTTATTTTAAATGTTATGCTCTGTCAGTCAGATTAATTTGTGTTTATGAGTACTTTTGCGACAGGCTCTCTTTTTCCCAACTTCCATTCGTGTTGGGTATTTCAGAACCTCACTCCCTTCTCCTGCCTCTCTCTTGTTGTTTTCTTCTTGTAAGGCTTGCATCTGGGCAAATCCTGTCCCCATTTTGGGGTAAATTCCTCTTTGTGCTGTTAAAAGAGAAAGTGAGGCATATTAAAAACTTGGAGAGTTTATTTGGGTGAAAGTCTGTTGGAGTCAGGCAGCTCCAAACCGGAAGTGGTTGTGAGAGCTCCACTGACTGGAGCCGGGGAAAGACTTCGAGAAGGTACAGAAGCCAAGGGAGGAAGGTGTTTGGCCACAGCTCAAAGCCTACTTGGCTGTCTGTGATTGGTCGTCCTTAGGTTTTGGTTTCGTAACCTGGGGGCATATGCTTGCTTAGAGTCTGGTTTGCTTGCTTGCCACCAGGCATCAGAGCCACCTCAGTGTAATGTCTCCTTATTCAGTTAGCTTCCTGTCTAAGTAAAGACTGCTACAATAAAAATCAGGCATACTTAGTCATAACCCTGCATTGCTTAAGCACCTATTGTATGTCAGGCACCAAATTAAAAATTTGCCTCATATAGTTCTCATGAGAGTCCTATGACGTGGGTGCTTCTACTGTGCCCATTTACAGAAAGAGCAAAGCTCTGGGAAACTAAGCAGATGTCCCCGGGCCTCGTGCTAGAGTGGGAGGCAGAACCAACATCCAGACCCAGGCCGTCTGATTGATGAGCCACCTCACCCCTGCCCGCCCCATGGCTGGTTGGTTTAGTCTTAGCTGACCCAGTTTGAGAGCAGAAGGATGGAGAACTATGTGAGCATACACTATATACACTTCCTTTCTCTGTGCCTAAGTGAAGTAAACAACATACAAATTCAAGTTCTAATGCAAATAAGCAGCTATTTGTTGGCTGAGTGAAGCCTTTCGGGCATTTTCTGTAGCAAGTCTGTGGCTCTGAGGGTGAGCCTAGGCCTTGATTGAATGTGACGTTGCTGTCAGTCCCGATTTGTGCTTACAGTTGAGTGACGGTCCCTGGAGGCCCCATGACACTTGGATGCAGCCCTGCCAGGGCTCCTGCACACTGCACCTCCCCTCTACGAACACAGAGCTGGTGCAGCTGCTAAGCCCATCGGGCCTAATGACTGTCTTCATTTTCATGCCTGGCCATTGTTAACGACATTTGGCCATTGCACACACACGCACTAAATAGAATTAGGATGTACTGGAAAATGTGACTTCTGCATAGGAAGTCACAAATCCAAAAATTGCCATCTGGATCTCATGTGGTCTTACACAAGAAGGCAGCTTCTCAAGACAGCACATTTCGGGGGCAGCCGGGCAGCTTCCTCTCTGTCCTTCCTGCCCCCAACTGCTGAGCCCAGCTCTGTGACCTGGGTGGAGTAGGAGATGGGCCCGTAGATGAAGAATCTATGCCTGTGCCTTCCTTGTTCTCAGACCGTGACCACTGACAGGCCGGAACCCTTCGCTCTGTCTTTGCTGATGCTGCAGCAGTGAAGGCTTCTTTTCCCTTCTCAGAGACCTCACTGACACCATCTCCCAGTATCACCTTGTGTCTCATTCTCTGCCTAGACAGAGCGCCCTTTAATTGTTTCATGAATTTTATCGAGGCTGGCATGGCTTCCCCGAGGACGGCGAGTAGGGGGCCGGCGAGCGTAAACCCTCGCTGGCTGTTACCCATCACCACCGCTGCCGCTCCTGTTGCTCCTGCTACCGCTGCTAATACCACCACTGATGTTACGACTGCTGCTCCTACCACTACTGCTCCCATTGCTACTGCTGCCGCCGCCACTGGTGCAGAAGGGAAAGGAGACTCAGGAGTCAAGTTGACCCAAGTAAAGCCATGTTGGTGTCAGGCTGACCCTTAGCCTGAACGTCAGCAGGTCATAAAAAGAGTCACAAGATCCGACCCATAGGAGACTACGAGACCTCACTCCCTCCGGCAATAAAAGCCACAAAATTCGGCCATTCTTAAAATTGTCCCGTGTGAGGAACTGCACAGCCTTAAGACAGTTGGAAAAACTACCCACCCAACATAAAAAATAAACCCAAAGTTAAAGAGTGAGCCTCTCCCTGCACAGTTACCTGGTTTAAAAAAAAAAAAAAAAGTCATAAAACGCTTCGTTAGAGGCAAAGGGTGGTCCTCTTTCTCATCTGGGAGGAGAGACCACTACTTAGTCTGTGAAGGAGCTTCTTTCTCCCCCCTATACTTAGCAAATCGTTGTCCCTTTCTCTAAATGGCTTGCTCTTGAACTTTTTCTTGTGGCAAGTCGAGAGCCCTGGTGGTGGTGGGCCTGAGGCACCCCCTCTCGGGGCCTCGCCCATCAGGCATCACTGCCATTCATCCTGTTCTGCTGCTGCTACCGTAACCTCTGCTGCTATTACTACTGCTGTGACTCCTGCCTCTACTGGCAACAGGGTTCGTGCCTTCTACACCTCTTATATTCTGGAAGACTGCTTGGTGCAGAATAGGCGTTTGTTGCACACTCAGCAGCCTGGCTTTATGTTTCCGTTTCACCACTGGTAAAACACCCATCAGTGATTCCCAAATACTACCTTTACATAGGAGCGTACCATCCGTGTAGTTACTGTTCTCAGTATTCTTCAGACCCGTGGATCACCTTTGTTTTACTTGATTTCTTTTACAATCTGTTTATTACATCAGTTCCACAAATGGAAAACCCAGCACCGTATGCATGAAGTTGAAGGAAACTTTAAATTTTTTTTTTTTTAACGTTTATTGATTTTTGAGACAGAGAGAGACAGAGTGTGAACAGGGGAGGGGCAGAGAGAGAGGGAGACACAGAATCCGAAACAGGCTCCAGGCTCTGGGCTGTTAGCACAGAGCCTGACGCGGGGCTCGAACTCACAGACCGTGAGATCATGACCCGAGCCGAAGTCGGACACTTAACTGACTGAGCCACCCAGGCGCCCCTAGGAAACTTTAAACCTTATTTATAACTATGAAGAACAAAAATGTTTGTTCTTGTGCATCTAAAAACTTCTATGTCACCTATGAAATCCGACATTGATGTCTGAGTTTACCAGAAGGGGATTGGAGCATTGACTGTCAATGCCCTTTAGACAGTACTACGTTTTTGTGTTCTCCACCCTTCTTGTTGCTGGAATCTGCACCCCTGTGCCTAAAGGCTTTTTTCCGACATAGAAGGCCCCTCTGCCCTGCTCCGGCAGCTGCCAGGGAATTCACCTTCTGAGGATAGCCTGAACCAATGACTGATGGGAATTGATGTGAAAGTGGCCCAGCTTCCTCACTGCCTCTGCCCCCCACCCCCCCCCCCCCACCGTGGGATACTTCTGAGGTGTGCCACTTACACTGATGCCCAGAGTTTCCTAGGAAGGTTGAGTCCCAGGCACTTGCTGCAGTTGCTGACTTACTAACACACCCATTGTTGACTGCCTGCCTTTTCTCTGTCACCTCCCCAACCCTTTCCCAGTGTCCCTGTGCTTCCTAAATGAACTACTTGGTCTGCAGCCCTTATTTCTTGGTCTGCTCTGTGGGGAGCCCAAACCAAGTCAGGGGCTGCTTGCAAATCGGTGGATGATGGTCATTTTCCCATTTACTAACTGAGGTTTCCATGATGTGTGCTTTCCACAACCGTGCACTGTCTCTGCAGATTTATCAAATGGTCAGTGGGAGCAAGTGTGATGTGCGATCATATTTTGACAAATGTTTTATCCAGGTAACATTTTCCTACCAAAGTAACCACTTGAAAATATTTTCCACAAAATATTTTCCAGAAATTGAACCAAGTCTAAACAGTTTCAAGCTGGCTCTTTCCTATACACACAAGTCAACACAAGACAAAACTTTTATTTGGATGATGTCCTCCCACGGAGCAGTCAGTATGCTCAAAGCCTGGGGAGTTACTAAACAGAGAGATTGGTTGTACATGAAGTTACTTAATCACTTTGAGAGGCTAGAGATAAAGGAGATATTCACCAAGTATTACTATCATCACAATATTGTAGCTAATTACTAATATTGTAGTAATATTGTAGTTCATTACAAATAACTACTAATAACTAATTATCACAATATTGTAGTGAATTACTAATATTGTACTAATATTGTAGTTAAGTACAAATAATATTGTAATATTGTAGTAATATTACTAATATTGTAGTTAATATTGTAGTTAATAACTTCAAAATCCTCACACTTTTGTCACTGTGCTCTCTTTTAATTGAACCCTCCACATCAAAGCTATGCCATTGTCTCCTGCAAGATCTCAGTCCAGGGAATGAAGTAGCACCAAAACCAGCTTAGGTTGAAAAGGCGACTTTCATACTTTGCTTTGTGGATCTAGATGTTACTTATTTTCTACTTTGCCTCTTCAGAGACCAATGTCATCAGGGCCTTAGTTTCCTTCCAGCTTTCTGATGTACCATCATTACAATATGGTCGTTGACACTTCACGCCTAGTGCAAGGACGTTGGAGTGCTGTTCCCATGTCAGAGGCCCAGGAACAGGAAGAGGGGCCAAGTGCAAATAGGGCTAGCTTGTTTGCCTGTTGAACTGGCCCTTCCCTTATAAGGAACCAGAAGTACAATTTAACAGCTTCCTTTCACATCTCATTGGCTTGAACTGTGTCACATGGCCACCCACTTGCAAGGGAGGCTGGGAAATGTAACTTTTAATTGGATCTTCACCACCAACAAAATTAGAATACTGTTAATACGAAAGAAGGGAGAATGGATCCTGGATAGGCAGCTAGCTTTCACTTCCAGAGAATGAGGGTCAGAGAAAGCACCTTAGAGGAAGAGACATCTCAGCTATGACCTACAAATGAAGAATTACCTATGCTAGTAGCAGTGGGAGAGGCTTTCTGGGAAGAGAAATGGCAGTGTATAAAAGAGGGAACGGAGAGAAGAGAAAAGACCTTAGCTCTCCAGGTTGAGCATCCCAAACCAAGCAAGGTGAGTCTTCCAGACCTTTCCCTGGCTTTCCATAGAGAGGCATGAGGACTGTAGCCAAATCATAAAAGAATGCTGAGCAGGAATATTAAGTGTCTATTCTCAGAAAGTGAATATTATATATCACCGTTCCTCCATGACTCATCCCTTCCCAAATATCTTTAATTTTGAGGGCATGGTATTTTTTCCACTGTGAGTATGAAATGGTGGTCCCTCTTCCTGCCAAAGTCCTCGTCAGCTTTGTTCTGGACTTTGGAAAAAAGAAATCCTGTTTCCTGTCCTTTGTTTCCTGGCTGCAGCCTCTGGTTCCACCCCCTTCTTGGGCTCACAGTGTCTATTTCCGCCTCAGATTCTCTTACAAGCCCCTAGATCAGTTTTCTTTTCCTTAGTTACTAGTTAGTCGTGTACAGTTATCAAAGAAGAAAATAACTTCTCTCCATCCAGGTTTTTTTTTTCCTTTCCCCGTGGATTACCTTGTTTTGTTTTTTCTTAAATCAGTTTCTCAGACTCTGAACACAGGAGGAAACTAAGCAGGTGTTGAGGGCCTCATTCTCCTGGGGAATATACTAGAGCAATGTTTTGAGACCAGAAATGATGTAATCAGGTCACTGGCAACAAAACGAAGACAAGGAAAACTCCAGGGTTTTAGGCCTTGGGTGGGGAGATTGAGAGATAGAACACTGTGGCCAGGAGGTGGAATCAAGTATGCCCTGTCTAAGAGAACAGCTTCCAGGTTTGCATAACTTCTTCTGTTTCTAGGCTAGCTGACCTTAGGCAAGTTATTGGACTGCCCTAAGCTTTAGGGGTGTTTGTTTGTTTGTTTGTTTGTTTTCATTTGTAGAAAAGGAGCTACTAGTTTCAACCTTCAAGTTGCATGGGGTAAATAAAATGATAGATGTAAAGTGTTTGGCATATCCCCCCTAGAAAGCACTCAACAAATAATCATCATTGTTATTACTAGTACGATTTAGAGCATTTGTGGGTTTTTTTAATTAAAATAATGATATTCTTCATAATGTGTACCAGACTAGCATTAACCCTGAGCCCTCCCTCCATGGAGACTTGAGGGACAGATAATAAACTCCTGTGAGTGAGGGCTACCTGGGTGGATGATATAACCCCAAATGTTCTCAGTTTGAGGTTAGCCCCAGCTATCCAACTCACCTGGGAAATGCCTGAGGGTGAGGAAGAGACAGCCTGCTCTGGATTCTCTCCAGGGCGTCAGTGGGTTAGTCTATTGACAGATGAGGAGAATTCCAGCTGGAAATACAGATTTAGGAATCATGATTCTCTCCCTCACAATGGCTTAGAGGAGTATCGCTTTGAATCTTTCCACCAGTCTGTTAAAACTATTTGGATGTTGACCGCAGTTCAGAGCTTCGCTTCTCTAAACCACTAAACCACTACCTTCTGGAAATTGTTGGCCAAGACGAGAGGATTTAGTAGGCACGGTTCCGGGAGTGTGTCTGTTACACAGTCAACTGCATTTGTATCTTTTCCGTATCACGCAGGATAGGCTAGGGTATGGCAGTAGAAACCAAGGGCCCTAAAATTTCAGGGCCTTAAAACAAAAAAGGTTATTTTGCTCACGCTGTATGTCAAGATCAGTGTCCTCTCTCCCTGACAGAAGGAAAAGGGACACATAAAATCCTAGTCTGATTCTTACAGACTATGGCCCACCTTTCATAGCCCCCGTTCCTACAGCCACACCAAACTTCAGCAAAGCATTCTCCTGTCCCTGTGTTAGTATTTCTCCCTCTCAAATGGTCCTGCCTGTAGGCAGTGAGATCTAAGGGGTGGTCTCAAGCCTTTGAAGTTGTTTGGCTTGAAACTGTAGAGGACTGACCAATGATCTAATGAAAAGGAAGCAGGATGGGGATTTTTGAATGCCTGCTAAGAGCCTCTTTTGAGAAGGCAGTAATGTTTCATCTGCTCACCAGGTTCAAAGCCAAACCTGTTCCATGCCTGACAATTAAGCCTTAAAATAGAAACGGAAAGTTTGGACAATAAAACAGTCAAGGTATATATAATAGCCATGTTGCTTCTCCTTGACATATGGTCAAAATAATCTTTGTAAGAATAGTGGGTATAGTAAATATAATAGGTTATAATAGGCTTAGTAAGACTACTAGGTTATAATAGATCTAGTAAGAAAAATAGATATATTGAACCTTTTCCAAGGGAGAGCTCAGGACAGAACTGTCAGATAAATAAGTCTATATAGCTTCATTGCCTTATTCCTAATTAATTCTGCTTATAATTTAGAAGTTGAGAAAATAATATACATGGTTGAAGGATGAGTTCAGATCGCACCTGCCACTTAAATCTCCAAGAACGCATTGGACAGTTAGACTGTCTTGAATGAAATGTTTAAGTGAAGCCAGCAGAGATATAATCAAGCCACCATTTATTGCCTGCTTATCATGTGCCTGGCACCAGGTTACACATTCTATACCAAAAAGACATTTTACCATTCTCTCAACAAAGGGCAGGACCATTGAGGCTTTGAGAGCTTACGGTGTTCTGCTCAAGGTCACTTGGCTAGTACGTGGCATAGCCAAAGCCTGATTTTAGGTTTGCTTGAATCCAAAGGCCAAACTCTGAATCAATAGCAGTTAACTAATGAGACTTCACCTAAGGGAACCAAAAAGGGTTGCCAGGAAATTTTGAGTGGCTGTATATGATATTTGGCTATTTTCCACATTTGAGGAACTGAGGCACAAAAGGGATTTACACAATGATATATAGCAAGTTTTATATCAATCAAAGATTAGCTCTAGTTCTGAAAGTAATAAAATAAACTTATGCTCCCAGTCCTCAATGGAGAGCATGATAGCTGGATTTGGGCATTTTGTGAGGCAGCTGGCCTTAGGAAAAGTATGGTTGGTATTGTAGCCTTTCAGCTTCGACTTTCTCTGTCAGGTTTTTAGAAACTTCCTCCCCCAAACTTAAGCCAAAGCATGACTGTGTCTAGAAATGGGACTAGCTTTTCTGGAAAGGAAAGCACTGCACAGGACCCCAAGTTCAGAATCATGTGTGCTGGAAGAAAAAAAAAGTTTTAATAATTACTTATTCTTGAGAGAGAAAGAGACAGAGCATGAGTGGGGGGAGGGGGGCAGAGAGAGGGAGGCACAGGATCCAAAGCAGGCTCCAGGCTTTGAGCTGTCAGCACAGAGCCCAACACAGGGCTTGAACTCACAGACTGTGAAATCATGACATAAACTGAAGTCAGATGCTTAACCAGCTGAGCCACCCAGGTGCCCCTTAATCATCTGTGCTGTTTAAAGTCTTGGTCAAACTTTTAAGTTGGCTGAATTCTCTAAGGGTAACTTGGAATTTTTATATCCTGTGAAGGGGCCTCTTGACCTCCTTTTCTCTAAGGTCTGGGGACCCTATAAGATAGTCATTGATGTTACAATCAATTTTTGAGCACCTCCTCTGTGTGCCAGACATGAGCTGGTGATACCGTGGAAGACAAAACAGTACTTGACTTCAAGGAGCTTATAATTTGCTCAGGAAAACAGGACGTGTCATGAACAGTGAGACCAGTTGCCATTTTACTTGAGATGCAGTGCCATATTTAATACACTTTCCAGTGATGCTTGAACCAAGCAGGCACTTTCCAAGTAAGGCAACAGGGCATCGTGGAAGAAATGCCTGGGGACCGATGGGGTTACACCAATAATAAGTGATTGAGTTCATTGGTCATTAACCCTATTCCTTAACCTCACTGAGTTCAGTTTCCCCTGCTGTAAAATGGGGATGATGATAATACTAACTTTGAAGAGCCATGGTAAAGATTAAATGAATTAATGCATCTAAAACCTCCAACAGCATGCCCGGTTCACTGGAAGGACTCAGGAACTGTTCCTAGAATCATAATAACAAAGATGCCAACAAAACCAAAAGCTAGTAATAACTGTAACAGTGAGTTGGGGGAGGGGACAAAATAGAGGCTGCTGAGAAGAAAAGATTCAGTCACCGAAGCTATTTCCTCGGCAGTAGTCACCCCTTAAAATGCATATTTGGATGCAATTTCCAGCCGTCTCTTAAATACTTAAAGAGTAGGCATCTTCTTAAATTGGTGTGTAAAAAGGGTAAAATGCAGCTGAAGGGGAGCTGGTTTAAACTGAAACCAAACTCTTTTCCTTTTTTTTTTCTCTTGTCCATTCTTTCCCTAAGGTCCAGGACAATGGACCTCATTTAGATAAAAAGTATTTACCCGAACCCTGGTTCCATTTAAGACATTTTGGCAGGACAGTGAATAATCCCTTCTCCCCTTGAGGAATTGTCACTCTCTATTATTGTCTATTATCACTGGAACAAAGATGTCATTATTAAAATAAACTCTTCCTGTAGAATGGCCACTTTAGTTATAAGAGCATCATTCATAAAGGCTTTATAAGAGTGCAAGCTCTGACATCATTATCCTATAGAACACTATCGAAGATCTCAGTTCTAGGATCTGTTAGGATTCTTTGGTGGCAAGCAACAGAGCCAACCCTTGGTCACTTAAGCAAAAGAAATGGGCAATGGCCTTGCTCCTAGACCCCAAGGAATAGCTGGCAAGCCAGGTTTCAGAAAGCGCAGGAATCAAGATTGCTCAGGGAGCAGGAACTAACAGATAGACTTTTGGGGTCACTCATGCCAGACGAATCAACTTCACTTATTTTCAGTCTCTGTTTCACTTGTCTCATTTCCTGAGAGAGAAAATCTGGTTGGCCAAACGTGGGTCTGAGGCCCTGTGGTCAGCCAGGGTGCCTCAGAGCACCTTGACTGACATTCCTACCAAGCCTGCCTACAATGGGAGGGGAATAGTTAGGTGCCTGGGGAAACTGAGGTACTGCCACCAGAAGGGGTACTAGGTTAATGGGAAGGTAACGAGAGTTTTACGCTACAGAGAGCCTCCAAGGTAGAGATGTATTGGGCAAATTACTTACGGGGAAACTGAGGCACTGCATTAAAGTACAGTAGTCCCCCCTTTAGATGCAGTTTCAGGTACCAACAGTCAATCGCAGTCCAGGAGCAGATGAATCTCCTTCTGATTTAACGTCAGAAGGTCAATAGTAGCCGAATGCTATGTTGCCACGCCTGTGATCATTCATTTCAACTTCTCCTCAGCACACATTTTATCATCTCATATCACCATCATCAGAAGGGTGAATACAACACAATAAGAGAGAGTGAGAGGCCACAGTCACATAACTTTTATTACAGCCTATTGTTATAACTGCGGTATTTTATTTTTAGTTATTGTTGTTAGTCTCTTACTGTGCTTAATTTATAAATTAAACTTTATCATAGCTATGTATGTATAGGAAAATAACATAGTATATATAGATTTCAATGTTATACGTGGTTTTAGGCATCCACCGGGGGTCTTGGAGTGCATCCTCGAAGGATAAGGGGGAACTTCTGTAGTTTGCCTAAGGGGTCACATTTAATGGCAGAAATAAACTTTTTGATTCTTACCAGCCAAATAGGAATTCTCTGCTCATTTTTACCAGCTTGCTAAAGCAATGGTTCAGAGACCTGGCAGTGCATCAGAATTACCTGTGGAACTTGTTAAAAATAGAGGAGCTGGGTTTGGCATGAGGCTGGGGCATCTGTATTTTTAATAAGCTTCTCATCTGATTCTATTTACAACCAACTTGGAAGCCCACTACATCGAGTTTCCATAGGATCCATAGGATATAGAAAAAGGACATCGTAGAACTAAAAATGGGATAAGGTGATTTTAGGGAAAGGAGTCAGGTTTGGTGATAAAATTTTTTTGAGGTCCAATCAGTGCTAGCTACCTTCATGGTTTGGGATTAGCGAATGTGAGGATAAGGAGAACGTTTCCCTGTTTATGACAAGCCTGGGCCAAGGGGATGAGGAAGTTTAGGCTATTGTCCTAGAAAGCACTTACAACTGAGCTTCACAAGGCACAGGGCTGGGCCCTGCTAGGGCCCTCCTGACAGCTCGGTGCTGGAGGGGAAGGATCAGATTAGCCAAGTGCTAAGATCTGGAACACGGGAAAGGGTTGGGAAACAGGCTTGAGCTGGCACACACAGGAAAGGGATTGGTTACCTTTATCTGTTTGTCTCAGCACAGCTGAAGAAGACAGGCCACCCTAAGTGTATCAACCAAATTCCTTTCACTAGTTTTGATCAAGTGTTCTTTCCTTCCCCAGTGACTCGGAGGAGGCAACTCCGTCCCCAATTCCGGGGTAGAAATTGATTAGCCTACATATTCTCTCTCCTAAGAACATTGTTTCTTCTGGCTCTCGACACTGTCAGGTTTGACTGAGACTCCTAGACATCTGGCTACCAGCCTGCTGATGAAACTTACCCAGAAGCAGAGAGCAGAGCCAAAGGAATTGCAGAAGAGCAGTATGAGAATATACTGTGGATAGACATTGATCTATCCCTGAACTTCTTATTATGTAAGATGATAAAATTTTCTGTTGTTTGTTCTGGCTGTCTATTGCTATGAAATAATTATCCCAAAATGGAGTGTCTTAAAACAGCAACTATTTTATTTTATTTCACAATTTTGTAGGTCGGAAGCCAAGCAGCGTTCAGCTAGGTGATCCTTCTGTTCCACGTAGCATCAACTAAGCTCACTGAGTGGTATTCAGCTGGCTAATAAGCTGGTCTGAAGAGTCCAAAATGTCTTCCCTCACATATTTGGCATCTTGGCAGCGATGGCTGGAAGTCTACACTCAGCTGAGAGCTTCAAGCAGAACACATCTATGTGGCTTCTCCAGCATGGCCATCTCAAGGTAGTCAGACTTCTTATATGGGGCTTAGGGCTCTTGGAGAGAGAAAGTTCTAAGAGACAGGAAGTGGAAGCTGCCAGTCTCTTCAGGCCCAAGCCTGAACTGGCACAGAATCACTTGGGCCATATGCTCTGGGTCAAAGAAGGCATAAAGGCTGTCCAGATTCAAGAGGAGGTAGCATAGATTCTACCTCTTGATGGGAAAGTTTCAAAGAGTTTATGACTACCTTTAATTCTCCACATTACTTAATTCAATTGGAGACAGGTTTTCTGTTATTTACAGACAAAAGGATCCTAAATAATTAAAGAAATTCAAGGTTCTTTCAACTCTGGGAAGAGATTTCTTCCTGTTTCTCTTACACAGGGGTCTGTAAACTTTTTCCACAAAAAGCCAGATAGTAAATATTTTAGATTTTATAGGCCACACAGTCTCTCAACTCTGCCAATGAGGCATGAAACCAGCCATGGAAAAATATATAAATGAGTAAGCATGGCTGTTTTCCAATAAAAATTTTATTTATGGTCACTGAAATCTGTATTTCACATAATTTTCATGTGTCATGAAATATTATTCTTCTTTTGCTTTGTTTTCTTTCTTCCCCCCAACCATTTAAAAATATAAAAGCCTGGGCGCCTGGGTGGTTCAGTCAGATAAACATCTGACTCTTGGTTTCCACTCAGGTCATGATCTCCATGGTTTGTGGGTTCAAGCCCCCCTTTGAGCCCCATGTTGGGCTCCGTGCTGACAGCGTGGGGCCTGCTTGGGATTATCTCTCCCTATCTCTCTGCCCTTCCCCTTCTTGTGTGTACTCTTGCTCTTTCTCAAAATAAATAAATAAACTTTAAAAAAGTAGCACACAGTTCACTGGTTTTACAAAAATAAAAATATAAGAACCATTTTTATAATTGTGGCTGTACAAAAAAAGAAGGCAGGCCAGGGCCATATTTTACTGACCCCCTGCTCTAACACATCAAGCTTGCTCTAAGCTCTGGGCCTTTGTCTGTGCTGACCCTCTGTCCAGAATAGTCTTTTCTGTGGACCTCACATGGCTTGTACTTTCTCTTTAGTTGGGTTTTAACTCAAATATTACCTCTGCAGAACCTTCTCTCATAACTCTTTCTAAAATTATCCCTTTACCTTTTCTTGATAGCACTTATCACTGCCTGAAACTGTGTTCATCTATTTGTTCATGTTTATTTACTGCCTCTTTTCTACCCTCACTCGAATCTAAATGAAGCAGGGATCTTGTATGATTCTCCTCTGGATGGCCTTTACTTAGCACAGTGCCTGGAAGGCAGTAGGTGCTCTTTAAAGATATGTTGTGTTTGAGTTAAATGGTTACAACTCAACTCTCTGGGGCTTGACAGGAACATAAAAGACTGCTCAGTTTCTACTCATTGATGAGTAGTGAAAGCAGAGGAAGGAGGTCATCTGCACTGGGAAGTGTTGATCCCTTTGTAATTTCCCTGGGTTTCAGGCAAAAGCTGAAGGAAAAATTCTTCTCTCGTATAATTTGGAAGATAGCTATTTTCCTCTCTTGGCAGATGTGAATGACTTACCTTGCCTGTTTAGAGGCAGGAAAGGGGGAAACATCCTTAAACAACCTTATTTGAGGAGGGAGAGTGTCATCATGTTCATTGTAAAATAGTGTTTGAAAGCTGGATTCCTCTAGACCAATAAAGTATAATTTCATAGACATTCCTGAGATCCCTGACAGGAAATGGCAAAAGTCCTGTTCTGGGTGGCACAGCAATAATAGAGATGACAGAGGTGGGGATAATATCAGGCTAAACTTGTCCTCAGCGGGGGAGGAAGGAAAAAGCAGGAGCAGGTGCGGCATTCAGGACAAGAAGGCTTGAGCGTGAATAGTGTATTGGTGGCATTGGGCTGGTGGCCAGAGCCTAGCAATTGAGCCCCAAGCTTTGGGGCAGAAGTGGCTTCCATCCAGTCCTTCAGCCCTGCTTCTACTTATTAAAACAGATTTCTAGGGTAGAAAGAGCCCACTAGAAGGGAACATGATAAACAGGAAGTGTCCATGGGAAGCAGTGAGGGCCACGGCCTAGTGGACCTTAGGATGTGGAGCTTTGTGGCTTTAGTGAGTTCAGGTGAGGAACAGAGAGCTGGAACAGAAGGCATCAAGTAGAAACAGAGAATAAGGCTGACACTGAAGGCAATAAGGGGCTGGCCTACAAATGCTGAGCACAATGTGGGCTGCATCCATATGCTAGCTGGGCTAAGGGAGTGTCTTTGACTTTAGATTAGTTGATTCTCTGTTCGTGGATGAACAGAAAAAATAATGATGCATTTATGTCTCTCATCTGGACTTTGTGGGCACAAGTAGGGGGAAAGCTAACAAAATGTGACTAAAACTTAAAAAGGGAATTGACTGTCTCATATAACTGAGAAGTATAGCATAATGCTAGCTAGCTACAGGTATGGCCAGATCCAGGATCACAGTGTCTTTGGTGTTTGGTCAGTCTCTCTCTCTCTCTCTCTCCCTCTCCATACATATATCTTAGCTCTTTTTTCCATTCTCAGACAGGCTCTCCCCATGATATCATGGTTCACATTAGCTCCTGATATGTATCCACATATATCCATCCATCCAGCTTCAAGTTCAACAGAACACCTTTGGCCTAGTTGCTCTAGCAAGTCCAAGAATTCTATCTTATTGCCTCTGATTGGATCATGTGCCTGTGCATGAGCCAGTCACTGAGACCAGGGCATCGCGGTGCTTTTTTGATCGAGCCTGGGTCCCATGCCTTCCCTTTAAGCCCAGTGTAGTCATCTCTACCCACATCACCTGGACTGGAAATGGGGAAGAAGTGGTTTCCCAAGAAAAACTCAGGTACTATTATCATAAGAATGGGGTATGGATGCTGGGTAGGCACAGAAGAAAACAAAACAAAAAACAAAATTAGATGTCTACAGCTAGAAATCATCATACTCACACAGCACTGACCAGAAACCACCACCTCTGTCATTAGTAGATGAATATAGTACTAAGTAAATGATGCCGTCAAGCCCTGGATATTCAGCTGCTTCACAATGACAAAGTTACATCCTCTGGTTTGAATCAGCATTAGGCAGTTAACACCAAGAATACAAAATAATCATCATGTGAGAAAGTGGAAGTATTCAAACTGATTTAAAGCAAAAGCACAGAATAGCACATATTTGGTAATGAGGTTTGGTAAGCAGAAATGCACCTATTGCCCAAATAACCCTTGGATTGCAAGGTGACAAAGGTCTAGGAAAAAAAAGAAAGGTTTTTTTATTTTGGGTCTAGGTTGTCTAGATGCTGCTACAGTCTCCCTGCCTCCAAGCAAGTCTATTTATTTATTTAAAAAAAATTTTTTTTAATGTTTATTTTTGAGAGAGAGAAGGAGAGAGACAGAGTGCGAGCGAGGGAGGGACAGAGAGAGAGGGAGACACAGAAACTGCAGCAGGCTCCAGGCTCTGAGCTGTCAGCACAGAGCCTGACACAAGCCTCGAACTCACGAACCATGAGATCATGACCTGAGCTGAAGATGGATGCTCAACCGACTGAGCCACCCAGGCGCCCCTCCAAGCAAGTCTTTATAGTATCCACACTCTCCTGCTTCAGTGGCTCTCTGGTGCTTTTTGAACAAAGACATGGTCCTTGAAGTGCTAAGTAAAATTCTCTCTGTCCTGCTCTCTCCCTTCCTATCCAGCCTCACCTTAAGAGTAACTTGCCTTGAATGTCCGTGGTTTCCTGCACTGTCTTTACACTGTAAAGATCAGGTCCTCTTGCTGTCGTGTGGACTTCTTTGTGAGTTCCTTGAAGACGTGGGCATGTCTTGTTCATCCATGATTCCCCAGTGCTCCACCAGCACCTGAAACCTAGTCAGATTTAAAAAGTGTCCCTTGGAGTGCCTTGGTGGCTCAGTTAGTTCAGTGTCTGACTCTTGATTTCGGCTCACGTCATGATCTCATGTTCATGAGTTCAAGTCCCATTCAGGCTCTGCGCTGACAGCGGAGAGCCTGCGTGGGATTCTGTCTCCCTCTCTCTCTGCCCTTCCCCCACTTGCTCTATATCTCTCTTAAATAAAAATAAACTTAAAAAAATGAGTGTCTGGGGCGCCTGAGTGGCTCAGTCAATTAAGTGTCCAACTTCAGCCCAGGTCATTATCCCCCACTTCGTGGTTCGAGCCCCGTGTTGGGCTCTGTGCTGACAGCTCAGAGCCTGGAGCCTGCTTCAGATTCTGTGTCTCCCTCTCTGTCTACCCCTCCCTTGCTTGTACTCTGTCTCCCAAAAGTAAATAAACATTAAAAAAAGTAAGTTTTGGGGCGCCTGGGTGGCTCAGTCGGTTAAGCCTCCGACTTCAGCTCAGGTCACGATCTCGCAGTCCGTGAGCTCGAGCCCTGTGTCGTCAGGCTCTGGGCTGATGGCTCAGAGCCTGGAGCCTGCTTCCGATTCTGTGTCTCCCTCTCTCTCTGCCCCTCCCCCATTCATGCTCTGTCTCTCTCTGTCTCAAAAATAAATAAATGTTAAAAAGAAATTTAAAAAAAGTGTCTGTTGAAAGTCTATGTTTCTCTTAAGTGGAGCAGATGTTTTAGCTTTGGTCGTTTTCATGGTATGAAAAGATACCCCCTAAAATACTAAAACTAGAGGGGATTGTTGTCCAAGACTAAGTTAGAGTGTTACCAGCTGAAACTTGGAGATAATCTAATTTGCATTTTTGGCCTAAAGGATTAACTCTAGGGACTAAAAGCAAATGCTAAAGACCCTAAAGTATATGCTGGTCTCATACCATAGGATCAGCAAAGTGACTAGTAAGAAACAACAGGTGTTGGCCAGGATGTGGAGAGAAAGGAACCCTCATGCACTACTGGTGGGAATGCAAACTGCTGCAGCCACCGTGGAAACAATATGGAGGTTTCTCAAAAAATTAAAAATAGAAATACCATGTGATCCAGTAATTCCACTACTGGGGATT
Source organism: Panthera pardus (assembly GCF_024362965.1). NCBI lineage: Eukaryota > Metazoa > Chordata > Mammalia > Carnivora > Felidae > Panthera > Panthera pardus. The sequence continues at coordinate 120,350,208 of NW_026526765.1, read as the reverse complement.
TACCAAAATGATATCAAAACAGTAATTCAAAAAGATAGATGCACTATGTTTAATGCAGCATTATTTATAATTATGAAAGTATGCCCAAGTGTCCATTGATAAATGAATGGATAAAGATTGGATAAAGAAGATGTGAGATATATCAAATCATATATATATATATATATATATATATATATACACATACACACACATATATATATCACATATATATTATCACATACAAGGTTCATATCTCATATATATATCACATATATACATACCTCACATGCATAGATAGATAGATAGATAGATACATGCACACATATATACATACACATATATCAGCCATAAAAAAGAATGAAATCTTGCCATTTCCAACAACATGGGTGGATCTAGAGAGAATAATGCTAAGTGAAATAAGTCAGAGAAAAAATACCCTAGGATTTTATTCTTATGTGGAATTTAAGAAACAAAATGAACAAAGAAAAAAGAGAAACAAAATGAACAAAGAAAAAAGAGACAAACCAAAAAACAGACTCTTAGCAATAGAGAACAAACTGATGGTTTCCAGAGGGGAGGTGTGTGGGGAGATGGGTGAAATAGGTGATGGAGATTAAGGAGTGCACTTGGGTGATGTATAGAATTGTTGAATCACTATATTGAACTCCTGAAACTAATATAACACTGTGTGTTAATTACACTGGAAATAAGATAACAAGAAAAAAGAAATACCAGGCATTTCTCCAGCTAAAACAGTTTATTTACTTATAGTCAGATCTTCTAAGCCCATACTGAATTTTCAGACTAATATTTTAAAAATTAATTTGAGATCCATATGGATTGTCAGCTAGTCAGAGCAGGGTGAGTTGAGGGAGAACAGTAGAAAATGAGATGAGAAAAGATGTATCCCTGGGTCAGATCATGTTTTTGCTTTTCTTTTGTAAGAGGGAAAACCATTAGAGGCTTTTGATCAGGAGAAGGATGTGATATAATTTGATGTTCTATTAGGATCACTCTGGCTCCTTGGGGAAGGCTTAACAATAGGCAGCATGGTAGAAGTCAGGAGACCAGTTAGGAGGATACTGCAATAATCTAGGGAAGATATGATAGCTTGGACAAAGGATGTAGCAGAAGAGGTGGAAAAGCCGTCAGATTATAGATTTATATTGAAGGCTCAGCCAAAAGAGCTTGCTGGTAATTGGAAGTGGCTGGAAGAGAGGGAAGAAAAGGATGCTTGTAAGGGTTTTGGCTGGAACAACTGTGGGAGGAGTTGGGAGGAGCCATTGGGAGGAGCAGATTTGGGGAGAAAATCAAGAGTTCAGTCCATTTGCCTTTCTAAGTTTGAGATGCTTAGATATACAAAGAGAGTGCTGGGTAGTCAAGCTGTGTATACCTGTCTGGAATTCAGAGGAGAGGTCAAAAGTAGGGTAGGTAATTAGTGGTTGTTAGCATCCTGATGGTATCTGTGGCCCTGAGGTGGGTTGGAGTAATCCTAGGAGGTGTGTGGGAATAGAGATTTTCCTACGAACCTGGGGCATTCCAGAGTTCAGAGGATGGGAAAATGAGGAGGAATCAGCAAAGGAAACTGAGGAAGAGGGACTGGTGAGAAAGGAGATCCAAGAGCAGTGAGTGGGAGGTGACCCACAGGCCAAGTGAAGAAAGATTATTGTGCCTGAAGTAACATACTATTTACCAAATTCTAACGTACCCCAGTCTCTGGACAGTGTATCTGTGTGTGTGTGTGTGTGTGTGTGTGTGTGTGTTTGTGTGTGTGTGTGTGTGTATGTGTGTGTGCGTGTGCATGCGCGCGCGTGTGTGTGTGTGTGTGTGTGTGACTCCTTTGGCCTGGAGTCATCTTGCTTTCACTCTCCCTTTGTTCCCTCCCCTAGAAATTCTGAGTCCCTGTGGTCCAAGACTTCAGTACCGGGTCTGTGTGGTCACAATTTTGGTAGTTTTCTTTTCCTCTTGTGGCAGCCGCAAGATCAGTTCCCCTTCCTTTCTACACTTCTAAGGAAAGCCTGGCTGCCCATTCATAAAGTTATTCATTCATTCATTCACTCATTCATTTATTCATGCATGCATGCATGCATGCATTCATCAGATAGTTACTAGGAATTTACAATCATGCGCAGGCATTGTTCTAGGCACAAAGGATAGAACCATGAACCACATGGTCCCAGGTCTGTCCTTGCCAAGGGAGTTTACATTCTAGTGGAGTGGGGAGGAGGTAGGGAGGAGGGGGAGATGATGATGATGTGTAGGGTGGTCAATAAACAAAAAACTTGAAACTATTTTGTGTGCACTGAAGAAAACTATCAAGGGTCTGGGGTACAGAATAACAACGGAGACTGAGAGGGAGAACTGTTTTCAACTGGGAGGGCAGGAAAGCTTCTTGAACATTTAGATCCTGATATCTCCAAAATAACCAGCAAAATCTTTTTCCTTTTTAGAGTCCTGAATTGAACCTGTGTTCCTAGTTGCTAGAAACTTCTGAGGCTCTTGGTTTCCTCCAGGCTTACTGGAATAATGGAGGAAACCTATATCCAGTTCTGTCTTCATGTGCACACTTACCTTTACAATTCATACTATAACTGAAAAATCACTTATTTCACAATTTTGTCTCACATCCACCAGAGGAGACAAAAGATTATGAAAATGGAAGTGACCAAAGTTATCTTCCAGCAATGTGGCCAATTACCACTTTAATTTACTAACGTTTTTTGAACACTTACTATAGGGCAGACACTGTTCTAACTCTACCATTGAATCTTCACAAACAGCCCCATGAAGTAGGTACCATTATCATCCCTACTTTACACACGTAAAATGCCTGAGACTTAGAGAGATTAGGCGTCCGTGGTCACACAGCCAGCAAGTGCAAAGCTGTGGTTCAAACCCATATCTGTCTGATGCTTGAGATTTTGCTTTTGGCATTACTTTATAGGTAGGCTCCACACCCAACATGGGGCTTGAACTCAGCACTCTGAGATCAAGAGTCTCATACTCTACCGACTCAGCCAGTCAGGCACCCTTTTGGCATTACTTTATAAAAGAAGATATGAGGGGTGCCTGGCTGGCTCAGTTGGCGGAATGAGAGACTCTTGATCTTGGGTTCGTGACTCTTGATCTTGGGTTCGTGAGTTCGAGCCCCACCTTGGGTGTAGAGATTATGTAAATAAATAAACTTAAAAAGAAAGATGATATAAGAACATTCTTAACTATTTCTTTTAAGTACTACATCCATCATATTCACCAAATTATTGTTAGCTAAGAAACTTAAATACAAATTCACAAATTTTAGGATTTCTCCATAGTTAAATGATCTTTGGGGTATTCCAGTGACAAACATGTTTCAGTACTGTTAATCAAATTCCATTCTCAAGTAAAAGCATGGTTAGTTTGTGATTTCAGTTTTAAGACAAGCACTACGTTGTCTTTCAGGAATGCTATAAATAGAAATTCGAGGAAATATTTCAACTAACACAGATAAAAATATTGTTGTGAAAACATCAAATATTTGGCTTTCATTTCTCAGTGCAGTTTAAAAACTATAATTTCAATACTTTTTTATCAAGCATGGTAAGTGTTGAGGTTTTTAAAAGTTCATATAATAGTAATACAAGTTATAACATACTGACCATTTATTACACCTGACAATGTACTACGTATATTATTTCACTTGTTCTTAACTATAACTCCCTGTGATAATAAATGATTGCTCATCTTCTAAAGGTGAAGACTTTGAAACTCAGATAGTTAAGTAACTTGCTGAGATTAGCAATCATTGTGCCAAAGCCAGTATTTCAACCTATGGATGGAAACTGATGCTCTTTTCATTATACAACTTTATCTTTTATTCAGCCTTAAAAAGGTTCTTTTCTTATTAGATTATTTTCATTCTTTAAATAAGTAACCCTGGGGAAGTATTTTTCTTCCCTAGTGTTCATTCTCCTTGCCTTTAATGTCTTAAATCATAATGTCTTATGATTGAATTGGATATTTTCCGTAATCTCTTTTAGCTCTAAAGCTACATGATTCTGCGAGTCCATGAATAGCCCATTTCAAAGACAATTTGTTGGTGTTCAGTCAGACTCCTGCTTTCCTCATTTGTGCTTTTTGGGAAACAGTAGGAAATTAAATCTTTTTAAAAAATATTTTATTTATTTTTGAGAAAGAGGGCAAGCAGGGGAGGGGCAGTGAGAGAGGGGGATGAGGATCCAAAGCAGGCTTTGCATCAACAACGCAGAGCCTGATGTGGGACTCAAACTCATGAGCCACAAGGTCATGACCTGAGCCGAAGTCAGACACTCAACCAACTGAGCCACCCAGGTGCCCCGGAAATTGAATCTTTTAAGTCAGTTTAGTAGGGGTGGTGGTGCCTGGGTGGCTCAGTTGGTTAGGCATCCAACTTTGGCTCAGGTCATGATCTTGCAGTTTATGGGTTTGAGCCCCACATTGAGTTCTGTGCTGACAGCTCAGAGCCTGGAGCCTGCTTCAGATTCTGTGTCTCCTTCTGTCTCTGCTCCTCCCCTGCTCATGTTCTGTCTCTCTCTCTCTCAAAAATAAGTAAGTATTTTTTAAAAAATACATCAATTTAGTAGGCAAATCTACTATTTTTTATATTCACGGATATAGTCCTTCTCAGTGGCAAAATGTTTCCTTGCTGACCTTATAATACTCATCACTAACAATAGACCAAAAAAATAGATTTGAATTGCTTTCCCTTTCTTTCATTTGTCCAAGGGTCAGCACACTATGGCTTGTGAGCCAAATCTAGCCTACTACTTATTTTTGTTTGGCTTACTAAGATTGGGTATTATATTTGTAAATGGCTGGAAAACAAAATTAGTTTGTGATACCTGAATATTATGTGAAATTCAGATTTCAGTGTCCATAAATAAGTTTTTTGGAAACTAGCCACCATGTTCATTCATTTATGTATCATCTGTGGCTGGTTTCCTGCCACAATGGCACAGAGTTGAGGAGGTGCAACAGCGCCTGTAAGTTCCAAAAAGCCTGGAAACCCTTTGTAGAAAAAGTCTGCCAAGCCCTGGGTTAGTCTGTGTTAAAGTAACTAAACAAGGAGGCCAACTGGGGTAGTTTTAATGCCTTGATAGCCTAGCAAGAGAACCAAAATCTAAGCCGAACTTCATGTACTGAATTGGAGAAAATGAAACTCAAGAACAGCCAATCGCAATCAGCCACCCAGGCTTTCCTACATAAAGCAACCACGTAAGCTATAACCAAATAATTTCTTTGCTTTGCTTCCAAGTCTTCTCTATAAAAACCTTGCCCTTGGCTCCTTTGGTGGAGCATTCCCAACTCTTCTGTTTGGCGCTTCCTGATTGGATTGATGTTTGCTCCAATAAACTCTTGAAAAGTTTAATGTGCCTCACTTTATCTTTTATCATCTGTCATACTGTATGGATGGCTTACTATTGCTAGGCATTCTACAGGTCTCAGGGAACACAACAGTGAATGAGACACACGAGCTCTCTGGGCTCAAGGAGCCATTTCTAAACTGTCAAATTAAAAACAAAACAAACAGGGTACCTCCCTGGCTCAGTCGGTGGGACACACAACTCTTGATCTCAGGGTTGTAAGTTCAAGCCCCACATTGGGTGTAGAGATTACTTAAAACAAACAACAAACGAACTTGGAGGGACACAGGACTTCCAAATTTAAATTTTGCCAAATGATTTTTTTTCAATACAGCTACTACCTTCAACTAAAATCATCTTATTTTAAGAGAGTATGTTAATACAAAAATGAGTATATCAATACCAAATTGGTAGGAAGGACACAATCTCAAAATAAAAAGTGCTGCTTCCAATGGAATACATGTAGCATTATGGAAAACAAATTGCATTGTCACTGTTTTTCTCATTTCATGATGGTCAGAGGAAACTTTGTCCTGGGCTGGCCTAGGTCATTAGATCAGCTTTGGGAAACACAGGGGGTGGTTCACATTGTCACTTTTCAGGCAAAACAAACTTTAGAAAATGTCTAGTTTTTAAACTGGAAAAATGTTGGTGTTTTAGTGGTGGAGCTCTTCAGCTTGAGACTATTACTGCCACTCATTTTGTAAGTCAAATTTTTCTGCAGAGGGTGTCGGGCAATACAAATGTAGTGATGGGAAATTCCAGAAAAGAACTAGAAAGGGAAGTGGGGAATTGAATAAAAGAACTCTGTCAACATTCACTCTTGTAGATCTAGCAGATATTATATCCCCTTTGCCTTGCATTTAGATGCAAGACAACCCATTGTAGTACTAATGTTTCATACTGGCTTCTCCTTAGAAGGCAGTGAAGGCAAGAATAATTTCTCTGCTGAAATACTGTCCTCCTCCACCCCATCAATGCCACCTTCAATAGACACAGCACCCACTAAAAACCACAGCATCACCTCAAAGCCAGAGTCATCTAAAGGAAAATGGATCCCCAGAGAAGAAAACCTACCCATTAATAAGTCCTTGAGGTTGGATAGTGATTGTTTTCCAGTTGCTTTAGGAAGCTTTTTAATTCCCAGTGACAAACTTTCTATTTTGCAACAACTGAAATAGCAGCCAAAAGACTAGAAATGACCCCTCTCTCCTGTGTGTCCCCTTTCCTGTTGTCTATGATACTGTTCATTTCCTAAATGTGTTTCATAGAGCACGAGCTATACGTGATGTAATGGGGGAAAACAGAATTCTGTGGTCACAGATGAGAAATACCAGGTTCAGAAAAATCTCACTGGATTATTTACTGCGGGACATCTCAGGGCTTCTAATATGCTAATGTACCTTTTAAGCATACACACATGTACATGAAGATCTGGAGGCAAGAAAGAGAGCAAGGTGGATAGGACTGCTTTTAGTGAGATTATTTTACAGACATAAGCTATTTTATTTGGTTATTTCAGTAGTTACAATGATAAGAAATAGACCAATTATTTTCACTGACCTGGATAATCCTGGGTCTGTAATTGAAATTATCTTTGACAGCGTTCTGGTTTCATCTCAGTCTTTTAACAAGCTTATTTTATTTGATGGATTATCATTTTTCTTAAATATCTTCATTCATACACGTTCCTCTAAATGTAGATACTGTCTGTGTTTACTAAGCCATTGTTTTTAAACATTATTTTTTAATTAATTAATTAATTAATTAACTTTGGAGACTGAGGGTGTGAGCAGGGGAGAGTGGCAAAGGGAGAGAAACAGAATCTCAAGCAGGCTCCATGCTGAGCATGGAGACCAATGCAGGGCTTGATCTCCTGACCATGAGATCATGACCTCAGGCAAAAACGAGAGTTGGACACTTAACTGACTGTACCCCCCAGGCACCCCAAGAAGCCATTCTTAAAACTAATGATTTTCGGGGTGCCTGGGTGGCTCAGTTGGTTGAGCGTCCCACTTCGGCTCAGGTCATGATCTTGTGGTTCACAAGTTCGAGCCCTACATTGGGCTCTGTGCTTACAGCTGGGAGCCTGGAGCCTGCTTCGGATTCTGTGTCTCCTTCTCTCTCTGAACCTACTCCACTCTGTCTCTGTCTCTCTCAAAAATAAATATTAAAAAAAATTTTTTTATTACGTTTCTTTATTTTTGAGAGGCAGAGACAGACAGGGCATGAGTTGGGGAGGGGCAGAGAGAGAGGGAGACACAGAATCTGAAGCAGGCTCCAGGCTCTGAGCTGTAAGCACAGAGCCTGACGCGGGGCTTGAACTCACAAACTGTGAAATCATGACCTGAGCCGAAGTCAGACACTCAACTGACTGAGCCACCCAGGCACCCCTCTCTCTCAAAAATAAATAAAAAACCATTAAAAAAAACAGCAGTGATTTTCCATTTTGGGAACTCCCTAAGGACCATGTATTAATGTAGAGATGACCACAATTCAAAAGGAGGTGAAACAGGTTTTGTGATTATTGTGTTATGTCACATAGGGCTGTGTCTGGCTTTGAGTAGCAGAAAACTCCATTAACGGGGCCTAAATAGGTTGTGTTCTTTTACCCTTTATGTGGTGAATGATTGGTTGGGTGGGCATTCTTGGGCTCAGGATCTCACCAAGACACCTGGCACGTGGCATTCAAACCTCCCGGTTGCAAGATGGCTGCTGCTCATTAATGCATCACATCTATATTCTAGGTAGAAAGAATAGGGAAGGAAGGTGGGCAAAAGGTGTGTGTCAGCTGTCCCCTTATCAAGAAGCCAAAACCTTTTCCAAAGCTCCTCCCAGCAGATTTCCAATGATATCTCAATGGCCAGAAAAATGGCACCTGCCACCAGCAGCTGTGTAGAAGTCTGAGGAAGTGAATTCTTTGACTGGGCCCTTGAGGTTCTACTAGTAACATAGCCTAAGTCTGAAGCTAGACGATAAGTTAGAATCTCAGCTCTGCTGTTCAGTGACTCTGACTTTAGGTTAGTTATTTTCAGTTTCCACACTATAAAATGGAGATAAGATGATAATAGGTCTTTAAGAGATTAATTGAATTAATTTTTGTAAAGTGTTTGGGAGAGTATCTGGAAGATAGTAAATGATATATAAAATGAACAAGGAAAGCATATTAAGTAAAAAAGTAGCAGACATGAAAACTGTTGACAACATATAAAAAACAGACTTGAATACTACAAGTAATATGAATTTCATTAATTTCTTGAGCCAAAGAATGTTAACTAAGTGCCACCACCTTCTCTGAAGAACTGGAAAGCAACTGGACTTGTAAGGATAGATTACTTTCTTCTTTCAGGGAAAATGAGGATTTCAGGTCTGTTTCAGTCAGTTGCTTCCACACTAACAGCAGGGCCTTTGATTTAAAGCCAAAACAAACTAGAGGCTTGTATAATTATTGATATATTGGGGGTATACCAGAAATGGTCCTGGAAAACCACAGATATTTCAGAATAAGATACCTCCTCTTCATGAGTGATCTTACTCCAATTTTTGGTTTGGCTATTATTATTAATTTTTAGATATATAAAATGTCTCTCTTATAGATATCTTACAGCTGGATAGTTATTTAAGACAGATAGATTTGAATTCTTAGCCTAGTTCCACCACTAATTACGTGACCTTAGACACCTTGCTTCTCTCATTCTTAGTTGCCTTATCTGTAAGATAAGGATAGTGAACAGTACCTACCTCCTAGGATTTTAGTAAAGGTGGGTAATGCAATTAAGTACTTAGCACAGATCCTACTATGCAAAAAAAGCTAAATAAATATCATTAAAATCACTACCATCATCATATTTCTTAAAATATTTCTTACAATCATTTCTTAAAATATTTCACTGCAAACTTATTGAGTTATAGTTTAGACACAATAAAATGTACCCATAAATTTTGACAAATGTCAACACCTATGTAACCATGGCCACGACTGATACATGGAATATTTACAACATCACCTCAAAATCATTTTTTAAAACAGGAAAACTGATGTCTTATCCAGTAATAATACAAAGGTGAAGTCACTGTGTAAAGAAACATATGGTATTGACTATAAAAAAAGTGAATACGTGCTAAATAGAATTACAAAACCATGTAGATGTAGCAGAAGGAGCATTCATTTTTAGGGGGTTGGGGGACTGGTCAGTTGTACCGCATATTATTGTTTCTGTCTATTCAGCATTAATTCCCTCTTTTCCTGTTAACAGCACTTTGCTTGTCCTTGGGGGAAACAACTCCTCCCAATGTTTTATGTGTTAGCAGCAGGGCTGTTTAACCCCTGGCTTCAGTCTTGCAATTTCTGCTATAATTCTTAGAAAGAAAACTCTCTTCTTGCTAGTGTTGCTGGATATAACCTTGGAAGAGCAGAGAGAGCCACTGAGAATGAAGACACCTTAGAGGAAGGTCATTTCATGAGATGGAGAGAGAAATCTTGTGCTGATGTCATCACCTAAGCCCCCGGAGCCTATGTCTATTTCTGGTCCTCAGTGACAGGAGGACCTATGAACCTTCATCATGGACCAGCCCTGTTCTCCCGTTTGTGTTCAGGAGCTGTGAGTGGCCTGTGCTCACCTCTGCTTATCTGGGCTCAGAGATAACATATATGAGAATGCTTTCCAATTTTCTACAAATGGAAGATCATCGTATGTAGATGGAAAATTAATTGGACAATTGAAGTCAGAAATAATACGGATTTAAAATACATTGATACTGAAAATAGAACTATTTGGACTTATTGTTTGATTAATTTGAAGGAATTCAGACATCTTCCTAAGAATGTAGGCCAAATCATTTTGTTTAAATTATTTCTTTAAGTTTATTTATTTATTTTAAGAGAGAGAGAGAGTATGCATGAGCACGAGCATGTAAGAGCGGGGGAGAGGCAAAGAGGGAGGGAGAGAGAAAATCACAATGTGGGCCTCTATCCCACCAACCATGAGATCATGACCTGAGCTGAAATCACAGCTCATGTGCCCAACCGACTTAGCCCTTTGCTTAAATTATTTCTGTGTTTCTTATGAAGGTGATTTCTGTTTTATTGGCAGTCATAGCTACAACCTATGTTGTCATACGAGTTGCTGTTTCTTCCTTATCAAACTTGTGTCCCTCCTGTTGGCAGTGTGCACCTCTGAAGTACCCATTGCTGTTCTCAGAGCTGGGGCTGTGGCAGTGGACAACAAATCTCTACCTCACGGAGCTTATTTTCTATGGTGAGAGAGAGAACTGCAAATTCTGTGTGCCACTTTCTGTACTCAATACTACTGCATTCTGATTCTCTTTTTCTGATAATACTGCCTGAAGTATGGGAGGTGTTTATGGAAATCCTGGATTAAATTAACAAGAAGTCAAAAGTTATCCACACATATTTGCCTGTAAATGGGCATATTAAGGTATATGTTTGTGTATGTGTATGTGTCACACACACTTCTTAGTTAGGTAATCTGGTTTAAGTTACAATTCTGGGCCTCAATTTCTCATTTGAAAAATGGGGATTATCATACTACCAATATAAATGCATGTAAGTAAATAATTTAGCACAGTGTCTGGCACAAACTAAGAGCTTGAGAAATGATAGCCATTATCATTTTTGTTATTACATATATATTACTCATACACATTACTAATACACATATATATTACTTTATACTTCAATTGTCTAGTATTCCTCAATAGAAGAAGATAAATCATCATGGCCCCTATTTTGTTTCATTCATTTAACATTTATTGAATATCAGGTGCTAGGCCCAAGGTAGCAGATTGTTTTTTTCAGACATGGCTGGAAAAATATTTCTAGGTCAGCACAGAGCCCAATGTGGGGCTCAAACCCATGCACTGTGAGATCATGACCTAAGCTGAAATTGGACACTTAACCAACTGAACCACCCAGGTGCCCCTCATTTTTCTTTGAATCTGTGTGGGCTTGTGATTTGCTTGTAGATAATGAAGGAGGTAGAAGTGTGTGGCTTCCAAGGCTAGGCTGAAAAAGGTGATGCAGCTTTCCCCCTGTAAAGCTAGGACATTCACACTAGAGTACTGAGGCTGCCGTGCAGAGAGGAACCCAAAGTAGGGGACACAGAGAGCACACGGAGAAGCCCTGGGCCCACCTGAGGAGAGGGAGATGCTCAGCTGACCACCCGGGAGAGACTCGAAGCTGGAACTATCCAGTTAAGCTCTCCCCCAGATTCCTGACCCACAGAGATCACGAGAGAAAATAAAAAGATTGTTGTTGTTTTAAACCATTAAGTTTTGGTGTGATTTGTTACATATCAGTAGAGAACTGGAACACTGGGACAGCATTAAACAGATCTTTCTCATCCTTGGCAAGTGAGGAGCATCTATTTTCAGGATTTTAATTATTAGTAGTTTGGGCCTCCTATCAAGTCTAAATTTGTAGATACAACAGCAAACAGATCACATTCATTCATTCATTCATTTATGCATTTAATGAACCAATCAATTGCATTCTCAACATTGATGCCTTCTCTGGCCCCTGAGTTGGTAACCTTTTCCCCATGTCCCCAAGCACCCAAGCCTTCTGTCTCACCATGCAGTGCTGCTACTGCTTTTTCTCCTGTCTGTCCCACCGACCAGCAGCAGTTGATTCTGTGTTATTCATCTTGGTATCTGTAGCGTCTATTTAGTGCCGGCACATAGCAGACCTATTTAAAAAGACAAACAAAAAAACCTTAACTGAAGGAGGGCTGCTAGTTCCGGGACATACAAAAATTTATTCAGGGACCGTCCTTATGCTCTTGGAGTTCACACTTAAGCACTGTGGGACCCAGCCTGACAAGTGCAGTGAGTTGCCGGAATTGATTCCTGTGGTGGGACAGAGGGACAACAGGGCAGCGCACTGGGGGTGGGAGGTGGGGAGGTACACAGGAAAAGATCTATTCATTTATTCCACAAACATTGGAGCGTAGCACACGTAGCACACGGTAAGCTCTCAGTATGTTACTAGATGCTAGCCGCTGTTCTAGGTGTTGGGGATGCAGCAGTGCACAAGAAAACTGCAGTGGTCCGTGCCCTCGTGAAGCTCACAGTGTATCAAACGACGACAGGCAGTACGTGATTATGTAAAATTTGCTTGTTGCCCAGCAGGAACACAACAGGCGGCTGAAATTCTCACAAGGACTTTAGATCCTTCGACTGGGTGCAGCCGTGGGCGGGTTTTAAGCAGGAGTGGCCATGAGGGGTACAGACTGTGGGGGGCGGAAGACTGCAGGCAAGAAGAGCTTGTCATTTTAAGATGCACATATTCTCTGATTGGAATAAGAAGCGTGTGTTTAGGGTTGACGTGGTGGTTCCGTGTGCTCGAAGTTCTCCCGGGGTAGGGAGGTGCGTTCTAAGTGAAAGCTCAATTGCTCAGCCGTGCAGGGCGGGCTGAATGGAACTGCAGCCCCAATTCCCAGTTTTTTCATGCTCCGCCCATTTAGGATCCTCGGTTCTCAGACCAGCAGACGCACCACCTCGGCTTCGGACCCTGGCCGCGGCAAGTCGCCACGATCAGGAGTGGCAAGGGCCCGTGCACCGCAGCAATCACCCCTTGGGCTCCGGGTCTGCAACACAGCCCCGGCGGGAGAAGGCGGAGCTTGTGTTGCGGACCTAGGCGGTGGCGTGGGCCCCGCCCCCCGCCCGAGGCCCCGCCTCCAGGCCCCGCTGATTGGGTCAAGGCCGCGGAATGGCCGGGTGTCCCCGGGAGGCAGGGGGGTCGGGCTGAGACGGGTACGTTGATTGGTCCGGCTGAGATTAGGTCATCGCTAGCAGGTTCGAGCGGCCCGGACGCCGCTGGGGCGGCCGAGGCTGCTGTGAGAGGGCGCTCGAGGCTGCTGGAGAGCGAACTGGCGAAGGAGGCGGGGAGGCGGCGGCCGCACTCGCTCGCCTGCTTCTCGTTTCCCGGCACCGCCGCGGGTCCGCCGCTGCGCTTCCTGCCCGCCCACCACTCCGTTGCGCGGCGCGGGAGCAGCCGCCCCTCCGCCGAGTCCCCGCGCAGGTCAGGAGTCTTGCGTGCCGGCGGACACCGCGCGGAGGGCGAGCCAGCGCCACACCTGTGGAGCCGGCGGGCGTCGGGGGTCCCGGCCGGGGTCCCGCCGCGCGCGTGCTAGGGGCTGCGGGCCTCCGGGGCGCCGGGGGAGGCGCGCCCCCCGGCTGGGCGACTCGGCCACTATGGGGCTCCCCGCGCTCGAATTCAGCGACTGCTGCCTCGACAGCCCGCACTTCAGAGAGACGCTCAAGTCACACGAAGCGGAGCTGGACAAGACCAACAAATTCATCAAGGAGCTCATCAAGGACGGGAAGTCACTCATCAGCGCGCTTAAGAGTGAGTGTCCCGAGTCCGGCGGGGACGGGGCCCTGAGGCGGGAGGGCCGTCGGGCGGCTCTCGGCCCTGGGCACCCGCGCGCCGGCTGCCGTTCCGCCCCGGGGGTCACTGAGGGACGGGTGTAGGTGTTTGCAGTGGGGCGAGACGGGGACGTAAGATGGGCGAGTCGATGAGGAAGGAGACCCGCCGCCCAGCCGTTGGCTTTCTGGGATGGCCGGGAGGTGACCGAGGGCGAGTGGTGCTCGCGGGGCACCGCGGCCGGGTGTGCGCGGCACACAGGTGTCCCGGGAGTGGGACGCCAGTGCCCGGCGCGCCGCACCCCGTCGGGAAACCCCATCGCGTCCACCACTGCGGCTCCCGTGGGGGAACTCTTGCTCACCCCTGGGTACCCAGCCAGGGAACTGGAACGTGCCCTGCCAAGGGGGCGCTGCCTCCCCTCAGGAGAAGGCGGCTGGTGATTGCTTCGCTGTCTCCGGGCCGCCCGTTTCTCCGAAAGGCACCGGCGGTGCCAGAGAAGGTCTGGGTGGAAGGGCTGCTTAGCTCACGGTTCTGGGGAGTGTTGGCAGCCAGTAATCCAGGGCCGTGTACGTGTGCAGGTTCGGATTCTTGTGTTTAGCAGAAGGTGACAGGGGTGGGAGTACAGCATCAGAGTGTTCCTTTACTCTAAACTGTGGGCGAGGGTTTAAAAATAGAACGAGCATATCCTGACTGTCTCCCTCTCCCGCTCCCTCGCTCTCCTTTCTACCTCTCCCATTATCCTTGAAAACTCCAGGATTTTGAAGGACATGTCCAACGTCCTCACTCAGAAAGGAGAGGTTTAAACTCGTCCTGAAAGATTCTGGAACCTTTCGTAAAACTATTTTTGCTTATTTCCTTTTGGTAGGGGAGCACTGAAATTTGCATTCTGTGTGTGATTGTCCCTTGACTTTTGCAGAGCCAGAGTTTCTCCTGGCCAAATGAGAGCGTTCTAGGGATGGGCTTCTTGGATTGGGCGGTCCTTTTTGGTGCCTTCACAGTTCTACCCATTTAAAAATAGTTGGGTTCATCTTTTAGTTTTGAGAATCGGGAATGACACGAAGGAAGATAGTGGAACTGAACTGTCTTTGGCTTTTCTTTTCCTGTCTGTGTGATGGGTATCTTAATAGGTGAGGTCTTTCAGCTAAGAAAGGTTGCATTGGCAGAGTGGGGTCCCACCTGTGAGAATTGTTCCCAGGCCTCTTTAAAGGAGACTTACAGAAGTCAAGAGCCTGAGATGTCATTTTGTGACCCTGATGCTTCTAAAGATGTAGAGGTAGGTAGTAATGGCTTTAATTGGGCATCTGCTTATTTCAGTAAATATACACAGTGCCTGCAGTGTGCTGGTTACTGCCCTGGACCCTGACTATGTAGCAGTGAATATTTTGCTGCCCTGTGGCTACGGAGACTGATTCCTCGCCAGTGAATTGTCTGTTACTTATTTTACAAATGAGAAAACAAGTTTGGTGAATCTTTAGTCCAGCGCCACACAGCTGTTATCAGTGGGACCTAGTTTTGAACCCCTGCATGGTCTGAGCCAGAGTTGGAGTTCCTGCTAATACAGAGCTCTTAATCCTTCCCCATCCTGCTCACCCAGAATGGATCTCCTAGACCAAGCCTGCGAGTATTTGGAATTGCATTTGTATGTCTGCCTTGAGTATGAGTAGGGTGCATTTGTGTGACTGGCAGTTTATTTGTCTGCTACTATTTCTTTGGCAGGGGTCAGAATTCTTTGGGTAGGAGGGAATAATGCAGTTATTTAAGTTGTCTAATGGAATAGAGCAGACCTGTATCTTGGGAGAAAGACTAGCGAGGAACTAAATGTTCTAATCCCTGTATATCCAGCTGTACTTAACTATACTCTTCAACTGCTACTATTAGTTGAATAGGTCATGTGACCTCTTAAGTGGAAAGGGTGGAGTTGATCACTGTTTCCCAGATTTGAGGCATTCCATTATCATTAGGAGCTTATACAGTGTATATTACTGTCATAGTGTTTGTGTATTATTTTTCTTCTGTTCATCCTTCTTACTACTGAAAATGTAAAGCCGGTATTTTTAAAACTAATTACACAGAAAAAAATAGACAATTATATAAATAACACTAGTTTAGATGATTTATAGTCTCTTCCAACTATAAAATTTTATGGTTTTATTTTATAATTAGTATTCACAGAACTCTGGGTTTAGATTTCTTTTGTGTGCAATAAAACGGGCCTCTTGGGATTGCTAAAGTTCAGCTAGATCATTGTTGTTACTACTTAACATTTTATTTTTGAAGCAACTGAAGGTCAGAGAGGTCGGTCACCTGCTCAAGGTGACACAGCATTTGAATGTATTTGAACCCAAGTTGTCTGATTCCAAAGTTGCCTGTGCTTAACTTAACCCCCAAGCAGAACTGTTGTCTAGGTCTGTTGTCTTTTGAATCCCCTTGAGAATCTGATAAACAAATAACCCCCTTGAAGTTTTTCCCTGGAGTCCAAGCCTCTGATCTGGATACATAGAAGATAAGCAATAAAATAATTTGGGACCTACCTTGGTGACAGTCAGCTTTTTCTGTCCTGAAAAAGGACCTATTTTCACCTAAAGGACCTAGATCTCACCTATTTGTCTAGGTCTTTCCTGTGGGCGCTCCTGTGTTCAGGACTCTTTTCTTACCCTGATGAATCAGTGTCTCAGTTGGGAGGAATTTGTATGTTCAAGGCTTTCTTTCTTTCTGTAGAGTCCATAGTAGCTGGAAACGAAGTTGCAGAATTAAGTTTTAGGATTTCCTAGGTTCGAATCTTAACCCACTCACTTACTGGTTGACTTTGGGCAAGTCACTGAGCCTGAATGAGCTCCTCCTGTGCAGTAGCCACCTTGACCTTCTAGTGTTGTGAGATCAAATGATTCAGTGCTTATAAAGAAAGCACTTAGCTTAGAGCCCGGTGCATAGCACTGCTCACTTGTTGGTGGCTGTAATCATCTTCCAGCATTCGGGGTTGTCAAGACTCAGAGCAAACGTTACTAAGAGCAGAGGAACATTTTTTGGTTTGGGTGCAGGGAGTTAAGCAATATGCCTTCTTAATGCCACTTGTTGATAACTTACACAGTTGTGTATGTGTTAACCACTGGTTACAGTGGGAAGAGTCCTGGCAATCCTCTTTGCATAATGTTGTGGTTATGCCAAAAAAGTTCCACAAGTTAAAAAAAAAAATAGTAGTAAGCCTCCCAACATACTTTCTGTTCCTAATAACATTCTGGTAACTTAAATTTTCAACCTTCCGGCTAGCTTAACATCTCCCCTCAGTGGCTGGGCTGGCTGCCTCTCTCTCTTGTCTTGCAGGAAAAGCTTGCAGAATGCATTGGACTTCATAGTGGGTGTCATGGACCCAGTGGCAAACCAAACGTGGTTTCATAGAAATGAGAGTGAATTCGGCTATTGGTTTTAAGTAGTGATGTGGGTTTTCAGGAACTGTGTCTTTCCATCTTGAGAGTTGGCTTGTGTGGACTTAGTGCTATAAATTTGGCTTCTGCTTAATGAGATAGAATGAATACCCTTGTTCTGATAATCTAAGAGGGGAGGGGTGGGGCAAAAATTCAGATGTTAAGGTATCAACTTTTTAAAGGTATAATTTACCTTACTGTATAGTTCACCCACTTACAGAATCCAGTTCACTGGTTTTTACTACATTCACAGAATTGTGCAGTCATCCCCACAAAGAAATCTCATTCCCATTAACCATTGTTCCCCATTTTCTCCCAGCTCCCTGCTACCCCTGTCCCCAGCCCCTGTCAACCACTAAAGTATTTTCAGTCTTTATAGATTTGTCTATTCTGAACATCACATGTGCAATTTTAATAGTTTCCTCCTAGGTGGTAGTGACCAACTTTAGGAACAGAGTTTTTCATTGGACTTTCAGGTGGGGGAACTTGGAATCTATCTGCTACTCTTCTTCAGGGGCATTTAAGTAGAGGTCATATTCCAAAGATGGAACTGTTTCCCAGGGCTGGGAGGAACCCACGTGTGCGCCTTTGGGTTTCAAACTCATGAGTGGGGAATGGATTAGTTCTAGTTCCTGGTACTGTGATGGATACAGAGGAGACCAAAATAAAACTAGGAATCTAGCCCGTTCCTTCTGTGAACTTTCAGTCAAGTTGGAGCAGTATGTGTGATACTCCATAAAGCCTTACTCTGGGGTCTTAACCTGCTGGGTGACATTTCTTTCTTTCTTTCTTTCTTTCTTTCTTTCTTTCTTTCTTTTTAACAAAATGAAGTAAATGTATATTTCTGTAGTTGAGTCTGTAGTATTTATGAAAACTTTTGGGATGATGTGTTTTTGTTTCTTGAGCATTTACCAAGTGCCTGGCCCTATGCTGTGTCCACATTAGTCTCATTAGTCCTTACCACCATTCTGTGAGTGAATATTCTTATTTTTCTGTATTTTAGACTTGGGGTAACTTGTCTAAGGTTACATAGCTAGTAAGTTATACAACCAGGTTTTGAACCTGGCAATGGACTGCAGGCAGTGGACTCTCTTGAACATGACCCTTGAGTGTCTTCAGTAACCATATTAGTACTAAAGATGCAAATTCTTCATAGATCTAGACCCTAGAAAGGAGAAGCATATGGCAGGTGCTAGATTAAGTGAAAGTATTGTGTCTGTTGTTTTTTCAGACTCTGAAACCTGGGTAGCAATGAATAGCTAATATTTTGTATTGTGCTTTGAAGTTTTGTGTTTCCATCATAGGATTAAAGAACCATTATAGGCTAGAAGGGAAATGATGGGAGTCTGGCTGTCTCTTGCCTTTATAAAGCGCTAGAGTTTATCTTTGGTATCAATGAGTGGTTATCAGTGATTCTTTTTAAAAATAATTTTTTAAAAAAATGTATACTTTTATAGTATTAATTTACTTTATTATTTTAAACATTTTTTTTAATGTTTATTTTTGAGAGAGAGAGAAACAGAGTGTGAGCAGGGGAGGGGCAGAGAGAGAGAGGGAGACATAGAATCCAAAGCAGGCTCTAGGCTCTGAGCTGTCAGCACAGAGCCCGACGCGGGGCTCGAACTCACGAACTGCGAGATCATGACCTGAGCCAACGTCAGACACCTAACTGACTGAGCCACCCAGGCGCCCCACATTAATTTATTTTTTAATGAAAAAAATTTAAATTGTGCTTTAATTGATATATAACTTTGTATTAGTTTCAGGTGTACAACAGGATTCTGTATTTGTGTATGTTGTGCAGGATCACCACAATAAATCTAGTTAACATCTGTCACCATACAGTTATAGAATTTTTTGTGTGTGATGAGAACTTTTAGATGTACTTTCTTAGCAACTTACAAACATAGTCTATTCTACTATGAACAGTAGTCAATGTGCTGTATATCACATGACTTATTTTATAATTGGAAGTGATTCTCTTTTAGCTGGATAATAAAGCATCAAACAGGAAGGCCAGAAACCTATTCCTGGGTCTGATTTGATAAGAAAAATGGTTTATTCTCAATGCTCATTTAAACAAGAGTGAAAAAAGTCAACATGAAGTGTTGCTTGCTTTATTATTTTTTTCTTTTTGAATTCATTATTTTTTTTAAAGAGTTGGTGGTTTAAATCATGTCACACTTTTGTAGTTCTTTAGGATTTGTCATAGGCTTTTTGTAGTAGTGAGATGAGCCCTCTTGAATGGCTTCCCAAAGGATGTTCATTACCAGTCTGCTGTGTTCAGGAGGAATTATATTACTTACAAAATCCTAATAGGACAAATGGGTATGGAGTTAACTAGCAAAAACATTTTCCCAGTTCCTTTGCTTTGCTTTAGCACCTTGCAAATTAAAGGGAAGAAAGAGGCATTTGCAAATTATTTATAAATGGTGGTAATTTGTCATGCTGACATTTGGAATATTAGTCATACAAACATAAACAACAGTAAATTAAGTCCAAACAAGATTTTGTAGTTTTTATGTAACATTAACTTAAAAGTTCCTTATGGGGCGCCTGGGTGGCTCAGTTGGTTAAGCACCTGACTTTTGATTTTGGCTCAGGTCATGATCTCATAGTCCTGAGACTAAGTTGGACTTTGCGGTGGGCATGGAACATGCTTGGAATTCTCTCTCTCCCTCTCCTCCACCTCTGCTTACATGTGCTCTCTCTCTCTCTCTCAAAAAAAAAAAAAATTCTTTAATCCGTTATCTTTATTGGATTGAATAAATTGCATTTAAACTGTAGTTCTCAACCTACTGGCAGAGGTCTGAGGTCTCTTCCCTTCACTTTATGATTAATAAGACAATATTTTTAGGGCAGTTTTAAGTTTACAGAAAAGCTGAGTGGAAAGTATAGGGAGTTCTCATACCAGCCCTTCATACCTATTCCTCTCAATTTCCCCTGTCATTGACACCTTGCATTAGTGTGGTGATAGGGTTATTCACTAAAATCCATAGTTTACATCAGGGTTCATTCTTTGCCTTGTACGTTCTCTGGGTTTTGACAAATGTTAAATAACTTGTATTGGCCATTGCAGTATCATGCAGAATAGTTTCACTGCCCTAAAAATCCCCCGTGCTCCACTTATTCATTCCTGTGCCCCTGTTCTTGGCAGTGACTGTTCTCTTTTACTATTTCCCTAGTTTTGCCTTTTCCAGAGTGTTATATGCTGGCGGCTGGAATCATAGGGTGGTTAGCCTTTCAGATTGACTTCTTTCATTTAGCAATATGCATTTAAGATTCCTTCATGTCTTTTTGTGGCTTAATAGCTCATTTCTTTTTATCACTGGCAAATACTCCTTTGGATGTACCATATGAATGTATCCACTTATTTGTTGAAGGGCATCTTGGTTGCTTCCCAGTTTTGGCTGTTAGGAATAAAGCTGATACAAACATTTGTCTGAAGGTTCATGTGTGGACATAGGCCTTTAACTCGTTGGAGTAAATATCAAGGAGCACAACTGGCGGATCGAGTATTCCAGTTTTGTAAGAAACTGCCCAACTGTTTTCCAAAGTGTGGTGCCATTTTGCCTTCCTGTGAGTAAAGAATGAGCGTTCTTGTTGCTCTACATCCTCATCAGAATTTGGCGTTGTCAGGGGCGCCTGGGGGGGCTCAGTTGGTTTAGCGTCCCACTTCACCTCAGGTCATGATCTCATGGTTCCTGGGTTCAAGCCCCGCATCAGGCTCCCTACTGACAAGGCAGAGTGTGCTTTGGATTTAGTCATTATAACAGGCATGTAGTGGTGTCTCACTGTTTTTTAAATCTATGTTTCCTTAATGACATGATGTTGTGTATCTTTTCATATGTTTATTTTCCAGCTGTGTATCTTCTTTGGTGAGGTGTCTCTTCTGATCTTTTGCTCATTTTTAAATTGGGTTTAGTTTCCTTATTGTTGAGTTTGTTGAGTATTGTTCCGTGTGTGTGTGTGTGTGTGTGTGTGTGTGTGTGTGATAAAAGAAACATAACACAAAATTTACCACTTTAACCTTTTGTAGGTGTACAGTTCATTGGTATTAAGTACGTTCTCAATGTTGTAACTATTAGTGCTATCACTTTGCAGAATTTTTTTGTTTTCCCAAACTGAAACTTTGTAACCATTAAACACTAACTGCTCATTCTCCCCTTCCCCCAATACCTGGTAACGTCTGTTCTGCTTTTTTTTCATGAGGTTGACAACTCTGAGTACTTCATATTAGTGGAATAATACTGTAACTTGACCATTTGTGCCTGGTTTATTTCTCTTAGCTTAATATCTTCAGGGTTCATCCATGTCGTAGCATGTGTCCGAATTTCATTCGTTTTTATGGCTGAATATCTTATTTGTTGGGCTATGATTATCCACAACTATCATGAAGAAAGACTATTCTTTCTCCTTTAAAATCATAAAAAAAACTTTTTTTTCTCCTCTCCATTTTTCCCCCCACGGATTGATCACTAGAAGTTAGGAATTGACCTATCCGTTTACAAATGCCTCTCATGAACATTATATTTATGTTTATTTATTATTGAGAAACAGAGACAGAGCACGAGCAGGGGAGGGGCAGAGAGAAGGGGAGACACAGAATCGGAAGCAGGCTCCAGGTTCCGAGCTGTCAACACAGAGCCCGACGCGGGGGCTCGAACTCACAGACCACGAGATCATGACCTGAGCCGATGTCGGATGTTTAACTGACTGAGCCACCAGGCACCCCTATGGTTATTCCTTTTAAAGTAGCCATTTGTTTCAAGGCAGCATGTTTTGGGGAGTTGTTTTAAGAGCTTTATTGAAGTATAAAATTCACCAGTTTTAAGTGTACAATTCATTTGTAGTTAGTTTGAAGAATTATGCAACCATCACCCCTACCCCATTCCAGTTTTAGAACATTTCTTTCACCTCCAATTGGCACTCTTTAGTCTCACCTCAAGCCTCAGACAACCGCTAATCTACTTTTTTCTACCCCTTATAGATTTGTTGTCTATGAAAAAGCTGAATTGAATCATACATTATATAGTCTTTTGTGTCCGGCTTCTTTCAGTTAGTATAGTGTTTTTAGATAAATCTGTGTTGTGGCATGTGTTGGTTTGTTCCTTTTTATTGTTGAAGAGTATTCCATGTGTGAATCGTATTTTCTTGATCCATTCACCATTTGATAGACATTTGGGTTCTCATTTTTGGCTCTTATGAAAAACGCTTGCAGTGAACATTTGTGTACATGTCTTTGTGTGGACATATGTTTTCATTTCTTATTTCATTTCTTATCTGAAAGCAGAACTGCTAAGTTGTATGGTAGACTTATATTTAATTTTTAAAAACCTGCCAAAGTGTTTTCCACAGCAGAAACATCCTTTTAAATTCCCATTGGCTTTGTACAAAGGTTTCAGCTTGTCTACATTATCACCAATACTTGTTATTGTCTGTCTTTCTGATTGCAGCCTTCCTAGTGGGTGTGAAGTGGTTAATCCTGGTTTTAATTTTCATTTCCCTGATGACTAATGATGTTGAGCGTATTTCCATGTGCTTATTGACCAGTGGTGCATTTTCTTTGCTGAGATGTCTATGTAGATCTTTTTGTTGGGCACTGTCTTATGTCTTAGATTTTTCCCTTTATTTTGTCCCATAAAACTTTTGATGATTAAGTGGACAGTGCTCAGTATATTTTCTTCATTTAGCCTCATTTGGGGACTTTTTGCTTCCATTTGCTTTAACCTCAGATGCATTTGAGTGACCAGTTTCAGGATCCCAGGGCTTAGGATGGTGGTTCTTTGGAGGCTGAATTTCTGGTTTCTGCTTTTATAAGGCTAGTTAGCGTCCTTCTGGGCAGAGGCCTCAGGCTGGACTTCCTAATTCTGGTCAATATAAGCTAATGATCACAAACCCCATGAACTGATGAAATGAGAATGGGTCAGGGAGGAACAGGGATCACCACTGAGCTGTTGGGGAAAGGGACTCATGAAGGTGATTTTGTTATCTCATCAAGGCCATTGCATTTAAAAAGATTTTTTTAATGTTTAGTTTTGAGAGAGAGAGAGTGCAAGCAGGGGAGGGAGGGGCAGAGAGAAAGGGAGGCACTGAATCTGAAGCAGGCTTCAGGCTGTCAGCACAGAGCCCGACATGGGGCTTGAACTCACAAACCGTGAGATCATGACCTGAGCTGAAGTCGGACGCTTAACCTACTGAGGCACCCAGGCACCCCAAGGACGCTGCATTTTAAAAAGCTACGCAAGGGAGAGACACCAATATGAAGCCAACAACGTGCTTTTTCTAGATTTAAATTTCTTTTTTCTTTTTCTTTTTTTTTAAACAATTTTTTAAAATGTTATTTTAGAGAGAGAGAGAGAGAGAGGATGTGCATGAACGGGGAAGAGGAGCAGAGGGAGAGAATCTCAACCAGGTTCTACTAGGCTCAGCTCAATGCGAGTCTCATCCTGTGACACTGGGATCATGACTTGAGTGAAAATCAAGAGGCAGATGCTCAACTGAGCCACTCAGGTGCCCCTCATTTTTTTTTTTCTTTTTTTAAGTAGTCTTCACACCCAGTATGGAGCCAATGTGGGGCTTAAACTCATGACCCTGAGATCAAGGCCTCAGCTGAGATTAAGAGTCAGAGACTTAACTGACTGAACCACCCAGGTGCCCCCAGATTTAAATTTATGACTGACCTTAGTTTTGATTTTTAAAATTATAACCCAGTGAATATCAAATGATACATTTTTTGCTGTCAAAGGAAGACTTTTATTCAACAAATATGGAGTCCTGCTCCGCTCTTAACATGTCCTTCAAGACCTAGAGTAATGGCTTTTAGGGTGGCAGTAACAGGTGCACAAGTCACAAGGTGGGAAAGTGCATGGTGTGTTGAGGACCCGCAGGGAGGCCAGTGTGGTTGGAGAACAATGATGGCAAATGAACAGGGAGAGAGTCCAGGAGCCAGGCCTTGTCTTGAGTCCCAAAACGAATTTTGGGTTTTATTCTAAGTGTAACTGGAACCCATGGGAGGTTGTGATGTGATCCTACTTGTGTTTTTGGGAGATCCTGGGGGCCACCGTGTGTAGAATAGATACAGTGGGGCAAGAATCGCGTAGAGCCCACAGGATTTGCTGTTTGATAGGATTTAGGTTCTTAAACAGTGAAGTCAAGAATGATTGAAATGTTCTGGCTTTAGCAGTTACGTGAATGATGGTGCTATTTTCTGAAGTAAAGATGACTTGGGGATGATTAAATTTGGGGTGGAAGTTAACCATGTGAATGAATGACCTAATCTTATAGTACAAAGGTGAAAAAAATTACACAGAGAGTTCACGAATACATTGTCTTAATAGCATCAAAGAATATGGAAATGTAAAGAACCCACTTTCCTGACAACTGTCAACTGTTTGATACACTTTTTTTTCTTCTTTTTTGTATGTGTATTTTTTTCCCCATAAATGGGATTATACTATATAAATTATTCTGTGTTTTGCTTTTCTGGTTAATACTATGACTTAGACCTCTTCCATGTCAGTACCTGTACATAGTATATTCTTTTTAATGTCTGCAGAGAATTCTGTATGTGGATACACCATGGCTTATTTACCTTGTCTCCTCTTGAAAGATAATTTGGATTGTCTAAGTTTTTCACTATTAGAGAAAGTGCTGCAGGGATCATATGCACAGGTACCTTTGTGGGTACGTTCTAACATTTCCATGGGATAAAGGATTTCCAGGATCCTTGGACATTCCTGGAAGTTTCCTCAATATGGAATTGTTGCCAACCTCCAAGTTTTATAAGCCCTTTGACATCTATTGTTTAGGTCCTTTGCATGTGTATAGTCAGTTTGTATTTGTCTCCTGCTTATTTGAGTGTGTTAGATTATGTTTCTGAAGCTTAACCTTTTGCTTAAATTGGAAGCATCCTTAAAAAAAACAGGCCTTTCTGTTAGGCACTGATATGAATTCTAAAAGAACCACAGCCTGTGAAAAAAAAATCTGGTGTGTGTGTATTTGTGTATGTGTGTGTGTGTGGGGGGGTGGGGAGACAGAGATTACAATTAATTGGCTGTGTCCTAATTAGCTTTGGACCCATCCATTGTGTTTTCTAAGCTCCAGGTTCTTAGGGATAAAATGGGAGACGGGGTGGGGCTTTGCCCATATCTAATAGGCTATTCCAACCTCAAATTTCAGAGACCAAGAAGGAAATTACATTTGTTAGGGTGAGAAAAACAGCATTAGTGGCCAGAGGAATGTTTACAAATTTGAGTCACAGGGATTTACACATTTGTGTAGAAACCCAGAGTGGAGAAATAGAGGAAATATTAGGGAAAACAGCTTGGCAGTGTGGGCCAGAAGCTGTCACGGCGTGTTTACATCTGGCTCATTTCACCTTGGTTGGAAGGCACAGAATGCTTCAGCGGGTGAGCTTGGAGACCCGGCAGTTGCCTGCTATATTTAGAAAGAGGAGATTCCTGAGGTTAGAGTGGTGTGTGTATGTGTGTGTGTGTGTGTGTTTTCTTTACCAGATGGACAAAGGTTTTAGGAGCTTGGGAATTCTGGACTAAACCTTGTTAACCAGCTGGCTTCTCTGGGCCAAGCCAGTAGCTGCACTTTGACTCCTGCTGCTGCCACAAAAGAAACGCCAAAATAAACTCCATTTTACATGGTTGTAAAGACATCACAGGTAAATTTCAAAGCTCATCTGATCTTGCTGTCAGATGTGCTTTTATGTTTACTCTAGGCTAATTTGAACACTTTGAATCTCTGAACTGGCTCCTTCTGTGAGACTTTAGATAGATTTCCAGGCAGATTGAGTTAGCTTGAGGGATTTTCTGTGCCATGGAGACAGTCAAGCAGATAGGGCTAAAACCTAAACTGAGCCCTCATTGAGTATCTCATTATTTCATTTGTGGGACAAGAGTAGACAATGATTATCAGTTCAGCAAATAAAATTAAAAGGGCATTTTTACTTTAATT
Organism: Panthera pardus; assembly: GCF_024362965.1. Classification (NCBI taxonomy): domain Eukaryota; kingdom Metazoa; phylum Chordata; class Mammalia; order Carnivora; family Felidae; genus Panthera; species Panthera pardus. Next base: position 120,324,070 of record NW_026526765.1, on the reverse strand, counting down.
CATATCTGTGTTTCTTTTAAAAAAGTTTATCTAATGGGAATGCAAGCTGGTGCAGCCACTCTGGAAAACGATAAGGAGGTTCCTCAAAAAACTAAAAATAGAACTACCCTATGACCCAGCAATTGCACTACTAGGCATTTATCCACGGGATACAGGTGTGCTGTTTTGAAGGGACACATGCACCTCCATGTTTATAGCAGCACTATCCACAATAGCCAAAGTATGGAAAGAGCCCAAATGTCCATCGATGGATGAATGGATAAAGAAGATATGGTATATATATACAATGGAGTATAACTCGGCAATCCAAAAGAATGAAATCTTGCCATTTGCAACTACGTGGATGGAACTGGAGGGTATTAAGCTAAGTGAAATTAGAGAAACAAAAATCATAGGACTTCACTCATATGCGGACTTGAAGAGACATAACAGATGAACATAAGGGAAGGGAAACAAAAACAATATAAAAACAGGGAGGGGGACAAAACAGAAGAGACTCATAAATATGGAGAACAAACTGAGGGTCACTGGAGGGGTTGTGGGAGGGGGGATGGGCTAAATGGGTAAGGGGCACTAAGGAATCTACTCCTGAAATCACTGTTGCACTATATGCTAACTAATTCGGATGTAAATTCAAAAAAATAAAAACTAAAATTAAAAAAAAAGTTTAAGTAGGTAATACCTATAAATGGTACATCGTTCAAAAGGGCGGAGAAGAATTCCAATGTCCCTCCAATTTCTCTTGCCTTCTGATGTCAAGTGCTTCTCCTGGAGGCAACATTTTACCATGTCTTGCGATTTTTTCAGATAAAATGTATGCATGTGCCAGAAAATACATATTTATATATTTTTCTGGAGCATGCCATATGCACTGTTTTGCATATATTTGCATATTGCACAGTCTTAATATATTTTTGATCTTATTGTACATTGATACATATAGAACTACTCATTTTTAGCATTACATTGTGCTCCATTGAATGGAGTACAAATAAGTTTCTTTAACCAGCTCCCTAATGATAGATGTTTAGATGATTTCTAACATTTTACTATTACCAGAACATTTTGGTACGTTCACAGGCACATGAGTGAGTAGATCTGTAGGACAAATCCTACAAATGGAGCTGCTGGGCCAAAGGGTATGTACAGTTTTCATTTTGATAAAGATTCCAAAGGAGTGTTTCTGGAAAGTTCTGAGTGAACTGAATTTTATAAATCATGAGTTTAGAGTAGGAAGGAAACTGACTAGTTTATTACTAAGTAGCCTCTGTAATTAAACAATGCTTAGAGTTTTCTCCATTTCTTACTCCCCAGTCTGTATGTAGCATTGGTTCTGGGATTAAAAGCCACAACAAAATCTTTCCCTAAAATGAGACACAGCTGTAACTAGGAACCACTTGAATGTAGGGCCCCAGAGAACTCGTTTGCATTACTAGTGAGGGTGCCATTCAGTTTTTTGTGCAGTGTGTGCATTATTCAGGAAGTTTGGCAGGTATTAAAGGAGGATAGTCTCCTACCTTTGACTGGAGAACACGACTTTGGGCCAGTATATGCACTTGTCTGTCAGCAAGGCTTCTCTGCGCTATGGAATTTCTGGAGAGTGGTGAGGGAGGAGAGTGTTTTATCCGACTTCTCTCTTGCAGTTTCCTCTTCCTTCAGGTCAGCTCTTTTCTCTCTGGAGGATAGGATTGTGCCACCTGTCCTGGGTGGTGTCTGTTTCAGTGCCTGTGACACAGCTCATGTTGGGGTGGAACGTTCTTGCTGGGAGGGTTTCTGAGACGGGGCTGGCACAATCAGTGTCATCCAAGTGCTCAGCATCTTGAGAGGAGGCCGAGGAAACACAGACAGTCCACAGTACAATTAGTTCAAAAAGTCCTGGAGGAAAGAGGCAAGAACTTCGGAAAAGGCAGGTGAAGGCTTATCAAGTCCAAGGAGCCAGTGTTCCTAGTGATAAGTCAATTAAAACCACCTCTGTTCTTTTTACCCGACCTTTACCACTGTTTATTTACTTTGAAAAAGTCTATTAAAAAGTACATTCATTTCAAAAGGGAACTTTATAGCATTCCAAAATGACACGTTGGATGTAGTTAGCAATATTTTTTTCTAAAACATCTTCACATAGTTATTAAATCATGATCATTAAATTGAAAATTATTTGTCATTGTTATCACCTAAAATGCTCCCATATTTTACCAGTGATTTGAGCTTTACTCTGCTTAACACTGTCCCAAGGCAGAAATGTGTGAGAAAATGGATACCATCTGCTCATGGTGCCTGGAAGGAAGGGGAGGAGAGGTGAGGACGTGCTTCCCAGACCAGGTACAGGTGTCAGGGGAGGTGGCATTGTGCCAGGGAAAGTACAAAGCAAGCGGCAGGGAGAACACTTTGCTGAAAATCTGATTCACTCAATGTAATCATTGTTTGAATATTCAAACAAGCTGATTAATATAATGCAAAATTCCATGGCATTTTCCCAAGGAGACATGCTGGTGTGGGCGGAGAACACGTTGTCAACAGTAGACCAAGGACGGAGGAGTCCGGGTGTTTCCAATTTCTATGTTAGGTCCTCGGGGTATGGCTGAACTGTGTATTCTAGAACTGTGGTGTGTGATAGGGGCTATGGGGCTAAGTAAGGTTTGTCCTTACTAATTTGTCCCATGGAACATATAGGTAGAGGCACCTGCAAGGCAGTGGGAAGCACAGGTCTGATATTCTGGGAAGAGATGGTGGGTTACTGGTTTGGGTCTCACCAGGTGCTATTAGAAACCCGGGCAGTGGTTCTCGGCCTTAGCTGCACATTGAAATCACCTGAGGATCCAGGACTCATCCCGGGAGATGCTGATATAGTTTGGGTTGCCAGCTGAACGTAGGGAATTTTCAAAGCTTCCCAGGTGATTCTAATGTGCCGGAAAGGCAGAGAACCACTGGCTTGGAATAAGACAAGAGAGCAGAGGTGAAAATCACGGTGGGTAGCAACATTCAGCAGAACAGGTAGGTGGGAGAGGGTTGGAGAGATCTTTGCTCTGATGACAGGGTGTTTTATTTTGCCCACTTTGGGTGAGGGCTTGCCCAAAGGCCCTTGGATTTGACATTGGAAGTGAAACTGCAGAATGCCTATGTGCAGGAGTGATAGATATCCTCCTTATAATATTGTGAGGAGTAAACGAGAGAATTGTATCACGCTTTGCAGAGTAAATTGGCACATGGTAAGTGCCCTATCATTGGCATGTGCCACTGGTGACTTTTCTATAGACTGTTCTTGTTCTGAGGTGGTGGTTCTTAAACACGAATTTGTGTAAAAATTTCCTTAACTAAGGGAAGGATTCCTGGTCTTTCCCAAGGATATTCAGATATGTGAGCTCTAGGGTAAGGTCTGGAAATCTGCATTCCTCGCAGGGCCCCCAGGTGATTTGCATGGAGGGGGTCCTTGGAATTGGTCAGGAGAAGATTTTACATAAACCTTGTTTCAAATCCTCTGTCCCCTTTTAATGCACATAGCTTTGCTAGCTAGCGTCACGTTGGGACCTCTCAGGTTTCTGGAAGGAGCCAGTATGGCAGGTCGAGGAACCGAGGAACCGTTTGAGGGGGTACAAGTTCTAGTGACTTCAGAACGTCTCAGCATGTGGCTTCATGCCTGGGGTCTAGTTGTTTGAGCTTGGCTTGTGAGTCTGGACCCTCCTGTAGCGTTGGTGGGTGGGGGGAGGTGAGGAAGCTCCTGAAAGGAAACGTTATGTTCATGGGCAATCACAGGACAAACGTTTTTTCCCACAGTGAGTCTTGGGCGCTCTTGTGGGGGGTTAAAGTCATTTGGGGCAGAGCCTGTAATTATGTTGCACATTTTCTTCTTTAAAAACATTCAGGAAGCATAATGAGCTGGCTGAGCTGTTAGACTGCTCCAGGGGACTCGAGTCTGGGGTAGCTTAGGAGGGAGACTGGCTTGAGGGCTCTGGAGGGTGAGGTGCAAACCCAGATCACTGATCTCTTCCCCTCTGGTCTGGAAGGTGTGCCCTTGGGGCAACTCATTTCTGGCAACAGCTTTTTCCTTATCTCTCTTTCGATCTCAGCTGGTTCTCAGCAGAGGGGAGGGTGACAGCACACCACAGCCCTGCTGGTGAGACCCCTGGGCCTCACTGTGAGGAGCCCAGGGCTGCTTTTACTCTCTTGTTTGCTGCTTCTGTGGACTGCTCTCCTAAAGGCAGGGCTTTCTTGCGTTTTTATCTGACGAGTGCACTGAGATGTGTGCCATACATGCTGCCGTGGGCTGCTTATTCAGCAGATCACCAGCCTCACAACTCCTGCTGTGTGCAATATGGAGGCCTCTGCACCTGCAGCCTTGCCCTGCTCCTGCCGCGCCCCAATGCCTCTGGCTTCCTGGCCTGGCCTTGGAGGCTGCAGACAGCTTTGCCTGCTGAGGTCCCTGGGCCCTCTGACCGAAGTCGCCTTGAGCTCAGCCTGCAGGGTCAGCAAGCTACCATGTTGCCAGGTCCGTTTAGAGCAACAAGATGGTTCTCTCTCTGGAAAGAAATCCTGTTTCCTCTTTACAGAGCCAGCATGCGTGTAATCAGTTCCTCAGCAGGGAAGCTCTGCTCCACTGCATAGAAAATTGGAGTGGAACCCAGAGCTTTTGGCCTCAGTGCCTTTTGGGATATGACTTTGGCTTGCTACTCATCTCCCCCACCTCTTCTGGCCAGCATAACTTCACACTACACCGCAGTGAAAAGAGAAAAACAGGGCTTGGGGCTTTTGTGCTTGGGGCAGCACAGAGTTCAAGCATGAAGATGATCACCAGCTGAGGATAACTTCAAATTGGCTTGTTTCCACAAGTCTGGGTTCTGAATGTTGGGATCTAATCTCTCCTCTCTCCTTCAATCTGGACAACTGAGTCTCTTTAAGAAAGAAGAATGAAATGTTTTTCGATGGTTATCTGAAATGAGAACCTTGTGAAATGTTAAGAGGGAGAAGGATGAGTCATGTCTTTTAATGTGACACCTCAAGCAGTCCTATTACTGAGCTCCCCAAATGTGCTAGCATTGGGGTTAGGCAGTGGTGGGTGGAGACCTTGGAGGTCCTTTCTTAGGATTTTTTTTTTTTTTTAAGCAGCTTTGTTGAGATAAAATTCACACACTACACAATTCACTTATCTCAGTGTACAGTTCTCAGTGTATAGTTCATGGCTTTTAGTATATTCACAGAATTTTTCATCCATCTCCACAATTAATTTTAGAACATTTCACCATCCCCCAAAGACAGCCAGCCGTACTCCTTAGCCATCATCCCCTCTCCTTCCCATCCCCCTAGCCTTAGGCACCCACTTCCTTAGGATTTTAAAGTGTGGTGCTGTCCTGTCAGCCTTGTTTCTTGATCTTGTTCAGCCACATATCCTTTTCCTTTGGTGCGTCCAGACATCTTGCAGCTCCCAGGAATGCTGTGATTTCAATGCCAGGATGTTTGGATCTGGCAGTCAGTTTTTCTCTCTTCTGCTTTGAATAGATTTGCTAGTGCAGCAGGGCTAAATCACATTCATTCATGAGCGCATACAGGTCTCTGGTTTGGGAGTTCTTTCATCATGTGTCGTGGCTCGGATCTTGCCCCGAAGAGGGCAATTTCCTGGTGACAGTGGGAAGGAAGAACCCAACACCCAGTAGTAGGTAGGTGCATTGTTTTGAGCAAAAGAGTGGAACTTTTGTTTCTACAGAGGGGAAAAAAAAATTCCGATACTCCTCTGATTGGCATAGTTGGATTTGCAGAGTTTTCGGGTTTAACCGTTTTTGGAGCTATTGACAAATAGGTGTCTTACGTGCTGAAATAGTGAAGGTTTGGGTGTTGAAGGTTTTAACCTGGAAGTACTGCACTTCTTAATTACCAAAGTGCTTGTATTCTAAGACATTCCAGCCCAAATGTAGATAACATGTTTTCACCCTCTGTTTTCACTCTCATTTGCTTCCTTCCTTTTCATTTTCTCTTTCTCCCTCTCATTCTTTGATTATCCGCCATTCTTCCATCCTCATGGTGGCCTTGCCAAAGCATCAACGAAGTGACTGATCTCCCTATGTGGGTGATGGGAAAAACAAAGTCTTTTGTAAATGTGAATGACCTGAAAATAGTATGTGGAGTTTAGGAATTATAGCTAAAGAGATCATCAGATTTAAGGTGACTGTGAATGTATAGAAACAGAAAGAAGTATGCACTGGGAATGGTCCCATTTTATAAAAATACACTGTCTGGGGTGTTCTTTGTTGATACACATCCTGTGTTAGGTTTCAAAGGTGAAAGGACACACTCAGAGCCAGGGTGGGTACAGAATGTCCTGCTCACTGGTTGAGCCATGTGGACAGCATTTAGGTACTTATTTTCTGCTTGTCTAATGGGATCTGATAAAAGCCTCAAGTTCCCATTTTTATCATTGGGGTAGAGGGTGCTATGAAAATTGTCTTTAACAAAAGTAGGTCAGTGACTTAGATTTGAAGAAGATAAATTTGGGGACACCGAATGAGAACATGTTATTTGGGTTAGTTGAACAGTTCCAGGTATAATTATGTATGTATAATGCCAATTAGGGACCTAGAATCCTATTTGGGGTAGGTCAGAGAACTGAGTGATACCCGAGTCTTGGTAGGTGTTCCGTCTAGAATTTCCAGAAATAATATATTTTGGACAAATCTTGCAGAGACCTGGACACCATGGTTTACATCTCCCTCCCTTGAGCCAACTCCTTAGTTCACAAAGCCATTAACAGCAAAAAAAAAAAAAAAAGCAGGATGCCCCTTTACCTTCTTGTGAGGCATGTATTCTCTAGTCTTTCTAGTCATGAAAAAAAAAATTAACCAGTTGAAAGTCAAACTTTTTTTCTGATATTATAGGTAATACATATTCATTAGCAAAAATGTAGAAATTACAGATGAATAAAAGAAGAAAATGCAAATCATACCAATAGTCTGGTTAGAGATCCTCATTTTGGCTTTATAACCTGTACTACTCACTAGAACTGCTTTCTAAGATTGTTTTAGTGGCCACATAATATTCCAGGGTTGCTGTGTCAAGACTTGTTGAAATAGGGGCACCTGGGTGGCTCAGTTGGTTGAGCTTAGGACTTCAGCTCAAGTCATGACCTCATGGTTCGTGAGTTCGAGCCCCACGTCGGGCTCTGTGCTGATAGCTCAGAGCCTGGAGCCTGCTTCAGGTTCTGTGTATCCCTCTCTCTCTGCCCCTTCCCTGCTCGCACTCTGTGTGTCTCTCTCTCAACAATAAATAAACATTTAAAAAAAAAAAGACTTCTTGAAATAATCGCTTACTTTTGGACAGCACTTTCTCTCTTTTTCATGATTGTTGACTAGTCTGTCATGGTTGTCGTTACAGACATGCCATGATTATCCCTGTAAGATAAATTTGCATTGGTTGTTCTTTTGTTTTTTTCCATATCTTTAAGATTCAGCTCCTGTCTCTCTGCTTGTTCCCTTCCTTCTCTTGCTAGAGGAGCAGAGCCTTGGGGACAAAGAGTAGGTGTCTTTTTGGAGTGCCACAGAAGGAAGAGTCCCACATCTTGAAAGCATGGTGTTAAATTTATTTGAACCACAATAATAGTAATAGTATATCTAGCACCATTGAACTTTCACAACAGTGTCATGAGATACGTGCTACTATCCCCAGTTCAGCAGAACACTGAGGCATGGAAAGTGAAAGTAATTCAGACAACTCAAAAGTGTTGCAACCAGGATTGGAACCCTTTTACTCTTAATGGTGGTATACTGCTGACTATGGAATCTGAGCTTAGTCCCTTAAATCTTCTGTTTCCTCATTTATAAAATGGGAATAGTAGTGCTCACTTGAGAGCATTTTAAGAGTTAAATGAGGTAGTGTGAAAAGCTCCTGGCACAAATCACAGCAGCCAGCTATTCTAATGACTAATTTTTTTCACCTTTTGTTGGATAGGACCCATACAGAAATTAAAAAAAATTGTCCTTGCACTGTCTCTGCATACAGTCTCTGGGTTTCTCACTGGGGATGAATTATATTAGTTATCTTTAGAAATTAGACTGATCTTGTACCCTGGCCACTATTTTATATATATATATGTATATATACATACATATACATATATATGTGTATATATATATATATACATATATATGTATATATATATATACACATATATATGTGTATATATATATATATATACATACATATGTATATATATACACACTTCATTTAAAGTTTATTTATTTTTAGAGGGAGCACGGAGGAGGGGCAGAAGGAGAGGGAGACAGCGAGAATCCCAAGCAGGCTCTGCGCTGTCATTACAGAGCCCGATGTGGGGCCTGAACCCAAGAAACATGAGATCATGTCCTGAGCTGAAGTTGGATGCTCAACTGACTGAGCCACCCAGGCACCCTGGCCAGTATTATATTGACCTTAATCCAGATGTCTTGGTTTTAAACATGTCAATCACAACATTCCATATCTTCTTCAGGACTGGGATGCTGACTTGTCAAAAGCCATTATAAAAATAACATGTCACATGAGGGCCCCTCCCTGCCCAAATCCAGCCTCACCACCCAGGGGTGCGTGCCATCAGTTTCTTGAGCACACAGCTAACTTCTAACAGGGAGTTCTTCCTTGACTATAACATAAGTATGTCTTACAGTACTCAACAAAAAATTATCTTTTATATAAATATTGGTGTGAAGTGGAAGACGGTGAGTTCCATTCTCTGGTCATAGGTTAGCCCTGTTCCCAACTCTAATAGTTTTGTTGCCCCCACTTCACCCTATCACTGGTACCTCTCAGCTGACTTGAACACTTGGCCAGTTCTGAACAAGGGAAGTCTTCTCTCTCCTTACATCTGTTGAATTTCTGAAATCATTTTAGTCCTAACAACCCACAAGGAGCCTGTTGTCCTAGAAAAGAATCCAGGATTGGAGATTGGTAGGGTATTTTGTTTATTATTTTTTACATTTTTATTTATTTTTGAAAGAGAGACAGAGTGTGAGCGGGGGAGGAACAGAGAGAGAGGGAGACACAGAACCTGAAGCAGGCTCCAGGCTCCGAGCTGTCAGCACAGAGCCCGATATGGGGCTTGAACTCACGAATCGTGAGATCATGACCGGAGCCAAAGTCGGATGCTTAACCGACTGAGCCACCCAGGTGCCCGTGTTTATTTATTTTTTAATTTTTAAGTTAATTTGAGAGCGTGTGTATGAGTGGGGGATGGGCAGAAGGAGTGAGAGAGAGAGGGTGAGGGTGAGAGAGAGTCCCAAACAAGCTCCACGCTGCCAGTACAGAGCCTAATGCAGAGCTCGAACTCAAGAAGCCATGAGATCATGACCTGAGTCAAAACCAAGAGTGGGACGCTTAACCAACTGAGCCACCCAGGCGCCCCTATTTTGTTTCCTTCCAGTAGGAGTAAAGATGTGGTTTTGACTGCATTAGCTCAGTCAACAAATACTTAGTGGACACCATCTGTGCTCTAGGGCGTTGTTACAGGTGCTGGGGACATAGCTCCCAAGGAGACAAAGTTCTTAGGCTTGTGCAGTTGATATTTTACAGGGCAGACAAATTAAACAAGCAAACAAACTGACAGGATACTTTGAGATAAAAGCACCACGATAGACATAAAAAGAGACTGACAGTGATGGATAGTGGAGGGTGGAGGCAAGGGTAGCTTATGTCTTCAGAGAATGCTTCTCTGAGGTGCTGAATGAATTTATATTCTGGGCCAACTTGGTGACCCCTGGTTGCTATCACCTGGGAGAGACTCTTTGCTGGATCATATTCTTTCCCTTCTATTTTCATGGGCAGAACCTTTTTTACCTTTTGTAGTCATGACCACCCAGAGCCTTAGTGAGCTTGGTGAGGTAGGATCTACTCCCCCATATGGCAGGTAGACTGGAGTTTTAAAAACCTAAACCTTATCAAGTCTGTCTTAACGTAAATTTCCCAGTGGCTTCCCTTGTCATTCAGAATATAATTTTAACTCCTTTGACCATGGCTTATGTATGATCGACTTCTATCTTGTCAGTTTCTTTTCTGACTGTTGTCCTTTTCCCACTCTGTGCTTAAGCTTTCCAGCCATAGGATTTTCCATTGCTGTTCCTTTGGAGTGTGTTTGCTTTAGATCATTATGACCTTTAACATAAAGGTCATCTGCTGCTTCTCCTCCTTGAGGTCTTCTGAGAGCAGTCCTCTTACCACCTGACCTAAAGTCTTAAGTCGCTGTTCCTTCCCTCCCCACTTTATACCTTTACCTGTTTCACTCTTCCTAGTACTTGGAACCCTCTAAATTCCCTGGTACAAGTTGAGGAAATGATACCAAATGTCTTCAAAGAGCCCAACTTGACACTTGACCTGTTCTGAAAGTGCCTCTGAGTGTTCATGGCCTCAAGCATCCCTTGGCTATCTTTAGATTTTATTCTGTTTTATAGATTTCACCTTGGACAAATCAGGTCTGACTGCTTTAATTGGATAGTTATCCAGTTTTCCTTTTGGGTGGCCCAAGAAATGGAGTTAAAAAAAGCAAGTATCAGGGTGCCTGGGTGGCTCAGTCAGTTAAATGTCCGACCTCGGCTCAGGTCAGGATCTCACCGTTCATGGGTTCAAGCCCTGAGTCAGGCTCTGTGCTGACAGCTCAGAGCCTGGAGCCTGTTTCCAATTCTGTGTCTCCTTCTCTCTCTGCCCCTTCCCTGCTCACACTCTGTCTCTCTCTCAAGAAATAAACATTAAAACAAAAAAGTTAAAAAAAAAAAAAAGCAAGCATCAGGGTCACCTGAATGACTCCTTCAGTTGAGTGTCTGACTTTGGCTCAAGTCATGATCTCGTTCGTGGTTCGTGAGTTCGAGCCCCACATAGGGACTGTCAGCCCAGAGTCTGCTTAGGCTCTTGTGTCCCCCTCTCTCTCTGCCCCTTCCCTGCTTGTGCTCTCTCTGTCTCAAAAATAAATACATCTTAAGAAGCAGGACAAAACAAACAAAAACATCAGAACTAAGAGTTGATTAATGCTGTCACCAGCCTCCTTCTGCCTGTGCTCTTTTTCTTGGATCTCTTTTTCTGTCCCTTTACCTCTACTTTTTTCAGGTGGAGGAAAGGAAAAACAAATTTTCTGTTTCTAACTCTGGGTCATAAGTAGCACCGAGGTGGAGGTCTTGATCCCCTTGGTGGGTAGGTAGTTGTTTAATCTACTATGAATTGATTCCTTCCCCAATCTTCACACTTAGAAGAAATGGACTTATAACTCTTCAAACAACAAGGTTATTTGCTTATGTTGTTTCCTTTAAAAACAGATTTTGAACGTTAGAGTATGTGTTCTCTGTACTCATTTAAAGGTGTTAAGTTTTAATACCTATTTTAGTTATAGTGGTACATGTGGGAACATACCCATTATAAGCCTCAGAATTAATTACTAAAGACTTACTTTTCATTGTGCTCTAAAAAGATTAAAATAAGAAAAACATTTTTCTCCTTTTGTTTATATTGCAGGCCTCTGTGTATTATTTGCTGACAGCATTTCCATGCTGGAACCACATCTCTTGTTTTTCCAGCGGACACCCCCAAGGCATAATTTCTATACAAGATTTTTCTGAAAGTCTGCAGTGATTTTTTATAAGATTTAATATCAGTTTATTTGGATAGGTCTATGTGGATAAATGGATCTTAACAGGAATTCAGCCAACAAAAGACCATGCTTCCCATACAGTGTCTTAACCTTTTAGGACTGGAGTCTCGCTAAGTAGAATTTAGGCATGAGAGTCAGTCTCTTGTCTCTGTTGTGTCCTGAAAGCTAATCATTCTTAGATGTTTAATTTAGGAGCGGGCAGAGAGCGAGAAGGAACAGCATCACATCTATCTATGTACACGCAGATGACCTGTTTGGCGCGTCTACACACTAGAGACTCATTGACCCACATCTTCTCTTCCTCCTGCCGTGTACAGGCCCTTTCGGGATCTGGTACCACAGTTATTATTAAAATGTGTTGCCAAATGCGGAAATCTCCATCCCTGCTGACTTCCACTTGTAGGAAATTAGCTCATGACCTAGAATCCTTGGAGGTGGCAGTGGAGTGAGAAAGGTTATGGAGGAGTCAAGAAAATCCTCAACCTGAAATACAGGCTGGCCTGAGTTTTCTTGACTATATACAAGACCTTTCACTCCTTGGTGATTTCTACTTTCTTAATAAATAGTAAAGTTTAAGTTATTTCTGTGTCAGAACCTTGACTCTGTTTTCCTATCAAGCTGTTTTTGAAAGCATTTTTTTATCTGTTTTGGGGGAACATCCACGGCTTATGTTCACTGAGGGCAAAAGTTAGAGGAACTTGAACCAGTGTGGGAGAGACAGAAACTCATGGGAGAGCCCCTGAAGACAGCAGGTGCTCTGTTGGCTGTTTGCTGTCAGCTTTGTAGAACAGCACGAGCCCACCCCTGCCCTTGAGTCACAGGGCCATAAACAGGACATACTGCGTGACCTGGAGGTCTGACTTTCATTCCTCTGCTTGTCCACTGGAATGACCAGGCTGAGGCCAGTTGCCAAGCAACCCTGGACATAATAGAAGCACGAGAGTTCCTCCACCGACTGTTACATTCCTTCTGCCTTTTTTCTCTTTTTTCTCTTCGCTGAGGGGCTTGAGGCAAACTACTTTTGGGTGGGAGGAGAAAAAGCGTACTTCCTGGAAATACTGATTGTGAGAGTCTTACCTCTTTAAGTCTCACTGGTCACAGCTCTAATCAGGTAACTTGGTGTTACAGTGGAAGGCCCTGGCATCTGTTAGAAAGCCCCACGTTCCTGGATCAGCTGGGGGTAAGAGAGTTGAGCTCCCTTTGGCCTCAGCATGGATGAGGAGTCTTGGTGAGGTGCTCTACCAACAATGCAACTTTCCTTAATGCCCGCTTTTCAGTTAGTTTCAGTAAGGCACATTTGTAGACACTGCTTTGACGCGGGCAGACGGGCTGCTTTCTGTCATGAAGGAGGGAAGACTCAGTCTAAGCTGCTTACACAGATAGGGAATTTATTTTGATAGGTAGCAAGAAAGCCCAAGGGATGCTCTGACTTCAGGCTGGTCTGAGTCCCGTGGCTCACACAATGTCTGCAGGTCCTCCCTGTACAGGGAGGTCTTCCCACCTCTCTTCACTCTGCTCTGCTTTAAGCTGGTGCCATTCTCAGACAGCCTCTTCCCTGTGGTTGGCAAGATGACTTGGGGCCAAGAGTTTGAAGTGAAGCCCTGAGCATGGTTCTCATTGGCTTTTTTTTGAGTCACATGCTCGTCCTTGAGATAATCCTTGCAGCTTGCCTGGCCTGAACCCAGAGTGGAGTCAACAACAGCATATGAAATAAATGTTCCAAAAGTCACGGAAGGATGCTTTCCCAGAGGAATATTAGGGTGCTATAAATACAGAAGAAGGGGGGATAGCTGCCAGGCGGCCAAGGCAACAAAATTCCTCCACATTGACTTAAGCAAATTGAACAGGGTCATCCAGGGAAGAAAAAGGGCTCTGCCTCCCAAATAGCTCCTGGTTCTTCTCCACATTTGGATAAGTTAACTTGGACTGTCACAGTTTGTTGTGGGTTTTTGTTAATTTTTTTTGCCTTTTTTTTTTTTAAGGGTATGTTTAAATAAAGTTACCTTGGAAATTCACATTTGGAGATGCTGAAACAAGGGATAGTTTTGAAGCTTTGGGGCCCACTAGGATTGGGCATTCTGGGGGCAGCCTGAGAATAGTGTTTGGGAGCCAAGTGCCTAGTGAGGGATGGGGTGTCAGGCGGGTGTCAGGGTGAGAGGGGGACTACCCCTGCTGGGTCAGATTAAACAAATAAATGCAGAACAACGTATGAGAACTGTTGAGTAATACAGCAAGTCTGTAACCCCCAGCTGATGCCTGCTTGTCTTACAGCCCAGCCAGTATGAAAGCTAGTTCTCCGTTTTCCACAGCCTGACTCTTTCACCTTATGATACTTAGGGTCTGGGAAACAGTACATCCATTGGAACTTGTTTTGCATCTGCCCATGTCTAGTAGAGCAGATTAGACTACAGGTGTTGGAAAACAACTTCTTTCAAGGGCCAGACGGTAAATATTTTAGGGCGCAGGCCGCAGAGGGTCTGTGTTACAGATGCTATTTTTTTGCCTTTGTTTTTACAACCCGTGAATAACGTAAAAACCATTCTTAGCTCATAGGTCATTCAAAAAGAAACCAAGGGTCGCATTTTGCTGAGCCCCCAGTGTGGGTTCTGGAGTCAGATAATCCTATGTTCCAGTCTTGTCTGTGTTGCCTGTGAACTGTGTGGGCATTTTCACCTCTCAGAGACTCCTTTCTACCAGTTTTCTGTTCTGTAGAGTGAGTCCGATCAACATACTCCCCTCATTGGGTTATTACAAGGATTGCTGAGAAAGTATTGGCTCTTTGGAATCAAAACGTTGACCCGTGACCACTGCAGAGCGTTTTCTGGGTGGGGAAGGTGGGGCTGAGCTCCAAGAGTCTTTGTGATTTACATTGTTCTTCCTTTTTTGATGCCTTCTTTTTCTTTGTTTCAGGCTACAATTCATCAGGTTTTGGGAAGTTGATGCCAATCTCAGTTTCATTTCTGGTGTGTTCAGGAAGTGACCCACATTTTAATCCATATTTGGCAGTAACCGAAATAAATTGGCTTGGTTCATTATCAAAATGCAGAATATGTATTTGTTTTGCTTCCAGCCTGAAATTCCCTCCATATCCACTTTTTCACTACATTCCAATTTATCAGCCTATCAAGACCTCTTATTAAAGCCAGAAGAAGAATTGTTTTTTCCTGTTTTATCAGAAAAAAATGTTAGAATTGTGGATTTTTGTTTGTTGAGCTTGGCGGATAGATGGAAAAGTTTGGAAGAGGGCTGAATTTCTCCCCCAGATCTTCACCCTGCTACCTACAGTTTGTACAGGTAAATTATGATGGAAGGGATAGAAATTCCATCACCTCTGATGCTTGGTAGGTATCCTCCTTGCAAGGTACCTTGTTTGGGTCTTGCTCTATTGTCTCTTTCAAGTGAGATTTCCCCTGACAGTCCTTCTCCCATCCCACTTGATCATTCTGCTTTTATCTGTAGTACTTTTCTCATTCTAACTTACTATGTAATGTGTTTATTGTGGGTTTTGTTTTTTTTTTTTTTTCTTTCTCTCCTTGCTAGAATGAAAACTCTATAAGGGCAAAGTATTTGTCTTTGCTCACTTCTGTATTTCCACTGCCTAGAATGGCATCTGGTGCATAAATAAATATTTGTTGAATGAATGCATGCGTGCTTTGATTCCTATATTGGAACGTTTACTACATCCTATTCTCTCTGGCCTAGAAGTCATGAGACTTGGGTTTGAATATTGACTCTGCCACAAATTGCCTCTGTCTTTGAGCAAATCATTTAATCTCTGAGCACTGTAGTTTTCTTATCTTTAAAATAAGGGGTTAGAGTAAATGATTGCTAAAGTTCCTACTAGGTCTGTAGTTCTGTGATTATAATCTCTGGTTAAAAGAAACGATGTGCTGCTATTAAAATTGCCACAGATATTTCCTAAAAAGTTTGAATTTCATTGGTGGGCAAAGTAGATTGAAAGAGAGTTTCAAAAAAAGTTTTCAGAGGCACCCTCTGCCTTCACTAAAACAGTTCTCAACTATTCTAGTATGGTTGCTTTCAAGAACATTTCCATTAGCCCCTTTAGAATAAAGTCCTGATGCCTTGATAAGGCTTTCTGAGCTCTGCATACTCTGACCCTGACTGCTTGCTCCATTCCTTCGGATTTGTTTCTGATTCATGAATGGATGATGGGTTTCCCATCTTCAGTCTCCTATTACTGTTCCTTCTACTTGGTGTTCCTGGTGCCTTCCCCATGCCCCTGTGTTTGGCTAACGCCTACTCATACTTTTGGCCTCAACACATAATGGGTCTGGACTTAGGGAAGGATTGGCAACAGGGTCCCAGTTCACTGGGACTTTCACCAGCTGAAGTGTGGAGACTGAAAAGGGCCAGGTTGGTCTGAGAGGTGTGGCTCGTCTGGGTTGGCTGGAGTATCTATGTAGTAAGAAGGCCAGGGCTTTTGGGATTAGATCATGGAAGGCTTGGGTGCCATTGTGAAGAGTCTGTCTTCTTTGTGGATACTGGGAAGCCACTGTAAGGCTTTTTTTTTTTTTTTTTTTTATTGTAAGTGTTTTGAGTAGTATAGTGACACAATAAAAGCTTTATGAACTCAACAGCACACATCTACCTTGAATAGCATTGAAAGCATTATTTCCCTAATCCCTAAAGCATACTTGGTGGGGAAGGGATAAATGCTAGGGTTCCTGGTTTGTACATGGGGAAAAGCTGGGACACATAATGATTAAAGGACTTACTTTAGGCGTCACAGAAAAGCAGTATTGAGCCAACAAGTGTTTTTATAATTAGAATGGTGGTCCTCAAGACTCATGAACATTGCAAGTGGCTTCGTTCATTTTTTGAGCAGGTGGCAAGGTGAATAGTTACATTGAATGTTGAGAGGCGGTCCCTCCAAGGTGACTGACTCATGGATGCTTCTGGAGGTTTTGGCAGAGGCTTAGATTCTGTTTAGTAGATGATGGGATGCTTTTGGGGTGATTACAGGTTCCTTCTTTTTATCATAGGAACAGTCACCCTGTGTGGTTGCTCTTTGTGTAGAGTTAGCAAGGTCAAGGAGTAGGAAGATGGTGATTCCTCTCCTGGGTAGTTTAGGAAGATCGCTTTCATAGCAAACCTCATCTGTGATTCTCTTTATTTTAACTTTAAGGTAGGTATTTCGGGTTTGCAGCTTCGTTACAGATTGTGTTTGAAGCTAGGTTTGAAAATGAAAAACTTACTTGGTATAATAGCTAATATCCGAAGACTGGTTACCACTCTGCATTGAATCTGCTTTGCAGACTTTAATGTGCATCCACATTACCTGGGAACCTTGTTAAAATACAGATTCTTAGGTGGGGCTTGAAACTGCATTTCTTACAAGCTCCCCAGTGATATTGATGCTGCTGAGTTGCATGTGCTAGACCTGCCTTTCCCTTCACCTGACCCTTCTTCCTTTCCTCTCTGCCCCAGCCTTTCTCTTTCTTGGCATCTCAGATACCTCTGCAGCCAGCGTGGTCTTTTCAAAATCAAAATGTGATCTTGTCACCTTACTGCTTAAAACCCCTCCTGCCCCCCCCCCCCATTGTACCCATGTATAATAGTCTGGCCCATTTGCTTTTCCAGTCTCGTCTTGCACCATCTTTGGATTTTCCAGCCATCAGGCCCCTTTTCTGCCCCTATGTTGGTCCTGTGCCTCCCACCTTAGAGCTTTGACGCACACAGTTCCTCTGATGCAGTGCTCGCCCACCTTCTTCCCCTAGCTATTCCTCCTTCCAATCTCAGCTCAAGTGTTAATTCCTCTGGAAGCTGCCCTGACTTCCCAGTCTAGTGACCTTTTGCCGTTGCCTCTTTGGCCATTGCCAGCCTCTCTGACACATAGCTGGGGCCAGGCATCAAGGAAACGGGGTTTGGTTGGTGTCTTCCTGGATATTATTTTCTAATTGTTCCCTCAAGTGGAACGTTGTGCATAATATTAGGAAGTTGTAGATTGCCCAAGAGGTGCCTTTCAAAAGCTACTCTGCTTGGAAGGGTGGTGATGGTGAAAGCATACTTGATGGTGTGGAGGAGGAAGGGGATGGGCAAAGTGTTTCCGCCAGGAACGACTCATGTCATCTGAAGCTGGGTTTGGAGGCTGCTGTTTCATGTGTGCATACTTGGTGAATGGTCACGTGTCCCTCTCCCTGCCCCCATGCTTCTCCTTTTTTCTTTTGCTCTTGCTGTTTTATAAAAGCAGAAACTAAACCCCAAAGGAAAGAATTGGCTAGTTCAGGGCTGGAGGAGAAAATAAATCCAGGTCTGATTACAACCCAGGCCTCTTTACCCATTGCTGGTGTACATTTGCTTCTTGAAGTCCAGTAGCCTCTGACAGCTTCCTGGGTGTACGAACAGCCCTGTTTAAGTGATGCTATCTCTTCACAAACTGGAATGCCTTGAAGAGATGCCCTGAATATGTTTGGCAGAAAATCTAACACACCTCACTAATTTAGACATCTTTCCCGCTATGTTACTTTTTGAGCAGTGAGTACTGTCAAAAGTAACGTCTGTGGGTTTTTTAGAGGCATATTTTAATGGTACCTTTTGTATCCACCCCCACTTTGGAAGTTTGTCCTCTGCATTTTTGAACCTTCTCATAACTTACTACAACTTAGATGGTAAGGTCCACTTAAATTCTAATCTCCATGGGTCTGTGGTTATGTCCTAAATTCTCTGTGTAGTGACTGGCACATAGTAGCCACTCTGCAAATGGTTAAGGAGAAATGTCTTAATTTGTGATATGTTGGGCAGACACACCTCCCCCCATCTTTCAGCAGTCAAGGCAGTGATACTTTGAGACTGACAATGTTTGTACCTGTGAATTCTTCAGCAGGATTTGTTCCCTGAGCTGTAGGGAGTGACATGAGCCACAGGAGCACATTTGTAATTGGCCTCATGGCTGCTTATTCACTTGCTCGATTCACTGGCTTGATGCAGTGGGATGTGCAGTGTTAAATGGCTTGGTCCATTGGGGCACATCTGAAGGTGGTACCTTGTTATTTTCCTCTTATCCTTAAATGCGAGTTCTGAGAGGGTCCATGCCTATCTTCCCATTGTTTGCTACAGTAATCCAGAGAGTACTGACTTCAGAATAAATAACTATAAAAAATCCTGACTAAGTGGATGAATGATCAATGCATTGATCCTGACTTGAAGGTTGGGGTGCAGAGCTGGGAAGTCCACACAGATTATTCACATCTGTTCTCTGTGACTCATTGGAGTTCCTTCCCTACCACTCTCTTTATTTTGGGCTTCTCTTCCATTAAACTGCCATCAGAGGGCCAACCTCTTTTTCTTTTTTCTTTTTCTCCTCCCCCTCCTCCCCCTCCCCCTCCTCCCCCTCCCCCTCCTCCCCCTCCTCCCCCTCCTCCTCCCCCTCCTCCTCCCCCTCCTCCTCCCCCTCCTCCTCCCCCTCCTCCTCCTCCTCCTCCCCCACCTCCCCCACCTCCCCCACCTCCCCCACCTCCCCCTCCCTTCTCCTTCCTCCTCCTCTTCTTCCCCCTCCTCCTCTTCTTCCCCCTCCTCCTCTTCTTCCCCCTCCTCCTCTTCTTCCCCCTCCTCCTCCTCATTTGGGTTTCATTTCTAGACTTGCTTTTGATGTTAGCTTAGTAGTATCCCAGCTTTCCATGAGTCTTCTCAGGGACCCAGCGTTGTGTTCTCATGTGCTTTGACTTTCCTAGTTGTATGGTATCTGTTTGCAAGTGGGAAGGGCTTAGCATCCGGGTAGTAGGAAAGTGGGGGCTGTGGTAGAGAGGGATGAAGATGATGCCAGGTTCATTTCTTGTTCCCGTCTAAGCAAGTGTCCAGACCTCCAACTCGTATGGCTCCCGATCCTCCTTGTTGAGGACCATCAGGTCTCTGATGGGACTCTGGGTGGAGAGTGTGTGTTTGTGTGTAGAATACAGTCATCAGCTCACTCTAGGTGCTGCTTCCTGTGTGAGGCATTTTTGATGACAAGATGGGTGGCTGGCTGTGTGGTTTAGTTTGCTGGGGCACAAGGCTGATTGCCCTTTTTTTTTTTTTTTTTTTTTTAATAAAGAGTTTTCTGGACCTAGCTTTGATTGTTTCCTTTGGATTTGAGCTGTGGAATTTCTGTAGAAACCTTTTGAATTGTGTTTTGCATATCATCCAGTTCTGCTTCCTATCATCTTGAAGCTATACCTGTGCTTCTAATGCTGCCCTAGGGAATAGTGATGGTCATAATTAATATCTGCTGATGACGCCCTATGGGCCAGACCTTCTTTAAAATCCTGTACACAATCTCACTGAATCCTCAAAACAGCCTCATAAGGTAGTGATAGTATCACTATCGGCAACATCTCCATTTTATAGGTGAGGAAAGGGACGAGATCCATTTGGAAAGATAATACGTGCCTTTTTTTGTTAAAATCAGTAAACGCAAAACAAAAAACCTAAGCATCCCATTGAAAGAAAGGAATGGGTACCTTGCTTGAATCATAGGCATATTTTCTAGGCTGCCTGCTAAGGTGTAAGATTCAGTACAGGGTCTCCCGTGCCCTTTCTTTTTTAGAACTGTTACCAAGGAGATATATTGCCTTCCAAAAGCAAATACGATGAAGATTTCCCCCTGCTTTTGGCTACTCTTTTGTTTGAAGAATGTCACTGTATCCATCTGTTTTCCTTACAGAGAAGGATGAAAATACCTTATCCTGAACTCTTGGGGTTAGAGTAGCTCAACCTCTCAGGGAAACACTGCATTATTTAAAAATGAATTCGGGGTGCCTGGGTGGCTCAGTCACTTAAGCATCTGACTTCGGCTCAAGTCATAATCTCACGGTTCATGGGTTCGAGCCCTATGTCATACTCTGTGCTGACAGCTCAGAGCCTGGAGCCTGTTTTGGCGTCTGTCTGTCTGTCTCTCTGCCCCTCCCCCATTTGCACTCTGTCTCTCACTCTCAAAAACAAATAAACATTAAAAAAATAAAAATGAATTCACTTCACGCCATTCCTCTTCATCTGTAAGGCCAGCCATTGGCTAGAGTATCTGTATAACCATTTATCTTCTCTCTGGTGAGATGAATGGATATAGATTAGATTTAGTCACCTTGTGGAAAGTGGATAAAACTGGACTGAAAAAAAGAAAACCAAAGAGGATCCTTCCTTTCTTCAATCCCTGGCAGCTCCAGAGGTGATGGGCATTGAGAAAAACTGTACTGTGTTATTGTCTATAGGAATGAGGCTTTTGCTCACAACAAAGGTCCAGGGAATTTCCTTTTTTTTTTTTTTTTTTTTTTTACAGAAATGACTAATTTTCTCAGTTGTAGCCCAGGCCCATTATCATTGGTGATGAAGGATACATAAATGGATGTATCGAAGTTGACATTTTTCGGATCTCCTTTGGTTTTTCTAGCCTTGTTTTCAGAGCGTCCTTTAGTAGAGGTCTACCCAGATAGCAGGATTTAAGTCATCTAAAGTCTGGTCACCTTTTGTTTTTTTTTGTCCTTAGTTTTAGTAGAAAGCCTCATGAGAAGTGAAATTGCTGAGGTCTAGAGCAGGATGGAAGACAGAAAAAGGAATTTTCGTCATCAACTGAAGGGGCTTTAGGTGTTTTGTGGACTGAAGTTTCACAGTTTTATTAAAGAGAAGTAGGCATTGAAAAAACGTTTTTTGACAACTTTATTGAGATGTAATTCACATGCCAAGGCATTGGAAATTTGGAATTAGCTCAGGGACACCTGGATAGACAGTAGACTGAGTCTAGGACTCTAGTGAAAGGCCCTTAGACTTCTAATTGGTTCAAATTGGGAGACCTAAACTTGAGTTTGACTCTACCTTTCCTTAGTCCCAGTCCCTCACCTGTAACATAAAGGTAATAGTAAGTGGGCCTACTTCATAGGGCTCATTTGAGGATTCATTGAGCTTACAGAGCATGTAAAGTGCTTATTTAGCAAGTGCTGGCACAACCTTTCAGGAAATGGTGGCTAGTATAGCCAGCTTATATATACAGCTTAAACCAGCTTTTATATACAGGTTCTCATTGAATTTGGGAGACTTCCCTTTCTGGCCTACATTGTGTGTGTGTGTGGTTAAAGAATAGTTAATTGAATTGAAAATGCCCTGTTTTATATTAGGGAAGTTAAAGAGTTATCTGTGGTACCAATTTAATCTAGAGTTACCAGATAAAATACAGGAGGCCCAGTTAAATTTGAATTCCAGATAAAGAACAAAAATTTGGTAGGGTAAGTCAGTCCCCAAATATTTGTTGGTTACCTTAACCTCAACTGGTTGTTTTATATTTTTATTTGTGAATTCTGGCAACCCCTGTATGATCCCATTGTTTCCTGTTTGGAATCTTTTGGCTACCTTTATAATGGCTACAAACGAGGGAAGGAATTTGTAATAGCATGTAGGGATATGATTTTATTTGCATCTCCCCAGTAGCCCCATCCTTTGCTGTTGCTAGGAGAATCCTGGCCTTCTGTGAGTAGCCCCATCATGCAGTAAAACACTGGTTGCATAGCAGCCAAACATCTTTGTTGAGAAATATGCCAGAAGGAAATCTCTCTGATGGCACCTCCTCTACTTTGTAGTATTGCTGGGTTTCTGCTGAGGAGGATGCTGGGAATGGAATCATAACTAAGAGTCTGGCTGTGATCTTTGTTTTTCACATTGGGGCTCCACAGACAGGGACTCTGTGGCATCCAGGGAACTGTGGTCTCAGGCTTCAGTATATTTGGAAGCCTCACCTGTGCAGGATTCCAGTGGTGAACATCCCTTGTGTGCAGGTCTGGGGAACAAATGAACACTAAAGAAATGAAAATGCTGCTCCTCTATACTTGAGGCATGTATAATTTCAGAGAGAGATAGGATCAGCATGTATCAATAATTGCAATAATTTACTGAATGCTTCCTTTGTGTCTTTGCTTCAACACTGGCAGGTGCTTTCTATGCATTGTTATAGTAGTCCTCATAGCAGCTCCGTGAGCAAGATCCCATGATTATTCCCATTTCCACATTAGGAAATTGAAGCTTAGAATAATGGGTTGGACTGTAGAGCCACACCCAGGTTGGTATGGCTCAGTTGGTTAAGCATCCAACTTTGGCTCAGTTCATGATCTTGCAGTTTGTGAGCTCGAGCCCTGCTATGGGCTCTGTGCACTCTCTCGCTTGCTTGCATCCCCCCCCCCCCCCGCCTCCACCTTGAGGGATTCTCTCTCCCTTGCTCATCCATGTGCACTCTCTCTCTGTCAAAAGCCTGTTTTGTCTTGTCTCTTGCATTAAAAATTGCATGTAGGGGTGCCTGGGTGGCTCAGTCGGTTGAGCGTCCGACTTCAGCTCAGGTCATGATCTCATGGTCTGTGAGTTCGAGCCCCGCATCGGGCTCTGTGCTGATAGCTCAGAGCCTGGATCCTGCTTCAGATTCTGTGTCTCCCTCTCTCTCTGACCCTCCCCTGTTCATGCTCTATCTCTCTCTGTCTCAAAAATAAATAAAAAAAAATTAAAAAAATAAAAAAAATTGCATGTATAGGTGAATCACATTAAATTATCAATATTTTACTATTTTTGACCTACAAAAAGACAATTGCATATGGAGTTCAACCTAATCCAAAGAGTTAGGTGGTATATATATGTATGAACATACACACAACACAATTCACTGTTGTTACATGTGACTTGTGTATTACACATAACTTGTGGAAGCTGACCGGGGTGAATGAAATATGTGGACCTAGTTAAGGCTTATCAGAGAGGCTTCTGGGAAATTAGTTTTCATTTATTGACTTGTTCACTCACCCACTCACTCAGTGGCTCACTCATTGAATAGAAGCTCACTGAATTCTGCCAACCATCATAGTAAGCATAACTTTTAGCTGTTTTTTTTAAACTTTTTATTATGAAAAATTTTCTCCTGCCCATTTGTAGTCAATCTTTCCCTCAATCCTAGGCAACTATTGATGTTTTCCTGCACGCTGGCCATTTCTGACATTTCCTAGAAATGCAGTTATACAATATGTGGTCTTCTCTGTCTGGCTTCTTTGACTTAGCTAGTATTTTTCAGGTTCATCCATATTGTAGCATGTGTCCCAAGTTGATTCCTTTCTGTTACTAAGTGGTATTCCACTCAGCATAGTTACACTACATTTTGTGTTTCTCTTTACCAGTTAATAGATATTTGAGTCATTTCTGCTTTTTGGCTCTTACGTACATCAATAATACAAATATTCTATACAAGCTTTTGTTTGGATGTATATTTTCATTTCTCTTAGGTAATTACGAGTGAAGTTGTGGGGTCATGGCAAATTTATGGCAAAATTATTTTTAACCTGAGCAGATTTTTGAGGGAGGAGAGTGAAAAATGGG
Source organism: Panthera pardus (assembly GCF_024362965.1). Classification (NCBI taxonomy): domain Eukaryota; kingdom Metazoa; phylum Chordata; class Mammalia; order Carnivora; family Felidae; genus Panthera; species Panthera pardus. Next base: position 120,300,132 of record NW_026526765.1, on the reverse strand, counting down.
TTTGTACAAAGAGTCAAACGTGGAAATGAGGTTTGGGTTAGTCAGCTCAACAGTGGTGACCTGGAGTTCAAGTACCAGAACCCAGAAAGGTGAGCTAGGCAGATTTTAAATTCGACAAGTGAAGAAGAGTATCTGGAGTTAACCAGAGGGATCCTGATGACTGGGAAGGCTGATGCTGCTTCTCTTTTTATTTGGCAGCGTGGTCAAGAAGCTTCTCTTTGCATTGTGGCTCGTGGACACAGGCATTAGAATGCCATTTCATGGTCTTCAAGAAAGTAGCCATGCCTCCTTCTGGAGCATCAGTTCTCAAATGCTGAGTCCCAGTTTCTGCTGACAAAAAACACGGACAGTATAAATAATGAGTTTTTCATAAAGCTAAATTTATCTATGTAGCGGTCTGTGTCTTATTCTGAGAGTGTATCTTTCTTACTATTTTGGAATAGGTAAGACTGTTCTTTTTATATTAAATGTAGTGAAATGAATTTTTTAAATGGCTGTGCTTGCCAGAGTAAAAGTATTGGCAACCTAGTGTGCATGTGCATGTGTGTCTGTCTGTGTGTGTGTCTATGTCTGTGTTTAGTTTAAGTTGGTTGTTTAGATTCCCAAATCTGGGAACCACTGTTCCAGAGAACATTTTGGGAAGGAGGCTTTTGGAATCCTTGGTGGCCGTTGTATTTTGTCTTCTTCCTGGTTTTCTTAACAGAGATGTAGGCAACTGCAGTGATGCCTGGATGAGATCAACATATAAGGTTAGTAAAACCAAGAAAAGACTATCACAAGCACACCACCCCGTTACTCAGACATCTGCCTCTGTGTAAATATATGCAGCCAATGGGCACTTGCCATTTTTGGTTGCTTTGGTAGTGTGAGGAAGAGTATTTATTTTGAGACAGACAGTGCAAGTGGGGGATGGGCAGAGAGAGGGAGACAGAGAACCTCACGTAGGCTCTTTGCTGCCAGTGCAGAGCCCCATGCAGGACTCGAACCCATGAAATGCTCTTCAAGGTAAGTGGTCGTTTGCTTCGGATGCTCTGCACAGGCCTGAGGCTCTGCACACAGTGCTATGGTGAGAGGTGTGGGGCAGGCCAGCACCAGGTCCTGAGGGTGGAGGGAGCCCTCAGTCCTGCTCTAGCGTGCCTGTTGTGTAGCTTGGGGTTAGGAAGTAGAGGTTTTCTGTAATACGATCTTGAAGTACACATAGCCATTTTGCCAATTAGTAGTAACAGTAGTGATGATGCCGAGCAAGACATTAATAGGAGTGCAGTGCATTGAGCCGAACATTGTGCCAAGTGCTTTCAGGCATGATGTAATTTGATCCTAGCAGCAGTTGTGTTGGAGAGATACGGTTATTCCATTTTGGTGTGAAGCAGTTTAGGGTCAGGAATGTTTAGCAACTTGTTCACTTAACTTGCCACTGGATGAGAGACTCAGAGCTCACTGCTAGTAAGGGGACAAGCCAGCATTCAAACTCAGCCTGTTGTCTTCAAAATCTGAGCCTCTCAGTTCCGTTTCTACCCCAGATTTCATTTCCAGAGGCCAAGCACATTGGATCCACCTTCACTGAGGGGGTCTTGTATGTGGAAAGGAAGTTGCGGACGGATTCTATGGGCCGTGCTTCACGAGGCCTCCCTGAGGCATTCCACACGGCGCTGGTGTGTCTAACATGCTTTATTTGCTGCCCCTCTGTCTACAGACGGCTCTATTGATTCAGCCTTGGGAAGTCTTTGCCCTGACTGACCTCCTCACCCTTTTTGTTGATACATCCCCAGAATGTTCAAGTTCACACCCAAGTTGCAACCCCTGGCTCCTGGGGCTGAGGGCAGGATGTGAGCCCCAGTCCTGCTGCTTGTGGGTGTCTGTGAGCTCGAAGGTTCTGTTGGGTCTTGTGCAGGTGGCTGCCCCCTTGCTTGCCCTTCGGAAATGGCGGCCATTTATATATTACCTTCGCGCAGTTCTCACAGGCCATAGTTTAAATGCTTTGCCATTTTCTAGTGAAGAAGGTGGACAGGATGTGAGGAATTTGAAGGTTCTTTTCATTTCTCTTCTGTCTTTTCATTTCTCTTCTGTCTTTAGGAATGTATTTTAATCTTTTTACTTATTTGTTTTTAACGTTTATTTTTAAGAGAGAGACAAAGTGCAAGTGGGGAGGGCCAGAGAGAGAGGGAGACACAGAATCTGAAGCAGGCTTCAGGCTGTGTGCTGACAGCTCAGAGCCTGACACAGGGCTCGAACCCAGGAACTGTGGGATCATGACCTGAGCTGAAGTCGGAATGTTAACTGACTGAGTCACACAGGGGCCTCTATTCATTTTTTTAGTGAGAGAGAACATGAGTGGGGGGGGGGGAGGGCAAAGGAGAGAGAGAGAGAGTGCACGCATATGCAGGAGGCTCAATCTCAGGACCCTGGGATCATGACCTGAACTGAAATCAGTAGTCAAATGCTGTGCCAACTGAGCCACACAGATGCCCCTAGGAATGTATTTTAGGACAACATTGGACTGAACAACAGTTACATCACTTAGGTGTGTTAAATGCTATAGTTTGAGGTGGTAAAATCCCATTCATTTAACTAGTATCAGATTTTGCTCACTGTTACTGAAATAGTTCTCTCTCTTCCCTTTTCTTACCTTACATCATCCCCTTCCCACCCCATTGTAACATTTGTGTTAGTTTTATCCTCAAGAAACGGTGAAATACGGCTGATGTTACCAAGTTTTGGTAAAATGGAGTCGTGAAGGCATGCATTGGTTGAGTTGTGCAGGGTCTGGCTAGAATCAGACCTAGAACTCAGGTCTTTTGATTGTTAGCTCATTTCTTTGTTACCACTGTGTGGAACAGATTGACCCTTAACAATGAGATCCGAAGACTGGGCAGATACAGAGACCCTTCTCAGCTGGTAGTTGAGCTGCATCAAGTGTGGTCCATTTGTGTGGGACCTCCAAGATGGACCAACCAGCCCCATGACAAAAGAAAAGTTCTTCTATCACTGCAGAGGTACTCTGGCTCCTATGCACTGCTGGAAGTTTCTGCCACTGGAAGAGAGTTGTAGAGCAGTTTTTCTTACCATGGATGAACTCAGAACGTGTGTCTTATCCGTATTTGGCACATGACTTACTGAGCTTGTGTCCTTGTACTTGTCTAATTCTCTGGCACCTTGCCCATCAGTTAGTTGGCCCTTTTGTAAGATAAGTGCCTGTATGACTGGGTATTGTGATTTTAAGCCCTGAGCCTTGACTTCTATCAGAAATTTACAACTTTTCAAAGGACTTTGTTGAATATAATTTTGTGAAATGGCAGTGTTAAACTTTGTACTCTAGACATGTTAAAATGGAACTCGATAAGGTATGTGCTTTCAGGGTCCTTTTTGAATGGTCCTATTTGTGTGTTTTATCAGTCTATTTTAGACATTTTTATTAGGCAAGTCGTCTACGTTCATTGTAGAATGATTAGAAGGTTCAGATAAGCAAAAAGAAAAAGAGGAAAAGAAAGGAAAAACTTACATACTGTAAAAACAAACAAAAAACACAACAACCAAAAAACCCTTGAGAGAAGCCAGAATATGGAGGGCTTTGAACTTCTCAGGAGGGGTTGAGTTAGTTGGTGCAAGTCATTATCATTCCCAGAACCAGTTTTCTCTTGCTTGTTCCAGATGCTAGAGATCGAGACACAAGTTGGGGCATCTGAGCATGTGCTGGAGGAAGTCAAGGTAGCATTCATTTTGCTGCATTCTCTTATGAGTCCAGATGGACTGGAGGTATCCATTCATTCATTTACTCATTCACTAGTTCATTCATTCATTCATTCATTCATTCATTCATTATCTGATACTCTGCACCTACTGAGCAGAAGACACTCACTACATTTGGCTGTGGGGATACAGCATAAATAAGACTATTCCCTGCTCTCATGGAGCTTACATTGGATTGGTACAGGTTTGGTATCATTACTTCCCTTTCAGCTTCTCCTTCTATGGCCATGAAGGCCTTCTCTCCCCTGGAGTTGACCAGACGCCTAGGTTCTGTCTTTGGAGCTTAGTTCACCCTTAGACCCACAGCCAACCTGAAACTCAGTCGTCCCCAACAGGGAAGGTGAGGGGAGAAGGCAGCATTTGGCTGGCTGAATTCTTCTCAAAATGGGACTTTACTTTTGTTTGGGAGGAGCAGGGGAGCAGACCACAGAGGGAGGGGTTCCTGGTTTTATCAGAGAGAGAAGGCCTCATTGTGTGTTGTTATTGGAACAGGTCCCAGAGACCTCGGTACAGTTCTTTGGACAGGGCTGAGCTAAGCTACCATGCCATAAAATAATAGCCTAAAGAATCAGTGTGGAATTTAGGGTAGTATCAAAGGGAGCTCTGTGTTACAGTTCTTTCCAGGCAGAGGGCAGGACTTCAGCCCTAGGTCAAGCCCTGTTGTTAACTTCGTCACGTATTAATGAACATGCCTTTTGTATCTGTGCGTCTGTTCGCACTCTTTCTTTTCTGTCTTTGTCTCTCTTAATCTCTTACCCTCGTCTGTCTGTCTGTCTCTCTCATTGTGTAGTCATTTATTAAGGGATTTTGCTGGAAAACTTAAAATTTAGTGTATGTAAAGTCTTTCTTTATAGGTGTGGCATAGTTGGGTGGGTGGATGAGTTGTAGGGATGGGGGCGTTTGACACAGATAACCTAGAAAGTTCCAGGAAACCATATTTCCCAGCCTTTAGTTACTCACGTATTTCCATCATGATTTTTTGTCACTTAGATATAACACCTATTCTGTTGCTTACCTAATATGTTTATTTAAATGGGAGTACTTGTTCCCTTTGAAAGGACACTCTGTTTTATTTTTATTTATTTTTAAAGTTTATTACTTTTAAAGGGAAAGAGCACAAGCTGGGGAGGGGCACACAGAGAGAGAGAGAGAGAGAGCGAGAGCGAGAGAGAGGGAGCACAGAATCCAAAACAGGTTCCAGGCCTTGAGCTGTCAGCACAGAGCCCGACTCGGGGCTCGAACCCACTAACCATCAGATTATGACCTGAGCTGAAGTCAGACACTTAAACGACTGAGCCACCCAGGCGCCCCAGGACACTCGTTATCTTAAGAGGGTATTTCATGACTTAGTTACAAAGTACCAGTAAAATTTGCTCGAAATAGAAGGTAACCATAAAAATCAATATGTCACCTTTAATGTTAATTTATGTGCCACCTAAAATGATTTTGTACACCACAAAGTTGTATGCTTGCCACACTTTGAGAACTGTGTGAGGCCACAGGGAGTGTCACAGGTAAGAGGGAAGGGAACATTTTTGCCTGTCCCTTTGTCCAGTCATTTGTGGCACTGGCTGCTTGATGAACTTTGTTCTGAACTCTGGGTGCAGAGTAACATCGCCAGTGCTGAGGACCAGAAGGTGCAGATGCTGGAATGTGCAGTGGACCAAACCTTCCACATGTCAGGGAGTGTGGTTTGCTCTGTCCCGTGTGGCAGGGCAGAAGCTGGTGCCGACAGCCAGGGTTCACATCCCAAACCTGCTCCTTCTGTGACATTGACAAGTAATGTGTTTCTTCCTTTATTCAACAAACATGGTGTGCCTGCTGTGTGCCAGCCATTATTTTACACTCTAGTGATATACTAGTGAACAAAACAGGGGGAAAAAAAAAGCATGCCTTCTCCGAGCTTATCTCCTGGCCTTCTTTTCACCTGTTAAATGGGAGTAATAATGGCCTTCCCTCCTGTGGTTATTAGGAGGTTTCAGTGAGCTGGCATATATGAAGCACGTTTATTAGTGTTAGCATAGTGCCTGGCTTGGCGATTGCTTAATAAATACTAGCTGTTCAATTGTGTTACTCAGGTGTACCGTGTTGTACGAAAAAGAATGAAAGTGGGGAGGGGACAGAGAGGAAGAGAGAGAATCTTATGCAGGTTCTGCACCCAGCACAGTGCCTGACATGGGGCTCGATCTCATAACACTGAGATCATGACCTGAGCCGAAATTGAGAGTCAGATGCTTAACTGACGAGCCACCCAGGCGCCCCTGACTGTATTTTAATAGTATTCATTTCTGAAACAAAAAATTCTCTGCATCACCTATTAATTAACCACACAAACACAAGGTTTTGTGCTGGGGCCCCTGTCCCAGTGCAAGAGTCTTCATGGACTCGAGCACTCGGTAGCCTAGTAGTGACTTCAGTGCCCAGTGGCCATGCTCTAGGGATCACTGCTTCAGGAGGGAAATCCAGCTGGCCTGTACCCTTAAGCGAGTGATGGGGCCGATACATAGAGTTAGGAGCAACTTCAGCAGTGTGCCTATTAGTCTGTCTTAGTTTGCTCGGGTGGCCATAAAGCGGTGCAGACTGGGTGGTTTAACAACACATTTGTTTTCTCATAGTTCTCGAGGCTTGATGTCTGAGATTAAGGTGTTGCCAGGCAGGGTTGGTTTCTTCTGAGGCTTCTTTCCTTGGCTTGCAGATGGTCTTCCTCCTAGGACTTCACATGGTTTTTCCCTCTGTAATTGAATCCTAATCGGTTTTTATAAGGACACCAGTTATATTGGATTAGGGCCCACTGATGTGACATCATTTTACCTTAATTACCTCTTTGAAGGCCCCATCTCCAAATACGGTCCTATTCCCAGGTACTGGGGATTAGGGCTTCAGCATAGGAATTTTAGGGTGATACGGTTCACCCCATAACAGTGTGGTTCAGGAAGGGAGTTCTAAAGTACACTCATGATATAAGCCACGAGTTGTTCAGATGGGTCTTTGAGAGTTTTAGAAAGAACTAAAGGTGAGCCAGCTTCAGGCTAGGGTCACCTCTGCTGATCCTCAGGAGAGCTGGCCAGGCCTCAGGGAGGTAGACAGTTTTATCCACCATAGGTAGGTAAGCTTTGGTCATTTACCTTGTGTTCTGGCTACTTCTAAAATAGTTGGGGGAAGGATTTCTTGATCGGGAAAGTATGATACTGTCCTTCAGACAAGACTCCGAACTTTGTCAAGAGTTGGGAAAACCATGGCTAGAGCTTTCCAGTAATCTGAACCCCCCCCCCCCCTTCCTTCCGGTTAGAGGTACTGTAAACAGTAACTGCCTACAAGAGGGGTTTGGAGTCTGTTGACTTTGGCTGAGACGTAGCCTGAGAAGACTCATCGGTTTCTAATTCCTGTTCTCTCAGGATATTATTGCAATGAACTGGAAAAGTTTTCTTTATTAAAATTGGAGGAAGAGTTGGGGTGTTTTGAGGGAGACCCGCAACAGGAAGGGAGCTGACACCAGAAGTCTGACTGCATTCCTTCAGAGATTATTTTACCTTTTTTGCGTTGTCAGTGTTGAGTAGCTTAAATAGGCCTTGCATCAGGGGAGGTGAAGAAATAAGTAGGATTCCAGAAGTGCTGACATTATAGCTAGTTTGCGAGTCAGAGTAGTGTGGTGGTTAAGAGTGCAGGCTCTGGGATTCCACTGACCTGGTTTAGATCCTGGCTCCTGCTGTGCAACACCTGTGTGACCTTGGACCAGTTATTAACCTGTCTGAGCTTCAGTTTCTCTTTTTCTAAAATGAGAATGATTTTGGTACCTGCCTTATGAGGTGTCAAGAAGATCAAGCACTAATGCATGCAATACCCTGAGTAAGTGTTCAGCAATTATTAGCCATTGGTTAGTCTCTGTTTTTGTTACCAGTGCAGGATGACCCCCAGGCTGTCTACCCAGGCTGGCAGCCAGCTTCTGATTAAGAATAAAACATCAACGTATTACTTACGGAGTTATATGAATTTTGTCAAATTCTAACCCTACTTGCTTTTTCATTTCTAGCTAGTTTTTTTTTTTTTTTTTTTTTTTTTTAAGGACACTCACACTTAGGGAATTCCTTTCAGATGGAAAGAAGTGTTTTAAAAATTATAGTTGGTGTTCTGTACATCAAAGGTTGGTTAGTTTTATTGGCTAAAAACAAAGTATGGCAGTTAAATGAGGATGACGTATTCATATTATTTACTCCACATGTTCATTGAGATGCTCCTGTCACCTTCTTGCATCCTTCCTATGCTTCCTTTGCAGTCTCCAGTCACACTGACCTTTCCTCCTTGCCCACCACAGGGCCTTTGCACAGGTTGTTCCCTGGACCTGGAGCATTTTTTGTCACTTTGCCTTTTTACTACTCCTAGTCGAGACTTGTCTCAGCCTGACTCCACTGGTCCCTCTATAGAATGCTGATTTTTTCATTCTGCAGCACAGAAGCTGTCTAAGGAAATGTGGAAAATACCTAGCCCAGTGCCTGGAAAGTGTTGGCGTTCAGTAAATGTTAGTTCTCTTCCCTGTGCCAGAATTTGGGAATTCAGGTGGAGAAACAGGTGGGAGAGGAGAGCGCAAGACACGGGTGTCAGCACAGCATTCAGATGATGAAGATCATCAGCAGGTGGCTGGAAAAGCAGGGGTGTGGTTGGCAAGGGAGAGAAAGGAGTTTCACCTTCGCAGAGTTATTGTTGAGGCTAATGGAGTGAGAAGAGATGTCTTAGTCTGTCCAGGCTGCTGTAACAAAGTACCATAGACTGGGTGGTTTATAAAAAACACGTATTTATTTGTCACAGTTCTGGAGGCTAGAAGTCCAAGATCAAGGTGCCAGCATGGTCAAGTTCTGGTGAGGGTTCTTTTCCAGGTTGCAGACTTGACTTCTTGTATCTTCCGTTGGCTGACAGCCGAGGGAGGAACAAAGCTCTTTCCTGACTCTTAGAAGGGCACTAATCCTATTATGGGGGCTCTATCTTCATGACTATCTAATCCTCATTACTTCCTAAAGGCCTCACCTCCTAATACCATCAGATTGGACAAGAGGGTTTCAGTATGTGAATTGTGGGGAAGGCACAAACATTTAGTCTTTTGCAAGGGAGGTTTGGGTAGAACTTGGGGGAACATCTCCCTCTGAGGGTAAAAGGAAGAAGCAGGGAGCCCAGTGAAGAATAGTCAGAGACAGAGGGGAGGGACCCCAAGAGGATGGTGTCTTGAAAGCCTTGGTTCATGAGATGGGTTTTTGTGCTTGTAGAGAAAGCGAAGGCTAAGAGGACCTTGGGCGTGCTGTTGCCTTTTCAGCCCTCTGCCCGTTACTCCTGTTCCCTGACCATAGCCTGCATCCAGCCCGAGGCAGACATCTAGTAAGTGCCCACCTGCCGTGAGGTGGTGTGGACAGATGGGTACAGCTTCAGTGCCTGACTCAGTACCTTGCCCAGAACAGTCTCTTTATCCTTCCTTATCAAACTGCACTGTCCACCCCTCCTGCAAAGATGGTGGTGAGTGGTTACATCAGCATTGTTCCTATAGGAGAATCAGCCACACTGACCCTGACAAGTTCAAGTGCGTTGTTTAAAATTCCTCACTAGACTTTGGATCTACTTGGAGTTTGTGGAAGCAGAGCTGTAGTTGTAATTGATTTGTGAAACTTTGACAGGTTAGTTCTGGGCTTCATTTTTTAGAAATAAGATATGAATAATAGGGCTATCAGAATGGCATCTGGGATTATGATTAAGGTTCTGCTTTCTCACCCTTAGTGTGTCATCCAGTCCCAAGCCTGGGAATGTGGTTTCTGTCCCAGTGTTCGTTAGGAGTTCTGATAGCACGCAGCTCTTGCCACATTTCCTTAGATTTTCCTGGCCTGGAAGTGTATAGTCCCCTCCACCCTATGTGGGATCACAAACAGGAATGCCACCTACCAATTACTGTTTAAAAAAAATTCGGTCTGTGTTAACCCTCTGTCTGTGCTCTGGACCAAAGCCAGTCTCCCCTGGGCCTTGTTGAGGCCAGCCAAGCCACACCTCAGCCAGGTGGCATACCTTCTCTCAGCTTTCTTCCCTTTGTACACCCTTATTTTCTTAATGCTGCACCCATAGGTGTGGTTTTGCTCCCTGGGGTCTGGGACCAACACAGATGGCAGGGCTGCTGGGGGGAGGATCCTTTGGTGGCTGTACCTTATGTTGTCCCTCGGACACTAGCTATTTTTGGTGTCTCTCTGCTGTCTTTTAATATGACTTCGTAAAGGAAGGTAGCGTGATGGGTAGGAACTTAGAGTCTAGAGTTTGGATCCTGTATTTATTAAACGTGTCACTCTGGCCATCACTTAATTTTTCCGAGTCTCCTTTTCCTCATGTGGCAAGTTGGGAAAGTGACATTACCACCTTCATTGGACTCTCAGGAAGAATAAATGCAATCATAATGGTGAATAGCCTAGTTCATATGCTAATGCACACAGTAAATGTTAGCTCTTTGTCCATCATTCTTATTTGGTTTCTACCGTCAGCAAGTGATAGAGCTCCATGCACCCTTATGCCAGCTCCTTCTCATGGTGCCTCTCGCCGAGTGATGCGGAGGGAACCCTCAAAGGGTCCCCCTTTCCTATCCCTGTGATAAGGTTCTAGTCATATACTTCATCCGGGTATGTCTGGATAGGCACCCATCCTGGCCCGCCTTCAGCTACACCTGTTCACCTGGACCCAGGGTGCGTGACACAAGGAGTCCGAGTTTGGCAGGGATGCGGTTGCAAGGAGCAGCTGCCTACTCAGACCAGCTGAAGCCAAGAGGAGAAATTTATTTCTGGGATGTCCCATGGACCCTGAGGGCAGGAAGTGCAGCTGGCCTGGAACCAAGAATTGGGAAATCAGAGGCTGGGTTGTGCTTACTTTCTCTCTGGGGCTGCTCCTGTCTCCTCTTGACTCCACAGACTGTGTTTCTGCTGCAGTGTGCTCCCGAGGGCAAAGCAGGCCACTCCAGCCCAGCTGTTAACACCCCTCAGTTTGAATGTCCAGCATCAATTAACAAGCTCCTCTGTGCCCTAATTACAAATTCCCTGAACAGAAGCAGATTGGCCGCGCTAGTCCAGATGCCACCTGTGGTCTTTGCAGTGAGGAGACTGGGCTGGGGGTGGGGTGGGCGTGTCTTACCTCACTGATAAGGACAGGTAGGCCACAGAAGGATCATTCACCTCCAGATGTGTCCTGTCTCCTGGCCTTCTGGCAGGAAGGAACTCCCTCTCTCTTAATCCTGTCGTCAACTCTGCCAGGTTTATGTAGGCTCAGGCTGTTAGGTCATCTGGGATTTGCCACATGGATAACCCCACACATCACAGGCCATGAGTGCCTCCTAAAGCCGCCCAGTGGTTCCAGACCTTTGGATCACATAAACCACTGTTTCCTGAAGAGGGACAATATTTACATGCAGGCAACATGGGGGATGGTTTTAGGTGATACACTAACAAAGTGTTTTTGTACTAATAACTGTATATTTATTTGGAAAACTTAAAACTAAGGGTCAAATCCACAATTTCACATCTGGATGTGAGCTTTGCCATTCTCATCTGAAAAGAGGATTGGACAGGGCGCCTGGGAAGCTCAGTCAGTTAAGCTTCTGACTCTGGGTCAGCTCATGATCTCCTGGTACATGAGTTCAGGCCCCTTGTCAGGCTCTGTGCTGACAGCTCAGAGCCTGGATTCTGTTTCGGATTCTGTGTGTCCCTCTCTCACTGCCCCTTCCCTGCTCATGCTCTGTCTCTCAAAAATAAAAACAAACATTAAAAAAAAAATTAGCGTGGGTCTGGGGAAAAATAAAAAGTGACAGTTGTATGTGGATGACTGAATTGGGACACTGGTGATGTACAGACCAGGGGTTTTACCTGAGAGCTCAAGGGAAGAGTTCAGGAGGTTTGTGGATCCTCTGAAATTTATGTATTTACTTGTCTGCCTTTATTTCCTAGGAATTAAGTCTTAACTTGGTTTAAAAATTTAGTGTGCATTGCAACTTGCTGGGAGTTATTTATTAAGAATTAGTTTCCTTACCCCCAAATTTTGATGGGGCAGTTGGAACAGAACCTAAGAATGTGTATTTTCACAAACATTTAGGTGACTGTCAACAGTCACTCTCCGACTTTGAGGAACACTGATTAAAGAGGTCCAGGACACCGCAGACTTGAGAATCCATTTCTGACCCACCCCAACAGCCTTAGGATCGTGGTGCAAACTGGTAGAACTTTCTTGTTGAGGGTTTGAGGTCTGAGCACAGGAATTTGCTCGACGTAATTGTATCACAAATTATTAAGGGTTTCTTAGCAATGGGGTTCTCTTGTCTCTGAACAGCTGTTTTATGTTTGTGTTTGGCCGCACTAGTTCAAGATGCTAATAAAGACTCAGGCTCATGTTGAACAGTGCCGGCCTGGAGGTGAAGGCTTTGGGCGACCTTAAATCCGGTGCTACAGGGAGACGTGTTTGGCCGCAGCGGTTGTTAAAGACCATCACGATGTATTTTACCAAAATTAAAACATAGGAAAAAAGACCATCACAAGTGTTTGTGTTTGGCAGCGGCAGCCACCAGCATTGTCCTCGGATGGCTGGTGTGTATCTGATGGCAGCAGTGGGAGCTGGCCTCTGCCCCAGAGACACAGCAGAGCCGTTAGGCTTTTGAGTTTAGAAAAGAAAGGAACATTTTCCTGTGAATAGATCTTGATCTCTGGATGTTCATAAAGGTCATAATAAAACCTTGTTTCCAATTACATTTCATAGGTGAGGAAACCGAGACCTCCAAGGGTAATTAGGAAGGAGAGCTGGGAGAGAGGGATAGCCTTCTCTCCCTGAGTCTAGCCTAGGAATCACATTATCTGAGAAGGCAATGCTGTGTAGTGGTGGGATTTGGGGAGCTTCTGCTATGCTTAGGGCAGACAGGATGCCAGAAAGGGATTACTTGAGGTGGGACTCCAGCCGAAGATGAGTGAATTGTGCCTTGGAGTCAGAGTACAGAGCTTCCTGGTGTTCTTTCCTAAAAAAAATTGTTCACACATGGGCCAGAGCTGTCAAAAGGGTGCATCCCTTGGCCCCACCCCCAGCTAGTCTGGTGTTGGTAACAGTAATTGGTAGGCACCTAAGGCAGCAATTCTTACCTTGGGATCCATAGACAACCTCACAGAGTTGGGGAAGCTCCTTCAATGGCTTGTGGCAGAATTTTGAGATCTGGTGTATGTGTGCTTATCCCTGGCTGTACTCTCTGAGCTGTCTCTAACCCCAAACAGGTGTCTCACTGCAAGGAGAGTGTTCATCACTGGACTTTGGCTGGCTGGTCTAGGTCCTTTTTTGGAAAGTATCGTTTATGAGCCACTAGCATCAGCATCGTCTGACCATTTTTTTTAAGCATGCAAAATCTTGTGCTGTCCTCTGTCTCCCCCACCCCTCCCACAGGATTGGAATTGGCAGTTTAATAAGATACCCAGGTGATTTCGTGAACGTTAAATTTCGAGGAGCACTGATCTGGGTAACCCTCTATGAGAGAGTCGGTTTCCAATGCCAACTCTGTGCTAGGCAGAATTTTTATTAAGAAAGGCTATATTCGCTTATAAAATTGTTCAGGAAATGGGGTACCTCTGTGTGTCCTAATTCTCATCTCCTTTGCTTAGTGGGTGCTTAGCTGATTATAAATTGAGGTAGACTTACATAAAGGGATTTTTTAACTTAGATTGCTTAATGCACATGAACTTTTAGGTTGGCCATAAAATGGCATCTGGCTCAACCCTTTGAGAGTGATAACATATTGAAACTGATAAACTGTTGATCTACAAAACAAACTCCATTCCTCCTAAGGAATTTCTTCTAAGAGTATCATTGTGGGCTTTAAGGAAATCATGGCATTGACTTCTCAGCCTGTCATGGTTATCTTGGAGAGGTCTTTGCTTGTCCATTTTCTTTCCCTTACCTTTTGCCCAGAGTTGGCTCGCTCTTCAACTTGATGTTACCCTGACTTTTTGATGAATTGTAAACAACAGGCCAGTTTAGTCTTAGATTTGCCCAGAGAGTTGTCTGATGACTCATACAGTTAATAAATGCAGCCAGCTGGATGTCCACACATCTTTAGTTTTGGTATGGTGTATTTTCTGGTGACATGCACATTGGACTCTGTTTATCTCTGAAGGGGAGCCTCTCTTCATTTGGTGTATATTGAACGGGCAGTTCTTACAGTTAATGCTTGACTTTAGCCCATTATTGAACATTAACTCTCTGTGGGTGTGTCAGCAAAAACAGCGTAGGGTTGAATCATTGTATTTTTTACTATAATTCCAATGTACTTGGGTGCCTGGGTGGCTCATTTGGTTGAGCAGCTGACTTCAGCTCTGGTCATGATCTCGAGGTTTGTAGGTTTGAGCCCCACATTGGGTTCACTGCTCTCAGTGCAGAGCATGCTTTGGATCCTCTCTCTGCCCTTCCCCCACTTGCATGTGTGTGCGCACTCGCTCTCTCAGAAAGAAATATTAAAAAATAAATTCCTGTGTAGGGAATGAACATAATAGGGCGTCTGATCTCTCTCTCTTTGTATATATATACGTATATGACTCGTGTCACAGTTAAAATTCTTTCTACATTAGGATAAGCCATTTGTACTGTTTTACTGTCTCCATCAAAACCTCGGACACTGTATTGGTTACGTGACTGTCTCCCCAGTGGACCGTGGTTGTTGAAGTTTGAGCCCCACGTTATTCAGTGTTCTATCTCTAACCTTTAGCATGGTGCCTGGCAGACAAGGGAGCAGTCGACAAATACTTGGTGAATGACTGAGTCGATTAGCCACTTTCAGCAGTCTGTGTTCTGGTTCAGAGGTGAGCCCCTGTTTGTTGACAATAGCCGCTGTCATTTATTGAGTGCTTTCTATGAGAAAAGCACTGTGCTAAGCACTTTAAATACTTCATGTCGTTTTAATTCTCTCAACCACCTTATGAGGCAGGTGGTATCCCAGTTTTCCTGTTGAGGAAGCTTGTCAAGTAACTTCGCGAACATCATTCAGCTGGTGAGGGTAGAGCAGAGATTGGACCCACCCATGCTCTGTTGTCTTTAATGTGAATGTCATAATGTGTGTGTGTTAACAAGTATTTGACAGCAATAATTCTTTGGGACAGCCTTTTAAATTTTTTTTAATGTTTATTTATTTAAAAAAATTTTTTTAATGTTTATTTACTTTTGAGAGAGACAGAGACAGAGTGCGAGTGAGTTAGGGGCAGAGAGAGAGAGAGACAGAGACAGATCTGAAGCAGGCTCCAGGCTCCAAGCTGTCAGCACAGAGCCCAACGCGGGGCTCGAAATCACGGACAGTGAGATCATAACCTGAGCCGAAGTTGGATGCTCAACCGACTGAGCCACCCAGGTGCCCCTTAATGTTTATTTCTAAGAAAGAGAGAGACAGAGCATGTGCAGGGGAGGGGCAGAGAGAGAGGGAGACACAGAATCCAAAGCAGGCTCCAGGCTCTGAGATGTCAGCACAGCGCCTGATGAGGGGCTCGAACTCATGAACTGCAAGATCATAACCTGAGCTGAAGCCAGATACTTAACCAACTGAGCCACCCAGGCGCCTCTGTTTGGGCCAGCTTTTATAACTTACTGATGGTTGTTTAAAGGCAGTTTCTCCTTAGGTAACTTCCCTCTACTGCTGCTTTGGACAAAAGGATTCGTTGTTCTGTAAGGCCTGTCCTGGCAGAATTTTCACTTTTCAAAAGTGGGCATAGTATTTGTAACCTGAAAAGATGTTTCCTTTCAGTGGTTGGCAAATAAATAAAATAGCAATGAATACGTATTGTAAATAATACGCAGACCATTTCACTTATTTTCCTGTGGTTCTGAGCTGATGCATGTATTTTGGGACAGATTCCACAATCTGTTTCAAGTCACATTTTGTTGTTGTTTGTGGAACTCTGCAGAAGTTTCAGGGTTTTTGGGTATATGTTTGCTGCAGTTCAGTTTGCTGTGTGTGTCTTAACCTGTGTGTCCTGGGATGTTCCTGCTATCCAGGTTTCTCAGAGTATGTGTTGTTGCTTCTTGAGTACGGCTGTTAGTCCTGCATTTGGCAAAATAGCAGAATTGTAAAATCCTCAAGGAGCTAGGTGTGGAGTAGGAGTCTCTGAGCACCCCCCCCCCCACCCTTATCACACAACCCACCTTGCTTTTCTTCAGGATAGAGTCGGAGAGTGTGTGGGCCCCGAGGCTCTGGTACCTGCTGTTTCGCTGACATCCCACGGGGCTGCAGCCCTAGCATCAGCAGCTGGATAAGCTTCAGAGTGGGTGTCCTGGCAGGGGAGCCAGACAGGTGATTTGTTAAATTATTACCCATATGCAGCTTCTGGCCCCTGGTGCCAGGCAGTGTGGTGCTTGGCAGGATTAGAAAGAGGCTGATTACACAGCCAGCAGAGGTGGGAGGCAGGACGGCCGCTGCCACTGTGCTGAACTATCGAGACGCCCACAGAAAGTGGTCCCACAGCTATGTCTCTGTGTGGCTTCAGAGCATTTAAGAATTGAGAGATCTAAGCACAGTGCATTGGCTGTAAAAGGATTCCTCAGGAGGCCTTACTATGGGATAGGCCATCAAGAGTGCCACTGTAGGGGCCACACCTTCAGCAGCCTATGCAGGAACTATTTTTTAGCAAATAGGGGGGAATCTGACGTATGTTAAATAAATATTTGAGAGCAACAGTGCAAGTGGCAGAAAGGCAGAGAAGGGGAGACAGAGAATCCTGAGCAGGCTCTAAGCTCCTATCTCAGAGCCTGATGTGGGACTTGAACTCACAAAACCGTGAGATCATGACCTGAGCCAAAATTAAGAGTTGGACACCTAACTGACAGATACTTACTGGGACTCTTTTGCCCTGTACTACTGCCAGGAGAGAGGGGAGAAGGTGGACTGGTACCTTTTCCTGAGATAATTCATAACCTTGCGCCCGCTCCTCTTACTCATTTATATTGATTCAGTGTCTTCTCTATTAAAGACCTGTGCTCCTCCTTCCTTGCACCAAGAACAAGAGGCATCTTCCTTTCTCCTTGAGCCCTGGAAAGCAAGCTCAGCTGAGTCGTAGAGGTAATGGCGAAGAGTACCATTTCCTTGTGCACTCTTGGGGGTAATAACGTAGCCCCCTTCATAGGACAGTTGTGAGGATTTAAATCAACTAAGACATCGGAAGTGCTTACAGTAGTATCTGGCACACAGTACATGCTGTGTTATTACTAATGTAACTGTTGTCATGGAGTGAGGAGAGGTGATGGTGGAGGAAGAGTGTGATTGGTCGTCCTCTATCCGCTGCTGGAGGGGTCTGGGATCCTTCGCACTGCTCCTTCTGCTGCACGTGGATGTGGGGGTGGGGGTGTGGAGACTCAGAGGGAGGAGGCTGAAGGCCGGTCCCTGCCATCATCCAGCCTGGGAGGGGGCCGAGGTCAACAGCCACCTCCTAGAGACTGCCTGGGCATCACAGCCCTGAGCAGCATTGGTTTCTGTGATTTAATCTCTTCCCTGCCCCCAGGCCACCAAAAGTTCAAACGTTCTTATTTTTCTATTGGAATTCCTTAGAGGGATGATGCATTCCTTGGGGGACATTCAGGACGTGATGTCTGTCTTTCTTTCTTTCTTTCTTTCTTTCTTTCTTTCTTTCTTTCCCTTCCTTCCTTCCTTCCTTCCTTCCTTCCTTTCTTTCTTTCTTTCTTTCTTTCTTTCTTTCTTTCTTTCTTTCTTTCTTTCTTTCTTTCTTTCTTTCTTAGAAGCTCAGTTGGCAGCACTAACTGAAGGAATAAGCAAGTGGTAGTTAGAAGCCAATATTCTGAAAAAGTCTTTCTGTCCAGAGATTCCGGATCAGAGAAGAGGAAACTTTGCTTGGGCTAGAAAGTATCATTTATAGGTGTCCTTGTTGGAATGACTGCTCAGAACACAGTTTTAAAATCTGCCTGTGACAGTGTTGCTGTTGGGTCTGTGGTCTGCCGGCCGGCCTGGGATTTGTGGAGTTCTATGCAGGATGCTTGTGGGTATTTAGTTTCTAGTGCTGTTCAGGGGTGAGGAGGAGGAGGAAGCAGAGTCTGAAGACCTAGTTTTTGTGGTTGATTTGCTAGTTAACCCAGGGAAACGTAGTGCCGTGCTCCCTGTCTTCATTTGTAAATTTTAGAATATCTTTCTAGGTTAGTAGGGTATTAATGACCAATGAGACTGTGTTGAATTTAGGGATTAGTTTTAGAGGAAGGGGGTAGAGATTTCCTCAAATTGCAATTCCTATATTTGACCAGGGCTGAGGAACTTGTGCTTTCTCTCTCCATGGTCCTAAGGACATGCGTGTGGCTGCTTCCTAGGTTCTATTCCCAGACTACTTAAAGGTTCACTGTCCAGGTGTCACAGCACAGAGAGTCTTGTATCCAAGCCCTGGAGGAGGTGCTTTACATAATTAACCCATTTAATTCTTAACCGAATTCCATGCCACGGAAGTTGTCAAACCCACGTGGCAGTGTAGGAAGTTGAAGTTCAAAGACAGTAACCAAAGTTGTATGGTTTTCGTTCATTCACTGACTCATCATTTATTGAATTTGCTCTGTGTGCCAGGTACCAGGATGATGATCATTGTGAGCAAACCAGACACGGGTTATCGGTGGGGTGGTTACGATGCACCCCAGGATTGTCTGGCTCCAAGGCACATCGTGTTCTTGCTCGCAGAATTCTGGTGGTGCAAGGGATGAGAAGCCCTGCCCCCTCACCGAGGCCCCTTTGGTACAGTCATTTCCCTGGGTCCCTGGCCACATAGCTGAGTGTCGTATAGCTCTCAGCTCTGAAGCCCGGGGCACTCCACTGTCCTCTATTCCTCTTTCCTCCAAGCCCTTCTGCCTCTTACTATTTCAGATGCCAAGACTTGAAAAATTTTAAATATTCAATGAAAACCCAGCTTAAATATTAGGCATTTTGCTGCTTTTCAAAACAGAAGATGCTTAAGCAGAAACCAATTTTTTCTTGATGACTCAGGCCTCTCATTATGTGCTTCATTGATGTACCATATAATTTTATGTCTGCATTTCCAGGTTTTCATTTTCTTCCCTTCTGTGTCAGTTGTCACCTTACCTGCAGGCCCTGAGATTGTCACTAACTGCCTGTCACTCCTTTTGGGTTGTTTGTTTCTAAGCCGCTGTGAATGAGGAAGCTGAGCTTCTGCGTTTTTTATTCTGTCTATCTATTTATCTATCTATCTATACTCTAAAAAGCAAGAAGTTGCTGGGTGAGACCTAAAGAATATGAGTCAGTGACTTTGTGACAGCCACCTCTGGAATTGGCCTCCGTGGTTGGTTGCTGTATGGTCCTGTGTCCTGTGGTCATAATCTTGCTACAGCCCTGGCCTCTGCTGGAGGAATTGAGAGCTCAATTCTGGAGTCCAACGGACGTGGTTTAAATCCTGGGTCTACCACATACTAGCTGGGGATCTGAGTCCTATTAACATTTCTGAGCCAAAGTTTTCTTACCCTGGCTCAGCAAGCCCTCCATAAATAATGCCCTTTATTATTAATGATGACAGCAGGCTGTGGTGTTTGTGGAGAGAGGGGACAGACAGCATGGCCTGTGGTCATTGTTCAGGTAACTGTGGAGAGCATGGGTTAAGGGCCAGGAATACCCGGGGTTCAGTCCTGACCTCTCCATTCACCGGCTGGGTGGCCAGTGATGGGAGGATATGTATATAATGTAGAGGTCAGTGGTGTGGGCTCTTGAGTTAATGTGAGGGTCCATTTCTGGCTCTGCTACTTACTTTTTGGGCAACTCAAGTGTGGAAGCTGCTTCAGGTTTCTCATTTCCAAAATGAAGATGGTAATAGGACCTACGTCTCAGGATTGTTGGGGGGACTAGCTTAATGCCTGTATACAGTGCGTCAAATAGTGCCAGGTTCGTGGAAGTGCTCGATAAATGTCCACTCTAACGGAAGTGTTGATGCTCCTGTTATTCCTTACTGGTTATGGTTTGTGCCCTCTTTCCCAGCACCAGAATTAATTTCAAGATCATTCTTCTTGGTCTTTGTTCCCTTTGTTTTTCTCCATCTACCAAGGATTGAAGATGGTTTGCTCTGGGAACAGTTACCCTTTTCTGGGGGAATAGATGTCTTGCTTTGTGACGATCCTTTGTGAGCAGGAATTGTCGCTGTATTGGGGCCTTGGCCTGGAACTTGCTGGGAGACTCTGGCAGGTTGTACGAAATACCAGAGATATTCAGGAGACGAGTATCTGTTAAAAATGGAAAGTGGTGTCCTCTTTGGCATTTCCACCCTTTCTTACGGAGGAAATTGTGTGCACTTTAGTGGAAGGATTATTCCCGTACTCTGTACTTTTATACTTTTAGCCACTTAAATTTTTTTTTTGTCACAGACTTTTTTTGGGCTTATAACATATGTGCTATGAAGAGACTCATTATGAATTAAGATTAGGTTACTCTTTTTTGTTAAGCCTACCACATAGATGGTAAACCAAGGACCTTCCTCATCAATTCTAAAATGGTTGGGGGGGGGGGGGCACCTGGGTGGCTTAGTTGGTTAAGCCTCTGACTCAATTTTGGACCAGGTCATGATATCATGGTCTTGGGATCAAGCTCTGTGTTGGGCTCTGTGTTGGACGTGGAACCTGCTTAAGATTCTCTCTCTCCCTTTCTCTCTGTCTCTCCCCTGCTCATGCTTGCATGCTCGCTCTCTCTCTCTCTCTCTCTCTCTCTCAAAAAAAGTTAAACAAAAATTGAAATAGTTGAGAAAATGAAAATAAAAAGGAAAAGCATTGGGAAGAAAATTAACAAATACGTTACTCTTTTTCCCCAAGGCTTGTTTTGCCATGAGTTTACTTTGTTTTTCCTGATAATTACTTGTAACTAAAATACTGTATCTTTGGGTTAATTTAAAAAGAAAGGTTTTGCCCTCATGTGCAGGGGACTCTGGATGGATCCTTGCTGTGAGAACAGGGATGGTCAGATTTCACAACCTGTGTGAGGGATTGTCTGTATTTCTGAGGGTTGGCAAAACCTCCAGCACTCTCAGGGAGAGCTTCCATGTGGCTCTTCTGTGGAGTTCCCCAAATCTGGGCTTTGCCTCCCCTACTAATACTTGAACTGGTGTGCTAGGTGATTGTGACAGATAGCAGGTGCCTCTCATTCCTGCACCAGTCTGACCCTTGTTCTCAGCTCAAACCAGCTAGTATAACTGCATTTCTGCTTTACTTATCTAAGTGCTTCTGTGCTAATGACCCTGACTATTGGTATTTTTGGAAGTCGGCCACTGTGTTCAAGAAAAAGGCACAGTTTGATACATAGGTTAGTAAGTGCTGGTTAGGCTTGTGTTTTTGTTGAGTCAGGGAAAGACTGGTCATGATAAGGAGGGGGAGGAGGCTTTGAGGTTACTATAACCTTTCTGCCCTTTTGATTTCCTTGGTTGAAACTTCTAAGAAGGGAGAGAGAAGGCTGTATGCCATCTTACTCTCTGCACAGGGTCCGACCAGGATGGACCTTTTGTCCTGGGGTCATATCTGCTGTCTCAGCATGATTATTAATAACTCCCCTTTTTGCAATACTGCCCCAGTTTGGTTATGGTCCCTCCATGTTTGGATCACATCAAGTTTCTTTGAAACCCTTGTCAGTAGGAATGAACATCAGCTTTCAGTGGTGTTTTCTCCCCCCACTAGATCATAACATTGAGGTTGCCACCTCCTTCATCTGAAATGAGCAAGAAAGAAGAGTTCTGTAGAAGGTTGTTAAAAGTTCCGCCCTTTAGTAATTAAAAAAAAAAACAACCCACAGATCTGCAAAGCAGAGGGTACTTTAGATCCCCATTGTGGGAGAGAGTGAAATGCAATGTGATGTGATTATTTATCGTTATCTTTGGCTACTTGCCACACTTACTTAAAAAAAGTAAGACTTGGGGCGCCTGGATGGCTCAGTTAAGTGTCTGACTCTTGGTTTTGGCTCAGGCCATGATCTCACGGTTTATGGGTTCTAGCCCTGTGTCGGGCTCTGTGCTGATACCACGGAGCCTGCTTGGGATTCCCTATTTCCTCTTTCTCTGTCCTTCCCTGCTTGTACTTTCTCTCTTCCTCTCAAAATAAATAAATAAACATTAAAAAAAAAAAGTAAAACTTGCCAGCTAATTGGTTAAAATCAGACATGATAAAAAGGAAGAGTATGAAACCTTAAGGAAATGATCAACTTTCCCAGTGTTACCAGCCAAGTAGGTAATGGTGAAGCCACAGTGGATGCCCAGGTGTGCCTGGCTTTCTCCACCGGCCTTTGCTGTCTGCCATATTGGCCTAGCATTTTCAACTCCAGGCTCTGTTAGGGTTTTATTCCCATCATGCACAGGATGCAACTGATTCAGAGCATGAGCTGCTTTTGCACAGGAAGTGGCATAGGCAACATTCACGCTCAGGGCTTTATACCACTGCCACCTTAGAGAGGATTAAATGATGGACATTTATGGCCTAATGAGAATAGTAGGTTGGGGCAGTTGGTTGGTATTAGGATGTGCCGGGCCAGGGTGGCCTTTTTAAGCCTATCTATGTGAGTTAAGTCTTTTCCCTAGAATGCTGGTCAAGCCTCAGGATCACAGCATGTGGGGATGTTATTCATGTTCAATAAATGTCAGACAGCATCCACAGATTTATGGATTGGTAAATGCAGAGAAGCTGCTGTTATTACGGTTCCTTCCAAGCCCTGAATAGTATTTTTTTTTTAACAGTTCTAATAAAACAGCTCATTACTATCAAGTATGGTTTAAATATCTGGCTAAGAGGGGTGAGGTGATATATGTATTTCTTAAATTAGGGCACTTGAGAGCATCTGTGGTGAAGATGAAAGATGTGGTAAAAATAAGTTGTGGTAGAGGGTGGGAAGGGGAAATGAAGGATTTTCAAAATCCCCCATTTTCCCGTTTGTGTTAAATCTCCCCAGGTTTGAGATGGTTTTTAACAGTGTATTCTAGCAATCACTCTTTTTTCCATCGTGGTGATGACCTAGGAGTCAAGACTTGATGTTTTTCGGTTAATTATCTGGTGAGGTCAGACTTTTGAATTAACAGAGTTGTGCAGGTGGATTAAAAGAAATCAGCCTTCAAAAAATGCTACTAATAGTACAAGTTTGTACTGTGGCCACCCGGGGTTAAATCCATTTGTCGTCAAAAACACTTTGACCATTGTGATGACTCACCCAGCCGGGCCACTCCATACTCCACCCCTTTTAAATGTATCATTTTCCTTGATATCTGTTTCCACCTACACGCCTGCTCTCCAGATCTCCATAGCTACCTCAAAATATGTATGAGAGGTTTGTTTTGTCAGATAGGCAAATGTGGTCTTGTAGATATGCTCCTTTCTGTTTTTTTAAACCATTTTTACACAAAATGCTCTGCATACAAATTACAATAGCAACATCTTGCAGGGGTGTTAGGAGTGAAGGTGATAATTCTGTATGTAATTCCTCTCACGATGCCTGGCACATGCATAGGTGCGCAGCCTGTTGGTTTATCTCTTTCTTGTTTTGGGGGGCTCACTGCTCTGCTCTTCTCACCCAGTTGAAATAATTCACTCAAGGACCCCATTGATCATCATGTCAGGACCAGTCCCAAATGCTTCGTCTCTGTGCATTTGATGTGTCTGTGCTCCTCTTGGTGCTGAACATTCCATCGTACCTGGAGTCGTTTCTGATGGATGGCCCTGCTTTACCTTCATTGTCTTCCTACCTCTCTGGCCTTTCTTTGTTTCTGTTCCTCTGTGATTTGGCCTCTTTCTTTATTGTCCAAAGAAGATGGTCTTTGAATTTCTGTGCTCAGTTCACTTAAGTTGGCTTCGCTATCTTGTTTACTTCTGTGCATGATATTAAAGTATCCACCTCTGGCCTGACTTCTGTCTTGGGCTCTCATGTATCCATTTTCTTTTTCTTCTTTCTTTTTAATGTTTAATGTTTGTTTATTTTGAGGGATAGAGAGAGAGAGAGAATGGGAGAGAGAGAGAGCGCCCGTGCACATGAGCAGGGGAGGGACAGAGAGAGAGAGGGAGAGAGCATCCCACACAGGCTTCATGCTGTCATTGTAGAGTCTGATGGAGGGTTCGATCCCATGAAACATGAGATCAGGACCTGAGCCGGAATCCAGAGTTGGATGCTTAACCTACTGAGCCACCCAGATGCCCATCCATTTTCCAACTGTCTTCCTAGCATCTCTGCCAGGGTATATCGTGTAATTCAGATCAAACCTATCTCAAATGCAAGTCACTCTTCCCTTCCTTCTGCAAACATGTCCTCCTCTTCTACCCTCTCCAGGTCTTGGGATGTGCAGCTCTCCTCTCCCCACTTCTTTACCTTACCTTACCTTACCTTACCTTACCTTACCTTACCTTACCTTCGATGCTTTTTTTTTTTCCTGTGTCTCTGGTTATCTAGTTGATGGTTACAGTTTCTTGTGGATCTGACCCTGGTGAAGCCCTTTGCACCTGCTTGTTCCCCTTTCCTCTTGCCACTAGCATGATAGTTCTTCCTACTACTGGCCCCCACAGAACTCACCTGACCCTTGGAATGGTTTCTAAAAGTAGTTACCACGTTTTGTGTTTGTGCCCTTGGAACCAGACTTGGGCTGTTCCCTGGCCAGTTTTCCCACAACACAGGTTTGGGTATATCCCATCCATGCCCAAATCCTTTGTTTTCTCCTTACGATTCCTCAAATTATGAAGACCTACCAAAAGCTTATACCTGTCCTTTCGTGCACCCCATCAGTTGACACAGGGATCAAGTTATTAGGCTGTTATTCTCATAGTTAGGGTAATAGTCTATTCTTGGTATTCTCTCACTTCTCCCCTGGTGAGGTGAAATATTGTCAGTTTTCACTTAATAATGATGTGGACTGAAATGTGTCTCCTCTCCACAAATTTACCTGTTCAGTCCTTCATGCCCCGTGTGACTATATTTGATAGGGCCTATAAGGAGGTAATTCAGGTTAAATGAGACAGTAAGGGTGGAGTTCTATAGGATTAGTGTCCTTACCAGAGGAGACACCAGAGCTCTCTCCCCCTCCCCCTGTGCGCACACACAAAGAAAAGGCCATGTGTTCACATGTGAACACACAGCAAGAAGGCAGCTGCCTGAACAAGCCAGGAAGAAAGTTCCTCCCCAGAATCCTAGCATGCTGGCACCCTAGTGTCAGACTTCGAGTCTCCATAAGTGTGGGAAATAAATATCTGTTGTTGAAGTCACCCAGTCTATGGTATTTTGTTATGGCAGCCTGAGCTGACTACACAAGTAACAAGTAGTTTTTTGTAGATCTTTCATGTGCCAGGTATGGGACACATTGGGAAACCCAACCTTTCCTGCTGTGCAGGTTAGGCAAATCCTTTTGTCCTTACCCTGGCATTCTGCAGCTTTCAATCAAAATGTACTGAGCACTCATAAAGAGCAAGGCACTGTGTTGAATGTTGGGTTTACAAAGATAATGACATGCTCAGAGCCTAGAGGGAAAGAAAGATAAATAGATTGCTATGATTCAGTGGAAGTTGAGTCTTCATGTAAAATGTTCAAGATATGTTTATAACTAAAGTGATGATTTTAGGAAAGTGATGTAAATAATGGATAAAGTCATAAATGGATCCTGAAAGAGAAATAGATTATACTGTTAATCATCTTCAGTTAACACGTTTTCTTCAGGTTTTTACTTTGTTTTTTCCCTCTCTGATGATAAAAGTAAAAAAATGAAAAACACCTGCTGCTTATGGAGAATCTGAGAATTACAGAAAATTGTAAATAAGTAGTAACTCTCATAGTTCCACCACAAGGACACAATGTCTTTTCTTTGATGTTTTCTGTCCTTATAAATATCTGTGCTATTTTATTTTATTTCTTTGAGAGAGAGTGCGAGTGAGCATGCCCTGGGAAGAGCAGAGGGAGAAAGAGAATCCCAAGCAGGCTCCAGGCCCCAGCTTGGAGCCCATCGCAGGGTTCGTTCCCACGACCTTGAGATCGTGACCTGAGCAGAAATCAAGAGTCAGACTTTTCATCGACTAAAGCACCTAGGTGTCCCAGGTTTTTGCTGTTTTAAAGAACTTCATTGACAACTTAATGTAGAAATCTTTGTCTCTGTTTAAAGTAATTTCTTTTGAATAGACTGCTTGATGGGGAATTACTTAGTCCAAGGACATAAACATTGTTGAGGGCTTTGGGGACATCCTACCAACCGCAAACATTTGTTGAGTCTCTTCTGTGTGAACAAGTGACTCTGCTTGGCTTTGGTGCTTGGGCCAGGGACAGTGAGATGAGAATGAGATGTGGCTTTGGAGTTGGTGTGATTTACAAAGGGAGAGACTTCCGTGAGCACGGAAGCCTTGAGGACCATTTCCTTTTACGTGGCTTACACAGTCTTTCTGAAATGATACGATTTTATAAAATGTTTATTTATTTTGAGAGAGAGAGAGAGAGAGAGAGAGCGCGCTCGCGAGCGCGCACGTGGGTGCAAGCAAGGGAGGAGCAGAGAGGAAGGGAGGGAGAGAATCCCAAGCGGGTTCCACATTGGCATCACAGAGCCCGATGTGGGGCTCGAACCCACAAACCATGAGATTGTGACCTAAGCTGAAACCGAGAGTTGGACACTTAACTGACTGAGGCACCCAGGTGAACCCTGAAATGATAAGAAGATTTTAAACTAGCACTTGAAAATACCTTGGTATAGGCATTGCCAAGTTTGTTGGGATTCTGGGGCCAAGTTTAGACTGACTCATAAATGGGTCATATTTTTTGGCAAGGAGGAAACACACTGATATGTAACTAGTGATATTCAAATTTTAAAGCTGGACGTGTGTGTATTATATAGGCTTCTCTGAGGAGAATTTGATAAATGAATAAAAAATTGGGGCCATGATTTATTTCCTGAAGCCACATAACACTGTTTTTTCAAAAGCCTTTTGCCAAGAGAGGCTTATTTTAAATTATCTAAAATATAAGTTTAGTATATATCCAGAAAAAATACATAGTTTAGAAGTGCACACTTGATAAATGATCACAAAATGAATGCATCCATGTAATCACTACTCAGGCCAAGAAATAAAAATTATCAGCATGCCATAAAGCTCCCTTCTTAAATCCACTCCATCCCTCCTCTCCGAAGATAATCATTTTAGATTGTTAGGAAATACGTTTTTTTAAAAAGTGTGTATTTTTGAGAACGAGAGAGAGAGAGAGAGAGAGAGCGAGCACGCACAGGGGAGGGGCAGAGAGAGAGAGAGGGAGACACGGAATCCAAAGCAGGCTCCAGGCTCTGAGCTGTCAGCACAGAGCCCAATGCGGGGCTTGAACTCATGAGCAGTGAGATCATGACCTTTGCTAAAGTCGGTTGCTCAACTGACTGAGCCACCCAGGCGCGCCTGGAAACATGTTTTTAAAATCAAGTAAACTCTAGCTAACATAGTGGTATCCTTCATCCATTGCTGTATAACAAAGCACCAAAAACGTTTGAGAGTGAAGAGGACGGTTGTGTTTCTTGGGACTCAGTGGATTGACCAGGGACTTGTCTTGCCCTGACTTGGGCTCAGTCACGCAGCTGGATTCTGTCTGGAACCAAATTCTGTCTGGATTGAGGCCCTCTCCATTTGTCTTTGTTCCTGGACTTCTCTATGGTAAGGCTGTCATAGAAGAGTGTTCCAGAAGGGCAAAAGTGGAAGCTTCAGGTCCTCTCGAAGCCTGGGCTGTGGAATTGGTACAACATTCCACCACATTCTGCTGGCTAGAGCAAGTCACAAGGCCAGTCCAGATACAAGAGAGTGGAGAAATAGGCTGTACCTGTGGAGGGGAACAATAGCAATGACACATTGTAAAGGAGCTTTTGTTAAATAGATGTGGCCATTAAACAATGTGCCATATCACTTGAAGAGTGCTTGTACTGTGTAGGCCAAGGTTATTGTTAATACAGAACTTCATTTACAGTGTTAAGGCTCTGTTCCACCTGGTGCACATGTGAACACTGTCACTTTCCAGAGCAAAGTAGCTTGGGGAAGTTAGGGGGTTCATTTGTATCTACATCTGATAGAAGAGGATTAGAGCAGAAATAGAAGTGCTTTTAGGGCTTGATCTTTTTTTTTTTTGAACCATGTTTGATCGTTACTACATTTTTTTTTTTCTTTTGTATTTCCTTCATTGCTTGATGTGGCCTCAGCTTATCTCATGAAATGGTATAAAGCTAATGGTTTACCTACCAACATGAAAACTATTCTGGCGTTTATATGGGTATTGTTAAAAGCACATTATATCTTAAATTATTGGAGACCCCATGTTTTTTCTTATGGCCATTGACTACCAGTGTGAGAGAGTATTGAGGAGGCCTTATCTGTTTTACTCCTGAGTCCTAGAATCTGTATTAAGATGAAATAATAAAGAGTATCAGCAATTCTTTTTGATACCAGGGTCTCTGACTCATCAAAAACACTTGATTTACATATTACCAAATAGATGCCAAATTAATGGTTTTCTTTGAATTGTTGTTTACCCAGGTGTCTTTTCAGAACTTGGTGGTGTTTTGGATTTGTAGTGGTAACGATAATAGTCCGAGATGAAAGTCTCTTTTATTGAGCACTTAATGGGGTTCAGGGAGGGCATAGGGCTTAGTGCTTTACCCTCAGTGACTCACAGGGCTTTGGGTGACTAAATTAGGCAACTTATGGTTGGCATAGGGTACATAAGAAATGCTCAACAATGGATGGCCAACACTATGAGGTAGGTAATAATAGCTTTCATTTGAGCCCTTGCTGTGATCAGGGTTCTTCAGTTGTACTAATGCATATAATCCTCATAAAACCCTATAAGATTGGTTGTTATTATACCCATTTTGCAGATCAGGAAATCCAGGCAGAGTGAGTTAAAGAATTAACAAAGCTAGTTAATGGCGGAGCCAGGATTTAAACCCATGGCATCTCAGTTTAGAGGCTCAGTACCTTTTCCTGCTTCTCTAAGAATGGAATCTTTGAGTACATTGACGTGATGTCTGGACTGTTAGAAGAGGTAGGATATCTGACCTGTTGCACAGACTCTGTATTCCCCTGTTGTTTAATGCCAGAGCCAGGCACCCTGGGCGGCAGTGAAGTCATTCAGACTCTGTGCTGTTCCGTGCTGTTGCCTCACTTGCTTAGTGATCTCTCTGAGGTTTTTGCCTCTCACGGAATCTGGGGTTCATTCTTCCCCTCTGAAGAGAGTGTGTGGCTTCCTTAAAGCCTGACAGCTTTTTTCCTGTGTGTTGAACCACTCCTATAAATCATTCACAACTCTGAAGATGTTTTCCTTGCTCCTGATGTAGTAATTCCACATAATCTACGAGGGAGGAGCTAAATGCTTTTACTTGTGTGTGATTATTAGGCCACCTTTTCTCTTTTTTTAAGTCTCTTAGGTAGTAAGCCTGAAATAATTGATTGGTTTCCCTTGGCATCAGTGGCTGTTTTGACCCATTTTGAGGTCGTTTGTTTTCCAAGGAGAAGCAGTCCCTGGGTTACTCACAGTGGGGACTGGAAGAGAACTTCATTCAGGGTGGCCCGGTCTTCTGTCTCTTCACCTGGTTCAGAGAGGTTTGAAACTGTACAGCTAGGAACACAACTTCTCAGCTCATTTGCCAACTCAGAAAACCTTTGGGTCAGATAGCATGTCAGGCTCTTACATACATTAGTTCATCTATTTTTTTTTAAAGTTTATTTATTTTCAGGGAGAGAGAAAGAGCATGTGAGCAGCAGAGTGGGGGTGGCAGAGGGAGAGCGTGAGAGAGAACCTTAAGCAGGTTCCACACCCAGTGCAGAGCCCAGGGCTGGGCTCTATCCCATGACCATGAGATCATGACAAGCTGAAATCAAGAGTCAGATGCTCAACTGACTGAGACACCCAGGTGCCCCCGTTGGTGTATTTTTAAAAATGGGTCTGCAGTGTCAGTATTATTGTCCCCATTTGACAGATGTGAAGCTTCAAGGATGATTATATAACTTTGCCCAGGTCAGATGGGAAGGATCCCAGTGTGGTGCTGGGATCACAGCTGCAGATTTTCTGATTTCAGATCCTCTGCTTTTCCCTGTGTGATTCCCCCCTGCCACATGTCCTTCAAACACCTTTTAAATCTCTCACACTACAAATCTGGAAATCAAAACAGTTTTTGTATAAAATCCATGATCTGGAGCTTGCCATGGTTACTGTTCACTGTCGTCCTCCTTGTCATCTTTCCACTTTGCCTCAGAGTCCCTGAGATGAAGTAATGAAGTTTGGAGTCAAGCGGGCCTGGGATTAGGTTCCCATTAAGTTACTTGGCAAGAGCAAACAAAGAGTCGACGTCATGAGAAACTTTCCCATTGTATCTCTAAGCTCAGTGGAGGATACTCTGTCGGAAAGTTCTGTTCTTCCCCTGAGAGGAATTAAGAAAGGGAGGAAAGATCTTGGCAAAATTCTGTGTTTTCACCCTCTCCCCTTCGACCAACCTCAGTGCTTTGTGTTCACTTCTCTGCTTTCCTCCTCTACCACCTACCTTGCGGATTTTCACGCTTAAGGACGTGATGCTGTTAAGGTTTCTTGCTCCCTGGTGTTTTCTCTTGAGCTTCACTTGAGGGATAAGGAGACCCACTTCTTAGGTTTGCAATGCCCAGTCATGCCTACATTTCTCCCCTTGGCCCCGTTCTTGCCCCTCGGTGCTTTGCGGACCGGAAGAGCATAGGCTTGAGCGTTCATTACCTCTTAACTCTCACTTGAACAAGAGCAAAGAGATGTAAAGAAAGTGAATTTTGTAGTGAGGTGGGCAAACGCATGATGGTGTCAGAACCATTGGGTCAGGGTAAGTCTGGAATAGAATGAAAGCTCTTGTAGTGTTGGCTGTATCACCTCAGTCAGATTATTGGACCTTTTAGAGGTGGGTTTTTTGTTTTTTGTTTTTTTTTGTCTTACATATACTTCAAGATCCTTGCAACTTTTAGAAATAATTAAATGAACTAAGCATCCCAGACAGTGTCTGGCACATAGTGGGGACTTCATAAATGATAGCTTTTAGTTCAGCTGCTACAAATGCACAAAAAATGGTGGTCTGAGGGACTTGGGTCTAGTACTTACCCTGTAGGATCAATTTTGGAAAAGGAGGCACCTTTGGGATTAGTCCGAAACTTTGATTTTAGAGATGAAGAAACTGAAACCCTGTCACCGTGTCAAAGCTGTAGAACTAATGTGGGGCAAAGCTGAAACTAGAACCCAGAACCTCTCTTAGGTTATGCTCTTTCTGTGGCATCATGACTGATTCAGTCCAGATATTTACACCAGCATCTCCAGCACAGGGGTTGATGGAATGACCTGTGAAGGGGTGGAGATGTTAAGAAAGCAGTTCTTTGGACCCTATCCCAGACTATTAAATCAAAATCTCTGGAGGTGGAGCCATGGGTCTTCATTTTAACAGACAGCTCAGATGATTCTTTAGCATCTTAGAAGTGTACATTTGTAGGCGTTTGAAATGAGTTTTTAGAAGTGAATTAGAGCCTTGTTGCTCTTGTGCTACGAGTTGATATTCATAGAGTTACCCTACAGGCATTATGGTCACTCTCATGGTAGCAAATCGTAATCTAATGATACTAGAACTCAAGATGTTCATGGTACCTACCACTTAAGGAATTCCTATTGTGTGCCAGGAATGGTCTGAGCACCTTCAGGCACTTACAATAGTGCTTGGTGTATGGGAAGCACTTTATAAGTGTTCGTTGCCATCACCTCAATTTGCATAATGCCTCTTTGAGGGTTGTTATTGTCTGTTTCACAGATGTAATAAACCACTGTACAGAGAGGTCAGATAATTTGCCCAAGATCACACAGTCAGCAGATGGCAGAACTGGTTTTTGAATCTCATGTGTGTCTGATACTGAAACCCATGTGGGATAGTAGATACATACCTGTGAAATATTTTTGCACTAGATACTAAAATTGAAGGGATTTTTTTTCGTTATAAGAATATCCCTCCGGGTTTCGTTGGTAAAGTCTGCTGAGACAGACCCAAGAGAGACCTCACACAGGTAAATAATCCCTATTCTGGCTTATTCAAAACAAAAAAGTTCTAGAGTGAGGGTTTCCTGAGAATGGAAGAGCTGGTTAAAAGAATTTGTTCATCAGGGACTGTCCTCATTTTTTGAGTCCCTCTTGGTGCCAAAGATACGGATGGTGAAAGGAGAGGGTGGCAGCCGGTCAAAGAGCCAAACTCTGCTTCTAAAGTTCAAAGAGCTCCAAGGCCAGAGAACTTGGAAAAGTTTGTGCCCTCTGTGGTTTTGTATCTTTTCTGCTTGCTTTATGACATGAGTTGACCTGGAGATTGTGGGTTTTGTTGCACTGAACCCTCTAGCTGCACATGGAATGGGTCCCCTTCTAGTAGGATGTGGCTGAACTGCAGGTGAAGGCCTATTATTACTGATGTTGTATGCCGCACCAGCTACTGTGCCTCCAAAACAACTCCAAACTCGATGGTTTCCAAACCATACTGATGTTACCGATTAATCTCAGTGTGGGCAGGGCTCGTCAGGGACAGCTTGTTTCTGCTCCACATGGCATTGGGATGACTTCAGGCTGGGGGCTGGGATCCGCTGAATCCTTGCTCACTCACCTTGTCTGGCCTCTGGGCTCAGAGGACTAAAACAGCTGTGGATGCGAGCAGCTGGTCATCCCTTTAGCTGGTCTCTCTGTGTGGTGTCTCCAGCATGGTGGCTTCGCCTCCATTAGGTGGCTCTGGGCTCCAGAGTCCTTTGTCCATGGGTGGGTGGCACACTATAGAGAGATGCCATAGTGCTTCTAATGACCCAGTTCTGAAGGTCTGCATTATTACTTCTGCCATTTTCTTTTGGTTGAGGTTGTTGCAGTGGCCCACCAGGTTTAAGGAGAGGGGAACATGGGCCCCACTGCTTCATAGAGGAGTGTCTGTGTCTCATTCATTGTAAGAATAACACTTGGGATGGGTTGTATTGGTGTCACCATCCTTGGAAAGTAGAATCTGCCATAGAAGTGTTGACTCTACTTTGCTAAATAGGCTATTTCAGGGCCTGGGTAGTTTATTGAGTCCCTTTATTCTCATACTTAGCATGATTTATGAATTTTCAGATGTCCGAAAGGCTAACAGTTTTTGGATGGGACCTGAACTGAGTTTACGCAGAGCCATGTGCATATATATATATGATGGGGAGTGGCTGGCAAAGCCTTACCTCATCATGGAGGAATAATCCTTAGATTATTTTTTCTTTCACAAGGGAACACATTTCTTTGTCCACAAATCTAGCCAACTTTGCAAAGCACTTAGTTACTGTAAGTTCTTTTGACATTTGTTTAATGGAGTCTAAAATGTTTAAGGAGCTTATGAACAAGACGTACAAGGTTTTTCTCGTACATAAAACTTAGATTCTTGCAGAAAAGGGAGACCGTACACAAGTCAGTGGATAAGAATTTCAAATAGTTATAAGGTTCCTAGGTAAACAAATGGGAGAGCCCAGGATAAATGATAGTTGGATTAGTGTTATGTGGTCAGAATCTGAGTTAGTTGGCCAAAAGAGTCATCAGAAGATACTTCTGAGAAGTTTCACTTAGCCCTCTTCCCCTGGGGCTCCATGTATGTATCGCATTCATAAGTGGAGATGAAATTGTCAAGGAATGGCTAATGTAAGCATGGGCTTGCTGACAAAATCCTAGAATAATAGTTGGATTAGCCACACCTTCAATATCTACTTTACCAGTTTTATTTCTCTCCCCCTCCAAAGGAAGGTTCAATAGAGGTAATTTAGGAACATAAAAAGAAGTATTACTTTCACATAGTAAACGCATGTAATTCATTCATTTTCTCTGAGACTGAAAGTGTGAAAAGGTGTAAAAAAAAAAGATTTTATAAGTTTATGAAAACTGGGTCAGTAACAGGTTATTTAGGGAAGGCAGTAATGTTAGGATATGTTTCTTACCACTTAAGAATCTATAAGGGCCTCTACGTGATTTTCCTTTCACCATCTTATCCCACCCATTTCGATAAACAGTAATTGTCTGCCTTGTTTGGTCAGCTCCTTGGGGCTGAGGATAAACAGTAATCACGGTCCCTGTGTTCAGGGAGGAAGACATAAAAGAAACAATGAGACAAAATAGGTCATAAAAATAACCAGGAAAGAAACAAATCATAGATGATAGGGAGGGACTGACTTCAGGTGAGGTGTCCCAGAAGGTCTCTGAGGAGGTGAATACGGGGGTCAGTTGTTGTGGTGCTCAGCCAGCAGCCCACACTGGAAGGTATATTGGCCCAAATCCAGGATATCAGTACTACCATGTTTCAACTGTAATTGAGAAACGCTTGGATGGGAGCTGTTGGACGCTGTGCTTCCTGCAGTGTATTAAGTCCTTGTATCCTTGAAGTCTAATAAGAACCTTTGCCCTAGCTGGAGTCGTCCAGGGTGACTAGCGACACTGAGTGAGTGTACTTCTGCGGAGCTCCTCCTATTCTGAGCTGGTGTGATGGAGCCGGTAGATTTGTTGGCCCTACCTGAAGCTTATCCCATGAGTGCTAGTGAGCAAGAGGTGTCAAAAGCCTGACCTCATCTTGGCTTCGTATTTTTGTTGGAGAGTAGTTGCTAAGTGACAGATCACTGTGGCTGGAGCAAAGGAGGTGGCCAATGGAAAAGGGTGGAGACAAGTGGAGTGGTGTCGTGTGAGTCCTGTTAAAAGAAGACTTCTAGGAACAAAAATCCAGAAAGAGAGAGAGAGATGGGGGACGGAGGGAGGGAGGGAGGGAGAGAGAGAGAGAGAGAGAGATTCCAGAGGGAGGTCCTATTGCAAAATTTCCCACGTTCATTGTGTTTACCTCTCCCCACTTCCCTTGTGATCTCTGCTCTTGGTTTTGGAGTTCATCGACTATCTGGCTTGGTCAGAGCCCCTCAAGCCTGGTGGTAATTACTGGAGTAAGGTGGCCTGGTGTGTGAGAGTGCATTTACCCTTGTAGAACACTGTACAACTCTTCAGGGGGGAAAGAGCCTTTAAATGGGAACATTTGGTTCAGATTATTTTGATTTGTGGTAACCGGTTGGTTCCAAAGTCATGACTTATTTTAGGAAATCTAATGGAGAACACTTGTAGGGTGTTAGGGGTTTGCTTTTTTTTCAAGTGCTATTTCTTCTGTATTCTTCTGTGGTCACCTTTCCTTGTTCTACAGATAATCCACTGATATTTTCAGAACTTTATTGTCTTCTGAGAAGTCATCTTTCCTGAAATTGTTTTGAACACAGGAGTGTGGAGTGTTCTGGGCCTGTGAGTGTGTAAGACAAAAGGTTTGTGGTCATTTCTCCTTTTCCCTTAATGTTAATATTCTCACCTTTGTCGTGTGTATTTCTTTCTTTCTTTTTTTTTAATGTTTATTTATTTTTCGAGAGAGAGATTGACAGAGTGTGAGCAGGGGAAGGGCAGAGAGAGAGAGAGGAAGACAGACTCTGAAGCAGGCTCCAGGCTTTGACCTGTCAGTACAGAGCCCGATATGGGGCTCAAACCCACGAACTGTGAGATCATGACCTGAGCCGAAGTCGGATGCCTAACCAACTGGCATGTGTTGCCATGACAGGCGCCCCTGTCATGTGTATTTCTGATTACATGTGACCTTCGTGGGCTAATGGAGTTTATCTTGGGTTCAGTACTCCACATAAGAAGTCTTTTGGATTAGGATAGATTGAAATAAATTAGTTCATACGTTTCTGGAAGGATGAGGAGAAAAAAGTGTCTCGGTACCCCATGGGTGGAACCCAGTATTTTTTCTGGAAACAAATAGTAGTTAAGCGAATGGTATTTAGAAATCTTTGTCACTTACCAGCCCTCTGACCTTGAATGGGCTGCTTTAACCTTTCGAAGGCCAATTTCCCATCTGTAAAATAAGGTGGCACTTCAAAATTTCACTTTGAGGGTTAGATGACATACTATATGGAAAGGGCTAAGCCCTTAGTAAAATTTAATACATAAAACAACTGTTAACAGTAACAGGTGCCATTTGTGTGTGAAGACTTGACAGATGGTGTATTCTAGCTGTGAAGAGTGGGACTAAGTCATGAAAATTACCTTCCTTGAAGAATCCTATCAGTTAGATGAATTTCTTGTAGGGATAAAGAAGCTTTGAGTCAAAAGTACCCAAACCTTTGTTCTCCCAAACCCTGGTCTTCCAAAACCCTAGTATGGAAATCTCTTGTCTTCCGAGGCTCAGAGGTAAACCTTCCCACCTTGATAACTTCTTAAACTTATTTTGTTTTTGTTTTGTTATGTTTTTGTTTTCCTGCATGGGGAGAGGCTTGCCACGAATATTCCCTATCTCCTGTAACCACCCTGGAGGCTTCCAAGACCTCTCGGCACCTTGGATGACGTTGGATAGTTGGCTCTGGAACCCAGGCTTGTTCCCAAGTCTTGCTGGCTGCTGCTGCTGGTTTCCTGAGCTTGCAGCTGGGGGAAGAGTGATAGCTCCTGGGAGCCAAATCGAGACCTGTCTCTCACCAGCATCTGAGTAGAGTTCAGGATGCAGGGTGATGGGCTCATTGAAGCGAACAACGTGGAGTTCATCAGCATAAAGATGGCACCTCAGATTGCTAGGACATGCTGTTTCGTCAGATTGCAGTAATTAAAATGATGTCTGCCATTCACTGGATGGTTTGCTACATGCCAGACATGCATGGAGCAGTAATGTATAATCTGCATTTTTCCAGCAAGGAAATGGAGGCCTTTGGTACTGATAGAACACACCCCACGCTGTCTGTATACTCCTTACAACTTCTTGATTTTTCCTAATATCTAGCAAATTTCTTAGTATCAGTGTGTGAAGAAGACATGGGGCAAGATGGGTACAGTGGAAAGATGATGGTAGATAACCAGTTTCTCCCCCAAGCTTGGCTGGGAGAAGGTGACACTCATGTGGTGATTGGGACCCTAAGCTCTGGTCTCAGACAGATGTTCTCAGGGTTGAGTCCTGGCTCTGCCATTTGCTGATTAAGGGGCCTTGGTAAGTGGCGGCCTCCTCTGGGCCTCCGTTTCCTCATCTGGGATTGATGATCGTCTCCTTCCACCGTTGTAGGGACTCAATAGTACAGCACATGGTAAAGCACCTGGTAGGTGTTGGTACATTTGAGATAAAAATTAGAGATTGTTTTACGTTATTCTTTTTCAGAGATTCTTGTTTTCTCTTAATGAGTGGGTGGTTTTAAAGCCCTTCCCTCCCCTCCCCCCCCCCCCGACTTTGAGTGGAGTGTCACAGACCTTGTTGAGAATTCTGATGAATGTTTTGGACTTTCTCCCAAGAAAATGCGTGTTTATCCAAATCACACTCATTTCTGCAGGGTTCAGGACCTTCCAAAGCTCCTTGTCTGTGACCTCCTGACAGTGACCCTTTCAACGATTGTAGCCTCCTTTCCACAGAGATGCTGGCTGACCCTTGACCCAGGCCAGGCCATGTAGAAAAGCCTTTCCATGAGGCCTACAGCGACTGTGCTTCGTGCTTCTCTGCTCCATTCACTAACAAGTAGCCTCCTGATGTTTTGGCTCTGGCGTTGCTGCTCAGAACAAGCACCAGCAGTGTCCTTCAGAAGCTGCAGCTCTTGAGGGAGCTGCCAGAGGAGCAGGGAAAATCCATCTTTGTCTTCCTTGGCTGGGGTATTTCAGAGATGAGAGAAGGGGGAAGGGGGAGGGAGCCGCAGCCTCGGGGATCCCAGGAATAACAGAGCTCCTGTGTCCTGTGTCCTGCTCTGTGCCAGCAACTGTGGTAGGTGCTTTGCAGTCATCTTTCCTAGTCCTTTAAGAGCTCTACCAGGTGGATGCTGTTACGAATCCCACTTTACAGACGAGGAAACTGAGGCTGAGAGAAGTTAGGCAAGTGGATGAGATGGGAGTCTGGTCCAGTCTGTGTCAGTCACGAGCTTCTCTGTGCCATGTTGCTTCGGAGACCGGAGTTGGCCTCTGGAGGGAAGGGTAACTTCTCACCCTTTGCTGTTGATAAAGGAAATGCTTTTCCTCCATCTGTGGATGCCGGCTTTGTTTTGTGCTCTAGGTGGCCTTTTCAGTGCCCAACTGCAGACATGTATTTTTAGAAAAGGAAGAGACTTCTGGTTGTACTGTTTACGTCCAGGGACATTTCAGTCTGAGTACTAAAACTAGCTAAAGCAACGGAGTGTCAGCCCTGGTGGACATCCCCTTGCTGGCGGCTCCATCTTTTGGCTGGCCGTGTCGGCCTCCCGTCTCTTGTCTTGATAGCCTTGTCTGAGTGCTGAGTCTGCATAGGGATCTGTTGCTGCCCCTCCTTCACTCAGCTCCCCCGTCTGGGCTTGCCACCAGCACAGCTCTTGGTCTGTTGGCAGCTGGTCAGGCGACATCCTTTTCTTCTGTTTCCCTGTTTGCATTTCCCCCCTTTTGCCTCCCTACACCCACCCCACCCACAAAGCTTTTCCCCCTGCCTCTAAGACCAACCGCATTCCAGGTTGTTGCTGTCAAAGAGCTGTAGCTTGGGTGCCAAGTGAAATTGGCCACCTCAGGCATCCAGGTAGAAAACTGAGCACTGGCTGCTTGGAGTTCATGTAGGGCCCTCTGCGTCCCCATTACCTGCCCACGTGTACAGCTGACACATACCCAGTGCTCCTTGCATGCCCGACACTGGTTCCATGGATTATCTGTTTGCTCTTCCCACTAGCAGTTTAAAGGTGGTTCTGGTATTAACTGATTTTCCAGGTGGGAATACTGAGGCTTGGATGAGCCTGCGACCTGCCCACAGTCACATGGCTGAGGTAGTGCCTGCACTTGGGTGGGAGCTTGGGTGCATGTGTGAAGCCAGGACAAGTTGGCACAGGAGAGAGTGCCCATCTTCATGCTTCCAGGAGGTTGTCCTTTGGTGGTGTGGCACGGGCGGGCCAGAATTTCAGGTCCTTTGGAGGATTAGTCTCTTTGACCTTCTGCTCTGACAAAGAGGATTTGGATGGGATTGCCTTGGGGGGGTGAGGTGGGGTGGGGATTTTGTCCTAGGGAGGGCTGCAGAACTGGGCCTGCCACTTTGCGATGTGCATTGTCTTCCTCACTCATTTGCAACTGCGGTTCTCACTTCCCCACCTCTTCCCCTTTGTACCCTGACTGGAGACTGCATGGTTGGAAAGACTTGAGGGAGAAGAGGAGGCCACATTTTATGCTGTCCTGCACGATCCTGTGTATAGGATGTTAAGCAACACTCGTAAGACACTTCCTTCCCTCATTATGGTAGTTTAACAGATGTCCTTCATTCTTTTTGATTCATTAGTTCCTTCATTATCTGTTGATTAGTATGATTAAAGCATACACATATGTCAGTAGCTCTCCCTTAAAGGAGGTTGCCATGGGGACAGAAAGATGCAGAGCCAGCCAATATGCTAGGGATTTCTCATGTATTATCTCAGAACAACCCTGTGAGGTAGCTAGGACCCTGAAGAAAGTGGGGCAGTAGGGACTAGTGGCTGAGATGAGGCCCGGATGCGGGACTGCTAGAGGGAGAATCTCTGCTTTTTTGTTTGCTGTCTATGGACCTGGAACAAGTTACTTGACCTCTCTGACCTTTTGTTGTGCTCATCTGTGAAGTGGGGATAATAATGCCTACTTGCTTCATAAGATTTTGAGGAACAAATGAGACAGCATTCTTCAGTTTCATAGCATTCCTCTGGTGGATAGGAACGCCTCAGTAAAATGTGGCTGTTTTCCCCCTTATTATTGCTAATCTTCTCTCCTTGTTTTAAATTAAAAAAAAAAATGTACGTTTTTGAGAGAGAGACAGACAGCGTGAGCACAGGAGGGGCAGAGAAAGAGGGAGACACAGAATTTGAAGCAGGCTCCATCCAGGCTCTCAGCTGTCAGCACAGAGCCAGATGTGGGGCTTGAACTCAAGAACCATGAGATCATGACCTGAGCTGAAGTCGGGCGCTCAACTGACTGAGCCACCCAGGCACCCCTTTCCTTGTTTTAAAGGTAAGGAAACCCAGCCTTGGGGAGGCTGTCCAAACCCAGGTCACGGTGGATACAGCAAAGGACGGTAATGTTTTAACTGCCGTTACATGGCACAGAATGTCATAAAGAGGTCCAAGGGAGGGATGTGGCACCTGGTTTGTGTGGGTAGAGGGAGGTGCTGCAGGCAGACTGGCATGGACTTGAGGAAGACTTCATGGAGGAGGTGGCATTGGAAAGTTTGGCCCGTCTGGACAAGCAGAGATGGGCAAGCTGAACATGGTTGGTGGAGGGAACAGCAAGGACAAATGCTCAGCACGGAGAATTGGGTGGTGTGCGAGTTCAGCAACCATTTGATTCAGAGCAGAAGGAACAGGACTGTGTAAACCCCGGGAGGGTGGGGCTGGGCTGGGTTTATTCTGACCTATGGTAGGGCCTGCACCTGGGAGGGGCTCCTGGTAAAGTTGTTCAGCCCAACTGAATGTCAGTGTCTGGAGGTGGGACAGCTTTAATTGGTGAAGGGGAGTGACTTGGGAGAGAAAAATATTGAACTTCAGTTGGAGAAGGGATTTCTGCTTGAAGTGAGGCCTGGGATTATTTATGCTGTGAAACATTGACTTCAGCCACCTTACTTAAACTGTAAGTTCTTCTAGACACTAGATTTGATTTTACCTCGACTGTGAATCAGCTACTCCTTGAGCTGTTGGTCAGCATTCTGATGGTAACAGTGGCGATCTCTCTCCCTGGGGTCTTTTAAATTCGAGACCTCAGAACCTTGAACAAAGTTAAAGCCTGTTGGAAGTAAATATCATGTGTGGCCTTGTGGTTTTCCCAATCATGCTTCCCGTCTTTACCCTCTCTGTATTTTTCTGTATTGTCTGTGCTCACACTTCACTATAGGCAGCTCTCAGGCCTTCGCTCACCAGTAAAAGACAAATGCTTCTCATTTGATGTAACATATTTGGTAGAGAGCAGTTGTGTGTAAATCTCTCTTTAGAGGGTGTACATGCTGCCCAGGTGTAACAAGCCTGCCTACAATCAATTCTTTTGGGCAAAAAATTACTTTAGTTTTGAACATCTGAGTCCTAACGTAAGATTCTTTGCCTGATTTCCTTGCATTCAGTTTTTCTGGAGCAGGCTACAAGACTCGAAGCTCTTTAGAAGAGGGACCTGCTCCCTCAGCGTTGGTAGTCCAGGCATGGCTTGTAGGAATTAACCAATGGACTTCTGATTCATGGGTCATGCAGTTTGTCTTTAGTTCCTGTTTGGTTTCCAGGCCTTTGCCCTAAATTCTTTATAAACTGGAGGTAGTGATCTAGTTGATCTCTGACGGTCTCTGCCGTGGTGTTTATCAGTTCCATGACAGTTCCATCCCAACCTCCAACTTGATCTGGAGAAAAAAAAAAAAGGTTTTATCATCATGTTTTCTGAGCCACAAACTACAGCTTAAAAGGGGGCATACGGATGGGAATAGAGGTCTGCAGTTTTAGAAAATAAGTTTTTAAAGATTCAAACCATTGAGAAGATAGGGTAATTTTCACCTTAACTAAAGCAATTCAAGTAGGTTTTCATGGTGAAGTAGGTTGGGCTTTGTCATCGCTCTAGTATTCCTCACCGTTGAGTGACACAGGGTACCATACTAAACACACACACACACACAGCCAAAACCAATAATGAAAACTGCAGGACTTGAGAACAGATGGAGCAGTGGCAGTTGCACTTTTTGTCTCTCTCCTCCCAAAGCACTCACGTGTGCATTGGCTTGTCTTCCACAGAGATGAAGGATGCTTGGGAAGGTGTGTGTCCATAGTCAAATATTACCTACCCTGTGGTTTTTGAATATCCTGTACTATGTGGGTGGAGAGAAAAAGGAACTGTCCCTGTAACTAATACAGTCAGTTACTCAGTAGAGTAAGCAGTCCCCCTCCTCCCCAAGGCCCACCAACTGGCCCTCTTAATGTTCTTCCTCTTAGGCATAACCCTCCTGCCTTTGGATGCTTTTTCCAGAGTCCCCCCCCCCCCCCCCCCCCCAGGCAACTGGGCATCTTTAGACTACTCTATCAGTAGGATGTTTTCCTCTTTGTCTGCAAACATGCTGAAGTCTTTATTATCTTTAAAACAACAGGGGGAGGGGGGAAGCAATCCCAACAAAACTTCACTTTGTACTTGTCCTATTATGTGCCATCATGTGCAGATGCCTCTTTATAGCTAAGCTTCTTAGAAGAATATTCTGTATTTACTGCCTCTGTTGCTTTATGCACCAAAAGCCTGGAAGTCTGGATCTTGCCCCCTAGTTCTTTATTGTACCTGATGTCTCAGAGGTCCCTGGGACAACCTAGTTAATTAAACCAGATTCTTCTTTGCATTCCTCTCCTTTCTTGAGAGTCCTCTTTCTCCTTCATTGACTGGATGCTCTCCAGGCTTCCTTTGCTCCTTCTGAGAGTCCCTTCCTAGCTCATCCTCTGTGTCCTGTGCATCTTGACGAGATTTCTGGCAATCTTTAACCTCCCAGACCAAATGATCTGTCTCTCTGTGTTACTGATCTCTCCAGTCCTGGCCTCTGTTATCACCATGTGTACCTGATTCCCAGACCTCTCTGCAGCAGCGGCAAGTCCTTCTCCGTTCTTCATCTGACTGAGGTCCAGAAATAGGAGGAGATTTGCCTGAGTCATGGCGGATCATTCATAGGGTTTCTGTATTTGTAGGGTTTGTTGTACATAGGCACACACCCCCTCCTCAACCTTGAAAGATGGTTCTCTTGGGCCAGAAAGATAGAGGTTAAACTGTACTGTAGCAATAGTTTGGATTTGCCACTTGTTCTTCCTCTGGAGCTTGACAAAGTAATGATAAGTGCTAGAGGGTTCTATTGGTTTTCTGTGAAGAGGCAGGTAATGCTGTGCAGAGAAATGATAATGAGTAAAGGGCCTTGTATGTGAGGTAAGTAGGGTGAAGCATTAGGGGATGGTTTACCAGGTAGGGGCTCTGAGCAGCTACAGGTAGTTTGCAAGAGGCAGTACTCAGATGGGAATTATTTAGCCTTGGAGGAGTTGTGGAATGTTCACAGATATTAGTTGGTATTCTTAAGGAGAGCCTATTGTCCTCTGGGGACATGGGACCATCCCTCAGTAGGGGCATTGTCAGGCTCCTCTTTATAAATAAATCTTCTGGCCAGGGTAAAAGGCTTTCTTGGGAAACAAAGCCAGGGTGGCAGGATCTAGATTCTTGGAAACCATCCTTGGATCTCACAAAATTCAGAGTTGGGTTTCTTCATGGAGGCTGTCTCAGAGGAGATCTATTTTATTTTTCCCTAGGTGATATTAATAATGGGGCTCATGCTGTTAATAAATATGCCTGTGCCTCAGAACCACAGGGGTTTTTACCTATTTGTTACATGCATTCTTGAATGGTGATGCATTTTGACTCCTGTCAACTGCCAGTATTTGGATGGGATTTTTATGTGACCTGGTTGAGTGTCCCGCATGGGGAAAGGTACAGAGTTTGTTTGATCCAAAGGAGGACTCACTGTTCCTCTGGACTTGGTCATCATTACAATAGTGATCTTGCCCTGGAAGTGTATGTCTTACTTGGGC
Source organism: Panthera pardus (assembly GCF_024362965.1). NCBI lineage: Eukaryota > Metazoa > Chordata > Mammalia > Carnivora > Felidae > Panthera > Panthera pardus. The sequence goes on along the minus strand of NW_026526765.1, from coordinate 120,256,857 downwards.
CTTACAAGACCAACAGAACAGAAAAGTTGACCAGCCAGAAGGCCCGGGCACAGTTTGCTTGCAGGCAGAGAACTGAGCTGTTGTCTTTCCTTGTGCCATTGAAGTCTCATGACCCTGAGCCCTTTCCTTGCCACAGAGAGATGTCAGAGTCAGTGTCCCTTTTGTAGAGGCTTGCTGCTCTGAAACCTGTGACCTCCCTCACTTGTCAGACTTGCCTTGTTCGAGCTCTAGAGGTGGTGGAAGTACTCCTGGGGAGGGTCAGAGAGTCTGCTCAGCAAAGTTTGGACTGGAAGAATCCTTCTGACTACACAGTAGCTTTCTCAGGCAGTTGATGGGCAAATTATCCTTTATGGTAGTGGAGCTTAGATTTTAAAATTGTGGGAGTCTAGAGTCAGGTTCCTGGGTTCATATGTTGGCTTTGTCACTTACTGACAATTCTCCCATTTGTAAAAGGGATTTAAACAATAGTACTTACCTTGAAGGGATTTTGGGAGAACGAAATGATCTCTTTAAAGCACTTGGGGCCTGGCATACTGGGAGATTTCGATAAATTGCTGTTTATGGCAGTGTTGAAAATCCTTCAGACTTAGCATAAACTTCATGTTGTGAGAATGCCTCCAGTTTCTCTCACTGTGTGGACAGTACTTGTCTTTACTACTTGTGTGTGCATTTGTAGGAAGTTACGAGTTCTTGGACGGCTGGGTCATGCATGGTTTTGTTTGCAATATAATGGAGAACACAAGTGGATAGTACCTGGCCCATAGTATGTGATACATAATTCCTTGTTGAATGAGTGAAGCTGTGAGCAGATCAAGGATAGCAATATGGTTGGGTGGCATGTTGGGTGTAGCTGGGTCATTTTTGTTAAGTTTGTAGCTACAGGACCCTTCCTCATCTTGGAGATAATGACGGTAGGTAGCATGTTTAGGGGAAATTCTTTTTTTTTTTTTTTTTAAACTGCTGAATTGGCATACAAAAACTGCGTATTTTAAATATGCAGTTAAATTGTACAAATTGACAAATTCTGACATCTGTATACACCTGTGAAGCCATCTGCACAGCATTAGGGGACTCCTTAATGCCTATGTCACAAGTGTTTTCTTTCTCTGTGGCTGATAAGCCACTTTACCCTTTGGCCGTGCATGCGGCTGGCTGCTTCACAAGGATGGCGGTGGGGGTGTGCTGCATTCGTCCTTGTCACAGCATTCCTTTCTAGTCATCATGTGCACTTTTATGTTCTTGCCATGGAATTTGAGATGATGACTGTGTGTGTGTGTCTTGGAGTGTCTGTCTGCAGCAGGTTGCATGCTGGTGAGCGCAAGGACTCTTGTCAGTTTAGTTCAGTGTGGTATTTGCATTGCCTCCCATAGTCCCCACCTCATAGGAGGCACTCCGTGGAAAGGTGAAAAGGTTAGTTCATTCACCCCCTTGCCAGAATAGATACACAGCACTGTTGGGCCTGAAATGGGAGCATGAAGGATCGAGTTCCCAGAGACTCAAAGTTGTTCTTGCCTTCATCAGAGGAAATCAAAGACAAGAAAGGCCTCTTAGGGTATGAATTACTTCATTCCTGATGTGACAGTAAGGAAACCCTGGAGATGCAGGGACACAAACCAGACCCCAAAATGAGGTACAAGGGGACATTGTCTGTCATTGTGAGGATGAGTCTTCCATGCAACTGTTCCATGCAGTGTTCTATGTAGATATTACAGGGTGCTTTAAGTATGCTGCTAGAAGGACCCCAGGTCTTTTTTTTCCTCTCTCAAGCTTGTGATATAACCCTCCCTCCCTTCCTCCCGCTTCCCTCTCCCTCTTCCCCCAATGCGTCATCAATGACAATGAAAATTTGAGAGTCAGCTCTGATTACCTCAGAGAAAAGTCTCTTAGGTGCTAAAAGAAGCAGCACAAAAATAATAATTAAAAATGACACAACTAGGTAGCGTTCTGTGGTGTGCATTTTGGCAAGAGGCAACATTTTAGAGCAGTAAATACTCTCTGTGGTAGAGAAGAACCAGCAAAGCACGCTTTTCAAACCTCCACTACATCAAGTAAGGGAAAGGTGGGAAACGAGAGAGTGTATTTGTGTGGGTGAGGCTGATATTCTACTAAATGTTTACAGGAGAGGTGGATACCAGATTGATTTTGAGCTACTGTTTCAGGAGCTGGGAGGCAGCTAGTTGGTTTGTGATAAAATGTGATTGTTCTAGAGGTACCACTTAAGAGGAGGCAGCTTTTGCACTTTGAAGTTGTATTTTGTGCACGTCTCATCCCAGGTGCTCTGCTCCCTAGATCGTCTTTCATCCTTCTATCTGTCTGTGACCATTGACTCCCTGTTAGGTACCAGGCAATGTATCCATACATATTTCTGTCTATTCATCCATCCATGTGTCCACCTATCCTATTATTGACTGATTGTTATGTGCACATACCTTGCCTACCTACCTACCTACCTACCTATCTACCTCTTCACCTGCCCTCCCTCCCTTCTTCCATCCATTCCCTGCCCCCCCCCCCCCCCCCGTTTATTGATAGCCTATTATGTGGCAGGTTCTGTTGTAGGTCCTAGGAACCCAGAGTAGGGAACAATTTAGCAGAAGAGCCAGGCTTGTGAACAAGAGTGTCCTATTGTTTTTCAGCTTCGATGTGAGGTTATTAACGACTGATGCCCTTCACTGTTTGTAATGCTGTGAAGATACGTGCTTGGTCTGCCTTTTGCTTACCTTTGTCTCCTCATTGATAAGTATATCAGGCACATGGGTAGTCAACATAGAGTTTTGTTTTGTTTTTTTAAGACGAATAACGGAATCGATGAGTGATATGTATAGTGTGGGACATGCTTTACCATGAGTATAATTAAAGCTGTGAGAAGTCACACAGAAGACCGTTACTATCTGGGCCAAGTAAGGAAGAATGCGGGATGTCTGTGAATGCCATTAACCCTACATACGCTCATGCACTCAGTGGCATTGTTTGAGCTGCTCCTCGTGCTGAGCTGTGGTCGCCCATGGGCTATGATGGGGTATGGGACTGACCTGGTCTCTGCCTATACTGAGCACGTGTGGAAGGTGCCTGGAGGGGGAGAGCCAGGTAACTCAGAGCACAGTGGGGCCAGCTTGGACTGATGCAGGGGCGAGGGGGGCAGCATGTGGGAAGCCGCACTGGGAAGGGTTCCCTGGAGCAAGCCAGGTGCTGGCAGGGTCTGACAGGGTCTGGCAGGGTGGAGGCAGGTCTTTGAGGGCACTGATCTGGGAAAGAAGCTGGGTGGCCTGGATGTGGAGAGCAGCTCTCAAAGAGGCTAGGGCCAGGCCGTGTCCAGTATCTCAACAGCAAGTATTCCTTTTTGTGTGGTTGCAGAACGCTTTAGATTTTGGTAGCAGTGTGACTTAACGACTCAGGCTTCCTATGAAAGGAGGTATATGAGCCACCTGTGGCTGCCATCACAAATTGCCACAAACTGGGTGGCTTAAAATAACACCTCTGCTAGGGAAGGAGCTTTCTTTGCTTCTTCGTAGTTTTGGTGGCCCTGGAAGCCCTTGGTGTTCCTTGGCTTGTAGCTGATGACTCTAGTCTCTGCCTCCTCCTCCTTCCCTGTGTGTCTTTGTTATCTCCTCCTCCTCTCAGAAGGACACCAGTCTTTGGATTTAGGACCCATTTTATTCCAGTATGACAAAATCTTAAGTAATTACCTCTGCAAAGACCCCATTTCCAAATAAGCTCACATTCTGAGGTCCAGGCAAATAAGAAAGGGGGACATGTGTCAGCCCACCACAGGAGGGGATGCTGTAGTTGGTGGAACAGTGCTGGGAGGCTCCCCACGGGTGGGTTTTCTCACTCCTCCTGGCATTTGGGTTGACAGCAGACCGCAGACCTGGTTGTGGGGAGGGCGGGCCAGCTGTGGCTTTGAATTCCAGTGTCTGGTGAGGGCTCGCAGGTACAGGGTTCTTTCTTTAGGTGCCTAAACAAAGCTGTGAGGCTGTGGGAGGTGGCCCTTGTCATGTTTTGGTCGGTCGCGTCTACCCTGTCCTTCCTGCAGCGAGCGAGAGACATCGGTTTCTTCCTGACAGCCCCTGGAGCACCTTGAGAGAGGAGGAAGTGGCCATGAGAATAAACTGGCCACAATAATTAATGACCCAAGCCAACAATGGTCTAGGGTTTTTCCACGGTCCTTCTTTTCTCTGGGAACAGTTTCCTGCTGCCTTCTTGCAGGCCTGTTGCCAGGGACTTTCCAGGTCTACAGGACGTAGTTTTCCTTTTCTTTCTTGTTTCTCTGCTTTCTCAGGTTTGGTGTCAGTGCTTCTTCCACTTCCCTGGTACTTAAATTACTCAACACTGTCTTCCTCTAACAGTGGTTTTTTAAACCTCCTGTGATTTCCAATCTGGGAATTTGATTTCCAGAGCTAATTTCCACATTTGATTCCCGGAATTTCTGATTTCGTTGAGTCTGGACTGATGTGATTCAGGTGAATTCCAAATGCCAAAGTGAGAAACCTCTCCCCCAAAAGATAGGTTTTTGTGTGTGGGTTTTTTTCCCTCTGGTGATACCTAGAACATTAGAAAGGATGATTTCTGCATTTACATGATGCTAATTGGCACACTTTGTCATCAGATTATGTATTTAAAATTCTAGATACGCTGTGTAGATAGACAAATGCAAATTCTTTGCTTGTCATTTGCCTGTAGGCAAAATGATTTTTTTTTAAATGTTTTTATTTATTTTTGAGAGAGAGTGCAAGTGAGGGAGCGGCAGAGAGAGGGGAACAGGACGCGAAGCGGGCTCTGTGCTGACAGCAGTGAACCTGATGTAGGCCTCTCTGTAAAAAGGGGACTGTAGGGTTTGTCATTCTCCTGACTGAACTCTTAAAAGAGTCACCTGCCTATTAGTATTCATTTATTGATTTGAAAACATTACTTGGGGCATATTACATGGCAGAACTGCAATGAGTGCCCTTTTCTGTATAAAACAGACACTGGCTGTTGCCTGCCTGTGTTTATAATCTCATCAGGTAGTACACATTAAGCAGTTACCAGAATTAAAGGAAATTAGCTATCATGTAAAGGGATGGGAAGGGAAATTCTAGAGAGCAGTGAGAGTTTACCACTGGAAGTGGGTGGAGGATGAGAGAAGGCCACTTCCTGGAGGAAGTGACCCTTCAAGTGGAATCTGAAAGGTGGAGAGGCTTGGGGGAACACTGTGGTCTCTGATCAGGGCTCGCGGGTACAGGATTCCCTCCTGGGAGGAAGGAACACATTGTACCAGGCTTTGTGGCTAGCATGGTCCTCTCACATCAGAGGATCTGAGTGGGCCAATGGGGCTGGAGCACTGAGGGCAGGCGAGGCTAGCAGGGTGTGCAGATAAGACATGTTTTGTAGGCCTTGGGTGGATTTTGAAATGAAAAGGAAGAGTTGCAGTCTGGGAGGGTGTGGGGGGGGGCAGTGACAAGATCACAATCTGCTTTTTGGAAAGGCCCTCTTGGGCCAGCTGAGTTACAAGTCATCTGGAGTCCAGTTAGGAGTCCAGACCACAGGTGGTGCTGGCATGGGCTTGGTGATACAGCACGAATGGAGGTCTTCCTCAGGGTACCAGTGGAGGAAGTGAGAAAGTAAATGGGGGTAGAAAAGGAATCCCAGGTGTTCCTATGTCCAGGACTAGCTACTTATCCTGTGGGCCCTTATTCGTAAAACACAAATAAGAACTGTTAAAGATATTAATAATATAAAGCCTTTCTTTTATGGTCTCTTTGTTGATTTGTGGTGTTTTCATTTGCTTTTTAAAAAAAATAAAAATTTGGGGCACCTGGCTGGCTCAGTTGGTGTATGACTCTTGATCTTGGGGTTCCAGCCCCACTTTGGGTGTAGAGATTACTTAGAAGTAAAAAAAAAAAAAAAAAAAACCTAAAAAACAATTTACACTGTTAGTAAGAATTTTAACTGTATTGTGTAGTGCCAATTTTTAATGTAAGAATAAGATAAACTGATGTGCATGTGGAATCACTGAAATCATGTCATTCATATTATGTAGCTCAGATGCACATTAATTTTGTTTTTACTAGAACATTGGAGACACTGTGCAAGGTAACTCAACCTTGTGTGTCGATGTCTTTTTGCAGATAGTTTTTTTTTTTTTTTTGAGGTATGATTGACTTATAACATTGGTTTCAGGTGTACACCATGATTTGATATTTGTATGTATTGTGAAATGATCACCACAATAAGTCTGATTAACATCTGTCCCCATACATAGTTACAGTTTTTTTCTTTGTGTTAAGAACTTACAAAATCTATTCTCTTAGCAGCTTTGAAGTATGGAATACAGTATGTTTTTCAACTTTTTTTTTAATGTTTATTTTCACTTAGAGCGAGCGAGCAGGGGAGGGGCAGAGAGAGAGGGGGAGAGAGAATCCCAAGCAGGCTCTGTGCAGAGCCCAATGCAGGGCTTGATCCCACAATCCATGAGATTGTGATTTGAGCCAAGATCCAGTCAGACATTCAAGTGACCAAGCCACCCAGGCACCCCTAGAATACGGTATTATTACACGTAGTTACCGTTACATTACATCCCGTGACTTATTTTATAATGGGGAATTTGTACCTTTTGACTACCTTCATCTATTTTGCCCACTCCTACCCCTGACTCTAACAATCACCAATCTCCTTTTTACTGTGACCTTCTTTTTTCAATATTTTTTTTAATGTTTATTTTTGAGAGAGAGGAGAGAGAGAGATCAAGTGCGAGTGGGGGAGAGGCAGAGAGAGAGGGAGACACAGAATCTGAAGCAGGCTCCAGGCTCTGAGCTGTCAGCACAGAGCCCGATGTGGTGCTCAACCTTGCAAACCACAAGATCATGACCTGAGCCGAAGTTGGATGCTTAACTGACTGAGCCACCTAGGCATCCCCCCGCCCACCTTTTTTTGTTTTGTTTAAGGTTCTGTGTATAAGTGAGATGATACGTTGTTTGTCTTTCTCTGATTATTTCCGTTAGCATAATGCCCTCAGAGTCCATCCATGTTGTCACAAATGGCAGGATTTCATTTTTTTTCATGGCTGAATAATACTCCACCATATATATACACACCTTATTTTCTTCATTCATCCATGGATAGACACTTAGGTTGTTTTCATGTGTTGGCTGTTGTAAACAGTGCAGCAGTGAACCTGGGGATATATTTATCTTTTCAAATTAGGGGGTTATTTTCCTTCAGGTGAATATTTAGAAGTGGACTTGCTGGATCCTATGGTAGTTGTATTTTTAATTTTTTGAGGAACTTCATAGTGTCTTCCATCGTGGTTGCATATGTTTACATTCCCACCGACAGTGTGCAAGCGTTCTCTTTTTTTCCACATCCTTGCCAACACTTGTTTTAATTTGCATTTTCCTGGTGATTGGTGATGTTGAGCACCTTTTCATGTACCTGTTGACCTTCTGTATATCTTTGGAAAAACGTCTTTTCAAATCCTCTGCCCCATTTTAATTGGATTTTTTTCTGCTGTTACATGAGTACTTTATATATTTTGGGTATTAGCCTCATATATGATTTGCACATATTGTGTCCTGTTCAGTGGGTTGTCTTTTCATTTTGTTGATGGTTTCCTTTGTTGTATGGAAACTTCTTAATTTGATGTAGTCCCACTTTTTTATTTTTACTTTTGTTGCCTTTGCTTTTGGTGTCAGAACCAGAGAATCCTTACCAAGATTGATGTGAAGGAGATTTCCTTGTAGGAGTTGCATGGTTTCAGGTCTTATTTAATCTGTTTTGAGTTAATTTTTGTGTGTAGTGTAAGGTAGTGGTCTGGTTTCATTCTCAATGTGGCAGTTCAGTTTTCCCAACACCGTTTATTGAAGCCTTTTTCCCCCTTTGTATAGTTTTCATTGCTTTGGCATAAATTGATCTACCATCTACGTGTGGGTTTATTTCTGGGCTCTCTCTTCTGTTCCATTGATCTGTGCATCTGTTTTAATACCAATACCATACTGTTTTAATTACAATAGCTTTGTATTATAGTTTGAAATTAGAGCACGATGCCACCAGCTTTTTTCTAACTCAAGATTACTTTGGCTCTTTGGAATCTTCTGTGGTTCCATACACATTTTAAGATAGCTTGTTGTATTTCTGTGAAAAATGCCCTAGTTCAGCTGTCCCCACCCCCCCACCCCCCTGACTTAATACACGTTCTTTGAGCACTTTCTACCTTTGTCTCACTGATGAGTAAGGAAGGACCACAAGGGCAAAGGACTGTGAGTTTGCTCCATCCTTCCCTGTGCTGTGTCTTTACGGTCAGGGTTAGGTGGCTGGCTTAACCAGGGAAATAACATGAGTAAGAAAGACAGGGCCCCTCAGTCATTCATGTTTCTTCAAATGCCTTCTTTTTGCATTTGGCAGGTTTTGGTCTGGAAAGAAAATGTGGCCTTTCAGGGCTGTCAGTGTTCCCGCTTACTCAGTTACAGACAGAACATGCTCAGCTGGTACTTGGCTTTAGTCTCGCTCAGCTTGCAGACATTGTGGGTCCACAAGAGTTCTGTGCTCATGGGCCATCGCCAACACCATGTGCTCATATGGGGCTGCAGGGGACCCCGGTGGACATGCCTGCCACCAAGTTGGAGATCTCAGCTCTGCTTATCCCACCAGACTTGAGTTACAAAATATAAGTTCAAAGATACATTTTTAACTAATGTCAAGATGGTGGTAGGATAGCATTAAGCTAAGTGGCCCTTCTGAGTGTGGGCTACTGTGTGACCACATGGGTTGCGTGTCCCTGAAGTGGTAGTCCTGTCAGCCGCCTGTGAGCCTTGTATCATAGATTCACTTGGGTCTGTGTCAGGTTGACTGTTAGCAGGCTTAGAGAAGATGAACTGGGCAGGTCCTGTATTGGCAGCCCCAGCCCAGGCCTGTGGGCCAAGAGTGCTTGGCTTGCCAGGCGCTGAAGGCAGCTGTCACTTCTTTGGGAAGCATGGTTTCCGGATGGGTTTCTAGGCAGTCATCACCATGGCCGTTCATCAGCTGCCGGTGCCATAAGCAAGGGGCGTACAAATCAGGCCTTAAACAGAGCTGCCTTCCTAGGTGCTTGTGCAATAAGAGACATGATTGAGAACTTTTTTGGAAAGAGGCTAAGGGTTCAGAATTTGTGATTTTTTTTAAATTGAACTCTGGTGTTACCTCCTCCCACCTCTACTGTCACTTAGATTTCTTCCTCTATAGGGCTTAATTGCCTGCTTTGGGAACATTTGTAAGCCTGTTGTCAGGAACTGGAAGTTCGGGCTTGCTCCTTGCAGCTCAACCTTTGTAATCAGGAGAGGTTCCATTATTGGTGCCTGGTGCTAGATGTTCTGAGGGTTTAGATGATAGCTGTTCTCTAACTTCATCATGCGAAAAAACTACCTGCGAGCCTAGATTCCTGGACCCCAGCCCCCCAGATTTGAGGTGGCTGGGTGTGCTCCCGAGGCAAGTCTACGACAGGTGATGCTCAGTATATTGGAGAAACACTAATCTTGGTCTGTCAAGTCCTGTGATGGTATGGAGTTAAGAGGGTTCTCTGAGAACTACCTGAAGCACGATTCCTTTTTTCTTTCTTCTTTTTTTTTTTTTTTAGTAATTTTTAATGTTTATTTTTGAGAGAGATAGTGAGAGAGAGCGAACTTGTGCACCCGTGCGAGGTGGGGGTGGGGCAGAGAGAGGGGTTCAGAGGATCCAAAGTGGGCTCCGTGCAGACAGCAGTGAACCTGATACGGGACTTGGAGTCGTGAACCCCGAGCTTCATGACCTGAGCTGAAGTCGGTTACTCAACCTACTGAGCCACCCAAGTGCCCCTGAAGCACAATTTCTTATCTGACTGGGCAGAGCTGGGGAGGAGACAGTGTTAGGTAAGGAGGCAGCATGGCTGGGAACCTGGACTTTTCTTGGGAACCTGTGTGGCGGGCAATTGTTGCCCACCTGGACCTCCCTGCCTGGTCCCGGGAGCACAGCCTCGGCCAGGTGCAGCAGGAATGTGGCTCATTGAACGCAGGATAAAAGAAAGTGAAACTAATTTGGGGGGATGTTACTAGGTGTGGCTCTGTTCAGAAACGCTGTGTGCTTTTGTTTTCTTTTTTTTTTCTTCAGGAAATGTTAATTTAATCCGCAGGGAGACAGGCAAATTTTCCTTTTCAAATGGATCTTCGGTGCTGGGGAGCTGCTGCACTGCTCCCTGTGGTATTAGTGGGCAAGAGTGAGCTGTGCCCAGTCATTAGCTGGGTTCCATTGAGATCATCATAATGCTCGGAGGTCAGCAGGATGAGGGGGGCGTAAACATAGGTGGTAGGAGGCCAAGTGACTGTCGTCTGATTTTTACACAGAAATAAGTCAGCCTGACATTTTGGTTAGTACGTTCTTGGGTAATACTGTCTACTATTAATATCTATTGTTTTTTGAGTGCTGGCTGCAGGCCTGCTGCTGAGCACTTCCGAGCATCATCTCTTTACTCACAGAAATCCCTGGAGGCAGCTTTCCTCCCCTGCTCACCTCCATTTCAGAGCAGGTGGAAAAGAGTACAGAGGCCTAATAGATGGCTGAGGTGGGATTTTGAGTTGACTCATTATTCTAGCACTTACCCTTTGTCTGAGGCTTACTTGGCTGGTGGAAGGCCTCTCTTTACTCCCAGTGCCTTGTCTTGCCTTGACTACCCTCAAATTCATCTCAGCTGTTGATGAGAGCAGCCAGAGGTGGATCTGAACTTGGGCATCTTCTCCAGGTTCTGCTGTGGGGCTTTGTTAGTAACAGAAGTTGTTGTTGACATTTGAATGCAAGTCAAGCCCAGATTCTTTGGGCTGGGTTTTTGGTTTGCTTTTTCTCTTTTTGTCCTTTGCTAGAAAAGGATCAGGGGTTATAGGGAAGTGACGGGCCTTGGCTTCCCTTTTCCTGCTTTTCAAGTGAGCCTCTTGCTGCATGAATGTGTTCAGAGCAACTGTGATTGCAGACGCTGGAAGGGGCAGACCTGGGTTTTCCCTTCACGATTCCAGTTCTAATCTCAAGACCTTGGAACAGGAGCATCTGAATCCCGGATGACCTGTGGGGAATTGGGCTTGGAAATCCATTATCAACCCAGATTAACCATTTTGCAGGTCTCCCCTTTTTCATTAAAAAGCCTCACAGCCCCTTTGGTAGATCACTCTTTTCCAAGGTGGCAGGATTTATTCTCCTTTTATTATATGCATGAAGAAAGGCACAGAAAGAGGACACAGTGCCGTTCTCAATAACCTGGCGGAAGTGGTGGCACTCAGATCTGTCCAAGTTCTGGATTCCCACGTGGGTGCCTGGGCCTCGTCTCTGTGGACCTGGACAGGCAGGGCAGCTCTGGTCCACTTCTCATCTCCATTTTTTTGGCTCCCTGTCCTTCTTTCATTTTATTGGCAAGACACCCCTCACCACCCCCCCCCCCCTTTTTTTTTTTTCTTAAAAACCTCTTCCAAGAAAGTCTGGCTTTTGCTCTAAGTTTACGACCATAAATTTTGAGATGGTACACGTCACCCTCTTAATCTAATTGAGCCAGCACATCATTGTGAAGACATCATTTTATTTGGGGGTATTAGTTGCTATGGTTATTTGCTGAGACTAACAGAGTCTGTGTTCTCTCCATTGGAGTTTTGGAAACTGTGATCTGAGAATGACAGAGGTGTGCCTCCCTGTAGGGATGGCCAGTGTATACCCTGGCCATTAAAATAATTTTTTAAAGGCACAGAAAAAAGAGTTGGGGTGGAATTTCAGAGCTGGAATTTTTTAAAGTTAGAAGGGATCTTAAAGATGACTGGTCATCCTTCTGGTTTTCAAATGAGTTCTTTAAGGCTAAGGTGTTAATTTACCTTCCTGAGGTTCATATGCGTTGTTCCCGGGTGAACAAGGATGCAGCCCATTTCTGACTTTTATCCTAGCATCTCTTTGTTTTGTGCAACAGTTGAAGTCCTTTCAAGGAATCCTTTCTTGCAGTATGTACTGAGGTCCTGGATATTCTAGGTGCTGGGCTGGAAGTTAGAAAGACACCGTGTTGTTTACTTTTAGGGTTTCTGGTGGAAATCCCCATCCTTGCCTCATAGAGTATGGAGCCTGGACCAGCAACGTCGGTATCACCTGGAAACATGTTCAAAATGCAGACTCCCAGGCCTACTGAATCACACTCAGCATTTTAACAAGATCACTCTGTCTTTGAGTGCACATTAAAGGCTGAGAAGCTCTCCTCTAAGATGGTAGGACATTGTAGAAGCAAAAGCTAATAAGTCTTGAGGCCCAAGCCAGGATCAGTTGCCCTCCCTCAGACCGTTCATCTGCTCTGTGTTGAGCATAATAGTAATGCAGTGGTGTTGAGCTTGAGGAAGCTCAGCGTTCTCTGCCTGAGTTCTAGCTCTGCACCATCTGGACCCTCTGGTCCTTGAGTTCTATTGTGACCTGCTCTGTAGTTGCTGCCTGAGCAACTGTTCTGGGCTGAGGCCCGAGAGTGATGGGGCATGCTCACACTGGCTCCTGCAGTGCAGTTCGTTCTGGGCACCTTCTCAGGAAGCCAGGCACTTCAGGCCCGTGCATCCTGTAAAGCCCACTTATCGTGGCTGTCCTGTTAGCGTTCTGATTCCGTTCTACCTGGTAATGGCCTCCTCCCCCACTCAGTGGACAAGAAGGATTTCAGGATACCACTCTTAGCCTCAGTGCATTTAAGAGGTACCTCTTGAGCTTAGTAAATTTTGCAGGAAGCCCTGCACACCACCTTGAGTTACTGTTCAGATAAAATACAGCATGCTCTAGTCCAGGGTTTTTTTCTTTCCTTTTGTCTGCAGCAGATAAAAAGAAATTTTAATTTGGTAAGTATGTTAGACTTTTCTGAGCATCTGAGGAAAACCTTTAAGGACTCCAATGTATTTTTAGTAGCCTGATCATTAGGAGGAGGTGACAGGTTTACTGCACTACCCACAGTGGAGTGTTCCTGTGAAACCTTTCCTAAGCTAAAATAGGATAAAATGAAGAAGCAGTTACTATTAACTTAGGTGGGAAAACTCTCGTGCATCCCCAAGGCCCCCACAATAACCTCTCTTAACACTTTTCTGATACTTCAGGACACATCTTGTTAATGGTGCACAAAATAAACCAAGATGAGGTGCAGAAGCTCCCAGACACAGTTCAAAGCTGTGGCCCCTCTAGTGCTCCGCGCGCACAGCTCACTGCAAAACAAACACTGAGTGCTATTTTCGCTTTCCATGGAGAAGCGAAAAAACTCTCTGGATTTCTTTTGGTTAGTGAAAGTAAGGACGGATGTCGATAGGTTGTTAAAGTGAAGTGGCATAACTCGAACTTTAGACAAACAGGGGATGCCTGTATTTGATGAATTAATGAGGCAAAAATTCCTTAATTCTTTAGCTAACTAAGATCCTCCTTTTGTTGATCCCCTTGTCTCTAACCTGTGCTCAGCCTGTGCTTGTGGGAAGGAAAGAACCAGCATCCAAAGGCAACCCTGTGCTCTGCTCTTCGAATGTTGTTTTTCCTTCATTTTAAAAAAAATTTTTTAATGTTTATTTTTGAGAGACAGAGACATGGCACGAGTGGGGGAGGGGCAGAGAGAGAGGGAGACACAGAATCTGAAGCAGGCTTCAGGCTCTGAGCTGTCAGCACAGAGCCTGATGCGGGGCTCGAACCCACGAGCTGTGAGATCATGACCTGAGCTGAAGTCGGATGCTCAGCCAACTGAGCCACCCAGGCGCCCCTTCCCTTCATTTTTAATTCCCACAGCAGCCCTGTCAGGTACTTGTTCCCCTCATAGTGACATCAACTGTCAGAAAGGTTGAGTAATTTATGCCATCATAGAGCTGGTAATAGGCACATCCAGGGTTTGAATCCATGTTTGTGGATTCCATGCACTTCATACTCTTGTGGATTGCCCTTGACTGTGTGTGTGTGTGTGTTTGTGTGTGTGTGTGTGTGTGTGTGTGTGTGAGAGAGAGAGAGAGAGAGAGAGAGAGAGAGAGACAGAGACAGAGACAGAGAGAGTGTGTGTGAGACATTTATATTTGAAGTCTATGGAAATACCCTTTCTTTTTTGCTCTTACACTTGATCAGTCCCTCTTAAAATGGGTTTCTTTGTTTAACCAAGCAAATCACCATTGTTTTCCTTGAGGGATTTTTCCTGTGCTGACCTGCTGTCTTGGAAGGTCTTGGGGCTTTATGTGAACATAATTGTTCTGAATCCAGTACCTCTGTGTCCTTGTTCTGCTTTGTGTCAGGGCTGAGGGATTCACATTTGAGGCTGGGCTCTTTGGGGCTTGACTTTTTATCCTAGGTCTAGTGCTGACTTAATCATTTAACATAGTGGTCCTTGATTAGCAGATGTTTATTAAGCGCCTGTTATGTGACATTAAACTGGTCTGAAATTTCTTTGTACAAGATCAAGTGGTAGTACTTAAACTCGATGCTCCTAGTAGCTCATGTAGCACTTCAGAAATACAAATGTGTTTGTATACATCGTTGTATATAATTACATGTATATGGTGATGATGCTACTGATGAGTCACAATCAGATCTCAACTTGGAGTTTTTGGTAGGGAGTAGAGTTCCTCTGAATCCCTCATTCTCTCCTTATCTTCTGACTGCCCAGTGGTCTGTGCACCCAATGTCATGGTTGAGAGTTGTCCTCTGTCACCTAGTCATTCCCTAAGGACAAAGCCCCTTGACTGTGGTTGTACACTCTTGGCAGTGAAGCAGGATGGGAAGTCAGAGCAGAGGTCCCAAAGCTGAGTTCTGAGCCAGCTCCTCAATGAAAGTTGTAACCAATGTTTGTTGACCTTGTCTCTCTTTATAAAAATATGGTTTCCATTTCTTGAGGGATGAAGTCTGAATTCCTTAGCTTGGCATTCCAGTCCTTCCATGTTTGGATTCCAATCTCTCTTCCTAGTCTTAGCTTCTGTCCATGAGGCTGAACTGCCTGCTGTGTCTCCCGGGGTCCTCTTTGCTTCCTGTTGCTACTTCTAGAATACCTTCCCACGCCTGCTTACCATGCCGTGTACCTCCTTTCATTTCTAAATAATACTGGACTCCTGAACTTTTAAGGCTCTCTTCAAAAGCTACTCCCTGTTCTTTTTTCCTGGGAGGACTCCTCCAATGGCCCCACCTGGAGTAATAGCCTGCTTGCACATCTGTAGCTGTTTTTTCCCCCTACTCTGACTGCTGTAGCATGTTCTCCCTTAATTTGCGAGTTCATGTACAGCCGTCCTTCTCCCACACCCCCGCTCCACAGCGGATATGTTCCAAGATCCCAGTGGATGTCTGAAACCACAGATAGTGCAGAAACCTATATAGACTGTTTTTATTTTCTGCACTTAAACTGCACATACATACTAATGATCAAGTTAGATTTATAAATTAGGCACAGTGAGATGTTTGCAACAATAATTAAAAGTACAACAGAGCAATTATAACAGTATACTGTAATAAAAGTTAAGTGAATGTGGTCTCTGTCTCAAAAACATTTTACCGTATTCACCCTTCTTGGGATGATGTGAAATGATAAAATGCCTACGTGATGAGATGAGGTGAATGAGGTAGGCACTGTGACGCAGTGTAGTGTTAGGCTCCTACTGACTGTGTGATGTTAAGTCAGAGGGAGAGTCATCTGTTCTAGACTGGGGTTGATTGCAGTGACTGAAAGCACAGGTACATCTGTTCACAGATGAGGTCCTTCTAACTTGCAGTCTCCTAAAGCGTATGGAATGTATATGTATCACTTTTAGAATTTGAGTACACTGATACCAGATTCTCAAATATTAGAGTCAGTTACACCTTGGAGTATTGTAGCTGAGAGTTTAGGAGTCAGAAGGACCAGGTTTCTCACACTACCACACGTTAGCTATGTGACCATGGCACATGATTTAATCTCTGAATCTGTTGCCCCATCTGCAAAATGGGACTCATAATTCCTACCTGTAGGATTATTGTAAGGATGAAATGAGTTAAAGTACTCAGTAGGTACATATAGTAAGTGCCCAGTAAGTGAAGGCATCATGTATTTACAGTTACTGTGATGGAGGTGAAGGCGAGGTTGGAGCGCCATATTAATCTAAAAAGGATGTTTCCATGTAAATGGAATTGGAAGTCTTGTCTAGGAAGTGGTGAAGCCCCTTTCCTTCTATTGAATTTCATTTTTATTTTATTTTACTTTATTTTGAGAGAGCAGCGTGTTCATGCATGCAAGGGGGTGGGAGTGGGGAATGTCCACAGGGAGAGGGAGAGAGAATCTTAAGCAGGGTCCACACCCAGCGCAGAGCCCAACTAGGGCTTGATCCCATGACTGTGAGATCATGACCTGAACCCAAATCAAGAGTTGGGTGCTCAATCGACTGAGCCACCCAAGTGCCCCAGAATTTCATTTTTAAAATAACTCCGAGAATTTCATTAGCCTTAGTGCTCTGATTGGAGAAACAAATTCTCCAGAGTCAGGGTTGGCTATGTCCTCACTTAGGTAACAGAATTTTAGGGAAATGGCCTCAGGAAAAGCACACAGATGTATCATCAGAATGCACATGATGTGACATGTGGTGGTTGATGTGGCTGGTGGGCATATCATCCTTTAGTGACGTGAGTGGTTTTCTGAGTCTGCTCCAACCAGATTGGAAAAATGGAAGAGACATACTGGTGGTGACTTGATTCTTCTAGCCCTTCCCCTCCATGTCTCAGGCTTGAATGGATAAGAAGAACGCAGGTCCTCTGCATGTTTTGGGACATTTCTTCCCCCGTGGAGGCCAGCGCTTCTCCCCGCATTGCTGATTGCGTGTCTACTGGACATTTCCCTTCTTGGGTGGGTGTCTTCATCAGCAGGGCATGGTCTGTGCCCAGCACTACTTGTCAGGCTTTGTCATTTCTCCTTGGGTTATTAACACCTCTTCTCTGATATTGTCCACCGCCACCTAGTGGCCACAGGTAAGACTGCATCACAGAAACTAGATGAATGTTGTTGAGTGTGTTTTGTTCTACTGTAAGATTTGAACACCATCTCTCTTTTTGCTCCTGAAGTGCAGGGTTTCAGGCTGTAGAATGGTACCTCACAAAGGAACATGGTTGGTTTTCTTATAGTTAAGCAATGGCACTAGGTTTAAAATGCCACATGCAGACTGGGAAATGCCTCTCCCCAGGCAGTTTCTGATTGGATGTGTTTTCCACTTGCTCAGGTATGGGGAAGGAGAGAAGGGTCTCCGGAACCCTTTCTTCATCTGTTTTAGCTCCAGGCTTGGGGAATGGCTGGGGCTGAAAGGGCACACATGGCTGTGGCCCACACCTGGCATGTTTGTAGCTCATTGTTCCTGGTCTCTTGGTTTAGAGAAGGTTTTGCTTCATGTCCTTGCTGGTGTTTCTGCAGCTCTGTGGGAATCTTCTTCAACAGAGAAGATGAGGGGAGGTGGTTCTATGTTAAGTAAGCATATTCCTATATATGCAAACTTCAGGCTGGCTTAACGAAGTTTGACGTTTATCCTATTATGTATCTAATCTTATTTTCACTTGCGAAGTATACAACTGAGAATTTCACCTTTGATGAGTTCAGGGAACTAGGGGAGTGTCCAACTTCCCCTCCCCCTTTGTTCTTCCTGTGACGCCTGCTTTCAGCCAGGTGATGTGCTAGGTTCTGAGGTTGTCCTGGTGAGCCTGAAGTGACAGGATCCTCACCCTGAAGGAATTTACTAGTTGGGGAGATACTAATCGGAGAGTCACCTGAACAATATAAAATTACTACGAAGAAACAGGTGCATAGGACTTAGGGTGAAGGTAGCGTGGGGTTTGGTCTGGTTACAGAAGTCAGGGCAGGCTTCTTGGAGGACTAAACTTTTCAGTTGAGGGCTGCAGGGATGAGTAGGGAGTTCCAGGAACTGGCAGAACCCAGAGAGGAAGTTGGGGGCCCAGGCCTTGCAAGGTTGGGAAGGATTTGCAAGATTTTGGGAAGGACTTTGGTCTTGGGTTTCAGAACTCTGGGAACCCATTGCAGGATTCACTATTGGAGCTGTCATGACTGGAGAGAGAACTGATTGGAGGGACAAAAGTGAGTGTGGGGGACCAGAGCAGAGCCATTTGTAGTTACCCAGGAAAATGGGGGCATTTGATGTAGACGTTTGTGAATGGTGACGGGGAGGAGTGTATCGAATAGACATGCTTAGGAGGTGAAACGGACACACTTGGGAAGGACACAGTGCTCCCAGGGATGACACGTGGGTGTGTGACTTTGACTTGTGTGGCAGGACAGATGGTGGTGCCCTTTGCCAAACTGGTGACACAGGAAGAGGCCCTTAGTTGGAGCGTAGGAGAGGAGAGAGAGTTTGATTTGGAGAATGGGAAGTTTACCTGAGAATGTGAGTTGTGGGCAAAGCTGCCATCCTGAGGACTTATGTCAAGCTGTCAACCCTCTTATTTGGGGAACTCATACCCACCTGTGGGTCCTCTCAATTGGGGATCTCACATGTTCCATCTGTAAGATACCTTCTGTTGCTGTGCCCGGCCAGATCACTCCAGCCTGTCTTAAGGGCCACCTTGTTCGGCCTTGTCTTAGGCACTTAATATGCATTTGCCAGGGAGCCACTCATGCATAGTTCTGGAATCATTCCAAATACAAGGCAATCAGGCATAGAGAGTAAGTGTAATTGGTTTTCAGAGAAGGGAGTGGTTAGGTAGGCCTGGGGACTTTTTTGTTTGCACTTTAAGCAGCCAAGAGGCCAGTCTTGTCACAAATACTTACCGTGGCAGTTGGACTTCATTAACGGTAATCCGTTTCCAAATCCTGGGAGATGTGATTGAGGAGCAAAAATTTTATGGGTACTATATACAGTTCTGGTAACTGGAGGTCAAAGAAAGGTGACAGATGCCCTGAAAGAAATATAATTCTACAATTACCTTGAGTCCTTTATTATGTGTGTGTACACATTATGTATTTGTGTGTGCGCCTGTATATTAAGTTTTACCCAAGGGGAAAATGGAAATGGCTTGACTTATGGTACTAATGGTAAAACTTGTGTAAATTAAGGTAGATCCTAACTTAAAAAATTATCAACCTTCTTTTACTGAAAAAAGAATTAGAGTTAGGTTAAATTGTCTTAAAACTGTGCAGGTTAGTAACTAGGGAGGCAGAGAGCATGGCTTCTCCAGGATGAGAAGGGCACTTCTCTCTGGTCCCCTAGTAAGCAGACATCTTTGGGAGCCATCTTTAAAGGCCCAGACTTCTAGCTGCTTCTGTGTCCCTTAGCTGCCTGGTCTCACTGAGGTGGAGGCAACTCAATTCTATAAGGCAAATACTTGTCCTCCCCAGCAGCTGCCAGTTACAACTTCTCTCTGCTCTGGCCAGCATTCTGCCTTTCTAGCAACAGATCTTTCTGCAGAGTAAATATTACTGACTTTTGCGCCTCGCTGTATCTTGGACTGAACATGGAACACTGGGATTCTATGAGCAGGGTGTCATGAAGCTTGGCATGCACTCAACATCAGTACCGGCCTCTCTTGCTTCTCTGCTCTTCTTACTGGAATGTGCACGTTAGATTCTTGTTGCCTCAGAGTGAAGTCTCCAGAAATAAATCTCTCTGCAGCTACATGTCAAAGGTGATTGTCTGCATAAGATGCCATCAGTCGTTCTGGGTTGTAGACAAGAAGCACTGTGTTTTAGGTGTTCTTTTTGGTGTCCTCTCTGTTGTCCCCAGTAACAGTAGGGGTTTTATCTAAACAGGGTGAGGCATCATGGTCTATCTGTGTGCTACAAAGATCTTAGCACGCACAAGCTTAGAGAGACCCAGATCCCCACCTTAGAGCTCTGTGCTGTTAGGTCACTCTTTTAACTTATCTGAGTTCTCAACATCAGGTAGTCAGGCTTCGCTTCCCTGGGTTCTGTCATTGCAGGATTTGCTTAGTAGGGAACTATAGCCCAGCCTTGCCTGGAACTGAAGCTTACGGCGTACAGAGTGCCTGTGCAGTGCGCCTCCCTGGGGCTCCTGATAAGCTGGTGCGTTAGGTGGGGCCGACAGCTTCTGTCAGGTAAGGGACTATGAAGTTAGGCCTAGCCCAGAGTTAGTTACCTGTCTAGGAAATAGTGGAGCTGAAATTTGAGCCCAGGAGCTAGGTAAGATTGGGGTGAGGGCAAGAGGCTGATCAGCCTACAACCAGGACCCCGAGTGAGAAAGCCTCAAGGGGAGATCCTCCAAAGAAAGCTTGAGTTGCTGTTGCAAAGACTAGGGAGTATGCTGAATAAACAAAACACCAGGTGTTTCCCTGCACTTTGACCGAAAGATTTGTCTCTTAGGCACAAATTCTTCAGGCCTAATGGTGACTTCCTTTTCAGATTCCAGTAATTGGGATTTTTTTAGTCTACCTAACTGTGCTCACTGGTCTGTAACCAGTATTGCCTCTGGAGCAGTACTCATTACCTAATTCTTCCATCAGCGAGAGACGTGTCCTTACCAGCTCTGTGGGTGTCCCACACAGCTTCTCAGGTTTGTGTCGTGGCAGGGTGTGCTGTGTGTCACTCAACAATGAAATAAGGTTACTTTCTGGTCAGAAGCTAACAGGCCCTGCTACAGCTTGGATGGGTCCTCCTGTGAAAAAGGCCCCACAAAGGCCCTGTTGTGCATTATTAGCTGCTCCTTGATCCTCATTGGTAGCTGCCCCTGACGGCACAGCTTCTCAGGTGAGTGTTGGGAGGTTTCCCAAGCCTGGCTTACATTTTGGCTTATTTCCACTTTGTTTAGATGCTTCTCCAGTTTGAATCTTTCTTGCCTCCTGGGGAGGCACAGAGGATTCTTAGGTGGATAGAGAAGCTATTCCGTTCTTACTCTTTGCGCAGGCCTTTCTTTGTGAATTCTGTTCTGGAGAACATTCTAATTACGGTGCGACTGAGCACAGCCATGTCCACGTTCTTGGCATGATACTCTTTGGCCTTCCTGGGGGGCTTTGTCTTCTGTTCTGAAAGATGATTCCGCCTTTTTCTCATCCTGCCTGCCTGTGGCCTCGTGTCTTTGTTCCCCACAGCGTTCTGACTTTCAGATGCATCTGTTTCTTTCCTGACTTGCCAGGGAGTGATTGGCGTTCTTAGGGATATCCTCAGCTTGGGTCTGCCAGGTTTAACAGATGCCCGATTCCTCTGCTGGCATCTCTGCACTTTTTGCCAAAGACCATTCCATTAAAGTGACTGGACCAGGGAGAGACTGGAGACTATTGGCTGTTGGCTCCTGTGTTCTCCTTCTCCACTTCAAGTGTTGTCTTCTTTTGGTGTAGAGCTGAGGGCCTTCCTTGCACAAGCCGCAGCTGTCTTGGGACTCGTGTCACCGGAGCCCATGGGAGGGCGGTCTCGCAGCAGGAGCTCCTGCTGTCCAGGTGGTCAAAGCCTGAGCCCCAGACCTGAGAAGAGACCGACTGCTCAGCCAGCCTCTTGTACTCACTTCTAGCGCTTAGAATATGCTCTGGGATTGGCGACTTGCACACCGGTGGTGGAGTTTATGTACTGCCCTCCACGTGCACACAGTATTCACGCACTGAGCAGGATGCACTGGCAGGTACACCAGGGAAAGCAGCAAAACCAAAAGATGGAGGAAAAAACAACCACCCATGACCCCTAACTTGAAGGAACAGGTCCAGGAACTAAACAAGACAAGGATGCTTTTATTCCATTAGGTGATGTTGGTCTGTGAAGCCAGAGCCGTCCCAGCCTCCTCCCGTATCTCATTAAAGCCAGTCCGTGTTGCCAGTTGTGCCTCATATTTCCCTCCTCTGGGAATTTGAACATAATACCATTTCCCCTTCAATAAGGGAAACATCTATGAGGGTCATTTGAATGATTAGCCTAATGTGCAGGAAGGCTGCCTGTGGAATTAAGTTAAGCGCATTTGGACTGAGCAGCTGTGTCTGTCAGGCCACTTAAAGGTAACTGGGTGCTTTTATACCCTTAACAGAAGCTGAGGGTTCAGGAGGGATCATTGGCTTTTGATACTGTCTTAAATGGAAGCTTATTTTTTAAATTTGACAAGGATTTCCAAGAGCTTTCTTTACAGAGAACATATGTGGGGTGTGTTTTTAACCCCAACTCAAAACATTGCCAGGGCTTTGTTCTTGTGGCAGCGGGGAATGTGGTGACCCAGGAAAATGGTTCAGGCGGAAATTGGTCAGGCTGGCCACTCTCCCCGTAGGGGAACTGCAAGGGTTGTGAGAACTCAGCATCACTTGTGCCTGGGTCACAATAAGGAGTCCAGAAGCTCCTGGGCGGCGGGGGCTGGGCCCACCTCGGCCTTCCTTCTAGCTCCCTACCTAATGTCGGGATGTGGGAGGTCCATGGCTGAGCTCACCCATGGGATGATGGATGCTAATGTCTGCTCTGACCCACACTGCCTCCTGACACCTCCTTAGGCAAGTGGATTCCCACCAGGACCAGTGTCCACGACAAGACTCAGTGTGTGGCTGGAGGAGTTAGAGCTGGAAGCAGAATGGTTAAAGCAGTGTTAACACAAGTATGAATTTGTCAAGCCAATCACAATTTCACGTTAGAAACAGCTGTTCAGCGTTTTGGAACTTAGATTCTTTTGTGTTTGAAATTGCCTCAGGAACAAATCGAGCTGCTGCATGAAGTAGAACGACTAAAAAGTGCAGCACATGAGAACATCAGTTTATGTCCATAATTCATATTTTCTCTCTTTCTTGCTAGATCTATCTTCAGCGAAGAGGAAATTTGCTGATTCCTTAAATGAATTTAAATTCCAGTGCATAGGAGATGCAGAAACAGATGATGAAATGTGTATAGGTAAGTCTGAACCGTGTGTGTAAGAAAGGTCACGGTTTACCATAACTGTCTGTGTCCTTGCTGAGCCTTTTTCCTGTGAGAGGAAGTGTCTAAGTGTCATGAATCAAGAAGCCCATACCAACAGTGGTGAGGACAGAGTGAAGTGAGGGTCGGAGGTCAAGGGGCCTGTTCATCCCAAGTGGCGAACTAGGCCCCTTGTGCAGGGGAAAAATCATGCATGGGTGCAGTGGAGTTGGCATCTCAGGCAGAGTGGTCAAGGTGTTGGCGAGATGTCTGTGGACGAGAGGAGATCTGTTCTGGGACCACCCTCCCCCATGCACCGCTCTGGCTGAGAAGAGGGCCGGGGTGTTGTGGGGCGTGGGGCAGGAGGGCAGGCCTGAGCTTGGGACTGATCTGTAGTTGCTGCCTACTCCTGGGCTGAGGGTGGTGGGGCTTGGTGACGCTGGCTCCCACAACACAGTTCCTTCTGGCCACCTTCTGTTGTTTCTGTTGAGGTGCCACGTGCTGTGGTGAGCAAAGCTAAACTCCTCTCTCTGCCCAGTTCTTAAAGGCCTGATCCTTCTGTTTTCATGGCACATGGACTGACCCACACCCTCCCATCCCGCCATCTCCTCTCCCATTCCTTAACCAGAGGCTGAGGGTGGGGTTACTGTTGATTACCATGCTGTGTGCAGATGATTTGCAATGTCAAGATGTCTGTCTTTGGCAGGGCCTAGTCACTGTACTTGACTCTTCTTACATTGGGCGTCTTGGTTAGTTCCATGGAGTGAGCAAGGATTGAGAGAGTTAAACTGAAGAAAGTTGTCAAATGCTTATTGAATCCCCTGTTGTCACGCAGAGTGCCACGATCTGGGCATGAGCAAAGGCAGTTGGGACGATAGATGAGAGCAGTGAAAATGCATCATTATAGTAACTGCTGAATACATGGGTACTTTTCCCAAGACTCCACCTTTGTCCTGAATATCCTCAGGGCTGTTGCACCTAGTGCCTGTTGCCTTTGGGAATAATTCTGGTGAAGGAGACTCTCTACGTCTGACCACCACGTTGCACACTGCATTGTATTAATAAGTGGCTTGAAGACTCAGGAGGAGGAATCCAGGGAGAAACCGGAGATGTGGCTTCCATTGTGAGCTACACTGGTGTAGTTCGGGTGCCAGAGGAAAGGTTGGTTTCTGACGCAGCCCCACAACCAAGGTTGAAGGGGTCACATCCTGGGCAGGAAATCCTTCAACTCCTAAGCGGAACTCTGCCCCTTCCAGCCGAGAGTCTGGGAGCCAGCCAGCATCTCATCAGTCCTGGGTAGTGTCAGGAACAGGCAGGTTTTTGAAGGAAATCCTTTCCTAGCTAGAGTGCCAGGTGAAATTAACCTGCGTCCAGGGGTCATCCTGGATGGTTAATGATGAAAAGATAAGGGGAGAGCCTTGGGAAGCAATTGACTTTAGGATTCTGCATGTGCCAAGGGATTTCATTCCATAACATACTAACTGTACCTGGAAAGGCTCCCAAAGGCCCATTTGTCTATGTCCCTCTCATGGCACTTTCTCTTTTCCAGCAAGGTCTTTGCAGGAGTTTGCCACTGTCCTCAGGAATCTTGAAGATGAACGGATACGGATGGTGAGTATGGCCAGGCTGCTCTTTGTCCCATACAGTGTGGTCATGTCAGCCTTTCACACATGTCAAGGGATTACTGTGGACAACTTAGGACCACGTTGTTGAACTCCCAAAGATTGACTATAAGGTGTACCTGTAAGGTATGACTTATGGGTGGATCTTTTGAATTATTTAACTTTGGAAGGCCTTCCATTCCCACGGGCAGGGTGGGAACGAAGGTGTCACACTCTGCCCCCCTCCACACCCCCCCATTCTCATCTTATTAAATGTATCTAAGAGCTCCTGAAGGGCAGGGGTCACTCCTTCACTTCTTATTCTGAAACACCTAACCCAGTGTCTGCCCTATAGTATGCACCGAGTAAATGGGCACTAACTAAATGATAGCAATCACAAGAAATTCTACAAAGGGGGCACTGTGCAAACTGAAGAATCAAATGCTGATCTCTAGGTTCTTAAGAGATACCTTCTGTATTCTAAATTATTCTGATGAGGTTTGGCATCAATAGATAACAGATAACACATCCGTGAAAAGTTCTTTTGCATTCTCTCTGTATCAGTAAGATCTCAAGAATGAAGCCTGAACCGAAATCCCCCTGCTGGCCTCATGGCAGTTGGTCCCTAGGGGGACTTGTCCCTAAGCGGTGGTGCTCCAGAGGCCCAGGGAAGAGTCTGTCAGCAAACTTTTTCCCTCTCTTCCCATGCTAAAACTGATCATTTGAGACTAAGTGTGTTTTCATCTGCTTAGACTGCCAGAACAAAATATAGGCTGGGTGGTTTTTACAGCAAATATTCATTTCTCATAGTTGTGGAGACTGGGTAGTCAAAGATCAAGGAACCAACTGATTTGGTTCCTGGTGAGGACCTTTTCCCTGGCTGGCCCTTGGCCACCTTCTTGCCATATCCTTAAATACAAGAGAGTGGCTCTTACATCTTTTCTTACAAGGCCACTAATCCCATTGTGAGGACTCCACTTTTATGACCTAATTACTTCCAAAGGCTCAATTTCCAGATACTGTCATCCTGGGAGTTTTAAATGATAAACTGCGGCATATCATATTTTTACGACTTTATTCAAAGAAAAATTGGTTCAAACGGGGCAGCACCAAACTGGATATGTTTAGGGACCCTCCACTGGCAGGAAGTATAAGGGAAAGACTTTTATAGCGAACAAATGGAAGTAGCAAGTTAATTATTTGATTGGCCATAGCTTCAGCTTTTGTCTTACTTGGGAATGCCTAATTGGTCTCCCACTTCTTAGCCTTGAGAGATTTATGCCCTTGGGGTTTGGTTTGCTTATGTAGGCTGTTATAACATTAGAGCCACCTACTCTAATGGCCTCTTTGTTTATCTTTGTTTAATTAATTTCACAGAGGTCAGGGCTTCGCCATATAAATTTTGAGGAGATGTTATTCAGTTCATAGCCTTGACCAAGACGTGTATGCACGCATTTTTAATTTTAACCTGCATGATGACTCTGTGAAGTGGTATCTATATCATCCCATTGTCTAGATGAAGATACTGAGGTTTCGAATGGTTAATTAACATGCCCAAGGTCACGTAGTTAAAAAGTGTCACAGTTTGGATTCAAACGCACATTTGTGTTATACTGAAGAATGTGGGAATTTCTTTGAAACTCCCCACAGAGCGGAAGTTCTCACCTTCTGCCCTGGACAGAGAGACATTGTTGACTTTGATGGCCCATTTTTGGGTGCTTGCATCAGAATCAGGAGGCTGGTAGCTGCAGCAAGGTTGGTGGTGGGTGGAGGCAGGGGAAAGCTTGTGTGTTTGTACACGTGCTACTGCCTGAGAAAGGGAAGCGATTCTTTTGAGTCTGATTCTTGGCCGAGTCAGTATTTGTGGGTGGGGGGTGTGGTGAGCAGATCTCGATGAATACCCTGCAGATTGCCATGGCCCGTGGTAAGGGAACAATGACTGGATTATACTCTTCAGCTTGCCTCTGCAATTTTATTATTAATGTCTGTGAACTGAGTTTTCTGCCATGTGCATCCGAGTATCTGGCCATCTCAAGCCCCTTCCCTATCTCCTTATCCTGGGACAGCCTCATCAATTCAGCTCAACTTCCCAAAGCCGCACCTCTCTGCAAAGACTTCTCTGACTCTCTGGGATATTTGGCCATCCTTTGTATTTTCGTAGTATCTGGTTCATGTATCTGATTCTCCACTGTGTCTGATAATCACTGCATGTGTCTGTCCCATAGTAAATGTGAGTTCTTGAAGAGCATAGAGTGGGCTTCTGTGTCATCAGTATCAGTGCAGTGCTTAGACCGGAGTGGAAATAACACAGTCATAGAATCTTAGACCCAGAAAAACCTTATTTCTCACTATCTGTAGTCTTTCGTTGGCCAGATGGGAACACTGAGGTCTTGTGAAGTCTGATAGCAAGCAGTAGAAGGAATGGGGCAAGGTCTTGGGCGTCCTGTTTCCCAGGTGTAGTTCGTGCTTTCGTGTGTGTGTGTGGGGGGGGGGGGCGGGGGGGAGGGGGGTGCTTCTCCTTAAGGCTAGATTCTCAGCTGTGGATGCCCATTGGAACAACTCGGGGAGTTTAAAACGTACTGATGCCTGGGACAGAGTACAGAGATTCTGATTTCATTGGTTTGAGATACAGCCTGGACGTTGGGATTTTTGTTGTTGTTAAGTTTACTTTTTCTTGAAAAAATATAACTTACTGTCAAGTGTATGCTAACTTGTGCTCTTGGCTCAAGTGTATGCTAACTTGGCTCAGCACACCACTGTGTGCTTGATTTGTGGAAGATTTAAGTGAGGGAGCCCATTAAGCAACATCAAATAATAATAAAAAGCAAACAAGTTAAACATTGCGACCCTCATGTTAAAATGCTCTCTTCTGAGGTAAGTGCTCTCAAAATTGAGAAAAAGGCAAATGGCAGTAAATTTGGAGACTTGCCACCTTTTATCCCTCACATTGCTTACTTAATTCTTGGCTGTGTCCATCTATGGCTTCTGGCATTTACTCTGTTGGTTTCATTGTGATGGATGCACATGTGATTTAGGAAAATAATCCTTTGTTGGGACAAGATTCCTGAAATAATTAGTTGAGCGACGAGTAAGCAGTGAATGACTTAAAAGGAAAGATTGTAAAATATTTTGCTGCCTTCGAACAGACCATGGAATCTTCGAGCTGGAACAATCCAGCCTACTCATTTTGCACATTAGGAAATGAGAGCCCAGAGAGGTTAAATGCTTCGCCTGTGGTCACACAGTTGGCAGCCAGTCAAGAGATCATTCATTGATTTAGTCAATGAAAAATATTTGAGTGCTCCTTTGTTTCAGCACCTTTCTGTGTTTGGAGGAGAATGGCGGGCAAGTGAGCATTTGCAAGATGGTGTGTGTGTGTGTGTGTGTGTGTGTGTGTGTGTGTGTGTGCGCGCGTGTGTGTGTGTATTGGTAAATTAGAAAACTTTAGTTGGCTTATGTCTTCTGAAGAAAACGCGTGGTGAGGTAGTGAGAAGTTTGCTTTGGAATATGCTGGTGATCAGGAAAGGCCTCCCTAAAGAGGTGACCTTCAGGCCAAAACCTGAATTAGAATAAGAAATAAGTTGTCCACAAGAGAATTCAGGGATCCAGCGTCTGAGGAAATGGCTAACTGCCAAAACTTGGAAGTGGAACAAGTTTTGTTGCATTTGAGGTGCCTTGGGGTGATGGTATTGTTGCGTGCAGGACCTGATGGGATGAGTGCTTGGGGTGAAGGTGAGAGGCAGCCGTGGCCTGGAGGCACAAATGTCCTGATCCTAGTCCAGTACTGGTAGGAATACACAAAGTCTGGCTTAGAAGGTGTTCATGCCATTGCATGTCCACAGGTGTTTCTTGTTTTTAACCTAGACTCAATGTTGATCTGTCCAAAATATATCTACTTAAATGTAACTTGGTCAATTGGCCTTTACAAGAAGTCACTTAAGGCTGAAATTTAGATCCTGCCCTGTCACCAGCTCCCCTCTGCCTTCACGTGGTTGCTTACCGTTTTAGAGGTCCTCACTGTAAAGAGTGAGTCACACATGGGAAGAATTCCGTGTTTGGAGATGATGACTAGATTTTGATCTGACGTGCTTTCAGTTCACGTATCGTGAACAGTCAACACCTGCACAGTGTTGCTTACTCAAATTTTAAAGTGAGACACGGAAGGAATTCTTAACTGATCATTGCTTTTGTGTTTACGTGTCCCCCCCAACTCCCCTGCTCTGTTTCTCTCCTCACCAGATTGAGAATGCCAGCGAGGTGCTCATCACTCCCTTGGAGAAGTTTCGAAAGGAGCAGATTGGGGCTGCCAAGGTGAGAATTATACAAACTTTGTTCTTGGATTTTAGGGCAGCCTTGTTTTTGGATTTTATAGCGGCTCATCTGTTATTCCCAAGTGTCTGAAGTAAGACTGAATGTGGTCAAACCCCAGAGCAGTCATTCTAGCATTTTGTTACCTAATTGGTTTGTGCTAGTTCATAAATCATGCAAAGGTAGAAACCATGCCTCCTTGTGTTAGTAGATACATCTGTGCTTGGACAACGTGGAAATGCACTTACTGTGGACACCCAGGACTCAGAGCCTAGACTGGGTTGCAGATGGGGCCCCGAAGTGGTGGGGAGGGACACAGCTCATTTTTGCTGTGTTTGAAAATGGGCCCTTTGTTGCTAGATCTTGACATTTTTCAAGAGAAAGTGAAAAGTCATAGTTTTCTTTGAAATTTCCTAGTTTAAAAAAGTACATCTTTTACATTGTGCAGGTCAAAAAGCAGGACTGCTTCAACTCCTAGGTCCCAATCTGTTAGCGCTGATGGCGAAGGACTGCAGCTAAAATTTGGCTGATTCTGTCAGTCCCTGAGAAGACTGTGAAGAGAATCTTGTTCATTTTTATTTTTTATTTATTATTATTGTTACTTTTTGTTAACGTTTATTCATTTTTGAGAGACAGAATATGAGTGGGGAAGGGGCAGAGTGAGAGGGAGACATAGAATCCGAAGCAGCCTCCGGCTTTGAGCTGTCAGCACAGAGCCCGACGCGGGGCCCAAACTCACGAATGGCGAGATCATGACCTGAGCCGAAGTCGGATGTTCAACCGACTGAGCCACCCAGGCGCCCCTTGTTCATTTTTAAAAGGTAGATTCTCCAGGGTTCCCCTGCCCTGTGAGAAATCACCAGGAAATCCTAGCTAGTTTGACCTTCAGTAGAGTGTTAGAGGCCACCTGCAGGGAAAGTGTTTTCACTGGAATCAATGAAAGCAAAAGGATTTTTGACATTTTCTTCCTGTTTTTCTGCAACTGTGAATCCTTCAGCTGGCGCCACCTGCAGGGAGCTTTGGGCAACATCACTCACCTACTAGCATGCTTAGATTTGACTCAGTCGTGAAATGGCCTTGAGAAGTAGGTGCCTGTACGTGGGAGAAAGATAACTGAAATACAACAAAGTGGGATCTGTCTCCTCACCCCACCTCCCCACCTAAGCACATCTGCTTCTGAAAACGAATATGATGAGGGTCTGCAAAGAAATGTGCCGTTCAGTCAGGGTTCTTCAGAGGGATGGTTGACTGTAGTTTGAAGGACAGACCATAGCAAAGATTTTTCTTCCAGTTCTAAGTCACTTTCTACTAGTTTTATGCTTTACATTTATGAAGATTAGAGCTCATGGGTTTTGTATCAGAGATTACGGAATATATAATTCAAAGGGAGTCTAATTCCACTAAGATTTTGAGTTTGCCATGAGTGTCCCTCCCTGGGTTCTCATGTGTGTAGGCCCAGGGACCTTCACTTTAGTGGCCTTGGGACCTGTGCTTCCTGTTCATGATAATAGATGGCGGTGGTTCTGGACGTTCTGAAGAGCTTTGAGACAGCAGCAGAGCAGACAGACCGATTTATCGAGTTCTCTTTCCAAGAATCTTTTCAGCCTTCTTACTCTGGCCTCTGCCCTCAGCCCTGCCTTCGGGGTTCCTGAAAGCCCAGAGTTGGCATAGAGGAGGAGCAGGATTCTGAGTGGACTACTCTTGGGTAATACCAGTGATCTTAATGATAGCAGCAGGTACTTTTCCAGAAGTGCGGTAGAGGTGGGGCTGTAGATGGTGAGAAATAGGAGAATAAAAGAATTCAAATAAAATCATAGCTCATCAAAACATGTTGCCTCTCGCGTACTCTAATCTCTCCTTCTTGTTAAACAGTGTAATGCCTTTGGGGATGATTTCCCCTCCCTCTCCTTTGGTCATTTCTTTTTCTCATATACATACATTTATATCCTAGGATTGTGTACCTTTAAGAGAAAGCAAAGAAACAAACTCTTTACCAGGCAGTTTTGGGAGCAGACTGAAGAATACCTAAGAGCCAGCCAGGGCTCCTGAGCGGCCAAGTGGAAGTTTCTGAACTCTGCCTCTGTGGGGCTAAAATTACCCTTTCTCCCCATTCTGGTGCTGCTTCGGTTGCTGTAACAACCTGTTGCTACTTTCCAAGAAGCAGAATTTAGTGTTGGATGTGAAGGCTGCCAGGGAGGAGGACTCCTGGGCATTCTGCTGCAGAGGTAGCTGGCCTGCAGCAGGTCATGACCCTGAGCTTGGCATAACCTTGACCCTGTGTTTAGAATTCTGAGTTTGGGGGAGTTTGTTTTTCTGACAGCCGAGGTGCATTTGGAGCGCCGGGCACTGCAGTGAAAGTAAAACAAGTTAGAGAGCAATGGTGAGAGTGGGCCCTAACCTCACTGATGCCATTGGCATGTCAACTTGGGGAGTAGCTGAACCTCTTCATACCCATTTCCCGATCTGTAGAATGGAGACAGTGATAATAGTTACCTCCGAGAGTTCTTAGGAGGAAGACAAGCGAATGCAGGTAAGTGCTCAGAACAGTGCCTGTCGTATAGTCCTTTGATGTTAGCTGTTAGATTCAGTACACACAGTTCATTAATTAAAAAAAAAAATACATGAGCACTTACTCTGTGCCTGGTCCCAGGATGATGGAGAGCAAGTGTAGACGTACTGTGCTCATGGTGTGACTAGAGAGAACGACATGAAACAAAAAGCTAATAAATAAACGTAATTCCAAATTGCGGTAGGTGCCATGAAGGCTTACCTTCACGGGACAGCGGGGCATGGGAAGCAAGTAGTGTTCTTGATAAGGAAGAGGTATGTTCAGATGATGAGTCTGATGACTGCCATTACCACCATGGCTACTGTGATCACTGCCGCCATCATCATCTTTACTGAATTTTATTGTGCACTTTCTGTGTGCTGCGCCCTCTGCTAAGCACTGTCTATGGTTAATCTCATTTTATCCTAATAGGTCAATGAGGAGGTGGCTGTTTTTATTCCTATTTTGTTAGCCTCTGAATTGAAAGAGGAAACCTGAACCTGAGCCCCCATCAGTTTATAGATGAGGGAACCCAGTTTTGGAGGGGGGCAGTGATTTGTTTAGAGTCAGTCCATGAGAAGTTGGGAATAACTTACAGGATTCTAACTCTGTCTTTTCTCCATTTAGCCACTGACAGTAGGTTCCCTGGGAGGCGAGCACCGCCTCCTACCTGAGTCAGTCATGAATACCACTCTTCCATCTTAAGAGTGTTATCTAAATCTTTGTAGAGTTACTCCCTGGCTGTCCTGTTGCTGTTTTTTTCAGGACAGAAACTGCTTCCCTTTCTCTTTAGCTCTGGCTGTCTTCTTGAACATGGAATGCGGCAGCTTGAATTGCCAAAAAGTCACAGAATGCTGGTGACTCATGTTCCCTGGCCTTTTCTCACCTCTGGCCAGCTGGGCTAGCCCAGCACAGGGTTCTCCTTGGGGGCTTTCTGACAGGTTGCTGGAGTGGATCTGCAAGCATTAAGTGGAATGGGAGCCCCAGGTCAAAGTTGCCGGTTTCTACAAAGGAAAGAGTTGCTTTAGTCAATGTGTAGCCTGTACCCTTCCTCAAATTTGAAGGAGTAGTATCTCCCCAGGCTTTTTCCTCACTTGGTTCTGCATGTTGAGTTGTTCTTAGGTATAAGTAGTCTTTCAAGCAAAATTCAGATATGTAGAGGTGGATACATGTCTGCTAAAAAGGGTATGTGATGACTGTGCCCGCGTTGAGAGGCTTAGAATCTCGCTTTTGACCAGATAAATAGTGTTCTGACATGGCCTGGGATTTCCGGGACTTCAGGTGGGAGCTTCTCGGTGATTTCTGTCACCTGTCCCACTTAGGCTTGCCCAGTGTTCTGCCCAGAGCATTGGTACTGGTCTTGTGCTCTAGAAGCCTCCACCCTGTCCCTCATATGATTAGCAGGTCTTAGCTCACATTCTTGAGGACCCTGTCTGTGGACTGAGTGCACCTTATTTCCTTCATAGCACTTGTTGCAGTCTATAATTAAGCTATTTCTGTGTTTCCTGGTTGATTGTCCTTCTACTTGAACATTCCCCCCATGAGGCTTGGGACCACTTCTACTTTGTATTTCCAGTGGCTTCAGGCGTCTGACACAGAGTGATTGCTTCTTCTATCTTTGTGGAATGAATGGAGATGTCTCTGCATTTCCTTACCTGGCTGCAAAAGTTTTTCTCCTCTTGGAGCCCTTGGAGTTGCAGAAAAATACTTGGTGTAGGTTCTGCCTGAGTAAGGAGTAAGAATAATGCGCTTAGTGAAGTTGATCCTGTCTTCAAGCCAG
This sequence comes from Panthera pardus, assembly GCF_024362965.1. Classification (NCBI taxonomy): domain Eukaryota; kingdom Metazoa; phylum Chordata; class Mammalia; order Carnivora; family Felidae; genus Panthera; species Panthera pardus. The sequence goes on along the minus strand of NW_026526765.1, from coordinate 120,223,861 downwards.
TGTCAGCCTTTTCCAGCCCCCTTGCTTGCCATCCCCCCCCCCTCCAGCCCCCCAGAAAGTGGAAGGAAGAGAGACTGCCCCTGAACATGTGTCTGAAGTGCGGTTGAAGGGTGGGCTTTGGAGGCAGCCTGCCCTGACCTCGGATCCCAGCTGTCACTATGACTTTGTACAAGTTAACCTCCATGTATCTAAGTTTTCTTCTCCGTAAAATGGGAGATAAAAGTATAATCTCGGTGACTCACTGATTTGGTGGGAAGGCAGGGATTATGTGTGTTATGATATTTATATTATTTTTCATTTTGAAAGTTATTAATGTAGGCAAATAAAAATTTCCCAAATGGAGGGAGAAAATCACCCATTATCCCATTTTCTTAACTTGATTATTTTCGTTTATCTTTCCATCTAATCTTTGTCTGTAGGTAGATACATTCTACGTAGGATGCACCAAGTTCATATCATGATACTAATACTTTCCCTTACATTATGAGCAGCTTGCCATATGACCACCTAGCCTTCCTAGTTCCATTTATTGGATGTCCCACCCTTTAATTATCTGAAACCCTGTATCTGGGCAGTGATGTGCTTTTGCCTTTTTGTTTGTTTTTATAACTGATGCTGCTGTGAACACATTTGTTGTCTTTGTTTTCATTTGAATTACTCTTCAGTTCAGAGACCCACGTGTGTTCAGTATTGTGCCCAGGAATATTTAGGTCTATATATTAAGTACTTTTTGACTGCTGTTAAAGCTGAATCTGCCCTTACCCTAGATTGGTCCGATTTAAGCTTTAAGTAGGTCTTACTGCTTTGGGATTAGCTTCATAGGTAACTTTGCTCCTTTATTTGGCCTTGAACATCCTTTGAATTAGAAATTAGACATTTCTCTTTCACCGTTGAGGTTCTTAGAAAGTGGAGTCCTGGCTTTGCCACTATTAAATACTGGTATTTACCTTGCCTCTGGCATTGTCTTCTGTGATAGACATTCATACCCGTCGGTCTGTGTGTTGATGGAGGGTTGGTTTGACTTAATATGCATTATTTGAAGAGAAGGAAGAGATGGGTAGTTGGCTGTTCTGGGTCTGAAGGAATGGTGACCTATGGAATTGAGCCGGCAGGTCTTGACAAGGTTGCTTTTATTCCTGCAACGTTTTACTCTTTCCCTCCTGTCTTCTTTTTGCCAGGAAGCCAAAAAGAAGTATGACAAGGAGACAGAAAAGTATTGTGGTGTCTTAGAAAAACACTTGAATTTGTCTTCTAAGAAGAAAGAATCTCAGCTTCAGGAGGTAAGAAACTTCACTAATATCCTGAACAAGGTGTTTAATTTCTATGTGTTGCTGTAGAATATGTGCCCATTCCTCCTTGCCAGAAAATCCTAGGGTTTGAAGTGGCCTCAGAAACCAGGAGCTTGACCCCGATCCCTCATCAGATGCCTAATGCCTGGATTCCCTTTGTATCTTCACATCCACAACACTCCTTTTGTGGCTGTCCAACCTACCAGGTGGGCGGGAGCACATACTGCTGGTCAACGTCACTCACCTCCTTGTGGGGCAGGCTTGAGCACTGAAATGTACTTCTTTCAAACTGAAATTTTGTGTTTTCCTGTTTGTCTCACCCTTTACCTTGGTTCTGTACCCTATTGCTTTACTTTTTGACTTCCTGCCTTGTATCACTGATTTGAAAAGTCAGCATCTGAAACACTTTTTTCTTCCTCCAATATTATTGTTACTATTTTTTTAAAAAATATTTCCATTGGCACTTTACAGCAGTCTTCCTTCTCTTTCTTTGTGTCTTTGTTTCCCTCTCTCTCTGTCTGTCTGTCTCTCTCTCTCTCTCTCTCTCTGTCTGTCTCTTTTTCTTTAAGCAGGATTTTATCGTCATTCATATGTTTTACGCTTTGGTAACTTTGTTTCACAAGAGATAAATTATGTGGCCTGCCCTAGGACTTTCTGGATTGGCATGAAGAGTAATTCACTTGGAAAGATAAGTTAACTTTGCAACCATGGATCTGTCATAATTCTCATTTAGTTCATGGAGACTTGCATGGTAAGGGAGTGGTTTCTGGAAGACCGAGCAGGTTATAGTGGAACTCCAAAGTTGACTACATGGATGTCATTTTATTTAACTCTTAACGATTTACTTCACCTTTCTCAGGTATGTGGTAAAGAGAGGTTGTGACTTCCAAGTTAGCCCCTCATTCTTTTTTTTTTTTTTTTAAGTTTTAAATATAAATCCCAGTTAATTCACATACAGTGTGGTATTAGTTTCAGGTGCGCAATATAGCGATTCAGTGCTTTGATACATCACCCAGGGGTCATCACAGCAAGTGCACTCCTTAACCCCCATTGTCTATTTCACCCATCCCCCCACCTACCTCCCACCATGTAACCATCTGCTTCTTCTCTGTAGTTAAGAGTCTGTTTCTTGGCTTCTCTCTCTTTTTCCCTTTGCTCATTTATTTTGTTTCTTAAATACCATGAGTAGAATCATATGGTATTTGTCTTTCTCTGATTTATTTCACTTAGCATTGCACTCTGTATGTAGCTCCATCTGCATTATTGAAAATAGCAAGGTATCTTTTCTAATGCCCAAGTAATGCTCCATTGTGTGTGTGTGTGTGTGTGTGTGTGTGTGTGTGTGTGTGTGTACCACATCTTTATCCGTTCATCATTCGATGGACACTTGTCAAGCTAGCCTTCATTCTTCAGTTTACTTTGTTTTTGAGCAAATACCATGCAGTGCTTCTGTCACATGAAAGTTAATATGAAGATCATATGTTTAAAGGATGAAAAATGAAGATAACATAGGAGATGGTGGAGTCTGAACCCCTCCCAACCCGATTTGTTGCACATCCTCAGTTAGGAATGTCTTGCTCTCAGAGCCCTTTGCTTTGAAATGCAAGTTTAAACCAATTGTGTAAATGATGAAGAGGAGTCAACAACACTGCCAGCAACAAGTGTTTGTAATGGGCTTTGCAGATCAGTTCTTGGCCGGTCAGCCAGCTTATAGCAACTGAGTACTTGGTGTGAAAAGTAGAAAACACTAACCTGTTCTGGAAGATTTCCTACCTGGCTAGGGAAAAAGGAGCAAACACATGGGGAGGTGATTCTTGAAGGTAGCCTAGCTCCTCAGGTGAATCTTGTCAGATGTGCTGGAGAAGGCTAAAGAGAACCTATTTTCACTGGATCGTATATAAAGTACTTAATTCCTTGGATGGGATCCCAGCTGTGTGGGGGGTATGGGCACTGGAAGATACCCAAGAATATGCAATTATCCATGATAAATTAGGATCTGTCCTGATGCCCTCACTGTTTAGTGAGTTACCCTTCTTAGAGTCATTTAGCATTTAGGGTTTGGAAACTACCTTTAAGGAAAGTCTTTTTGGCTGCAGCTTGCAATGACCAGATGTGGCCAGCTCTGCAGTTCCTAAGCAGTTAGGTGAGTCAGGGTCATTGAGAGTTGAACAACTGTGTGATTGTTCTACCACCTGTTGGTGTTGACAGGCCATAGCACAGTTAGTCTGTAGGCATGGCATTCCGCAGTGTGAGGATGCTTTTCTGGTCTGTTCTCTCCATACCTGGATGCTGCTTCCTTGGTCTGGGATGACTGTAACATACTCTTCTAAAGCCATGCCAATATCCTCTCCCCCCAAGATAGTACAGTGTCAGCCCAGAGCACTGTCTGGGAAAGTGATACCTTACTTCAAGGCCTGCTGTTGGGTGTTTTCACTGTGTGACCTGGGGCAAGTACTCACCTCTCTGATCTTTTAGTTCCATTTTTTGGTAAAACACAAAGTATGTGTTCTCTCTATTTCATGTATGGGGATGTGTGTTATGGCTGCTAAACAAATATAAAGTATTATCCCTATGACTGGCTTGTTCCTCCCCATTTCCCGTTCCCGAATTGAATGGTACTCTTCGTCACTGCCTTGGTGTGTTCAGGCTAGTAAAAGAGAATACCATAGGTGAGACAGCTTATAGAGACAGAAATTTAATTCTCACAGTTCTGGAGGTTAGGAAGGCCAGTATTGTAGCACTGGCAGATTTAGCATCTGGTGAGAGCTTATAGATGACTCTTCTTGATGTGGTGTCATGTGGTGAAAGGACCCGGGAGCTCTCTGGGGTCTCTTTTATAAGGGCACTCATTCCATTCATGAGGACTCCATCCTTATGACCTGGTCACCTCCCAAAGGCCCCACCTCCATGTGCTGTCACATTGGAGCTTAGGTTTCAACATACGAATGTTGGCAGGGACACCAACTTTTACTCTATAGCCCTGACATTGTCAGTTACAGGTATTAGTGGGCATTTCTACATTACACTCTTTTGTGGTTCTTTGTGTGCTTGTCTTTGACCTTGTTACGCTTTCTAAGTACTTTGAGGGCAAGGAGTGGGCTGTAAGTCTTTCTTTAAGGTCCGGGTATTCTTGAGCATTGCTTTTTAGTTGTGCCTGAGCTGAATTAAATTGATAAAAATCTTATAACAACAAAAACGATACAATACTTTTCACTGACCACAACAATAAGGCCAGCAAATATTTACTGATGCTTATTTTAGGTACTGTGTTAGGCACTTGGAATCTTCTGAAATCCTTATAACCACTCTGTGAGGGACAGATTTATTCCCTCGCCGTTCAGTAGCCTGCCAATAGCTAGTCAGTGAGGTTGTGAACCCTGGCCCCTGACCCTGGAGCTCTTTGAACTCACTGTACTCTCCTAATTGCCTCTTTACCTTGGGAGGGAGGGATGTTGCTGGGCAGCTAGGCAGCCATTGTTATTCAATGCCAGTGTCGTTGAGATAGGATTCACCACCTGAAGGAGGGACCTTGGTAATCTTCTGATTGAACCTACTGGAAATACTTTTGAAGGAACTGGGTTCCTTGCAGAGGTCAAGGGATTTGTTCAAGGTCCTCCAGCTATTAAGTGATGATTTTCTCACATTTATTAAAAAATCAATTTGGAAATATTACCAGACACCTACTGCACTTTTAATGAAATGTACTTTCTTTAAATATCCAGAATTCTTACCTAATTGCAGAGCTCTGAACTGAATACTTTGAAATTCTAGCCAATCCCTACATTTGGTGAATAAAATTATAGTGCAGTGATGTGGAATGACACTGCCATCTAGTGGGTGATTCTTTTGTAAATTAACTTTTCTTCTCCAAGGGCTAAGAAGCTTTAAAGACAATATGCACTTAACAAATATTCATTGCATACTTCTGTGAGTCCATTCAGGTGTTGAGTGTATCGTGGAGAGTAAATGAATGATCGGCTTTAATGAACTTAGAGCCTAGGACAGTGTTTGTTTCCAAGAACCTTAGAGTGGTTGGTGCATCTCAGACAAGCTGGTAGATGAACCGTTTCTCAAGTAACAAGCAGGGAAACCATCTTGAGTGGTTGCCAGGTGGGCTGGACTCCTGGCCTACCAGTCCATTGTAGGGTGGGGCGGGGAGGGGGTCTAATGATGTGAAGAGCTCTATGGCTCAGGTGAGCAAAGGCATTGGCAAAAGAAACCTACCATTCTTTTTTAATTAAAAAAAATTTTTTTTAAATGTTTATTTTTGAGAGTGAGAGAAAGTGTGAGAGGGGGAGGGGCAGAGAGAGAGGGAGACACAGAATCTGAAGCAGGCTCCAGGCTCTGAGTTGTCAGCACACAGCCCGACGCGGAGCTTAAACTCACGGATTGTGAGATCATGACCTGAGCTGAAGACGGACAACCAGCAGACTGAGCCACCCAGGCGCCCCGAGAAACCTACCATTCTAATTGGATTTCTTCTTCTCTTTCCTGTGGAAATGTATGGAGTTATGCATTTCTTCTGAGAACTGGATCACTGATGGCCACGTAGAGATCAATTTATTCATTCCTTAAGCTTCTCTTGAATGCTTACTATGGGCCAGGCAATGTTCTGGAAGCTGGGATAGAAAAGTGGAAAAATGAGACAAAGTCTTTGCCCTCATTGATATTCTATTGCAGTAGGTGAGCCACAGGCAGAGAAAAGCATTGAAAATAATTTTACATAGTGATAAGGAAATAAATTGGGGGGGGGGGTAGGTTACCCCAGCGCTTTTTACCTTATATACATTAACATGGTCACTAAAGCCTTTTCTAAAGAGGTTAACAAATGAATTGAAACTAGAAGGATGAGAAGGACCACTAAGAGAAAAGCTAGGACGCTGTTCTTGAAGTTGTGCGTGTATTGGGGTGCCTGGCTGGCTCAGTCAGTGGCGCATACAACTCTTGAGCTCAAGGTTGTGAGTTTGAGGCCCACACTGGGTGTAGAAATTATTTAAAAATAACATATTTTAGGGGTACCTCGGGACCCTATTTGGTTAAGGGTCAAACTCTGGATTTCAGCTCAGGTCATGGCATCAAGGTTTGCGGAATCGAGCCCGGCCTCAGGCTTCGCACTATCAGCGCAGAGTCTGCTTGGTAATCTTTCTTTGTCTCTCTCTCTGCCCTTCCTCTGCGCTTGTTCCCGCTCCCTCTCCCTCTGTCTCTCTGTCTTTCTCTCAAATAAAGTATTTTTTAAGAATTGTGTGTCATAAAAATCTGAATTACTGGGTCAGGTCATGAAATAGAATAGAGGAAGCTAGAACAGAAGAAAATTATAAGGCATGTTTTTTGGGTCATAATGTAAAAGTTTCTTATGGTGCCTTAAAGTTTTAAAAAACTAAATATTTAGAAGAGGTTTGCAAGCAGAAGGAACACCAATTGCAAAGTATTTGGAGTGTTAGGGGACAGGGAGTCAATCTGGGAGGCTGGAGTATAGGGAGGATGCATTGGGGGGGCGGGGAGGCAGGTCGCACAGGGTCTTGCAAACCATGTTTGAGACAGAGGGAGACAGAGACCGAGCATGAGTGGGGGCAGAGAGAGAGGGAGGCACAGAATCTGAAACAGGCTCCAGGCTCCGAGCTGTCAGCACAGAGCCCGATGCGGGGCTCGAACCCACGAACCGTGAGATCATGACCTGAGCCGAAGTCAGGCACTTAACCGACAGAGCCACCCAGGCACCCCCTTCTGATTCCAGTTTTAAGAAAGCTCTTCTGTCTGCTGGGTGCAGGCTGGATTGGGGTTGGGGAGAGAAAGAAAGCAGGGAGACTAGTTAGGAAAGGAGTTTAGTCACCCCGAGACCCATGGTTGACTTAGGGGGGAGGAGCTGAAGGCCATCTGTCTGAAGGGCTTGGTGGTAGTAACAGCAGATGTGCACACAGCCCTTTTTGGCTTTCAAATTGTTCACATCCTTTAGCTCATTTTCTCGCAAGGGCGGATACTACCTCCAGGTGTGGGAAAGAGCCCCAGAGAGGATAAGTGACTTGAGTAGGCCTCTCCAGCTAGAAAATGATAGAACTGTGAGTCCAACCCAGATGTTTGGGCTGTTAGCTCCCTGACTGATGCCGGGCTCTGCTGTCTGTCTCCTAGGAGTTTCCTCCATTGCTGCCTAATGGCAGGAGCCACGTTGCAAATTTCCAGAATGACCCTTTCTTGAGTTGGAGTGTCAGTTGGCAAGCCTGAGCAAGGAGGATGTTTGAGGTGTGTGGGTGGTCAGGGGAAGTGGATGCATCCCTGGTGTAAGTGTGTTGGATTTGCACTATGAGGAAATTAGACGCTGCAGGAGCATATGGGGCTTAGCTGGCAGGAGCCCAGGTGGAAGGGATCAGCCCAGTGGTCTGAAGAGCCACACCTGGGGAAGGAGGGTACAGCACTTTCTGAAACTGGGCCTCCAAGTAAAGATCTCTCAGTCCGCAAATACCAGCTTCTCCTGCTTAGAGGCTTAGAAAATACCCCCAAGTTTAGCCCTTTGCTGTGTGTGTGTGTGTGTGTGTGTGTGTGTGTGTGTGTGTGTGTGTGTGTGTGTGTGTGTTTGGTTGCCTCCCCACCCAGCACTTAGCCAATTAGCTTCTATGTGTTAATATGTTTACCTAGGAGGAAGTTGCTCACAGGAGAGTTGACTGGGCTGTTTGTGCTTTACCAGGGTTTGTAATTTTCTGTTTATGGACATAATTATTTAGAATCTTTTTGCTTCCCTATGTTGTGAGTTCCATGAAGGAAATTTCTTTTTGTGCATGATGGTTGAATGAATGAATGATTTGCCACGTTCTTTAGATAGAAAGATAGCAGTGTCATATTTGGTGTAATGGGAAATATGTCCCCAGTTTCCTCTGCAGGGATCTTGACAAAGGCACACTGGAAGAGGTATTTCTTTGGGGGCTTTGTCTGTCTCTGTGAAGTATGTTATAGAATGGTTTCTCACCCCGTCACTTCTAAAGAAGGCAGATGTTTGTTTCCCACTACCAGGATATTCATTTTTATTAAAAAATCTTAAGGGGCGCCTGGGTGGCTCAGTTGGTTAAGTGTCCAGCTCTTGATTTCCGCTCAGGGGCATGATCTCACGGTTTGTGAGTTTGAGCCCCAGTTGGGCTCTGTGCTCACAGTGCATAGCCTGCTTGGGATTCTGTCTCTCCCTCTGTCTGCCCTCCCCCTGCTCGTGCATACTGTCTCTAAAAAATAAGTGGATAAAATTTTAAAAAATACTAATATTTTTTGTCATTGAAATGTGCATTCACTGTAACAGTGAGGTGGCATAGCAATAGTGTGGAAATGTTATGAACTTCACAGTGATAGTTGAGGTACTTAATAGCATCTTGTTATTCTACCCAGGCTCATTTTCTCCCCTGCTGTCTATATCCTGCATCAGTGGTTTGATTGTACGCATGTGTGGGCCTATGCAGCACCCCCTCTGCATGGACGGAGAAAGGAGGCTTAGATGGAATAGTGTAATTACTCTGCTGAAGTAAACTGACAGTTTGTCCCTTGACAAACAAGAAAATAGGTGAAACTCATGTGGAAATGTCCTTTCCTAAAGGCCCCTGCCCTCTAACAGCTGGTTTTGTTCATTCCTAATGGGATGGGGAGAACCCTGCAGGTTTTCTTTTTTTCTCCTTAAAAATCTGTCTTCTTTAGAACCCAGGTCTGCCCTTGGGTGTGGGGAGGTGGTACAGCCTCCTAGTTTAAAGATGATCAAGGGTCTTGGAGGCAGATCCACAAGCACAAAAATCCCAACTGTGCCCTGTACTGGCTGCTTCAGGTTCCTTAATGTTAGCAGACATCATTTTCCTCCTGTCACTTAGAGGTAATGAGAATATCTTCTTTTTAGGAATTGGATGAGGATTAAGTCACTATAGTGAATGAGGAGCGAATAATGTCACGTAATATATGTATACCTAAGGACATGGTGCCTAGGACATTGTCACTAGTCTTAGGTCTGTTTCATGCTGTCTGAATTGTGTATAAAAACCATCTCCAAGGAATTTTGTGGCCTGCTTGCTGAATGCTCTCCTTGGGTAGTGACTTGACTTTCCTCTTAAATTCTGACTTGTTTGCAGGCAGACAGCCAAGTGGACTTGGTCCGGCAGCATTTCTATGAAGTATCCCTGGAGTATGTCTTCAAGGTGCAGGAAGTCCAAGAGAGAAAGATGTTTGAGTTCGTGGAGCCGGTAAGTAGATGCTCAGGGTTTAATGGTATACCCGCACTTTGACCTCCAGTCCTCATTCCACTGCCTAGATTACAAAATGCTCTAAGTTGCCGATGAAGAGGTTGATCAGCCCTGGTACTGTGCCTTCTGCTAAGTCACAGTGCTTTGTCAGTCTGTCTACCCTGGACTGTCCCCTGTGGCCATTCTTGGGCAACCTGAGCAGAAGTGATAGTGCTTCCTCTGGCCCTGCTGTGTTGTGCTAATTGGTTTCTAGGTGGAAGTAGGGCAGGGGGAGGACTGTTGATCTTGCCCAACAGTAGTGATTACACCTTAACTTTCCACCCTCCCACCCCCTTCCTCCCCCTTCCTTTCTCCTTCAAATAATCCAAACGTAGTAGTTGCCCAAGGAAAAAGGGGAATGTACATGATACATTCCTCTTTTTGTCTGCGGAGTTCAAAGCCCCTCCACGCTCCTTCCATGCATTAAAAGGTACTATATAAAGTGATTTCTCACTGTAGTTGGTTATAACCGAGTAGCAGGGAGAGAAAGGTTGTAGTGTGCAAACCAGTCTGGCTTTAGTTGAGACCACCTTAGCATGGGTGTGGCTTTGTGCAGTGGTAGTGCTGCCCTGCCCTTGTGTTGCACTCAGAATGCACAGTACGAAAATGTCATGGAAACACCGAGAGAGCACATGGGCCTCAATTTCAAACTCGTGCAGACCTTGCATTTTTCACTAAAAATGCAGCCTCTGATTTAGACCCAAGCCTGGAGTCTCTGTAGAAGTAAGACTCTTACCTACCTAGATTTCAGAAAGTGATTTTCTTAAGCAAACAATAAAACTATAAGAAACGGAGAGAAAATAACCACTTGTTTTAGTAAAGAGTGTTCTGTGCTCCATTTCTAATTCATAAAATTCTGGGATGCTTTTTAGGGATGTGAACTTGCTAATAGTTTTATCAGACTCTGGTGGCTTTGGAATCTGATACTTAGATTTTTTTTTTTTTTTTTACTGTATTGGAACTAGGATTTTGAGCTTTCCTTCTCAGCCACCTCATCTGGCAAATTCTTCTTTTTAAAAAATAATTATTTTTGCAAGAGCGCAAGTGGGGAAAGGGCAGAAAGAGGGGGACAGAGGATCCAAAGTGGGCTCTGCACTGATAGGCTGACGGCAGTGAGCCTGATGTGAAACTCAAACTCCTGAACTGTGAGATCATGATCTGAGCAAAATCAGACGCTCAAGTGACTCAGCCACCCAGGCACCCCTGGCAAATTCTTTAATATCCTTAATTACCTCAGTCTTCTTATGTGAATGTTGGAAACTTGAGAGCCAGCTTCCTGTCTAGTAGTGGTCTCTATCACGGTCTCCTGTCAAAATCCCCTTGTTTTTGCAGTCTGTGTCGTGGGGGAGGCCATCCTACAGAGAAAATGAGCTTATTGATTTCCTTGCTTAGGACACAGAGGTGTTAAAGCCAGCTTTTCAGCGAAAGGTTTACTGAAGCCTATTTCCTGTGGTCTGGGCAGGCATTCAAATGCTGTCACAGAATTAGCGTTGGATGTTTTTAATTGATTTTACCAGAATTTCTAGAGGAAAACAACAGTGATTGTAATAATCTTGAGGTGCACAATGATAGTATTCTACAATTGCTTGCTTTTGATGTCTTGGGTTTTAATTGGCCTATCTTACTTCTTTGAGGTGTTTTTGTTGTTCTTGTTGTCCCCTTGTATCTCCCAGTACGTGTTCCTCGTGAATCAGATACTGTGTCTGTAAGCTTTTGCTGGGTAACAACACAGAACCTCTTGGAGCAGTAGACCTTGATTTCTCATGAATGTGTGGGTTTCAGCCCAGCTAAGGCTGGACTTGGCCTGATGACTGCTGATCTAGGTGGGCTTTCCTCTTCCTCCTCCACCTCTTCCTTTTCCTTTTCCTTTTCCTCTTCCTCTTCTTTTTTTTTTTTTTTTTTTTAAAGAAACCTGCAAGGAACAATCCTTCTAGTTCCTGACTCCCATTTGTAGTATATCCATATCTTGAGTGTTTGAGAGGCAGTAAAACATCACTGGTAAGGGCTCCAGAGCCAGACTGCTTAAACTGAAATCTCAGCCCAGCCATTCTAGCTGTGTGTTCTTGGGTTACTTAGTTCTCTGAGCCTTAGTTTCCTCATCTGCAAAAGGAGTAAAATAATACCACCTACCCTATAAAGATGTTAAGAGGAATCAGTTTCCTCATGTATGATGCTTAGAATGGAGCTAACCTAAATGGCACCCAGGTAGCAATTACTTTTTTATTCTAAGATAGAGGAATATCTAAGCTTCAGTCACCCAGGTGCTCACTCAGATGAGCACATGTGACAAGTGCCAATACTAACGAGGCCTGCCTGTTTTAATCTAAAAAGTCTTGGTGAATCTGAAAGCGTTTACCTCGTGAATACCAGGGAAATGGCTGAAGACCCCGCTGCTGTGTCTGAGGAGTTCAGAGCCTCATTTGGGAAGCAAGGTGGATGTAGTAGAGAGGTCGCCAAGGTAGCAAGCAGTGCAGTAGCAGGTTGGACAGGAGGGAGGATATGGGGAAGTGCCTGAGGGATGTGAAGAGTGGAAAACCTTGGCGGTTTGCAGATGTTTTGTAGGCCGTGCACTGAGGCACCTGGAGAGCTAATAAGAAACGATTTCTGGCCCCTTATTAGAATGAAGAGAAAGTGATAGGAACTTGCCCAAAGTGAAATTAAATGAGTGGTTGAGAGGCTGGATATAGAATTCGCATGTTCACTCCTTTTACAGAAGCTCTCGTTTCTCGACCCACCAGTTTATGGGCTGGTCACTGCTTCAGGAGCTATGGATAGTGGGAGAGATTGATCAAAACACCGCCGATTAGATCAGTGGTTGTCAAAGTCTTCGAAATGCAGACTCTCAGGCTCTAGCCGAGACCCCAAAATTGGGGGTGGGGCCCAGTAATCCCTATTTCACCAAACCCTCTATGGCGATCGTGTCACACATTTAAGTTTGAACCCCTGGCTGAGATTGTACAGAAGACCATGAAATAACAATTGAGGATTAGGTCAAACTGTGTCGTACGCTAAGAATCACTTCACCCCCATACGGCCGTCCTACCCTTATACTATCTCTGAGGGTAGGTAATTGCTGCTTTATATCTGTTTTCAGATTGGGAAATGGAAGCACATTTATTCCCCAAGGTGACATCTGCTACCTGGCAGAACTGGAATGGTCTGGTTGTTAGTCTGTACGAAACAGTATTTGATTGCTTACAGGTGGAAAGGAAACCAGCAGGAAATTTACTGAACTAAATTGCTGGGGCACCTGGTGTGGATATTCATATTTTGCGTTGGTTGTAGTCAGGGTTGTAGTTGGTTTCCAGCCTTTCAAGGGACCTCTGTGCATATTGACTATGTTCATTTGTTTCTTACAAAGTAACTTCAAGTACTAGGATGTTATTGACCTTCAGAAAAAGAAGCAAGATTTGAGTATTCCAAAGAAGAAAATTCAGACTTCTGGGATCTAAACCATATTTTCTTGTGTGTGCCCTAGAAGCCTGTATTTTCTTATTGAAGTACTAAATGTTCTGGAGATTTTGGGTTGCAGATAATGACCTACTCCCTTCTTGAGGATGAAGCCACATTCCCTGAGTTTTCATAATGGAAAGTAATCTAGTGCTGAGGAGAGCTCATTCCTTGCGTTCATCAGGCACTGCATCTTCTGAGATGTATCTTGTAAATACTTTTTGGTGCTGTACCTTCCTGCCCTTGGTCTTCTGCCCCAGTGCAGGTCTTCATTTTCCCTTTGATTTGTTGGATCCTTTCTTGGGCTTCCCCCTTCCCCAGTCGGATCTGGACACTGACACTACAGTGCATCTCGTAACACATCAGTCTGAGTATATCTGTCTTGCTGAACAGGCATCCTGTCAGCATGCCTGTGCTGAGTTCTCATAGTTGTAGAGGCTGGAAGTCCAAGATCAAGGTGTCAGCAGGGCCATGCTCCCTCTGAAACCTGTAGGAAAATGATTTTTCCTTCCTTCTAGCTTCTGGTAGTTTGGTGGCAGTATTTGGCATTCCTTGCTGTAAAGGTGCTCTAAAGGTGTCTTCTCTCTGTGTGTTTCTCTGTACGAATACTGTATCCCCTTTCTATGAGGGCACCATTCATTTTATATCAGGGCCTACTGGCTAACATTAACTTGATTACCTTCATAAAGACTAGTTCCAAATAAAATCACATTCTGAGCTACTGGGGTTAGGATTTTAACATAATTTTGTTTTTTTGTTGGGGTAGGGGAACACAATTCAGCCTATAACAATAGCTTTGTTGTATGAATGGAAACCATCTAAATTTAGCAGATAGTCCGGAATGATGCAGCTGTCACTAAATGAAGCAGTTACATTTTTACTTACTTAAAAAATACATATAACTTATGTTGTCTGGTAGGAAATAGAAATAGATTTTTCTTACTTTCTGAGGAAAACAGGGACGGGGGAAGGAGGCAGAGGGAGGTGGAGAAGGTCTTTCTTTGGTATTTCCTTTGTCATGCTGTGATTTTGCATTGCTGACTGTTCAGGGGAGAGTCTGTGTGGATGTGCTGCTTCTCTGCCAGCCAAGGTGGGGCTCCAACGAGCTTGTCTCCTGTGGGTTTGAGTACAAGAATTCCTTTGAGGCAGACAGATGATCCCATCTTTGGGGTCTTTCTGTGGGTCTCGCCCACCCACTGGGAAGTGGTCTTTCATTTCCCACTGGGTGATAGATTCAAAGGTTCATGCATTGTGTGGGGAGGGGATGTCAGAAGGTGGGGATGGGGTGGGGAAGAGATATGTTGCCAGGGGAGGAGGGAAGTGGGCCAAAGTCAACAATATCTATGGAATCATTTCCCATCGACGAATGAACAATGAAGCATGACACCAAAGGAAGTGAGAACCAAAATAAATACTAGTAACTTTCTGCCTTTGGAGCACTTGTGTGCACGTCCAGGTGGTGTGTTCGTGAGCTTCTGGAGTGTGTTTAATTACATTTGGTGTGAGAGGCCCTGTTGACTTTAAGTGGAAGATAAATCAGAGTTAATAGGAGGAATGACTTTAGAATTAGCTGCTTATCTTCTGCATTACTCTCCAGGAGAGGATGGTTCAGTGCCTTGGAAAATTGATGGGCGGAGCATTCAGTGACGGGTGGGGTGGGGGAGTGGGGGAAGGAAGAGATCAGAAAAAACAGTTTTCATTGTAAACACTGACACTAGGTTTGGCTTAAGAGCTCCTTCTTCTCTATTACTGGAGCCTTCCAGGAGGAAAATCATGAGCTTTCCTCCCCAAAATGTATTTTATATAGAGCGAGTTCAAAAGCTTCTATCATCTTTGAAGAAAAGAATTCATTATTAGTCTTTGGTGATTCTATGTGGTGTACCACGCTTTAATTGATTTATGTTAGTGATCTATATATGGTGTCACTAGATAGTTTTTGAAACAGAGGACCCAGCTGGGCCTGCTTCTCAACCTCCCATGAGGATCTAAGGGGATAGTTGCTCTGGGGATAATAGGGGGGAAGTCAGGATTTCTTATTATTAAAAGCTGGATTTTGCCTTACTTCACAGTACAGAGCTCTTTGATAAAGTGGGCTGGTCATGTGGCTTAGTCTAAAGATTGTTCTTTCCTTTGAACTAAGGGAGAGTAGCACATACCTTAGTTCTTACCATGGGCTGAATTTTCCTTTGTGAACATTATTAGCGCTGCCTCTCAGAAGAGTAGAGGAGTAGAGGTAGGTGAAAAAAAAATGAGATTATGTTTAATTACTAAAGGTATGTTAGTTTAGGGACTGGAAAATTAAACAATGTAAAGCAAAGCAGCTTTATCTTTCTTATATTTATTTAAATCTAAGTTAACATATAGTATAATAATGATTTCAGGAATAGAATTTAGTGATTCATCACTTACCTACACTACCCAGTGCTCATCCCAACAAGTTCCCCTCCTTAATGTCCTTTGCTTGTTTAGCCCATCCCCCACCCAACACCCCTCCAGCAATCCTGTTTCTTCTGTGTTTAAGAGTCTCTTATGGTTTGTCTCCCTCTCTGTTTTTATCTTATTTTTCATTTTCTTCCCCTATGTTCATCTGTTTTGTTTCTTAAATTCCACATATGATTGAAATCATGATATGTGTCTTTCTCTGACTTATCTCATTTAGCATAATACCCTCTAGTTCCATTCATGTTGTTGCAAATGGCAAGATTTCATTCTTTTTCATTGTTGAGTAGTATTCCTATATATATATATATATATATATATATATATATACACACACACACACACACACACACACACACACACCACATCTTCTTGATCCATTCATAGGTCAGTGGGCATTTCCATAATTTGGCTATTGTTGATAATGTTGCTATAAACATTGGGGTGCATGTGCTCCTCCGAATCAGCATTTTTGTGTCCTTTGGATAAATTCCTAATAGTGCGATTGCTGGGTTGTAGGGTAGTTCTATTTGTAATTTTTTGAGGAACTTCAGTACCGTTTTCCAGAGTGGCTGCACCACTTTGCATTCCCACCAACAGTGCAAGAGGGTTCCTCTTTTCCTGCATTCTCACATCCTTGCCAACATCTGTTTAAAGCAGCTGTATCTTTATGTAACATGTATTGGAGGCAGGTCAGTGAAATCAGAGTGGACCACTCGGACCACAGGGATGGTCCCCAAATGCAGTATGACTGAGCTTGTAACAAAGTAAAGTTGTGGTTCTTTTAAACCTTGTTTAGACTTTTATTACAGTCCTTTCTTCCGATTGAGGTTTGGTACTGAGGCAGGATGTGTAGAGTTTGGGAAGGGGCAAGGGAAACCTAACAACAGTAGGTTTGCGTGTAGGTGCTGGGAGGAAATGGAGGAATGGACTTACTATGTTTTAGCTTAGGGGGATTTAAAGGAGAATTTAGGGGAGCCATCATAACTGAAAATGTGGAAACATGGGAATATTTTAATTACGGCATCCATAGTGTTTACCTGCTTAAAGGAAAGCACAGAAGCACACTTGAGCTGAAGCCTGCTCTGGGTGATTTTTTTTTTTTTTTTAACTTTGCCTGTTACACTGTAGGCTTGGGACATACAGCTTCCTTGTCTTCCCTCTTTGTTGGCTCTCAGTATAACCGTACTTTCCTGCATGGTACCCTGATACTACAGATGTATTTGAAGGAGACTGAGTTGCACTTGGAGACTGGTCTTCAGTTTCTGAAGAAGTGATTTTCTTAGAAAGTGCTGAGGCTCAGAGTATGAGCTTGGATGTTGGTGCCAGGTGAATCTGGTTTCAAATCCTGGTTGTTACTTAAGATTTTGGAGTGAGTTATTTAATGTTTCTGAATTTGCTTTCTCAATATTAAAATGAAGACAACAATAGTACTCAACTTCTAGGTCTTTATGAGCATTTAGTGAGGGCAGGCATAAGACATTACAGTGTCGGGCATGCAAGTAGCTAGCACTCATTAAATGATAGGCATTTTTATTACTTTATTCGAGGCTTTCAAACCAAGGTTGGGAATTCCGATAAAGCTTCATAATCTCTCTTTAGCGTGCTGATGTGACCTCTGCTCTCCTTCCTGCCTTACAGCTACTGGCGTTCTTGCAAGGACTCTTCACTTTCTATCACCATGGTTATGAACTGGCCAAGGACTTCGGTGACTTCAAGACGCAGTTGACCATTAGCATACAGAACGTGAGTGGCCAAGGGGCAGGCTTCCTTTCCCTGGTTCAGGAAAGGAAAGAACAAAGTATGGGTCTGGTTGCATAGAGATCACTTACGTGGATTAGAATGCATGAGGAGCATGGGTCTTGCTTGGGTTCAAAGGGCAGCTGGGGGCAGGCATTTCTCGGGTGCTTGGTGGCCCCAGGTTAGAGCATCATCCTTTTTTCCGTTATTTCTAAGCACTATTTATGTTCTCGGAAGTCCTGCTATTTTTGTTTTAAATCTGTAGCACCAGGATCAGGATTTCCTTTGGCAGTGGAAGGCCCAGCCTCCCTTCTGTGCATCTAGCTGCCTGGCCACAAGAACCTTGGAGTGTGTTCAGGGGATGGGGGTGGGGCATACATGCTGGCCTCCAGCTCAAAGGATGTACTCTTGTTCAGCTTTCAGTAAGGCTGACAGGAAATCCAAGTCAGAGCTGTTGACTCCCAGTCTCCTTCCCCAGATTTTAACCAGCAGGACCTTTTGATGCTCCGAATCCTGCTAAGGGCCCTTTGGTTAGCAGTGAGCAGGCTCAAGCCCCTTCTTCGCTGTATGACTGGCTGTGTTAGTCTGTATGTTGTCTTTGTCTCTAGATGATCCTGTGTAGCAAAGAAACCCAGGTGTGTCCTTGCGGGTTGTACTGCATGGGTTTAGAAGCCTGGAGCCTTTTGCCCTATGGTTCTCTTTGTTGTTTTGGAAAACAGGAAGTTGCAGAGTCACAGACAAGGTTTCACAAAGCATGGCTTCCCCTTAGGCCACCTTCCTCCTCCGAAGGTAGACTCTGAAGTGGAGGTTTACCTGCGGCAGGTTTATAGGGGAGCAGGGTTAGCAGAATCACCTGGGAGAGAGAGGGCAGCAGACCCCTCCAGGAGAAATTGAGCTGTGAGGCCTCAGTCAGTGCCCTGGGGCACCCTGGCGCTGGCATGGACCTTCAGAGTGTGGGGAAAAAAAGAAAGGGTGCCGGGCTTGGGACCCCTTCCCCCTTTGCCCCTAGCCTTGACTAGTGCTGGGGTGCAGATTACCTTGAGTGAAGCAGCTCCCTTTTCAGGAGGGGACCATCTATGAACCATTAGCAAGTAATATTCCCTATAGCTGGAGAAGTAAGTTCTTCTGTCTTGAAGGGGACTGTGAAGACCATTTCCTGTGAGCCACTTGAATCAGAATCCCTTGGGATGCTTATTATTTTTTTTTAATTTTTTAAACTTTTGATTTATTTTTGAAATAGAGAGACAATGTGAGTGGAGGAGGAGCAGAGAGAGGGAGACACAGAATCTGAAGCAGACTACAGGCTCTGAGCTGTCAGCACAGATGCTGATGCGGGGCTCGAACTCACAAACCGTGAGATCTTGACCTGAGCCAAAGTCGGACTCTTAACCAGCTGAGCCACCCAGGCACCCCTGGGATGCTTATTTAAAATGCACATTTCTGGGTCCAGAGGTACTAAATTAATCTTTAGGGGTGAGGCCTGGACATTTGCATTTTCTCCATATTTTCCAGGTGATTTTGATGGTTTTGAGCATTTGAGAGTCATTCTGGTATAGGACTTTAAGGTCAATGGGTATTTCTCGAAAGCATTTGCCTAATTCCTAGGTGGCTGACTGTTACCTGGTTTTCGATCTGAGGGTTCACTAGGTTGATGTTTTGAGTTGTTACGGTTGGGAATAAGGTTTCATTTCTTTGATGTGAATAAAATTCCTTTCATCCTAGACAAGAAACCGCTTCGAAGGTACCAGGTCAGAAGTGGAATCACTGATGAAAAAGATGAAGGAGAATCCCCTTGAGCACAAGACCATCAGTCCCTACACCATGGAAGGGTACCTGTACGTTCAGGAGAAACGTGAGTGCCAGTGATGAACCAGAGCTTGGGTTACGCTCACGCCTTTTAGCCAGGATGTGGAGGGTGTACCTAGTAGTGCCTGGCCTAGAGCAGTGGTTCTGTAATTACAGATTTGGGTGAATGAAGGTAGCTTATAGCTGGGCTTTTTAAGGCAGAGATGTTCATAAGGTCTTGTCCACCCTCCAAATGCTGTGTTCTTTGTTCTTTATCACTGGGAATTCCCTTGGGGACCTGGAATTCAGTGAAGCCCTGTGATGGTTTTTTTTTTTCTCCGTAGTGTCAAGCTTGAGGTGTCTGCACACTTAGCATGGGTTTATCGTCACACGTTTGGCATAGAGGCTTTGGACCGGCCTTGTATGCTAGACCTTATTTTCTATCAGCTGTCATATCTTTGGGTGGATTTAATATGGAGTGATTTTGTTTACTTCAAGATTGGTTTCAGCAAGGACCACATAGTCATGACTTAGGTCCTCTCCTTCCTCTCTTCAACTGCTGTCATCTCAACACTGAAATTTTATGAAAAGTAGAAACACAAGCTTACTCCAAGAGGTAGGAGGAGAAATCCATTGTCCTGCCGATGAGATGTCAAGGAAAGAAATGCCAGGTGCTGCTAATCCAGACTTTTCTGTGATGACTCACAAACTCCTGCACTAGGCCTGGGGAGAGGCTTTTTTGACAGGGCTATGCTTTGAGGGTAGCACTTTCAGACTTAGCTTACAAAGTGGTAGGGATAAGAGAAGGTAATTTTTTTTTTTCTTCAATGGATAGTTACCTAGTCTGCCCTACTTTTTCGGTGGAGCATGTTACTCCTTTCAGAGATTTGCTGGTTTTGTGCTCTTTACTGCCCTTCTGTTGTCTGAGTGCGAAGCAACTGTCTTTACTCCTAGAAGCTTCCTGATGGAACAGAACACTTGATTTCATTGATTATTTTAGTCAGTGATTCCTCAAAAATTTGCTTGGGCTTCAAATTGTTGCCTGGCCATAATGGGGGCAGTCGTGGGGTTTGAGGTTGGAGGCGTTGGCCGTCATGAGGGTTTTATTACAGGGATGAGCTTGTTGAGGTTTTAACAGATGGAGGGTACTGTAGTGGTGTTTTGTGTAGGCCTCAATGTAAGGTGATAGCTTTTTTGCCCAATGAGGAGATCCATCCCAAAAAGTTTAAGGTCATCTTGAATATGTGTCCACTTGTAATACTTAATTTATTAATACTGTTCCCCTATATATATGAATTTGGCGCACTCACATTTGTTACCCAATTTTATTCACACACCTCACATGCTTTTTGAAACATGAATGTCTTTATTAGAGCTAGATTTTAATTCTCTAACACATTAGTCCAGAGCATACCAATGGGATACGGCTGTTTTCATTTGCAAGTTTTGGTAACTTACCACTTAGAAATTTGAAACTTAGAGAAAAATTACAAGATGAGTATAAAGAAACCCCATATGCCCTTTATCCATATGCATGAATTTTTACCTTTTTCCCACAGTTCTCTCTTTCTTTTTCTTGGTGGGTATGTGTACACGTGTCACAGAGACACACATTTCCATTTTTTCTGAGCCTTTTGAGAACAGGTTGCATAGCTCATGCTCCTTTACTTTAGTGTACACTTTTTAAAAATAAGGATTTTATTTTATGTAGCCACAGTATAGTTACCATGTCCAGCAGTTAACAGTGATAAGATATTTAATGCAAATGATAGTTCATATTCCAATTTTGTCAGTTGTCCCTGACATTAGCCCTTATAAAGCATTTTCTTTTCCTTCTGTGTAGATACGACTTTGTACTGCACTTACTTGTGACCATTTTAGACTCCTTTATTCTGTAACAAGGGCCTCAGCTTTTCTTTGTCTTTCGTGACATTGACATTTTTGAAGAATATAGGGCAGTTCTTTTCTAGAATTTTCTTCGCTGTGGGTTTGTCTGTTTCCCGATAATTAGATTCAGGTTAGGTGTCCCTTGTCAAATAGTTTTCTTCTCTGGGTCCCACATCCAGGGGCACAGGATGGCCATCTGCCCCTCAGTGGTGATGTTGTTTTTGGTCACTCAGTCAAGGTATTATTTGGTTTATCCACTATGCAGTTACTATTTTTCCCTCGTAGCTAATTAACAGTCTATGGGGAGACCCTTCTCCTCATCAAACTTTGCCCTCTATAGACTTAGCATCTGTCGGCAATTCTTGCCTACATGATTGTTAATATGTTGGTTGCAAAGTGGTGATTTCTCAGCTCTGGCACTTTCTCCACATTTATTAGTTGCGATTTAGTGTACTATAAGCAAGTGACTCCCTCCCTGTCTCATTCTCTCCTCTCCTTTCCCATCCATCTGTCCATTTTTTTTAAAAAAAATGTTAAGTTGTTTTTTTTAATGTTTGTTTATTTTTGAGAGAGACAGAGACAGAGCACGAGTGGGGGAGGGGCAGAGAGAGAAGGAGGCACAGAATCTGAAACAGCCTCCAGGCTCTGAACTGTCAGCACAGAGCCTGACGCGGGCTTGCGGGCTTGAACTCGGGAGCTGCAAGATCATGACCTGAGCCAAAGTCAGACACTTAAGTGACTGAGCCACCCAGGTGCCCCTTTTAAAATTTTTTTTTTTTAAATGTTTGTTTATTTACTTATAGCATGTGAGTGTGGGAGGGGCAGAGAGAAAGAGAGAGAGAATCCTAAGCAGACTTCACAGTGTCAATGTGGAGCCCGACATGGGGCTTAATCCTATGAATGTGAAATCATGACCTGAACTGAAATCAAGAGTTGGATGCTCAACCTCCTGAGCTACCCAGGTGCCCCTAGCCATCATTCTATTGTCAGTATGGACTTAAGGATTTCTCGTCTATTCGGTAGGCTAAATCCATTACTGGCCTTACTTGCTTGGATGCTCAAAGTGTTTCTAAGATAATAGCGCTTTTGGAATCTTTGTGTTGTGCTATAACTGGAATTCTTTCTCTAAGCCACAAAAATAAATGACAGTGGTTGGTATTTTTGTCTTTGATGCTTCAATGTAGGCACTTACTATATTGCTTTTTATTTTTTAGTTTACTAATTGACATTTCACACTTGAAATGGGCGCTGATACCCTAAAAACTAATTACTAAATCTTTGTTAAATCTCATGTTATTCTTTTAAACGAAAAACAACCATTTCTGCTCTGTGATCTCCAGGAGCCTGTAAGGCTAGTGTTGACTGAGGACCTTGGAGGCTAATAATGCTAATTATGCCTTCTTCCTCTAATAATATTTTTAATTCAAAATAAAGTAATTGGCTGACCACCAGGGAAAATCGAGGACTGTCAGGATTTGACTGTGAGGCATGTCTGCCTTTCCTGAGGGACAGTATTGAGGGACAGACCTCTCACATTACTTTGGGGTATTTATAGTCCCTCCCATTTACATCTCTGTGTCAGAGTTGGCCTGTCTGCTTGAGTTCTGCTAAAGTACAAATGAGGGGTTTGGCAGTAGGTCAGAATCCATGTATGTCTTTGCAGAGACTCGCAGAGCAGCTGTGGGAAGCATGAAGTCGTCACAGCAGATGGGGACAGTGACAGGCACTCTGAGGAGCTCTTCTGTTCTTTCCTCAGTCATCTTAATCCTGTCAAGGGAAAGGAAATGTCAAGTGGAGATTAATGATGGGAAAGTGAATTAATTTCCCCAGGGAACCTCTCCTTCCCTTATATTTTAAGACTCCTTGGATGCAGCATTTAGTGGGAAACGGTCTTCCTTGGCCCCTGGGGAAAGCCCTGGGTCGTTTCCAGTTCCAGCCTGTAGGATCAGATTTCTTCCTCTTCCAGTATATTGCCCCTAGAAACAGTTGAAGGGGAGATGAGCATTGTGGGTTATGGGTTGTGTGTGTTTCCAGTATGCACTGGACACATGGAGATGCTTCATGGGAAACATTACCTTGCAGGGCACTTTGGAACTTCTTGGGTGAAGCACTACTGTACCTATCAACGGGATTCCAAACAAATCACCATGGTACCATTTGACCAAAAGTCAGGAGGAAAGGGGGTAAGTTCATTTTTTTAATTTCATGCTTGATTTGCTTGGCTAACATAGGTTGATTATAATGCTAGTGTTAAGTAACATCTTCGATACTGCACTGTAATTTTCTTTTTTAAAAAAATTTCTAATTGAAGTATAATATATAGTGTTAAATTAGTTTTGGGTACGTAATGTAATGATTCAACAGTTCTATATATTACTCAGTGCTCATCACAATAACTGTACTCTTAACCCCCTTTATTCCACCCATGCCCCCACTCCCCTCCCCTCTGGTAACCACCAGTTCTTCATATTTAAGAGTCTGCTTTTTTGTCCATCTTTTTAAAATTTTCTTTGTTGGTTCATTTGTCTCTTAAATGGCACATGGGATTGAAATCCTATGGTATTTGTCTTACTCTGTCTGACTTACTTCACTTAGCATTATAGCCTCTAGATCTATCCATGTTGTGGCCAGTGGGAAGATCTCATTCTTTTTCATGGCTGAGTAATATTCCTGTCTCTCTCTGTCTATCTGTCTGTCTGTCTGTCTACCTACCTACCTATCTATCTCTCACATCTTCTGTAGCCATGTGTCTATCAATTGGTTGCTTCCATATTTTGGTTATTGTAAATAATACTGCAGAAGGTGGGTGCATATATCTTTTTGTATTTTGTATCGGTATTTGTTTTCTTTGGGTAAATACCCAGTAGTGGAATTGCTAGATCATATGGTAACTCTACTTTTAGTTTTGTGAGGAATGTCCATACTGTTTTCCACAGTGCCTATAGTAATTTGCATTCCCACCAGCAGTGCACAGGGGTTCCTTTTTCTCCACATTCTCACCAACCATTGTAATTTCTTGTCTTTTTTTAACCTTAGTCATTCTGAGAGGTGTGAGGTGATATGTAATTGTGGTTTTGATGTGTATTTCCCTGATGATTAGCGATGTTGAGCATCTTTACATGTGCCTGCTACCCATTTGTGTGTCTTGTTTGGAAAGAGTATCTGTTTGGGTCTTGTGCCCATTTTTCAGTAAGATTGTTTATTTTGTGTTGAGTTACAGAAGTTCTTCAAATATTTTGGATATTAACCCCCTATCAGTTACATGATTTGCAGATACTTTCCCCCATTCAGTAGGTTGCCTTATCATTTTGTTGGTGGTTTTCTTTGCTGTGCAAAGGCTTTTTATTGTGTTATAGTCCCAATAGTTTAATTTTCCTTCTGTTACTCCTGCTTGAGGAGACATACAAAAATGTTTCTGTGGCAAATGATGAAGAAATTACTGCCTATGTTTTCTTCTAGAAATTTCATGGTTTCCTGTCTAACATTTAGGTCTTTAATTCATTTTGAGTTTATTTTTGTGTATGGTGTAAGCAAGTGGTCCCGTTTCTTTTGCATGTAGCTGTCCACTTCTCCCAGCACCATTTGTTGAAGAGACTGTGTTTTCCCCATTGTATATTCTTGCCTCCTTTGTTGTAGATTACTTGATCATATAGGTGTGGGTTTATTTCTGGCCTCTGTAAATCTTGTTCCATTGATCCGTAATGTCTCTTTTTGTGCCTGTACCATACTGTTTTGATTACTGCAGCTTTGTAGTATATCTTGAAATTGGAGATTGTGATAGCTCGAACTTTGTTCCTTTCTCTTAACATGGCTTTGCGGTAATTTTCTTAATTTTTTACATAATAGTTCCAGGAGGAATGGTACCCTAGACGGGAATTAAAGCAAGACGATTATTTTTAGCTTTAAGTTCTATTAGGAACTGCAACTAAGAAAGATTCTTGTATTTCATATGCATACAGTAGTAAGTATGTCAAATGTGTTTGGAGGCTAGAAATTCTTGGATGGTTTTGTCCTGTGAAGCTGATGGATATCGCTCTTACCTGATACAAAGAGAGCTGCCAGTTGGTGGGTGTGAGTGTTGCGATTATCTGTTGCTGTGGAACAGATGACCAAAAAATTTAGCAACTCTTAAAACTACATGAGTCATTTTAGTATTTCTCACAGATTCTGTGGGTCAGGAATTGGGCTCAGGGTTTCTCAGGTGGTTTTAATCAGATGGTTGGGGCTGCAACAGTGAGGGTTTGAAGCTGCTCAAGGCTGGTCTGCCATGGCTCTCTTCCTTTCTTCTGATCTCCTTCTTCCTCCCCTTCTCTGTTTCCCTCCTGCTCTGGATAGTCTCAGGGCCTGTCCATCTGGTCTCTCCGTGGGAGGTAGTTTGGGTTTCCTCACAGCTTGGTGGCCTCAGGGCAGCTTAAGGTGTCAAGAGGGAATATTCCAGCATGAAAGCGGAGACCCCATGTAGCCTCAGAAGTCATATAGCCTTCCTTTTGCTCTGTTGGTTGAAGCAGTCACAGAAGCCCCCACCAAGCCCACTCACTTTAACTGGGAGAGGATGCAGAGTCACACCCAGTGACGTGAGGCTCCTGTGGCAGAGAAACACTCTTGCAGCTGGCTCTGATCCTCACATGCCCTACAGTCACTGCTGTGGAGCTCTCTGCTGTGCTCCGGCCTTTGTCCTTTCCTCCCAGCTTGCTCACTGCAGCCTGAATGCATTTCCTCTTCCGGTGATCCATTTTTTTCTCTGGCTGCTCTTAATGTCTTCTGTTTTTTCCTTTTGGTGTTGGACATTTCATTATGATGGTCTTATGTGTGACTTTTTCCCCCATTCTGTTGTACTTGGGAATTTGGGGCCTTCTGTATTTGGGGATTGGTGTCTTTCAGTAACTTTGAGAAATTCTTATCAATTATCACTTCGAATTTTGCCTCCTCCCCATATCTCCTTCTGGACATAACTCCTTTGGGAGATGGCTAAATATTTTTAAGAGAAGTATTTATATTTTTCATCTGTTCGAATCTTCAGACTCCATTTAGCATAACTTCTCTGTTTTTGTAGTTGAAGTAATTTTTAAGCTGTTTCCAATATATTGATAAATGAGTCTTTGGTAATGAGCATGCCATCTCTGGTCCTCTGTGTGGTTCATTATGGTACCATGTGTTGGGTGTGTGTGTGGGGGGGGCGGGGGGTGCTTTACAGAGACCAAGAGCACCCACCATCTTTGAAATCGGACTGCCAGGCTCAGTAACATTAGATGCATTTGTCAAGAGTGTTAGTTACTCTGCCAGGCTGCCTCCTTGCTGTCTACCACTTTGAATTTTTCTTCCTGGCTTTCTTTTACTTGGGCCACAATACAGGAATCTATCAGCATCTCTTTTTCTTCCATGTATTATAGCAAAAAAACCCCCAAAGCCCTATTAATGTTTCCAGTCAGGGGTGGAGAACTCTCAGGAAAACAACATCGTTCAAATAGAGAAACATAAAGAAATGACAGAATCGGAAGTGATAGTAGGCACCACTCATTAGTTGTGCCCTAGTTTTCATGCAATGGAAATAGAGTTAGACTCACTTCCTTGGGTTGAGCCATGGTCCTTTTTGAATTCTGTCTTTCTAGAAGTGAGCTTCACTCAATTATTCTCTCTCAGTCTTTATTTTGGGGCCTTTTACCTTGTGCTTTCCTAAAGCTTAAAAGAAGAACTAACTCCCTCGTGTTTGGTCTTATCCCACTTGAAAGTGAATGCAGAGGCCAGTAATGGTAGATGTTTGGGACTCCTAAGTATTTAGTGAGGTAATAGTAAACACCTCACTGGGTTGTTAAGAAGTTTATGTGAATTAGTACATAGACTCTTGGAACAGATCTTGACACATGATGAGTTCTGTGTTAGGGGGTTGATATTACAGTAATTATTTTTCCTAATCATTCCTTAAGTTTATTTTACATTTTTCTGAGTCCTTGTATTGTCCTGTATTATCCTGTTTGATCCAGTTTTCTCCTTCATAAAGGAGGAAATGGCGGTCTAGAAGAGAAAATGATTTATAAAGCCATACAAGTCCTGAGGTACAAAGCCAATACTCAGACCCTGATTCTGGAGTCTGCATCTCTTGAGTCAGAGTGGCTGCTGCTAATATTTTCTAGAAAATAGAAATCATAGAAAAAATATATATAAAACAGTAGCTTTCCATGATGTCACTCTATTTCCTCAGCTTTAGGGTAGAGGGAATATGAAGACTGGCTGTCTAGAGGTGATCGCATCTCCATTTGTACAGGAGAATCATGTGGCATCTTCCATATATGTGTTTGTACAAAGCTCTCTTAGGAGGTGGAGGTAGACTTAAAATGGATAATGTGGTGTTTTTTTTTTTTTCCTAACGGGCTTTTTTATTCCCCTTTCTTCACTTTGCTGTCCATTTTATTTGCGTTATTTTTCTTTAAAAGTACCTGCTTTTTTCTTAGTTTTAGGCCACTAGATGTTCCATCATCTTGGAGACCAGACCCTCTGTGTGGTGAAACAGAAGTCCCCTGTATCCTAGCCTCTGAGATGAGGCCACTCTCCGTGTGAGGTTTGGGGCGGCCCAGAGCTGACCTTGTCCATTCCCTTGCTTGAACCCCCTCATTATTTTTCCTGTGCTCTCAGGATAAGGACCACAATCTGCATAATGTGGCTCTTGATTCCTTTATACTCTTTCTCATGCCACTTTGCCTCTCGCTCTGGGATTCAGCCATACTGCCTAGCTTTAAATTCCTCCCAGGCCCATGGACCCTGACCACAGGCCTTTACATCCGCTGTTCTCAATTCCCAAAGTAGATAGTAGATGGAAGGCTTGTGACTTTCCATAAACTGTCTCTTGCTAGGTCTTCTGTGTTTTATGTGGTATTGTGATTCTAGAGGGTAGTTAAGTTGTACCACATGCAGTCACATTTTCTATTTCAACAAACTAGACAAGTTTGCTAATTTTTCCCCTTGTTCAGAGAAAAAGATTGGCAAGGGCAAGAGGAACAGGAATACTAAATTCTTTTTTTTAATTTAATTTAATTTTATTTACTTTCAGAGAGAGAGAGAGAGAGAGCAGGCACAGGCCAGGGGAGGGGGAGAGGGAGAGGGAGAGAGAGAATCCCAAGCAGGCTCCGTACTATCAGTGC
Source organism: Panthera pardus (assembly GCF_024362965.1). Taxonomy (NCBI): domain Eukaryota; kingdom Metazoa; phylum Chordata; class Mammalia; order Carnivora; family Felidae; genus Panthera; species Panthera pardus. The sequence continues at coordinate 120,195,895 of NW_026526765.1, read as the reverse complement.
AGTGCCTGAAGCAGGGCTTGATCCCACGACTGTAAGATCAAGACCTGAGTTGATACCTAAGAACCAGATGCTTAATCGACGGAACCAACCAGGTGCCCCAAGGAACTTGAAATTCTTATGTGGAAAAAAGAAAAGAAATCAGGGATAGAAACCCCTCTGTTTTTAGGCAATGAGAGAGCACTATGCGATGAAACTGTTAGATTCCATTTGTACGGTGAGATACTACCCAGTGGTAAAAAGAAACAAACTCTTGGTTTGTACAACAGCATAACGTGAATCACAGAATTGTGCCAAGTCAAAGAAGTCCAAAATAAAAGGGCACATACTGTGTGATTCACTTTATATAAAATTATATAGGGCATGCAAACTAATTTGTATGACGGAAAGCAGATTCAGTATTTGCCTGAGGTTAGATAGACTAGGTGCAGGGATAGAATTCAAAAACACAAGGAAACTTTTGGGGGTGATGGAAATGTTCATTAGCTTGATTATGGTGTTGATTTTATGGATGTATACAGATGTTAAAACTCATAAATAGACACGTACAGTTGATTACACATTAGTTATACCTCTTTAAAGCTGTTAAAACCCATTTATTGAGCACTTACTCTGTCCTTGGGCCAGTTTGTTCTCTGGGTACACAGGAATCAGTAAAAACTGATAGTCCCTGCTGTCAGGGAGCTTAGAGTCTAATGAGGAGAGAGACATGATTGGAGTCATTGCCCACATCAATGGACAATTGCAGCTATGATCAGTGCTGTGAGGGAGACCAAGAACATGGTGTATGTGAACATGTCTTGGGGATATTTGACCTGGTCCAGGAAGGCTTTCCTGAAAAAATGATGACTGACTCAAGACCATAGAAACTCAGAGTCAGGAGGAGGCCTGCAGGCCATCTTGTGTAACCCTTTTCAAACCTGTAAATTAACTCAGCCTCAAATATTATCAGCAAGAGTTTATCCAGCAGGGGTTGATGCTGTACCATCATGATGTGCTAGAAGTGAACTAAAACTAGAGATATTTCATGTTAAGTATAACATGGTTTACAGGTTTTAGATGCATGAGGCTGTTAGCTGAGGGAGAGTCTTGGATCAATATTCCACCTTCCTGTGGTCGTGAACACTCAGGTTGAGAAGATGGAGTGATTGCTCTCGTTGGTGTGATGTACTTGTGGTACGCTGCAGAGGCACAGAGCATAGCCCATGTCCAGGCCTCATCGTGATAGTCTGTGTGCTCCCAACAGGGAGAAGATGAATCTGTCATCCTGAAATCCTGCACACGGCGGAAAACAGACTCTATCGAGAAGAGGTTTTGCTTTGACGTAGAAGCAGTAGACAGGTGAGTAGCTGTCACATTTTGCTCAGGAACAAAAACTACTGAATTTGGATTTTTTACTTTTTCCATTCAGTCAGAGCTTTTCTGTCCTCCAGTCCCACCCTCCCCCTCCTTCTCCACCCTGCTGCAATTTGGAGCAGACCTCAGGCCACTTGCTGGTCTGCAAGGATCAGTATAGCTTCTCCCGCTTGTAGGTACAGTGCTGAGCCTCCGGTTTGGTTTGCTTTAACATTAGGGGTTTCCTGAGAAGGAATGGGTGTTATTTCTTAAGAGGTTGAGTAGGTGTTTAAAGAAAACTGTTTAGCATGACTATGTGAGCTATTTAAGATTTTACTTTAAAACATATTTACTTTTTTTAATTTAAAAAATGGTTCAAAAGGAATTGGGTGAGGTGAAGGGTGGAACAAGTTGTACTCAGCTAAAAAAAAAAAAAAAAAGCTTTCAGCTGTAGCATTTCACCAACCACTGTGTGTATGTGCCTGGGAAAGATAGCAAACCCCTTGTGAAATCACTTTTTGCAGAGGGAGCTGTGCATTGTATTCCTCAATATATATGGAGTCTCATTAAGTTGTACCATTTCATGGTGTTAAGCTAGTTTGACAACATTCCAATTCTTTGAAACACTTTACTTGGCAACAGGTTAATTCTTTGAGTGAAAGCCACGTGCTAAGCTTTTTTGTGCTATCTGTTCAAGATCAGCAGTGCCAGCATTAAAGATCCTTGAATCTCAGCATGAGTCTCCTCTAATGCCATTTACTTTCTCCCCTTTATTTAAACCCACCCACCCATCCACGCCACCCCCCCCCCCCCCCCCAAACACATACACCATCTTGTCAGGCCAGTACTTCTGCCCTTTCTGGAACGTTTATCTCTGGCCACTCTTTCCTGATCCTATAAGATGCAGAGACTGAGTACCTTGTGGGGTGTTGGCAGTTGGGAATGCCTTCTTGTGGCATGATGTCTCCCTGTGCTGTGACTGCTTGGAGGTTGTTAGAGCTCCCATGGAGGGAACATGTCCTTTTAGCTTTAATCACAAGATCATGGAAACTCACCTCATCTCTTCAGCACTTAGTCATTACACATGGGCTTGGGCTCTCACGTTAGGCAACTGGGGTCTAAATTTGGACTTGGCTGCTTCATAGCCTTGTGACTTTCAGCTAACTACTTAATCTCTCAGGGCCGTGATTTCCTTACCTGGAAAATGAAGATGGTAATAGTACCTAGTTCCTAGAATTGTAAGGATTCGTGGAGATAATGTTCGGAAAATACTTGGCAGGCTGGCAAATAATAAATGCTCAGCAAATTGTTATTTGTTAATTAGTTTGTCCCACGTGTTCACCAGACTTGATTATTTTGTAAGGTTAGACTCTAAATGCTGAGAAGTAAACAAATTATGTTTGTTTCATGTTATGGTCATGCTTCATGTTATGAAGAAAAGAGAGTATCCCCAGTACTGGATACCCCAGTATCCCTGTGTTTGGGGATGTGGGTGGGGAGGGTTGCATGGGGATGTAGGTTGAACTAGGGTAGCAAAGGGGAATTGCAAAATGTCTACCTCACACCAAAACTGGTGATTCTTGGTTTTAAACAAATCCTAACTCAGGATGCTTTAAGCGCGTGTGTGCTCTCTATTCTTAGCGTGGAATCTAAGGGAATTCCTATTGTTGGCGTCTGTGACAGAGGTGGAGAAGATGTGTGTGTTTAGAAGCAGAGTTAGTTGTTTGCCTTGCCAACTGTTGTTTGTAGAGACTGCATCTCTTCGCATGGTTATTTGGAAACGGGTGTACCTCCCACAGTGGCTGTCCCTTAGAGTGAAAATCAGCTCAGAGATGATTTCCGAAGCTTCATGCTTTCCTGTTTTCTGCCTCAGAAGTCTTCACAGAAGTTTTGGCGAGTTGCTCTTTAGGCAATTAAAACTCAGCGTGGTGCCTCTGTCTCATTTCCACCTTTCAAATGCTTCCTACCATCTTTCCCCTTTATTATCCCCTTAAAAGCTTTGCATGTCCCAGTTAAAAGCTGAGAGCAAATGTGTCACATTGAAGATACTGAGTGGGTTTGGGAAGTGGATTTATCTTAAGCTGCTGTCTCTGGTTCCCTTAGGATGACATGGAAGGGTTTCGTTTGTAGTTCAGAAAGAGGCTGCTAAATCTCCTTTTAGTAAGCAGGAGGTGAGTGGATAGTTCTGTTGTATTGTTTAAATTTAACACTTTCTGTATATTATGGTGTCAGGACACCTTAAAAACCTTCCTGACTGGGGATAGACTTTCCCTTCCAGAGCTAGCCAACTCTTAGAGATAGCAAAGGGCGAAGCCTGGAGCATGCCATTGACATGAAAATGAACCAGCCCACAGCCATGCCTCTTCCCTTAATCCCCAGGAGGCAATATTTCTCTGCTTTAATCATCTGAGTTCCAGGTACCAGGCAAGGAAGGATATTCCTCTAGCTTAGACCCCCCTGAAGTTATTCCTACTCGTCAGCAAGCTGTTGCCCCCTTCCCTGCTTTGCCTTTCCCTTGGCAACTCCAGTAACAGCCACTACCTAGGTGTGGCCACCTGACAGTCACCTAAAATAACACAGAACATGTATGAAACACCTTGTATGTGTTCTATATAGGTCACCATCTTTGATCCCAAAGATTAGGTTATAGTTTTGCAGCGTTTTCCTTACCTATCCTGTTGTGACTCCAGTGTCATTCTGCATTTTCCTTAACCCATCCAGAAAGGGACTAAGGAGAGAAGGAAAAGCATTTGCATGGATTTCTTACCTGCATTCCTGGCAACTCTGCCCATTGTTCTGTCTTCTGGAAGATTCTTACACCTTAGTTTTTCCCCAGTGCACTTTAGCCAGGAGATGATTCCACTGTCTTTCCAATCTGTGTCTTCCACAGATTTTCACCTGTACCTGAATGGCTAGAGAGATAGAGGGGTAAAATGCAAGTTTAGCACTTAGGAAATGTGGAAGGAAAAGAGGAGATGGTTGTATTTATAAACGTTTATGTACTGGCAATTAAGGTTTTACTCTACTAAGATACACATAAATGCTGAAGTAGTAGTTTTTGACCTAGAATGTACGATGTGTTGGGTTTTTAGGGTCAAATACTTCTATCTTTTAGGCTTAGTGCTGATAGTTCATGTTATTTTATAACAGAGGCTATAGCCTTGAGGAAGTGATCTTCTAGGAGGTCAGCATCTTTGAGTTATGTCAGCATGTCTTACTGTGTGGTGAGAACCACCTGTGCCCAGCATCCTTGGGTGTGCTTGTTAGAACTATAGCTTTTTGTAATCATCAAAACAGTATGGTACTGGCACAAAAACAGACACTCAGATAAATGGAACAGAATGGAGAAGCCAGAAATGGACTCCACAAACATATGGCCAACTAATCTTTGACAAGGCAGGAAAGAATATCCAGTGGAACAAAGACAGTCTCTTCAGCAAGTGGTGCTGGGAAAACTGGACAGCGACATGGAGAAGAATGAACCTGGACCACTTTCTTACACCATACACAAAAATAAACTCAAAATGGATGAAGGACCTCATCATAAGACAGGAAGCCATCAAAATCCTCTAGGAGAAAACAGGCAACAACCTCTTTGACCTCGGCCACAGTAACTTCTTACTCACCCCGTCTCCAGGGGCAAGGGAAACCAAAGCAAAAATGAACTTTTGAGACCTCATCAACATAGAAAGCTTCTGTATGGCAAAGGAAACAATCAGCAAAACTAAAAGGCAACTGACAGAATGGGAGAAGATAATTGCAAATGACAAATCAGGTAAAGGGTTAGTATCCAAAATCCATAAAGAACTTATCAAACTCAACACCCAAAAAACAAATAATCCAGTAAAGAAATGGGCAAAAAACATAAATAGTTGCTTTTCCAAAGAAGACATCCAGGTGGCTAAAAGACTCTTGAAAAAATGCTCAACATCATTCATCAGGGAAATACAAATCAAAACCACACTGAGATACCACCTCACACCTGTCAGAATGGCTAAAATTAACAACTCAGGAAACCTCAGATGCTGGTGAGGATGCAGAGAAAGAGGATCTCTTTTGCACTGCTGGTGGGAATGCAAACTGGTGCAGCCACTCTGGAAAACAGTATGGAGGTTCCTCAAAAAATTAAAAATAGAACTGTCCTATGACTCAGCAATTGCATTACTTGGTATTTATCTAAAGGATACGGGTGTGCTATTTCGAAGGGCACATGCATCCCAATGTTTATAGCAGTGCTATTGATAACATCCAACGGATGGAAAGAGCCCAAATGTCCATCGACAGATGAATGGATAAAGAAGATGTGGTGTGTATATATATACCATTTGTATATATGTACCATATGTATATATACACAAGCAAAATTAGAGAATGACTTCACTTGTGGAATTTAAGATACAGAACAGATGAACATAAGGGAAGGGAAGCAAAAATAATATAAAAACAAGGAGGGGGACAAAACATAAGAGACTCTTATATACGGAGAACAGAGGGTTACTGCATGGGTTGTTGGTGGGGGCATGGGCTAAATGGGCAAGGGGCATTAAGGAGGACACTTGTTGGGATGAGCACTGGGTGTTACATAGGGGATGACTCACTGGATTCTACTCCTGAAATCATTATTGCACTATATGCTAACTAACTGGCATGTAAATTTAAAAAAACCAACCAACCAAACAAACAAAAAACCACTACACCTTCTAGGCCTTTGCCCCAGATCTACATAGTCTGACTCTATGGGAGAGGGACTCTGAAATCCACTTTTGGAACAAGCTCTTCATTTGTCCTTTATTTTTACTCATAATTAGTACATTAAACACCATGCATATCACAGTACAGTTTTTTCACAGTGTATAAAAATGGTTCCTTATTAGAAATACTGTAACAAGGAACAATAGTGAAACAAAACAGAAAACCAGAAAACTCAAGCTCCTTTACCGAGGAGCTTTATTCTTACCCCTAGAGAGGAGAATATAGCTAGATGACCAGGAAAAAAGCAACCACAACAACCACAGTAAAACTCACTTTTTAAGTTCAAGATGGAGGAGGGGTGAGGGAACTAGCAAAAGAGAACATTTTCTGGAAGTTGAATGCCATTCATACATGTCTCCTGTAATCCTCACGATAGTCCAAGGAGGACTGTGCTCCATTAATCCCTGTTACTGATGGGAAATCTGCGGTTTAGAGGTGTGAGTCTTCACCAAGGCTCAGTAGGGATTTGAACTGATGTGTATTGGAGCTCACTGCAGGGCACCTTGCCTCAAAACTGAGGGTATTTTAGAAATGCTTTCCAGTGATAAGCCCAGTGCTGTCAGTACTTGGGTTTCAGAGACCCTGCTGTGTGTTCAACTTCCTGGCTGTGCAATCTGAGAAGTGCTTTCTCACTGTAATCACTTGCACGTGGCATCATAAACAAATGGATGAACTCAACTTGCAAATTAGCTTCTGTTCTTATACTTACTACCTTGTGACCTTCAGAAAATCCTCACATGGCTAATACTTTAAATAGGCAATGCAGATAGCACAGGCTGGACACATGCACACAGGTGTTCCATGAGTGCTATGTTTTTTTTGGTATACCTCTTCTCCCTTTTAAGATGACATTCGTTTCTCTTTATTGCGGGAGACTAACATGAGTAAGAAATCATAGTGACAATGCCATTTATCGATTAATTTCATTGGATCATAATACAATGCTGTCAGTTTGCTCGTCCTCAAATTCTGATGAAAAGGGGTTAGTCTCTGACATTTGTCTTAAAGGAAGCTGTATTGTGACTCTGACTCATGAATAAGCTTGAAATCAAATTAACTGTTAATTCAGAGCTATAGGATTTAGAACTATAGTTCTTGAACTGTATGTTAGAGATTGTCTATAAACCGAATACATTTCAGAAATCTGCTTTTAATTCTTTTATCTAATTGTTTTTCCTTTGGTATTTCAACTAGGCCTATAGTCTCTTTTCAGTATCTTAGAACCTTCTATATTGACTTCATATAGTTACATAATTCTACATAATTACATCTTATCTATCCCTTATTCTCTAGTGCCTGCCTCTGATGCTGTTTTTCAGAACTAGTTTTCAGACCCAAGAGTTTGTTGAGGACCCTTGACTATTCTGAGTAAATATTTCACAGGCTGATACTAGTTTCTCATGTCTTTGGCTTTCCTTTGTAAGGGTTTTATTGTTACCAACACTGAGAAGTTACTGTTAGTAGAAATTCTTGAGTCTTTCTTCAGTTATGAAGTGAAATCTGCTTAGATCAAGATATTATGTCTGTTAAATCAATGTGATACTGCTTTGATTTTTCCCTTCTGGTGGTGTTTTAAAGTTGAATTTCAGGACTCATTAAGACTGTAATAGGACTTTAAATGAGTGTGTAGCACTTGGAGTAGTTGTAGGCTATTGCCACAACATGGTACAAAGAGGAGTATTTTCTTACTTTCTTAGAAGATAGTTACTGTGAGTTGAATCGTGTACTTCCCAATTCACATGTGGAAGTTCTAATTCCCGGTATCTAAAAATTAAAATTATTTGGAAATAGGGTCTTTACAGGGGTAATCAAATTAAAGTGAGGTCATTAGGGTGGGCCCTAATCCCCTATGACTGATGTCCTTATAAAAAGGAGTAATTTGGACAGTGAGACAGATAGGCACACAGGGAGAAAACCATGCAAACATGAAGGCAGAGATACGGGCGATGTGTCTTCAAGGCAAGGAATGGCAAAGGTTGGCCAGGAAACACCGGAAGCTAGTAGAGAGGCATGGAGAGGATTCTCCTTCACATACCTCGGAAGGAACCCCGCTAACTACTTGCTCTTGAACTTGACAGCCTCTAAACGTATGAGAGGCTGGATTTCTTCTTGGGGTGTAACCCAATTTGTGGTACTTTGTTACAGCAGTCCGAGCAAATGAACACAGTATTGAATAGGGAGGACCTCCCTCAAGCAGCAGCAGCAGCAGCAGCAATATCCCTGACAGCCTTTTAGATGGATGGCCCAACATGTACTTGTTGAATAATCTGACTGGCAAGGAGCCTCACTTCACAAACAGCATATTGACATAAATTATCTTCCTTGTTTTGGCTATTCTTGAAGGTAGCCTAAGCTTTTGTGAGCTTTACAAAAATCATTCTTTCTTATATCACAATAAAGAAGCCCTGTTTGGTTTACCTTGCCATAGCACCGAGTACTTGAAGGTTTATATTTTATATTGCTTGATCGAACAAAGACTAGATTTATCACTTTTCCCCCTTAAATTGTGTCAGCTCTTTTTGAGGGAGTTCAGTGTGAAGTCCCTGGGTAGAAACGGGATTCCATCTAAAAGTAGCTGTTACTAATACTTGCCAATCGACGCCTCACTTTAGTCACTTTGAATAATTGACTCCACCATGCAGCATCCTATTGCAGTTAATAAGCAAAAGTAGAGAAAATATTTGTTCAAACTAAAGGATCATGGTGGCAGTCTTCTCCCAGCATCCCTGGATTTGTTTATTTTTAAGAAATTTCTCACAGATGTGACACATGGATATTTTCTCCCATATGTTTTCCAGGAGGAGCCACTAAACCATATGGAAAATAATAGAAACAAAAGTCTTCATTGTGATGTACTCAATCAGTGTAGTCTCTTGAGGGGCGTTGTTTATACTTGGGGAAAGGAAACAATTAGAATGCTTTATTTTTTCCAGGACTAGCTGACTCCAACAGGAGTTAATATGTTTGAAAACATTATGTAGGGTACTAAGTGCCCCATTCCCGCTATTGACATGGGGGCCAAGACGAGCTTAGTCCTTGCCTTCACAGAGCTTACCTTTGATTGTAGAATGGGCACACACAAACACACACACATACACACTTACTCACGCAAGTACAGGTATAAACTGGGGTGTCGAGTGTTCCAACAAACTTGGAGGACCAGAAAGCTGTAGAAAAATGTAACAAACACAGGGACTTAATCCCTCTGTTCTTACAGAGATTGATGGCATGACTAGAATATTCTGAATCCATTCCTTATCTCCTTCCCTCCTTCCCTCCTTCCCTCCCTCCCTCATTTATTAAGCACTACTATATGCTGGAGAATTTACTGACTGTGAAGTTAGAAAGTTTACTGAGGCACTCTGAATCTAATGGACTTTCCTTTTTAAAAGCCATCACCTGATTTTTCTTCCAAACCAAACCTGAAGCCCTCCTTTTGCAAGCTTTCACAAATAAGGTGAAGAAAGACCTCTTTTCTCTGTCCAGTACCAACCTGGCATGCCATACCCATTATCAACTCTGCCGTCTTCCCACTGTATGTACTGGGTATTTGAACAGTGTATGAGCTTTTCATGGTAATGCTTGGATGGTTTAATTAGGTAAGTTCTCTATACCTCTTTTCAAGTCTCAATTTGAGTGTCTGTAATTTCCTTACTGCATCATTTCATACAGCTCTAATACAGTACTATGTGCTTGTGGTTGTTTATTTTGTTTCTTAAGGAAAATGCAATTTTTGAGCTAGATCATTTTGTTCTTTGGGACTTTGGTGAACTATTGTGTGTGAGACTACAGGAGCTTAATCACGTTAGTTGCTATTTAAATTAAAACGTGAGCACGTACTTACATAATGTGCTTTTAATATAGGTAGGATGAAACAAATTCCATGAAAATAAAAGGTTGGTTAAAGTAAGAATAGTGGAGGCTTAGAAGATTTATGGAAGGTCTGAAAAATCTACCCACGCCCTCTAATCAGTTACCACCCTTATTTCAAGGATGTTTTTATGGCAGGGTGCACGATGCAGGTAAAAGATGCATGGAGCCTTCACTTTCAATTTAGGGCCTCCCCCTTAACTAGCTCTGTGACTGCACGAGGTCTTGGGCTACATCTTAAGATTGGGTGAGTCATACTTCCCTTGAAGGCTTCTTGTGAAGATGGAAGGCAGTGATACTCCTTCCTGATGCTGTCCTGTGTCAGAGAAAGTTGTGCTTTTGGATTTTTTTTCTCTCCCCCCAAACCTGGGAATTCATTGTTCTTAGGTTGAACCTTTACTTTGGAGGATGTTTATTGGAGCTTGTTTTTTCCATTTTGATGTTGTTTCTTTTCTTACAGTGTCATGATTTTTCAAGTCCTCTATAAAGTAAGAGTGAATGCAGATGCGTTCAATGTATATGTGCAAAGGGGCTGGTGGGGGAAGATTACTTTTTCAAATTATGTATGTGTTAACCTGTTACTTCTATATATTTCCTATAAAAGATAAACCGTTTTTATGCCTTTCCCTACAGTTTCTTATCTCAAAAGGGAACCTATCCTAAGGTTAAATAGTACTTTTGCTTCTAATTTCGTATGCGTCATGTGTGCCTGAACTCGTTTGCATGTCTTGGTGAGGTTGCATGAATAAGATGGTGCGTGTTTTCCTAAAAGGATCATATTATGTAACAGACTTGCTACAGTGTTAAGCCTCTAGATGGCAGTTTTGTATATTTATTAGTAACTATTAAGAAGGTCCATTTGAAAATTAGCTGTCCTATATACATCGACAATTAGGAGTCAGCGGTGTGTGTGTGTGTGTGTGTGTGTGTGTGTGTGTGTGTGTGTGCGCGCGCGTGCGCGCACGCACATGCGAGTGCTATAGAAGAAATGATGTGACTTACTCCTTAAAGGAGAGGTTTTCTAAATGACTCATTCTTTGGAAATCCTTCCTCCCACCCTTTTGTGATGGATCATTTCATACCCACTTCCCTGCAAAAGCAGGCATGCTCAGTCCAACCTCTGTTAAAACATTACATTTTACCTTGCTTTCTAAATGAAAAATGTCAGGCCCTTTGCTTCAGGGACGGCTTATTTGAGGATGATGAAGAAAACAGGTTGGTGATTTGGGCTGTCTGTCCGGTGTTTGCTGAGCCCCAGGCAGATCCGCTTTCCCTTCTTGGTGCAGTGTGCCTTTATCTTTTCCAACAGATGAACCTCTTTTTCCTGGTTTCAGATTTCCCCTCCCCTCCCCTCCCCTCCTCATCCCTTGTTTGAAATAATATTTGATTTTTGCCTTCCTGGTGGTTGGATTAGAGTGCTGGTCTCAGTACCACTGACATTTCAGAGAGGAAATGGCTTTTCCTTCCTCAGAGGGTGTTCTCCTCTAACTTCCATGACTTGGGTGGAGGTAGACTGGAGGGAAATATTGTGCTTTCTGGATTGCTTCTTGGCCATTCTGTAAAGTAAACTAGTTGAGAAGTTCTTGGAGTCTTTAAAACTGAGGCAGTTTGAACTTGCCATCGAGTGATCTTACTCATCTTCCTTTTTGTACACGAAGAGAGTGTTTACTGTTTGATTCTGGCTTAAGTAAGAACGGGTTGTGGTGGTTCATGGATTTTATGAAGGGAGACTGGGGCAACCTTATTTCTAGTCTTGGGTGTACTGAAATTTGATGTTTTACTAATGGTGAATGCCAGTTCATTAGCCAACTTCTAAATATAAAGTGAGTTTGGTTTTTTAAAAATCGAAACCAGAATGTTGCTGTTAAATAAATCTAAGGAGAGGAAAGAACTCAATCAGTAAATTCCACTTACTTACATTTCTATTCACTATGAACAAGAATAGTAAAACTGAAAAATTGGTAAACGAAGTAATAAATTTTTTGAATTAGAATGTTTTTTCAATTTGTTATCAATAGTGGTAACAAGTATTTTCGTTCTCCCTGAGTCTTATTCATTGTGACAATTAATAATGCTTTCTTCTGCTGGGTGTTAACATTTGCTTATGCCTATGTTACCTAGCATCATGGCTGGCCCGTAATAGGTAATCAGTATCTGTTTCTTTGGGACCATGGAGTTTAATGTGCCAAAGATTTCTTTCTGTGGGCTTCCTGATGTTACAACCACTCTCCCTTAAAATAAAAAAGTAGGGAGCACCTGGGTGGCTCAGTCAGTTGAGCATTTGACTTTGGCTCAGGTCATGATGTCGCAGTCCATGAGTTCGAGCCCTGCATCCAGGTTTGTGCTGATAGCTTGGAGTCTAGAGCCTGCTTTGGATTCTGTGACTCCCTCTCTGTCTCTCTGCCCCTCCCCCGCTGGTTCTCTGTCTCAAAAATAAATAATAAAAACATAAAAAAAAATAAAAAAGTAGGAAATTATCTGATATGATTGGCAGTATTTACTCTTGAGAGTAAATATTATTACTGCTATGACGCTAATTATTTTAGGATCTTTCCTCTGAAGAGGCCAGTGCTATAGGCTGTACTAGGTTATAATTCATTCATTATTGAAAGGATCTGATCGTTTCTAAATTGATGAGAAGCCTGCTTCCGAAAACTTGGTCGGTGTGTGTGTGTGTGTGTGTGTGTGTGTGTGTGTGTGTGTGTACCCCTCTTTCCTTTCCTGCGCTTAAGGAGCTGGTTACCATGGATCCCAGGGCACATACACTGCATACACATGGAGGCAATATAGTACTGTGGTTATACATGGGTTTGCCTTGAGAGTCAGCAGGTTGAGGCTTTGTCACTTATTGGTGGTGTGACATTTTACAATATTTTGAGTCTCAATTTTTTAAAGAGGTATAATCATAATATCTACTTCATATAGTTGTTATTATGAAGGACAAATGATAACGCAAGTGAAGTCTTTAGTACAGGACTTGGCCCTTGGTAAATACTCGGTACGTATCAGCCACAGTTAATGGGCCCCCAGTTTGCAACTTCTGGTTTCTTTCTAACTTTTTCTGTTTCTTCCTATAACCTGCTCAGGTTGTGGTGGTGTATTCTTTTCACACAGAAGGATCTGTAGTGCACAAGAACTTTCAGTGGGTCATTAGTGAATTTACAGTTGTGCAGATTCATAACTTTTTATCGCTAAATAGATGAATGTTGCCCTCCAGGGATGACACAGGGTACTGAGTATTGGGAAGAAGAGGAAGTAGCCCATGTTTCTCCTTTTTTTTTTTTTTTAAGTTTATTTATTTTTAGAGAGGGATAGCATGTGCAAAGTGCACGAGCTGGGGAGGGACAGAAAGAGAAGGAGAGAGAGAATCCCAAACAGGCTCTGCACTGACAGTGTGTAGCCTGATACGGGGCTCAAACTTACAGCACCCTTATTTCATGACCTGAGCTGAGATCAATACTTAACTGAGACACCCAGGCGCCCCTGTTTGTTCTTTTTTTTTTTTTTTTTGAAGATCTGGAGATGCTCTGTTGAATTTGTGAGATGAATCAAGAATACAGAAACACATTGTTGTTGGTTCTAGTGCATGAGATGACTTTATATTATGCCATGATAACCTGGGGTGAAGCTCAGGAACAGAGGCAGAGGAAGTCAGACATAGACACTAGAAGTTGCAGATTGGTGGTCCACAGACATGTTTGGTTTGGTTTGAGTACTGTTTGAGGCAACATTTTGAAGCTGGAAAAATCTGTTAATATTGATCCCCCTTCCCATGTGCCAGCTGTTGATAGAGCTGAATGGTGGATGCCTCATTTATTTTTTTTAAATCTTTTTCATGTTTGTTTATTTTGAGAGAGAGACAAAGTATGAGTGGGGGAGGGGCAGAGAGCAAGGGAGACAAAGAATGTGAAGCAGGGTTCAGGCTCTGAGCTGTCAGCACAGAGCCCCATGCAAGGCTTGAACCCATGAACTGTGAGATCATGACCTAAGCCAAAGTCAGAGGCTTAATTGACTGAAATATTTAGGTGCCCGGGGGGATGCCTCCTTTAGGTTACGCTTGTGCTCTTTACTTTGCTGCAGTCTCCACCATGCCCCGCTGTTTCACTGTGATGACAGGTGACAGCTGCCACTTTGCATTGCACTGTTATCTTTCCCACAGAAGGGAAATATTTCCTTTGTTCCTTTGATTCTATCAAAAAAGTAAATGTGCAAAAGAAAAAAAAAAAGGGCTGCATGTTCCGAGGAAAGTGAGACTGAGCCTGTTTTCCCTGGGGGCAGTAAATACTTTTTTATTCCATTTCACTCCCTTTTGCCTACTTGCCTGTTGGCTATAGACATTTGAGTGTGTAATTTTATGGACAAGAAAGAAATGTCATTCTCTAAGGTTATTTGGCATGACTTTGGTCGTATCTTTGTGTCAATGAAGATGTACTGAACCTTAAACCCGTGTAATGGTTCAGGAACGGTTGGGGCCTGTTTTCCCAGTGGCATGTGAGAAGCAGTGTGTTTTCACCTGTGGATGGCAGCCTATTTTTCCAAGCCTTCACCAGTCCCTGTCGTCCTGTCTAAGCATAGAGGCTTCAAACACAGGCTGAGGGAATGTGTGTTTCTGTGGGTGCCACAGCCCTTCTTTCACTCTGAACTTGACTTATACATGAGTCTTGTTGTGTGGATGCAAGCTGGGGGATGAGTTCTTGCCAACAGAATACTTAGAGTCTTAGGAATGGGTAACCCCTAGATCTTTGGAGGTTGATTTAGAAAGAACAGTACTATTAGATTCTGCGTGTGTTTGTTTCAGTGGGGTGGAGTTAGTAACAGCATTTCCTTGTCCAGTAGGAAGTAGGGGAATTGCCAAGCCCCTGAGATCACTATTGTTGACTCAGATTCAGGAATCAGATTAGAGCAGGAAAGCTGTTGAGTGGCCCTGGAATCAGGGCTGGTTGAGTTTCTGCTTGCTCTCTGCTGGTGAGGAGGCTGTGAGCTAACATGAGTGGTCCCACCTCCTGGATGTGGCAGTAAAGGGTGTCCTGTTCTCCATGGGCTCTTTCTGGAGGCCAGAATTGAAGGGGATATGGTGCTGGGGCACAGTTTGCCCTGTGACAGATGAGTAACCATTTTCTGCATCTCCTCCCCAGTCGTGTGACAGGTGGAGTGCCAGCTTAGAAAAAATTGCAGATACTTGTTCACAGTTCTCAAGCTGATAAAGATAGAGCACTAACCAAGGATTTATTCAGAGTGAAAATGAGGTGCCATATCTTAAGTAGTATTTTAGGATTGCGCTGTAGAAAGGATTGCAGGTCCTTTGTTACTTCTCCCAACTAGGGAGCAGAGGGAGCTCCTTGGCACATTTTCTAGAAATTGCTTAAGACCCCTTCTTTGTCCTTATCAATTATATGACATTAATCCCAAAAGGGGGAAGCAGGCCACTTTGATGCTTTTACTCTGGAGGAAAAAGGAAATGGCCATGATGTCAGAGCCTGTGTGTCACTGCAGCCCCTGGCCTGGCTGGCTTTGTGGTAGAGGTGTGATTTTCAGTGCTGTGTGTGAGTTTTTTAGGGGTGGGGTCCTGTGTAGCAGAAGCACCTGTGGCTGGTTTCTTTTCCTTTTTTAAACTATATACATACACCTGCCCTTCTCCCTCTGTAATTTTGACCCTTGTGCACACTTGACATCTTTTTCGCTCCACCCCCCACCTCCATTTAGCCCAGTTATAACAACTAATTTTTGGAGCGTTTACCGTGTGTCTGACACTTTGAAATGCTTTATGAATATTTCACTTCGCCTTCACAACAACCGGATGAAGTAGATACTTTTTAAATCTACATTGTAAAGACTAGCATAGAGTAGTTCAGTTAGTTGTCCGCTAGGTGCTTATATCGGTATGAAGCACCACAGTCAGGGGAAGCGAGCCTAAGTTAGTAATGACAAATACTCTTTCTTTGGTATTTAAAACCTTTTTTTTTTTTTTTTTAAATTGAGTTGTAATCACAGTAAGATGCACAGATCTTAATTCTATATCTTTATAACTCCCCACCCAACATCCTTACCTATGTAACCACCCAGATCAAGTTACAGAACATAGCAGTCACCTCGGAAGGTTTCTTTCCAGTGTGCTCCTACCTTTCCCCCAAGATGAAATCACTGTTCTGAATTCTGTCACCATAGATGACTTTCACTAGTGTTCGAACATCATATCAATGGAATCATACCGTTAGTAGTCTTTTGTGTTTGGATTGTTTCATTGTTATGTGTATAAGGTTCATTCATTTTGTTGAGTGTACCTAGTGGTTGTTCTTTTTTATTGTTGTGTGGTGTTCGCTTGTTTAAACATAAACAATTGACTTTCCTAGATGGATATTTGAATTTTTTGTTGTTGTAAAACTTGACCATTATGAATAAAACTGAGTTCTTGAGTGTGTCTTTTGGTAGACATATATGCACTCCTTTATCTTGGATATATAAGTAGAAGTAGAAATGCTAGGTCATAGAGCAGGTGTATGTTTAGTATTAGTGGATAATGCCAGAAAGGTTTTATTGATTTTCTCTCTAGCAGTGTATGAGAGTTGTAGTGGCTTTGCATTCTTGCCACTACTTGGTATTGGTGGTCTTCTGAATGCTCTCCATCTGTTATATTTCATTGTGGTTTCAGTTGCATTTCCTCGAAGAGACATCATGTTGGGCCCTATTTCTTACACTTGTTGGCCTTTTTTTTTTTTTTTTGTCCTTCCTGAAGTGCCTCTTCAAGTCTTTTATCCATTTTATTAATTGGGTTCATTTTTTCTTATTTGTTGGCATTCTTTACATATTTTGGTTAAGAGTCTCACTGAAGATACAAACCACAAACATCTTCTCTTTCTCTGTAGTTTGCCTTTTCACTCTTTTAATGTTACCTTTTTATAATGAAAATTATTCATTTTGGTGAAGTTGAGGTGTCTCATTTTTTTTCTCCTTTACGATTAGTGCTTTTTGTGTTCTTTAAAAGGAAGTCCTCACCTTTCCATCTCTTGAGAATGTTAAGGCATAAAAAAATGTGGAGAACCACTGCTGTAGAAAGTGAGCCACCGTCACACTGGCCACCATCATATTCTTGTTTTGGATTGGCTGTTTGAGTGGTATTCTAGTGGTGATCATATTTATGAGATCCTTTAGGTTTTACAGAGCCCTTTATTGTTTGATATTATGTGATGCCATGCAGGAGCTCACTCTGATGCTTAAGGAAGGGCCTAGTCCTTTTTGATGACAGAGGACTTGGTTGGTCAATATTAGCTCACTGTGGCCTAGGGCACCTTCACATTTGCTGTGGTCTTGTGTGCAAGGAAGAAGCAGCAGACTGCTGGGTTCAGATCCTGGTTCTGGGACTGTGGACAAAGTACTTAACCTTTTTGAAAACCTTTTTTTGGTTTTTTCATCTGCCCTGTGGGATAATGAGAGTATACCTTCCTTATGATGTAGTTGTCAAGATTAAATGAATTTATATATACATACATATATATATCTATGTATATATATGTATGTATATATATGGTTCTTAGCACAGTATCTGACATGTCCTCCTAGGATATTTATTATTGTCGTTTTTATTCTGTTAAGTGATAATGTCACGATTCTTTGTAGAGCTAGAAAGAGCTCTTCAGTTCTCGTCCATTGTTTTACGTTTTCCCTTCCTCATTGCATATCCCAGTCTGGAATTCTCTTTTTCCTTCCTCCTCTCCCCTTTGTTAGGAAAAGCCAGTGCTTTTCACATGTGAACTAAGCTGATGCCCCTAGAAAAGTGTGCTGTCGCACAGGACGGACACAGAAAGTATAGGATTATAGAGAGTTGTGCTCATTTTGTTTTGTTTTGAGGCATGATGGCTCGTAGGGACGTAGGGAAGGCAAATATGCAAAGAAACTTACTGCTTGATTCCAACATAAAGTTGACCCTTTCACCTTGGTTCTTGGAAATTCACACTTAAGAGATTTGTTTACCTGTGGTTTAAATTGTAACTGAGGAAAAGAAAGTTGGAGCCAAAGGGGTGTTTTCTAGATGTCTAGAAAGGATAGTACTGTGATCCAGATGTACATACATGAGCCTGGGAGAAAATAAACTGAACTTGGGATGGATGATAGGATTGGAACTAAGTGTGTTAAATCCACTTTATTCAGTTCTGTACTGCCCCCGCCCCCCCCCCCCCCCCCCACTCCATAAAGGGGAACAAAACCACATGTGGAAAAGAACTCACATTTTGATATTTCTTCTTGAAGTGAAAACAAATCCTGTTGACTTTCCTGGTTACTAGGGCCAAGTGGCCTCTGAGTTTGTCTGAACTTCCTCTTTGTGGCTCTGGGTGGGTATCTCACACTGTGTGCCATGAAGTTGATGTGACATCTGCAAGGCCCCTGAAATCTTGGTATGCTAGGCCACTGCCATGGTCTCACTATTTGCTGGTGAGCACCTAGCAGGAAATGAACCAGAGACACATTGGCTGTTTGACCCTAGCATATACCAGAGGGTGTCTTTGTTCTTTTAGTGTGGGGGGACAGGAAGGAAAGGGGGGACCTGTGGGCAGCCCAGGGTAGTGGGCCTCAGACCTCACTGTGCAGCAGGATCACCTGGGAAGTTGGTTGAAATCCATGTTCCCAGCCCCAGCCCAGAAATTCAGATTCAGGAAGGTGGTTTTGGGTTGGGAATCTCCATTTTAAGGGAACGCCTGATTCTGAAGCTGGTGGTCTAGGCACAACACTTTGAGCAACACTCAAAGTTCCAGATCTAGGAGCTTGAGAGCTCTGCAATGGACTGCAGCTTTGTATTCTTTTTATCTCTAAGCTATTGAAGCCTTTTGCTCGAGGTGGAAGAGTAGAATCAATCTGCCCACAAGCCAAGGATCGGCTCTGTGGAGCCGTGGGCTTCCAGTAAGACCCAGATGCCCATGGGTGTGGCACAGTGCATAGGCTGATGGTGGGAGATGTGCACTTGGGTCTGAGAATGAGAATTTCTGAGAAGAGGAGGTAGGGCCCCGGCAGGGGCTGGTGGAGAAAGACCTTACTATATTTTCGAAGTCCCCTTTGTGTTAGGGTGGCATTGCCCAGAATGGCCTTCACAGGAAGGGAATTAGTGTTCTCATGCTCAACGAATCCACTCATGCACCCGCTTACTCACCTACCACCACTTTTGTCCACCTACCCCTCCACACACAAAACGTGCACACACATTCACACCCCACCCCTCGGATTCGCAATCCCCATGTACTTACATGCTCACATCTTTGGAACATTTTTTCCTTAGGGGATGTTGAGCGATGATGAATGAAAAGAGGCAAATGTGATATTTGAAATATGTTCAACATAAATAGACCTAGCATATTCATTGGAACTTTGGAAATAAAGCAGTGATATAATGGGTCAGAATGAATAGGCTCATGCTGTTGAGGATATGGCCAGGCCCATATGTGTGTCAATACCATAGTGTTCTGTGATCATGAACAGTGCCACAGACTCACGTGGTAATGGGATGGAATCCTTGCTCATTCGACCTCTGACTGCCTTTTGGGCTTTCTCAAGCTTTAAAATGGGGGTTTAAATCAGCACTTCTTAACTTTTTGAGGGTTGCAGTCTTTTTTGATAATGGGATAGATTAAACTGTTAATACAGAAGAATATACATATGTACATGCGAAGATGGAAGCAAGGTTCATAGACAGTCTGGGACCCATCTGTGGACCCTAAGAACTCATGCTTTAATGAGCTCAGAGGGCTTTTAGCCCCTTCTCCCAAGGATGTTTCCATGGTGCAAGTCTCTTGTTGTGGGGTGCTGTCTGTAAGGGGGACTCAACAAACAACATTTGGTATTATGTACAAGCTTTCTGGAGGGTTTGTGCTCACTTTGAAAGAGCAGACAGATTTCAGTGAGCACTGAAAAGAGGTAATGCATGTAAAGAACTTCACACCTGGCGGGGGGGGCGGGGGTGGAGGAGGGGCAGAGAGAGAGGGAGACACAGAATCCAAAGCAGGCTCCAGGTTCTCAGCTGTCAGCATACAGCCCAACATGGGGCTTGAAGTCATGAACCACCAGATCATGACTTGAGGCGAAGTTGGATGCTTAACCGACTGAGCCACCTGGGTGCCCCTAAAGTAATCACTTTAATCATTTGTGTTGAGTAACTCTAGGGTCTTCTGTGTTTTTTTCCTTGCTCCCTGAGGGAAATGGGTTCACTGAGGGGCATTTAGGGGATGGCTTTGCTTTCTGAGACTGGAAGATGGCTCTGAAGAGCCATGTGTGTGTCTGTCTTTGTGTTGTTAATCTCACCAACCCCTCACTATGCTGTGCAGATATTTCTTGAAGATTCACCTTCATCAAGATCTCTCTGCCTGTGGCCTTGGGTTCATATCTGTGTCCTCCTTTCTTCACAGGCCAGGAGTCATCACCATGCAGGCGTTGTCGGAAGAGGACCGGAGGCTCTGGATGGAGGCCATGGATGGCCGGGAACCTGTAAGTAACAATTGAGGGAAGTGGAACAGAAATAAAGGCCCTAAGTTGTTTGCTGCTTCCGAGTGCAGGAATTTTTGTCGTTGATCTCAAGCCTTGGTTTCTCAAGACCAGTGTACCAGAGGGAGTCTTTAACTTTGGATTGACTTTGGTAGATGTTGATGTTGGTAGTGATAGTGATGCTGTGGCTGCAGTCCCTGAGCTTTGGCCTCTGAGGCCTTTCAGTCTGTGTGATACTCCCTTCGGCCAGGGAAGTTGTATTGTCCCTAGGTCTCTTAGAAGAGGCAGAGTCTGGCTTGCTGAGTATTGATGCCTCCATATACTAGGATGCAAACATTATCTCGAACCTATTTGAATGGGATAAATGATCATAAAAGTGTATACAGATCATTCAGTATCTTCCCTCATTGCCTTCTGGTCATGCAGTATCTTTCCTCATCGCCACAGCGGCAGCACGACATGTGTGTCGTATTATGATGCTTTCCAGATGACGTCCCCTTTGTCATCTTGTTTCTCCTGCTGAGACCACAGAGGCCAGAAGAGAAGGCACTTGTGATATATATAGCAGACACACATTCTCTGCCTTGAGGGTTTTGTGGGCACAGTCGCTGCTTGTTGTCAGAGGTCTTTGAAAGCCACTTGGCAAGGTGTCATTTATCTTTGCTACTGTCGCTCCCCTTAATTGAGCCCTTGTATGTGTGTGTAAGTTACAGATTTGGCATGTCACATTTCAACCCATTTATTCTTCTTAGTACCTTACTAAGTAAATAGGATCTTATTAGCACATCACAAAATACTAGCATTTTACAGATGAGGAAACTGGGACTTAGGTTAAATAACTTGACTCAGTAGCTCAGACAGTAAGTGGCTGTAATAGTAGGATGTGGGCTGGGCTGCCATAACAAGGAGACTCCACGGTATAGTAGCTTAAATAACCTAGAAGCATATTTCTTTCTCCAAGCCCAGAAATGAGTAGTCGATGCTTTGCAGGGTCATTCCGCCATACGCAACACGTGCTCTAGTCATTACTATTTTTCATCCAGGTAATGGAGATGAAAACATTCGGGACCCAGAAAGTGTACACATCACTTTCGTTGGCCCTAACATACTTACATTGGCCACATCTGTCTACAGAGGAGGATGGGAAATTGAGTTTGAACATAGGCAGCCAGGGGCCTAGGCAGTACCCGGGGTATTTTATCACTTGCAGGCAGAAGAAGAGAAAGAAGACTGTGGGGTGGCTGACAGTTTCCACCACAGTGGAGAGCTAGAATATGAACCTGTGTGTGGCCCTAGATAACTTTGGTTTTTATCATTAATAGAGATGAAATGTGAAATTGCCTTCTAAGAATTCTCACTCATTTCATTTTTACAGTCCTGTCTCTGACTCCCTTGAATGATTCTGCAATTCTAGGGGAAGATACACCCAGGAAGAAAACATCTTGTCAGGGCATACTATTCTTGGTATCGGTCTCCCTGCCCCTCCTCGAAAGCTGCAGTTCGCAATGACACTGCCTAAGCAACTCCCTTTGAAGCCTCCTCTTCCTCCCTCTCCCCACCACTTGATACTTGTTCTCTGTAGGAATTGGTCTTACTAAACACTTGAGTTTTCCCGTAGGTTAACATCTGGCTTCTGCAGATGGAAAGCAAGCTGTTGAAAGAAACATCTCCTTGCTCCAGAATGTACACATTAAAACAAGTTGAAACACAAAATAATTCTGTTTCTAAACATAATATAAAATTATTTGCACACGGGAACATAGAGCTTGCATTAAGGACCATACCTCTATGTACTTTTAAGTTTGCTGAAGAGAGAGAGACAGACAAATGATAATTGCATAAGTGGCAGGAATATCAGGCTTAATTTTGTCTCCCATTGCTGAGAGCCTCTAGGGAATATTCCTGGAGCTATATACCCAGTAGACAATTAGCTCCAATTTTTTTCTTAGGCATTTTTATTTATTATTGAGAGACAGAGACAGAGGCTGAGCAGGGAAGGCATGGAGTGGGAGACACAGAATCTGAAGCAGGCTCCAGGCTCTGAGCTGTCAGCATAGATCCCCACGCGGGGCTCAAACCCACAAACTGCGAGTTCATGACCTGAGCCAAAGTTGGACGCTTAACCGACTGAGCCACCCAGGCGCCCATTAGCAGCCTCAATTTTAATCACATCCTCCCTAATTAGTTAACTGTGTCCCCTTAGAAGTTTAGGCTTTGTTAAAGGAAGCAGAAACCTCTTTCTCTACTTGGTTTTGGAATGTTTGCTTTATTTCAGGGAGATTATAATGGCAGTACTTAACTTTTGTTTTTGTACTTATGGCTTGGTTGTTCTGTGAATGATTGATTGTGATGATTGTCAGTGTTCTTTGTGTGTGTGTGTGTGTGTGTGTGGTAGGGGTAACTTTGGCTTACATCTTTTTTGTTCTTTTATTGTTTAATAACACTTCAGGTTGGTTGGTTGGAAAAACAGCCAAAATGAACCCTGAATTGGTTGCTTGTACACTGTTTTGGTTACAGAAATTACAGTTTGTAGTGCTCAGTGACTTTCTCATCCAGAAGAAATTCTGGCTATCTTTATGGTATTCATAGCTGTATAACGGAGGAAGAAATTAGAATTGTGATTTTGCAGTGAGCATTATAGTTTTTAATCTATGTTGCAAATTTGAATTCAAATGAAGGAAGCCCCATTTATACTTGCTTGAGAAAAAAAAGCTGAATTTATTGGCTATGGAACTGAAAAATGTTGGGGTATAATAGTTCTGGCCCATCCAAATCCAGGAACTTCCCTAATATTTGGAGTTGTTTTCTTCTTTTATGTTAATGCCATTTCTAGTAGGTTCTTTCCAGATAGTATCCAGATAGTATCCAGATACTATCCAGATACTATCAATAACAGCAGACAGCAAACTGGCTCTGTTAATGGGACAGATTAGAATTTAGGCTTTGGGAGCCCTGTGGTCACTGTTGTAGCTACCCTTCTTGGCTGTTGTTACTCAAAAGCAGCCGTAGACAATAGGTGAATGAGCGGGTGTGGCCACATTGCAATAAAACTTTATTTACCAAAAAACAAACAGATGGACACTTTCAGTCATGGGTCATACTTTGTTGACCCCTAATCTATAAGTTTAGTAGAAAGAGAGCCTTATGTAATAATTTCAAAGAAGTCCCATCTTTGAATTTTATTGGACTAAATATCTGGAACAGAGGGTAGGATAGATGAATTGCCAAGACCTGACTCAGCTGCTCACTGCCCTAGAACTGCACTGGTGGGGGAATGTTGACTTCTCCTGAGGGAAACATCAAAGCATTGTTATATGAGGAAAGAGGGAGAAAGGAGGTAGGCAAAAGTGGCATGGTTTGTCCCCACTCTGCTACCTGTATTCCATTGAGATTTCTATTCAAAGAGCTTGCTCTTTGATACTTGGCCAAGAGTGAAAATGACAAGTTTACTACTGATACCATACTTAATTGTGAAAGACTGAATACTTTCTCCCTAAAAATGGGAACAAGACAAAGATGTTCACTCTTGACAGTTTTATTCAACATTGTACTAGAAATCATAGCCAGAGCAGTAGGGCAAGAAAAAAAAAGGTGTACAGATGTGAGTATATAATTTTTTAAAAACTCAACAAGCTAGTTAGTAAGATAAAGTTTTGAAATGGTTCTGCTGGATTTTGTTGACTTTCTTTTAAATCTGGGTTGATGATAAGCTATAGATTCACCATTGTAGCCACATAAACTTTTGTTTTAATCTTTTGTGGCCACAGTTTCAGGCTTTCGAACAGACTTTCCCTATTAGGTCATGAAACCTTGATTCAAGCTGCATAAATACTGCAGCCAAGAAAAATTTGAGAGACACTAGATTTCCTTTTTCTGAGTTCTTATAACTGAAGTGACCTCTCCTTTTCTCTTTACATAATGTTCATAAGCATATTGGTCGAAATCAAGCTGATTAATTACTACCAGCCCACCATCACTGCCAACACACACACATTCTGAGGTATTTATTATTCTCTCTACACTATGACCCAGTGTTGACCCAGCAAGCAATTGGAACTAATAGGGTGGCTGTGATTAGTGGTGTCTGTCTGGAAGTGTTTCTATTACCTCCTTATTTTAGAAGTATTAGTCCCCTTTCACATCCCAAGGATTCTTGAGTGAAATTAGATATTTCTCTGCTTTGAACCACTACTTGAATCTGTATTGACAGCCAGGAGGTTAGAAGGTTGGCAGATGCTGGAATTATGTAGAATTGATTAGGAAGATAAGAAACAGGTGGTGTAGCATGAAAGATTGTGTATGAATCCATGTATTAGTTGACAGTATGAAGTTGACACCTCTGTAGGTCAGAAATGGCTAGATACCAGCTTTTTTCATGTGGCCCAAACTCCTAGCTGTGGACCAGAAAGAGGCCCATACCTAGGCTAGTATCATACCCGTACTTACCTCAGAGGGAACACTGCCTGAAAACAGTCAGTTAGTGGTTGATCTTGGGTAGACAATCCAAGTCTTGTAGCTTCCAGCCCTGTGCTATTTTTTTTACTGCAGCACACACTGCTGAATTATTAGGAAGCTGTAGTTGAATAGTACCTACCCTCCCTTCTAAGTGGAGCTATTTTGTGTGGCTCCTGCAGTGGTTGAAGGGAAAAGAGGAAGAGACTAAGGAAAAACCACTCCTCTAGTGAGAGGACAAGATAGTGTGGCTTCCTTCTCGCTTCATTTTAAAGAAATCTTCTATTTTAGTCCTGTGGAACCTGAACAGTGTGTGCCCTTCTCTCACCTTTTTCTACTGTGCCCAGACTCTAGCCCCCAAGTTCTTCAAGCACTCCTAGAATAAATCATTAGTTTGCCCTGTATCTTAACACTCTGCACCTAATATCTGAAAGAGCTGTTTAGAGTATTTGAAGGAAAAAGCAAGGTTAATTAATGGTAAGATTCCAGGACCAGAAGCAGAATGTTACCGTGGTTAAGAATATAGGCTCAGCCAGCCTGAGTTTAAATCCCCACTCATCACTAATAGGTCTCTAACCTTGTAAAATGACCTAGTTCCTGCGGACCTGTTTCTTGGCTAGCAAAGTGGGGATAATAATGATACCTTCATATAAAGTTGTTTTGTAAGGATCAATATATATGTAAAGTGATTAGCACAAGTCCTGAACACAGCACGTGCTCATTAGAAGTTCTTACTATTGTCCTTTTGGAGAGGAGAACAGATAATAGGATAACTACATTCTCTTTCTAGCTTCCATTTCTAAATTACTTGGGTCATTTGAACACAGAGTTTATTTAAAGCCACCTTGCCTGGGCTCACCAGAGGGCAGGCAGGGACTGCTTTCACTAGGATGGAAAAAATGATTTCATGGAGCAGTCAGGCTGAACTTGAAGTCTACAAGTAGAGGATTGTAAAGTAATCTGTAGCCTCCTTTGCTGTAATGCATCCCAGGGCTGGCAGTTCATCAGCACAGCTGTATGCTAAGCTCACCTCGCAATTTCACTGGAAGTGCTTAGATTTTTCCTTTCCATGGTAAAATAAGTGGCCAAAGGAGTCTGAAGGGTTAAGAAGGTGTGGGGTGAAATTGCTAAGCTCTTGTGTAATGATGCAGTTCTCACAACTTTGGTGCGTTGGTTTGGAAGATAGTTCTGCCCATTTTGTGAGAGCTTTCTTAGTAACAGTGTGAGGTGAAGAGGCTGAGGGGGAGGTCTTTGCTTTACTGTCCATTTCTTCCACTTGTCCCCAAGCTGCTGGGAAATTGGTTTAGACCTCTATTATTTTACTTGTGTTTCTTTTTCTCTTACTGGATCGAGAATCTGGTTGCAAGCTTCATCTTTGAGGCCTGTGAGTGTTTTTATATAGGTAGAATTCATAGTGGTGCATGCTATAGCATACCAATATGTGCAAGTCTTAAAAGGAATTTATTACTATTCACTTGGTCCTTGTTCCCTTTGGTTAGATGTTCTTCAGAAGAACAATTTCTCTTAAAATAAAGACTGTTGAATTGAGCCACCGGAGATACAAGGCGGGAGGAAAGAGAAAAGTGAAATTATTTAATGCTGGAGAGTTGATGAAACTTGAGCAAGAAATGGAGTAACATGCTGGTGGCACTTATTCTGTTCTTAGACATTCTTCTGTCAGCATTTAGCAAACATTTATAGATTGTCCACCAGTTAATTTGATGGACACTGAGGATCCATGATCAGGACAGGCCATGTTAATAGAATTGGTTTGCTATTGTTTCCCCATTGCTTCACACAGTGGCTGTCACAAAGTAAGCACTTGGCAAATACTTGTTGAACAACTAGACTCAAAATTAAAGGTTTGAGGATACATTTTATTTTATTTTATTTTATTTATTTTTATTTTTGGGGGAGGATTTGGTTGCTTTCATTACTTGAGGTCATGTGTATAGAGTAATTGAATTCCTTGATTTTATAGTCCATTTCGATATATATCTATCTACTTTACTGGAATTTAGCTGCGTGATAGTTAATCTTTCTTGTGCCCTGCATTCGTTTGACAATCAGGTAAAGCCTTTAGACCGTTTCTCAGAATAATGTATACAATAAAATATGGGGTTTAAGAAGGGAAAAATGACACAGAAATAGTTACCAAAGTATGAAAACCACTTGTAATATTAAATATATACTTCCTTATTACCACATTAAATAACAAAAGGAAGGGCAGGTTTGATAAATTGTATAAAGGATCATTCAGATTATCTGCAATAGCGGTAGTGTTATATGGAAATAGCTGTGATTTTTATTGGTGGCAAAGTCGTAACTACTGTGGTTTGTTGCCAGTGTTCATATAGAAGGAAGTGCTAAATTTCAGTTAAACGCTAATGTAAACAAAGATTTACTTTTTTCCTCCACCATGCAAGTTCGTGGACCCCTGTGTTCTGTCGATGGACTCCATTTCTTTGCATAGTTGTTTGGAGATAGTTGTTTCCTGACTTCTAAGCCCTTGTCTCACCTCGTGATAGTAAATTGATCAGTTTGGTTATTTGATTCATATCTGTCCTTGTGCTAGATTATCATCTTCAAGAGGGCAGGAGCATTGTCAGGGTTTGTTTGTTTGTTTGTTTTTATGTCTGTGCATAGGATCTGGCTCAGAGTAGATGTTAAGTATGTACCTGTCAATCAGGTGAATGAACCTAAGGAAAATTAAAGTGTTGTTGGTTTTGTGTGAGTTACTTTTTTTTTTTTTTTAAACATTTATCTATCTTTGAGAGAGAGGGAGAAACAGAGCGTGAGCACAGGAGGGGCAGAGAGAGAGGAAGACACAGAATCTGAAGCAGGCTCCAGGCTCTGAGCTATCAACACAGAGCCTGACACGAAGCTGGAACTCAAAAAGCAGGAGATCATGATCTGTAGGATGCCCCTTATGTGACTTATTTTTTTTTAATCTTTTTTTAATGTTTATTTTTGAGAGAGAGTGACAGAACATGAGCCGGGGAGGGACAGAGAGAGAGGGAGACACAGAATCCGAAGCAGGCTCCAGGCTCTGAACTGTCAACACAGAACTCGACGTGGGGCTCGAATTCACGAACAGTGAGATCATGACCTGAGCTGAAGTGGGATGCTCAATTGACTGAGCCACCCAGGCGCCCCCTGTGACTTACTCTTAACCGAGGCTGTTTCCTGGCAATTCCCCACCTACCTTTAGGGATCTTCACATATCTTCTCTTTAATGTTCTCACTTTGTCCACTTTTTTTTTAATCTAAATATAAACTTGAACTCCCTTTCAATTGCCTTCAGCATTTTCTACAAGCCTCAGACCTTAGCCTGTTGACCTCACCTCCATACTCCTACCTTTCTAGGCTTGAGCTCAGCTTATCTTAATTTTTTTAAACAATTTTTTTATGTTTATTTATGTTTGAGAGACAGAGGGGATGGAAGAGAGAGGGGGACAGAGGATCTGAAGCGGTTTCTCTGTGCCGACAGCAGAGACCCCAATGCGGGGCTCAAAACAAACTGAGATCATGACCTAAGCTGAAGTTGGACCCTTAATCGACTGAGCCACCCAGGTGCCCCTCTTAATTTTGATTACAAGCCCTCCTTTAATCTTCTGTTATCATTTTTTACTTTATTATTTTAGTTTAACCTTTGGAGAGTAGGATTGATTGTGAAGGGGACTTCTGAATTGTTTGAATTTTTCAGAGTCAACATGTGTTAATTTTGTTTTAAATAAAAATAGTAATGGAGGGGTTCCTTTAACTCAGGTTTATTCTTTCAGATGGTGCTCTGTGTTTGTCATGGGCATTAGTTACACTTGTATCCTCATACTTGATTGTGGATCTTCATCCCTACCTGTAGTGGAAGGCATAGTCCCTCTCTCTAATTAAATGTGTAGTGTGTATCCCTCCAGATCTTTCTGTGTATATTCCTATATATGTCCATCTAGGAATAAATTCTTCTGTTTTGTAGAACTTTCGAAATAGTATAGCTTTCTGTAGATTATTAAGCCTTCAGTCTTTGACATTTAGGTTGTTGTCAGCTTTTCATCACATCATTGTAATGTGCACAATGATAGAATGAAAGTCTTTGTACATATGTCACTGTTGACCTATTTGAGCATTTTTCTAGGATACATATCGAGTCGAATGTTGAATGATATGCACATTTAATATACCAAACTATATGGCTTCCAGTCAGTTATGAAGGTGCCCATTTTGTCCAAACCTTTGCTAATAAGGCATATCATATGTGTGCGTGTTTGTATACATGTGTCTGAATCTGATGGTGGAAAATTGTATGTTGTTTTCATTGGCATTTCTTAAATTACTAATGAGATTATTGAAAATCTTTTTTCATGTTCCCCAGGCATTCATATTTCACCTTTTTATGCAGCAAGGTAAATGAGGTACATAGAACAGTGTATGGCATGTGATTCATGCTATATATAGTATTTTTTTTTTCCTTTTTCAAATATCTGGCCTTGGGATTATCCCCATCATTTTTTCACTTCTGCTTTCTAAAGCCCAATGTAGAAACCAGACTTTTTTTTTTCGAGTTTTTTTTTTTTTTTAATGACTTTTTCACTGCCTCCTTGATGGCATCTCTTATTTTCTAGTAAGCCACATCTGCTGCTGAGTTTAGGAGATTGAACACCAAAGAGTGCTTGCTCCTTATGTCTCACCTGGGCTGCTGTTCTCCCAGTTCACTAGGCCCCATGAACTGAGTGGAAACCAGAAGATCCTCTGTACTGGTGCACTCTTGTTTTGTTGTGCGATAGGGAGAGAGGAAGAGACAGAGAATCTTAAGCAGGCTCCCCGCTCCATGAAGAGCCCGTCGTGCAGCTCGATCCTATGACCCCGGGTCATGACCTGAGCCAAAATTGGGAGTGTGATGCTCAACTGACTGAGCCACCCAGGTGCCCCCCAGTGTGGTTAATTATACACAATTTTATATTTTTTGGAAATATGTATTTATATTTTTGTGGCCGAGGTTAACTACTGCCCTGTCTCTGAAGAGGCTGGCATAGGGAAGTCTGTAACTCTCAAGGTTTCTGTCACCACTTAGTTGGTCATTTGAGTCAGGATTAAGGCCAAAGTAAGAGTTATCTGTTTTGTTTCTCCCATCTGGAAAATAACATTTTTGCAAGTCAAGAATTTATCAGAGGCTCATGTGTGTGTGTGTGTGTGTGTGTGTGTGTGTGTGTGTGTGTGTGTGTATGTATTAATTCATTTTTTTTAACTTTTCATTTTAAAATCACTTCAAACTTACAAAAATGTCACAAAAATAGTACAAAGAGTTCCACAATACCCTCTATCCAGATACTCCAAATATTAACATCTTACATAACCATAGTATACTGGACAAACCAGGAAATTAACTTTGATACAATATTTTGATATAATCTATTTTACAGGTCTCCTATTTCACCAGGTGTTCTGGTAATTAATAAATTAATAAACCAATATGTATTTATAGTTATCTATCTATCTGGGATTTCATCCCGATCACACAGTGCATTTAGTTGTCACATCTCCTTAGTTTCATTCCCTGCATCACTTCAGCAGTTTGACTTTTTAAAGGCACCTTACCATCAGCAGATGTCATGATAGTTGAAATAGCCCATCAGCACAGCGTCCTGTCTCTGTTCCCATCTTGGGGTGCATTTGGGGACTGTTACCAATTTTGTCCCTCCATCTAGGTAATAATTCATACTTTTCCACAGTCAAGCCACTTCATGTTTCTATCTGCTTCTGAAGGCACTCTGATAGGCATTCAGCCTCCTGTTTGTAGGTTTTCTTAAAATATGTCTGTTTCTTTTGAACTTGCTGTCTTTTGTCCTAACTACTCAGTTCATCATATATTCTTCCTCCTGCAATCTACTGTGTTTATTATCTGTGATGCAGTTGTTGGCTTATAGACATTTGAGGCTGTGATATCTTAATAGACATTCCATAGTGTGACCTCCCACCTTGAGCAAGCAGCGGCAATTACTGTTGGCCTTCTCTCAGATGCTATGGCCGTGATTCTTGGGAGTGGAGATTATGGTTGGATTAGCCTCAGTTTGCTTCCCTCCCGCGGGAAAGGCAGTCAATAAGAGAAAGATCTTTTTAGAGTGATTTTGTTCAATTTGAAGAATGATTGAACTGCTCTTAGGTCCATTTTTGCAGCTTTCTCTTACATCATAAAAGCCTGAAAGTGGTCATATTTGTTAGTGATCAAATCAAGGATGGCATTTAAAAAAATATTGACAGAAGGATCTGGAGGCATTTTGAATATTAGGAAGTCTGTGAATTAGGTTGCTTGCTTTGTGGGTGAGGTGTGGGACAAGATAAGCATTTTTTTAAAAAAATACCTTTGGGTTTGCTGAATCGGGCTTCAGTGTGGTCAAGTCAGGAGGACTCAGGATGTCAGTGTGAGCTGTGCTCTTGTTAGGTGTGTTTCCAAAAATCCTGCCCCGTGACCCTACAAGAAAACACCAGAGCAAGTATAAACACATCCTAAAAGCAAAGCCATTTTCGAGTATGGTTTTAAAAATCTCCCTTTCTGGTCATCAGAAAAATAGTGCAGACGTGTGGTCTAGTGGTTACAGCCAAATGCTAAGCAGAAGTAGCATGGCCCTGGCTGGCTCCCCACCCAGATGCCATTGCTCTTTCATGCTGTGAGGTCTTGACCCATTGCCCAGAAAAGCAAGACCTCTCCCCAATCTTCACTTCTTTTTTTCTTTCCTTTCCCTTTTCTTTCTTTCTTTCTTTCTTTCTTTCTTTCTTTCTTTCTTTCTTTCTTTCTTTCTTTCTTTCTTTCTTTTCTTTCTTTCTTTCTTTCTTTCTTTCTTCTTCTTCTCTTTCTTTCTTTCTTTTTTTCCTTTCTCTTTCTTTCTTTCTTTCTTTCTTTCTTTCTTCTTTTTTTCTTTCTCTCTCCCTCCCTTTCTTTCTTTCTCTCTTTCTCTCTTTCTCTTTTTCTTTCTCTTACTCTCTTTCTTTCTCTTTCTTTTTTCTTTCTCTTTCTTTCTTTCTTTCTTTCTCTCTTTCTTTCTCTCTCCATCTCTTTCTTTCTTTCTTTCTTTCTTTCTTTCTTTCTTTCTTTCTTTCTTTCTTTCTTTCTTTCTTTCTCTTTCGTCTTTCTTTCAGCAAAAAACAGTAGAGGGTGAAGGAAACCAGAAAATGAGTTAAGATTCCTCAGGTTAGAACTATGGGCCCTCTTCTTTAAATTTTGTTTTAAGTTTGTTTATTTTGAGAGAGACTGCGTGCAAGTAGGGGAGGGACAGAGGGAGAGAATTGCAAACAGGCTCTGTGCTGTCAGCGCAGAGCCCAGTGTGGAGCTTGATGTCACGAACCCTGAGTTCGTGACCTGAGTCAAGATCAAGAGTTGGATGCCCAACTGACTGAGCCCCAACTCAGGTGCCCCAATATATACCCTCTTATAATTAATCATTGGTAATTAGTTTTGTTGATTCCCTACGTCTAAAAAGAGCTTTATTTCATCCAGACTAATGGATATGGATTTTTTGTTTTTGTTTTACTTTTAGGGGAAGAGGTACCTAGTGTTGAAATAAATTGGAGCATCTTTTACTTTTTCTGTTGGAGCTACTTTACAGAAATGAATGCTGTATTTATCTTGTTAGTGTTGGCTAGGCCAGACTTCTGGGTGGATAATAATACCTTGCTTTGGCACTTTCCCCTAGTTCATACCTCTGTGTGTTGTCATCCCAGGGTGATGTTGACTTACTAAGAGCAGGTCTTGATATTGTCCTGTCTGCCTTGATGCCTGGCAGAGTGCTGTGAAACACAACAAGCACTCATGACTTGTTGAATTAACTTGGAGGCAATGTATTGAGGGGGGTTCTGCTAGGTAATGGACAGTCAGATTTTTCTGCTGGATATCTTGGGTTCTGATTATTACTGGGCTATTCGGAATAGAAATCTCTGAGGACAAGGATCTTGAATTTGTTGTTCTTCCCTACATCCCCAGTACCTAGAATAGCCCTAGGCCAGTATCACTTGGCATATTGGTTGAGACTCCATATTTAGTAAATACCTTTTTGTATGAATAAATGGAAAAAAAGAGTACCCAGGGGTGTGTCATTTTGGAGCAACAGGCTTTTGAACTTCCCACACTTATATCTATGCTGCTCAGGATTCCTCTCTGTTTCTTAATAGTTGTTATTATGGCAGAAACCAGTGTGCCACAACAGAGAATGTCTCAGATTAGTAGGGTTTTTGCAGACCAAGGATTTGGAATTGAAAGAAGTTAGTAATCTTTCAACTGTTCTATACTGTCTGTAGTACCAACAATAAAGTTAGGATGTATGTGTGTATAATAATATACATATAACATATAATAATGTATATACATGTACTTAGGTGTGTATATTACATGTGCTCACATATATTTTAACTTGTTATCTGCTGGTTTTCCTTGAATTTATGATAAATACATAAAGGTGTTCAGAGCTGTATTTCCTGTGGGTCAGGTCACCATGCTGTGAAAGAAACTGTGGCCACCAGCATCATGTGGCCATGCTGAAGAAACTCAAGAGTTGATAGGTCAGAGCTGGTCTTAGTTGGCCTTCCATTTCCTGAAATGATTCCTTTAATTTAGGCCATTATTTAGAATTCTAAAAAAAGAATACGTTAAGAAAAAGTATGTGTGTATACATGCATTCACACACAGACACAGATTTCTGCGATGATGAGGTACAACAAAGGAATTGGCAGTAGGCATTCATTACATTTTTCAAATGGGTTTCACTGTGTGTGTGTGTGTGTGTGTGCGTGCGTGCGTGTGTGTGTGTGTACACTCCAGTTGTAGTGAAAGGGTAAAGGCATGGGCTTTGGAGTCCCCCAGCCTGAATTTGAATCCTGACTCTGATGTGGAACCTTGAGCAGTTGATTTAACTTCACTGAGCCTCAGTTTACCCATGTGTAAAATGGAGACAGTAATAATCTTCATGAGACTCCACGGGATACCACATTCTTAGAGAGCAGTTCTATAATGATTAGCTGTCCAATTGACAGTTGTAGAGAGTTTTAGATTTATATATGCCTGGATATATATTACATCATTGTCTAGGGAGTTGCAAGATCTATTCTGACTCTATGCTAACTGCTTTTTGGGCTAGTTATAGTCAGTGGAACCATAATGATTCAGAAAACCCCCAGTATGCTCTATTTCCTTATTTTTTGGAGCACAGATTAGAAGAGGATATAAAGGAAGAAAGCAAAAATATGAATACTTAAAAAAATAACATAGGGCTAAAACTTGGAGGAAAATGTGATTCTGAAATTTTCAGGCCAGTTTTGCTAACTCTGTGTCAATATGGTAACAATACATTAAGCAAGCTTAGTAATGTCCTGAGGTTTGTAGTTTAATTTTCAGAGAGAGTTGAAGTAGCTTTGCTGGTGGAATTGTGGAGGCTACTTGGGGTGTCCTCCTGTCCAGTCTTTGTTGCAGAGGGTTCAGAGGCCAAGTGATTAGTATGCTCCTTCCTATGAACAGGTGCTGGACCAGAGCTGGATCCCTGTCACTGGTTCCATGAAGCCTTCATTTTGCCACTATCATCTCTTGAGTGCTAAAATCTAATAATGAGTATTGCGCTTCTGCTGTTCTGTGGTTATGGCTGGAATTCATTTGTGGAGGTTAAGATCAATTTTACCTGGGATGTGAGCTATTTCTTGGATTGGTGTGTCAGTCAGCATTCTTAGTGGGGTCAAGACTGTTGAGTAGATTGCTCTAAACTTCAGCTGCCATGTGGTTGATTTGTCTGTGAAGTCATCACAATCAAAGGAAGATGGGTACAAGCAGAAGAGCTAGAGACGCAGAGAGCAAGTTTGAGGGGCAAGGAGGGAGGGAAGTAGCTGGAACTTGAATAAGTTCAAGTGCTTTGGTTAACAAGGACTTCTCACTCTGGGATCCCAGGGTGGACTTGGGGAGGGGTGTAGTGGTAATGTCTTTGAGCCCTCTGCTGTGGCATGTAAGGTGTTTGGATATGGATACGCTAAGGAGAAAAGCCTGTAGCATTTCTTGGTTTGTCAAAGGGCATTGTGGTATACTGCCACCTGGTTGTTTCATCAGAATAAATATTTGGGGGTAGTGCAGTAATGAAGTAATAAGTCGTGAAGTGAAGTAATGACATACTGTTTCTTCTGAGCTCACTTGTGAGTTGAAGAGGACTTGAAAGGGTTCTTTGCCAAGTGCATTTGCCTGCCGGCTGCCTGCATTTTGAGCTTGCTCAGAGATAATATGCTATCTCATTTCTTTCACAGATGAGTTACACAGAGGACAAGCTTTGAAGAGTGAGTGAGTGTATATATGAGAGAGAGAGAGAGAAGTGAAGTGAGGGACTGAGGAGTGACAGGCACAGGGAGAGAGGACACACATGGGCATTTGGAGGCTGTGGTCAGCCTCACCACTGGGTTTCCATGTTGGATTGATACTGGTGAGATTTTATCCCATTTTGACTACTGCTTAGCTTTCCTTGTTTTGACTCCCATAATTAATTAACAATGAAACTGAGACTAGTGGTGTGATTTTTTTTTTTTAAACACTTTTTTGGGATAGCTTTAAAAATTTTGCTTGCAAGTAAAGTAGAATCATCATTGCTTTTTTCTTTTTCCTGGACAGCTCCATTCCTTTAAGTTTCTATTCCCGGTCCAAACAAGAACTCCTTAAGATAATCTGCCCGCCCCCCCCCCCCCCCCCCCCGTCCCCCCTGCCTCCCACATGTTATTTCTTGTTTGGTTCCATGGTCATTACTGAAGTGTTGTGTTTCTGGCTTTGGTACTCAATCTATGTCATTGATAAAGGAAAGGAAGTTAACTTGATGTTTGTAAGAAAGTCTGTGAATCTGCACTTGTTCTCGAACTCATCCTGGGCCAAATTATTACAGAGACCTATTTAGATTAGAGAAGACCACAGAGATGGCTATAGGAGTTACCTGGAGAGAAGAAACTCTGATTAAGGAACATGGATGGGTCCTCTGTGAGGATAGTTTCTGCTAGGAGAGGCTGCCTTGCATGAAGGCCAAGTTAGTTCTGTGGTACTTTTTCTGTGAGGTAGTTTCTAGAGTGGTAGATGTGTGGGAAGTGGAAATACTGTTTCCTTTCAAAATGATCATTACCTTTGGAAGACATTTGAGGGAAGCTAGAAATGTAAAATGCGCAGACAGGAGGCACCCTGTCCCCACATTTATTGGTCATTGGGTCCCAGCCCTTGTGTGCATCACTTGTAGTAGCAGAGGGAGGACCAGATTGGAGTTTGGCTGGCATCTCATCTAATCAGCCAACTGTGGACTTTGGGCAGGTTAGCCAGCTTTCTGGGCTTAATTGCCTATCTGAAAATGACAGGAGCTTGTCAAAGTGGTAGATGTGTCAGTCTTGAAGATCTTACCAGTTTTAAGGTGATGTGAATCCAAATCTTCTGACTAAACAACCATTCAAGGTCTGAACAATTGGAGTAGCTGAGGGTGCTGACTCGGAGTCCCCACAGTGCTCTGGCTGTTCATTCACGAAGTTATAGAACATCAGCAGGTGGAGGTGAACACAACATCAGGAATACCTGAGTTGGTATGGCAGATGGGTTAGTTTCCTAGGGCTGCTCAAACAAATTACCACAGACTTGGTGGCTTACAGTAATACACACTTATTGTCTCACAGTTCTGAAGGCCACAAATCCTAAGTCAAGGTGCCACCAGGGACACACTGCCTCCCAATTCTCCAGGGAAGGGTCCTTTTTTGCCTCTTTGAGGCCTCTGGTGGCTCTGGGCATTCCTTGGCTTGTGGCTGCATCATTCTACTTTTTCTGCCTCTGTTTTCATGTGGCCTTTCTTCTCTTCTCCACATCTTCTTTTCTGTCTCTCGTAGGGGCACTTGTAATTGGATTTGGGGACAACCAGATAACCCAAGGCGATCTTTCTTAATTACATCTGCAAAGAACATCTTTTCTGAGTAAGGTCAAATTTAAAGGTTAGGCCATGGGCCGCCATCCAGTTCACCAAAGCAACTTAATTTCCTTTCTTGGTGTCTGCATTTTTTGATGTGGCATATGTCATCTTTGATGCCAACAGTTGGTTGTGAGACGGGCCTCTGACTGGGGAGATTTCTCTTGTGGGTGTGTTTCTGTTTTGTGTCTTTTTCTGCCATCTAAGTCAGATGTACTCAAACCTGTTTTAGTGTTGCCTGTAGATGGCTGCTCTTCACAAATTTTAGCCTCTGGAATTCAGTTCCAGTGAACATTTATTGAGTACAAACTGTGTACCACCCACTATTTGGTGGTCAATGTTAGCAAGTGAACAGATGGCCCATCTGCCCATGTAACATAGTTCCTTTTTCCCTTCTCTTGTGGTACCTTTCTCCAGTTCCGTTGGAGTGGTTAGTTCTTTTTAACTGAACATCTCTTTGGTTTTTATCACCTCCATGCAAGACACTCCACAGAGGCTTTCTGTGTGCACATGTCTACAGCAAACGTGTATGGATGTGATGTTTCATAGCTTCAGTCTCACTCCTCATAGGTGTGGAGCTTTCAACAATCTGTTTCAAGCACCTGCTTGTTTCACCACCTCCTCTAATTGGCTGGCTCTTCAACTCCTGACCCTGGGCAACACTGTCTATGTCATGCTAGTTCAGTATTTCAGGACTTGACAAAATTAAGTCAGCCGGTCCTATATGGACAAGACCGTTGCTTTATTTTTATTGTTCTGGTGAGGATTTGCAGAGTACCAGGTAAGGAGAGACATACCAGAAGACTATGACTCTCCCTTGTACCTCAAGAGACAGAGCAACTACGTATTATCTCTGCCCCAAAGGTCAGCTTCAGCTGTCCACCTAGGATGGGGCCACAGAATGGTGTCATTTTGCTACAAAAGATGACTTCCTGCAGAACTTTGGTGGGCACAGTGCTCTTGGGGTGGGGCACACCAACACTAGAATTGCTTTTTGGAGACCTGGTCCCTCACGGTACCTGCTCATACCTGTTGTCTTCTTTGGACCCCTGAGGGGCATGTTTCTCCTATTTGGTTACACGTGGTGCAAGGCGGGCAAGTGTGATCTCTAAGCAAAAGGTTTGTGTTGTTCTGTTTTTTGTCTGTTTTACAAGGGATCTGCAAACATTACATGTTGAAATCCTAAAGCTAATCTCTGGGAAAGGGCGTCCAGACTTTGTGCAATGTTACTAAAGACTGTTAGGCAGTAGTCAAGTTGTGTTAATATCACTCTTCCTATAAAATAGAATGTTTGTCCCCATAAAATGGGATTTTTTTTGAGCACTTTTTAGAGTATTCACCCACTTTAGAGCCCAAACAAGGTTATGCTTTCTTTCTCTGCTCCTATGGTCAGAGTCTTGGCTGAACCCATATCTACCCCCTGGTTTCTGGTAGAGTCCATTGTGATTGTAATTGAAAATTGCCAGCATTACCTCTCCTCTGTGTTGTAAGTATATTTTTGTACGAGTTGACGAATTACTCTCCCCACTCACTCCAGCCCTTCTGGAGGCGTTAATTTGGTCCTGTTTTCTTTCCAGCTGTTTTCTTTCTCTCTAAAAACACTCAGTTTCCTTGTTAGTCCAGATTACCTGCTTCCCATCGGGATTGCTGTACATCCCCTCCTGGGAATTTGCCAGGTCTTCCTGCCTAGATCAGTGACTCACAAGTAGCCTAGAACCTGGTACATAGTCCTCTCAGGACACATGGAATAAGTGCATGAAACTTGACCAGTGGCCAGTGGTGAGAGAACATCAACTTAAATGTGTTTCTGGTGTTTTGGTGCCCACCCTGTGTCTTCGTGGGACATGGGAGTTTCTTTCTTAGGGTTTTTGTTTATTCAGAAACCTGCAGTTTGCCTGTTTACTAACACATTTGATGGCTAATTCCAGCATTGCTTAAATGCCATCAATTCAAAGACATGCTATCAATTTAATAATCACTTTTGGGGAGTAAGAAGGAAACATTTTATTAAATAGAAACAAGGATTATAAGGTTCATTTCAATTTTTGGAAAAAAAAGTTTTAGAATCAAGATGTATTCAAACTC
Organism: Panthera pardus; assembly: GCF_024362965.1. Lineage (NCBI taxonomy): Eukaryota > Metazoa > Chordata > Mammalia > Carnivora > Felidae > Panthera > Panthera pardus. The sequence goes on along the minus strand of NW_026526765.1, from coordinate 120,157,001 downwards.
CTAGTGATGTACTGTGATTAGCCTGGAGAAAAACTATGTAGACAAGACTTTTGTGGGAGGAGGGACTTTGGAGACTCCTTTAAAAATCTAGTGAATATTATGGACTATCTAAAGACAAAAAAAACAAAAAAATGAATGTATCCAGGAAAGAAATTTTGGCGTAATGTTTATGAGGGTTTATAGATCCTTTGAATCCACCCAGTTGCAAATCTCTGGCATCAAGAATTCCAAAATAGCGTGTCCTTGTTTGACCCTGTTGGGAATGCTCTCCCAGGAATGACCAAAGAAGACATCTTGCAATGTTTTATATCAGGAACCTTGTTTAGGTTATTAACACTGAAAGACTCTGTAGGCCTATAATAGGGAAAATGGAAGTCAATAATGACCAGTTCCAGATGTTAGACTCACTGTAGCCAGTCTCAGTCTCATGGTCCAGGACATGTCTCATGCTGTCCCCATGCAACATGTAGCACCCTCGGAGTGAATCCTTGCAAAGCTTGATGCTTGCTTGGCTTTGCTCACTCCAAATGCCAGAATCTTGGCTGCAGCAATGTGTGGAGTCCAGCCAGCCCAGTTATTTCTTTAGAGCAATCTCTGGAGGGCTTCTTTTATTTCGGACTTTTGAAGACAACAGAGGATTAGCTGAGAATGCTTAGACCCACATTTTATAATGAAGCTGCACATGGTTTTAAGCATAATTTTGACAATAGAGGCTCTTGTTTATCTGTTTTCATTATCTCAGTCCCTGAAGTTAGGAGTTTATTACCTAGGGAAGCAGAAGTTGTGATTAATGAAACCATGAACTGATGACAGACCACTAATAAACTTAGTCATAGCTCAACCACTTGTCCTCCTTACTTAACACTTTCATTTATTTTAGGACATCTTCTTTGTGTCCTGGTCTGTCTCCAGATGACAGATAAACATCAAAGGCAAGAGAAAGATAAATCATGTTACAAAAGCTGTGGGATTTTAGGAAGTTCACCTGAGTAGATTGACCATCTTTTTAACTTGGGCTGTTAAAGTTGAAGTTAAAGGTTATCTTACAGCATTATCATAAAATCTTAGAGGAAAAAATGTATTTTCCATCAGTAGTCTTTTAAGATTTTGTGCACAGTTGAAATAAGCACTTATATTGTAATTAAAGGCACTTTGATTATTTCATCTTTCTAGATCAAGTCCTAATAAGTTCCCCTCCCGCTACCTAAGGACCACTCTTTGACCATAAAATGCGGGTCTTCGCGTTAAGGATATTCGCTTTGTGGCTTGTCTTTGTATCAGTTATCCTGTGGTAATAAAGCCCTCTTTCTGATACATGCATACGGTGATGCATGATAGACAGTGGGTTTGGGTATGATTTTCAGCATCCTCTTACCAAGGAGAGTCTTCTCTGGTTTGCTGTAGATTTCTGCCCTACCCTGTTCTTACTCCTGCTGCTGTGTATCTTCTTGCATTGCAGTGTCCCCTACTTTTCATAGAATGTGCTCCAGCACCCTCATGTGACACCTAAGAGCTCAGCTCTAAGTGCAGAGGATTTAGTGAGTGAACTACGAAGGAAACTTGTGCCTATAACCCTGCAAACTCCCCAGACTCCTGGGTCCTTCCACGGTCACACGTTACCTCGTGTACATGCTCTGGTTTCCAGCCTACAGAGGTAATTGAAGTGCGGCAGAGGCCTCACAAAACTTTTCTGGACACATTTTTATTTCATGATGTTTGAGTTCAGAATAACTTGCAACTTTAATATAATGTGAGCTCTGTTTAAAGTAACAGGGGAATACATAGAAAGGCCCTTCCCTCTGTTTGTTTTAAAATAAAAATCAGTAATGAAAAATTCAAAGGATAGATAGGAACATTTGAACAGAGGTCTCAAACTTTCATGACCATTTTTTATTCAAGGAGGATTCTTTAGACTTTAAGTCATGTGTTCAGATATCTATTCGCCTCCCTTCAGTCTGACTTGATACCCAGATTATGTTTAAAATAAGTGTTAGGATTGTGTTGATTCAGCTTTTATGCAAAGATAAGCTCTATAAAATAAAATGCCTAAATATTTACTTAACCTCAAGATTGAAAAGTCTTGAAATACTGGTATGATCAGAGCTAAAAATAAACGTAGCAATCCTACACTGAATATGTTAAAAATAAGCAATATTAGCAGATTTTTGTTTTGCAACCTTCTTTAAATATTTGTGACTTTGAGATGGAGATGTGCTAACATTGCAGGAGAAGATGAGTATCGTTTGAAAATTACACACATAGAGAAAAATGTGCATATTTGTTTTTAGTTTTGTTTTCTCATGTTGTAAGGGATGATTAATCTCACGGATGGTCAGAGCTGCAAGAGACTTTAGCAATCAACTTAAGCGTTTCCTTCATTTACAGTAGGAGAAAGGTCTGCAGAAGGAAAACGAATTCCCTGCCAGATCTCTCAAGCAAAGGGTGGCAGAGCCAGGACCAAAACCCAGGGATGCTAGCTTCTACTTGTATGCACTTTTCACTATGCCACGCTATCATATGGACATTTGTAAGAATGAGGTAGTTAGAGCTCACGTATTCACTCGTTTTATCACGGCAAACTTACTGGACACCCCTTTCACCCAATATGTGAATTTTCTATTGCTGTGTAGCAAATCACCACAAACTGAGTGGCTTAAAACAACCCCTCGTAGATCTGAAGCTCAGGAAGCCAGCTTGATGTGTCTGCGTTCTCTGCCCAGGCTGAAATCAAGGTGTTGGCTGGCTGTGTTGTCTTCTGGATTCAGAGTCCTCTTCCAAACATGTCACTCTTGTGATTGGCACAAATTCAGTTTCCTGTGGTCCTAGGCCTTGAGTCCACAATTACTTGCTTGCTGTCAGCGTGGGCCCCCTGTAGCATCTGGCAGTGGTCCTGCATTCCTAGTCCTGCGGCCTCTTCCGTTTCCAAGCCAACAGCAGTATGTGGAACCTTCCTACACTTGAAATCGCTCTGCTGTTTCCTTTTGCTACCCACTTGAGGAGACTCTCAGCTTTTGAAGGACTCGTATGAATAGATTAGGCCGATTCAGATACTCTCTGTATTTTAATAGCTGATTTGGGACTATAATTACATCTTCAAACTCATTTAGGTTAGTACTTGAATTAGTGTTTGAATCTTGGAGGAGCCATCTTTAGCATTCTGCCGACCACACCCAACCTACCAACTTAACTAGTTGCCAAACTTAATACTTTTTTTTTGTTTTTATTTTATTTTTGAGAGAGCACGTGAGCAAGTGAGCATGAACGGGGGAGGGGCAGAGAGAAAGGGAGACAGAATCCAAAGCAGGCTCCAGGCTCTGAGCTGTCAGCACAAAGCCCTACACAGGGCTCAAACTCCCAAACCATGAGATCATGACCTGAGCCTAAGTCAGATGCTTAACCAACTGAGCCACCCAGGTGCTCTTGCAAAACTCTAGACAAACCTTACCATCTGTGACACTTTGAACCTTGAAATAAAGACAACTGCGTCAGATTTGTCCCTTTTTGTCTTCCAAAGGCCTGGTGATAGAAATGGCCTCTAGGCCACAATAACTGTCATAAAATCCAGGCACTTGATTGCATAGAAAAGACAGTGTCATGCATAGCCTGGTGGTCATACTGGAAGTTGTTTCCAAATAAGGCAGCTGGAACAGCTTGATGGAGGAGGAAGTGATTTTTGGTAGAACAGGAAGAAAGAAATGGTATTACAAAAACGTGGTTGGTTCAGACACTTCTGCCCTTCTCGTGAATGATGCACCAAATAATAATACTGAGCCAAAGTCAGTAAGAAAAACTATATTCCACATACTCAGTTGAATAATAGAAAATCTATGGTTAATGTGAAAGAAATTCTTATCAAAAAGTAGCTTAACATTTGGCCACATAAAAAGACTAAGCTGAATGAGAAAAGTAGTTGAGGTAAGCAGTTCCCCAATGGCTTCTTACTCATTTACGATAAAACCCAAATCTCTGGGTGGGTAGAAAGGCCAGCCTTGCTGGCCATCTTTCTCTTATGTAGCACACTGAACTCTTTCCCACCTCAGGACCTTTGCACATACTATTCTGCCTCTCTACAGTCTTCTTTCAGCTTTTTGTGTGCTTTTTTATTTAGTTCACTCTTTCTTCTTCATATGTTAGGCTAAGGGACACATTCTCAAAAAGGCTTTTTCTGATTGCTTTATTTATAATATTACCATATTCTTTCCAGCCTCTAAAACCTTCTGTCAAATCACTGTGCAGATCTCCTGTACAGCCTACACTGTTTGCTTGTTTATGGTTTGTCTCCTGCCTTTAGAATGTTACTCTTTGATTTGGACTCTAACTCACCTTTGTCTCCCCAGTATCTAGATCAGGGGTCTAGCATGTAGTGTACAGTCCCTATTTGTTGGATGTTTGGGTCCAGGCGTGAAAAGTTCCATTGTCACAAAGGGAGATCATGGCATAGCAGGGAGTAGCACTTTTCCTGAGCTTGAGGAGACCTCAGCCTGTCTCTTGACCTGTTGGTATTCCCCATGACCAGTTTGGTAATTGGAATAAGAATGGCCTAATGACTAGCCTGAGGTCATAGGACTAATCATAATAGGAGCTAACATTAGTTTCCAGAACATTTGATATTTTCGTTTGTTCTCCCACAAGGAACTAGTCTGTTTTGGAAATAGTCAATTTTTGAAGTCCTTGCTTTTCTTGAATGAAATTAAATGAGCGCTAGTCATTTCATGTCCCATCTGAAGGGTTGGTTTGCACTTCTTACTCCCTTCATACTCTGCGTGCAAATTCTCTTCCAAGTTTGTTGTTGTCACTTTCAGTGTCTGTTAAACAAAAATGATGACAGATTTATATCCTGGTGGAAATTACACATCTTTTGAACTCTGGCCAATGTTCCTCACCCTCAACACTCCCGGCTTTGTGAAAAACCTCATTTACCCTTTGAGATACTTGTGTGGTTGGTACCAAGACCAAATTAATGAGAAGCTTCAAAGAGTCAAGCAAAGCAGGAGGGATGCGAGTGGCAGAGAAATACATGGAGACTGTTTCCAAAATAGAACTTTCTGTGTACTTGCCTTCTGCAGGTGATAACAGACATTTCATTCTCTACTAAAATTGAACTGAGGTGTCTTTTGTTTGGTCGAGTGCATGTGAATTTTACCCTGGCAAATGTGCTCTCTCAGGTTGTTGTTGGTTTTGCCCTTGTGTGTCTTTTAACTTCCTTGCAGCTTTCTAGAGTTTTCTTGAGTAAACAAGAATCCACTGTGTGCCATATGGGTGGGGTTGCTTTTGGCTTTGAACTACGTGAAGGAATTAGGGGGATAAAAAGAATAGGAAAGCCAAGACCCTTTATGCCAGATTTCCAGATCATCTGTATTGTGGGGCAGTGATAAGAGGACTGATACTGGCTATCTTTATAGTTTTAATTTTTTTTAAGTTTATTTATTTATTGAGAGAGAGAGAGATATTGAGAAAGAGAGAGAGGGAGGGAGGGAGGAAGAAAAATTCCCAGGCAGGCTCCACTCTGCCATCACAGAGCCTGACATGGGGCTCAATCTCACAAGCCAGGGATCATGACCTGAGCTGAAATCAGGAGTCAGACACTTAAGCGACTGAGCCACCCAGGCACCCCTATAGTTGTAATCTATACCAGCGTTGTGCCAGCGTCAACTTGAACCCCCAGACAGGCAGATCAGATGAGCTGGGCATAGAACAGAGTGTGGGCCCAGCCTTTTACATTACTACAGGGATTGTTTAACTCTTAATACTTGAGTATCTCACTTGTAGACAGGTAAAGGAGGAGTAAGATAACTTAACCGTCTGAGTCCACATATCCACACATTATAAAGGGATCACTTTGCCTGGTTTACTGGAATTTCTGCAGTATTGTTTACAGATCATCAAATACTTAACAGAGAGGAAAACTGAGAGCTGAAGTGTTGAAGTCATTAATGATTATAAAGCAATTAGAAACAGAGATTAGGGCAGAATTAGATTATAATGATTTTTTAAATGGACTTGAGGATCAATGAGAAACCAAGATACAGCAAATGTGAAATTAAAATATTTTTGCTGGGCGTCATGTGTCTATTTTAACTGATTGAAATCTGAACTACTAGACTATCTGCAGAATTCTATAGAGGATACCTGGCAGTTGAAATAAGACATGTGGTAATAAAATATAGCCCTTTATCTTTATGGATTTAAGTGTTGAGTTGAGGAGATTAGGACATTAAAAAGATGATCTTGCAGTATAAACAGGCTTGATACAGTTTCTCAAACTTGTTGTCTACAACCATCTTGGTTTTGGTCATACTTCCATAACACTGGTTCTATTTATTAGTACTATTATGGTTACTATTGTTGTATTATTAATATTTGGATTCATTTCACCTTTACTTACCAAACTGCCTTTAAAAAAATAAATGCATTTCATACTATATAAATCACTATCGCTTACTGTTCAAGGGAACCTTAAAAATAAGTGGGAACAGAGCTATATTGGTCACTTCTAACTAGATACCTATGCTTGCCAAAACTTCTGAGCTTTTGCTTGGCTTTTCTCTCTGTTAAAAAAAGAAAAAAAAAAGGATGTTAGCAACTGTTAAATTTTGAAGACATGCTAATACCAAGTGGACTTCAGACGCTATTACAAAGCTTAAAAGAGAATGGGATTATACTCAACAAAAACTGTACTATAGACATTAAACTTGCTGGGGCACCTGGGTGGCTCAGTCATTTGAGCGTCTGAGTTTGCTTCAGGTCATGATCTTGTGATTTGTGAGTTCGAGCCCCATGTTGGGCTCTGCTCTGACAGCTCAGAGTCTGGAGTCTGCTTGGGATTCTGTGTCTCCCTCTCTTTCTGCCCCTCCCCCTTTTTATCTACTTTGACTCTCTTTCCCTCTCAAAAGTAAATAAAACATTAAAAAATTATTTAAGAAACATGAAACTTGCTAAGAAAGTTAATTTTAATTGTTCCCAACACTAGTAGAAATAGTAAGTATGTGGTTAGGTAGAGGTGTTAGGCTATTATGGCAATCATATTGCAATATAAATGTATCAAGTCAGTATGTTGTATACCTTACACTTATGCAGTGTTGCATGTTAAATATCAATTTATAAAAGAACGGGAAGGGAATATCTCATGTGGTGACACAGTGTTTTTCAAGGATGTGTCTCTGGGCCAACTGAAATGTCTTGTACAGCAGCACAGATCTCACACTCGGGGAACGCAGGCCATGTAGGATACTGCCGGGATCAGCCTTGGTGATTTCGTTGGTCTTACGTGTGCTGGGAGTAGAGGCAAGCTTTTGAAAGCCATTCGGGTGTAAATAGGTGGAGCACAGTGATTTAAGGGGCTTGTCAATATTTGTAGTTTACTTTAATCTTTCGTTGACAGTTCTAATATAAGACTTTCATTTTCTCTCTCCTGGTCCGTTCCGCCTTGCATTTTGGACAGTTGGGTTTCTTTTTCTAGCGATATGCTTTGCAGCATTGCAGAATGGCAGTTTTGTTTTGTTTTTGTTTTTGTTTTTTCTTTGTCTGGGATGGTGGAGAAAAGCATATAGGAGAGATATATTGGCACATGCTGCCCTTTGTTTCTTTGAGGTCTGAGGTCCGAGTGGTGTCATAGCATAGTGTAGGAGAGGAATACCCAGGTATCCCTGTGTGGGGATGACTTTTGGCTGAGTTGGAATTACATGACTCATGACTCCTGTCCCTCTGCTTCCCAGCTGGGGACATCAGTATTGGTCTTTTAATATTTCAGGATCCTTTCACACACCTGATCTCATTTTTTCTGCATGGCCTCTGTTGGTGTGGGAAGCATAATTAAGAAGGTAAATACTGTGTAAAAAGTATGTGTAAATATTTGGCCTCCCAGTTGCAAACAGAAATAACTTCAGTTATGCTCAACACTGCTTCCTTCCATTAATGTGTGTAATAAAGTGTTGATATTAGGCATGTTTAATTGTTAACTCTCTTTAAAAAAGCCATATCACTATTAAAAGCCTTAGGTTTTTTCATGGCTTTTGTTCTGATAATCCCATTGCTGTAAATAATTATTTTGAGTCCATAATCAAAAATAAGAAAATGGGAATAATCTGTGTTTTCACCAATAGGGCAATTAGTAAACTATGGTTTGACTACTCTTTGAGTGTCGATACTGCTATTAAAACCATAAATATTGAATGAGGAAAAGTACTTAAGAGCTTATGAGAGCATATGTGTGTTAGGATGATAACTGTGTAAATTCACACAACACATACAAAAACTCAGAGAAAACGTAAGAAAATAAAGCAGCTGCAATTAAGATGTTGGATTTTTTTTATAAAAAATTATTCTTAATGTTCTTTCAGTGCTATAATATTTTTGTCAGGGATAATGCTCAGGAGCAGAAGAAAAAAAGAAAGATCAAACTTGATCACATATGTATAAAAACAAGAGACAGTAAGACAAAGTCGACTCCAGTTATATGAGAAGTCAACTAAAAGGGAATGTTATTAGAATCTTAAGCTTCAACATTATTAGAAGGTGTGTATAGTATCAATTTAGCTTTTGATTGTTTAATGGTACCTCCCAGTCTCAGATACCCACTGTGACTTAGCATCAGCACAATGCTTGGCTTATTGGCATTCATGAAGGGATAGATGATTGGTGGATGGATGATGAGGTGGATAGTTTCTAAGAACATAAATCCCAATCGGAATTTAATGTGAAAACGGTTGGGAAAAAGAATATCCCTCAAACATGACTGTATTTCAAAGACCAGTGTAGGCCCTGAGATAAATAGAGTAGGGTAGATGGGATAGGAAAGAAACACTAATTAGAACCAAGAGGATCTACTTGGATTAGGCTTAATGAACACCATCAAGATAAGTAATCCAGTTTGTTAAAGAACAGAGATCCTTCAGGGCTGAAGAAGTCATGTTCTTGTGGATATGGAGGTAGGAGAGGCTGGGGATTCTATTGGCTGGAGATGAGGTCAGTGATGAATGGGAATTGGCTACAAGCTCTTGATAACCCTATAGGGGTAGACCATGCTGCACCTTGGGGCCAGAAGGGTTCAAATGAGCCTTATATCCAGAGTCGTTTCAGACAGGGCTCCTTGGTCATGGGTAGCTTGTCTGGGACATTTTTTTTCCCTTCATCATCCTCATCACCACCAGACTAGAACCACTGCTGTCATTGTCATTATCATCTCCTCCCACTTTGCTGTTCCCTCCTCTAATCCTTGTAACAACTCTGAAGCTAGGTCAACACAGATTGAGTGATTTGCCTGAAATCATACAGCTAATAAGTTAGCAAATGTAGAACTGGAGCCCAGATCATCTGGTGTGAGAGCCAGTTCTCTTATGCATTGTAATTCTGCACAGTAGCCCCCAGATGGACGGTTATATCCATTCAGTTATTCATAATAAAGACCCTAAAACAACTTCTCAGCTTCTCCTCTCAAAAAATCACATTAGGATCTGCAGATTGCTTTTTATGTAATAGATCTCAAAAAGTTTTTAGCATGCAAATATTATATATGCTCTTAAGAATCCAGATGGTATGGTAGAAGGAGTATGAAGAAGGAAGAATAATTACCCAAATTCCCACCTTATATAGATGGGTGCAGGTAACATTTTAACGACTATCATTTTAGTCTCTTTGAATACCAATATATGTACATTAATGGGATTGCACTTCATTGTTCTGTACATTTATGTTTATATACACATATGTATGTGTATATTAGTGGGATTGTGCTTTGCACACTCATTGGGTTTTTGTGCTCTTTGGTTGTGACAGAGATCCTACCATGTTAATGAATTTAGGTATCATGCTCTTTGACCTGGAATTGTGTCTTTATTTTCCAGCAGTGTGCTGGCACATACTAGATGCTCAATAAATACTTGTTTAAGGAATCATATTGCTTCTATTGTTTTATGCCATAATATTTAAGTAGTCTTTTTTTTTTTTAATGTTTCTTTGTGAGAGAGAGACAGAGACAGAGAGACAGAGTGTGAGCAGGGGAGGGGCAGAGAGAGGGGGAGATGAAGAATCCTAAGCAGGCACCAGGCTCTGAGCTGTAAGCACAGAGCCTGACACGGGGCTTGAACTCCTGAACGGTGAGATCCTGACCTGAGCTGAAGTCAGACACTTAACTGACTGAGCCACCCAGGCGCCCCTTAAGTAGTCTTTTTAATGAACATGTAGTTTGTTTCCTGTTTTCACTGTTACAAATAACACTGTACCCCCATTTGAGGTAGGCTTGCCATTTTGTGAAGAAACCTTTGTAGGGCAGCAGGCTCTTGACAAGGTGAGGACAAAGCATTTTCCCCCTCCATCCAGCTGGACATTTCCTGGCTACTGTAGATCATTCCCACTAGAGACAATTATGCTTGAGATTATTCCCTCCTCCAACAGAGGCCAGATTTAAACAAACAAATGAAGCTGAATTTTATGTTGGTCTGTTCTTTGGGGACTCTGTATTTTTTGTGGGTAAAGACGCCAGTTGAATTAGTTCTCGCCTTTTTCTTCAGGTATGGTCATTTTCTCCTAACTGAGTTAGCAGAGGAAGAGAAATTAAATGCCCGAAACGCTTATTGTTCCGGTTAGAGTAGTGGTTCTCACCTTTCTGGAACCTGAGAGGCCTGTGAGAATGTAAGGAAGCTGTGGACTCTATTCTTAGAGAAATGTCTTTGTGTGTGCAGAGCGTCAGGGCCCCTGGAGGTGAGGGGTACAGGGTGAGAACTGCTGAACCTCGGGGAGCTCTTTTCTCCCTGCCTTCCTGCCTCCAGCACTGTGCTCTTTTCATGGGATAGTGTTGCAGGGAAACTGCGGTGGGAAGTTTGGTGACTTTTAAAACAATAGTTGTTACTGTGTGTGAAGGTTGGGGGGTGTATATAGACAGTTAACAAATGATTCCTTTTTTGGTAGGCAGAAAGGAAGAACACATCATTTTATTTTCCATCAATATAAGTGGCCCCAAATCAGATACCTTTTGTGGATGCTGTTAGTAATGTGAAGCTAATGAACAGGGTGCTTATGAAACATTTCTTGAGTAGGAGAGCTGCTTGTAGTGAAATTTCGCACCAAGCACAATGCTGCCACACGAGCCAGGAGCCCTTGAGCCAGTCTTCCTGCTGCTTCGGGTTATAGAATGACAGTAGAATGTGGTTTCCACCCTTCAGGGGTTTGTGATCTAGCAGAAGGAGATGAACACACGAAGAAATAAATGGTGCAGGCTTTCATTTGTGAGCCTGGTTTGCTAACAGATACCAGAAAATGGCTCAAGGCAAAAAAAAGATCATTTTTTGACTGATGCATCTTAAAATTCCAGGGGCAAACTTGGTCCGTTTTTGTTTTACTCTCAGGTAGCTTCACCCTCAGGTTGCATTTCTGCATGTGTGACCCAGCAACCACCAAGTGCTGGGAGCGGTGGCTCCAAGTTTGCCTGACATGACCCTCACAGCCAGCAGGACAGAGAGAAGACCAATTTTCCCCCCTCTAGTTGCAGTAAAAGTTTTGGAGTTGGGTTAAATGCCCAACCTTATCCAACCATTGTGGCCAGGAAGGGGGACGATAGAATACACTGATGGGCCAAATTTGGTTGTGTGGGCAGGAAGAGGGGGTTTCCACCTGGACTGACATTTAAAGAGGACTGGTTCCCAAAAGGAGACTTGAGGTGCTGTCATCAGAAGGGAAAACGGATGTGGGGCAAGTGAAGACAAGGTCCACTACAATAATAACTAGCTGGTAAAAGTCAGTGTATGTTGAGGATGGACAATGGAGAGAATGTGCCAGACACTCTGAAGGAAGGAAAGAATGCGGGGGGGTGGGGTGGGGGGGGGGTGGGGGAAATGAATGAAAGCAAGAGAGAAAGGAAACTAAACTAGCCTTCTTTTAGGACATGGAATTTTTTTATGAAACTTGCAAAAATGCTATTCTCTGAAGTGCAACTTCAGATACCAATCCAATTTTCGTGAAATTGAAGATTCTAGAAGTTCTTTTCTTGAGGTGGTATTTTAAGTTTAAAGACTGAAGTATAGATGTACAAATAATTTTTTTCAGAGATAGGTATTATTATGATACTTGGTATGATGGGTCTGTGTGTTTGATAGATATTTTAAGTAGGAGGAAAATAGCCCAAGTTCTGTTTTTCTTTAACTTGTGGGATTTGCAAGGGATGGTGGTAGGTAGTATATTGTAAATTCCTGATTATTTGCTGGGACAGAATAGCCATGGTTAAGAAAAAATAAAAATAACAATCTTATGAAGAAAAGAAATTGCAGAGGAAGGAAAGCATGTATATTTGAGAAAGTTCCAGTTTCCTGGAACTTGATAGTAGCCAGTAGGTGCCACATAATATTTTCTGTGCTGTGGAGACCCCCCTTGCCCCCTTTCTAGTCTAACGTGTCCTTGCCTCACTGCAGTCCTGGATTAGCTGCTATCTCCTGGGCTGAGGAGGCCCCAGGGTATAAGTAATTAGCTGTACTGTGGGAAGCTTGAACAGGTTTAATCATATTTTTAAGCAAAAATCTATTTCTTCTAGGAGTCAGAGCTAGAGCACTTTTTTCTGTGCCTGCTTATTTTTAAAAACCGAAGCTGCTGATGATGTAAGTTGCTGACACCATTTGAACACTTGCTATGTATTCTTTGTACTAACAATGCCACATGTATTATCTCATCCTGTGAGGATGAGCATAATTACCTTATCCTGTGAGGTAGGTACAATTATTCATATTGGTTTGCATTTGAGGAACCTGCAGCTCAGAGATGCCGTACCCTGAAATGGTTCAGTTCAGCACCAGGCTAGCCTGGGGGGAGATGGGAGAGCTCGCTGATGAGTGACATTTGAGATAGACCCATGTCTGTCTCATGTCGGGGAGAAAGTCTTAGGAGGGAGCTGGCCTAAGGAGGATATTACTTTCATTTCCCATTTGTGTGATACCTGAAGTTCGGGAGATAAAGCCCCGTGTCAGGCTCTGTGCTAATGGCACGGAGCCTGCTTGGGATTTTCTCTCTCCCTCTTTGTCTCTTTGCTCTTCCCTGCTTGCACTCTCTCAATAAAGAAACAAACAACCTTAAGATACTAGGTAGTGATCTAGGGTTGTGATATCCTTCGGTAGACAAGAAGAGAAAGGCAGGCACAGCCAGGGGCCAGCTGACTGGGTAACCCGTCATTGGAAGGCTTGCTCCTTCTCAACATCTGTTGTCAAACCATTTGAAGAGAGGAGTTTACTCAGAGACAAATTACAGTCCTCTTCATATTTGAGGAAAAGAAAACTCATCTGAAGAGGGGACTGCTTTACAAGACTAATACCACTTTGGGACTTAATTCTTTTTCTTTTCATTTCTTTTTTTTCTGAAAGAGCAAAAAACTTTATTTTTTATTTAAATTTTTTTTTTAATTTTATTTTTTTCATTTACATCCAAATTAGTTAGCATATAGTGCAACAATGATTTCAGGAGTAGATTCCTTGATGCCCCTTACCCATTTAGCCCATCCCCCCTCCCACTACCCTCCATAACCCTCTGTTTGTTTTCCATATTTAAGAGTCTTATGTTTTGTCCCCCTCCCTGTTTTTATATTATTTTTGCTTCCCTTCCTTTAGGTTCATCTGTTCTGTGTCTTAAAGTCCTCATATAAGTAAAATCATATGATATTTGTCTTTCTTTGACTAATTTTGCTTAGCATAATACCCTCCAGTTCCATCCACGTAGTTGCAAATGGCAAGATTTCATTCTTTTTGATTGCCGAATAATACTCCATTGTGTGTGTGTGTGTGTGTGTGTGTGTGTGTGTGTGTGTGTGTGTATGTGTGTGTGTGTGTGTATACACATAACACATCTTCTTTATCCATTCATCCATCGATGGACATTTGGGCTCTTTCCATACTTTGGCTATTGTCGATAGTGCTGCTTTAAACATGGGGGTGCATGTGTCCCTTCAAAACAGTACACCTGTATCCCTTGGATAAATGCCTGGTAGTGCAATTGTTGGGTTGTAGGGTAGTTCTGTTTTTAATTTTTTGAGGAACCTCCATACTGTTTTCCAGAGTGGCTGCACCAGCTTGCATTGCCACCAACAATGTAAAAAAGATCCTTTCTCTGCATCCTTGCCAACATCTGTTGTGGCCTGAGTTGTTAATGTTAGCCATTCTGACAGGTGTGAGGTAGTATCTCATTGTGGTTTTGATTTGTATTTCCCTGATGATGAGTGATGTGGAGCATTTTTCATGTGTCCTTTGGCCATCTGGATGCCTTCTTTGGAGAAGTGTCTATTCATGTCTTTTGCCCATTTCTTCACTGGATTCTTTGTGTTTTGGGTGTTGAGTTTCGTAAGTTCTTTATAGATTCTAATCATTTATCTGATATATTATTTACAAATATCTTCTTCCATTTTGTTGGTTGCCTTTTAGTTTTGCTGCTTGTTTCCCTCGCTGTGCAGAAGCTTTTTATTTTGATGATGTCCCAATAGTTCATTTTTGCTTTTGTTTCCCTTGTCTCTGGAGACATGTTGAGTAAGAAGTTGCTGCGGCCAAGATCAAACAGGTTGTTGCCTGCTTTCTCCTTGAGGATTTTGATGGCTTCCTGTCTTACATTGAGGTCTTTCATCCATTTTGAGTTTATTTTTGTGCATGGTGTAAGAAAGTGGTCCAGGTTGATTCTTCTGCCTGTCGCTGTGCAGTTTTCCCAGCACCACTTGCTGAAGAGACTGTCTGTATTCCATTGGATATTCTTTCCTGCTTTGTCAAAGATTAGTGGGCCATACGTTTGTGGGTGCATTTCTGGGTTCTCTATTCTGTCCTGTTGATCTGAGTGTCTGTTCTTGTGCCATCTTTTTCTTTTCAAATGAAGTCTTGACCCCAAACCTTTGTGTTACATTGTTTTTCCCTTTTTTTATATAATGTTGTAAAAATGGTAAATATTTCTGTATATTGGGTGTAAGGTTATCCCAGTAGATTTTCTTCCATTTATTACCATATTTTAGTGTAAGTTTTCAGTGTTACTAAGGGTAGATTTGGGTTGCTTGAAGGTAGTACTACCCCACCCCTTTCACTGCAGTCAGCTTAGAGTTACCTGCAGGTTGAAAACAGACCCTTACAGCACAGAGTGGGTAAGAATGGTTGCAGGGCATGCAGATGTGGTTGTTGATTGTAGCTTTGTTGAGAAAGCTAGTAAATACAGGTATGTTGTTGGGTAGTTAAAAAGGAATTGCTCAAACTGCCTTTTTTTTTTTTGTAATTTAAAGTTTAGTTACCATGCGGTGCACTCTTGGTTTCAGAAGTAAAATTCAGTGATTCATCACTTCTGTACAACACCTGGTGCTCATCACAAGTGCCCTCCTTAGCACCCATCACCCATCTAGCTCACCGCCCCCACCTCCTTCCATCAACCCTCAGTTTGTTCTCTATCATTAAGAGTCTCTTGTGGATATGGCCCCTTCGTTAGGAGTGTCCGTACAGTAGAATACCGTGCAGTGCTTTTCTGTGTGGCGGCCTGGCCTGCATGGGTGGGAAAAGCACTGTGACAGTCGTGACATCAAAAACTTTTTGGGCAGTATGGTTTCAGTTGAATCAGTACAAGGACGTTTATGAGGTATATACATGTGTTCTTCTCAGTAGTGTACAAAGAATCCCCTCTCTATAGACGATACTCAAGAGTCTACCAGTTGAAACCTTGTGGGAGAGACTAGAAGGCCTTGGTTTGCCTTTTTTATTTTTCTGTGCAGTTTGATTTTACCCCATTGCACCAGTCCTGAAAATAACGTTTGTTGGCTCTGAATGAATACAAGTGAGATTTAAATAATAAAAGGAGCCCCTTTGCATTCCCTAAGGCAGTGTGCTTCTGAGGGGCTAGGTCTGTCACCAAAGGCCCAGGGCACCTCCTTCTCCGTCCTTCCCCCAGGCTTTATGAAACTACACTTAATTATAAAGGGGATGTTCACAAGTAGGTCAGCAACACAACCCAAAAAGACTCTCTTGGTTTTTTGGGGTGGTGGTGGGGAGAGTGCCAGCAGAGGATGTGAAGTTGTCTTCTTTGATCTTCCTTTGCTTTTTGTGTTGGCGACTAGTTCCCAGTCCTTGCCCCTCTCCTTCTCCACACACGTTTTGAAGAGATTATTTTAGACAAGGCAGTGATCTCACGTTTTTAGCTTTTGCCTTCTGTATTTTTACGGCATGTTTTTCTAGTTCACTTATTATCTTATTTTCTATTTGATTAGTTGCATCAAATTTTACATCTACTGTTTTATTATGACCCTTACTGCTCTGGTCTTGTTGGTTGTGCAGGTCTGATTTTGTCATTGCCTTGCTCTCCTGCCCGAGCTCCTCTCTTATCTCAGTCCTTCCATGGGTCTTTCTGAATATCTGCATAATTCAGTATCACTGACCCAAATTCCCAGGTTTTTCTTGATGTCCCTGATTACAGTATCTGAAATGGTGTAACCACGAACTGCTGTACAGGGAAGGGTTCTGGTCCTTCACGTTGTCTTGTCCTCCTGACCCCTCAGTCTTGGGTGGATGATGCCCATCAACTCCTTGTCAATGTTTGAGAATTGGAAGCAAGAGACCTTTTTGCATTGGTTATTCACGGATGTCGATGATTTCATACACAAGGATGGATTAATGTTTTTAGAGGCAGTAACTTTATATACTGATGTAACATTTACCCAGTATTTTTTGTAAACACGTGCTCATGTAATGTGGTAAGAGCTACTGTTGCTCTTGCCCTTTGTGGATGGGGAAGCTGTGCCTCCTCTGGAATTCAGGCCTGACTGCAGGGCCCCAGATCTGTGCTTTTCATATCCACACGGCGGCCCCACATTCCTACTACTTGAGGAATTTGGCAGGCTCATCTTCAGGAAATTGGTACATCTTTTTGGCAATAAATTTTTCTCAGCTGTATGCCATCCCTATGTCATTTTCCGCTTTTGTTCCTTTCTCCCGCTTACCCTGGCTACTTGAGGCCCAATCCTTTCTTGAGCCCTTCCATTCAGTTTTGCTGGCTCTCCTGACCCGCCTCATCTCCTTTCTCATGCTCGTCGTTTCACCTGAAGGGCTCTTTCCATTCAGTCCTGACTTGCCTTGCTTAAGATCTAGCACCAGACTCTCCTCTTGCTTGAAGTTCTGGCCTGACCTGATACCTCCAACTTTGACCATTCCCAGTCTCCATTACTCCTTTGCACACAGTTACTGAAGATCCCTTCTTAGATACTGGGTGGGAAGCGGAGCCGAAGCAGTTTTGTAACGAAAATGGTGGCGAAGTGAGCCAGGAAATTTGGTGTGTAGTCTACTGGTGCCAGCGAATTGCACGGCCTTGGAAATGTTGCTTGCCTCCTCTGGGCCTGCGATGCTGCTGCTATCAAATGAAAGAGGGGAGACCAGAGATGAGCCTCCAGGTCATTGGTTTTCAAATCCTGTAAGAAACCTCTGGGAACCTGTGGTTGTTGATGTGGAGAGAAGGGTTTCTCCCAGCTTCTCCCAGAGCTGCCTGACTTTGTTTTTCGTGTAGTGAGGTTTCACATTTGATTGATTGATGGGTTGATAGATTTTTGATAAAAAGGATTCTCTACTAATAGTTAGAAAACCAGCAGATTAGATGATCCTAGTATGATCACTCTTACACACAACTCGTTACTCAAGAAGGTTTTGTTTGTTTTTTTTTTAATCTTTTAATGTTTACTGTATCTTTTTGAGAGAGACAGAGCATGAGTGGGGGGGGGGGTGGAGTATGGAGAGAGGAGACACAGAATCTGAAGCAGGCTCCAGGCACCAAGGTTTCAGCTCAGAGCCCAATGTAGGGCTCGAATTCACAGGCCGTGAGATCATGACCTGAGCCGAAATCGGACTCTTAACCGAAGGAGCCACACAGGCACCTCTCTCAAGAAATATTTTTCATTTGACTTGGCTTTGTTCTTCAGATGCTTCCTACGTGCACAGTCTCCCTAAAGGATTCCGTAGGATATGTGAAACTCTAGTCTTTGTGTCATGGATCACCTGGATGGTATTAAGAAAGCATAACAAAATTAGTTGAGGTGCATGTGTTTATGTTAAAGGAATACAGCTGTTAAGCTTTCTCTGAAAAACATGGATACAGTGTGGCCTCCAAATGCAAGCAACTGTGTTCACTCGGTGCTCATTTATTTTATTTTATTTTTTTTTTAACGTTTATTTTTATTTTTGAGACAGAGAGAGACAGAGCATGAACAGGGGAGGGGCAGAGAGAGAGGGAGACACAGAATCGGAAACAGGCTCCAGGCTCTGAGCCATCAGCCCAGAGCCTGACGCGGGGCTCGAACTCACAGACCGCGAGATCGTGACCTGAGCCGAAGTCGGACGCTTAACCGACTGAGCCACCCAGGCGCCCCACTCGGTGCTCATTTAAAGGAACCAGCACATCGGCGAGACGCCCTCGGTGGCACTTCATGGCATACAGACAGTACAGTTTAAACGGAACGAAGTACCTGGCGCTGCATGCGCAGCTTAAGGGCTTTCGGGAGAGATTCTCACTCAATCTGGGTTTTGCTTTAGATGTTAGGTTTATAACCTTACACCCAGTTAAGATTGGCCATATCACCATATTCCATTTCACTTCATTAGAAGTTTTTCCTCATGAAGGATTCTGCAGATTTTTATCACTTGGTAATGATTTCATAAAACTATTTTACTCCTTCAAATCATTAAAAAAAATCTTCTTCCAATAGGAATATTTCAAAAGCATTTAAAAAGCCCCTCCTGTGGGGCACCTGGGTGGCTTACTTGGTTGAGCGTCCAACTCTTGATTTTGGCTCAGGTCATGCATGATCTCACAGGTTTGTGAGTTCAAGCCCCCACATTGGGCTTGGCGCTGACAGTGCTGCCCACCTGCACCCCCAAATAAATAAATAAACTTCAAAGAAATTTTTTTAAAGAGCACCTTCTTTAAGGAAATTGTAAGTTGATAAATAGGTGAAATGATGTCAGAGTAGCAGTCTGTGCACAGCAGCTTTTGCCTCTGAGGGGCAGGAGCTCTTTTGACTGAGAAAAGGCTAGATTCTCTTTAAAAAAATTTTTTAATGTTTATTTTTGAGGGAGAGTGAGACAGAGAATGAGTGGGGGACTGTTGAGGACCAAGAAAGGGAGACTCAGAATCCAAAGCAGGCTCCAGGCTCTGAGCTCTCAGCACAGAGCCCGACACAGGGCTCAAACTCACGGACCGTGAGATCATGACCTGAGCCGAAGTTGGATGCTTCACCGACTGAGCCACCCAGGCGCCCCAAAGGCTAGCTTCTCTTGGTCTGGCCTTTGGCTGACCTGGAAAGTACCCCAAGGAGAAGGCCTCAGGAAAGCCAGCACATTGCACCCAGTCATAATTACTACCTGTTTTATTGTCTCCTATGAAGTTGTTCATGTCCATCCCTAATAAGTGTACCCATTCAACATCAATTCAGCCAAGGAAGGAAAGCATTCCCAGTAAGACTGTGTACTGAAAAATGCAGAGCTCATAAGATAGACTGCCAGGAAAAGATATTTTTTATATGCCAGAAATATAAATTGAGACCTTACTAAGCTAGATTGGAAAGAGAGTTCTGTAGAGACATCTGGTTCCCTGTAGGTGGAATTTAAACTCTTAAAAACAAGCAGACCAACTTAAATAGTGTGTCAACTACAGAAAATTTAGATTCTAAACCTGATGACTCATGCTTTTCTTTGTTTGGCATCATTCTCAGGTAGGTGCTCCTCATTGTGTCACGGATAGGTCCCTGTAAACAGCAGCTCCTGGTTTACACACTACCTACCCACTGAGCACCCTCAGTGTGGAAGGGTATGTGTCTTTCCTAAGAGCTCCAGCAAAAGTCCTGCAACTGTCTGTTTCATTGGCTCGCACCAGGTTCCAGGTATGTCCCTGAAGTGGTCGCTGTGACTGATGGACCACATGTGAGTCATACCCTAGCCCAGGAGTTGGCTCCACCTGACCACATAGAGATAAGGGAAGAGGTAGTTCCCCAAAGGAGAACTGCGTGTTAACAGTAGAAAGGAGACCCAATCCCGGGCAAGCACAAGCAACAGATGTTCCTCACAATGCACGATTGAGAGGGGCCATATAGACCAGCTTTAGAGGGGACTGTTGGGGGTGAAGGGTAAAGAAATTTATATAAAAGTGACACTTCAGCCCTGGGTTCTTAAGATTATGGTTTTGCTTGATTTAGGACCTGCCCCTTTTATTCTGTGGCTTTGCTGGGCCAATCAAGAGAACTTCACACAGACAGTCAACATTGGGTTACGGGTACACAGAGAGTCATCAGTTACCTTGATTTTGCAAAGAAAGAAGGCAGAGGAAGAATACTGTTTGCATTTCTTGATTTGTTGGAAAAGCACGTAGAAAGATGGCAAATTTTTGTTGGACTGACTTGAGTAGAGGTCATGGGGGCTGCCACAGGTCAGCCCAGATAGAGTTTTTTCCCTGTGATATCATCATATTTGGACATTTGCCTCAGGTCTTTGTGCTGAACCCTACAGTTTTCTGGGTGCCAGTCAACCTTTGTGTCCTTGACTTTATCCATTTGCCAGAGCCTGATGTGGCTGCCTTGAGAAGTTGCTAGCCTTCTCCTGGTTAGGAAAGAAAATGAAAGGTGGTAGGGAAAGGCAGCAGAAACATTTCTCACTTTGCCTCTTCAAAGACAGATCTGTTGCCCTCCCTTGACCGCAAAAATTCACTGAGGAAGTGGATGAGTCAGAGATGCACTACGGTGGACGTTAGCACAATTGAGTGAGTCTCTGGTATCTTCAGTATTTTTTTCTTTTTAAACTGGTACTGCTTTCCTTCCAGAGTAAATTCACCAGTGTGAACAACATGAGCAGTACCTTGAAAGGTTTCCTCAGCCCCATGGCTGGGGGTTGATAGATTACCCACAGAGGCACAGGAACATGACCTGGTTCTTTTCAACTGATCCAACTTTATTTTCAATGACTCTGACATCTTCAAAATATTTTCCATTTTGTTCCTGGGTTCTTGCAGACTTTCTCCTAATGAGCGCATTCAGTCTGAAGAATTTCCTTTTTGTATTAATTGGGTCAGGGTCAGGTTTTGTCTCCTCAGTCTTAGCTGTATTGAGAGGGGTTGTAGGACATGCTTGGGGCTTCAAGGTCATCTGTGAGACGTCCTGGTCAATGGATACCTCTGCCTTCAGCAGTGCCACTCCAAATTTGTTTTCCCTTTTCTTCACCTCTCTTTCTTTCCAGTGATGAGGAGGTATGAGATAATGTCTGAGAAACGCTTGATTCCCTTTGGAGAAAGGTGCGCTGTCCATTTATTTGTATCCCCATCTACTGGCTAGAGTTAACCCTTGGCCACTCCAACATTGATCTAAGCTCTTCAGAGTCAAAATGGAAATACCAGTAGAGAATGATGACCAAGAGTGTGATCTGATCAAACAACCTGGGGTTGAATTCAGGCCTCATTACATACTATTGACTAATCTTGGCTCCAGATCCTTACTGGTTAAGTGGGGTAATTTTAACAGCGACTTTAGAGTTCTTGGTATGTACAGTTAAATGAGATAATCCACCAAAATCACCTGGCACAGTACTTGCCACATAGTAAACACCCAGTAAATGTCATTATAATCTTATTACTGGAGCTTTATATCAAGAAGGGAATTTGGGGTGCCTGTGTGCCTCTTGATTTTAGCTGAGTTCATGCATTGGGCTCTTTGCTGAGCCAGGAGCCTGCTTGGGATTTTCTCTGTCCCTCTTGTGCTCACCCATACTCTCTCTTTCTTAGTCTCTCTCTCTAAATAAATGAACATTAAAATAAAGGGGGTGGGGGAGTACAAAGAGGTATAATGTATGTGGTATAATGGCCAACCTTGTTTTACCAGTCAGCTGTGTCAAATCTCAATCCTTTACCACATTTCTTCTGTTTTGTTTTTTGTTTTTTGGGTTTTTTTTTTTAGAAAATTAAAGCATTGCAGATTGAAGTCCTCCCATAATGCAATGTATGGTGAAGGAAAAGGGAGGGGAGACTGTTGAAAATAAAGGTGACTTCAGACACCTAACCAAATCTAAAGTGTGCACCTGGGTTGGACCCTCATTTGAACAAACTAATTTCAGTGTGGATACTCCGATGATATTAAGGAATCATCATTAAATCTGTTAGGTATCATAATAATTTTCTTCCATAAAATAACATTATTTTGATAAAAATAACATTGACTTAAAGAAAGATGGGGATTTATAAGAAAGACATTTTTCCTTATGTTTTCTCCCCTTTCTCCTTAATAAATGACAGTTACCTTGGCAAATTCAACTGGGTATTGTTTCTCATCGCCTCCCTTCCTCTCTCAGGTGTACTAAGTTCTGAGGTCCCAGCTGGTGTCTGAGATTTGCTCTACCTCACCTCCATTTGTGTCTCCAGCTGGAACCAGTCTGCTCAGAAAGCAGATTATTTCCTTCAGGGAACCATGGTGCATCCAGAGGATACTGGGCATATTCCTTTGGACTCCTTGATTTCACTTAGGAATTGACCCATATGGATGGATCTGTTGAGGACCAAGTATACCGCTGATAGGCTGCCTTATCAAGCCCTGTAGCAGGAAACAGAAGGGGTAGACTGACAGTTTTTAAAATATTTTAAAATTTCTTCTGTACATAATCAAAGGGAAAATGACTATTCAGGGGCAGAGTGTATGAATTATATTCAGGCTGCTTTGTTTATATCCAGAGCAAGGAAGGTATCTGTGTGAAAATGAAGGCAAAGTGACCTACTGTGAGCCCAATCCTAAGAGATAATCCCATATGAAGTTAACTCTCCTCAGTCACTCTTGGAGGCACTTAGGGAAGGGAGGGAGAGGTGTGGGAAGTACAGACAGTACTCTGCCTATTATAAATGTGTTTCGAGCAGCTAGAAACTGGAGAGTAAGGTTTCCTGGAGAGGAATGTCAGCTGGGTAGATCATGCTGTATTGTCACTTTGAAGCCAAATTTATAAATACATAACCATTAAGATGGGACAGAGACTGTTTCCTAGAAAGCTCCCAAGTGCAGTCAGTCAGTCATACACCTCCTTCCCTCCCCCACCGTCCAGGTAATTGATATTCTGACTCACATCACCACTGAGTAGTTTTCCTGTTGTTCAACTTTATGTAAGTGGAATCATAGGGATGTACTCTTTTTCATGGCTTCCTTCCCTCAATCTAATGTCTGTGAGATTCTCCATGCTTGCCTGTATATAGCAGTAGTTTTTTATTGATCTAAAGCATTCATTGTAGGAAATATATCACAACTTTTTCATGCTTTTATTGATGTACATTGGGTTGTTTTAAAATTTGAGCTATCATGAGTAAAGCCTCTAGGAATATTCTCCTACATGTCTTTGGCCATAAGCACCTATTTCTCTTGAGGGTATTGCTATGAGTGGGATTGATGGACCATAGGGTAGATGTACATTTACCTTAGTAGATACTGCCAAATACTCTTGCAAAATGGTTGTATCAATTTCCATACGTACCATTAATGTATGGATGTTCTAATTGTTCCACATTCTCATCTGTACTTGGAATTGACCATATTTTTTTTAAGTTTGTTTATTTTGAGAGAGCAAGTAGGGGAGGGACAGAGAGAGAGGGAGAGAGAGAATCCCAAGCAGGCTTCACACTGTCAGTGTGGAGCCTGATGCGGGGCTCAAACTCAAGAACCATGAGATCATGACCTGAGCTGAAACCCAAGAGTCAGTCGCTTAACCAAGTGAGCCACCCAGGTGCCCAGAATTGTCCATATTTTTCACGGTGGCCATTCTGGTGTGTGTATGTTAGGTTCTCACTTGGTGTGGATTTGCCTTTCCTTGATGATTTATGATGTGGACACCATTTGGATATCTTCTTTTGATGAATGGCTATGCCATCTTTGGGCCATTTTTTCAGTGCAAACTTGACTTTTTGATAAAGGCGATATGAATGTAAAGAGTCATTTTGAAGAGAAAACTGCAGACAGGCTACATGTGGAGACAGTACCACCTGGTTAGTGATAAAAGGCATGGGTGTGCATGTCTGACACCATGAATTCCAGCCTCAGCCTCACTATTTGCTAGTTAGATACTTAAGTTTTTAAGCTTATTTTCTCACTCTAAAACGTGGTTGACAACAGTACCTATCTCACCGATATGTGGGAGGTTAAATGAGAAAGGTGTCACAACGCATTGCCTGATGTATTGGTAAGTGGTCAATAAATATCATAAATGAAGAGCTATGCTTGTGTGGTGAGGAAGAGGAAGGAGAGACTTCTTTTGGAGTGTGGGGTGTTACAAGTGAGCATTGAGTCACTTTTAGCACTCAAGTAGTTCACCAACTCCTTTCTCCCACTCCGTTTGTGTGGCCAAGCTCTTAATTGTCCCACTGCCCATTCGTGCACTGGCCTGTCCCAGCTACCCATGGTGTGGCTCCATGCGCCATGGCCCTCATTCATTGGATGACTCAGCTCCTGAACTTCTCATTCCAACTCTAACCCAACCTTTTTATTTTTTATTTTTCTTCCACTTTCGGTAAGGTAGGTAATGTGCATTTATTAAGCACCTACTTTTTTTTGTTTTCTTTTGTTTTCAAGAAATCTCTAGATCCAATGTGGGGCTTGAACTTAAAGTCCTGAGGTCAAAAGTCACAGCCTCCACCAACTGAGCCAGCCAGGCTCCCCAAATACCTACTTTTTATAGAGTGTTAGGGTATTTCTGGAGAATCCTAACCCAAGAGGACTTTCACTCCTCCACAGCTACTGGTCAAAATCAAACTGGAGCTGCCCTCGTTCCTCACTGGGGGGAAGGTACCTCACTGACCCATGCTGCCACCACACCCCCACCCTGGTTCGTAGCTAATTCAGCACCTTCTCCCACCCCTTCTTTTTAAACCTCATAAATTACCAAGCAAGTGAAAGGTTCACATTTTCCTCTTGTCTGTGGTAGTTACACATCTGCCTGCATTTTACTCTGTAGCCTGTTGACATGGAAAAGGGACTCTTGGAGGCTTTCATTGTATTAGTGCTCTCTGAAGTCTTTTTTCCAATCCATTTGACCTCATGCTCCTTTTTTGCTCTTGCTGCGTGTAAGCTAGCTTGATCCAGTCCACCTTATGTTGCTTTCGAAGGCTAAAAAAGTCCTGTGACCAAATGTTTAGCAGGCTGTGCAGACATGTTGGATTGACAGCTTGATCTAAGTCCATTTCCTGCTTTACACCACCCCCCAACCCCCAAGCCAAAGGTGGAAACACAGCAAGTTACATAAGTTGTTGGAGCAGCCCAGATGGCTGGCTGCTGGCCCAGGCAACTCAGCGTTGGAGCACTTGGGAATGCCTGCACTGGCAGTAAAACATGGGCCCGTTTTTAATGAGAACAATCATTTTGTTTAGCTGTGTGGATCAGAACAGTAGAGCAAAGTCGGGGCTGTGATCCCCTGAACATGGCTGCTGGCTTCACTCTGGGGCAGGATGTTGGAGAGTGGGGTTATGGCAGGAAGGAGTCTATCTCTATTCTGTAGCCTTGACTGAACGAGAAAAAGAGGCCTGAAGGACAGGAGTAACAATGTTCAACAGCTTGGAAGCCCCATGGAGTCAGGGAGGGGAGGGAAGGAATCTGAAAAGGAAGGAAAGGATCTCATCACCAGTGTCTGCCAGTTCCAGCCTCGATACTCTGTGTTTTCAGTGTCCGAGCTTACCCTTTTGTCATATGCCTTTCTTCTTGCAAGGTTTTGAAAGGACATAGTTCTAGCAGATTTGATGCAGTGTGGCTAAAGTTAACTGACTCCAAATTGCAGGCTTGGCTTGTTGTGTCTCCTGTTGTTTGGAAGAAGATAGATCAGAGACTGCAAGGAGGCCCTGGGACCTTTTGTCTGGGTTGCCAATAGTGGGCTCACAGGGAGACGGTCGCTGGGTCTTGCCTCCTGTATATGGCCTTGATGTGATCTAGAAAAAGTTGTCCAAGGTGCCTGCCCACCTCTGGCACCACATACAGGCCTTGTATAAAGAATTGATGATTGGGGCGCCTGGGTGGCTCAGTCGGTTAAGTGGCCGACTTCAGCTCAGGTCACGATCTCGCGGTCCGTGGGTTCGAGCCCCGCGTCCGGCTCTGGCCTAATGGCTCAGAGCCTGGAGCCTGCTTCCGATTCTGTGTCTCCCTCTCTCTCTGCCCCTCCCCCATTCGTGCTCTGTCTCAAAAATAAATAAAATGTTAAAAAAAAGAAAAAATGAAAAAAAAAAAAAGAATTGATGATTATTTCGTCCAGGTGACCTGAGAGCTGCTTGGGACAGTCATGCCTCTCCAGAGCAGCCTCCCAGAGCTTGCCCAGCACCCATCTCACTCTGGCACCCACCTGCATGGGTCTGCACCTTGTTGGCAGGTGGGGTGGTGAGGGAATGGATCACCTCACTGTTGGCTACTCAAGTTCATTTGAAATGGAGAAGATTGTGTATGTCCTTGATATTGGAGGCTGATCCTTCCTTGCTACTCCATGGTAGATTAGGCTCAGAGATGCTAATCCTCTGTTTCTATTGATTTAGAATTGGTCAAAGGTGGGAAATAACGGAAAGCATAAAGATAAAAAGGATTGCCATTCAACTTACAGAGAGTAGTGGCTAATTTCTGATGTTTGTATTTTCAGCCTTTTTTTGACATATATTTATATATACTCACATGCAAACAAAATGATCACTTTCCATATATTGCAATACAAGTAGGATTTACAGGGTTTATTGTATTTTTCTCCTACGTATCAGTTTAGCCATGAGTTTTGACAACTGAGAATCCAGCCAACAGTAGATGAAGGGGGGCTATTTAGGCATTGAGCTCTAAGATAGCAGTTAGCGGTAGATTGGCTGGTGCTGTGAACCCTTGAGGGACCCAAATTCTTTTCATCTTTCTCTAACTCCATCTGTAGGGTGTAGGCTTTGTCTTCCTTGTCACCTCATGATTGCAAGAGGATTGTTGTACTTCCTGGCCTTGTGTCTGTGGTTCAGGCAGGGAGAAGGAAGGAGTCAAGAAGAGTGATGGGCTTGTGACAGAGGAA
This sequence comes from Panthera pardus, assembly GCF_024362965.1. Taxonomy (NCBI): domain Eukaryota; kingdom Metazoa; phylum Chordata; class Mammalia; order Carnivora; family Felidae; genus Panthera; species Panthera pardus. The sequence continues at coordinate 120,130,005 of NW_026526765.1, read as the reverse complement.
CACAGGTTTCCCAGGAATCCACAGCATCCATTGGCTTCTGTCTCACTGGGTGGACCTGAATCACATTCCTACCCCCAGAGGATTCTAGTGTTTTCAGCTGGAGAAAATTTATTTCTACATAATCAGGGGTCTGTTTTTAATGGAGAAGAGTGGACATTGTATAGATAACTGGCAGTGTCTGTCACACCTTGTTTCTAAATATTATTCCACCACCAGAAGTTCTTGGTGGGGCTTAGAACTATTCCTTTGATGACATTAACAAAATTGTGTGTACTCTTTTCAGAAAAATGTATACATACATAACCCTTTACATATGATATCAGAGGGGTTTATGTGGGCACTGAGACCCTTCTGTGGACTGCTATCTGTGAGTCTTTCCTCAGCATGAATTCATAGAAGTGACACGCTTGGTGAACTCATAGATCTGTTTTTTTGTTTTTGTTAAGTTTATTTATTTATTTTGAGAGAAGGAGAGAGCAAGTGAGCATGAGCAGGGGAGGGGAAATGTGGAGAGAGAGAGAGAATCCCAGGCAGGCTCTGTGCTATCAACATGGAGCCTGATAGGGGCTCGGTCTCATGAATTATGAGGTCATGACCTGAGCTGAAATCGAGTCAGATGCCCAACAGACTGAGCCACCGAGCCACCCCTAGATCTGTTTTTAAAGGCTGCTGTCCATGACGACTGTGTTAATTTATGTTTTCATAAGTCCTATATGGTAGTGTCTATTTCCCTGAGCCTACATTGATGTTGTCACCATTTTTTAAAAATCTATACATTTTTTAAAAAGGTGCAAAATATCCATTATAATTTGTATTTTTTTGTGTCGTAATGAACTTGAATATTCCTTACATTTATTGAATACTTGTCCTCCTTTTACAAATAATTTATCCTTTGTCCATTTGTTTTTCTATTGATGTATTTCCCTTTCTTTCATTGATTGTGAGAACTCTACGTATTAGGGCTATGAACTATTTAATGTACTTTATCTTTGCTTGAGGCATCTACATTCTGAGATTAAATACTTATCTCAGATTTGTTTGGGCATCAAAACAGTGTAAGGCAGAGATCTACCCCGATTTTGTTTCCCTCCGTGTGATTATTGTTCCCTTAGCAACATTATTTCCAAGCTGATTTGAAGTGCTCTAAGATGGTGTAAGAAGCACAACAGATTTTTAAGCATGTGGAGAATATAAGAGTTAGCTTCTGTGAAAGAAACTGCATCAGCTGCCATGCTTTGAGAGATTGTTTTTTTTTATGTTTATTTATTTTGAGGACACAGAGTGCAAGCAGGGGAGGGGCAGAGACAGAGAGGGAGACACAGAATCTGAAGCAGGCTCCAGACTCCGAGCTGTCAGCAACAGAGCCTTATGTGGAGCTTGAACCCATGAAGTGCAGGATCATGACCTGGGCTGAAGTCAAATGCTTAACCAACTGAGCCACCAGGCGCCCCTCAATTTTTGTTTTTTTATGCCTGACACACTTCTGGGAGTGAGGAGATGCGGTCCCTGTGTCTTGCCCTGATGCTGACTGCTGAACCTTTTGGAATGAGAATAACTATAAGTGTGCAATTTAATACTTAAAATGCTGGTAGACAGATGGCAGTTTACTCTTCCCAGATTTGAAGGGTTCTCTAAGTCCTAAATTCATTTTTAATTACATAACTTCTTTAGGTGTTAGGATTGGAACTTACTAAGTTAATGTGAACCGAGCCTAGCATGTGCATTGACAGCACTTTAAATGTCCTTGGTTTATAACGTCATTCATCAAGTGTTTATTGGATGCCAGCTATGCTCAAGGCCCTCTGCTGTCCATGGGGATAAATCTGTCACCTTGCTATTATTTCACAGTGGGAATGATGAATGTGAGGTATATACACGGTACTTTAAAATAGAAGAGATGATTTTAGACAGGCAGTTGGAGACAGCTTCATAGAGGAGGCACATATGGGTAGGGCTTTGAAGGATAGGCAGAGCTGGATGGAAGGGCTCTCTTGGCAAGAAATGTAGGAACGAGAGTTCTTAGGAAAGCATGGGGCAAGTGTAGGAAACGCCAGTTGTATTTGGCTAGGGCACGAAGGTTGGGTAGAGAAAGGGGAAAGTAAGTTCGGAAATGTTGGGGCCAGCTTCAGAGGCCTCACATAGAAATTAGGACATTATGCTGTTAGTGATGATGTGGCTGGAACAGCTTTGGAGCAGAAGTGATTTCAGAGCTGTGGCCACATGAAGGATGTGTTAATGAGGGGAGGGCGAAGTTAAACCAGTTCAAAGGCATTCCAGGCAAGATTCCCCAACAGGAGTCTTGGGACTGAATGGGAAGGGATGGATGTGCCCATCATTTAGAAAGCAAAGTACAATTACTCTCACTTGATTAGCTGTGAGAGTAAGAAGACAAGACCTAAAGATTTTGGGTCCAAGTTACTGATGGAAGAGTCTTGCCGTTACCCAAGAGAGTGATGATTAACTACTGTTTACTGAACCTTTACTGTGTGCCAGCTGCTTTCATGCTAGTGATAATTCATCCTTTAGTTTGGGTGGAATGATCCTCGTTTTATAGATGGGGGCATTGAGGCACAGAGAGGTGTCACAACTAGAAAGGACAGTTGCTATGTGAAAACAGGTTGTGTATTTTCTACCCCCTATGAAACGGCCTTATATCAGCTGACTACAAACAAGTTCTCATTTAACTGCTGGTTCACAGTTTGAAGGCGTTTCTCCCTCCCATTGTCTCAGAAACCCTTCTTGTTGAGGTGAAGAGAAATAGGTGCTGGGTTTGAGGTTCAGGGAAATTCCCAGGTGGAGATGACCAGCAAGTAGTTAGAAGTGGAGGTGTGCTGCTCAGAAAGCCAGAGGGAGGTTGGGGTTGTATGTTTAGAAGTAGGCTGCCATCTGCCTAGAAGCATTTGTTGAAGCTGTGGAAATGGGTGAAATTTCTGAGTGTTGTTCATAGGAAGACAGAGCGTGTTAAGAGAGCCAGGGAAGGAGATTTAGGAGTTTTTGGAGTAAGTTATGGAATTTTCCATGTATACGGCTGGTCGAGTGGCAATTGGTAAATCTACCCATAACCTAGTAAAGTTGAACATGCACAAGTCTTGCAGTGGTCATTGGTGTAACTACTCAGTTCTGCTGTTGTAGCATAAAGCAGCCGTGGACAATATGTTAATGGTTAAGCATCACTGTTTTCAAAAAATCTTTGCTTAAAAAGCACATGGCAGACTGGATATGGCCTGCAGGCTATAGTTGGCTGACTCTGACTCAGGGAATTCATACACATGTACAAAAGGAGACCAGTGGAAAGGTTGTTCACTGTACTGTGGTTTATAATAGTGAAAAATTGGCAATAATCTATATTGTTCATCTGTCCAGAAATGGATAAGCAATGGCTTATTCATTGAATGGAATGCTTTACAGTGGATAAAATGAATAAATTTGATCTGTGTGTATCAATGTGGATAAATCCCAAGAGCATAATAGTAACTGAAAAAGCAAGTTAGATACATACGTGGCATCATGCCATTTATGTACATTTTAAAAACATAAAAGAAATATGCTGTTTATGGACATGTATACACATAGAAGTATTCAAACAGGCTTAGGAATGGTACAACACCATCTGTGGGTAGAGGAAGAAAGGGACAGAGGTGGAGCTAGGGGCTATGATATTTATTTAGTTCCTTAGAGATCTCAGTTGGAAACAAATTTAGAAAGCTTCCAATATCAGCTCTATCTGCATCATGAGTCCTTGGGTGACTGTCAAGTGTGGCTTTTTGTTTTTTGTTTTTTGTTTTTTTTTTTGTATTTTTATGTATGCTGAAAATTTTTCATTGGCTTATGTTTGACTGTGTACATACATACACAGTTGATCCTTATTATTCACAGAGTCCATATTTGTGAATCTACCTACTTGCGGACATTAGTTGATATCCCTAAATCAATACTGGTAATGTTTTCATAGTCTTGGTGATACGCACAGAGAATGCAGAGAAACATTTTAGTTGCCTGACACGTGTTTCCAGCTGAGGTTGGACAAGGTGATATACTCTGCCATCATGTTTGAGCCCTCAGATTGTAAGTAAGTGTCCTTTTTGCTATATTTAGCACCACTTATTTTGTGTTACTGTGTTTTTTTGTTGGTGATGACACTGTTTAAAATGGTCCCCAGGCCTAGTGCTGAAGTTCTGGCTAGTGTTCCTAACCACAGGAAGGCTGTGATACATATTACAGAGAAGACACCTGTTAGATGAGCTTCCATCTGGCATCAGATAAAGTGCTGTCAGTCAGGATTTGGGTGTTAATGAATCAACAATATATAGGATAAGGTGTCTTTAAACAGAAACACACATCAAACAAGGTTATGTGTTGATCAGTTGATGAAAATGTTGGGACCAGAAGCTTGTGGGAACCTAACTCTGTGTTTCCCATAGTCCCATATTGACTAATTCAGTGTTTATGGTAACTTTAAAGAACATAACCAGAGTGAATAATAAGAATTGACTGTATGTGTGTATGTATGTATGTCTGTTTTATTATTGTATATTTAGAATTACATTGCATTTTTGGTTGTTTTATATTCATATACAATATTTGTATGTAAATAGTTTTTTTTTCCAAGTTAAAAAAAGATAATAAGCACTAAATAGAGGAGCCTGCAGAGTTGCTTGGGTTGCATGACAGGGTAGGGTTCAGGAGAGGTGAACATTTAAAGGACACAGGCTAATTATATCAAGTGCTGCAGGAAAGGTCCCGTAAGTAGCTTTGTCCTGTGTTTACCTGTCGTGCTCTCCAGTTCAGGTCGGAAGTAAGGCATATCCTACTCTCTCCTGTCCTCCCCTCTGGAGGGGGGACCCCTGTGGGCTTAGTTCTCCCAGTTACCTTTGGCTTCTGGCTGTGCTTGTAATTGAGCTTGGTGGCTCTGTGTATGCCATGCTTCAGCTCTCTACAGAGGCAAAGGAAGCTGGGATTAGGCACTTTGTGCTTGTGATGCCGATATGTATAACAACTCCTTAATTCCCAGTCAGCTTTAAACTACATTGTTCAGTAAACTGAGCTGGTCTTTGGTCAGCAGCCTTCTCAGCCTGCTTCCTTTTCCTTCTGTCCTTACTCCTTGTTCTAAGTTTGCAAGACCTCATTCTTTTTTTTTTTTTTTAATGTTTGTTTATTTTTGAGATAGATAGAGGGAGGGAGTGAGGGGGGCGCATGAGCAGAGTAAGGGCAGAGAGAGAGAGGGAGACACAGAATCTGAAGCAGACTCCAGGCTCCAAGCTGTCAGTCCAGAGCCCAATGCAGGACTCGAAATCATGAACCATGAGATCAGGACCTGAACCAAAATAAGATGCTTAACCGACTGAGCCATTGTCCCTACAAGGGGGCCCCTACAAGACCTCATTCTTAACTAGTTGTCAGCAGTCCCCAGTTTAGCAGGTTGCTGAAAAGATATAAGGTGTGACCCTCCCATTGTGTATGAAACCTGTAAAATGAATAGAGTCTTGACTTGAGCCCCTCAGGACTGAAAGGACTCGTTTTTGATGGTAGGATATGTTAACAGTTAGGCAGTGGTGGAGTCTGGAATTTAAAAAAAATTTTTTAATTGTTTCAGGTGTCTCTTTTGATGGATTAGGAAATTAAGATCCAGAGAGAGGGAGAGTCTTAAGATCACACAGGTCAATGGCTTGTCAAGACCACACACTTGTTAGCTCCCAGGGCTCCTTGCCTCTTCAGATTAAAGTGTGTAGGTAGCCATGTGGTTAGCCATGTGCCCTGAAAGTTAGGCTTGATCAGATAGATAAATAGAGAGAAAGAGAGACAGATCTTTATAGAGCTCATTTACTTACCCCTTTGTCCTGTGAACTGAGCATGTAGGGAGCACATAGCGGTTTTGTTAATAGTATGAGGACCCCTAAAGGTTATATGGATCGACTCTGTATGACAACTTTCTAGGGGGTGAGGAGAAGTGGAGTGAGGTGATTAGTGCTACTCATGACTGAATTTGTATTTTAAACCATTGAGTTTCAGATCTGGGCTGTGACTCAGAAGCACCTATAAATTATGTTTACAAACTAGGGGAACTAGGGAAATTAATTCAAGATGGACCATAAACTTTAAACGTAAAAACTGTCACTATGAAGTTTCCAGAAGAAAAAACATAGTGCAAAATGTTTGTTGTCTTTGTCTGGTGTTAGCAGAGATTTCTTAATAGGATATAGAGAGCAATACCTCTACAAAAAAGAAAACTTTGACTTTAAATTTGACTCTAAAAACTTGTCCTTATCAAAAGGTACCATTGAGAAAGTCAGTTGGCAAACCAGAGGATGGGAGAAAATACTTGCAGAACATATATCTGACACAGGACTTATATCCAGAATGTATTGAGAGCTCATAAAACTCAGTAATAAAAAGGACAATTCCACAAAAGACTTGAAGAGAGGCCTCACAAAAGAAAATTAAGAATGTCTAGTAAGCTCATGAAAAGCTCATCACCATCATTAGTTATCAGCAAAGTGCAAATTAAAACCATAGTGAGATATTCCTATATACCCACCAGAATGGCTAAAATTAAGACTGCCAGTACCATGTGTTGGTGGGTCTGTGGAACAGCCCGAGTACTCAGGCATGATTGGTAGGAGTGTAAGACAATCCTGTTGGAAATGAGATTGGCAGTGTCTTGTTTAATAATAAAAAATCCATACCCTATAACTGAGCAATTCCATTCTTGGTTATGTATACATAACATAACAGGTTATGTACATTCCTGGTTATGTACACATAGAAATGAAAGCCTATGTCCTCAGAAAGACTTACACAAAAACATTTGGAGTATCTTCATTTATGATAGCCAAAGACAGGGAACAACACCTTGGGTGTCTGTGAACAGGAAAATCAATATACAGTGATATAGTCAAATAATAAAACAATACTCAGTCATAAACAGGACCAGAAGTATTGATTTCATGCTACCGCATGGATAAATCCTCAAAATTTTATGCCGAGGAAATAGGACGGCCATAAAGAGTATATACTGTATGATGCCATTTATATGGTGTTTAAGGACAGGCGAAACTAATGGTGGGTGCACACCACAACAGAACAGTTACTGCACGTGTGTGCAAGCGTGTGTGTGTGTGTGTGTGTGTGTGTGTGTGTGTGTGTGTTGGGGGGCTCTGGGAGAGGGTTGGAGGTAAAACCGCAAGAGGCCTGAGGTGATAGAAAATTTCTGCCTTGATCAGGGTTTTTAAGGCATGGATGTATGAAATCATCACAACTCACTTAAGAGTTAAAAAAGGCCTTACCTTAAAAAGGCTGATAAACCAATATTGAACTTTAGTAAATGATAAGGGTACTCAAGTGCTTAGATGAGAAGTGCTGATGTCTGCAACGGTTTATAAAAAGAGGAAGTTGGATTGGGGCGCCTGGGTGGTTCAGTCAGTTTAGCGTCCAGTTCTTGATTTTGCCTCAGATCATGATCCCAGGGTCATGGGATCGAGCCCCATTTGGGCTCTGTGCTGTGTGGAGCCTGCTTAAGATTCTCCCCTTCTCTCACTCTCTCTCTCTGTCTCTCTTCCTCTCTCCCTCTCCCTCTCCCTCCATTCGCCTCTCTCTCCCGCTTGCACGTGTGCTCTCCTTCTAAAATAGAAGAAAAAAAGTTTTCAAAGTCAATGTTGAGAGTAGAGCGTGAATATGCTGTTCTGGCTGACCTGGCCTAAGTCATACTGTCTGTCTACCCTCCAGAGTCAGAGGTGGCATGACCTCTGCCTGTGAGGGAGAAATGTGGACCCTTAGAAGGAGAGCCAGGGGTACACTTGCCTAAACACGAGTGAATGAACACTGTGGGTAACCAAAACACACAGCATCATTTCTAAGAGCTCTGCTGGTCCCAGCCTTACCCTTTACTCCAGTCATTGTGCAGGAAATCCTATAGAATCTTGATAAATCTCCTCCCTTTGACACTGTCTGGAGATAAGAAAGGGCCCGGTGTAATAACATATAACCTCTACAGAACCAGAAAGGATTCTAGAATCTACTCTTTCAGTTTGCAAACCCCATTCTGCTCCTTGAGTGTTAACAGGAAAATAATAGAGATTGCTTATGTCATGGAGCTGAGGATCTCCTCCCCACCAGCTCAGAGCAAGAAAATCAAAGTGAATATTTCCAGAACCCATTGCTGCATATGCTGGGTTGACATCAGGGTTTTTTCCTAGATTAGGGGTAGGACCTGTATGTGAGGAAACTTGGCTTTGAGTCATCTATCTAGAAATGCAGTACTCTGACCTCATAGTTGTTTCTGTCAAGGAAAGAAGTCACCTGTGTCTCTTTGGGATAAATTTGCCTCCTGCCTCTCAAAGAGGCATTGTCTGGATTAATATGATCAGTGTAAATGCCACTTGGTTGAAATTGTCTGAAGGAAGAAGAGAATGGAAGTTGAAAGGAGTGAATTTTGTGCAGTGACTCACTGTCTGGCGGTCCTTTCTCTTGGGCAGGGCCCTGCTCTGAAAGCAGAACGTCACAGTCTCCTACTTTGGGATCATGTGTACTGTACCAAAGAATTTCTCATGCAGTTTCCAAAGCACAAAAGACAAGGTTCTCTCTGCTGCTGATGGAGCTCTGTCACTCTTTCCAAAGGCATGGAGGGGGTGTGAGGGGGGCAGAGGAACACAGAAAGACATTCTCTGTTGAGGATTACAATTTTTGCCTGGCGAATGGGGAGGTAGAAGCTTCGTGCTGATGGGCTAGTGGTTTCATACCTGCTTTTTAATGTTACATCTGTGTAAAGCCCGGAAATGTTAAAGGCAGAAGACTCCTTGCACTGTGATCTGACCACATCCTACATACGTGTCAGTTCATATGCCATCTACTTAATGTCGTGCATTTGATATCGAGTGAGTTTGTGTTTTTTATTTTTTATTTTTTTCTGTTGCCCTTAAAATTTTCCTAAAATACTTTTCTTACTTGGACATTACTTAGATTTCATTTTTCCTCTTTTGCGTCCAGGTTTGTTTGTATTGGCTGTGACTCCAGTCTTGGGTTGAAAGCTAGGGAAGTTGCTTATAGGGGTTTTCAGGATTTCTGAATATGAAATTCAAGGAAATTGCATAATGTTGCAGCGTTTCCTCTTGTTGCTCGCTTGTTACTCAAAATACAGTAGTTTCTTCTAGAAGCTTGAAGGAATTTGGCAGATCCTACCCTCTGATGGTCTTTTGTGGTCTAGAGAGTCAGTGTTATCCTGATTTGAGGCTGAGTTTTTCTTGAGGTCAAACAACAATGCTTCCTGAATTATAACTATGGCAACAGTGTTTATATAACACTCCAATCACAGGGCTGTGGGGGAGGAGGAGTACTCATAGCAATCAGTGTTAGTAATTCCAGAAACATTGCACTCCTGCTTAATTTACCAGGACCAGAAACAGGTTAAAATAGATGGCCCCTCTTGACTGGGGATCTGAGTATGACTGACCACTTACATGCTCTGGGAGGAACGGTTTCACCCTTTCCCTTAAAGTGATGTGAGCTTGATCTGAGATTTCTCACAGGAAAGTATGTTAAGGGCCAGTGACACTGACAATGTGAAAGCATCACTATAAAGATAATATTCTCATCAAGGGCCTTATGACCCACTTCTAACCCACTGAGAATGACTGGAACAATGTTCTTCCTTTGTCATAAGCTCTTTATCCCTCAGTCAGGAGTGACACATGGACCCCTATAGAAGTGTGAGATGGAACTAACTGGTCACCGGGGATTTATTTGCAGATTAGAAATAATGGAAGAGGAGAAATTGTATTCTGAAGAATTAAATTGCTTAGAATACACTGTCAGAGCAGTGAGAGGTCAAAGCAGTAGAGTGGTCTGCAGCCATGAAGGCAGGAAATCTTTGTGGCAGGAGCAGAAAGGGAAATAGCATTTTTGAGCACTTGCAGGTACTGTGAGGCTATTTGAATTCTCCCAATACTCCATCAAAGTATTATTATTTAGCTCTAATTTACAGTAATAAAACTTATTCAGAAATGGTAAATCGCCACGTGAAGGCATGTAGCTAAAAGGTGGTAGAACACCACTCTCTAGGGCCGCACACTTCCTGGCCACCACCCTCCTTCATCTGATCCTGGGCCACTTCCTCCAACCTAGAAATTTGAAGGCATGTACAGGTGGAAGAGAAGATTCACAATAATTCAACCTGAGATGGAGCTTCATTTGTCAACCCAGGAATGCCCAGGGCTGCCTTCTTGATGAAGTAGAGCTTAGTCCTGTATGTCACAATGACATTGAGCCAGTCGCCTTGCTTTGGTGGACCATGAAGAGCTCTTAACTGTCTGTTATTTACATCCCATTAGTATCTGCCTTCCTAGGACTCCACCCTGCCGCTCCTCTCTGTTCAGAATAGTAAGTCTTCCCATTCTTCCACATGACAGCCTTTTGAGTGTTTGAAGACTAGTATTGTGATGGCTTGAAGACTTGACTACAGCCAGAGCTGTGGTTGAGGAAATACATCTTGGAGTAGCAGTGTGTATGCCGGATAAGAGCAGAAGAAGGGCAGAGCCACCAAGACTAGGGAGAAGGCCAATGTCAGAGTGCTGACAAGATACCAAAACCTGACCAATGTCAGTAGAAAAAGAAATGGGAATGAGGAATAGATTTGAGGAATACGATCGTGATAGAATTGATCAATTGGTTCTGGTGGCTCCCCAAGGAGAATGAAAGTGGTATCCACGAGGAGCATGGATGCTGGGAGGAGCAGCAGGTGTCCAGAACACTTTATTTTCCCCAGTCTTACCGAGGAATTACACAAGAAGTGAGCCTGCTATATCCTTAGGTACAAAGCATCAGGGAATGAATGGGAAAGAAAGTTCATTTTTCCATCATCATTGTTACAATCGCGTTGAACAGCAAGCAATCATTTGTATTCACTGGTATGCTGGTGTGTTTGTAAGCAAAATGGCTTGAGGGACCATCAGATTGTCTATCCACTTGGCTTCAGGAACACAACCATTTGGTCATAGTTTGCTGGGCCATTTTCCAAGAGACTGCCTGAGCCTGAGGTGCCTGTGTTGCATAGGTGCAGGGAGACTCGATACTATGAGGTATAGGAACTCCTTTCTTGGCATTTCACAAGTTCCTGGTGACACCATAGCCTCTGAAACTGTTAGCAACGATTTACTGACACCAGTTGGGGGTAGTGCTAACACGGAGCAGAGAAAACAGATGGCTCTGTGAGGAGTTTTGATAGTCTCACCTTAAGCCAAATAATGTAAATCTGCTTTATATTGCCTTGTAATAAGTCCTGAGTGGTACACTTTGATTCTTCTCTAATGTAGAGATTCCTGGTGCATTTGCCAGGTGTCTGAAAGAATGCTATATGCTCCCTCAACAGTGATAGATCTGGCTTACCTTTTCTACCAGGTCAGTGCATCAATGCGTTGTCCTCATCAACTCCAACATGGGGATTTAAAAAAAAAAAAAATCAGTCTCTTTTACTCTTCTCCTCAAAAAATGTTCATCTAATCAATACTTATTGAGAGGCCTGCTGTATTCTAGTTACTGAACCCTCTTTACAAATAATTCTGCAGGGTGCAAGAGCAAGGTTTTCACATTTGTTCAGGAGGAAGTCGTTGGGAAGAGCTGTCAGATAGATTTTTATTGGCTTCACTTTCAAGAGAGCCTCCCTCAGCCAGCAAATGTGATACTGGTAGGAGTGGAAAGGGTGAGCCAAAGGGAGCGTTGCTAGGTGAGAAATAGACAAGCAGCAGCAGCCGCCATTTGATTTCGATTCTCTCCAGCCCATCAGGCCGTGGTGACGAGAGGCACACTTGTCACGTGAGGAGGGGGAGCCCGTACCCAGCTCCAAAGCTCTGGCCCCTCTGGACGCTGTTGAGACACATCCTTCTTTAGTGAAAGCTATTCAGACTGGCTTTACTTTCCATGCTTCAGATTCAAACAGTTCCTTCTCCTACCTCTTGCAATACAGCTTGAGGCCCACCATGAGAAGGGTGTCTCCCCTTGATGTAAAAAATGCATGTCAGTTACTGAGTGGCAGACCAAAGGTGTCTTACTAGTAACTGCTCAGAAGCGGCACTTAAAGTTTCTAAATTGAGCCTGTTGATCGAGATTGACGAGGATTCCAGCAAGATGCTGTGCTAAGAATTCTGTCTGCCACACAGTCCTTGGCAAGTTCTCTGTGTATGTGCTCAGAGCTTCAGGGAAGGATGTTTTTTGGGCATCCTAAAGTGTCTCAAGATGGTTGTGGCTTTCGATTACTGCTATACTTGTATTAATTGGAAGTTGGTAAAATTACTGTTAGGTTTAAATTGGGTGGAAGTTTTGTTCTTACATAATGGTTGCATTGTTGACTTTGTAATTACTGCTTAGCTTCTTTTGAGTTTTTTGTTAATTGCCAAGGTTTTTTTCTCCCCTGGAAAGGGGGACTGAGTGGGGAAGTTGCGTGAGGTTGTAGTTAAGCACGGAATCTAGTCTAGAGGACTCTGCCACTTGTTAGCTTTGTAACCTTCAGAGCGTTATTTAACCTTCATAATGCTATAAAGTAGAGGTGGTGGTAGTGCCCCACAGGCTTCAGGACAAATTAAAGTAATTCATGTAAATGCTTGGTATGGTACATGGCCCATAATTTGTGGTGGAAAGTGGTTGGACAAGACATGGGTGGTAGGTGGTTATTTTATATTTGACTGCTATTAAAAAAAATTGAGAACCTGTTGCTCTAAAAGTTGGTTTTAGATCAAACTTTTTTCGTGTTTTCCTTTAGTCCTTTAATTAATTTCAGTTGGTTGAATTAACATGCTAATGAGTCCAGTGTCACTGGATCCCTCAAACTACACCCCCATCCTTAGCCTTCTATGCCTTGTGGGGTAAGTGTGAAGGGAAGGAAGGAGAAGGATGATCGCGATAGTGGTGAAATTTCATTTTTATGGAGTGTTCAGTGGGACACGGAATTGTGATAAATGTTGTATATCTCTTACCTCATTTAATTTTCACAGCACCGCTAAGAGGTAGGAAATGTTAATATCCCCATTTTACAGGTGGCAAGATTGTGGTTTAGAGATGGTAAGTGATTTGAGAAAGCATGTTAACTGATTCAGTCTTCCTTGGAGCCATAATTCACCAACTGTTTAGTGACTCATGTCCCTGTGAGTTGATCCAGGACAATTATGTTCTGTCCTTTCAAGACCAAGGCTCTTGAAAAGCTTCCTTGAAAGCTTATAAACCTGGGATAATTCTGCTTATCAGTTGTAAGAGAGAAGCCATGGCCAAAGAGACCTTTTATTTCAGGGAGCTGTACTTAACTCTGTGCTTCAGTCTTAGACTAGTAACTATGAGATCTATAGAAGAAGGTTTCCCCTGAAATTAATACAACACTGTATGTTAATTATACTTTAATAATAATAATAATAATAATAATAATAATGATAATAAAGATTTTCCCAGAACAGACTGTTTCTAAAGGGTGAATTGCACGCCCTTATCTTGTGTCAGTATGAAAGATATTTATGAACCATAGACTACTGGTTTTGCTTGATAGTCATGTGCATTTGCTGCTGATTGGAAAAGTGAACAAATATTGTAACCTCCGTTTAGAGGCAAGATAGAATAGGAAGCCTCCCACTGGCTGTCTGTCCTTGGACAAACTAACCTCTCTGGGCCTCAGGTTTCACATCTGTTAAATGGGAATAATGCTAGTACGTAAGCCATATGGTGGTTAAAAGGATTCAGTGATGTGTGTGGTACTTGGTAAATTAAACAAAGCCATCCCCACTTAGTGCTATTACCGTGCTGCCATCTGGCCTGTGAGATGGTGAGGCTGTTCTCCCCTCCCCCCGCCCCCCGGGGGCATTCCCTGTCAGGCCATGTAGTCACACAGTTCTGGCAGGCATGGTTTGTTAGCTTTATTTCAAAACTCATTCTCTTTGCCTCATTTACCAAAGTAGACAGAGATTAATGGCCTGGCCTCAAAGGATCGGGCAGCACATGTTTCTGGCACCTTTGGCTCATTGATCACGCCTCTCCAATTTGGGGAATGCTTGGGTGTTGTGGGCAAGGGCCTCCTGAGACCCCAGAAAGCTTGAAGGAATGTAATTTAGTGCTAATTCTCCTCCTAATTAAGGAGAGCTAAAAGCCTTGAATTTTGTTTTCCTTTCTTGATTTTGCCACTAATAAACAGGAGCTAGTTTTTCTTGGATGGAAAGTTTAAATGTAATGGACAGAATGAATTGATCAGGGGTGGCCCCAAAAAAACACTTGACAGAATAGAGTCTCTTCGCTTGCACTTCCCTTACCGAGCTTTTCAAGGTTAGCGAACACCATTCACCATGGATTGCTGGTCCTAGCTGTTTGGTGGCTACCCGCTTCACTCACAGATGACAACATCTTGGAGGATCACCTTGCTGTCCTCTGCCCCAGAGTCATCTCCCTCCCTTCTCTACTGTGCACTGATGGCTTGTTGCACTGGTCTTCCTCCCCCCTGAAGGCCATGTGCCAGGATCACAGTCTTTTGGCTCCTAATCCTTAGAACTCTTTTTTTTTTTTTAACATTTTTTTTTTAATTTTATTTTTGAGAGACAGAGCGTGAGTGGGATAAGGGAAGAGAGAGAGGAGACATAGAATCCAAAGCAGGCTCCAGGCTCTGAGCTGTCAGCATAGATCCCGACACGGGGCTCGAACCCACAAACTGAGATCATGACCTGAGCCAAAGTCAGACTCTTAACTGACTGAGCCACCCAGATGCCCCTAATCTTGAGAACTTTTAAGCATAAAAAGTGATGCCTTTTCATTTGCCACGCAATCTGCCTCAAGTATGGAAACCCTTTTCTTTAATTTTTATCCTCCTGACTTCCGAATAGTGTCTGTGCCTCTGTAGTCTTCTTTAAGAAATCAATAATAATGATGGATTTATTTGTCTTATTTAGAGTTTGATCATTCAAAACCTTCTTGGTCGACTTGTTCAATTTACAGATAAGGCAGTAGAGGCCCAGACCTGGTGATAGCTTTACCCAAAGACAGAAGGCAACTGAGGGGCCAAGTTGAAAAGCTCTTCACCAGCCATTCCCACCCATACTTGGCTAGCAGATGAAAATCACTTTTAGAGTTTCATGGCTCTCTTTTTCGAGGTGCTTGGTCAGTACTTCCAGGGCTTAAATAAGTGCTTCTCAGCCATGAGTAGCCATCACAATCCCTTGAGATAGATACATAGATACATAGATACATACATACATACATACATACATATATGTGTACATAGTTAGGATGACCAACTTTACCCTATGCCTTTTCATATATACAGAATCATAATCACCAAAGAAAGATTTGAAAAACGTTGATTCTGTCCCCCCCCCCCCCCCACCAAGCAGAGGATTTACCTTAATAATGTTACCATATCAGGGATTGGCAAACTGCCCTACAGGCCAAACCCAGCATATTATCTGCTTTTTTTATTGCCTGTGAACTAAACATGTCATTTATAGATGAATATTTACAATTGATTTGATGGGAATACTAACTTTGACCCCTAATTAAGTCCAATGTTATCCTCCCTGTATAAAACCAATAAACAAAACTTCATTCTTCTGATTTGTGGATCTGCATTTTGAAAAATTACATTCCTTGGAAAAGATACTCCACATGGCCAATCTCATTTGAGAACTACTTACTCTAGAGAGGTATTGAGCCGAGCATTTCTGAAAAGAAAGCCTCGAAACCCTAATGGGGATTTTTACCTGCAAGGAATATTGTATCTGTATTTTAAAAACATGCTATATTTAAAATTTGTCAACCAAAAAATTTGTGGAAATTAGTTTTCTCTCTTATTGAACATGTACCTACATAATATTGATTTTTGTCTCTTGGCCTACAAAGCCTGTTATATTTACTTTCTGACTCTTCACAGAAGAAACTTGCAGATTCTTGCAATATGTCATTGTCTGTTTTCTATTGGAGTATTTTCCCTTTTTCTGTATTGGACCACTTCCCCTTTTATGATTTCTGTGAATCACTTAAGGGTTTTATATTATGAAAGTAGTATATTCTCCTTACAACATTAAAATTTCAAAAGTATATAAAGTAAAATGTGATTGGCCCCATTCCCTATTGTTAATACTTAGCAGTTTATAATGTATCTTTTTCCTGACTATGCCATTTACTAGCTGTGAGACCTTAGTTAACCTCTCTGTTTCAAATTCTCCATCTGTAATACAGTGATAACACTTCCTACCTAACAGAATTGTTGTGTAGATAATTTGAGATAATTCATACGTATTTCTCAGCACCTTCCTTGGTTCACAGTAAATGCTTAATGATTGTAACTATTTAAAAGTTTTCTTCTTTTTAATTTGTATACACACATAAATTTGTTTTTTTTTTTTTAAAGAATATGATCTTTGGGGGCGCTTGGGTGGCTCAATTGGTTGAGCGTCCAACTTTGACTCCGGTCTTAATCTCATTGTCTGTGGGTTCAAGCCTCATGTCTGGCTCTGTGCTGACAGCTCAGAGCCTGGAGCCTGCTTCAGATTCTGCAGCTCCTTCTCTCTCTGCTCCTCCCACCTTGCACTCTGTCTTTCTCCAAAGCAAATGTTAAAAAAATTTTTTTAGAGAATATTATCTTTTATTTTTTTTACAGTAAAGTTCCACAGGTGATTCTGATGTACACACAGTTGAGAACAGCTGAAGTGAATCCTAGGCAGTAGATGATTTTAGAGGGGATTCATATTTGGGGCCCACAAATTGCCTTCCATCTTACAGCACAAATTAGGGAAAGGGACAGGATATAATTTTCTTCGTTGAACCTGGGATGGTATAAAGTACACACAAGTAAATGTTTATTTCTATTTTCCAGGTCTACAATTCGAACAAAGACAGTCAGAGCGAAGGGAGTAAGTATGTCCCTTGGATAATTTCCTACAGCTGGGGTTGGGATGGAGCTTTAAAAGTTGCTGCTCTGGGGAAGAGCCACCAGGGGGTGCTGTGGGCATGTTGGGTCTGCCCCTTGCCCCTGGCGCTGTGTGAGGTGCTTCCACACTGACTTACTAAGTCAATGACTCCAGGGCATTCAGTGAGCTTGACTGGCAAGGCTGTAATGACACCTTGCATTATATAACCCTTCGCACTTTACAAAGCATTTTCATGTATATTATCTCAGTTAATCCTAGTTCTTGATAATGTAGTTCCAATCACCATTTAAAAGCCACTTAATTGAATAATACACAGCTCCCCAAGAACCCTGTCCTATGGGAAAGCCAGAATTGCCTCCTAGCCGGTCTTGTTCAAAGGACTGGAGAGGCAGCAGCTGTCTTGGTGATGGCTTAGTAACTCTGTGTTCTTCGTTACATTTTTGAAGAGGAAAGAGTAGAAATGGTAAACTCTGTAATAACACTCTTCTTTGATGGGAGTGACCCTGGGCAGTCTCTGTAGAATATACAACACATTTCCCCTACTGCTGGTTCCGAGCACTCTGGTTAATCATAATTTCCAAGGGCACCTGTAACCTTGCAAAGGCGATGGGATTAAAATGAAAAGCTATTGCGAGAGTGTTTGGACTGATGATATCCTTGGTGGATAGAAGTACTAACCAGTTCCTTCCAGGCTGCTTATAAGAGTGCAGAGGAAGTCCTGTCCCCTTGCCTCGAATTTGCTTTATAAAATCCACTTGAAGACAAATTCAAATATAGTGCAAACATGAATTCCAGTGATATCAAAAAAATCAGTAAAACAGGGACTCTCCATGTGGACAAAAGGATGAGGTATTTCTGTGTGTGTGAAATCCCTTAAAGGACAGAGATTTTCCTTTCGTTCTTTCCAAAATACAGATTTTGACCAGCAGTTTTATATAAAATACTAAGTAATTTGTATTGTTTGCTATTGGTACATTAAGAGGCCTTTCAAGGAGGGAAAAAGGTTTTTCTTTTTTCCTTTTCCCTCAAGAATTGAATAAAGGAAAATTTTTTCAAGGAAATATTCAAGGAAACAAGTGCTTCCCCCCCTCCCCGCCCCAATCATCAGGTGGGATTGTTCTAGTGTATTTGAAATCAAGCCTGGCTAACTTTTCTAAACTAACAATGGCAGAGGCACCTGGGTGGCTCAGTCAGTTGAGCATCCAACTCTTGATTTTAGCTCAGGTCATGATCCCAGAGTCCTGAGATCCAGCCCCACATCGGGCTCCACGCTGAGCATGGAGCCTACTTAACGTTTCCTCTCCTTCTGTCTCTGCCCCTCTCCTGCTCATGCGTGCATTCTCTGTCTCTCAAAATAAATGAATAAACATTAAAAAAAATTACATTAGCAAAAACCACAGACATAAAAATGAAAGAATATGGAAGGCCGTAGAGTAACTCACAGTAAGGGAGGAAGAACTAAAGAACCAGGTTTGAAAACATACCAGCTCTGGAGCCCCAGGAACCAGTAAAAAAGGGTCTTCTGAATAATAATTGCAGGTTGATGAAGGTCTAGACTGCTTTTAGTAGTCACCTCACTCTTCTAAAGATTCACATTCCCAGGAAGGATAACAACAGGTTGGTCTAGGTTGGGCAGATCAGGAGAAAACAACACACTGTCACTGACAGTTTTAAGAGTATTGCATAAGATGGGAGCAGGGTAGTTTGCCGGACAGAAATCAGGGAATCCACCATAACAAGAGAAGATAGATACCCAAGCAGACTAAAATAAAATAACATGCCTGTACGATGCCCCAAGCTGGGACACACTATTCTATAATAAAGGACCCAAGAACTGTGGGAGATGAGATGCATCTGAATGGAGACCACCACCCAGAAGGTTGCTTGTGACTTGTGATAAACCTTCTCTCTGCTTGAGATAAGGGCCTATAGATTTGAAAGATGACCCTGCTTCTTTTAGGGGGGCATGCCATCTCATCATACCATTCTGTAAGACCTTTGGGGAATATGCATTGGAAGCCAGTAGCCTTTGACCCAGTGATTTGTCTTAAGAAAATAGACTGGAGGACAAAAACGTTTGTGCAAAAAAGTTTACTGGAGCATTGGTAATAATAATAAAGATGGGGAGATAATCAGATGTCTACTAGGAAGTTGATTAAAAATATCAAGGTACTGTGTAGTCTTTAAAAACAACAAGAGCAATCTAAGTATATTTGTGGAAATGGCTCCCACAGTTTATTGTTAATTGAGGTTTAAAAAAATCGGGTTACAGAGCAATGTTCTTAGTAAAGTAAATTGTTTGACTCATTTAGATGTATTGATAGAAAAAGTCTGGAAAGACATTTATCATGAAACTGTTTATTCGGAGAGAGGGTAGATTATTGGGAGGGACTGACCTGTTTTTTTTTTTTTTTTCTCCATGCTTTGCGTTGTCTGCAGTGAGCATATATTTAAAATCATAGCTAGTAATAGATAGCATTTATCCACCACTTAACTATGTTTAAGGATGTTTTATGCATATGAACTTAGTTAATACTTGAAACACTGTGTGAGATAGGTACCTTTGACCTACTTTGTATATTAGGAAATTGAGACTAATAAAGTCAGGGGGCACCATTTAATCTGAATTCTGTGTAACCCCAGAGGCTCTACTGTTAACCACAAGAATATTCTGTCTCCTGAAGAAAAGAGCAACACAAGAAGTTCCATTTTGGAGAACACAGACCCTTGCAACAGTTTGCTCTTGGCATCCCATTATTCACAGAGTACAGAGAGCTGGCTGCCTGAAGTGTCTAATGATTTTTCAATTGCTTACCCTTTCATTTGGCAGGCTGGAGAGAAAAAAAAGATGGGGTAAAACATATTGGCCACTTTTCAGGAGTAGTTTGGATAGAAATGATTTTTTAAAGTATTATTGCAAAAGCTGTTCTGTTCACTGATGTCCAAGCTGGCACGACCAGAGTAGGGTTCTAGATTGATGCTTTCTCACCTCCTCTGGCCTTGGGACCCCCTTTTTCATATCACATAATGCCTTAGCCTCCCCTCCTTTCTGATGTGGTTGTACTTTCCGTATCTGTGGATCGAAGTAATTTTCATTTCCACTCTATATCCACCCATAGGGCTTATCTGCCACAGGTGGCACTATTGTCCAGGGTCTGATTGTTCAGCAACTCCCTGTCTGTTTATACCACAGTCAAAACTGTTCCAGAGGGTAGTCAGTCTGATAGGAATTTCAGAGTGTGACATTGCTCTTTGCCTTGAGTATCCAAATGCTAAATGGCTAACATTTTCCTTTCTAGAAAATGTTTTCATGGGAGTTTGAATGCCACCATTTTATCCCAGAGGCAGGATGTTTTGAAGGGCCAGGTAGCAAAAGGAAATTCCTCTGGGGACACTTCTGAATTTATTGCTTTCATCTTCAAGTTCCTCTCAGGGCATACAGTGCCTGTGGGGTGTTGGGGCCATAAATAATGCCTGTCTGCTGCTGGTACTTTCCAAATGGCCCAGTTGTCAGGGAGAGGATGGCAGCAGGTAAACAAATGCACATTTCTTCCCAGAGGCTTTTTCCTCTCTCCTTCTGTAAGCTCCATTTGAATCTCAGGTGTAGAGGGTTGGAATTAATCCTACTACCTGATTTGTGGCATGGGATCATCACAGGTTCCTTCCTTCCTTCCTTCCTTCCTTCCCTCCCTCCCTCCCTCCCTCCTTCCCTCCTTCCCTCCTTCCCTCCTTCCCTCCTTCCCTCCTTCCCTCCTTCCCTCCTTCCCTCCTTCCCTCCCCCCCCTTTGAATTCTCTTCCCAGCTGTTACTTCTTTCCTCCTCTGAAGACCACCATTCTAATGAGTACTTTAAAATTTTTTTTTTTGAGCAACGTATATTTTTTTCTACCTGTATTTTTCAGTTATATAAATTATGATATGTGTTGTTCTTTTTCTTTGCTTCCTGGGCATTGTGTTAGGAGCCATCTACATTCTCCTGTCTGCTTCTAGACTGTGGCTTCTGTCTGCTGCGCCGCACTCCCCCCCCCCCCCCCCCCCGTGTGTAACACTGTGTATCTGTTTTTACAGAGCTGCACACTCCATCTCCTCATGCTTCCAGCTCCTCATGACCACCACTAACACCACAATGAACATCTTTGTACATCTTGTACATCTCCCTGTGTGAGAATTTTTTTTGGAATATACCCATGAGGAGAATTGTTGGCCAAAGGGTGTGCATGTACTTAGTTTGAGGGAATATTTCTCCAGAGTGGTCAGTTCACAGTCCCATTACCCCTACACGAGGATTTCTTCTTTTCTGCCAACTCTTGCCATTATTCAGCTTTCTAATTTACTGTCACTCATATAAATAGAAAATGATAGCTCATTATTGTTTTAATTTGGGTCTCTCTGATAATCAGTATGTTTGAACATCTCTTTGTATGCCTGTTGACTGGGTTTCCCCTTCTGTTTATTGCCTATTCATGTCCTTTGCTCATTTTTCTATTTAATTTGCATTTTTTTCATGTTGATTGGTAAAGTTTGTTCTCTATTTTAGATACTCATCCCTTGTTGGTTGTAGACATTTTAAATACATTTTCCCATTTTGTCATCTGTGTATTAATATTATATGTGATAATCTTACTTGACTGTAAAGCTTTCTTATGTATTGAAATGCATCTTTTTTTGTGCCTTCTGGTTTATGATTTTCAAGTTGCATTTTAAAGAAGGTCTTTCTACAGTGCTTAGGTGGCTCAGTCAGTTAATGATCCAACTCTTGATTTCAGCTCAGTTCATGATCTCATAGTTGTGAAATGCAGCCCTGCTTAGCACTGGGCATGGAGCCTGCTTAAGATTCTTTCTCTGTCTTCCTCTTCCCCTTCCTCTCTCTGTTGCTATCTCTCTGTCTCTCTCTCAAAAATAAATGAAAGGAAGAAAGCAGGCCTTTATGACCTATGTCACAAATATATGCACCTACATTTTGTTTTTTTGGCTTCATAATTCTTTCTTTCCCAATGAGGTTTCTAATTCAACTGATACCTACCATTGTATATAGTGTTTCATGAAGATCCAGTTTTTTTTTTATCCACACAAAGACTCATTTTTCCCAAAAATGTCATTCTTTCTGGTTTTGACTTACAGTGCTGTCTTTATTGTATATTAGGCTTGCATATCTGAGCTCTGTCTCTAGTTCTTTATGTTCTTGGTCTGTTTGCTCGTGTGCCAGTACCTCTGTGCTTTTCATATGATGTCTTTGAGGTAAGTCTTAATGTCTGGTACTCTACTTTTTAAAATTTTTTTTAATTTTTTAATGTTTATTATTTTTGAGAGAGAAAGAGACACAGCATGAGTGGGGGAAGGACAGAGAGTGAGAGGGAGATGCAGAATCTAAAATAGCCTCCAGGCTCTGAGCTGTCAGGACAGAACCTGATGCGGGGCTTGAACTCACTAACTGTGAGATCATAACGTGAGCTGAAGCCAGACACTTAACCAACTGAGCCACCCAGGTGCCCTTGGTACTCTACTTCTTAAGATTTGACTTAGCTGCTTGTGGACCTCTGTCCTTCTGTGTAATTCTAACATAAGTTTGTAAGCTCCTCAAAACCTTAAAACTTTGCTTTAGAATTGCATTGAATTATATAGATTAATTCAGAGAAAATTGACACTTCTATAATCTTCGGTCATCTCACAAAACTTGGACTATCTTTCCCTTTATTCAGATCGCCTGTGCCCTTCATCAGAGTTTTAGTTTTCTGCCTAGAGGTCTTGGGTATTCTTGGTTAAGTTAATCCTTACAAGCTAAATTCAAAAATCAATCTGCTATTTTTTGCCAATTCTATGGGCCTCTTACCGGGGATCCTGCTGCCATCAGGGGACCTTCCCTGGGTTTGTTCATAGATGTCAGGATTATACATCAGTGATCCTGAGTTTTTTCTTACCTGTTAGAGAAAGGAAGGGAAAAAAATACAAGTAAGGATACTAGAGAGGAAGGGAGAATGGTTTGTTATTCCATAAGGTGCTTTTCCGATCACACACCAGTGCCAGTTACCTAGGCAGCTGATACCTGTCATGGATTTGCCTCCTTTCTCATTGCAAAGAATAGGACTCTGCCCTGGGCAAGAACCCCTCCTCCCAGTCCACCCTATCTGGCCCCTTGTGCCTCCTCAGTCTCCATGTCCTATTGCTTGCTCTCCTTTTGACTGCAGCTGTGAGATTTCTCACCAGAGGCTCTGTGAGAATTGGTTTATTCTCCTTTGAAATGAGCTCCAGTAGGTATCAAGAGAAGAAGCCGAGAAGTGGCCTATTCCCCTCCAAGGCTGCTGTTGTCCTGTAGTCCCAGCTGAGGGACAGTTAGAGCATGCAAGAGAGTAATGGGAGGGCAGGCTTTCCTAGGGTGGGTTGATGTCTTCGAAGTTAGAAGTTTTAAATAATAAATGTCACTGCCTACTTAGTTCTGAAAAGATTAGCTTGTTTACAGAAATGCTACCCTCCCACTGCTTCTCCAGCTGTTTAAAGGCTGAAGGCTGACAAACTGAGCCGCAGAGAGCTCAGTCTCCTAATCTTGACTTCACGGTGCCACTTTCCTTAATGTGAATATTAATTCAGATTCCATGGGTTAATCAGATTATTTCAAAGGAATATGCCCAGGTTGCCTCAGACATGCCTTCTTGTGCACTTCAGACTCAGCTCAACACCGACCGTCTGGCTTTTCGAGAGGATCTTGCAGTGGTCTATGGTGCTTCCCACTCTTGTTCCCTGTGTTCTGGTTTGCCCCTACCTGCACCTTTCACTTGGTTTCCCAGCAGGAGTCCAGCATTCCTGGAGCACTTCACTGAATTAATAGCTCTTGGGAGTTTTTAAGTGCCTGTGGCCCTGGGCAGTGTGAGTGTGGAGGGGAAGGACACCCACAAGTAGAACATGTACCTCTGCCTTTAAGGAGTATATGGTCTGCTTTTGAGGTTGACAGCACACAGAGATGATAGCCAGATGGCCCAGTGCGTGTGTGGGTGAGTGTAATCGTCATGCTATCTGTAGATACACCTGCTGTGCAGACAAAATGCCCCGAGCCAGTTGGTTGGAGAGTGAGCTCAGAATGGGGTTCCATCTAGGCTAGCAAGATTTAAAAAAATGGGAACTTCCTACCTTCCCTCCTCTTCCTCCAGGAGAAGGAAATAGAGCACTTCCTTTGCTTCCACATCTCAGTCCCTTCTTTTCCTTCCAGTTTGTTGTTAATCTTTGACAGGAATCCTTTGTGTTTATAAAATGCTCAAGAAGTCACTGGAGTTTGTTATTTACACTGGATCTTGTGTATGTGTGTGGGGTGGGGGAAGCAGTGATTGGAGAAAGAATGCAAAGTTGGAATTAGGATTCACTCATCTGTAGGGTGTAGACATTGAATCTCCTAAGCAGCTTGAAAAACAGTTATTTTTACTAACTATAAAAATCATATGAACTCATTGTAGAATGTGCAGGAAATACAGCATTTATTTTCAGAAATTCAATAGAAGTCATCTCTAATACCACCCCAGTGATATTTCCTTCTTGTCTTTTTTTCGTGATATCTTTCTTACATGGATTTTGTCAATGTTGACATGTATTTTGACTTACTTGGCATTACAATGAATATACTTTTGGCATCCTGCTTTAAAAAATTTACAAGCATTTTCCCACGTCATGAAAATTGTTTATGAATGCCATTTGCAATGGTTGTTTAATATTCTGTCATAGGATTATATCCACATTTCTTGAACTATTTCCTGTCATTGGACTTAAATGTCCCTTCCAGATTTTTGCTCTTATGAGTAATATCAGCCTGAACACTCCTCTACATCAGTTTTTGCACATACCTCAGATAATTTCCTGTGGGTAGGCTCTGCCATGTGGATTGGAGAGAGCTGTTTTAGTGGAGGGCCACGTGAATCGTGTGGCTTAGCATGCTGGCACACTGGCTCCGGAACTGTGGGTCAGTGCAGGACATCTTTCAGCTTGCATTGCCTTTTATGTAAAAATGGAGGATAAATAACACCAACTGCCTCACGAAGTTGCCGTGACGATTGGAGTTTAGCAAAGTGTCTGGCATATTAGTTAAGAAATGCTTCATTACCGTTGGTTCTCATCTGTCTCATTATCTGGTCGTGCCAATTACTGTGTCGTGTGAGAGGGGGAAAGCTCCCTGGATGGGCAGAAGAGTTCCTGAGGGGAGCAGGGAGGAGAGCGGAGGGTGGCAGCTAACGCCCCTGCTGTTGTCAGGCCTGGCGCCTTGTGGGTGTTAGTTCATTAAATGACTACATTTCTCGAAGTGGCATATGCATGCTACTCGTGGTATCTCTGATCATTTTAGATAGTACCGGGCACACATTTTAAATTCCCATTTGGATTTGTATGTTTATTTCCACATTTATTAGGGGGAAAACACATGAACATGTAAACCCTCAGGTTGTCTCAATGCTATTGCTTAGCAAACCAGGAGGCCTTTTCAGTAAAGAGTCATATAGTAAATGTATTCAGTCTCGCAGTACTCTAACTCTTGATATTGCAGTGTGAAAGCAGCCATAGACAACACGAAAGCAAATGCATGCTTGCTAATGAAACTCAATGTACAATCAGGCAGTGGTGTATTTGGCCCACATACTATAGGTTGGTCAACCCTTAGACTACTTTTTAAAAACCTACCCTGGTATTAAGCTACCTAAGATGGCGTGAAGTTACGGCAGGCAGCATGAAAGCGGTACATCCATGGTGGGCATTAGTGGAAATGCTGTTCACAACGACCGCGTTTACAAATGAGCATTAGGCTTTAAAAAGTCCAGGTAGTATGGTCAGGAAGTAGTGGCGATGATGCTCAAACCAGAGTCGGCCTGATTGCCATAGTCACGCCCCGCCTTCCTCCACCTCTCGATATGCGTGACGTCTTTCCTTTGTTACGCCATCTTGTCACTTTGTGGCAAACCCAGTGGGGCCGTAAGGCCTTCCATCATCAGCCCCACCTAACCTTCTCAGCTCTTTGCTCTTGAGGGGCCATCCCATATTCCTTCTCAGTGAGCCTCCTCATCAGGACTATCAGTGGCTCCTCACATGCTGTGCATGATGCCCAGAGACCGTTAATGTGTGTCGGTGGCTCTGCAGCTTCCCAGGCACGGAAGCGTAACACAGCCCACTGCCCTTCTGCAGGCATCAGACAACACAGCCAGTGCTGCTTGGGTTCCTGTTACATACATTCATCATTCTTTCAAGGCCTCATTCAGATCACATTCCCTGATAGTGTCGTATCCAGTCTTTTCTTGTTCTGCGAGGGCAAGATTGAGGACCAGGAGAGGGGATGGGAAGGTGCCGTTACCTTGCTCTGCATGCTTATTGCCCTACCTCTGATTTATACATTCCCTTCCTCTCTGTGCCTCCGTTTCCTGTGATCTGTAAAACAGGAAAAAGAAAGAAAAAGAGTAAATCCCTCTTTTAAAAGAGGGATTTTTTTCTTTTTTTAACATTTGTTTGTTTTTGAGACAGAGAGAGAGCATGAATAGGGGAGGGTCAGAGAGAGGGAGACACAGAATCCGAAGCAGGCTCCAGGCTCTGAGCTGCCAGCACAGAGCCGGACGTGGGGCTTGAACTCACAGACTGTGAGACCGTGACCTGAGCCGAAGTCCGATGCTCAACCGACTGAGCCACCCAGGTACCCCAAAGGGGGATTTGCTCTTAAAGATGGTAGGGAACGACTTCATGGGATCCTATGGGTCCCTGGGTTTAAAAGATTTTTAAGCCTTCAGACATTACTAAGTCCCACAGTCTGAGGAAAGCAGCAGAGGACAGAAAAGAGGATTTTCTTTTTCCTTTTGCTTCCAGTCACCTTCGGCCTTTTGCTGTTAGAACACCCACAGTTGAGAGGCAAGAGAAGGCAGCCACTGGTAACCAGAATCCCTGTGGGATCAGAGCCATCCAGTGGCTGCCAGGCCTCCACCGGTCGGTAGCTTATAAATAGAACATTTCCCTTTTTAAACCTGAGAAGGATGGGCTGCATTAATGGGCATGGTGGCCTGGCCTCCTGAGTACTGGCCCACGAGGCAGTCAGCTGAGCACACCTTCCCCTCCAGCTTTCCATCCACGCCTTCTAGGCCAGGGCTGATAGGGGACAGGCGCTCATTCCCTCTCTTGCCTGAATTCCTTTCCAGCCTCCCACCCCCACCCCTTTTGGCCCTTGGCTTCGTCATTTCCCCTCCCTCCTGTGCCATGGCAGGTTTCTGTGGCTGCCACTTTTATCTCCTGAGCCACAGGCAGGCAAGATGGTGTAATTCTAGCTCGCCTAAGTGCTGACTTTCTCCAGCTTGCTTTCCATTATCACTTGTGCGTGCAACACAGTGGGTGTGGCCCACGTAGAACTCGAAATTATATTTAGTTGAGTGGTAATACCCTAGCTGGAGAATGATCCTGGCTGAGGAGCTGGGGGCTAGCAAGAGAGAAAGGAGAAGGAGCAGCTTGTTTTCTCAGAGATTTTGTTGCATGAGATCTCAGCTATTTTGTTTGGTGGGACCCCATCCCCCAAGGATATGACTGGCGATCGTGCTCCCCTGGCTGGCCTGGACTGTCAGAAGTCTTTCTGCTTGTCTTAAATGACACTTAACAAACCATTCTCTCATCCTAGGCAGGTGTGAACCACCCCTTGGCATCCTAGTTTGGGCTTCAGCCAAGAACATCGAGCAGGTCCCTGGCTGCATCTTGAACTCCTAAAGCCCAGTGCACAGGGTTGTTGAGGCAGAGACTGAAAGATTTTCCTCAAGGCTCTCGATTAATGTTTATTGGGCACACACATATTACTGGGCTTTGTGCTCAGGGTTTGATGTACATTCTGTTCTTTGATCCTTATAAGAACTCTATGAGGTAGATAATATTATTGACCTCATGTAAAGATGAGAAAACCAAATCCTCATTTTTAGTGCATACTGATGGCCTGTCAAAGTCATCCCTTCCTACCCTGATGAGAGTATTCAGAGTGTGCAACTCACATTTGGCATGTAAGAATCAGCAGAAGCTATCAAGTCCTGTTGCCCACAGTGGGGATAGTGTTGACTGGTAGTTGGGAGTGTGGACTGTGCAGAATTATTAACATACATGGGTTGTAATCCCAGCCTCACTACTTACTGTGTGTGTGACCTTGGAAAATTAGTTTCCCTGGGTCTCAGGGTTTTTTATCTATAAGATGGCTATAACCTTATTACCTACATCATTGGTTTGTTGGAAGGATTGAGTGGGATTAGGATGGAACAGCAGTGCCTGGTAGTCTAAGCAGTCATTAAATGTCATTATCTGCCATTGTTGTTATTAATAACATCATCATTACCCCAAACCAGAGGCTATTTATATAAAAGCATGACAGCCCACAATCTCTCTACAGTTCCTCAGAGTGCTGTTACGGACATCACCTTATCTGATTTTCACAGCAACTGATCTGTACCAATGAGAAGGGTCCCAGAGGCCAAGTACACCCATCTCCCACAACCAGTTAGTGGTAACTCCAGCCACAAATGTTCAGCCTCTGATTATGAATGTCATCTCTAAGACAGGTAGAAGGTAAAGGCAGGAGAAGGGTGTAGGTGGGCAGGAGAAATTAGTTCTTTGCTTGAAACCCTTCCTCTTTCAAAAAGGTGGTGATGATCTCTTTTGGTTGAGAAATCAGTGTGCAACCGCCTATGCATCAAGGCAGAAAGGAATTGATGCTTCTCCACTGTAATTCCTTCTCTGGTTGCCCAGATCACCGTGTAAGAGACCAGGTGGTCCTGATGAAGCCGGTTGGCCTTACCATGGTGTGCGTTAAGCATGGCTCTTGCACAGCTGCCGGATTGGGAATTTTAAGGAGACTGCAGATGTAGAAACCCACAAGGAAACAGAGTCCTGCAAGCCAGTCCGCAGCCCTCATCTTGTGCTCTGTAAGAACCCAGACACTACCACTTGGGCTGCGGTGTCTGGCTGAGAACTGGATCGCTCTTCACAGGTATCTTAGAACCTCTCTTGACTCTGGCGGAGAGCTGGTAGGTTTATTTCAGGCCAGGCAGGGATTTCATCTCTTTTCTTCTACTTAGTTTGCTTTCTTTACTCTATGTCCCTCTTGGCTTGTGTGTGTGTGTGTGTGTGTGTGTATGTGTGTGTGTCCACAGAAACCATGAAAAAGAAGATAGGTGCCTTTGTACCTGGTAGGCTAGGGGGAAAATTCCGATTGGCAGTGTTCGTGCTTAGAGGTCAGGGGATGAATGAGATCCCAGTCAGTCATATTTGTACTGTGCATCCTGCTGCAGGGCCCCTGAACTCTAGAAGGTACCAGTGTGTTCAGCCAGCTGCTCAGCATTTGAGGCTCCTGGAGTGTGGGGATTTCTCTACCTGTTGGTTTCTGGTGTCTCAGCTGGTGAAAATATGGATTATATCTGTTGCTTCATCCAGAAAATATTTATTATATTTATTGATGCTACAGCAATGAACAAGGCAGATAAAGTCCCTGTTCTCATGGAGTTCTAATGAGAGAAACTGACAGATGGCAAGTAAACAAAGGTATACAGAGAGGGGCTAGGAAGAATTAAGAGCAAAGAGATAGTGCCTAACTAGAGAAGAGAGAACTAGATACCTGGAGCAGAGAGGCCTCTCTGAAGATGTGACATTTGAGCAGAAACCTGAACAAATGGAGGGAGTGTGACATGTTAGGAGCCAGCAGAGGAACCAGCATGTGCAAGGGCCCTTGCAGTGGAGGGGGTAAACCAGCTGTGTTCAGGGATTATCGGGAAAGGCTGCAATGACTGGATTGGAGGAAGCCAGACGGAGAGTGGCCAAGTAAGCTGGGACTAGACCGTGTGAAGCCATGGTCAGGTGGAAAGCTTGTGTTCTGAGTGTCATGAGAAGTCCCTGGAGAGTTGTGATCAGGCAAGTGACACATGAGCCAGTGTGTATTTTTAAAAGATGGCTCTAGCTGCTGGTAGAGAATAAACTGTGTGAGGCAAAAGGAGAAACGGTTGGGAGACTATTGCAGCAAGCCAGGCGAAAGACAATGGTTGCTTGGATCAAAGTATTAGCAGTGGGGATGGTGAGAAGCAGTTGGGTTCTGGATGTGTTTTTAACCGATGACTGATGAGGTTGGCTGATAGATT
This sequence comes from Panthera pardus, assembly GCF_024362965.1. NCBI lineage: Eukaryota > Metazoa > Chordata > Mammalia > Carnivora > Felidae > Panthera > Panthera pardus. Next base: position 120,100,023 of record NW_026526765.1, on the reverse strand, counting down.
GGAGTGAGGGCAAAGCAAGGATCAAGGATGACTGCGTTGAAGTAGGACATCTTGCTGGTAGAAGATGGTACCCTCCCATCCCATCCTTCCAGCCGGGTTGAATATAGTTGTCTGGTCAGGCACAAATTAAGACAGTTGTTCCCAAAAGTGTTATTTTTCTATCATTGACTTCATGTTGTTGTTGTTTTTTAACATATACGTATACCACTAGTATTGTTACTATGTACCTACTAATTTTCTTAAATGAGTTCACTCTTTTTAACTGAAATTTATTTTATAAATAGAGTATGTCGTGCTATGTGTAATAAAAAGATAAATTTCTAATATTCATTGAAATAAGTACACAACTACAACTATTAGAAATATTTGTGAATCATTTGGAGTCATTTCATACACCAGTAGTAGCACAAACAGCATTATATTCCGAGATACATAGCACTGGTAAATGTCTGTTGTTAGATGGGGACTGTGGAACAGATGTTGATAGCTAATTAATTCCTAACAATCATTTCTGTTCATCTGTAGTGATAGTTTTTTGTTTTTGTTTTTGTTTTTTTAAAGCTCATCTATTTTTGAGTGAGAGAGAGACAGAGCAAGCCGGGGAGGGGCAGAGAGAGAGAGAGAGAGGGAAAGAGAGATTCTGTGCTGTCAGCACAGAGCCCAGTGCGGAGCTCGATCTCACAGACCATGAGATCATGACCCGAGTTGAAACTAACAGTCAGACTTAACCAGTTGAGCCACCCAGGTGCCCCTTTAGTGATACTAGTTTTAATTGCTTGGTATACAGTACAATACAGTACATCGTTGTCCCAAGTGTGCTTCTCAAGCCTGCTGGAGTACAGCCTGTGGGAGGGTGCCCACAAGCTCCCTGGCAACAAGCATGGTCCTGGTTCTCTTGTCCACTAGATTTGAGAGCTCCTGGAATAGAAAGGAAAGAATCCAGAAAACATGATCCCCAGCCCCCAGCCCTGACTGGTCATGTGAACTTGAGCAGAAGCAGACTGAGTTACAGTCCTGGTTCCATCACTCATTAATGCCAGAGCCTTAGTAGAAGTTCCTCAACTTCGTCTGACTCGAGATTTCCTGTCTACAAAATAGGGGTGTTGATGATGAGGATACGATGCATTTAAGTGCTTAGCCCAGAGCAGTGCAGTCTGTTCAGCAAGCCTTAGCTACTGTGGTCATTGTTACCACTTAGCAGTGTGAGCCTGACTTGTCTCATCATAAAAACTTAACAGATACATTGGGAAAATCAATTAAGCTATATATTTTATAAACAGCCATGTATCATCGTATAAGTTCATTGTACTCATTAGTGTGCAAACATCAAGAAGTTATTAGTGAGGACTGTAACAGTATTTGCCCATGTGATTATTAAGGGGATAACATGAACTTGGATATGAAAAATGTTTCATCACCTGGAAAGTTTGATTCAAATGTTGGTAATACTGCTAATGACCATCTATTGAAATACCAAACAAGTCAGTATATACATTTCCTTTGACTCTCTCAACACTCAGGTGAGTTATCCCCACTGTACAGGTGAGGAAAGTAAGTGTCAGAGGTGTAGCATTTATCCTATGAGTGTGGCAGAGACCTCAGTCTAATCCAGGTCTGTCTGGCTTCAGCCAGACTCTTCGTTCTCTTCCCAGATACATATTGCTTCTGTCTGGGTGACTTCAGTTAATATTAAAGTTGGTTCATACTCCCTGAATGTATACGTCTGGGGAGCAGAGTATAGGACAGAGTAGGCAGTAGCATGGGATGGGACACAGGGTCTTGGAGTTGAACTGGGATTAAAAACTGGCTGTGGGTAATCCCCAAAGTAGAGAATTCACACTTGGATAATTAAGAAGCAATTGGCCACCTTCCCGGGCCCCACTGGAAGCTTCTGAGAGCCACCACCATGAAGACTGTTTCCCAGGGGCCACAGCCGTGAAGCCCTGGGAACTCTCAGTCTTCACATGATTAGGAGAAAGGACGTGAGCCCCTTGAGTGTGTTAGCCAATTGGAAGTCTATTCTCCAGATGGATATGGTATTAAATTCAATGTGGGTGTTTCTCTTCATGGCTTTTAATGGTGTTGAAATTGATTAAATTCAGAATGAGTGAGGTAGGCCAGACTTTAAGAGCAAATCATGTTGGGAAATTGAGTAAATTTCTATGGTGAGAACATGCCCCTGGAGCTGTCCATAAAATGGTGGCCTGCTCATAATAACTGCAGACAGTTTCCTATATCCATCCACATTAAAAACGGGGCAGTAACTTCCTTTACCTCTCAGTTCTTTCATTTTTATGTAAAGATCCTGTACTTCCAGCAAATTCCATTTCTCCTGTAAAAAAAAACTTGAAAGATTTTTGTTGAATGAGATTCCTGGGGTAAGACATTTTAGGCTAGGAAAAACCTGTTAAATACCAGCTTTAGAAACATAGGTAATGTGTTCTCGTGTGTTGAGGCTAATTCAGTAGATTAGCTCCTCTCTATTGGAAAAGGATTTGTCTTATGAGATCTGTTAGAATTCCCAGGATGCATGTATGGGGTAACTTCGGGGTATGTCCCAGAGAGTTGTTTTCACACACTATATGTCCCATCACTCGACCTGTGGTATGGAAATTTCCCTTCATTCAGAAATAGTGATTTGACCGCTTTTTGCCAAATTTCTCAATGTTCTGAGTACTAAGGACTCGGTTAGAGCAACAGCCAGTCAGTGATTTTCAATAAAGGGGCTACTGGACCTGAAGAATGAGGTGGTCTCTTGGATGGCAAACAGCTCTAAGGGAGAATGCTCTGGTTTTCTAGGGCTATTCTTGACCTCCGGCCTGTCTGTGTAGATGGCCCAGATTGTATGATGTGGGAAGAACCCCGATACCCTCTGTTTCCACCAGCCACAGCTTCATACCATGTACAGTTTGGTGATGATAATGCCTTGATGGACAAGCAAAGGATTTCTCTAAGTGTCTAGGAAAATTGGAATTTGGTTATATCTTCTCTGTTTTTTGTCTTGGCTTGCACATCTTTTATTTTTCCTTTCTTTTAAACTCATTCTTGGAGCTATAGTGCTAGGTGGTGATACCTCTTCATATTGACACAGAAAGGAAGGAAGTAGTTAGGTCAGGCTCTTCATATCTTTATTTAACACTTGTATCTTCACCAAGATGAAAAATCTAGGTACCAGAGTTTAAACAACTCATCTACTCTCGGGTTTATAACAGTTGGAGTTTGAAGGGTCATTTTGACTACATCACACTTCCCCTTAGGGACCCTCCTCATCATACTTCATATCCAACATGATCGTAGACAGTGAAAGGCAGAGATAGAGTACTGAATAAAATAATTGAGTAAATATATGCATGCACCCTTGCTTTCCTGAATGCAAATCTGATTAGGTAGGCAGCATTGTAGAAATAAATAGAAATTTAGAGTTACATTACATACTCTGAAGGAGAAGTTGACAGTGCTATATCCAAGTTCCAGTGGAAACATGAACCAGGTAGAGAAGTCAGGAGGGCATTTTTGAGCAATTGACATTTGAGGGGAGACCTGGGGATTTGGAGTAACTTGGGCCATTGGGCTTCCAAGTGAAATCCACAGTGTGTACAAAAGCTAGAGAAAAAGTGTGGTCACTTGGACGCTCTCAAAGAAAGCCAGTTTGGTAGAATGCTTAGGTGTGGAGTCATGGCGTGAGATGAAGCAGGCCAGGCTAGACCACAGGGTTTTGTGGACCATGTTAAGGATTTGGGTTTTCTTCCTGAGAGCATTGGGGTGACATTGATAGATTTTAAACAGGGAGGTGATGTGATCTGGTTTCATCCAGATCACGGGGGCCACAATGTGGAGGACAGCTTGGAAGGAGCCAGAAGAGGTAGGAGGACACCAGTTAGGTGGTCTTCACAGCAGTCCTGGTAACAGATGATGGAAGCCAGCACCATGGTGAGTGACACAAAATTGAGGGACCTGGTGATAATTTGAATATGGGAGTAAGAAAGGAGGAGGAGAGTGCAAAGGGTTTTGCTCGTGGTTTTATTGTAGTTCTTCCCCTCTTCCATCACCTACACACCTCATTTTCTTTTATGGTGGAAAGGGCCAGGGAAAACATTTCAGGTGAGGTACCATTTGATTCAAGAAACTATAGAGCATGTCTCTCCAGCTGGGCCATCAGCTTCTTCCTTTGAAGCAAGAAAGTCATTGGATTGAACCTTATATAGTAGGTTGTTGTTTTGAGCCCTTTGCAGTAAAACCATCTGTTTCTGGGTTTAACCTGCTTCCCTGCTCTTGGTATTTGGGATATCTAGGGTGTCTAGGCATAATGATGTAAACTCCAGCAGTCTGCCAAGCATCCTGCCTCTTCTGCCCTAAGACCCTCCAAGTTGGTTGAGCGTCAACTCAACTCTGAGTGTTCCTGTGTTCTCCATAGAACTTTGAGAAAATAGCTTTGTGTGACTCTCCTCTAAAAGGAGACAAAGCAAGAAGGCTTCAAAAGTTGAAGTGAGGGGCACGTGGGTAGCCCAGTCAGGTAAGCATCTGACTTTGGCTCAGGTCATGATCTCACAGTTCCTGAGTTGAAGCCCCACATCAGGATTTGTGCTGATAGCTCAGAGGCTGGAGCCTGCTTCGGATTCTGTTTCTCCCTCTCTCTGCTCCTCCCCTGCTTGTGCGCGTACACTCTCTCTGTCTCTCTCACTCATCTGTCTCTCAAAAAATGGATAAACATTGAAAAAAAAAGTTGAAATGGAAGTTAAGAGGACGATACATTTCTAACTTGGAAGGTTAACCTGGATATTGGGTGTGAGCTCTATGACAGTCATCTTAGGACAACTGTTGGGGCTGCCTTGTGCACAATCCTGAGCAAAGCTGAAGGTGAGGCTGAGGGAGGAAGAAAAGCCAGTCACAGCCATAGCTGTAAGATGTTGGATGGCAGGCCTAGGAGCCACTGGTCTTGCAACAACTCATCGCAAGTCAAATTAAGGGAATAATGCAAGCCTAGTAGATATTTAATGAGAGATTATTCCTGGAGATTATAAGGATACAGAAATTGCAAATAAATCCCTGACCTTTTCTGAGCCTTGGCTCAGTAAAAGAGCTGAATCACCTGCTTGAGGGGATTAAGGACAGCCGCTTCCATCTGGCGGGCTGCTCAGACTTTTTTTTGTCATTAGCAAACTCTGTCTGGGGGTGATCATGTTCTAAACCTTTTAGTGGGAACTTGCTTTTCAGCAGAGGAGATCTCAATTAACTTAGGTTATGTACCTACTGGGCAGAGATCCGAACTTACGATCTCTAGTTATGTATTATAATCACCATTATATTAGTACTACTCTGTACATGTTAAATAATAAAGCAGTTGTTAATCATTAGTAACCTAATCATGACATCGGCAGGAAAGTCAAGTTGATGAGAAGTCAGACTTGCCTGTGTGTGTGCGTGTGTGTGTGCGCACACACGCATGCCCACACGTACCTACCGTAGAGACACAGGGAGATACAAGGATGTTCCAAGGCAGCAGGCAATGTAACAATTATACCATTCCAGTTTAGAGATTTAGAACAATGGCTGTTAAACTGTATATTGTGAGTTCCTTATTGGGAACTGCTGTTTGATATGAATTACGTTTCTTAACACAGTATTATCTGCTTATAAGTCATCAGTATATGCAACTTGAACAGTTTAAAGGCTAACAGATAGTTACCTTGAACTCTGTTTGACTTTGTAATATGTAAAAGTGTTACACTTTGAAACTCAGACAATAAATATATACTAATACTGTGTTACATGTGTAATGTGTAAGGCCTTTATGTGTAACGTCTGTGTAAGATTTATTTCAAGAAAAGGAGTTAGCAGGTTTAAAACAAATGAGAGAACTTGTGTTGTGACAACCAAAGGAGAAATACTAACTCCGAGATTTTGGGAGAAGAGCAGTTTGCTAATTTCGAAAATAAGTCATTGTAGTCAGTTTAGGTTAGCAGAATTTATTTTTTTCTGGGTATACTTGGAAGGTTCCATTGCATTCTTTTCCATCAGCTATTATTTGCCTAGATCTAGCTTCTTTTTATTTTTTATTTTTTAATGTTTAGTTAATTTTTGAGAGAGAGACAAAGTGTGAACAGGAGAATGGCAGAGAGAGAGGGAGACACAGAATCTGAAGCAGGCTCCAGGCTCTGAGCTGTCAGCACAGAGCCCTCTCTGGTGCTTGAACCCATGAACCATGAGATCATGACCTGAGCTGAAGTCGAGCGCTTAGCCGAAACTGACTGAACCACCCAGGCACCCCCAAAACTTTGGCTTCTTACAGTAAAACACGGGCAGGTTCAAGGACTCTTTTAGCCCTGCAAGTTTATCTCTAGCCCTGCCCTTATTTCTTCTGCTAGCTGTCCTGATAGCTTTATGAGCAGGTATCTTTTGATCACTGAGGTTGTCATTGTCAGCTGCCAGGTTTCTTCAAATTTTCCAAAACTTTTTTCAATGTTTATGGGGTAGAAGAAGCAAAGGACTTTTTGTTCAGGATAGGAGTTTATCATTGTCTGAAACAAGACCATATCCACAAACCTACTCTGAAAGCATCCAAGCTTGGAATCAGCAGCTCCCCAAAGCACAGTGCAAAATGATGGTTCTTCCCTGAACTTCTTGGACTGTCATCCCTGTGCACAAATCCTGTTAATCACCTCTCAGAAGAACTGATAGGCTTCAATGGACTATGGAATCACAGTTATGAGCATTTTGGAAACCTCGTTAAGTGCAAAAAATGATCTTCCCTGTGACACATAGTTTCCAGTAGGCTCTCTGTTCTGACTACTGTGTAAAGGAATGAATATCCTCCCCCCTGCACATGAAAAGCTGCCCAACATCATTAGTCACTAGGGACATGCAAATCAAAACCACAATGAGATACCACTTCACGCCCACAAAAAAAAAAAAAAAAAAAAAAAGCTATAACAAAAAATACAATAACAAATATGGGCGAGGATGTGGAGGAATAGGAACCCTCATACGTTGCTGGTGGGAATGTGAAATGGTGCCGCACTTTGGAAAGCAGTTTGGCAGTTCCTCAAAAAGTTGAGCAGCGAGTTACCCATAATCCAATTTACTCCACTTCTAGGTGTATACGAGGAGCAAAGCTTGTACACAGATGTTCCTAGCAGCAGTTCATAGCCAGAAAGTAGAAACAACAACCAGTGAGTGGATAAACGACGTGGTTTTACCCAGGCAACAGAATATTACTGGGTCATGAAAAGAAATGATAAACTGCTGCAGCATATGTGACTCTTGAAAACATTATACCAAGTAAAAGAAGGTAGACACAAAACACCACCTGTTATGTTTCCATTTATGTGAAATGCCTGGAATAGGCCAGTTCGTACAGACAGAAAAGAGATCGTGATTTTTAGGAACTGATAGAATGCAGGAAATAGAGAATGACTGCTAATGTGTATAAAGTGTTTTGTGGGGGATAATGAAAATGTGAGGGAATTGGATAGTGGTGAATGATTCATAACTTTGTAAATATCCTAGACACTAATGCATTTCAGTGCTTGAAATGGGTGAATGTTAAGTTATGGGTATGTGAATTCTTCCCTTCAAGAATCTTGCCCTAGATTCTAACAGGCATCTGGCCTGTGTATCATAGTTTGTTATTAAATTTGGGAAAAATCTATGACATGAGTTAATGGAGTTTTATTTGGACGAGTGATTTCAATCTGACTTGCAGTTTTGAGTCAGAAAGCTCTGTACTACATGACGTGCAGTGTAGTGCTCGGTTTATACTAGAAAAAGCATGAGAGTGAGTTAGTTTTATAGCTGCACTTACAGCTTTAAGGGAGTAAGAGCAATGGTTTGTATATCAGGTGTTCTCCCAGAAGAAAAATACTGTTTTCCTCCTTTTCTGGTACTTTACTGACTATCCCAGAGGCCAAATGTGGTTATAATAAGTATCACTAAGTGGTAAGTGTGTATGTAAGAATAAGAGTTATTTTGTTTTCTTTGGGAAGAGAATTTGTAATAAAATAGCATTTCTTTTTAGTTTAAGGAATTCTTAGTGATTTTCTTAAGAATTTTTATCTTCATTGGGTCTAAGTTGACTGATCCATGTTCATAATTAGGGAAACGTGCACCCCTGTGTTTATTGAAGCATTATTTACAGTAGCCAGATTATAGCAGTGGCCCAAGTGCCCGTCAGTAGAGGAATGGATAAAGAATATGTGGCATATATACACAATGGGATATTATTCAGCCATAAAAAGGAATGAAATCTTGACATTTGCAACAACATGGATGGAGCTAGAGAGTATAGTGCTAAGCCAAACAAGTCACAGAAAGACAGATACCATGTGATTTCACTCATGTGGAATTTAAGACACAAACAAACAAAAATGAACAAAGGAAAGGAAAGAAAGAAAAACCAAAGAACAGACCCTTAACTCTTAAGAACTGATGGTTACCAGGATGGAAGTGGGTGGGGGGCTGGTTGAAATAGGTGATGGGGATTAAGGAGTGCGCTTGCCCGTGTTGAACATGGAGAAATCTATGGAATTGCCGCATCACTATACACCTGAAACTAATATCACACTGCATGTTAAATACATTGGAATTAAAATTAAAAACTTAAGTATTTGAAAAAGGTTCTTTTTGGATTAGATCAAAGTATGAGCTCAAATTCTGTGCAGTTCTTATTTTTTACAAGGTTATTTTTTGCCCTGGGATGATGACAAATTATTTATAAATATTTACCCTCCTACTTTCTGTCATTCTCTTCTCCACCGTGAACCGTTAGTTTGTAGAATGTCTTGCCCTGATGTCCCAAGGTGCTCAAAAGGTGAACATGTTCTTAAATATTACCATCAGCCTCTCCTCACTGGGTAATCAAAGCATGGAGATTAATTTTGGTAGGTTCCCAGGCTCATTGCCAGGTTGGGAAATTGGTTCTGTGCGGTGGAACAGGTTGCTGCTGTTGGTCATTTATTTTCTGAGTCACATTAGTGGGCTTTATAGCAGGTGGAGAGCTCTGAATACCTCCTGACTTACCACACCCAGGATGGCTCTCTTGCCCTATGCCTATTTTTCATGTAACTTCTTTGTTGTAAGCTATTTTAATTTTCTTCCAGATTACTTTCCCTTTTTTCTAATCACCTGCGTAGGATTTGACTTAGGTCATATTTAGGACGTTGGGTCATAAGGACTTGGGAGTGAATCTCCCACTTACTAGCTTTTTAGCTTTGCAAATATCATAGTACAAATGAAGCAAGTCTCAGATGTTTCATCTGTAATATGGAGTCAATGAGAGTATCAACCTAGAGGACATGCTAAAATTAAATGAGATAATCTGTGTAAAGTCCTTATCCAACATTTATTGAGCCACTGAATTTATACTTATTGAAGGAGACCAGGAAGCAGTTAGTTCTACAGCTCCTGATGATAACAAATGGTTTAAAGGATACCTACTTGTTCCTTTGGTAAACTGCTCATCACTCTATTCTGCCGTTTCTTCAGCTAAATAGAGGATACCCTTGCAGAGTGACTGTGACAATTAAGTGAGCTCATATAAACAAAGCACTTAGAGCTGTACCTGGCATGGGATGCCTAGGTGGTTTAGTCAGTTAAACGTCTGGCTCTTGATTTTGGCTCAGGTCATGATCTTGTAGTTTGTGAGTTGGAGTCCCACCTTGGGCTCTGCACTGGCAGTGTGGGATTCCCCCTCTCCCCCTCTCCCCCTCTCCCCCTCTCCCCCTCTCCCCCTCTCCCCCCTCCCCCTCTCTCCCTCTCCCCTCTCCCTCTCCCTCTCTCCTTCTCTCCCTCTCTCCCTCTCTCCCTCTCTCCCTCTCTCCCTCTCTCCCTCTCTCCCTCTCCCCCTCTCCCCCTCTCCCCCTCTCCCCCTCTCCCCCTCTCCCCCTCTCCCCCTCTCCCCCTCTCTCCCTCTCTCCCTCTCCCCCTCTCTCCCTCTCTCCCCCTCTCTCCCCCTCTCTCCCCCTCTCTCCCCCTCTCTCCCCCCCTCTCCCCCCTCTCCCCCCTCTCTCCCCCCTCTCTCCCCCTCTCTCCCTCTCTCTCCCCCTCTCTCCCCCTCTCTCCCCCTCTCTCCCCCTCTCTCCCCCTCTCTCCCCCTCTCTCCCCCTCTCCCTCTCTCCCTCTCTCTGTCCTTCCCCTGCTTGTTCTCTCTCAAAATAAATAAGCTAAAATAAATACAAGAACTGTACCTGGTATACAGTAAATTCTCAGTGGATGCCAGCAAATTTTTTTTAATCATTCTTGTATGTGGCCTAAACCATGGGACTGATTGATCCTGGGTCTGTCAGGCCTTGTCCGAGGATGGTTTATGCATGACCAACAACCTGACAGCCCCTTTTTTCCTCTTCCAGCTGCACAGTTGGACAGCATTGGCTTCAGCATCATCAGGAAATGCATCCACGCTGTGGAAACCAGAGGTAAAGTTGTTCATCACATGGCATTGTTCTTGGTGAAGGTCATGTATCTGGTGAGGCGTCAGACCTGCTACCTGCTTCCTGATTTTGAGTGACTCAGTAACTCTCCAAGTGCCATTGTTGGTGTGTTTCCACGAGTCGTGTTGCTCTGAAGCAGAGGCCTTCGACCCATTTGCTGTCATCAGCCTCTTTGGCTGATACAAGAGTGTTTTCAACGCACATGTGTCAAAGATATGAGATAATAAGGAATCTAGTTACTGGAATTCAGTTAAAATAATGAAAAACATTTTTGTGATTTAATAATACATATACTTCTTTCTTACCACTTTAAATAACAAGTAATAGTGGTGGGTGTCATAATTGGCAAAATTCAGAAATACAATTGATCCTTGAATAATGCTGGAGTTAGGGGTGCTGACCTCCTACCCCCTGCCAGACAGTCAAAAATCTGCGTATAACTTTTGACTTCCCCCAAACACCTATTAACAGCCTTCTGTTGACTGGAAAGCCTTTCCTATAAGATAAACAATCAGTTAACATGTATTTTTTATGTTATATGTATTATACACTGTAATACTATAATAGAGTAACCTAGAGAAAAGAAAGTGTTAAGGAAATCGTAAAATATATATATAGTCCTATACTGAGTTTATCGAAAAAAGTCCACATGTAAGTAGACCTTTGCATTTCAAACCCATGGTGATCGAGGGTCACTTGTAGTGATATTTCAAGATGGCTATAGCAGTCTCAATGTGTTATGAAAATACCTGATTTCTGGCCAAGACTCAGGTATTGCTAACGCTGTGATTTGTGTCTTATTATGGAAGGAAATGTTTAATTTCAATTATAGGCTCATGAAAGTAAAGGTGTAATGGTTTTCCTATCTAAGTTTATTGACACCTGGAATTCTCTAGTGTACCCCCAGGGTCTTTGGACAACTGGTTAATAACCGTGCTTTGGGAAGCTAGTCCCTGGCGACTCTGCAGGTAGGCAGGAGTCAGGCCCCTGGTTTCCCGCAGCAGGGCTGTAGTCAGGCCCTGTCTGTAGCACATGGACCTAACCTGGGTCTGTAGGAGCAGAACAGAACTTTGCAATTAGGGAAACTGATTCCTCCCAATGGTCTCCACCACTGCCTCAGATGTTGCCACAAGGGTGATTTCTCAGTTCCAGCAGTTTGGAGCTTTGACTGCTCTGGTCTATTGTACCCCTGAGAAAAGCTGATGACTATCTTTCCTGTGAATTTGATTTGAACCATTGTCAAAGATGTGAATCTTACTATTCCACAGCCTCAGAACCCACCAGTCTTTTTTATTTGATTAAAAGAAGTTTTATCTTTTAAAGCAGGATCTATAACTCTGACTAGTTAAGAAATACAAGTATCTTTATAAAGTCTATGAGGCACTGAGTAGAAAGGGAGGGGAAAAAAAAAAAAAAACTTAACTGTAGGAACCTCTCCTCCTACCCAGTCAGAAAGTGTTCTTTCCAAAGTAGTTATTTTAATGTATGCTGAGATTTTATAAATGCGTATTTCTGCTATATCTTCCTTCAATGAAGAGTTAAGGCAGCTTGTGAAGATAAGTAAAATACAGTCAGAGAATATAAAGTAACAGTAGGTGAGATTTCTGGGAATTGATCTGGAGGAAATAAGGACATGGGCAGGTTGAGCCATAAAGACGTTTACACTGTGGTGTTAACGGGAAAAATCAGAAACTGGCCAAATGTTTCAAAAATTGGTTAAATCAACAGTAGTACATCCATGCGGTAAAAAGCTGTGAATCACTGTAACTGCAGTAGAAATACATTTATTGACATGCAAGGTTTTCATTATTATATATTAAATGAAAAACGAAAGCTATAAAACAGCCTGTACAGCATGAATCCATTCTGGGGATGGCAGGGGCTGGGGAGTTGCGTATATGCACAGGCATCCTTGACTTGTCAGTGGTCTCTCTGCTGTTCTTACTATCATCCCTTGATTTATCTACGTGCCTTAACTGCAGTTTCTAAATTTTTAAAGTATCTATTACTAAGGTAATTTTTCAGTAGGTATATTAATTTTCATTTTAGAAGAAAAGAATGAGGAATAAGAGGTACAGGGTTAATAAAGGTAGAGGCATAAAATGGAGCCAAAACTAAGGTCAAAACAAAAATCCCCTCCCCTCCACTGTGAAATTCACACACTTGCCTGAGGTAGGCTACGTGTTTGTCTCAGTTTTCAGCAGCCAAACCAGCAATAGGGAAACATAATCATTTAAACCCCTTTGCAGAGCCTGTATGATAAATGCAAGCCCGTATCTCAGGGGGTCAACTTTTTATGATGTAAAACCAGAAAATAAGCACAATAAGTTACAGAGGAAGAACAAGGTCACCAGTGGTTTGGTGTCCTCACCTCTGCCTCTTTGTCCCCTTCTCCTCTAAAATGAAAATGATGTGTTTTAACTTGTAAGAAAGTTTTCATTTGACACAAAAAGGAAAAGAGGACAATGTGAGTTAAATGCCATTTTAAGATAAATAGTTGAAGGAAGTGGTTATTTTGCTACTGGAATGCATGTATGTACACACATTATTTGTGGTGACCAGAGTTGAACAGACCTCCCACACTTTGTGGGGTTCGTTAATCATTGTCCAGCAGGAGACAGTGCTGTATCCAGTTCTAGGAAAGGTCAAGGACAGAAGAAGTAAAGACCCTTGAGAAAGAACAAGCCCTTTAAGTCGCCACGTTACTGAATAATGGTTCTGCCATTAAGTAGCTTGAGGCCCATCCCTTAGTTTTAGACCAGGCTAGTCCCTGAGCCGTGCAGGCTGATGTACATGCTTTTATAGGCCCCTTTTAGCTATGAAATCCTGTCATTCTAGACCACTTCTTTTTGTTCATTAATTCTACATAGGCCTTGTTAGAGACATTGGAGAGTCAACCTTTTCCCAAATTTCTTCCAAGAAATTCTGCTTTGCTCCCAAAGTAGTGGCCCTGAGGGAGTATGACACAGTGTTTTATTCATTCTGTCATGTATCGTATAGAGATCTAGGTACTGGGGAGATAATGGTGAAGAAGACAGAATCGCTGTACATAGAGTTTATATTGTGGTGGTTGGGAGAAAGACAAACAAGAAAGTAAATAAAAATGATGATTTCAGATATTATTACTTGCTACAAAGAAAGAATGGGAGGGGACTGGGCTTCATGTTGGTCATGAGATGCCTTAGGTTGAACAGGTTGCAGTTCAGCGGATACCTGAATGATAAGATCTGGGAGAAGCATGTTCCACAGGAAGCTGCTGAGCAGAGGCTGTGATATGGGGGCACAGGCTTGATGCGTTGGAGAAAGAGGAAGGCCATTGTGGCTGCAGCAGAGTAAAGATGGTTGATGATGCAAAGGTGGGCCTCAGCTTAATCCTGCAGGGCCTTGTGGGCCACAGTAAGTTTTGCTTGTGGTCTAAATGCAGTGGGAGGCCATTGGAAGATCTTAAGGAAAGAGAGGGTTTGAACTGGTGCATACTTTAAGAAGTCCATTTTGGCTACTGGTTGGAAAATGGACCTCAGGAGAATAAGATGGGAAGCAGGAGACCAGTTAGGTTGGCGGTGTCAGGTATGATGGGCCTAGGGGTAACAGAAAAATCATTTCCAGTCACTTGGTTTAAATGGTCCCCTTTTGTAAATGGTACAGTAGTGATCCTATCCTTGCACATAAATGAACAAAGCACTCAGATGGGCTAGTTTTTGGTTCTTTAGGTGTTTGGAGGTAATCCCCTACTAGTTGAGTTGCACATTTACTTGGGTTGAATGAAGGTGATTCACCTTTTTGTTCACAAATGATGTTTACGTGGCAAATGATCTGATTTTCTAATTTCTCAGTCCTGGCGAACATTGTCCAAAGTTAAAGATGTACCCACACTTCTGTACTCTTATTCTGTATTTGAGAATAGATTGTAAAGCTATTATTTCTTTTCTACAGTATAAAATTTCTGTCATGTCAGTTTTGGCTTTTTAAATTGAAAAACCAGCTAAGTGTAACCTTTAAAAGTATATATTTTGCATCTTTCAAAACTCTTTAGATGCTGTGTTTGGCAAGAGAAGAGGAAGGTCTCTTTGCCCTCTGTTGACTGAACTGAACTAACACAAGGGCTGAAGTGTGCAGCACACCCGTGAAATCCTAGACAGCTGCACCAAATCCCACTCCTTCGCTAAGAGCAGAGCTGAGGGACAGGGGACTTTAATTAGAGCGGCTTTTAGAAGGACTGAGAAAATGAAAAAAAGTGCATCTGGCTGGGTTGGCTTGACTTGTGTTCTGACGTGCCTCTAATTAAATCATCACTGTTTCTTTCCTCAGGGATCAATGAGCAAGGGCTCTACCGAATCGTGGGGGTCAATTCCAGAGTCCAGAAGCTACTGAGTGTCCTGATGGGTGAGTGCAACAGTGGCTGTGTGAGGCAGGTCCCAGTGAGGTCGAGGGGGCACCTCTGAAAAGTCACTAGTTGTGTAGGTATGAACAGCCTCTTGGGAAGGAATTGGGTGTCCGGGAGGGAACGCCCAGAAATCAGCTGCCCCACTCACCAGTTGTTAGGGATGTCGGCATTACTGGAAGAGGTACTTAGTGGGACTGGACAGAACAAAAAAATGGCAGGTCCAAGGCACCACACCCTCTGTTTATAGACTCAGCCACTGCCAGTCCAAGTGGTGCTCAGTCACTCATGTGACCACCACACCCTACTGTGTCTTTAATAGCTCATGACTCCCCCTGTCCTTTTTGGAGGCAGGCATTTAGTGGGGCACACCCAATGCCCAAGAAAGGGCATCCTTCTAGCCTGCAGAGGACCTCAGATCTCATGTTGCCTGTTGCCAAGAAGGTGTCACGTGACTGCCACACAACATGTATATAAGGAGATAATTCCTGGATCATCTTTGCATCTAGATTTCAACGTAGACTCTTGTCATTTGAGCAGCGAAACCTCCCTTAGAGCTGGCTGGTATAAAATACAAAACCACTATATTCAAATGTGTAGTGTTTGAATCAAAACCCCATGAGCCCATGAGCCAATTTGCTTAGGCTGCAGATTTCCTTTATTTTTAGATGTGAATGCAGCCAGCTTCAGTGAGTCACATGGATTTAAATGGCAAACAGATCAGATTTCACAGATCAGTGGCTATTACTCATCCCCATGGAAGCCCAGCCATGCACTTGCAGAGATGGACTATCACTTAGGGTCCCTGCTCAGTGTCTGGGCAGGGACCCTTCTCTTGCCAGTATTTGTCTGTCTTGTTTTTTTTGTTTTTTGTTTTTGTTTTTTCCAGTTTCTGAAAATAGTTTTCATACGTAAGGAAATCTCCTCTCTCATGTTGACTAGAATGACTTTTCTCTATCTCTTTTTCTAGAGAGCTCCTTGCCTCTTGTTGGCAGAACCCTGTTGTGTTGCTAGGTACAGCGAGATCTTTTATTTGAAATTATGATTATTGGTGAGGTGCCCTGCCACTGAGAATCTGGTTCTTGGTTCATATTTGCAGTGGGGATAGTTTTTTAATAAACTAAACTTTTTATTTTGAGATAATTTTACATTTGTATGCAGTAGAGAGATGTGTACCTTTAACTACTGTCCCCCAGTAGTAACGTCTTGTTACCCTCTAGTAGGAGATCACAGCCAGGATATTATATAGTCAAGATGTGGAACAGTGTCCTCACCTCAAGGATCCCTTGTGATGTCCTTTTATGGCCACACCCATCTGCCTCACCTGTCGCACCTCACTGCTTTCCCTAGGCTCTAGCACCTGAGAATCTATTTTTCATTTCTTTAATTTTGTTATTTCACAGTTATCTCAGTGGATTCATATGTAATCTTTGGGGATTGGCTTTTTTTTTTTTTATTCAGCATAATACCCTTGAGATAATTTCAAGTTATTGGATCAATACTTGGTTATTTTTTTATTGCTGAGTAGTATTCCACTGTAGAAATGTACCCAGTTTGTTTAACCATGCACTTATTGAGGGACATCTGAGTTGTTTCCAGTGTGGAGAAGTTAGGAATAAAGCTGTGAACAGTTGTGCACGGGTCTTAAATGTGAATATAAATTTGTTTCTCTGGGTTGACTGCCCGTAAATTTAATTACTGATTGATCATTTGACAGTTGCTAAGTCCAAGATGGCAGAAGCATAGCAGGATCTGGTGGCTCCAGTGACATCTTTACCTTTGTTGGAGCCTTTTCCATTCCTTTATTCTGGCTTCTCGTTATCTCTGATCTCTGCTTGTCTTGGTATCGGCTATGTTGTCTGTGGGAATGTCCCACGTAGTCCAGTCTCAGCAGTTTTTGAATCTTATATCACTGAAAGAGAGTATCTTTCTTGACAGTTCATTGAGGACTTTGGTTGGTCAGCATGGGGCATGATTCATTTCTCAATTTCAGGGCAGTCACATGACTTAACAGCAGATGGATCCAGATGGCCTGGATCCTGTGCCTCTCTCTGGTGATGTTGGGGGAGTGTGGCCCAGAGGTGGAATAGGGAGGGGGTTAGACAGTAGAAGCCCGTGGACCAAGCAGGATAGTTAATAGATTGATGCAGGAGTGCTTTCCTGAAATAATGGCTGCTGGGTAGATAACAATAAAAGTATGTCCGTTACAGGTTTAACAAGATCAGATTGTAGTTTTAAGAGGGGACTGCTGGCTGCAATGGGGAGCATATATTTGACCGTGGAAAAGCATGGAGGAAGAAAACAGTGGAAATAATTAAGCCTCACATAGCCTATCAGGGATGAACCAAGTAGCTGCTCTGAAGTTAGGAAAAAAAGGCTCAAATGAAGAGAGAGAATCAGCAGGACTTTGTAACTAACTGGATATGGGGCAGAGAGATTTCATAGATGACAGATTATTATGTAAGGTGACACTAGTGAGAAGAAATATGACATTTTAGATGGGTTTGTTAGAAAAAAGAACCACTTTAGCTCACTTGTGCTAAGCAAAGAGAGGTATGAAAGGATCTTGTTTTTCTCACTTCTCTTAGTGACTCTCAAACAAGATATTTGTCCTGTTCTCTTCCTCAGTTTTCCTAGGGACAGACAAAATAATCATGAGCATCTGAGAAATGTCATGAAAAAATAATAACCAGCAGCTGAAAGTCACAAGGCCAGCTGCCCTGCCAGGAGCGCATTAGACATAGAGTAGAATTCAAACTGAGGCTCAACCAGAGCTGAGACATGACCCTAATACACGATCTCATCACAAGCGGAGAATGGTGTCAGTGGTTCTCAGTACCAGTGAAGGTGACCAGTTTGGATCTTGGAAGTGAGGAACCACCTTTTAGACCAGGGAGACTCCAGACCTAAAGGCAGAGCCCTGTCTGTCTTACGTTTTGTGAACATGCTATCCTCGTCATCCATTCTTGGTACTGGTACTAAGCTGGATTAGCCAAGAGTGTGAAATAAATAAGGCTCCTACACTGCAAAACCTCTCCGTGAGATGGCGGGGCAGAGTGCAAACCACTCATTTTACTACTGCTTTCCTCGTTATTGATTGGATGCCCCTATTAGGTGCCAGGCAATGTGTAAGATATGGAGTATCTTTAAGGTCTCTCACAAGTGCAGCAGTGAGTTTTTATTATTGAAAACATGGATTAGAAATAAGGAAAAACAGAATTGTTTTGATCACTTTGAGTTTATGTACTCCTGGTACACTGAGGGGCTTGAGGTTGGAAGAGGGATCTTAAGAGCCAGTGCTTTGAGAACTTTTTATTTCTCTTGATGAGGATTCCTTAAGAGAGCTTGTTGGAATTTCTTGTAGTACGTGTGGTATAGCCCGGTGCTAGTGTCCTACCAGAGCTACTCTTGATCATGTTCTCCCAGCAGTGGGGGTCCTTAGTCTGTGAAGAGTGAAAAGGTCTAAGGGATACTCAAAGGTTCTAGAAATAGTCTCTTCCATGTGTGAACTGTTGTTTTCCCCTCTCCCCTGAATGTTAAGACAAATTTTTCCAAATTTTAGCCCAACATTTTTAAATATAAATCAGCTCTGTGCTTGTTGATCACATGTCTAGTTTCTCTTCCTGTATGTTTCTGTATTAATTTTAAATAATTTTTCTCATTAAAAATCGAGTGGTGATTATAGCAAATTTGGAGAGATACAAAAAGTAGAAAGAAGAAAATAAAAATCTTGCAGATCAGAATTTCATTGACCATTTTATCATACCTTTAAAATATATTCTATAATACAAAATGTTGATAAAGTTGGAATCACACTGTGCATGTATATTGCTTTTTAATAGGCTTTTTCCATCTAACACTACAGTCTCTTTTCAGATGTTATTCAAGTTCTTCTAGAGTATGATTTCTGAGGGGGGGTAGCATGTATTGTGTAGATCCAACTTTTTTTTAAGTGTGTTGATTTATTTTGAGAGAGATGGAGAGAGTGAGTGACGACAGGGGAGGGATAGAGAGAAAGAGAATC
This sequence comes from Panthera pardus, assembly GCF_024362965.1. Classification (NCBI taxonomy): domain Eukaryota; kingdom Metazoa; phylum Chordata; class Mammalia; order Carnivora; family Felidae; genus Panthera; species Panthera pardus. Next base: position 120,081,194 of record NW_026526765.1, on the reverse strand, counting down.
CCAAGCAGGTCCCACAATGTCATCACAGAGCCCAAAGCGGGGCTGGAACCTACAAACTGTGTGATCATGACCTGAGCCGAAACCAAGAGTTGGACGCTTAACCAACTGAACCACCCAGGCACCTCTAGATACAAATTTTTTTTTTAAATCTTTATTTTTGAGAGAGAGAGAGAGAGAGAAGAGAAGAGAAGAGAAGAGAAGAGAAGAGAAGAGAAGAGACAGCATGTGAGCAGGGGAGGAACAGAGAGAGAGGGAGACACAGAATCCAAAGCAGGCTCCAGGTTCTGAACTCTCAGCACAGAGCCCAATGCGGGGCTCGAACTCATGAACTGTGAGATCATGACCTGAACCAAAGTCGGCCACTCAACCGACTGAGCCACCCAGGTGCCCCTAGATGCAACTTTTTAATCAGCCTCCTATTCTTGGATACAAAGGCTGACTGCAATTTTTCATCATTCTAGAAACTCAGGTCAACATCCCCATTGAGGATGCAGAGGTTAAGAGCATGTATCTCAGAGTTAGACAAGTTGCAGTTGGAGTACTTATTCATTTCACTTTACATAAATTATTTAAACCTGTCGACTCTTGTTTCTCATCATCTATAATGATAACTCCTGCCTCTGCAATAATGTGAGGATTACACAAAAGATTCATATGGGTTGCTGAGTTGAGAGCCTCTGCGTGTTAGTAAATAAATGTTGGCTGTTTTTATTTTTAACTTACATATGCATGTTGAATGATTTCCCTAGGATTTAAAGATGTTGAACTGCTGGGTCAGGGAATGTACATGTTTTCAAGGCCCTTAACTGATATTCCCGAATTTGCTCTCAGCAGACGGCAGACCGCACCGCCACGTACCTCACGTCCTTGCCGTACTCGTATTACTTTTTTTGAATGTAAATTATAAATACAATTTTAATGCATCTCTTTTTTATTTAACTTGGCATTTCTGTAATTCTGGGTGAAGTTGGGCCTTCCCCTGTGTTTCCTGCAGATTTATATTTCTTTTCTACTGAATTGCCTGTTTTGTGTTCTTAGCCTGCTTTTCTATTGGTGCATCCATCTTGTGATGGTAAGAACTTTCTAGATACAGAGGCTATGTCACCAGTATTTTTTTCCCAGATTGTCATTTATCTTGAACTTTATTCATGGCACTTGTGGTTTTGTTTTTAGGAATATTTTATTTTATTTTATTTTAAAAAAAAAAATTTTTTTTTTAACGTTTATTTATTTTTGAGACAGAGAGAGAGCATGAACAGGGGAGGGGCAGAGAGAGAGGGAGACACAGAATCGGAAGCAGGCTCCAAGCCATCCGCCCAGAGCCCGACACGGGGCTCGAACTCACAGACCGCGAGATCGTGACCTGAGTTGAAGTCAGACGCTTAACCAACTGAGCCACCCAGGCACCCCTTTAGGAATATTTTAAATTTTTAACAAAGTCCAGTCTTGTATGAAATTAGTCCTTTTTCTAGATGAATTTTGCCTTAAAAGATCTCCATTCTAGGATTACAAAACTTTTTTGTTTTCTTTAAACCCATCAAGAATATATTTATGTAAAATGGAAACTCTCCATTTTCTCAAATACTTACCTGATTGACCAATAATCGTATAATGAGAAAATTCTTCCCCCCTCTACTACTTTTACGTATCACCATATAGTCAGTCCTTTATACATTTTGGGGTCTGATGAAAGCGTTTTTACACATATTTTTCCAAAGGAAAATAAATTGTTTTTTTGTTCATTATCCTGCAATTATCAATCTTTAAAGAAAAAGCTTATCTTAATTATTTTTAATCTTTCTGAAGTCTGTTTTTCTCCTGATTCTTTATATGTCAGCAAAAATTCTCAAAGTTGTACCCCATATCTGTGTGGAGGGCCATTGCCTATCATGTTGTTCCTGCAAGTTGATTTTCCTCAGGACTTCACTGAGTTCTGCCTAGTGGATATTCCTCTGGTGATGGGCAGAATGTTGACTGTGAACCTAATTGTGCTGTTGAAACTTCATTTCCCTTTTTTTGTGCATCTTGATTAGTATTTCACAATGGTGGTGAAGGAATTCAAATTCTGTGTTGATGTGGGTTTTTGTTTTCCTCATTCTGTAATTTTTTCCTTTTTAACTAATGTCTAAAGCAAGGTTAGTGCTGCAGAGAACACCTGGAAGGTGTTAAACTGCAAAGGTTTAAAGCACCAAATTACAATAGCATGCGTCACCCAGAGATTTCTGATCCCCACCATGAGCTGTCCTTCCTTACTCCTCTGAGATCTTGAATGTCTAGACAGACATTCTTTTTTCTGTGCCCTTCATTTTCCACGTCCTTGTACAGAGTAGCATAAATAAAACAAGAAAAGACTTCTTTCAGAAGAAATCCTAAATAGGATTCTTTATGTCATTCTTCATGACAACTTCTGAGATCTGAAGGCTTGCCTACTAATGATTGGAAACAGCCCCAGACTTTGAAGACTGTAGACTCACGGAAGCAGCAGAGCCATGCAATGCATTCCAGTTTTACCCATCAGTAAAGGAGAACAGACAGATGGTGCAGGACTGGGACATTGTAGACTGTTAGGATGAAGGATTGATTGCTATTAACCATAATCCTGAGTTCTCGGGTAACAGCCCAGATGCGAGCCCACCTTCCTCTCTGCCCATCCCACCATCACTTGTGCTTATTGGAATGCTGCAGGCAGGTTCTCAAAAGACAGGGATCTATCACAGTAAGAGCTTTTGGATCTTAGTATAGCAGTGGGTGTGGATACTCTGGATTCTTTTTTTTTTTTTTTTAATTTTTTTTTTAAACGTGTATTTATTTTTGAGAGAGAGCAAGACAGAGTGTGAGCTGGGGAGGGGCAGAGAGACAGGGAGACACAGCATCTGAAGCAGGCTCCAGGCTCTGAGCTGTCAGCAACAGAGCCAGACTCAGGGCCTGAACTCACGAACCGTGAGATCATGACCTGAGCCGAAGTTGGGCGCTTAATCAACTGAGCCACCTGGGCACCCCTGGATACTCTGGATTCTTAGGCACTAGATATAAAAATATACAAAAAAATATGAAAGTTATTAAGATGTATGACTTATATAATCAGAAAATACAAATTTACTTATCACATTGGTACGTATTAAATCTAGTCTTGAAAGAATTACCTATAGGGTAAATGAAGTCTAATTTACATAGTGGATAGTATATGTTTATAAACTTCCTTAAAGATGTTGTAGAGATGAAGAATGTGAGAGGCTCGAGAAGATTTTAAAGACAGTAAAGAAAATACAACTAACATTTGTACAAGCAGAGTAAGATCACGTGGTATTTCCTAAGGAATGACAGAAAAATCAGGGGAACAGACAAGAGCATCTAGAAATAGGACCCACACATATAGGGTCAATTGATCGTTTTTTGTTTTTGTTTTTAGTTAAAGGAAGCTTAATTTTTTTAATGTTTTTTATTTGGGGAGGGGGCAGAGAGAGAGGGAGACACAGAATCTAAAGCATGCTCCAGGTTCTGAGCTGTCAACACAGAGGGCTGTGACACTTGGAGGGCTTGAACTCGCGGACTGTGTGAGATCATGACCTGAGCTGAAGTCGGATGCTTAACCAGCTGAGCCACCCAGGCACCCCGGTCAATTGATGTTTGATAAAGGCGTCAAGATAATTCAGTGGGGAAAGGATAGTCATTTCAGCGAATGCTACTGGTGGGAGAAAATCCATATGGGAGAAAAATAAATCTTTGTCTTAGACTATATATAAAAATTAACTCAAAATGGATCATATTCCTAACTCTAAGAGCTAAAACTACAAAACTGGTAGAAGAAAACAGAAAATTTTGGTGACCTTGGTTTAGAAAAGATTTCATAACTAGAATACAAAAAGCTGGAAACATAAAAGGAAAAATGTATAAATTAGAGCCAAATAAAAAACTTAAGCTCTTTAAAAGATATTAAGAAAAAGAAATGGCAAGCTACAGATGAGAAAAGTTTTGCAAGATGTGTATCTGGTAAATGACTTGTATCCAGAACATATTAAAAACAACTCAAGTAATTGAGTAATAAGAACACAACCAACTCAGTTTTAAAAATGGGTAAAAGATTTGAACACTTTACCAGAGAAAATTTACAAATGACCAAAAAGTGCAAAAAAAAGATGAGCACCATGATTAGTTCTTAAAGAAAAGGAAATTTAAAACATAAATTATCCTTTCATGCCTACTAGAATAGCTAAAATTTCAAAATTAGACACCTGACCATATCAAATGCTTATGAAGAGGTTGCTGTAGGAAAGCAAAATGACCCACCTGTTTTGGAGAACAATTTAGCGATTTCTGTTGAAGTGAAACGTACTTACTATATGACCTACTCCTACCATTTTTTACCCAGTTTCACTACTAGGTATTGACCCAAGAGGTGAAATTATAATCCATAGAAAGACCTGTATGTAAATATTTATACCAGCTTTGTTCCTAACAGTAAAAACTTGGAAACATACCTAATGTCCATCACCCAATGAATGGATGAACAAATTGTGGCAGATCTGTAAACTGAATGCTACTCAGTGATGAAAGGATTGAACTACTGGTACATATAACAGCTCAGATAGATTTCAAGAGTATTAGGCTTGGTGAAAGTGGTTGCCAGGGCTGGCGGTGGAGGGAGGGGGTTGATTTACAAGGGCACGGGGGTATTTTGTGGGTGATGGAAATGATTTTTATCTTGATTGTGGTCGTTACATGACTGCATACGTTTGTCACAAATGGAAGTGGGTGCTCAAAAAGGGTGAGTGTACTCCATGAATTTCAAAAACACACATAGAAGATTCTCAACCTTCTTCCTCATTAAAAAAGGCAAATTAAAAACATGACCTTTTTTTCCCCACCTCTCAGTTTGGCTGACATCAAAGTTTTGGATGTTGTTGTCAATGATTTGGGGAAGGAGTCACTCTGAAATCTCATGGGACAGCCTCTGAGGGTAGTTGAGGAATATCTTTCACATTTAAAAATACGTGTACTTCTTGAACTGGAAATTTCACTTGTAGGATTTTTTTCCTAAATGTAAGACAGGTACAAGGAAACAGTAGTTGATATCGCTGTTTCTCATAGCAAAACCCAGGGAACAGCCTCATTTGCCTCACAGAGGACATCAACTGTGGTGCAGGGACAGACTGTGAGGTAGATAAATTTATGTGCCAATAAGCAACAATTTCTTAAGATTCTGTTAAATGAACATAGTGTACAAAGTGACATATACAGTGTACTTCTGTTTGTTTTTAAAAAGCTGTAGGTATTTATGCGTGCGCTTGTGTGTGCATACACTGTTAGAGATATTGGAGCTGATCAGGATGACATTTCTGAGACGATTTCTGCTTGTAACCACTGCTTCCAGTCTGTCTCCTATTTTTCTCAATTCATGTGGTAGTAGGTTCAGGAAGAAATACTCATGTTTCACTTTCCCCAGAGGCTGCCTTTCTGTACCTTGGTCTCTTCCTCTAGCTTAGGTCCATTTACCATGCATTGCAGTGGTGAGGTCGCATGGTGGAGAGACATGTACTGAGTTCAGAAGAAAAGTGTAATTATGTCCTTGGCTCATATTCGGATGCCACCAGGAAGCTCTGCTAGGTGAAGGGGGAGCATCGGTAAGGGAGGTGTGGAAATTGGCAGCACTTTCTGAAAACGAGGTGGTTTGGGAGGCTGTCTTCAATATAGTTTGGATATTAAATTAAAATGGATGTCCTCAAGTTATGAGCCTTGCCTCTTCGGTGCTATAAAAAGCCCTTTGGCCGGGCTGTAATTTGACTCTCCTCTCTGTAATGTTACACAATATTCCTATGGTTACAGAGCCTGAATAAGTGGAAGCTAATCATTAGTTTGCTAAATGTGGTCCCATGGAACAGTTCATAACTCCCAGACCTGCCAGCTGCTGCTCGTTTAGTGTCGTGCTCTCTCCTTGGGTAGAAGTTGGTTTGTTCCTGCGAATAATGTACAGTAACAGTTGTCTCGCGTCCAGGAGCCGTGCGCTATGGCAGCCCTCCATGTGGCTCAGGGATGGGGATGGGAAAAAGGTCAGACTAAGCAGAGTTTTTTGGTACATACTCTTCCACAGGAAGAAACCATTAAGGGAGTAAGAGATGACAAAGCAAGAAAAGAATTAAAGCGGCAGACGTTTTGGACATTGGGGTTCACTTTTCAGAAATTTGCTGTGATAGAACTCTGGAGTTGACCATTCTGTGACCCTAGAAATAAAATTGCGCTCTCTAGGTTGTTCAGTGTTTGTTCTGTGTGGCAAGACAGACTTCATTAATGCCCAGGGTCACCTGCAAAGGCGTTTGCTGCCTTTAAGGGCCAAAGAGTTGATAAGGTGGGGTCTTTTCTATCTCATCTAATATGTATCAGGGGAACATACTGAGAGCAGTCAGTACTGGCTGGATTTGTGCCCTTACCTGGGGATTAGAGCCTAAATCCTTAATCTACTCATAATTATTTGGACTCTTCCTACTAGAATGAAAGTGGGTTCTTTCCCAGTAAATGGAAAATCCATTGTGCCCACCTGTGACTCATTCCTCCTTTCCAGCTGAATGGCTGTTGACTCTGTAGGAGAAATCTCTTTTTCCTTTGAGACTGTCCAAAAAGAGTCCAGTGGCTGTCTCTGCTCACCTGCTGTATCATTTAGGTCTCTTTGGATTATTCAAAAAAACAAACCAAACAAACAAAAAAACAAAAACCTGACCTTCCCTGGCTTAAGGAAAAAGGGAATTTATTGGCTCATATGACTAAAAAAGTATGGCGATATATACAGACTCCACCCATATCATCCAGACCACCTGTCTCTGCTTCTCTCGTCTCTGGCTTCGTCTGTCAGACTTGACTCTGAGGATCTAGATGGTGGCACCTAGCACAGTTGGATAACCTTGCAGGTAAGACCAACAGGGAATAGCAGACAGGCTTCCCCTTGTCTTCCAGGAAGGTCCTGAAGTTCATTCTGATGCAGCTGGCTTAGGTATTGGGCTAATCCCTGAAACAGCCATGAGGCCAGAGAGATGCTGGGATTTGATCGGTCTGTCTAAATCTTATCCTGAAGCTCCCTGGAAGCTGGAGCCTTCCCCCAGGCACGTGCAGTAGGAACCAGAGAAGAATAACAGCGTGATGGAACATGAGGCACTGTGCAAAAGGAAACAGGAGCGAGTGTTGGGAGGCAAATCACTAACTAGTCTTGTGTATGAAGAAGCTGGATTCTGTCTTCAGTTTCCTGAAGGACATCACTTCCGACCACGTCAACAGCAGTAAGGTGGGGCCCTATTGGTTTGTGAAATCATTCATACTCCCCAGCCTCTGCCTCTTATTTTTATTTACCTATGGGCTTCCCAGGAAGACTAACCATAGGAGTGGTCCCTCCCTTAATAATACATGCTCCTTTAAAATACACACCTTGATTTACTAGTCTACACAAGAGGAGACAAGAAATGATAAGGATCCATTGTAATTATGGTGGTCCCCATTGCACTTCTCGGCATACGGTGGTTAAAAAAGTACTTAAAAAAGTAATGGAATACCACTTTCTTACACCATACACAAAAATAAACTCAAAATGGATGAAAGACCTCAATTGAAGACAGGAAGCCATCAAAATCCTCAAGGAGAAAGCAGGCAAAACCTCTTTGATCTTGGCCATAGCAACTTCTTACTTAACACGTCTCCGGAGGCAAGGGAAACAAAAACAAAAATGAACTATTGGGACATCATCAAAATAAAAAGCTCTGCACAGCGAGGCAAACAAGCAGCAAAACTAAAAGGCAACCAACAAAATGGAAGAAGATATTTGCAAATAACATATCAGATAAATGATTAGAATCTATGAAGAACTTAGGAAACTCAACACCCAAAACACAAAGAATCCGGTGAAGAAATGGACAAAAGACACGAATAGACACTTCTCCAAAGAAGACATGCAGATGGCCAACCGACACATGAAAAAATGCTCAACATCACTCATCATCAGGGAAATACAAATCAAAACCACAATGAGATATCACCTCACACCTGTCAGAATGGCTCACATTAACAACTCAGGCAACAATAGATGTTGGCGAGGATGCGGAGAAAGAGGATCTCTTTTGCACTGCTGGTGGGAATGCAAACTGGTGCAGCCACTCTGGAAAACAGTATGGAGGTTCCTCAAAAAAATAAAGTAGAACTACCCTATTACCCAGCAATTGCACTACTAGGTATTTATCCAAGGGATACAGGTGTGCTGTTTTGAAGGGACACATGCACCCCCATGTTTATAGCAGCACTATCAACAATAGCCAAAGTATGGAAAGAGCCCAAATGTCCATCGATAGATGAATGGATAAAGAAGATGTGGTATGTATGTGTGTGTGTGTGTGTGTGTATGTATGTGTGTGTGTGTGTGTGTATACACACACACACACACACACACACACACACACACACACACACAATGGAGCATTACTCGGCAATCAAAAAGAATGAAATCTTGCCATTTACAACTACGTGGATGGAACTGGAGGGTATTATGCTAAGTGAAATTAGAGAAATACAAAAGTCATATGACTTCACTCATATGAGGACTTTAAGAGACAAAACAGATGAACATAAGGGAAGGGAAACAAAAACAATATAAAAATAGGGAGGGGGACAAAACATGAGACTCATAAATGTGGAGAAAAAACTGAGGGTTACTGGAGGGGTTGTGGGGGGGTGGGCTAAATGGGTAAGGGGCACTAAGGAATCTACTCCTAAAATCATTGTTGCACTATATGCTAACTAATTTGGATATAAATTTTTAAAAATAAAAAATAAAATAAAATAAAATAAAAAGTAATGGAACAAAGTCATAGTATAGAAAGTATAAAAACGATTATAGTTCTAACACTTTAACCCAATCACTATTTTAATTTTAGACTATTTCCTTTCAGCCTTTATTCCTATAAGTTTCTCACAAACTTTTAAATCTTGGTGTGTTTTTTTGTTTTTGTTTTTTTGTGTTTTGCTTGATATTGCATGATAAGCTAGGCATTGTCCATAGTGTTACGTGGTTAGCATTATCATGTAAAAGCAAAATAATATTCCATCGGGGAGACATGCCAAAGTTAATCATTCTTTCATCATTGAACATTTAGGTTATCTCCTTTTAAATTTTTTTCTGCTGTTGAAAAGCGTTAGTGTGTATTGAACATTTCTGGGGTATGTAACTTAAATCTTGCTTTATCTTATTTCCTGAGGCCAGATTGTGAGAAGTGGGATTACAGCTTCAAAGGGTATAAACATTTTTATGACTCGATACATATTGCCAAATTGCTTTTCAAAACTATTGCATTTTATCTCTTCTGCCTCCAGCAATTTATGAGAGGATCATTTCACTGCATTTTTGCCGTCCATAGACATTTGCATTTTTAACCATGTTCTTAGCCCACAAAAAAATAGGTGTTGTTTTGGTTTTAATTTGGATTTCTTTGGTTAATAGGGAAGCTGAATGTTTTTAGTATTCTTGTGTTTAGCTGTATTTTCTGCTCCTCTTTACACTGGTCTTTTCTTCTTTTCAGACCCCAAAACTGCTTCTGAGACGGAGACTGATATCTGTGCCGAATGGGAGATAAAGACGATCACTAGTGCTTTGAAGACCTACCTAAGGTAGGGGCTTTTCATTTGCAGGGCAGGGTGCCAGCTTGTTGTCATGCAATCAGGAAGAAAGCAGTTTTATTTTCAGCCTCCAGAGAGCTGTTGGGTGGGTGTCTGAGATGTGGAAACAGCTCATGTGTGGGTGCAATTAGCTCAGCTGGTCACACCAGTTGTAAGTCCTCTGTACTTGATGGGGTGCCATTGTGCGATGGTGCCATTGAGTGATTCAAGAAGCTTTGCTTTTTATGAGAAGCCACTATGAGAATCAGCCTTTAACAGAACCTAAAATAGGCTCTTTCCTGAAATCCCCAAATACTCTATTAAGAAAAGAAGGAACCGCGTATCTCATTCTGTTGACAGTGTGACTACATGTCCTGTGTATTTTGGTGGTTTTGTGCCTTGTACAGATTGACTGTGTTGCTGACATTGGCCATTAAATAGAGGACTTAACGGGTGTCCCTTTTGACTCCTTCTCTTATGTTGGAAAACATTCCTTTATTGAAGAGACTCCTTTTCTTTTAACAATATATGTCCTATTCGTCCTACGTCCCTGCCCCTCCCTTGGTTATTAAGGGAATGGGTGAGTCAAGCTGCCTTCATATTGATTTCATGAAGTGACCAAAACTTACACTGGACTTGAAGGCTAGGGGAGGGTCCAGTGTTCAACAAAGAAGAGAACTACACTCATGAATTACAAAAGCATTTGTTCACATTTTGCGAAGATTCATTTGGCTCAAAAACCAAGGAGAGCAATAGGAAAGGAATGAGTGATGCAGGTTTTATTGGCTATTGGGGAATTGATGGAAGGATCTTGAAGTCATGAGTAAGATGTAATGCTAGTGATTATCAAGAGTCAAATGAGGAGATCCAATGAGAATAAAATAAAATCTGAGCCAAGAATAATTTATAGTGTGTTGAGAAGCTTATTTGGACTGTCAGAAAAAAAGCTGAAGTTTACAGTTAAGCATACTGAGTAAACATATTCTTTAAACATTCATACCACAAATACTACCATTGTAGTTTATACAAAACTATATTACAGAGGTTTGTATTTAGCACTGACCTTCTGGATGTTGATAATAATTAGCTAATAAACAGTAAGTATAAAACATTTAAAAAAACAGATAAAATTTGATTATATCTTGCCTAACGTTAGGGGATCTAGCCCTTTGGCATTCTGGAGAAACACTCGGTCGTGAATTGGTCACAAAAACACAGAAGTCTCTCATAGTGTTTCCAGAGGAACTGATTGTAATAACAAGCTGCTGGGGAAGACAAGAGTTTAAGCGCAGGTAATTGCAAATGTTTAGTTAGTTGCCTTTTTCTCAGACACCTCTTAAAAGGCTGTTGTCAATGGGTGAGTCACCGACTGAAAGGGAAATCTCTTGGTTTGTGCTAGACTTTCACATTAGCACTTTCCTGGTTGTAACTAGGAAACATAGTTGCATCCATTCCCTTTGAAAAGAAAGAGTGAAAATGTCATGTGAAATCTCAGGACCCTTTCAAAAGGGAAACTCAGTTGGACTAAGCTGAGTTGCTGTCGTGTCCCTTGATCTTTGTCTCTATACAGTTGGGCAGCATCTAGCCACGATTTGTAGAGTGTGATTGTTTTTATGAAGCTGACTTGTGTATATCCTTTTATCCCCAGAATGCTTCCGGGACCACTCATGATGTACCAGTTCAAAGAAGTTTCATCAAAGCAGCAAGTAGGTTTTCTTTTTGTCACAGTTGTAAGAGGGAGAGGGATAGATTTTTCTATTTCAAAGAACAGTCAGTATCCCAAAATAAATACTTTCTACCCTTTATATTTTGCGTGGTAAACTACCAACATACGTGCTCATGAGGTAGACACAAAATAGAGATGAACTAAACTAGGATTGTCAAGGGCCTTGCTACCATGTTGAATTTTACAGTTGAGAGGAATTTCAGAAGTGTGTTTTGGGGTTGGGGGAAGAGAGAAAAGCAAAGTTTGGCTTTCTAATTTTGATTATTGGAGTTTCTAACTCCTTGGGTTGTTTCCCAGCCCTTGAGTAGCATTTTGCAGAATGAATCAGAGTTCGCACATACCTAAATTGAGCATTGGAAGTGTTTCCTTGAATATGACACCATTTATATAACTTCCCAGTCCTCTTTCCATCATGGCTTCCATTTACAGCTTATGATCATTCTTCAGCTATATCGTCCAGGCCCTTGCGTCATATCACTGGTATTAAAATACATAGGGATTAGGTGCAAGCTACCCTAAATATACTGGAATCTGTCGACGTGGGGCAGGGCTCCTGTAAGGAGCAGTAAGATTCTCTATCAGATTTAAATCTGGCATGAGTCTCCACCGTGTTTATTATGTCGAGAGGTTTCTGTGCCTCTCTCTGCTTCCTTTGAGCCTTCAGATGTCCATTACCCTGGTACGCCATACTGGCCTATTGATTAATACCTAATGTTCTGATGGCCTTATCTTCTCAAGTTGTCTCTTAAAAGAGGGAGGAGAAAGACTTGAGAGAAGCTGGGAGTGAAGATCATGTTTATGTGATTTCTTTCTCCGAGAAATTCCAAACCTGTAGCAGCCACTTCTCTAATTAAACCTCACATCAGTCCTATAAATAGTGTGGTGAGCACTATCATTCTGTCTCCCAGAGAAATGAAGCCACTTGCCCAAAGTCAGCTGAGCCATGGCAGGCCAGGATTGAGATTACAGGCTGGCAGAAAGATTTACATATTTTACCAGCCATTCTTCTACCAGGCTGGTTGGTTGTCATGCATGAATTGAGAACAACCGGACGTTACCTTTGATTTGTTGGATGCTATCTTGAGGCGTTGTTTTGATACTTGAGACCTTGTAAATGTTGTTCATGTACAATTTGTTTATCATTTGACAAGTGCATAAAGTTCCTCCCTTCCTTGAAATGAAGCCGTCATTCTAGGAAGCCAGCTGCTACCAAGTTTCTGCCTGCTCTGAGTGTGCAATTGACTGGCTCCATTTCGTCCTGTCATCATTTTGGCTTGAATTCTCTGACGGTCATTTTTTTAATAAACTGCTACAAGAAGCATCATTAAAAACACTTCTAGATCTAGTCATGAGTGCGGAGAACAGGATCTTAAACCTTTGAGAAGTCCTTGGTCTCTTAGGGCCCAATCTTTGATTTCCTTTGATTTTTGTCTTGTAATCTGATTTGCCTGTGACACTGATCAAAATACTACCTCCTTCTTTCCTTTGCAGAACTGGAGAACCAGGAGTCTCGAGTCTCTGAAATCCATAGCCTTGTTCATCGGCTCCCAGAGAAAAATAGGCAGATGTTACAGCTGCTCATGAACCACTTGGCAAAGTAGGTTTGAACCGAATGCTGCCCTTTTATCACCCCTAGGAAGTTCATGTCCTTAGCGCTAAAGCTGGTCTCAATGCTGCTTATGTTTCCCTCTCCCTCTATTGCATCAGGTATGCCGGAGGCTTAGGAAAGAAATGTGTGAAATGTTCACTGCAGTGGATAACAGCACCAAATGCCAGCTGATCTTTGCAGAGGAGGCTGGGGAAGTGCCCATGATTATCGGGCCACCAGGCAGAGTTGTCAGGGGGCTTTTGCTCTTGTCATGATCAAGGGGCAAACAGGAATATGTCATCTGAGATAACTGGGTCACAAGCAGAGTTTCCAGGAGTTCTCTGTCCTTGTGATAATCAGAGACAAAAAGGAATATGTTGTGGGTTTATAGACCTAGGATTTGGAGTAAAGAGGCTGGGTTCTAGAGTTGATTGTTCTTAACAAGCCACTTTATGAGTACTGGACAAGCCACAGAACCTCTCAATTCCTTAGTTTCTTCATCTGTCAGATGAATGGATAGTAGGCTCCCCTTTAACTACAATGTCATTGATTGAAAAGTAACATGTATTAAAACCTAAAGAATAAAGGAATTTGGCAAGTGCCCACTTCCCCTCCAAGATCATCAAAGCATTCCGCGAGAGGCCTGATTTTCCTGCTAAGAATATTTACTCTTGGAATGGTTTTGAATTTGTGTACTTGATATTGCTAGACCCTTTAGGAATGGCCTTCCTGACTTCCTTGCTGTGTCAGTGACTACATGTATGTATGTTCTAACCTTCCACTGACTTTGATGAATGTCTTTGGAGACTGATGTATTAAAAAAGAGTGTAACAGCTAACTTAAACCATTAAGCCCTACATTCTACTGAACTGATTGATGTGTTATACATTTGGCCCTTGCCCACACTTTTCCTCATGCCATTAAGTCAGGTCTTTGGGATAAGTTGATAGTGAGCTGAGGAAGATTATACCGGTTTGTTTTTCATATTTCTACCAAGCACTTGATCCTACCATTTGGGGAGAGAGTGTACGAGGTTACCATGAAGATTTCTGCAGATCTTAATTATGAAGAAACGAGAGTGTTTAGCATGTTGGTCAGAAGCAATTAGGCAGAGTCCAGGTTTGCTCCATTATTGGTCACATGTATTTTTTTCCAGCGCCGTATTGGAACTGCGTGTTCAGAAACAATTAAGCATAGCAGAGAACATGCAAGGAGAATGCCCAAAAAGTGTCAAAGAATTCTGATGAAGTGTGTTTAAAAATAATGGGAATTGGGCTTTCAAAAGTAACTCCACGTGCTCGGAGATGACGGTTTGGTGCCTCTTCCACACGACCCAGTCAGGCATTTGTTAAATGGAAAAGCTGTTTTAGATCTTAATTGCAAAACTTTGCACACTTGAAGGGCCTTTACTGAAACAGGCAGTTGCGGATACGTACTCCAGCCAAGTATGTGTGGGGATCCTCGTGGCTGTTGTATGGCCACTAGGTTTTGAGCCTCCTGGGAGCAGCTGGAGGAGAAGGCTTAGCAACCGGCTGACAGCGGTGGGCTTTTCAAGCTTTGGAGTTGTGATGAGAGCTTAATTGGACTGAGTATGATGGAGAGTAAATGGTGATCCAGCAGAGCCAGTACTGAATTTGCCCATTATAAAACTTCCCTGAGGACTGAGCCTGTTTATCTCCTACAGGGTAGTTTGCTTTCTCCTCTTGTCCAACTTACCACTCTCAACCCCATTAAATTCAGTTCATCTTTGTCCCTGAACTAACAAGGAATACACCTATAATATGGAAGTGACAGCTTGACCTTGGCTTTTTGTCTTCTAACCAATTTTATAACCAAGTTTAGTTGTTGGAGTTAGTTATAGTATAGCATTTATGGAGGCATTATGCCTTGTTTTTGATACCTCACTGTGATTTTCTTTGGTTCTATGAGCTTATGTGGTTTTTTGTTGTTGTTCATTTAATCGTTAAAAGAAATCTACATAGAGACTGCAGAGTGACTCAGAGCTGATGTTACAACACACAGACTCAGGTTCTCAGCAGGCTGTGTTCTTGGTCTCAGAAGATGGGGATTTAAAGTGTCTTGGAGGAGATGGGTATAAATGAGCATTGCTGAATCCAGTAAGGAGTATTTATTTAGTTCTGAAAAAATGCTTTGGCACCCAGAGGAGTTCTCAGATTCCACTTAAATGCTGTATGCTCATTTACAGCGCTGTCCCATTTTAAAATTGACCAGGAGAGGCAAGTTAACTTGGAATAAGGAGTTTGTCTGTTTAGTTCCAGTTTTCTCAGTTTCAGACTTAACCTCGGATATGCCTCATCTGTTGTTCCTCTGGTCCACTTACTTAACACTCAGGTTCCTTCCTAAGTTTTGGTTTCAAGGCTGGATCTGCTGGAAAACTCGTGTTCACTTCTCTCCTTACCTACTGTGTTTGCCCTGTGCCTCTCAGGAGTCTGATTCAAAGGGAAGACATTTTGTATTGTGTATTTCTTAGAGTGCTTTTTTGAAGTACTTTCCAAAATTGATTTATTTTCACTGTGGAGGGAGAGTTAAGACATTTTGTATTTAATCCCATGTAGAAATGTGTTCAGAGGGGATAAAAGTCTTAGAGGAGGATATAGTTACAAACTCAAAAAGCCTTCAAGCAAATGATTACCAGGGAACAATCCAAATCATAGAGCTCTTGGGTTTGTTTCAGACCTCAGGGGGAACGTAAAAATTACAGGCAAACTATGCACACATTTTTTGTTATTAAAGCTTAAATCTATGATAATTAGGTGTTTTCTTATTGGATCCTGGAATCTAGTATACAATCTGGAGCCATGTGCCTAGTCACATGCCCTCAAAGCACAGTTAGACTCACTTGGGCTGTGTTTACACTTGACATTGGGGGACCACACCCCCTGCTCTACTAAATTGAACTCTGTTTGGGAATCTGCACATCTGGTTCATTTCCAGGTAATTATGATGCAAAGAGTCTTTTGAGAACCACTGACCTAGAGAATGGGCCACATGCAGGGGTTTTCTAGGAGAGAGAAATGGCATTGAGTGGAATGGATTGGGATTTAACTAAGTATTAGACTTTGGCTCAAGCATCCGACTTTGGCTCAGGTCATGATCTCACCATTTGTGGGTTCAAGCCCCACATCAGGCTCTGTGCTGACAGCTTGGAGCCAGCTTCAAATTCTTTGTCTCCTTCTCTCTCTGCCCCTTCCCTGCTCATGCTCTCTCTCTCCCCCGCCCCTCAGAAATAAAATAAACATTAAAAAAAATTTTTTTAAAAAGGAAATAGGACAAAGAACCTCCAAGAAGTGAGTTTAAAAAGGAGATTTTTATAATGAAATTACTAAAAAAATCCAGTTTTGATTTCCCATATCCTTACAGTTTGGCACTGCATTAAATTGAGTTTCAGCAAATGACTTTGTTTTAAAATCATGCATAAAGCCTTTTTAATAATAGAAAACTAAGCTGGCTGTGGGGCCTTGTGGAAATTAATCAGTCAACCTCTTGAGCCTCAGTTTTCTGAGTTCCCTTCTAATCATGTGATTCTGTGTCTTCATCAGGTAGAAGGGGTGGAAAAGAGAAGACATCCCCATATTAGAATTGTACAAGGAAATAGGAGTAGATGAATAATAAAGACAAATTTCATGGTGGTTTCCTCATGTTTATATATTATGATGGCTCCAAGTATCTTGTATATCCCCACACATACCATTCATAGTGGCTCATCGTAATTTTATTACAGTGTTTATGCTGCATTGGGAGGATTTCAAAGGACTCTCCATGCATCAGGAGTGGCTATTAAAAATACCTTTTCACAGCTGGTTTTCCCAAAGCACTTACTGAGAAATCAATCTCAGTCTCTCCTTTTTTGAAGCCACCATTCCTTTGTTGCTAGGATGTTGTCAAAAGGGTAGAGCCATTTTCTTGCTCCTCCAAAGAGGTAGTGTATCATTTAGGATGCTCTGGGATGTAAGAAACAAAATCCAATTCAAAATGGCTTAAACAGTAAAGGAATCTGTCTCTCATTACACAAAATCAGTCCTACGGGTCAGTTAATTTCTTGGCTCATGAAGTACTCAGGTTATTTCTATGGTCTTGCTCTTAGCCAGCCTCCTTGTGTTGGCTACGTCAGGGTCATAAGATGTTGTGTTGCATCCTTGCACATCTGTGGTTGTTCAGAGGCAGAAAGAGCATTACTTATTCTTTGCTTCTCTTTTTAAGAGCTATGATGATATTTTCCTCAGAAGTTCTCCAGCAGACTGCCCATCACATCTCATTGGTTTGAAGCAATCTCCAGCAAGGGGAAGGGGGCCACTGTGATTTTTTATACCAAACAGGACTTACCTGGGCCATATGTGAGAGGCCTGGATATCAGTATAAAAGCAGAGCTCTGAATCAGCAGTCCACATTGCTTACTGTAAAAAATCTTGATAAAAGAACATTTACAGTGTCTGGGTGGCTCATTTGGCTGAGTGTCCGACTCTTGGGTTATGGTCCCAGGGTTGTAGGATCAGGCCCTGAGTTGGGCTCCGTGCTGGGTGTGGAGCCTGCTCAGGATATTCCCTCTCTCCCTCTCTCCCTCTCTCCTTCTCTCTCTTTCTCTCTCTCCTTCTCTCTCTCTCTCTCTCTCTCTCTCTCTCTCTCTCTCTCTCCTTCTCTCTCTCTCTCTCTCTCTCTCCTCTCTCCTCTCTCTCTCTCTCTCTCTCTCTCCTTCTCTCTCTCTCTCTCTCTCTCCTTCTCTCTCTCTCTCTCTCTCTCTCTCTCTCCTTCTCTCTCTCTCTCTCTCTCTCTCTCTCTCTCCTTCTCTCTCTCTCTCCCTCTCCTTCTCTCTCTCTCTCCCTCTCCTTCTCTCTCTCTCTCCCTCTCCTTCTCTCTCTCTCTCTCCCTCTCCTTCTCTCTCTCTCTCTCTCTCTCTCCTTTTCTCTCTCTCTCTCTCTCCTTCTCTCTCTCTCTCCTTCTCTCTCTCTCTCCTTCTCTCTCTCCTTCTCTCTCTCCTTCTCTCTCTCCTTCTCTCTCTCCCCCTCTCTCCCCCCCTCTCCCCCCTCTCTCCCCCCCTCTCTCCCCCTCTCTCCCCCTCTCTCCCCCTCTCTCCCCTCTCTCCCTCTCTCTCCTCTCTCTCCCTCTCTCTCCCTCTCTCTCCCCCTCTCTCTCTCTCCCCCCCATCTTCTGCCCCTCTTCTCTGCTTGCTCTCTGTCTCTAAAACAAATTTAAAAGATCAAAAAAACAAAAAACACTTAACAAAGAGCATTAAAGCTATTGAATGATCCTCACATGGTGTGTTAACTCGATTTAGACATAGGCCAATTTGGGAGGGGAGACTACTGCATCTGCAGTGTGGGCACACATACACTAAAATTACAAGAGTCGGGGGTGGAAGGTGAGAGAGAAATGAGGAGGGCAAAATGAACTTTAGTCTCATTGTCAGATGCTGATTTCTATTAGTCTGGTCATTACCCAATTGTCTCATGTTTATTTGAATGATATGTTACTTGTGGCCTTGAAAAAAAGGACAAAATTCTGTAGATGGCAGAAATCATGGAAGAATATTGTGGGGCAAATGCTTGGCATACAAGTGAGACCTTAGCAAAACATGTAGACTGCATTGTCACAAGTTATCAAGGGTTGAGCATTTAGTGGCTTGGCTGTTTTCACCTTCCTGTGACGGGAGTATGAGTACTTCCAGGCATTCCTGCAAATCAAGAAGGATGTCTTCATATTTCCTTCATGATCTAGAAGCAGAGTGAATTGGGTTCGTGTGCAAATGCCTGTGGTTGTAAAGAAAGTCATTGTTAGGCCTTGGCACCAAGGAGGATGGACCATAATGGTTAACTAGCATTTTCTGAAGTTGTTTAAGAAAGGGTTAGAATAAAAGGAAGTGTGCATGGATACTTGGCATTAACATATATCTTATAGATACTCTAATACTGCTTCTTCTTCCATCCCAAGTCTAAAAGCTAAGATTTAGTTTAGTGAAGAGCTGTTAAACATGTGAGAAGAGCTAGTTATTTCCCCATCAAGACTAGTCCAAACAAAATAGCTGTGGAATTTTACAAAGCACATTTAAAAGAAAATAGTACTTTTGAGATGATGACTTTCTAAGATGGAAAGCTCCTGTGAGCTTCTCTGGCGCTCTTCCCTCCGCCATACACCCTGGCTCCTAAGCCTTTCTTCTCGCTAGTAACCACTGGCCACCCGCTGCTGCCAGTACAGAATTGCTTGGCTGCTGAGCCACTCACTGGTGGTGTACCCTGATACCCCCATGGAGCCATGTTGACCACATTCTGCAGTTCCATTTGGCTTCTGTCTCACTGAATCCTACCCTGAACTGCTAGTTCTGGTGATTTTAACCCCTTTCTGTCTCTTAAATCTGTCCACCCCCCTGTCCAAGCTGGTATCATCTCTTTCCGAGACTGCTTGCAAAGGCCTCCTCACACCTTGCTCTGGCTCACTTCCAATCCCCAGAATGCACACTCTGCAGCCGGGGAACTTGGAACTCTACAGATCTCAACTTGGGATTCCCTTGCTTAAAAATCTTCAAAGGAAGCTTTCCCATTGCTCTGAAGATAGCGCTCTGGGTATGGCCTCCAAGGCCGTGTCCACATCGGACCCTTTCACACTCAGCGGCATCATCTTGTGTCCCTCGTCACCACTGCATCCCTGCTGCATAGTGCACGTAGACATTCATGCATATTTGTTGGGTAGAGGCATGGAGGGTCTCTTGACCGTTTCTCAAACATTCTCTTCCCGGCTCCCTCTTTTTGCCTCTTTCAGTTCATTTTCCTCTGTGTGGAATGGTCCCTCCCTAGCCTCTGCCTGCCAAAGTCTACCTCATTCTTTAACCCTAACCCAAATGCCATTGACTACAAGAATCTGTTCTGCCTCAAGTGCCCTCTCACTTTCCTCAACTCCCATAGCCTTTGCTCATTTCTCCCTTCTAGTGTGTATTACATTGCACCTTGTGGAAGTTTACCAAGTGTCTGCCTTCTCACTCCTATTAGGTTGTGAGCTCCCAAGGGACAGGCAGTCTGTCTTCCTTTATCTTTTGTTTCTTACCTAGAGGTGGCAAACAAGGGCCTCCAGCCGGAGCAGCCCATACATGTGTTCTGTCTGGTATTGTGGTTCCACATGTTGCTATTTATAAAATTTGGACAGGTTTCCAACATTTTTAACTGGGGTGATTTTACTTGAAAGAATTTAGATCTCTTTGCTCACAGTTGACTACAAGTGTGTAGAGTCCATGCCCTAATGCCTTGGACATGCCTTCTTCAGTGCACCAAGGCCTAGCTGTCTCTGTTGTCCCTTGTGCCCCCTACTTGCCTGGCCATGGGGTAGGCATTTGGATTTTCAGTCCCTGGCCTGCCTATCTGCTAATCCTGAAAGAGAGGCTCGATACTGGACGGTCACATAAATAAATGAACAAGCAGAAATGGGCTGGGAGAATTATTTCCCTGACCAGCTCTGTGTTTCTCCTGAAATATTTATTATTTCTGATAAATTGGAGGTCCCTGGAAGAAGTGGAAAGAAGTGCTTCTGGGCCTGTTTATGTGTATGGGCTGGGGGAGGGGGGGAGTGTATTTTTTTTAAGACTAAGAATGGGATTCTCAAAGGACCTTCTCTAGCTATTTTTGGCAGAGTCTAAGGAAAGTTCATTTAAAGTGACACTGCAAAGAGGACAACCACATACTTGAAAGCAAACAGGCAACTTAGCACTTTAAATTAACGGAAGCGCAGGAAAAAAATCAGAGCTCTATCCTCACTCAGCCTCGCTGCCAGACCTTCACTTACTTTCAACTCAAAGGTGTCTCTGTTCCGTGACCTTCCAGGCTTTAGGGTTAGGACAAGGCAAGACACAAGTTTAGTTGAAATTTTTGCTCTCAAAAAAACAAAAAACAAAAAACGACATTTCTGAATTCAAGGAACTAAATCTTTCACATCATAAGAAACGCCCATTCTGCAAGGGGAAATGCTTGGCTTCAAGCTGTTACTGCACGGCGTCTTGGAGCGCCTTTGATTTGGGTCTCCTGTTCGTACTGAGTTGTTCCACTTCTGTTGGGTTAATTTTTTCAATGACTTTCCTGTTCTTTGATGTACCTCTTCCTCTTCTGAACCCAGAGTCAGCCATGGAGCTCCCTCTCAAATTCCAGGAGGAGCAAAGAGAAGGATGCTATCTTTTTTCCCTTTCTTAGGGGCTGCTCCCATTTATTATGGGGTATCACAAAAGTGAGAGTGTTAACTAACAAGAATATGACTTAGTTTCTTCTTTGCCAACTTTTAGCAGAGCCAGCTGTCTGTCTTTTCCTTTTCCTTTCCTTTTTTTTGTCTCTTGCATTTCTGAATTTGAGTCATCTTTCCTTTTTTCTCGATGCATCTAGCTAAAGGTTTGTCTCTTTGGTTTATCTTTTCAAGAAATCAGCTCTTAGTTCCCTTGATCTTTTGTGTTGTCTTTTTAGTCCCCCTTTCATTTATTTCTGCTCTGGTGAGCCAGACTTCTGCATTAGCCCCAGGTTCGGTTTCGTTAAATTCTCTTTGTGGCTGAGCAGCAGTGATTGCCTGACTCACATTGTTTGGGGCGCTGATGCCCTCTCTTGTGGTGTCTTCTTTGCATCGAATGGTAAGCGTTATCTGTACTACTTATTTTCTTACACTGACGGGTTTCCTAACTAGTTCTAAACAACTGTTGTGGCTCAAACCTGGCAGCTGCCACGAGGCAGTCGAAGTTCATCAGTGAGAGCACAGTGACTAAGAGGCCATTTCTGGACCCAGACAACCCGGTCTTGCTCTTGTCCCTTCTGTAACCTTACGTGAATTGTTTCACTATGCCCGAGTTTCCTCTGAAAATGGAGATTGAATAATAGTGTCAGGAACTTTTAAATTAGCACATCAGATCCTTTTGGCTTCTCCTGTGTGTACCTCAGCCAGCAGTGCGGTAACCAGTTGTGTAGGCTGCACCCTGCTTCATGCAGTTACAGCTTGGTGGCTTGTCACCTCATGCCCATTCCATGTGCCTCCGGCCTCTTATCTCCCACCCCGAGGAGGCATGACACATAATGGCATCTCTGCCTGCACAACCTGGAAGCAGGGGGATATTTTTTTTTTTTAAAACTCCTGAGGATAAACCTTTGACTAATGGGAGGAGGGAGCTGGGCATTCCAAACAGTAATCCTTAGCCACTCGTGAGATGGTTCCAAGAGACAGAGCAAGTGCTGGGCCTTGGACCAGCCAGTGGCTAGCTTCTCTGGTTCATTCCTCCTGAGAACCGCCTAGTAAAGTATATAGAGGTAAACTATAAAAGCCTTCAGCTATTTTACTCTTCTTTCTGGGAAGCCTAGAGACAGCAATAGCACCTGCCTTCTTAGGGTTGTTATGAAGATTAAATGAATTAATCCACATGAAGCTCTTAGAAGAGTGTCTGGCGTATAGCACACCCACCATAACTGTAAACTTGTACAATCTGTTTGAGGAATCGGGGGGTGGGGGGAGGAGGATCATGGAGCTGTGCCTTTTAAAGTGAGGGAAGATGGGGAATTGTTGAAGCAAATAAACCAAAACAAGTCATTCTTACCCAGGAGATGGATGGGCCTTTCTTCATAGTTCCATTATTGGCCAGCAGATCCCTTAGGGCTTGGTGCTAAAAACACAGCACACACAGCTCTTGTCCACTTGGGAGAATTGTGTGTGTGTGTGTGTGTGTGTGTGTGTGTGTGTGTGTGCGCGCATCTTTGCCTTGGTTTGTTTTGGTGGTGGTTTGTTGCGCATCTGGCCCAAAGGGCTGACCACAGCTCTCACCCTTCCTCGCAAGGTCATCTGGGAGAAAGAGCCTGTTAATTCCTGCTTTCAGGTCATACCTTACACCAGGCTTCACACTTCCCTGTGAGTATTCAGTGCTCTTCATGAGTCAAATGCCCTGTAGAACAGTGCACCTGTTAGAAAGAAGCTCTGTGGGGTTGATTTCTATGGGAGGTGAGCAACTACTCACCTTCAACCTGCTGCTTCTTAATGTTGCAAGGCTGATTTCATCTCAGAAATAGCTGTCTGCGCTGCAGTTTAATAACTGTTAATTTCCTGGAGGGGAATGACACATTATATCACGAAGACTCATCTTAGTCTGCACAGTCTGGAAATTTCCACTCCTCTTTGTGATCTTCAAAATGTTTCTCTTTGTGGGAGAGTCTGACTTCCCTTCGTTCTTACTCAGTTTCACTGCCCTCTCAGATGCCATTCCCAGATTAAACATTACCATCCTCTGTGAAAACGGTTCTCTGTGCCTCCAGGTTACCCCGTAGTACACTTGAGACACAGATTTCCCTCTGAGTTACTGAAGTCTGTATTGAGGTATTAATCTATACTCCGAGGAAAGTTGTACGTGTATTTATCCTCATTCTGTCTTAGTAGACACTCTGGCAGCTTAAAAAGAAGCTTTGAAGAAATCGTCAGGTGGTTTGAATTTTGGTGTCCATCTTTTCTGCTTTCTCACAGGTATAGACAAGTTTTTCTTGCAGTAGTGTAGTATACTCCTTTATTGTTTTCAATTTGGTGGGATAAATGTAAATCATTATTTCTTGGTTCTCTGCAGTTGATGGTAGAGGAACCCAAATTGTTTGGCCTGTTGCTATATTGCAAGCTTGTGTTCTACGCATTTAGGAGTATAACAGGATTTGATAGAATAGGATCACTAATTTATAAGAGTCCAAGTATAAGTGAGAAAATGTGATGACCTTAGGCCTTAAGAAAGAGCTGGTATATTGGGTCATTGGTTGTAAACGGCAGAAGTCAACTGTGGCTAATAAAAAAAGAAGTATTTTATGCAAGTATTCTGGGTCAGTCACATAACTGAAAATAGAGTTGAACCATCAGACATGGGAAAGCAACCTCATGGGCCCTGAGGTGCCTGGTATCCTACTCTCCAACTCCATGTTCCTATGCCCTTCACTCTTTTAGAAGATTGTCTGAGATCTTGCTACCTATTTTACTGAGAAATCAGGAGAACTTTCAGAAGCTACCACACCTGTGCCTGTTTCTACCTTTCATCCAGGTATGCTAGAGGAATAGTCTTGTGCCTTTACCTAAAGGCAACCCCTGCCCTGGGGCACTGGAGTGGATTCCTTTTTTTTTTTTTTTTTTTTTTTTTTTTTTAAGTTTATTTATTTATTTTGAGAGAGAGAGAGCGAGAGAGCGAGCTTTGGTATGCATAGGTATGGAGGAGGGGCAGAGAGAGAGGGAGAGAGAATCGCAAGCAGGCGCCCAGCTGTGAGTGTGGAGCCTGACTCCAGGATCGAACTCACTAACCATGAGATCGTGACCTGAGCCGAAATGAAGAGTCAGATGTTCACCCCACTGAGCCACCCAGGGCACCCCCCACACCCCCCGCACTGCTTCCTGACTGCGTCCATAAGGACTTGGCTCCAACAGTTTTCCCCTCTCTCTCCTACATTATCTACTTTTCAGTCTCCATTGAGTCTTTCCTATCAGCACGTGTTGTAATTTTTGTGATCCTTTACAAATGAAAAACAACAACCACCACCTTTCCCGCTCTTACCTCCCCTTCTAGATACCGCCCCATTTCTTTCTGCTCTTCTCAGCAGAATCTCTCAAATAGTTGTCTGTGTTACTGCTCCCAAATCCTCTCTTGAACCTACTCCACATGGGCTTTTTTACACCCACTCCTCCACTGAAAAGTGTCATGTTGGTGTTGCTAAATCCGTTTCAGACTTCCCTTCCCTGATCATTCTGAAGCTTTTCACAGTTTCTCACTCCCTCTTCCTTGAAATGCTCTCCTCACTTGGCTTCCAGGGTACCACACTCTCCTGTTTTTCCTCTTCCCTTCTGGCTGCTCCTTTTTAGTCCTGTTTGCTGTGCCCCAGGGCTCAGCCCTTGAGTCTTTAGGCCTGATCTCACCTTCCTCGTTCTCCTCCTCAATGAGGCCTTGCTCTAAGATGGTAACTGCCAGACCTTGTGCTCCCTCTCTGCTAGCATTGTTTCATTTTTTCCTTAGCACTTATCATTATTTCATATACTCTATATACTTGTTTATTGTTGTTTTCTCCTCACTGAAATGTAAGCCCCTGAAGTCAGAGACTTCGGTCTGCTTCTCTACTGCTATATCCTCAGCATCTAGAACAGTGCTTTGTACATAGTAGGAGGCACTCATAAATATTTATTAACTACTAAGTAAAATAAGAGGTGGAAAATAACCAGGGAACTCACGGGTAGCTCCTTTGGAGCACTGAATTTGGAATGTCCTAGCTCTGACCACCTGGAATCTCTCTTGGGATTCCATGCAGATTTACATTCCTAGTTAAAGAGAGTTCTAATACCCTCTCTTGAGTAATCCCCCTGCTTCTCTAGTGAGGCAGTAGTGGGGTTCTCAACTGACATTCTTGGTGGAACCACACATAATGAGAAAGGGGTAATCCAAGGAAAACTGGATGCCATTATTCAAAGGATGCTGGATGGGTAAAAGTACCAGGTATTCGTTGTGTTTGCTAAGACACTATTTTTTGCATTACAGATTCCCTTTTGTATAGGCCTTGGCACAAATATTAATTCTCTGGTAGATCTCCTAAGTGCCTGGGTAACCCTGTTATGCATCATTATTTAGAAGATGGGGCCATCAGAATGATAAAAACAGCAAACATAGCATTCTTTAATTTCCCTAATACCTCAGCTCAGTTCCCCAGAATGCTTGTTTCTCCTTCTACATGAGCTAGTACTTTATAAAAGCTTGGGGCTCCTTTCAGAGCATGCCTTCAAAAGTGCCCTGCACCCAGGGTCATCCCAGTGGGAGTTTGACCTGAGTGGAGGTGCCGGTGCTGGCTCGGGTCAGCAACACCCAGCCCTGGGCCATTTAAACCCATGTCCTTAAGTCACCAGGCAGGTGGCAGTTTTCCATTTCAAGCATGTCTCTCCGTCTAGCTCGCTAATCAGGTTTTCTTGTTCTGTTGAGAGATAGCCTTGACATTTTTGCTTCTTTAAGAACTATACTTCCTTTCTCACTAGAACTGCCACTTAACCTGCTTAGCATGGCACCCAGATGAAAGTTTTCCTCCCAAAATTGTTAGAATGTTTCACAAGATCATTCTACCTGGCTCTAGCCGGATGTTTAATGAGGCGGAGAATGTTGGCAAGACCGTAGATTATCCTTTCCTTGTCATGTCATTAATGTGCCGTGACTCTGGACATGAACAGGCCCATCAGAAATTGTTTTAGTCATGGTTAAGTCTGATCTTACTCATTTGAAAAAGAAGGGAAACCTTAGGCAAATGTCTTGATACTTACTGGTCCTTCTAATGTTCCTCCTTTGGACATGGGGGGAATCCAAGAATGAATCCCCCCTTTACAGATGAACATCCCCCTTTACAGATGAACAGATCTGTAAAGGACCAAAATAATGGTTCATTTTAAAGTAAAGCCAAAAGGAAAACATTCCAAAGTGAAGCACATTTCAGTAACAAAAATTCCAAGTTACATGCCAGTTATTATTAAAGGAGGCTGTCCCTGTATCCATATGCTCTTTGGGATTTGGCAGCGTGTTGAAACCAATGCTATTTGTGTTGTTGATAATCAAGAGCATCTCTGAGGCACCTGCGTGGCTCAGTCAGTTAAACATCCGACTCTTTATTTGGCTCAGGTCACGATCTCATGGTTTGTGGGTTGGAGCCTCACATCGGGCTCTGTGCTAATGGTGCAGAGCCTGCTTGGGATTCTCTCTCCCTCTTTCTCTGTTTCTCCCCCACTCATGCTCTCTCTTTCCCAAAATAAATAAATAAACTTAAAAAAAAAAAGAGCATCTCTGCTGAAGCTAGCTAGGACAGAGCTGGACTGAGAAAAAGACATGGGACAGCACTGTTGGCATCTATTAAGAAATTAATGTATTAATTTCTTGAGCTCCTGTTATGCACACAGCACCTATTCAAGATGCAAACTGTTACTTCTGTTAGGAGGTGGTAGGAGGGAGCATTGGCCCCAAAAGATGTCCTACTCCTGTGTTGTTACAGACTCATTTTATGCACAATCTTGAGGAAGTTTACCAAATCTTGGATTTCTTTGTCCACAAAATAGGGGAATTCTTCTTGTAGTAAAAAAAAAAAAAAAAAAAAAAAAAAACACGCATATACACAGACATACACATACACAGTGCAGTTAAGGCAAACAGTCTAGGGGTGCCTGGGTGGCTGAGTCGGTTAAGCACCCAACTTCGCTCAGTTCATGATCTCGCAATTCATGAGTTCGAGCCCCGCCTCAGGCTGTGTACTGAAGGCTCAGAGCCTGGAGCCTGCTTTGAATTCTGTGTCTCCCTCTCTCTCTCTCTCTCTGCCCCTCCCTCGTTCACACTCTGTCTCTCAAAAATGAATAGACATTTACAAATTTTTTTTTAAATAATAAGGAAAAGAGTCTAGAAGGAGCTATCCACAAATATCTTAACTGTTATCTCTAGATACGTGGGTTTTCTAACGTTGGCTTCTTTATCTTTGAAATTTTATAAAATGATTATGTGTGTTATTTTTAAAAATTACCATTACTTTTAATGAATGGAGCAGCTTTTTGACTCTTGAGCCCCTTTAAAATCAAAGATATCTAAGATTTTATGCACAGGACTGGGTAGGACAAGACATGACAGTCAGTCCTGGGGTACTATGAGATAGAATCCCTTTTGTCTGCTTTTGTTCCCATTCTTTTGTCTGCTTCGCTGCTCATTTGCATTTCTACCTGAGAGTGGGCAGCAGAGAGAAAGAATGCATTTCAGCAATGCTGGAGATGGTAAAACTTTAACCTGAAAAGGTTTTGGGGTTTTTGTCCCCAACTAGTATTACTAATGACTTTTAATTTTTTTTTTTAACATTTATTTCTTTTTGAGAGAGAGACACAGCATGAATGGGGGAGGGGCAGAGAGCGAGGGAGACACAGAATCAGAAGCAGGCTCCAGGCTTTGAGCCATCAGCCCAGAGCCTGACGCGGGGCTCGAACTCGCGGACCACGAGATCGTGACCTGAGCCGAAGTCAGACGCTCAACCGACCGAGCCACCCAGGCGCCCCACTAATGACTTTTAAATATACCAATTTTTGTTTTTCTCAGTTCCTTAGCTGTCAGTTAATTGAATGTGAATTTCACTGTTATGGTATAACTAGTTTAAAAGAAAAATAACAACAAAAACTGCATTGTTTTTTGTTTCTGTATTGTGTCTTTTGGTCCTGTTTTCACATATTGTGAGGGTCCACTCATCCACCATGGACTCCTCTCTTTTCCTCTTGTAGTCAATCTATTCCAGCCTGTGGAACCCAGAGCTTTTCCTACCTAATCCTCTGCCCAGATGTGCTAGCGCAGGGGTTAGAAAACCCTGCTGCTGATTTTTGTATGGCCCTTAGGTAAGTTCATGATGGTTATTTACATTTTAAAATAGTTAGAAGAAAATAAGAAGAATAGCTCATGACACATGAAAATTATAAGAAATTTAAATGTCAGTGTTGATAAAGTTTTATTGGAACAGAGCCACACTTAATCATTTACATATTATCTATGGCAGTCTCCAAATTACACTGGTTGGTTGAGAAGTTGCAGGAGAAACCATGTGGCTCTCAAAGCCTGAAATATTTACCGTCTGGTTCTTTAGAGAACCAGTCTGCCAACTCTGTGCTAGAGACTCCTCTTCCTTGGATGTCTTTGAGCTAAGACCTGTTGAGACGTGCTAATTCATTCAAGAGATACTTATCAAGTGCCTGCAGTGTGCCAGATCCTGTGCTAGACACAGGTATCAAAGGTGAACACGATGCCTTTTCTATTAAGAGGAACAGCCTAGAGAGGAATGTGGACATGTCCACAGGTGAACCACAGCATCTGTGTGCTGCTGCCCAGGTGTGAGGTTGGGGCTGTGGGTGCTCCCAGCCGGTGCCCTGACTATGCTGGGGAAGGCAGGAAGAGAGGAACGAGGTCTTCGTTAGGTCGTGGATAACCAAGCTTTGATAGCTTAAAGCTGCATTGTTCTACATAGGTGAGTTTTAACTGTAACACTAGAATTGTTGCATTAAAGTTCATTGTTAACTAGAATAAGAGTTGTCATAATCTTAACAAGAGAGCCTTTAACGTCTCGACTGTGCGTAAAAATTATTGCTCTGTTACGGGATCAACATTTTATAGAGCTATGTAAATAAACATCGTATAGAATGACTTTATCATCATTGAAATTAAAATTTTCTTGTAACAATCACTGTTAGCTATGCACTTGGGAGGGGGAATAGACTTTTACATTAAAAGTGCAATTTTTACTTGCTTTAGGTTTTTGTTTTTTTTTTTCACATATTCCTTAGTTCATTTTTAAAAAGTTAACTCTTCTGTACTAAGGATGTTTGTTTTTTGTATAAAAAGATCACTGACCCCATTCAGGCTCTCCTGAATCATCATGGTGGGGGCTTGGTGGGCGGATGGGCAGGGAGTTTTATTTTTATTTTATTTTTTTGTAATGTTTGTTTATTTTTGAGAGGGACAGAGTGTGAGCAGGGGAGGGGCAGAGAGAGAGGGAGAATCTGAAGCAGGCTCCAGGCTCTCAGCTGTTAGCACAGAGCCTGATGCGGGGCTCAGACTCAGGAACCTTGAGATCATGACCTGAGCCAAAGTCAGACGCCCAACTGACCGAGCCACCCAGGCACCCCAAGGGAGTTTTATTTTTTAATAACTGCCCAAGTGGTTTGCATCTACACCGAAGTCTGGGAACTACTGTTACGGATCATATTGTTAAAAGATGCCTTTTTAAAAGTTACTGTTATATTTATTTTTTAAACTGTTTTCTCTTTCCTACCATCTGCTATCAGCCCATGATGTATACAGAGCTTTTTAAGGTTCCCCAAGACGGTATGAAGGAATCTTGCTGATTTCCCAAAACATGGCCCCTCTCCCTCTTTCTTTCTTTCTTCTTTTCCCGGGGCGGGGGGGGGGGGGGGGGGGGGGAGGGCTGGGGGAGGAGGTAGAGGAGGAATTAGAGCAAAATGTATAAAAAATCATTTAGAAAATAACGTGTATTTGATAGATATTTGCATGTTTTGCTGTAATTTTTCATGTATATATAGTTATGCACACATAGGAATATATACTTGTATCACAGTTAGCATTTGGCCTGTTTGTTCTTGCTCTCACATTAACACTGAAATCCTCTTTCGGCTCCCTCCCCAGTTCCTTCCCTTTGCCCTCCAGTGGAAAGTTAACATGAATTTTAGCATGTATCCTTTTGAACTAAGTTCTGATAGTTTAAAACTGTTTTTTTCTGTGTGTGCCCAAATATAGTCGTCTAGTATTTGTGTGTGCATGTGTGTGTTATAATTTCCATAAATGGCATCAGAGTGTACTCTCATTTTTCAGCTTGTGTTTGTCACTCAGTTTTATCTGTTTGAGATAAATGCTAGTTCATTCCTCTAAATGTTGTGTAAATAACGCCACATATTATTTATCCCCCTTCTCCTACTGGAAAACATTTAGTTGTTGCTAATTTTTTGCCATTGTAAACAATGCTGCGTTGAACATCCTTGCAGACACCCTTTTGTGAACGTGTGAATTTTGGCATAGTGTGAACCTGGCAGTGGAACTGCGGGGATGCACACAGCTTTTTTCCTTTTTATAGACATGGCCAAATTATTCTCCATAATGACTGAGTCTGCGTATATGCCTGACATACTTTTCATCTGGAGCCATAGACTGATAAAGATACAGAATCCTTCCCGTGGCACCTCTGGGGTTTCAGGCGGTGCTATAAGTTCTCTGAATTATGTTTGTGGGAGTCGCTAAATTACCATCTAACCTGAACTGTAAAAGATTTAAAATGCAGAATTTAGGCTTAACGGAGGTTGGAGTGGAGGTGGTAGCATGCAGGCCTAGAATGCCAAGGAGGAAAAAAGAACCAAAGGAGTGAATCTCTTCGTGGAGTGCTGGGCCGGCTGGTGTTACACCACCCAGGAAGATCTGACATAGACACGTCCCAGCAACTCGACTTGTTTCTCTCCTCACCAAGGGGGCCTCAGCAAGTCCTCTTTATTCTAAAACCTAAAGGCTCCTGACCTGTGCCTCATCCTCCATGAAATAGCCCCACCATCCTGGAGACCCAGCAGCTACAGGCCCAACTCTCAAAGGCCTCAGTGTACCTGACTTGGCTCCAGGGGCTCCTGGCTTAAACAGGTTGCCATGGCTGTGGAGCACCTTTTATGGACTGCAAAGGCTTTGCTGACTTCTTTGTGCAGGTCTCTTTGAGGATGAATCTGAAGTTGCTAACTGGTGTGAGGAATGTCTAGAAGCAAAATGTAAAGTCTGTCTTCTGGACTTGGGATCTGCATAGCCATCTGGACCCCCCTGAGGGATCTAAGGCCAGGAATACTCACTGTTCTGTGGCTTCTCAGTAGTGGGGAGGGGGCTGTAGCTGTTGATGCCTGGTCTCCTCTTCTGGAGTGCAGGCTGAGCACATCTCTCTTTCTCAAACAGTGTTTGCAAATCGTATTCATAAGGACCTGATTGCCTCTCACCTTTGCTGCCAGTCTCTAAAGGCCAACTAGTTTCAGCTTGCCCTTTCTTAGGTTTTACCACCACTGAAGTATACCAACGCATGACTCTGTTTCCTGCCTCCTGTGAATGGACAGGGTGGAAGGAAGGGAGCAAGAAAGCTAATGAAGAGAAAAAAAAAAGTCTTAACCAAGACTAGGTTCCTGCATACCCAGCCAATAACATTATCGTAACTCAGTAAAAAAAAGTTTAAGTTGTAGGTCAAGTAAGCCGGGACCCCAATATGATGTGTCAAGCAGGGTTCGAACTGGGATGAGACAAGAGGGACACCTGGGGTGCAAAATTGAAGGCGGCAATGACTTTTAAGATCCTGAGAGTAAGCACCTCTTTATATTTAAAGAAGGAGAATTTAAAGAAGTGCTAAAGAGGTGCTTGCTCTCAGGCTTGTTACAGATGGTCACCTCCCAGGTCTCTGTTGCCTGACCCTCATCCTGGCCCTGGGTGGGTTCAAATTCCCCTTTTGGGCTTTTTGGTACCATGCAGACCTGAGTCCTTCCTCTTGTTTTCCTCAGGTATGAGCAGTGACTGGCAGTCACTAGAGAATAGAGATGGGTTCAGTCTATCTTTAGTTGGCCATCTCTGCTGCATCTGGAATTTCATAGCAGGCAGTGGGAAAAGGGGGTTTCAGATACAGAACTTCGGTGTAGAGAGACCTTTTCAGGAATGTGTTTGTTATAGTTTAGCATGGATAATTTAAAATTGCCACCCCCCAACACACACACACTAATTGAAAGCTGGCTGTGTGCGCCACTGTGGCAAAATAGAAACAGGTGGATCTGATCTGCTGAGGAATTGGGGAAGTAACTTCCAGACCTCTGCCCCCACTGGGCTACGTAAGTACTTTGTGGCTGGCTGGTGAAAGGAACCAGTTGGTTCAAGGAACCAATCCTCCATTCAGGCACATTATCTCCTTACTATACTCTGCAAATTTGGACCCCAAAGGTAACTTACAGCTAAACTGAGCAAGAATAATATTGGCCATGAAAAAGGTCCTGGGATTATCATATGATCTTATCACAGGTTTAATCTTTCCTTGGTTCCTCAAAACCAGTGCTGCAGAAGACCTTCCCCTCCTTTAATACAGCTTCTGTTGGGACTACTAAGAAAATTGGGCACATATGAGTGCAAAGTCAGCTGGGGATGAGTAAAAGGCAGGTGGGTAGGGAGAACACAAGGGATCTATATAGTTACAACAAAACAAGTTAGGTTGGTAAGCCTATGAAAAAACTGTTTTTTTTATCCTGCCCTACTGTGAAGTAAGCATCTTTGCTGTTAGAGCAGAAACCCCCTTTCCCCTTCTCTGTTTATTACTGCTTGCCTATAAGGCCTTCACTTGAGCCTTTGCTCCAGGCTAAGGCTCTTCTGTCTTTGCACTTAGCATGGGAGAAAGGAAGATGAGGAGATCCCCAGGAAGCTCTGTTTGCTGTTTCAGAGTTAACTGTGGTGTGCAGCTAATCTGATTATCACATTTAACCAAAAACACCTGCAGGGCCTGCCAGACAGATTATAGCCAGCCTGGTATTATGGGCCTCATACAAACCCTTACCACTGTCAGACTGGATTAAATGGTTGTGTTTTTTTTTTTTAAAAAACATAAGTGCCTCATTCAGGCCTCTGAGTAAGTATTTACATCATCTTGGTGACTCCTTGGGATAGAAGATGCACGGAGGACCTGCTTTGCCTTTGGACTCATGTCCCTATGGCCTTAGTGTAGTGTTTGTGAAACTGACCCAATGGTGCATCATGTCTGGGGAAAATGAGCTTGTTCAATGTCAGCTTCTCATGGCCTGGGCCTAGAGGTAGGAGGTAAGATACAGAAGTCTCTCAGCACTCAAAACCTGGCCTCATATTGCCCCACGTTCTCTTCTCTCCTTTTGAACGACAAGGTCAGCAGTCACCTAGCCTCAGGACATTTGGATGGGAAGAGCTGTGAAGCCTTAGGAGTGTGACCTAGCTTTGGATAATGGGGCACTTGGAACTACTCCAGTGGAGTTCAGATGGCAGTTCCAGTAAGGGAGTATCTGTCCTTGTTACCTGTAAGACAGAAGTTGGCCTGATTTGTGTAAGACTGATAGGATCCTTCCCTTAGTCAAATATTGGGGTGCCTGTTACACACCAGTGCTATTCTAGGCATAGTGATAAAGCAGCAACCAAGACAGATAAAGTTCCTGCTCCCCTGGAACTCAAATTTTAATTGAGGAGAGAGACAGATATTTGCAAATATTCATTGAGCAACTAGTCAATGTCCTATGAATACAGCAGCAGATTGTTTAAAAATGTGGTATGAAAATGCAGACTAAACTTACAGTGAAAATAGTTTCAGGGAGTTTTAAGCGCCCTCAGAGAAGGGTTTGCAGTTACAATGATGGGAGTGCATGAGGAGCTGTTAGATGAGTTGGTCACAGGAGATGCCACTTGAGTCACTACCTGCGTGAAGTGAAAGAGTAAAGCCATGGGAAGAGTTAGGGGAAGACTTTTCCGGACAGAGGGAATGGTAGGTACAGACGCCCTGAGAAGGGACCCTGCTGAGCATGGAAACACACCTGGCTTATTCCAGGAACAGTGAGGTCAGTATGCAGGCTGGATTTGGAGAACTAAGCAGGGTCTAGACCAGGTGGGGTTTGGGGGGCCGTGGGAAGAAGTTTGAATTACACTCCGGTTATAGTGGGAAGCTATCGCATTGCTGAAAGGGTGGGTGATATGATATGTTTTTGTTTTTTTTCCTCCCAGACAGCTCTGTTGATTCCTGGAGAATGAGCTGAATCAAAGTGGAGTCTAGGAGACCAGTTTGAAGGCTATTGCAGTAGTCCAGACTAAAGACGTTAGAGGCCTGAATGAGGATGGTAGTGGTGGGAGTGGGGAAGTGGTCAAATCTGTGATATACTTTGAAGATTGGGCCAGTGGGGATAAGTCATGGGCTGGATGTGGCATCTGAGAGGAATGAGGGGTGACTCCTGAGGTTTAGGCCTTCTATAGAGAAGACAGGGAAGTCTAGTTCTATTGTATTGGTGGGGGTGGGGTGGGTTGGTGTCAGCCTGAACATGTCAAGAGTTCTCTGGAGAGCTTTGAGCATATAGATGATTTTTTCTTTACTATGTATCAACATGGAACTGATCAGATCATGGAGACCAGGTCTGTGGGTAGAGTAGTCCCAGGGCAGAGTCCTGAGCACTGCAGCATTTAGAGGTGGGAAGAGAAGGATCTAGCAGTGAAGACTGGAAGGAGCAACCTGTAATCCAAACAGAGGGCTCTGGTTGTGTCCTAGTTAGGGCTCACACCTTATACAATGAACCAAAATTGAACTCTGAAAATCGAAGCCTGCTGTTTGGGGAATAAATTACTTGGTTTATTTAAGGTAACGACTATGTAATTGGTTTTCCATTGATGTTTTTGAAAATTGCACATCATTTAAGAGTGGAAGCCCTGGGGTCAGACAGATTGGAGGCCAAATTCCACTTGCACCTGGGGGGTCCTAGGTAATTATCTGACATATGGGACTCTGTCTTCATCTATAAAATGGGGAGAACAATAGGACCTTACCTCAGAGTCCTGTTGTGAAGATTAAGTGAGTTGATGCGTGCAAAGTGCATGCCACTGTTTCTGGCATGGAAGAAATGCTCAAAAATGGCAGCTTACACTGCATTAACACTTGTTCAGGGTGTATTGCTGTGAATGTTTAATACTTGGTGCTATACTGACTTTTCTGCTTTGCATTCTTGGGTCTTCATTTGCTATTTATAACTGCTGTTTGGTATTGGTTGCTGGCTCTCAGCTTGGTGACAATACCCAGTTGCTTCAGCCTTGAGATTTGCCCTAATCCCTAAGACAGTAATTATGTCATCCTGGAGGTGTTCAGAGAAATTCCTTTAGGGTGAATGAATTCTGGACTGTCACAAGAATATGGAGCTGTGTTGATTGTTCCCAGCCAGGGAGAAATGTTCCCCTCACTACTTGTCCCCACTCAAAAGTCAGGAGCAATAAGAATTTATATTGAAGAATTTATGAATATAAATAATAGAATAGTAAAATCACTTGGCATCTGTTGAAGTATGTGTCAGATGGTTTCAATATATAATATCTAGTCTCATTGCAGAAATCCCAAAAAGTAGATGTTGGGATTTATTAATTTACAGAGGAGAACATTAGGATTCAGAGAGTGACATTATCTGGGGTGCCTGGCTAGCTCAATCAGTGGTGGAGCATTGCGACTCTTGATCTCCTGGTTGTGGGTTCGAGCCCCACATTGGGTGTAGTGGTTACTTAAAAATAAAATCTTAAAAAAAAAAACCAACCCTACAAAAACACAAAGGGTCCACACATTGTCTTGACCAGAGTCATACTGCTACCATGTTTCAAAGTCAAGATTTGTTGGCATGTTCCTATAGGAGTCCTGAGCCTAATTGTTTTTTGTGCTACATTCTGCCCCCACATAAGCATTCATTATAGATCTGAAACCAAGATAATGGGAACCAAGTTCATTGTAAGCAAACTTCTCCTTGTATTTTACATATTACCGTTTTGATTTCATGAAAAGAATATTCTTTTCAAATCGTAAAAGTGGAAGTTAATTTAGTTTTTCCCATGGTTGCTATTTAATGATTCTTCTACTTCCATGCTGTTTACCTTTATCTGGTTATTCATAGCTAAATATGTTTTTGTATTCCTTAAGGTAAAGGGTCATCACTGTTGACTTTACATTTTCCTGGACCATCTCAATAAGTTATAGTTGCTAAGAATCTCTGCGGAGTATATCCCCTAGTGGAAGGCAATCCTTAACGCACATTGGGGAAACTAGATCTAGAGGGTTTTTTTGTTTTTTTGTTTTTCCTTTTTCTTCCCTCCATGCCACCTTAGTCACAGATGGCATTGTTTCCCAGATGTGGTCTAGTTTACCTTACTAGTGATATAAAACACAAGCAATAGCCGCCTTCCTAATAAGGAAGCTCATTTACCATTTAGAAATACATCTAAAATTCAACTTCATTTTCATCTCAAGTGTCCATTCCAGTAACTGGTCCAGTAATCAGTTTTGCTACAGCAAAATGTATCTTTGTCTCCCTCTCTCCTCTCCTTTCTACTCTTGTGTTCTTTGAGGGGTAGGAGATCAAGACTTATTTGTCTGACTGTCCCTAGCATCTTGTCTGTTGGTCATGTTGTAGGTGCTCACTATATATCCTTTGAATTGAGAAGAATTGGCCCTTTCTTTTCTTTTGCATCTTAACTCAGATCCAGTATATCTTTATCTTATCTTATTCCTTGGGACTTCCCTCTCTTATAGGAAGCCCTTGAGATATTTCATTTGCAGAGGAAACTTAAGTCATTCTATATGATGAAGTTACAGCCTAATTTTAGAGCAATGTTCTTCTAGATGAGACCCTTTAGCTCTTTCCTCCACTTTAATGATGGTATCTAGGCAGGATCCAGCTATCCATGTTGTTGACCTCGATATCATGTCACCAGCCCAGTCCATCTAGATGCATTCTTTAAAAGATAAGTTTTTTTCATCATATTCCATTAAAACAGAAAAAGAAAAAATGAGAATGAGGCTGATTGGGCTGCTTGTGCCCAGCCGTGGACTCTGGATTCACACTCCCTGTGCTGATTGATTTGTGATGGCTCTAGACATGAATTTGGAATGCAAGGAGCAGCTCTTTCCTCCTTTTTTGCTTCCTTGAGCAGAATGCCTGGATTGCTTATGGGAAATTTGGCAGGAGAGCAAGGGAAGGATTATGGCCTGAATTTCCACAGAACTGGAGGGAGGTGTGTTTGGAACTAAAGGGAGCCCTGCCCTTTTCACTGCCCTACTTGAAGCTGACGTGTGCCCTCCGTGGCATGGCATACTAAGGCATGCTTGATCTGGACACCGCCTCCCCTGAAGCCTTGCCTTTTCACACTGTGCCAAAAGCCTGATGCTCTGGGAGTGACTCTTTCTTAAGCCTGTGTCTCTCTCTGAACTGCTGCACGGGCAGAAATTGCTGTTCCTCACTCCGACCCTGTGCACTGTGTGCATAATGTGGTCACAGCCTCTGACACCCTTGATTCACTGATTGTTCTTCCTCTTTGTTATAGGACAAGCTCCTTGATAACAGGCCTAATTTCTGCATCGTCATTGGTCCCACTCGGCCTGCCCCGCTGGAGGCGCTTCACAGAGCTTCCTCTGGTGGGAGCGAATAGAGGAGGCATTCAGCAGATAGTCCCCTCTACACATGTAGCTACAAACTGCAGCAGAGTACAGGGACTGTCCCTCATCGAGGGTGGGGGGTGGTGAGCTAAGAGCTAAATGATCGGTAGGAGTCAGTTGAGTAAAGAAAAAGGACACAAGGGAAGAGGCTCCCAGATTACGGCATATGTGAAGGTAAGAGTGTAGTTGGAGTACACAGAGGAAGGGGCCAAGGTGGAGATAAGTTTAGGAGAAGTATTGCAGGGGCATTAGTCTAATTGCATATAATGAATAATTTCTAAGTGAAGTAATCAGTCTGAGTTTGCTAACCAGACAGGCAGTACTGCAAACCAGCTCCTGTTCAGGCTGTCCTCGCCCCAGACTTTGAGGCTGGTGGTGGCAGAGGCAGAGTGCTCCAGAGCATTTGTTCAGCTTAACCCAGCGTTGATCCATTTTAGTGGAGTTGGAGTGCCAGAAGTTAGCTGAGGAGTCTCAGCCCTAAAGTAAGTAGCTGTGGGTACAAGGAAGGAAGCAAAAGAACACCTTGAAATTCAAACTCCTTGGAGACCATTTTGGTTGTTGAGATTCTGACTTTTTAAAGTTATGATTAATGCTTTCTTGTAAGATTTAAATAATTTTAGCTATACTTGTCTCCATCACGCTAAGGAGACTCTCCACTTGTCAAGGCTGATAGATTGCCCGTTAGTGCTTTTCACAGAGAAACAGGACAAAACTCTTGTTTTCATTCCAGTCTTTGACATGCAGAGCTGGTCATACAGAGTTTCTTATGGTAGATGCTGATGTGGCTTCTACTGACCATAAAAGATGAGGCAGTTTGGGAGAATATTTTTCTCTCCAGAGTAGCTGGGGAAAAGAATTGTAAAGCTGGGTATGGCCATTCAGAGCACTAGAAAGCTGCCCGTCCGCTCTGGCCCTGCTGAAGTGACACAAGCCCCGTTGTCTGTTTTATGTAGAATGCCTACTGGGGGGGAAATGAATTTGGGCCTCCATCTGTATTTTTTGTTCATCATGCAGGCCACTTTTGCCAGTGCACCTAGATCCCTGGAGTGATGAGAATGGAAGAAATAACCACAGAGCCCTAAATCCTAACCCCAGGGTCCCTTCACCTTGGCCATTATTCTAGGGTTTATTACCTGGAGATTGAGCCGGGCTTCCTTGTGTTGAGATACTTCCCGCCCTTCCTAGCATGTTAGGCTGCTGCTGAGATGCTGCCAGTGTAAATTCTCTTCAGCCTAAGTGCACGTCTTCATTCTTCTCTCTCGTTGCGGGGGGTGGGGGGTGGGAGGGTCTTGATACCAAAGAACTTGTTTTAGTTAATACAGAGGGGTTTGCTGGGCATCACTGGTTCTTCACATGGTCTGACATCCATGCGTGCCTGGAGCCACAGTAGAGTTTGGGATCCCGCTCTCACTCGGGCTCATGCTTATGTGTGTGTGCGCACTCTCTCATGAGCCCCTCCCCTCCCCCGCCACCCCTGTTTCTTTTTCTCTGTCTGTCTCTCTGTCTCTGTCTCTCACTTATTTGTGTCATCTCTTTCGGTACAACTCCTGCAGTGAAGTCTGCTGGTTTTATAGGCTTGCTGGGTCACGTTCCATGAAGTTTCCCAAGCACTAGATAAATGCCACCAAGGTCAGTGGCATCGTGACCCACATTTGCTCTCTGGGGACTCAAAGATTTGTGCAGGATCTAGAGTGCGGCCACTCCCTCTTTAGAATTCAGACCTTCCTGGTAATGAGCGCCTGCCCTCCAGAGCATCAAGATCTTAACAGGATTTCTTAGACACACTCACATTAAGGTGTTGCAAGGCTGCCCTGTTGTTTCACTGTGGGGAACCAGAGCTGTTACCACTTGTGCTGTAAGAACTTGGTTGTTACATAGGAATTAAAGGAATTTGCCCTTCAGCAACTATAAAAGGATGAGTATCCAACTGTTGTGTTTGTTTTGAAAGCAGTTTAGTGCCAGAAAGGCATGTTTGATAGAGTTCAGGAGACTACAGTCCCTTCTAAACCCTCTGTTTATTCATGACTGCATTTATTATATGCCAGCCCCCAACAACTCCTTCACTGTGCTGTCTGCGCACTCTCCCCTCCAGCCACTGTAGCTTTCTTTGAGTTCTTCAAACTCGCCCTCCTCTCTCTGGCCATTGGGTCTTGGTCAGTTACCTCTGACAGAATACTCCTCCTTCATCTAGTTAACCCCTACATGTTTTTTCTTTTTTAATGCTTATTTGTTTATTTTGAGAGAGTGCGTGCATGAGTGGTGGAGGGACAGAGAGAGAGAATCCTAAGTGGGCCCTGCACCATCAACGCAGGGCCCAACGGGGCTCGAACTCAGGCACCGTTAGATCACGACTAGAGCTGAAATGAAGAGTCGGAAGCTTAACACTGAGCCACCCTGGTGCCCCAACTATTTGTTTTTTTTAAAACAGCGAGTACTTCTGAAACAGGAAATCACCTGCAAGTTTGTTAAAATGCAGATTCTTCTCAAGAAGGCTCCCAAAGGGGCCTTGGCTTTGACAGTTCTGACGAGCTTCCAGGTGAAGCTTGGGACCCCTTATGTGGCCTTCAACTTAATCTGAACCTCTTATTTTTCATGCATTTGACATTATACACTTTTCTAAAGCACTCTTCACAACTGTATAGTTTCTTAAATTTGTGCCATTATCTTAGTACTGTTCATCGTTACACAAACTGTGAACCCTGTGAGAACAGTGACCGCTTACAATTTCTGCTCATTCTTTTGTTTTCCCAACTTATCCCACAGTGTGACCTATAGGGCACACTGTATGTTTAGGATAGGCAGAGAAGTAATTGACTATTGTATTGGTTAAGTTGATCGGTTTGAGGAGACAGGGAGATTATAAAACCCACGGGTTCACTTTTTTCAAGGAAAGAGCCTCCTGGAATATTTAAATTTCATGTCCAGCAGAAATAACCTAAGGTAATTTTATTTTATTTATTTACTTAAAAATTTTTTTTTAATGTTTATTTAGTTTTGAGAGAGAGACAGAGCATGAGCAGGGGAAGGGCAGAGAGAAGGAGACGCAGAATCCGAAGCAGGCTCCAGGCTCTGAGCTGTCAGCACAGAGCCCAATGTGGGGCTCAAACCCACAGACCGTGAGATCATGACCTGAGCTGAAGTCGGACGCTTAACCGACTGAGCCACCCAGACGCCCCCCTATAGTAATTTCAGACTGAAGTGATTACATGGTGGGTGAGTGCATGGTGCTTGGTCTTCATTATGTGAAAGGAGAAAATGCCAAATCACTTGAACTCTTGACTTGTCATTCCCAAGGACTGTATTCCTTTTTTTTTTCTTTTTAACATTCTTTTTTATTAAAATAAAATTTATGTAACATAAATTAAGCATTTTAAAGCATACAGTTCAGTGGCATTTAGTAGACTGACCATGTTATGTAATCATCAGCTCTGTAGTCTATTTTTAAACATTTTCATCACCCCCATGGGAAACCTCATCCAAAGGACCATCTTGGTAAGTTCAGCATTTCTAAAACTTTGTGGTCTCGGCATAAGTGCTCCAACAGCCTTTATGTGAATTATATCTATGTTGACAGAATGAGAAATTAAAATTAAAAAAAAAAATGAAAGATTTTTTTACAGATTTATTAAATGACATTTTACATTTTTGTAAATCTCTTTAATGTCTGAGTTAATAGAAGGTAATTAGGTAATAGTGTCTTCTTCTTTCAATCTATTGTCATTTATTTTGTTACTGAAGGATATGAAAAAAATCAGGGCACACAGATATATGCAGTTGGAGAAGGAAGAAGTATTTCTAGTAACCTTTTGAGACAATTTTGAGTATTCTTTTTTGTTAATATACCAACAGTCAACAGGTGATCATTTTCTTTAAAAATTATTGCAGTGTGGAGAATGAAATCCTGTTAGTGAACTTTTCACGCAAAATGGCATTGAAACCTATTGGCCTACACTGTACTTTGGCTCTTTTACCCATGCTTGATTTTTTTAATTTAATTTTTAATGTTTACTTATTTTTGAGAGAGAGACAGAGCGTAAGCAGGGGATGGGCAGAGAGAGAGGGAGACACAGAATCCGAAGCAGGCTCCAGGCTCACAGAGTCTGACATAGGGCTCGAGCCCACGAACCGTGAGATCATGAACTGAGCTGAAGTCGGACGCTCAACCGACTGAGCCACCCAGGTGCCCCCCGTGCATGACTTTTTAATGCACATTGGCCATTTGGAAAGTTTTGGTTCAGGGAATCATACGAATCTTCCAATGTGGACACATTGCATCATAAAAAACTTATAAAATCACGTGTGTTAACATTATCACTGATGTCATTAAAAATAGTTATTAAGTATTGGGAAGCTGCCAAGGTCATGGTGGCCAATCCAAGTTGTCAAAGATTGTCCTTTTTTTTTTTGTTTTCTTGAAAGAATGAATTTTATTATTATAACAAATATTGTTGTTTTCCTAGAAGCGACCACCTTGCTTGGTTCATTTCTGAGAAAATGTCTACCAGGCACTGAAGTCTGAATAACCATCGTTTCTCAGTTGTTTTTTCAAGTTAAAATGGTGCTTTGTAATAAAAAGAGGTTGGTTTAGTTGCAACTCAGAGGATTGCACAACTGCTTTCCCTTCAAGTCAGCTTTGGTATGCAGCAAAGTACTTTATGCACATTTCCTCCTTAATTACAGTATTAAAAAAATGTGTGGTAAAAGGTCAAAATTTAATAAAAATAATTTTCACTGTTTTATCAAGGGTATTCGTTGAGCAAAACCTGGTGGTTGCTTTTTTGTTTGTTTGTTTGTTTTGTTTTTAACCTGTTAGTTTGGAGTGGTAAAGAATGCATTGTTGGTATAGTTTGAGGCAACTGCCTAGATTAATTCTAAGGCTGCAGCACTTTCCCTGAACCTTATTTCCACGTCCTGTGGAACCCCTGAAAATGTCTTGGGAACCTCCCAGGAGTCTATGGGCCACACTCTGAGAACTACTGGTCCTAGCTAAAATAAGAATCACAAAGTAGCCTTCTAATAAATATGCTCATTCCAGCTCCTTCTTAAGAAGTATACCTGACTACAAGGCTAGCAGTAGAAGAAATTTCCTGTGACTATACTAAAGCAAATGAGCCAGAATGAGAGTTCGATGAATTCTCTCATTGCAGAACTAGCTTGAATATTGCCCCTAGGTTGCCTGTTAACATCTAGAATTTTTTTTATTCAGATATCTCCAACATATTTTATTTGCTGACACTTTGAGTGAGACATATTTTTTAATTGATTATAAAAATCTGG
Source organism: Panthera pardus (assembly GCF_024362965.1). Classification (NCBI taxonomy): domain Eukaryota; kingdom Metazoa; phylum Chordata; class Mammalia; order Carnivora; family Felidae; genus Panthera; species Panthera pardus. The sequence continues at coordinate 120,038,263 of NW_026526765.1, read as the reverse complement.
AGATTGTTGGAAATAGTTTTTTGTAGAATTCCAATTTTTAAAAAATTAGAGTTCAGATTTGGGTTCCTAACTTCTCTGTTCAGCAGAGCTATTCTTTCATAGCCTTTTCTCAGTCTTTTTTTTTTTTTTTTAAACCTGAGTAATTTAGAACTCAAAGCTTAAAATTCTCACTATAAGTTGACTCTAAACTCTTTTGTCCTAGAAATGTGCTTGTATATTTGACCGTAAGTTATGATGTTAGGATTCACACTGCGTAGGCTTGCTTGATCCTCTCATTGGATAGCATATCTATTGTGTTTCTTTATGAATGTTTATTTCTTCCAAGCATAAAGTTTCCAATCTGATTTTATTAATATTATAAGGTGGTTTTTTATTTTTAAGTTTGCTGTATTTTTCATAATTATTTTGCTCTTTGTGGTGAGTTCAAGTCTGACTTAAAACCAGTTCATAGGAATCATCACTAGGGTGTTTAGGTGACTATTGTGAGACAATTCATTGAATTACCTACCATCACAAGCTAGGATGTGTTTAATCTTCATTCGCTGGACCATTTTGTGTAGAAATGGGAGTGGAAAACTCCTTAGGGTATTAATACCAATGGGTAGATGTTATAGGAAAAGATTGTTCAGTTCATTATATTATGAAAAGAACATGAGGATTCTATTTGAATCATGAATCTGTTCTTTCGTAGCTAGATGACCTCAGACAAATTACTCAATTTCTCTGAACCTCAATTTCCTCATTTGTCAAATTGTAATAATAACCCCTCTCTCGTGGGAATTGGATTTAATAGTATAACATAAAGAAGGTAACACATTGTCTTAAACCTGCTACTCTCAACAAATAGACTTAATATTAACATATATTTTAAAAACATTTTTGATAAGACTTTGTAAAAGTATAGAATGTCAAAGATTTAGGAGGTTACCAGTAGAAAATATAAATCTGATTCAAAAGAGAACAGGAGAGGGATACCTGGATGACTCAGTAGGTTAAGTGTCCGACTCTTGATTTTGGTTCAGGTCATGATTTCATGGTTCCTGAGATTGAGCCCCTTGTCGAGCCCTGCTTTGGGCTGTGTGCTGACAACATGGAGCTCATTTGGGATTCTTTGTCTCCTTCTGTCTGCCCCTCCCCTACTCGCTCATGCTCTCTCTCTCTCTCAAAAGTAAATAAATAAATTCAAAAAAATAGAGAAAAGGAGAAACTTATTTATATAGACAACGAAAGAAAGAACTGTGAAAATATAATCACTAAGTTATATTCAAAACTGGTTAATGTTCTACAGGGTAATAAAACCCCCTTTTGAGATTGTCTTTTCTGCTGAACAGAAATTATTCACATCTCTGCCAAAAAAAAAACAAAAACAAAAAACACACATTTGCAAACTTACCAGTTTTAGCTCAAAGTGAAATCTACTCTGACAGAGTCTGAGTCCTCATTGATAGTAAATAGTCAATCAAGCAAAAGTTGTGTTTCCCTAGAGAATTAATTAATAGGGCCTGCTGACATTGTGGCTATTTTAGATGGGTGAGGAGTAGAGGAATTCAAATTCATCATTATCCATTAACTTGGGTTTTAAAATCATGTGGGAATGTTGATGACACCTGGGGAACACTTGAGGGTAGAAAGGGTTAGAGTTAGCTTTGAAACCCCTGCCTTAATCAGAGATCCTATACAGGCTTCACTCTCATTGAAAACCTGGACTGCATGTAAAGACCAATGGCATTCCAGGACACAATATAACAGGGAATTTATTTTTCTTTCTCAGCCTGGGACCCGGGATCTGTAAGGAAATTTATAAAAACATTTAAATTTATTCTACCATTACCACTCACTGATACTGCTTGAACCCTGGCTGAAGAACATGTAGTCAACCTGTGGCACCTAGGATTTCCAGAAATAGCTCCTCTGCAGATGAGTTCAGAATAAAAAAAATACATAGGAAAACAATCCAGTATCAACCAGAGACCATGGAAACAATGTACAGAAATATTAAAATCCATGGACTTCAAATAATAAAACAGTAATTTAAAAATCCCATAGAGGGGCACCTGGGTGGCTCAGTCAGTTGAATGTCTGACTTCGGCTCAGGTCATGATGTCACAGGTTGTGGATTCAAGCCCTATGTCGGGCTCTGGGCTGACAGGTCAGAGCCTGTAGCCTGCTTCAGAGTCTCTGTCTACCTCTCTCTCTGCCCTTCCCATGTTCATACTGTGCCTCTCTCTTTCTCCCAAAAATAAAGAAAACATTAAGAGAAAAATTTTAAGTCCCATGGAAAAACATAAAAATAACTGTATTTAAAATAATTAAAAATACATAGAAGGAGTTAAAAGCAAAAGAACAGGCAGCATTGGAAGAGGCAAATGGAACTTACGTAAAAAATAATTAAAATTAAAAATCATTTGATTAAATAAATATCAGACTAAACAAAGCTGATGAGAGACTTACTAAACAGGAAGATAGACCTTTAAAAAATTCCAGAATGCATTCCAGAGAAATAATGAAATAGAAAATATTTGAAGAGGCGTGGCTGGGTGCCTTAGTTAAGCATCCGACTCTTGACCTCATCTCAGGTCTGCATCTCAGGGTCATGAGTTCAAGCCCTGTGTTGGGCTCCACGGTGGGTGTGGAGCCTACTTAAAAAAGAATATTTGAAGAGACATGGAAGACAGAATGAGAAGATTTAAAATAAGTCTGTAGGAGGTACAGAGGATGAGACTAAATAGAATGGTAAGGCATAACATTTGAAGAGATGATGGCTGAGAATTTTCTTAAATTGAAAAATCTAAAACATCAGATTCGGTAATCATGACCAACTTCAAAGAGGAGAAAGAAAACTGAGTCTACAGAAATCACATCCATAAAGATCTCTTGTATTATAACTAAGAGCCCAACACCTTGGCCCACATCACATGAGAAATTAGGGAATGAACTTCCTGTCACCTAGCCTTGCCCTTGGAACCAGAGTCCTGGTATAACACTAGTGAGGTGAATAATGCAGACGTTTTTCTCCTTGAACTTCACTGTTGGGAAAGGGGTTTTAGACTGATACCTTTCAGGTGTAGTATTTTATAGCTGAGCATCATTTGTTCTACCTATTATCTCTTCTGATTGTAGGCTTCATCCTCTTCATTGGTGGGAGTTTTAGGGGTTAGCCAATCTTACTGGTTTGTGCGTAGAACCAGAATAGTCCCTGCTTGGTAAATTGCCTTAGCACTTCCACTGGCTTTGAAGGCAGGAAATGAAATCTCTACATTTTTGGTGTTGACTTGACCTTCCTAAGCTATTCCTCTCCTTCTCCTTTCTGCATATGAATTGATACAGGTACCTCCATTTTCTGGACTTAAATAGAGATCTGAAGCTGTAAAGCGTCCCTGGGAGGGGGTCACACGCCAGGATACCTCACTTGCAGACAATCACAACAGATTGAGATGAGAGAATGAGAATGAGTGCTGGCGGCAGATGCATTTTTAGAGATAAGGACAATACAGAAAACTCCAATCCTGATATAACATTCCTCATTTCTTTCTCGTTATTTTTCATTTCATGTTCAGTGCTAGGAATCAGTGAGTCTCATGATGCAGGACTGTGAGGTCTATACCACCCTTGATTTCTTTCCAGAGGAGTAGTGCTTCAATGTGTCTTGAGTTGGGCCTCCAGATAGTTCTTACTCTTTCCTTTGGTTTCTGTTAACAGAATGGGATTGTTTTCTCAGCCCCTCAGGGGGAACTCTTATTAACCATCCCTGTTACTGATTTTTCCCCCTTCTCTTTCCTCAGCATCCGACCACACAGTGCTTCGGTGCTTGTCAGATATAATGTTCTTCAGAGAAGGTCTTTCTTTAATTACTTTTCATTCTTTTTTTTTTTTTTCCTTTTCCTAACTCAGACACACGCAGTGTTGCTTTGAACAGTTGTTTCCTATCCCCCTCTGTCTGGAAACTAGATGATTAATTTTTTTTTTTTTTGTCATTGCTGTAATTGAAATGCCCACATTTCAATTTCTGCTGCATGTGCTACCCAGCATTTAGCTGGACAAGACAGAGAGAGAAGCTGGAGGGGAGGTGGTCGTGAAACATAAAAGCTTTTTATTTTCATAATGGCTTGGAGCGTACCCTTCCTGGGTGGGGGAACACAGCTACCATGGCAACAGGTGCTGGTTGGGGGGAAGGCTGCAGCAGCCCTGGTAGAACAGGAGTCTGTAGAGTGTGGAGCAGCACGTGGGGGCGGCAGTAGCCTCCAGCAGGCTTTCCTTTCCCTAGTAATTACTGCCATTTTTCATAATTAAGACTGTGTGTTATGTATAGATGGGTAGGTTGGTGTTCTGTTTTGCTTTTGAGTGGCATAGAGAGCAGTGAGCAGGACCATAAGTCAGGCACTGGCCTCTAAGCCCCTGCTGTGTCCGTAACCGAGAGCTAAGGTCTAGTAGGCTCCTGGGTGCGGAGCCTGCTCTGCCCTTGGTGCAGGCACGGGCAAGCCTTCTTCATCCACCCCGTTCTCTCGTCTTGATGCACCTCAGGCCTGGGGTTCCTTCCTTGCAAATGCCAGTCTGCTCGGTTGGGGATTTTCAGAGCGTGAGTCTCTCCTGTCAGGTCTTCCTAGAAATGCCACACCTAGAAACTCTGCTTTTCAGAGGTTCACCTTCACCCAGGACCTCATTATTGGCCCCCAGATGCTCAAAAAGTTGTGGGTTTTTTTTTGTTTTTTTTTTTTGGACTCTTGCATAGAGCGAGTCCTTATCATAGGGATTCTGTTCTCTCCCAGCTCAGAATGCTGAGCCTGATAAATCTTGCCCAATGATGCTTAGTTCTGCTAATCACTAACTTCCTGCTGTCTCTGAAACAGATTCAGTAGTCAGAGCGCCTTGCAAAAGGAGAAGCAAAACTAAGTCCATACAAACGCACATCCCAGAGAAGCTATGGAACACTCTGGACAGAAAAATCTGTAAAGACCTCTTGAATCATAAATAAGAGCTCAACAACCATGGTCTTTAATTTAAAGTTGTTTTTTAGGACTTGGTGGCCCGGTTACACTGTGCCTCTTGCATCACACACCCAGGAACACCAGAGCTGAAAGCTTAATTTCTTACCGCAGCCTGCTTTACTGATACCATTCTCTGTGTCTCATCATTCCTGGCTCTCTGAGCCTTCTGTTTAAATTTTTCCTCCTCCACCTCCTCACTGTCATCATCATCACCACCACCATCCTCCCTGCTGTGCGCAGCACTGGATAGTCTTCAGAGCCTTTTTCACCCTCTTCCTCGCCTTGTCCTTAGAGCATCCATGTGAAGTAGATTGAGGAAGTACTAGGATTCTTGCTTGGCCTCGGTGGCAGCCATAAGTGCCTCCCAAGTGCCACGGCACTCGCTGGGATGAGTGGTTTATTTTGCAATTAGTGGGACACATACTCTGAAGCTCAGGTCCCTTCAAGTCCTTTGGCCACCAGCCTGAAAATAGTTCTAACAAAATTTATTAAGCACCTGTCCTGCCAGGTTCTGGGCATACATTGATATGTATAAACAAGACAGATAGGGGGTTTACCTTCATGGAGCTTACAAAGGGGGGGATGGCCTCATTTCCCTGCCAGACGTCTTTATTTGTGGTTCTGTAGCAGACCCCAGTACAATCCTGTACCAAATACTGAGCCAGTGAAATTGAACCTTGCCCAGATTCATAGAGAGGGGTTTGATATCTCAGTGGTAGTTTTTCATCCTCATTAGATTTCATGAAAGATACCTGAATTATAAATACAGGAACATCTTAATAGACGTACAGCTATATTTATCTGTAAAATTAGAGAAGTAAGGCCATCTTTGCTGGGTATGTCTTATTACTTACCTGTTAACTTTTGGTCTGCTTGACTGGAGACTGATTGTTATGTCTGGGCCCTTAATAAAGTCATTGGATCAATAAACATTTAGAAAACGGTCAATATCATTAATCAAAAAATAGAATTGAAAACTAGATAGGCATAATACTATTCACTACTTACTAAAAATTTCAAAATAATAATGCCTTAGGGCCTAGAGAAACAGGCATGCTGAAACATTCTAGGTGAGAATGTAAATTGATAAAGGTCTCCTAGGTGACAGTTTGGAAATATGTATTAAAATCTTTTATACCCTTTCATCCAGAAATTCAATTTCTGTGAATTTATTCTAGAGAAAGAAAGATGTACAAAAACATTTATGTGCGTACAGGTTTATTGTGGTGTTACTGGAAACAACACATCAAAAACAATCTGAATGTCCAATAATAGAGGCCTTCTTGAATTTATTATCCATACAATAGAATACTATATAACCATAAATATGTTGGACAAGGTAATGAATGATATTTGAAAAGTATATAGTAAGGCAGTAACAACAGGTCATAAGGCTATGTGCATGCAGTATGATCTAGGTTGTTTAAAATACGTGTGTGTGTGTGTGTGTGTGTGTGTGTGTGTGTGTGTGTATTTCTAAGTGTGTGTGTGCCTGAGGAAAGCAAAGGACAAAATATCTATACCTTAAAATGTTAAATGAAATTTAATTATTTCTGACTAGTTGGATTATGGGTGATTTTTATTTTTTTTGTGCTTTTCTATCTTTTTCAGTTATCCTACAATGAACACTTGGAATTGTAATGCCAGAAAATAAAAAGCTTAGGCTTTTCTCCCTAATTATAGCATTAAGAGAAAAAAGAAAGGACCGCTATTTAAAAATGGCCACTGCTCTAAGGGGCAAAGTGACATCCAATGGCATTTACTGATTCTATCTTAAGGAAGATAGACATTTTGTTTCATAAGTTTACCCCTATGTGTGTCCCAGGGGCAAGGGAGACATGCATGGGTGTGTACATGTGTAAAGGAGTGTACCACCCAGCTGGGGGGTTGTGTGAGTGTGTGTGGCCACGTATCACAGCCTTGCACTGCCGTGGTTCTTGTGGGAGTCACATAGATTAGCTTGTCCACAAATGCTGTCTGTGTTGGACTGACCAGTGTGGTTCATGCCCCTGACTCATGGCCACATGCAGTTCCATCTGGTGCCCCAGGTACAGCTACAGGCATCCTGTCCTCCATGGGTCAGGAGTCTGCAGAACTTTCACCTGCGCCAGGGCTTTATGAGACAGACTTTCTTGGAGCCACTTAGTACTTTTTTCTTTAAGTCCCAGTTTTTTATCTTGTAATACCAACTCATGTGGAAGACTCGTTTAGGTGAGTGAAAGTATTAAGTGATATTTCTGACATTTTTATAATGAACTCTGAACCCTGGCCTTTCATAGAGTAACAGGCCTTCCTGAACCTTGCTCTCTTCTCCCCCTCAAGTTTTCCAAACACAAATGATATTTTTAAAGGATTACTCTTTTGTTTGTTTCCTGCCCTGTTTAATGATTACCTAGCTTTTTACATAACCCAACCAAATGCTGGCACATGTCAACGGGATTGTGGTATAGTTATCTCCTGCTATGTAAATTTTAGGAAGGTGGCCTTCCGTTTGCAAGACTGAGCAGTAGATCTATTAGTGACGTTCACTGGAGGAGTCTCTTCCTAACTGGGTTGGGGCAACAGAGATGGATGAGTGGGAGGAGCAGCCAGAAGCCACAGGGCATTCTCAGTGTTGGGTGGGAAAACCCAGAGGTGGCAAGGATTCTGGTGCTTTCCATTGTGCTAAACAACTCTTGACACAGACTTCAGCATACCTGTTCAAACTCCTGTTGAATGCAACTCTTAAAGAGATCTGAGGCAGGCAACACTAATGTCTGTGGTTGAAGATTGGACTTCTTAATTGCCCATGCATTTGTGTATATGATTTGTAGTGTTCTAATTTGTGGACTTCTAGACTCTACTCTCTGCAATGACAGAGCTCAGCTCACATGTCTCCCCTTAGAGGCCTTGCCCAGCCTACCTAAGTTAGTCCTTCTCACCAGTTTTTATCACACGCTCCTATTTAATTTCATCTTACCACTTTCTCAGCCTGACATTCTTACTGTGTTTTGTGTATTTTCTGTCTTCCTAATGGGACTGTCATGCCAGTACATTGAAGGATGAATTTTGGCTATTGGGTTCACTGCTGTATCCCAATGCCTAGAAGACGGCATGGCATCTCGTAGGTGTTCAGTCTGTCTTGGGGAGGACCAAACATGGTACATTTGGGAACATGCAAAAGGCCAGGGTAGTTGGGAGCTGTGGGTGAACGCAGAAATGCAGGATGGCAGTTTGGAGAGGTAGGCGGGGTCAAATCATATAGGCTACAGTGAGGACTTTGGAGTTACTTGAGGATCTGATGTTCATTAAGTATTTTAATCTCTGTGGATTTATACGCGATCCAGACTGGTTTGCTAAAGTGAACTATTGATGGCTTTTCCACTGGGAAATGTGCACCATGGTGTCCTTAAAGTGATTCTTTAGCCCACACTGCTGTTCTCTTCCCTGTCTCTACTGCCATCAGCCTGGCATTCTTAACCCACCTGTCCAGAGGAGCCCAAGAAGGCAAGGGGACAACAGCTAAGGTGTCAGGCTGCACTGCCTGCTCAAATGAAAGCATTCCAGAACTTGGTCATTAAACACTTTGACTTATCCATTGAAAAGTATTGGATTTGGGCTTTGTGAATGACACTCTGTGAGAGCCTAAACGAGGGGCAGATCAGGAGCCCAGATCTCATCTCTATGGTTTAAATCATTTGGTGTCTGTGTGACCAGATACCCCCTGCTGTTCTCTACCTAATGAACAGGTTGGGTTTCTCACAGTGGATCACCAGTTCCTGTTTGAACCTGCACTTTGCTTTATATTTTGCTTCCAAAGTAGCAGAATTCAAGGAGTCTCCAGTTTTGTGCTGCCTACGAGGAGGACAAATCAGGTTTTGCCAGACGTACACTGAAGTAAGAACTCTATTGGCATAATTCCCTGATGAGTCTATTTTTGTGGTGAAGGCAGAAAATATAACAGAAGGGTCTGTGTGTTCACTCTTATTCTAACATGTCCCACTATGTATAAACACAATTATTTTATACGTATAAATAAGTAAGATGAGCTACATTTCCACTTAGGCTTGAGCTCATACGGAAATTTTGGACATAACAGTTTAGTGTAACAAGGAGCTAGGATAGGTTGGCACCAAGCTTCAGGAGTGGGGAGGCGTAAGAAGGGGTAATCCACTCAGATTTTGTTTTCTAGCTTTTAGGGTCTATAAAAAGGATGTTGTCTTTTAAACAATTCTGTTCTTTAGCATCAGACGTTTGAACACAGAGAATGTTGATGTTCTCTTCAAATGACTCTTCATTTGGTGTTAGGGATCTGGGACTTCTTCTTTCACTGTTAGTACTAATTGATTTCCAGAACTTTCCCATGGCTTGTCAGTTCCTGTACATAAAGAGCCATGAAGTCTTCAGGACACCTTGAAATAATTTTTTTCTTAGTTGAATATCCACACGTAATTCAAAAGTTCTATGATAGCATGTCAGCTTTAAATTTTAGTCATTTTGGTACCTTGGCCCTTGAAATAAAGCTACCTTTTTCAACCTCAGCCTCTGAATTTGTTTCAGACTCATGGTAAAGAATGCAATTTTCTTTTTTTTTCTTTTTAAAAATTTTTAAAAAATATTTATTATTGAGAGAGAGAGAGAGACAGAGAGAGACAGAGAGGGAGAACCAGTGGGGGAATGGCAGAGAGAGAAGACACAGAATCGAAAGCAGTCTCCAGGCTCTGAGCTGTTAGCACAGACCCCCATGAAGGGCTTGAAGTCGTGAACCACAAGATTATGACCTGAGCCAAAGTCAGATGTTTAACCGACTGAGCCACCCAGGAGCTCCAAGGAATGCAGTTTTCTGTCTGTTTTCTTTTTGGGGTAAAAGTACCCTCCTTTTCAAAAATAAACCAGATGGGTTATTTCCTTGATTTAAAATATCTCCATGAAAGGAGACAGATTACCCAGGGCATATGTATGACTGTGCCTGAGTGTTTTTTGTGTTTTTGTTTTTGTTTTTGTTTTTTTTCCTTTCTAACAATCTGTCAATCTCTTACTCCGCAACTCTCCCATAGCCCCATCTGTGGATTTGGAATCTTGACTTGCCCTCCAGGAAGGATTATGGTCCTTTCCCTGAAAATGAGGCTTGCATTTCATGGGGCGTGAGAAGCTCTGACTGCTCAGTGTCACAGCTACTGTTACGGTTGGAGCTGAGCCACATGGTGAAGGGCCAACCCTTAGCCTTTGCTGTAGCTTCTTTTGTCCCTGTTCTTTGACCTGTAGAATGGGACTAGTAAGAGGGATCTGGCTTCAGAAGACTACTATTTATTTTACTTAAAGATTGTAAAGATGGTTAAATTCAGTGAGCTTTATGAATATTTACACGACATGTTCAATATCGGTGCTGTTTGTGGGTGACTCTTAGCCGGGTAGCAGGTAACTAGCACCTTGAGGCTATGACTCTAGGCCTTTAAATCATGTTGGCCTCAACATTCTGTTCTGCTGCCAAGTTCCTAGTGGAAGTCAGCACAGTGACTAAGGGAAAAATGTGGACCAGCTTCATAGACCTTCCACGTTAACACAGACGTAGGTGCAAATGCACACTGCCTGGTAGGTTTTTGTTACTCAAATCAAAGAAGTACTGTATTCTAGTTTTTACATGTCTTGGATTCTCTGAAGAGGTTTTATGCTGGTTTGCGAAGTTCTTCTGTCTCTTACATCCCAGGGCCTTTGAGCATGTAAGTCTTAGTAGCTGAGACCTTTCTGAGTCTACAGAGAGAAGTGACAAATATTACGCTCTCCCTCTGATCAGAATTTTCTCATTGCTTTTCATGTCACTGAGTAGAGAACAAAGCTCTTAAAGTGGCCTGCAAAGTCCTACAGGATTGGCTGCCCCCGGGTCCATTACCTGTCTGGCTTTCCCTAGTGCTTTCCCCTGTTCTCACTCAGTGACAGACACATTGGCTTTCCTTAGGCAGTGCCAACATGCCACATGTGTTCCTGCCTGAGGCATCTGTGTCTAGTGTCTGCTCCCTGTAGCTTTTTCCCCAGAGTTTTGCGAGATTTGCACAGCTTGCTTTCTTCCCTCCTTCAGGTTATTTGTACATTCCTCTTTGTCACTGACACCTTCCCTGACCACCTTGTCTAAAATTGCTAATAGGCCCTCATTCCTGCCTTTCTGCTGTGTATTTTATTTGCTTATTGTCTGTCCTACCCCCAAAATAATATAAGCTTCATAGAGCAGGGAGTTTTGGGGAGTGTCTATTTTGTTCACTGCTCTATCCCCAGCTCTTAAAGCAGTCCTTGGCACATAATAAGCCCTCAAAAATACTTGATTGTTGAAAAATACACGATGCACTATTGGCCTCTGTTCTGGGTCACCTTGTACCTCCTTCCTTGGATAGGAAGTCCTAAGGCAACTTGCAAGCCCATGACCTGCCTTTTTGGACAGTGCTGGCCTAAAGATGATAGGCTGAGCCACTGAAGGAAGTGTTGCCACCAACAGGAACTTAGGTATTTACAGCACTTGGTACCGTCAGGTTGGCATGTCATGCCTATAGGCAACTTTTAAACTTCCTCCATTTATGCTGTGGCATCTCTCTCTAGATGGGAGAAAATAAGCTTCAAAATAAATAAATCAGTGATAATGAATGTGAAAGAACTTTAGAAACTGTAAAATGTTTCGAAAATGATAATTCCATTGGACTGAAGAATGTTTCAAATTGTTCTACAATTTGAAATAGTTAAGTAATTTTCCAGGAAGAAATGTTCTATGGGCCAGCTTCTTCATAGGTTTTTTTTGTGTGTGTGAGTGCTGTTTTTCTCCATCCAGGCCCGTGGACTGGGTCATAGAATATAGCTACAGGCTAGGACCTGAACCAGCCATGAGCAGAGAAGGGAAAACTCATCAGTCAACCCCTAGATTGAAGGCATGTGCCTTCTTTGTGCATAAGACTATTCAGATACCAAGTAGCTGAAAGAGTGTAGGGCAAATGGAACTCAGGTTGGCCTGTTGTTAGTGTTTAAACGACTGTGACTAATTTCAGAAAATGAGGCAGCTTTGCAAAAAAGTACAGTTCTTATTCTTAATGAAAGCCAGCCTATTCTGGAGGAGGCCAGTAATTCCCATGACCCAGATTAGTTTGCTACCATTGGAAAAAATTAGGGATTAATGCTGTTGATGGGCAGACTTGAAGGTAATATTCTTGTTTGCTTTCAAAACATCCTTTTAAAAATAATCAGGTTCTTCTTTTACCCATGATCTCTTTAGGTTAAGCTTTTTAGAAGAATGGCATGTGGAACAAAATGGCAGCCTATATACTGTGTATAATCTATCTCACACATGTCTGCACATACAACACACACACACACACACACACACACACTGCATTGTACCAGGGCATTTAAGAGCAGTAGCTCTGGAATCATACTGTAGATTGCCTGCCTTCAAATTCCATCTCTGCTGCTTATTTGATACAGGACCCTGGACAAATTTGAGTTTTCTGAGCATTAACTACTTCATGCAGGACAGTAGTAGAAGTTACCTTGTAGAATTATTGTAAACATCAAATGAGATCATCGATGGAGTACTTAATTCCTGACTCAGGTTAAATGCTGAGTTGCTCTTACTGTTGATGACAGTTTTAATATAATCTAAGATAGGCAGGAAGTACAAGGGGTTTTCAGAAAGGGATGAGAAAAAGACATTGATGATATGTCTTTAATAAGACATAATTAATGAGAACATTAGAAAGAGATTGGTATAATATTGTGAGCTTATGGTATATTGTATAATGCACATTAGGTAATGCATGTAATAATGATAATGATACCCTGTGAATATGTTGTGGACATTGCACCTTGCAGATTAGCGATGTGGCCAGGGAGAGCCATGTGGTTTGTTACGTGCCTTCAGTGTCAGGGTGAGGTGTGCTGGCTACTCCCCCAACAGCTATCCCCAGCTTGGCAAAGACTCTGAGACACCGGTAGGTTACATGGAGGTTTAAGCCAGACATTTAGTGCAGCTGAGCCTTGATACCCTTAGATGAAGCTAGCCTCCCAAAGCATGCATGTGTCCTTTTCTCCCCCCTTAATACCTGATAGGAACAAGCTCTATCCTAGGCCCTGGGGATGTGGCATTGAGGGAGATTAGTACCATCTCTGTTCTCTTGGAGTAAGTGGGGGAGACGATGGCAATTCCATGAATGGTGACATAATTCAGTAAGTGCCAGGAAATAGAAATGAGGAAATAGCATTGTAACAAAATACCTGGCCTGGTACAGAGTGTCCAGAAAGACCTTTCTGAGAAAGTGCGAGTAGTAAGTAGGAAAAGGACAGATCAAGAGGAGCTGCAGAGCTTCCCTGGTTAGGGGATCAGCATAATGAAGGGCCTGGAAGAGGTTAGCTGCACCCTGTAGGATCTTGTAGGCCATGCCAAGGGTTTTCATCTTAAAATTAAAATTAGCCAAAGCCCTTGGCAGTTTTTAAACAGTTAGTGATGTTGCATTGGAAGGGATCAGAGTGGAAATAGAGCTGGTTGCACACTCTTTTCCTTTTGTCTGGGGAATTTTTGGCACCAAGTGAGTGTTAGAGTTGACATGCATACAATTGGGAGGTACTTAACACCTTAGCAGTGACATTCACCCATCTGAAGCACGGTTTATATATGTCACCAGAAGTGGAGAAGACATTGGCAGTTATTCACAGAGCTTTGAGATCCCTGGATGAAAGCAATGTAGCCTGGACTGATGGATGTATGGCCATAATTGCATAATTGTCATTTTTTGGCGGGGTGGGGGGGTGGCGGCGGCAAGAAACAATCCTTTCAGCCCCTCCTCTGGTTTTTCTTTCAGTTTCTTCCTTTGATTTTATCCTTTTCAGTTTCTTTCAAGTTTCTCAGTCCTAAAGCGTTTACTCTTTAATCATTAGGAAGCAGCTCTTAGACGTGCCAGCCAACCACAAATGGAATGCTCTCAGATTTGAGGGGGTCTTCCCTCATTTCCATGATAGTGTCAAACATGCAGCCAGTTTTACTGCAGGAAGGGAGAAGAAACAGTGGTTAATTTCGTATCACTCTGAAAAGGCATGAACCTTGTTCTGATTTCTCGGTTTCTCCCTTTTTTCTAATTTAGTGATTTGGGTGGTGAATGAAGGAGCACTGTTTATTTTTCTGTTCTGTCCACTGCTTCATTCGGCACAGGTTCAAGCACGTAACTGCTCTGTGTATTCATTTTTGGTTGGGTTTTCCGAGGAATAGTTGTGCCTCTTGTAGCCTAGGCTGAACTGTCCCTGAGTGGTGTGGGAACATCAAAGTGCTAGGGTAGAGAGTATGGCTGTTCGCTTCGACAGCACATATACTAAAATAGGGTAAAGAGTATGGGTTTCCTCTCCTGGCTCTGCCTTTGGTTGGCCTTGTGACCTCAGGCAAATTACTAAACCTGTCAGTGCCTCAGTTTCATCCTCTGTAAAATGTTAGGGGTAGCCTCACCTACATGCCTTAAAGGGTCTTCTTGAAGATCACACTGTGTATCATTACCCACCGTAAACACTCAATTATTCAAAGCTTTAAATGTGACTTCTCACTGGACCACCATTCCCAGAAAGATGTTGAATATGGCTGGTGAGCATGACCCAAGTCAGTACACAGAACTATTTATTTTAAACTCTCATTCTGGTGCCAGCCATTGGGACAGCCCAGCAAAGTTATATTTATGGCTCTAATGGGTTTCCTTGGCACAAGCCTCCCCAGCACGATCCAGATGGGTCCAGTGTTAACAAGTCCTGGTGGTATTCAGGCAACACACGCATACAGACTGACTTACTAGAAAACGTGTAGCCACTGGGGGGTGGGGATTCCCCCACCACTCCCCATTATATACTAAGGGTAAATTTGAAATTGTTGAAAGGAGCCACGTGAACAACCATGAACGTTAAACTTGGCCTTGTCGACCACAAAAAAAAGTACAGTTCCAAGAACTTCACGTCCACCTCATCCTCCTTAGCCCCAGATCTTTGAGCTTCTCTGCCCCTGGATGGAGGTAGAGAGAAAAGTGCTCCTGACTATAGCTTAGGTGCCTGCCCACTCAGCCACTTTCGGAATTGGTAACCTGGGGCCTACATTCTGCTATCTGCCCCAGAGGATGCTACAGGAGGTGCCCTTGAAATCCTGATCCAGTCCCCAGCCTGAAGTTGCTCGTTAGAGGGGGAACAGTCGGAGTAGAAATGTCCCATGAATTTACCATGAACATAACCATTTAGCAGTTAAGACCTCTGGGCAGGGGAATGTCTGCAGCCAGGCTTTGCAGGGAGGTGAGCTTTGGATGGCGAGGATTTGCTAGGCAGGCCAGGGGCAGAGTGTGCTCCTGAAGGCCGAGTGAGTTTGATGGGCTTGCTCTTGGCTGTGAGGCTCCCAGTCTGTTGTGACAGAGGTACTTGGAGGGAAGTGATGGAATACAAGTCATTTTATGTTTTGAGCTTTTCTATAGATTTGAAGTATTTCATAATTTTTAGAAAGGGAAACAAAGAATAAGAAATACAAATAGGTAGGGTAATAGAAGTCCTGAAAATACAGATGCAGGAGTCAGTGCTCTTTGCCCCAGACAGAAGCAGGCCGCTAGAGGTTCCTGCACAGAATACCAAGTGACACCACCAAACCATGTGAATTTATTTATTTATTCAATGTTTGTTTATGTTTGAGAGAGAGACACACAGAGTACAAGTGGGGGAGGGGCAGAGATCAGCACAGAGCCCAAAATGGGGCTCAAACCCACGAACCACGAGATCATGACCTGAGCCGAAGTCGGACGCCCAACCGACTGAGCCACCCAGGCGCCCCCGATATGGCTTTAAAAAAAATTTTTTTTAATGTTTGTTTATTTTTTGAGACCAAGTGCAAGCAGGGGAGGGGCAGAGAGAGAGGGATATAGAATCCAAAGCAGGCTCCAGGCTCTGAGCTGTCAGCACAGAGCCTGACACAGGGCTCAAGCCCACGAACTGTGAGAACATGACCTGAGCTGGAGTCAGATGTATGCTTAACTGACTGAGCCACCCAGGTATCCCCAATGTGGCTTTAAATTGGCAGGTGCTGCTACTTCTATCATCACCACTACCTTGACCACCACCGTAAAAAATAGCAGCCATCATTTATTAAGCCATTATTGCAGGCCAAGAGATTTATTCACCTAATCTTACTTAGCTTTAAAACTTAATGAGGTAGGTATTACTTCTTCTGTTTTACAGGTGAAAACATAGGCTTAGAGATGCCATGTGACCTTCCTGCTGTCATCTGATTCCAAGCAGTGTGCTTTAGTGTCTCCTTTACCTTTTTTTCCATATTTGTAAACTTGAGATAATATTTGTCCTCTCTACCCCTAGAGTAGCACTTCTCAAATTGTAAGTCATGGTCCATTAGGGGGATGAGAAATTACTTTCATTTTTTTTAATAGTAAGTTAAGAAAAAAAAGGATAGAAGAGAAAATATCAACATTCATCAGCCTTACTACTCCCCAACTTTTTGTTTCTGGTTTGTGTGTGTGTGTCTTGCTATTTATGTATATATGTATGCATGTACTAATGAAAGGTTAAGTAAGAAAACGTTTTCCCTATCATGGGACATTGTCCAAAAGTTTGAGAGCTCCTGTGTTCTTCAGATATGAGGAAGGTTGAATAAACATATAGTTGCAGAACTCCTTAGAAACTCTAAAACACGCTACAAGTGTAAATTATCATCGTTATGTAACACCGGAAGCTGAACCAAAGCACAGTGGGTAGGTGTTGCTGTGCTTGTACACCACCCATCCAGTCCATGGCACATAGTGCTAACCTGTCACCACACCGTGTCCGGTGGAGCCAGGGCTTAGGCTTGACACTCCTTGACACAGCATTCCAGGCCTCAAGGTGGAAGCTATTTGCAAATGCAGCCCTAGGCTTATGCTTTCTTGGAATACATCAGGACCAGTCTGTGACTTAAAGCACTGCTTAGCACTTCCAGAGTCATGGCTCTCATTTAAACCACAGGAAACAGATGTGATCCCTATGACAGCATGGGGGGCACTGCATTACAAGCCCCAAAGGGATTGACTTCTGTCTCTTCCTCTCATAACACTCCCCCACCACCATCCTCATCTGGAAATGATTTACCTCCTTCTGCATCTCAAAGAGCATCAGACCAATCCAGAGTCCCCACCCATTTCCCCTTAGACAAAGGTGGCAGGAGGCCCCTCTGCCAAGGCCATTTTCCTTGAAGCATGCTCTTTTCTCCTTAATTGCAATTCATGAGGGAAGTGCTGGGAACATGGGGTTCCAGCCCCTCAACAACTGCCCTAAAGGCATGTTCTTCAAGAGACTTACTGCTTTTCAGCTAATAACAGCAAACTCCATGGTCACAAAAGGACCTGGGTCTTGCTCAGGTTAAAATCACATGTGGAACTGTTTTTCTGCGACATTTAAAGGAAGCCTATAGAACTGCCAGTTCCTGGGGAAGGCACCACAGAAATGTCCACGTAGACCTAAGGATCTGAAAGGCACAAACTCCTGCGGTGGAATGTGCAATGCACAAGAAACTTTTATATATGGGTTTTAAGTCAAGACCCAACATGACGTTCTGGACTGTGTGAGGAAGAGGTCATGCAGCCCAATTACCAACCCAGAAAGCAGCTCTCAGTGTTTTATAGACCTCACTAATGAATGAGTCCCATGGCCTCTGCTGGGCCAGGCTTCCCAGTGGTCTGCCAGCCTGCCTCCCACACATCTGTAAATTTGTCAAGCTATAATGGATGGCTGGTGCCAGCAGAGGCTGAGGTCTAGGCCTTTCTCCCCGGGATACATAGAGATCTCAAGCCATTAATTATTCATTCTAGTGTAATGAACATAGCCATACCAACTTGTGAACAGTAATAATCAAGTGACAGATAAATTTATTACTTCAGTATGCCAAAAGATAATGGTAGTTAGTCATGAAGGGTGCAGCTTCCCCCCCAAAAAAAGTTTTATAAGCCATAGATCAATGTGTTGTTCAAGTTTTAAAATAAAATGGATCACTAAAAAGGAAATGAATTATGTTGGGTAGCCTCAAGCCTATTTATATTCAGAGTTGCTTATCTAGAGTTACTGTACCTTTCTTCCTAATGCCTTTGGGCATTGGGGCCTGCAAATTAGAGTAATTGTTATTCATTAATTAAACCTAAGAAATGGAACACAGCTCCAGACTTTGAAAAGTGAGGTTGGGATAGTTGAGATAGAGTCCCCCTAAAATGTCATCAGTAATAGTTGGAGGTTTTATGAGTAAGTAGCTGGATTGGGAACAGTTGTTTTATGTGTACCCAGAAACATCCCATTTAACATCTCATGAACGTTCGTTGGGCTTCTCCTGGGCACTGTGCTCAGTGCTAGCATTACCAAGTAAAATAAGTGCACAGTCTTGATCCTAAGGCAGCAGTAGAGACATTAATAACTTGTAATAAAGATAATACTTCTGCCTTGGTTGAGAGGAGGAGGAGGATTGGCGGAAGACTGGACAGAGACTGCAGAAAGGAAGGGGGCGCATTTGTGAAGTGCAAGAGAACATTCTAGGCAGAGGAGTGACAAAGGCAGATAGGTATGAAAGTGGGAAGAGGATGGATAGTGAATTACTATAATAATAATCACTACGTTTCCCACATGTTACCATATTTAATTTCTACAGCCACCTCATGAAGTAGTTGTATTGTTTACCTCCCCCTCCCCAATCTTCAAAGATGAGCCCAAAGCTTAGACATTGAGTCACTTGTCCACTGACCCAGAGCAAGCAGGCGGCAGAGAAGGGCTTAGAGGTGAGTTGGGGAAAGGTGTGTTACTTCACTAGAGTCTGGCCTTTACATTAAAGACATTGGAGCCCATCGAGGGCTTATAATCATTATTATCAGAACAAGTGCAAAAGTGCTAACTAAACACTTTATGCACACTGGTTCACTGTGTTCTTTCCCAGTGAGGTGTGGGGCCACTGTAGTTGTCAGCAGAGGAATGACTTGATCAGGGCTGAGTTATAGACAGTAACTGGTGGTAGCAGTCAGGATAAACCTGACTGTGGAAATGCTAGTCAGGGATCCTGACTAGCTAGTCAGGGAGGCTGTTGCTTTAGTCAGAGGTAGTGCTGAGAAGCACAGTGGTTAAAAAAAAAAAAATCATCATTCAAACCATATGTTTTTATATTGGTCTACAATTTAAAAGTACTTTGATACATAAATAGCTTGTTGACTCATTTGCACAAGGGACTTTTGAGGCAGGAGGGTTAAGTCTAATGACTTTGTTCATTTGGGAGGGGGAAGAATAAGGGCATGGAATTCACTTCCTGCACCCAAGAGCCCATGTTGAAAGAAGCGATGTTACAAACAGCTTGTAAATATGCAGACTTATTGACTGAGGCACAGAAACGGAATCTTTGCCCTTGCCAGGTAAGAACTTGACCCTGAGCATTAATGCTTTCAGAAACATGATGCGTACCTGGGAAGTGTGTAAGTAAAATGGAGACACAACACTACAACTCAGAAAACGTAGAATATTTTTATGTGGACCAGAAACAGGCCAAGATACCAGTGGTCACTGCCCTTGCTTAGCAGTCAGCAAGCAAATTCTCTTCGTATCTGGACCGTTCCGCGGTTACAAGTTACACTGACCTAACGACCCTTCCTGCCCCTTTCAGCAGAGAAAGTTTTGATGAAATTAGACTTTTAGCCCTGGAAAATCATAGAAAAGTACACATCTGCTGATAAAATTGGTTGACGTAGTAATTTCAGTGAAGGCTCAGTTTCACAACCAGCACTGAAGGCAGTAGAATGTCTTCTCCTCCTACCAAATAGAAGTATTCAAGAGAAACAGTGCAGGCATTTATAGAATTGTGTGAAAAATACTCTGTATAAATAGCACTAAATGCTAGGGAGGTATGTCTGTGCAAACTACTATCTGTGACCAATTTCTCTCTAGTTGCTAGTAATGAATAGTTTCCTTTTTCTAACAGGTGATTTAGCGAAGCCCCTAATATTTTCTTAACAGTACTAAATTGAGCCTAACTTTTAACTTATTTGTTGCCTGTAGATCATTTGCATATTTTTATACGCAAGGCCAGCAAATGAACAATTAAGTTTTATGGCTAGATCATGGTGGCTGGGGTATGAAGATCAGATACATGTTTTGAGTAGTACTTATCCAAAACGAAGTATATGTATTTAGCAGATTACTCAGACCCAGCTACTGCTGACCCTGTGTGTTCTTAGACTTTGAGTATAAGTGACAATATAAACATAGCCATATACATGGATATACACAGTGGTGCATTTTTATTTCTGTTTGTGCCACATGTTTTGCTTAATGAAAGCCACATGTTTTATGTGATGGAGTTTAATACTTTGAGCCTAAAGTGCTGGACTTCGTAAGATCTATCCATTGTTTAAAATTAAGTCTGTTTGGGGGCACTTGGGTGGCTCAGTCGGTTGAGCATCTGACTTCTGCTCAGGTCATGATCTCGCAGTTCATGAGTTCAAGCCCCACACTGGGCTCTGTGCTGACAGCTCAGAGCCTAGAGCCTGCAAAGCATTCTGTCTCTCTTGTGTCTTTGTCTCTGTCTCTCTTCTCTCTGCCGCCTCCCCAACTTGTACTCTGTCTCTCTCTCCCTCTCAAAAATAAACATTAAAAATAAATAAATAAAATAAAATTAGGTTTCTCTTGTGCCTTGTTTGCAAATGTATGAAAGCCATCAAGAGTTTTTATATTTGCACTAGAGAAAATGCTAATGATCACCACAGGAGTTTAAGCAGCAGCGAAGTATAAAAGTCATAATTAAGAAAGTTTAGCAGTTACCTGGATTTGCAGAGCAGGGATTCACATGTGCAAAGTTTCACATTTTGGAGGGCAGCTGCTTTGGTTGGTTGGTTGGTTGGTTGGTTGGTTGGTTGGTGTAGGCAAAACAGAAATGTGTAAAGGAATGTCATATCCTGAAAGAGCAAAGTAGCCTGAATACTGAAGATTTCTAAAACTCTGGGGGACAAAAATACAAGTAGAGAAGTCTCTCTTTGGACTTGATATCTGAAGATGTCCCAGGGTCTGGCTCCAGCCAGATGAGGAGTCTGAAGATAGGGGAAGGCCCCGGGAAGTCAGCTATCTATTTGTACAGTCTTTCTCTCATTTGTGCCTTTTCTTTTCCTTCCTCCCAGTGTCGCTAACAACCACAAGCAGAATCTGATGACAGTGGCAAACCTCGGCGTGGTGTTTGGACCCACCCTACTGCGTCCTCAGGAAGAAACAGTAGCAGCCATCATGGATATCAAGTTTCAGAACATTGTCATTGAGATCCTCATAGAAAATCACGAAAAGGTAATATACCATTGGTTACTGTGAGTGAAGAATTTACTTTGGGGGGACTTGAGTTGGAAATGGCATTCAAGGTAGTTGCAAGTTCCCATTGCTAATGACTTTTACACCATGATGCTGATGAAGCTGCTAATAATGGTGGTGGTGTTAGTGACGGTCATCTTGTCATGGCAGCTTTGGCCAGATGGAGAGTAGGGCAACAACAGTGGTTGTTATGGTAGCAGTTGTGATGGGCAGCACTGGTTGAGCCTTTCTTCTGTACCAGGAGCTATGCTAAGCACTTGATGTGGGTTGTCAATGTATGGTCACAACAATCCAATGAAGAGGTACCCTTTTGACCCTCATTTACAAAAGGCCCTTTACCCATTTTTTACTTGGTTGTCTTCTCATGAATTTCAGGTTTGTTTGTTGGTTGGTTGGTTTTAATACTAGGGAGAGTAAACTATTTTTATCTTGTAGTGCAGATGTTTTTCCTACTGTGTTTACGTTCCAGTTTTCTAAATGATGTATTTTTTCATTGTGTGTGTGTGTGTGTGTGTGTGTGTGTGTGCTGGAGGGGGAGTCTGTTTTCTTTTAGGGCATTGGGGTTTCTGGTCTTTCCTAAAAAGATGTCTCTCATCGTACATAATAAACTATGTCAACACAGAGCTATCCTTACAGAACTGGAGTGGGGCCATGAAGCTTCATTACATCTGTCCCACCTTAGTTCCCACTAGCAAATTCTTAAGAAGCCTCTCAGAATTCATAGGGTCTCCTAGAATACCATTTGAGAGCCACAGTGATGAGATATAATAAAAAATAATCTTAAAAATGCTGCCCTCCTAAACGAAAACTCTGCCTAGAATGGTGATCTAATTGTGCTAGATAACCTGCAAAATAAATGTACAGTCAGACCACTTCTCACCACTTGTCTGCACCTGATAACACTCTAACATAAGCCGTCATCATCTCTTGTCTCAGTATTTACAAGAGCATCCTGATTTGTTCTCTTCTCCCACCCTTGGCCTCTCTATTTTGATATTAGTCACCAGAGTGAGATTTTTTTTTAAGTGCTAAGTCAGATCATACCAGTTGTCTGCTAAGCACCATCCAGTGGCTTCCCACTTGACTTGGTGAAAGTCAGAGCCCTTACAAGAGCCTAGAAGGTCCCACACAGACTCTGCTCTTGCCTCTTTGACTTACCTCATCTCATCTACAACCTTCTCCTTCAGTTCATTCCTATGGCCATCTTGACGGCCTTGCCTTTCGTTGCAAACATGCCCACCTCAAGGCCTTTGCAGTTGCTGTCCCAGTACTTGGACGAGTCTTCCTCCCTGTAACTTCATGGTATACTTTCTTACCTCTTTTAGGCCCCTCTAAGTGAGGCCTGCCTAGATCTCTCTGTTTAGAATTGCCTACAGTCCCAACTCCAGCATTCCCCTTCCCGCGACTCCTGCTTTCTCTCTCTGTAGCACTTACCTCTTCCTAGCATGCTATATGGTTTACCTCATTAAAATTTTGCCTTTCTGACCTCCACTATAATGTATGCTTCATGCATGCAGGGACTTTGTTTTGTCCACTGCTTTGTCCCCAGGTCCTCATAGGCACTCAGTATATTTGTGTTGGATGAATGAATGGGCTCTTGTGGTACCTGGCCTCCCTAATGGCTCCAAGTGACCCTTGCCTCCTGGTATTCACTGCCTTGTGTAGTCCCTTCACTGCATAGGGGAATCCAGTATTGATCCCAATGTGATCAATTGGCTATTGCAAAAATAATGGAGTATGACTTTGGACACTGATCAAATAAGGCCTTGCAACATTGCCCTTGGCTTGTGGACTTGCTCGCTTTGGGGAAAATAAGCCACCATGTTGTGAGGGCAGTCACACAACCCTGTGGGGAGAAAGTGAGACTTCCTGCCAACAAGCAGACCAATTTGGCCACCAAGTGAATGAGCTGCTTTGGATGTCACACTTTCAGATGATGCAGCCCCCACCGACATCTTGTGTGCAACCTCATAGAAGACCACTGAGCTAAGCCTCTCCTGAATTCCTGACCCATAGAAACTGAGAGAGGTGCTAAATGTTTTAAGTCACCAGGTCTTTGAGGTAATTTGTTGTAGAGAGTTAAAATTAACTACCCAAGACCCTCTGAGGATAAACTTTGAAAAAGTAACAAATATCCTGCAAAGTTGTGTGAGTAGCATGGCCTCTCTCTTACATGGTTAATAGAGATAGGAAATCATATTATTTATTTGAAAAATTACGTTTTCTTTGTTGCCAACTTTGGACCATCATCCAGCCACCTCTCTCATATATAGTCTAATTAGGTATAGGTGAAGTTTGTGTGATATATGATAAAAATGAACTTGCGAAAAGGGAATATAATTGAATAACAGTTAAAAATGGTTTCTAGAGGGGCGCCTGGGTGGCTCAGTTGTTTGGTCGTTTGACTTTGGCTCAGGTCATGGTCTCACATCTTATGGGCTCGAGCCCCGCGTCTGGCTCTGTGCCGACTGCTTAGAGCCTGGAGCTTGCTTGGGATTCTGTCTCCCTCTCTCACTGCTCCGCCCATGCTTGCACTCTGTCTCTCAAAAATAAACATTTAAAAAAATGGTTTCTAGAGATAAGACACTTGGATTCAAATCTGCCACCTCTTTCTACTTATTGAGTAGATTACTTAACCTCTCTATGCTCATGAAAGTACTTTCAGTACACTTTAACCGCTGCAACAAATAACCCCCGAATATCAGTGAATCAGGAAATAGAAGTTTATCTCTTGCTCGCATAATGGTTCACTGTAGGTATCCTGAGAGTGGCATCCTGTGTAGCAGTTAAGGAACGCATGTCCCTTCCTTCTAGTAGCTCTGCTTTCTGCTCTGCAGATCTCTGTAATCAACCAGTTGGCGAGGAAAATGAGAAAGCGTGGAACCCTGGGTTAAGAGTGCATGAACTAAGCCTCCAAGATGCTTTCCTTATTTTCTTCCACATTCCATTGGCCAGAAGTCAGTCACCTGGTGACATCTAATTGCAAAGGAGGCTGGGAAAGTGACTGAACTGTGTACCCAGAGCAAGGGGAAGCAAGTTTGATGAGCCGCTAGCCAGTTTGCCATGTTTCTTCAGTTGGATTGCTGAGGCTTAAACAAGATGATATATAAAGGACTTAGCTAAGAATCTGGCATGAAGTAGGGCTCATTAATGGAAAACTATTGTTTTGAACAGTCTCAACAGAGTTCTCTGAAAATAGAGCTCAAGTCTACTTCTGAATGTCACGTGTTCCCCTCTCCCAAAAATAATATTTTTTACAACTTAATCTTTTTGTGAATAAACGATTAAATGTTGAGACAGATATGTGAGGAATGAGCAGTTTGATTATATTCCATCTCCCCAAAGGGCAGTGTCTAATGATTTTTGAACTGTAACTCTTTTTGGTATCTTTGGGCCTTCAAAGCCAGCAAGCATATTCAAAAGTCACAAGATAGGGAAAAGGACCAGAAAGTGCTAAAACAATATTGAAACTTGTGTAAACAAGGAGCCATCCTGCCTAGGGCACAAAATACAGAAATAGAAATGAAATTTGAAGTGCATGGTCAGGTCTGTAAGTATATGGGCAAGAACTGGTTGAAAATACACATCTGGTTTGTTGGATTATAAATTATGTTTCTCTCTGCTGGTATTTGTTAAGGTACATAAAGCATTAAGAGAGTATTACAGTGCTTCATTATATGCTCTCTTTCATTAGTCTATGCCAGAGAGTGGGATGAATCACAGTGAGGTTTTATGTTCCTGTGGGAGCCAGTGATGAAGGACTATGAATGAAAACATTTCTGGGATGAAGGCTGCACCAGAGTGCCTGTCTCCAGTGGTGAGGGAGCTAACGTACCACCTCGATAGAGGACCCCTCAGGGGTCCATGATGGGCCAAAGTTTGCAAGACCTGGATATGTGCTTTATTCTGGGGAGAAAGTCCTTCATATTCATTCATCAAGTTTGCCTTTTTGGTAAAAACAACTTAGAGTAAATCAGCTGGACTACTTTTTTAAAAATTTTTTTTTTTTCAACGTTTTTTATTTATTTTTGGGACAGAGAGAGACAGAGCATGAACGGGGGAGGGGCAGAGAGAGAGGGAGACACAGAATCGGAAACAGGCTCCAGGCTCCGAGCCATCAGCCCAGAGCCTGACGCGGGGCTCGAACTCACGGGCCGCGAGATCGTGACCTGGCTGAAGTCGGACGCTTAACCGACTGCGCCACCCAGGCGCCCCAGCTGGACTACTTTTTAAATATACTTTTAGGGCTGGTTGGGTATAAAATAAGCACTTCTTAGATCTACCTAATAGGAATCCTAAGCATCCGTGGCCATCCTCTGGCCCCTGGCTTTTTGGAGATGATGCTTTGGATTAATTTCCTCCCATTTGATGAACTTCAGTCATCAAATCCAGAGCACTTTTGTGTCCTCAGATGAATATTGTCAGAGACTTGTTCTTTAAAATTTACGCTATTAAGATCTTAGTTAATATTTAATGAGCATTCCCTTAGGCTTGACTGTAATTTTCTAGAAACATGCGCACATACACAAATGTAAATGAGTGACTACTTTTTTAACTAGCATCATGAGTAGGACAAAATCCTGAAACCCCACATGAAGAAATGCTTTCCAACAGCATCTTTCCATCCTGTCCTCCAGTAAGAAGCATGCAATAGTATATGCCCTCTTGCTTGAAACAAATCTGAATACAGGTCTTAAATATATGGCCCCCACAATTACTGGCATAATACTCCCTCATATTGTTACGAACATTTTGTAGAACGTATTTACTTGGTCCTTTGGAATAAAATTAGGAGGCACCCAATAATAGAAGATGGTACCAAGAGAGGGTGTAGAAACCTAGGCATCTAGCCACTGGACACACACACACACACACACACACACACACACACACACGGTTGGGGGGGGGAGAATCTTTTGTTTTGTTTTGTTTTTCTTTTTTTTTTTCAATATATGAAATTTATTGTCAAATTGGTTTCCATACAACACCCAGTGCTCATCCCAAAAGGTGCCCTCCTCAATACCCATCACCCCCCCTCCCTCCCACCCCCCATCAACCCTCAGTTTGTTCTCAGTTTTTAAGAGTCTCTTATGCTTTGGCTCTCTCCCACTCTAACCTCTTTTTTTTTTTCCTTCCTTGGGTGGGGGGGAGAATCTTAAGATGCCTGTTTCAGTTATCTATTCCTGCTTAAAAATCGTCTCCAAACCTAGTTTCTTAAAATAGCAAGGATTTTTTTTTTTTTTGCCCTCAATTCTGTGGGTCAGAAAATTTGAGGAGGGCTCCTGTGTGTCCCATATGGTATCTGCTGGAATGCTCTGACTGCAGCTGGATGATCCAAGAGGGTCTTAGTCCACACATCTGAAACCTTGGTTCTAGTTGTCACTGGGATACCTTGATCCTCTTCCTGGGGGTCTCTGTCTCTCTGTCTCCATGTGATCCCTCATCACTTGGTAGTCTAGGGCAAACTATCAAGGGGGCAAACAGAGAAACCACAAGGCCTCCTAAGGTGTAGGCCTGGAATAGACAGAGTGTTGCTTCAGCCACATTCTGTTGGTTAAAGCAGGTCACCAGGCCAGCAAGATTGAAAGGGTGGGAAATAGAACCCACCTCTGCTGGGAGAAGCACTGTGCTCATAAAGGTGAAGGAGCAGTTGTGGGCTGCTGTCTGTGCAGGGGTTCTCTCATAAGACCTCACCTCGCATGCTTGGCAGGTTTGCATGTAGTTTCTGTTGGAGAAGGCATTGCTTTCCTATGAGAGTCTTGCCCTAAACACAGGCAGCTCCTCAGTATTTCTTATAGGAAGCATTCTTCTCCTTCCCCTCAGCATTGCCAATTTTTACAGAACCGAGGGACATTTGGTGATACTGACAAGTTAGTCCTCAAATACCCTTTGAAAGCCTCAGTGTGGGGAACTAACTCATCAATGTCTAAAACTGGAAAAACCTCTTTGTCATCAAAATTGACATTTAAAAGAGAGAGGAGGGGGAATGCTTGCTAGCCAGAAAATTCACTTTCTTTTACCTGACAAAACATCTTTTTTGAAGAGAAGGAAAAAGGCTCCTGTGTTTGAACTGGCTTAAGCATATGGCTAAAGCATATGGCCAGAAACTCTGTCCTTCACCTCCCCCTGCAGATCCAGCGAGGAGAGCACTGTTTGGAACCGTTGTAGGAAATAAATATCCCACAGTAAGTGGAGGCAGAGAGGAAAAAGCCAGAAGATAGCAATTATGTTTGGGGACTCATGGGGGATCGTCCTTTTTCCATGTTTGCTAATACATACAGATATGTAGGTAATGGATTTTTGTAACGTGCATAGTCTAGAGGTAATATTGGCAGCAATAGTTACCCTTTTTAAAAAAGTTTTTAATGCTCATTTATTTTTGAGATAGTGTGAGCAGGGGAGGGACAGAGAGAGAGGGAGACAAAGAATCCGAAGTAGGCTCCAGGATCTGAGCTGTCGGCACAGGGCCCATCGTGGGGCTCAAACCTACAAACCGAGATCATGACCTGAGCTGAAGTTGAATGCTTAACTGACCAAGCTGCCCAGGCACCCCAGCAATAGTTAACTTTTACTTATAGCTTCTTGTCTACAAGATAA
Organism: Panthera pardus; assembly: GCF_024362965.1. NCBI lineage: Eukaryota > Metazoa > Chordata > Mammalia > Carnivora > Felidae > Panthera > Panthera pardus. The sequence continues at coordinate 120,010,355 of NW_026526765.1, read as the reverse complement.
TGTGCCAAGCAGCTTTATATCCATCATATCATTTCATTTTTGTAAGATCGATATTTTTCCCCTAATTTACAAATTATAAACCTGATGTGCAAGAAGTTTAAGAAACAGCCTTTAGGAGAGGAGCTAGGGCTGAAATGCTTTCACAACCCAAGCTATTCAAATCTGTTCTAGTTTGTCTCTGGGCACTGCATTGTTTGAGCACCTACTGTTGGCTGCAAATGAGTAAGATGGGACGTTTTTCCCAAGGTGCTCCAATTTTATCAGGGTACAACTCAATATGATACCGTGTGCTAAGTGGAATCCAATAAGACGAGTAAAATGTATGGCATCACTGAGGAGAAATCATTTAATTTTGTTAGTATCAGGCTCAGACAGATAAAGACGTTTTCTAGGCAGAGAAAGAGTTGAGACAAGAGGAACAGCTTTCCAGGGGAACGTCAGTCAATCAGGATTAATTAACTCATGTGTATTAAACTTTACACGGTTGAGAAAGAATGGTGGGTTATATGTTAGCAAGTGGTGGGGGATGCTGCCAAAAACTGTTGGTTTTACCCATTGTCTGGAGTCTTGAAAGCTATAGGAAAGGGTTTGCGTTTACTCCTGAAAAATGAGAACTGTCAGGTTTCCCAGTAAAGGGGTGAAATGATTACCTCAGCACTTTGGAAGGACCTCCCTGGGAGCCGAACCAAATTGCACTCTGATTATTGATATCAAAATCACTTGTTAAATCGTGAAATCATAGAGTTGACTATACTATTGTAAACTTGTGGCTTTATATATAAAAACAATTTCAGAGTGTAACCTTTGACTTACAGCCCTTACTTAACACAAGGTACACTAAGATCCTAATTTTATTTGGTTCTTCATGAGATCTAAAGAAGAATAAACTTAAGAGATTTCCTTTTTTAAACAAACAAACAAATAAACAAACAAACAAACCTGTAGTCACATTTCAAAGGGGAAAGATTTTAAGTCTTGCTGCAAACTTGGTTTAAGGTAACAATCTGTTATGTAAAATGACCATTTCTGTATGGATGCAATCTTTGCCCAGCTCACAGCTGATCACTCTCAGCCTTAAAACATCAAGCAGGCCAATATGTAGGGTTATAGTGGCAGGTACCAATATTTATATGCTGGTAGTTAAGATAGTAAAGCAAAATGGTGAGTGCTGTCATTGTAAAATGCCCCAAAGCCTAGGGATTTTGCTACTTTAAATTTTTTTTTTTTTTGGAAGATTGCATTGCCAATAACTTTAAAATTTTAGACGTTTGGGAAGAGCAATCCTATCAAGGAAACAAACTGCTTTCTTCTTATATAGTTTTAGTTAAACATGAAATCTCTGGTTAATAACGTGTGTGTGTGTGTGTGTGTGTGTGTGTGTGTGTGTGTGTGTGTGTGTGTTACATCTTCCTATTAAATTCCAACCTATAATAGTAGGATTGGACCCACTTGTTCTGTAATGGTCCACAATATTTCTTATGGCTGTGACACTCAAAAGGGTTTTTGTACATGAAGAAGAATGTGCATGTGCACATATGTGCCCGTGCACCACATGCTTTTATCAGTATTGCCCCTTTTAATGCCTGTCGATCTTTTATAAAAGAAATCATCATGATTCTTTTCCTGGTTCATCAGTTTGCTTTGGAAGAGGTAGGAGGGTTGATCTTTACATTGTTAATTCTTAGAAATGCCCAAAGATGCCCCCTTTTAAAGTATGTTAACTTTGAATCTTACATGACAAGAAGAGCTGGTAACCATGGATGGCCCCACTAAACACTAGGGTAAACACCATGGCCTAAGCAATCTTGCATTCCCATTGGAATGGTAGTGTCTTTCAATGCAGTTGTCTTGATTTGAGTTGATTTGGGCCCACCAAACTACCTTGATCTGCTTTTACCAAAATGTCAGTGGAATTGAAATCCATTGCACTGCTGTTGGGGTTTGCACACAAAATGTACATCAGTTAATAAGATGCAATTGGCTTGAGCTGTTTCTGGCAACTGACAAGCATTTGGTAGTTTTATTTCATTTTCTTGATATTTCAAGCTGTTGTTGATATGCAACATTAATGATGATGGAGACTGGGAATTAGGGGAATTAATGGGAAATTAATCTTGTATCTTATGATCGTGGCTTTTTTTATGTGTTCATCAGGAATTTTTGTGACCTTTCCTTCCATTCATTCCTGAATGTACTTTTTTTGATCCTATCCATGTTAGGTTTAAAAGTAAGCGAGATTTACTTGTATGCTGGGCTGGAATGCTTCCTTCACAGGCCTTTTTACTTTTCTTGAGTGTCAAGTGTGTGCAAGTTAATCTTTAATCGTGTGATAAGGTTGTGGATCTAAGCATGTATATTCCCTCCCAATAAGCCCCAGATAAACCAATCATTGTGTGAATGTGTAGCTCCTTTAATGTTGCTCAGATAAGGGTAGAGTTTTGTTATGTTTTCGTCTCTTCCTCTCTGTTGACAAAGAGAACAAGAAATAGAATCTTTTTTGAGATAGTGAAAACCCTAACATCCCATGGATTACCCGTGCCATCTATATATGCCCTCCGTTACTAAATGGAATTGGTTTCTTCTTGAAGGACTGTTAATAAAACTCCCAAACTACTTTCTAAATTGTTGATCTCTCTGCCAAAATGCTGATAGCGATAGGACATCGGACTTCCAATTGTCCTTAAAAACCCTCTCTGTAGCTGTAGCCTATGAATTTGGTTTCTTAACTGTTACTATAAATGAGCCCTATTACGACTTGCCTGGCTTTCCCATGGAAAGGCGCTGGGTTTATGGCTTCTCGGGCCCTAAGTGGCCTTGCTGTACTGTCTGTCCATGAGAGGGAGTGGGCAGTCTGCGAGTCCTGCTTGGTAGTTCCAGCCTTCCACTCCCAAAGCAGACAGTCCTCACATTAAACAAGCCCAGATTTGTTGATCCTTTAATACTTGGAACTGATGAATTTGTGTCTCAGGAAAACATTCAGTCTCTTCTGTTTTGCTTTGTAATCCCCAGGCCTCTGTCATTGATTTATTGTCTGAGAGCTACTTTGCAGTTACAGACCAGAAACTCTTCATCATGACCTAATTTTCCTCCCATAAAAATCACAGCACATAATAAAGAGTTTACCCCACACATTATAGGGAAGCTCCTAATCCTTGTAAATTACAGGAGCATGTATGAACGGGACCGGAAGAGGTGTAAAAATGTGTATGTGCCATGGCTAAAAACAAATTTAGCAAGTGTCAGTGGTCTACAGTGTCAAGATGGGCCTCTGGCAGGCGGGGGGAGCAGGCAGTGAAATTTGAGTTTTGTAGATGATGCAAAGGAAAAGAACAGGAAATTTTAACATTGCTGTAAGCAGTTAAGATCGATGTTTTGCAAAGAGCAGTAATTAAATTTGCACTTATAAATTAAATCCTTGTGTCCTGACTGCAAATAATTCATTGTTGAGTCTCCACTTACTTCCCTTCTTCCACTTTTTTATTGAATGCAGTAATATCTCGTGAACACTGAGTGTCAAACCGTGTTAGGTGTTTCAGTCTTCGCCACAGTCCCGGGAGTTTTTACAGATGAGGCATCTGAAGGTCAGAGAGTTACACAACTTGTTCAGAGTCCCAGAACTACTAGTAAGCAACTAAAGTCAGATCCATTGAACTGTAAAACTTGTATCCTTTTTATTTTGTCTTCTGTCTCTCAAATTAATAATAGGTATAAAGACTACAGGTGGGTAAGATCCAGACAGTCGTGCTAAGTTTCGAGTCCAGCTACGTGCACATAGGTGACCTTGGACAAATCAGTTTATCTTCACGTAGTCTTAGTTTCCTCGCATTCACTATGCCAAGAATAATAGTACCTTTCTTACAGAGTTATTCTGAGTAAAAATAATGAGATAATTTATGCAAATAACTGAGCATGATGGCCACTCAATACCTATTGGTTATTTTATTGTTATTTATACCACTACCATCTCTAGGCAATTCTTTGCTGGGTTCTGTGTGCTCAGTGCTTCATGTGCCTTAGCTTTTTAATAGCTCTGTGAGGCAGGAATAGGATCCTCCTTGTTTACACGAGAGAAACAGGCTCAGAGGGGTTGAGGCTCTTGCCTGAGTTGAACCCAAGTCTGTCTAGCTCCCAAGCCTCTTTGCTTTCCACCCATATGACAAGTGTACATTCCTTTCCTGTGCTTTTTGTGGCCTTGTGACAGTGATGCTGATTATCAGTGTTGGTGAGGTCAGTGCAGCTGTAGGTGTTGCCCACTGAGCAAGCAGCAGAACCTGGACTCCACCCGGTTCTGTGTGACTGCAGAGCCCAAAGTGCCCTGACCACTCTCCTGACCACAGCTTAAGGAGAAACAGGAGCTTGGTATTTATGGGACTGCTAATTCCACTTATAGGAAGCTTGAAATTGAGAATACTTGGAAGAGTATCCAGAGTTGTTTTTTTATTTTACAGTTTTATTCCTCAGTAGCTTTCAGAAGGCTTATAGGCTTCCCAATAAGTTTTTTTTTTAATGATTATTTATTTTTGAGAGAGAAAATGCAAGAATGGGGGAGGGGCAGAGGGCAGGGGGGACAGAGGATCAAAACGGGCTCTGCACTGACAGCAGGGAGCCCAGTGCAGGGCTTGAACTGACAAACCCTGAGATCATGATCTCAGCCCAAGTCAGACACTCAGCCAACAGAGCCACCCAAGCACCCCAGCTTTCCGAAAAACTTTTATTTCTAAGGCGTTCCTAACTAAGTCAGAATTAGTTTGTAAGTTTGGATAGAATTAACGGGCCGCTTGGGGCACAAAATAAATCCCCGCCCCCCTTGTGTATTCATTTGGAAAGTCTCTGTGACATGAGTAGATTGTTCCGGCCACATGGTAGAGTTCCATAAATCCATTGTTCATAGGTGATGGGAACTCACCCTTCCATCATTCAGCAGTCATTTGTACACTGATTGTTCTGAACAGAACAAAGGAAACCTCGTTGGATTTTCTTGAAATATTCTCTTCCAAGCAAAATAGGATCGGAATAACCAACAAAACTGTGAAAAATTCAGATTCGCATCAGAATTCCAAATTGAGCTTTTGGCACAGAGACAAACTCTTGGCCTGGCTAGAAGGTGGCCAGACCATAAGCAGGCTTGAAACAGCTCGCATTTGTTCAAGTTTCAGAGTTAAATGAACAACAGTATTTTGGGGAATGATTTCCCAGTCTCCTTAATGTAAGTTTGTATCCTCTGCACTGGTGGTCGTGAGGTCTCATTTACAGAGGTGCCCTTGCACTTCAGAAACACATGTAATCACAGTGGCGATAGTCTTGTGTCCGGCACTTTGCATTTTGGCGCTTGAGAACAGCCCCATCAGAGCTCTTCAGCGGCCTGGGCCTGGCTTGCCTCGAGGCCGCCCAGAGAGCTGGCCTTGGGGACTGTAGTTCTCACCCGAAATGGTGCTGGTTTCCCAAACAACTTTTCTTTGAAAGAAAGCTACCCGTGTGCAAGAATCAAATACTCTCCTATGTTCCCACATCTCTTCCTGCTTGGTGTGTATCAGCATTGCTTTGGAAGCAATTTTTCACGCATCTGCCGAAATCCACGGCCTTTCCTCACAACTCAAGTCGTCTTTGTTTCCCCAGCGTTTCCTACAGTTTTTAGGCAGGAGTACAACCACCACATTTTTGGTGACAGTTGAAATTAATATGCATATACATTATCTCTGTGCCCATTATAGTTGCGCGAAGAGCTCCAAAGCTTGGAGGCCAGACGTAAGGGGGCGGAGGCCTCTCACTAAGTCTGAATTCATTTTCAGATGTTTTCAGCTATCGGGATGGCCGAGAGGGCTGTACTTGAGGCCAGAGGCAGAGGGGTGCTAAGAGGCACCATTACCTGTTGAAATCCGTGCTTGTGGGTCTGGGGAATGGCTTCTATAGTGAAGATTGGCTGGAAAAGCTGAGCTGAAAGAATGAGACGGCTGAAGAAGTGGAGAGTGCAGATGGGAGAAGCCACAGCCGTAGATTCCGGTTCCCACCCCTCTCCTGCTTTGCTGTGCAGCAGGTCAGGAAATCTCTCCCGTGGCACGCTCACCCTACTTTACATGCTGAATTGACCTGCGGCTTAGAGAGAGGTCACGTGAGTACCTAGCACAGCACCTGGCATGCAGGCACGGATGATCACATACAGGAGCAAGGTTTACATGTCAGTGATATTCGTGTGCCATGAGGTGCTCACCCGGGAGTAGGCTCATGGCTCAGTGTTGTTTCGGGAACACAGTAAAGGGGAGAAAGCCTCTTAGAGGCTGTGGTCCTTGCGCTCATTAAGAACCATGGTTTCTTTTTGCTTCCCTCGCAGATACTCAGGAGACTTGTACATATATATGCATAGCGCTGGTACTTATTTTTAGGGGTGCCAATTCCTCTGGAAGCCAGGACGTTTCTGTTGTTTTTGCTTTAAGTCCCCTTCTCTTCTTACCCCCTCGCCCCACTTGAACTCAGCTATGTTGTGATTCAGTTTATTTTGTTGAAAATTCAGTCCCCTAGGGAAAATATGATAATGCTGTTTTCAGACAGCTGTGTTTGGGAGCGAGACTGACTTAACCAGCTGGCTGGCATCATTGGAGCCCAAGGACTTGCCAGCCCATGGAGCGCAGCTGTCTTGGCTAAAATTCTCATCATTCTTATGACTTTGCTTTCTATATATCTGCTTCAGAGTTCTACTTTAAAATGTATGCACAAAGAAGAGAGGGCCATTAGTCTGTGGTGTGTCTAATGCCATCCATAGTTGAAGGAAGTGGGGTACCCCTACCTTTCTCTTGTTACTCATGATTGTTGAGAAAGAGGAAATCCAGAAGGAGGCTAGCTCCAGAGTGACAGATGATAATGAGTGGATCAATAAATACTGATATCTTAATACAGTGTGGTTGTCATATAACCATTAAGAATCACGTTTGCCATTTTTTTTAATGTTTGTTTATTTTTGAGACGCAGAGATAGCACAAGCAGGGGAGGGGCAGAGAGAGGGGGGGAGACACAGAATCCAAAGCAGGCTCCAGGCTCTGAGCTGTCAGCACAGAGCCCGACCCGGGGCTCGAACCCATGAACCATGAAATCATGACCTGAGCTTAAGTCGGATGCTTAACTGACTAAGGCGCACCAACCTATTTTTTAAACAAGGGAGAAATGTTGAAATATACTGTTAGATGTATGGGATACTAAAGTATGTAGATTATATAATCCCAATTAGGGAAGATGTTCTTTTGACATTAAGTGAGATAACTCACACAAAGCACTTAACCTGGCACCTGGCATATGGCAGATGCCCAGTAAATCACAGCTACCGGATGCAAACTCTCCAGCCACGGGGAACACATTTACCTCGTACAGTGTTAGACCCAGAGTCCTCGGTATGAAGTAAATGCTCGAAAGATCTTTCTTGATTGAATGAATTAGTGTGACTATTTTTATGTGTTTGAAAAGAAATCTAGAAAAACCTTGGGAGACAGCTTTCTGTGTTATCTGTAATTGTATCTATAGTTTTGGCAGTTTAACCTCTCTGCCTTGGTTCTTCATTATAAATGGTGAGGACAGTACCTGTTGCCCCAGATCATTGAGAATTGAATGAGCCACATGTAAAACACATGTAGTGACTAATCCCCAAGGAACTGACATTACATGGTGGCTACGGTAATCATGGTAAGCAGTGTATAAGTGTAGCTGTTATCATAGTTCTATCAAACTTGTATCTGTAAAAAGAGAAAAAATTGTCATGATTTTAGTCTATTGTTTTCTTCTTATTTTCCCCAGGAATTTTTTTTTTTTTTTTTTTAGTGAAAGCTTAAAAGAAAAAAGTTCATAAGAAAACTCACATGTTTGTAGTAGTTCTCTTTAAGTAGTGGAATTGGAAAAGTTGTTCTCTTTTTTTTCTTGATGCTTTTCTACATTTTCCAAATGTTAGTACTGGTTACATTTGTCATCAACCTTCCCCCCGCCCCCCCCCTCCCCCCCCCCCCCCCGCCTTTTAAATAAGAAAACACTCAGCATCAAAGATGATGCACAGCTCCTGAACTAGAAAGCAGGCTCCATCTAAGGATGACAGAGGACCCAGAACTGGTGCCCTGCTCTGGACTTCTTGGAATGTTATTTAAATGCATGTTTCACATTCTAAGAAAGTTGTGAAGCAGTCGTTAAGAACTGGTCAATAGAACCAGTGAGGAAAAGTAAAGGGGTTTTGATTAATTGGTTCTGGACAAAAGGTAGTCAGAAAGCTCAAAGCCTTGGTAATAGACCATGGCTTGTATTTAGCACAATACATTCCCATTTCTCCTGGAAAGAACAACCGGCAGAACATCAGGGGAAGTGACAGCAGAAGGGGCTAGAAATGGAAGGAAATAGTCCCCAATATCCAGGATATGCTTCTGAAAGAAAACGTTTAATATCATTTCTGAGAGATGTTTCAAGGGAAGTCCTGAGCAAATGCTGGTGGTCTTTTCGGGTCTTTTTCTTGCTGATTCTTAAATACCACCAAGCTTTCGGTTGTGCTGGTCGGGGCCTGTGCTTGCTCTTCCACTCACAGCAGCGTGTGACCCTTTTGTGAAACTTTCCTTGCAGATATTCAACACCGTGCCTGATATGCCTCTCACCAATGCCCAGCTGCACCTGTCCCGGAAGAAGAGCAGTGACTCCAAGCCCCCTTCCTGCAGCGAAAGGCCCCTGACGCTCTTCCACGCCATGCAGTCAGCAGAGAAACGTGAGTCTCCTGCTCAGGGCCAGCAGGGTGCTCACGAGACGGCCCGTGCCACCTCCCACCTGCTCAGGGTGCACACCTCCGGCCTCTCTCTATGGGTGCCTGCCCTGCGTGTCCTTGAGGATGGTGTATGGCGGTGCCCTCGCAAGTTTCATTGCTGAGTAAGCCTGGTAGGACAGGAAGTAGTGTTAGGAGAATGAAAGGCAAGGGCCACTTGCTGTTCAGGATTCTCTTTCCAGATCTCCTTTGGGCGAACAGCTGAGCATTGTTTCTTCCTGCTACACAGTAAGAGCTCAGCTCCGGCATTACTGCCTTGGCCCCTTTTTTGTTAGCGGCTTCCACAGAACCAGTTTCCTTTTCTCAGTTTGTAATTAAATGCTTATTAGTGCAAGTCACATGCCCTACTGGACTGTGACTCTGAGGGCTGGCCCTTGCTTTGCTCATCCTTCTGCTCCACCTCACAGGGCCTGGCATGGAGCAGACACTTAATATATGTGTGAACTTAATTAATGAATTAATTAGAGAATAATGCCCTCTTTGTTCCAAGCCATAGAGTGTTATCACCTCGGTTTGACTGAATCCTCTTTTCATGTCAGAACTGAGTTCTTTGCAGTTATCAGGCCACTGGGCCCTAAAATATCCAGGCTTATTTGAGCTTCTGTAATAAGAGAGCTGGGTGGTGGTGAGGGCTCCAGCTCTGCCTGGAGTCCAATCAGACCTGGGTTTTTGTGCCAGCAGCAATGCACGGGCAAGCCTTTTACCTTCTTGCAGCCTCCATTTGCTCATCTGTGTAGTAGGGATAACAGTGCCTATCTTAAAGGGATTTGTTAAGGATTAAATGCAATTTTGCATTTAAGCATCTGGCACAAGTCCTAGACTTGGCAAGGGCTGAGAGCTGCCACTATTATTACTAGTTATTGTTTAATCACGTGCAAATACCAAGGCTAATTCTTTGATGCAACTGATGCTTAGATGAGGCCTGCAAGGGACTGGGAGTATACAAATAGGACCTTGTTTTTAAAGTGCTCACAGTTGAGTGAGGGGAATAGACAAGTGAATGGATCATGTAGGTCACCGCAGTAAGCACCCTCAGAGAGAAATACCCATTCACAGAGGCTGTGGAACATGTGACAGTTGAGAGCCTGCACTGGCACTGGACTGCTTGGCTGCTGGCTCTGAGTCTGCCGCTCTCTGGCTGTGCACGATGTGGGCAAGTTAACTTGCATCTCGGGGCCTTGGGCTTCTCTTCTGGAAGACTGGGATACTAGTTTCTCCCTCACAGAGTTGTTGTGCAGATTAAAGCACTTCACATGGCACCTGGTGCACAATAAGCGCATTTACGGGGGGTGGGGGGGGGGTGGAGGGGCGGAGGTGGTGTTGTTATTGTTGCTGTTGTTGCCTTTATGAAGTACAGTAAAGGCACAGATCAGAAGAATCAGCCACTTGGCTTCGAAAAGGAGAGAAAATCCATATCTGGATTGGCATCTTCTTCTTCCTTATGAAAAAGCATTTCTTATCCCCTGTATTTCAGAAGTTATCATTCTGAAAACAAATCTTCGCTGCCCCCAGAGCGTCACTGCATTTAAAGATGTCATACTATCCCATAAAATGGCTGGACCTTGGTGAATTTAGCACCCTTTGGGTTGTTTCAGATGTTTAGCTTTCATGAGTAAAGCCCCTGTTAATCTTTGTAGCTAAATCTGTTCATATACATGATCATTTCGTTAAGATAAATCCTGGAAGAATTTCCAGGTGAAAGGATTTGTATACTTTTGGGGTTTTGACCCCAATGGGGTTGAGTTCTCTTCAAACAATAGCCCGTGTTGCTCTTAAATACCTGGCTTGGGTCCTTCTCACTTCGGTCTGCACGTGGCCTGGGCCCCTCTGAGTGTAGTAGGGAACACTTGGAACAGGACTGGTCTCACCCATATCTGCCATGAACAGGGCATTAGGCTGTGGAGGGGTGTGTTCCTCAGGTGTCCAGGAGAGTGATGGTCACCTCGTTTTGTACTAAGCAATGAGCAGTGTAGGTTAGGATGGAAGCAGAAGCAGCTTGGAAGCAGGTCTACAAGCGTACTCTGGGAGCATGTAAGGAAGAAGATGGAGATGAGGAGAAAATCAATTAGATCCTGACTCAAGATTAATTTTTATCACATGAGCCAGAGGATGAAAGTTAAGGATGTGTGAAAACAGGTGCATCTAAGCCGCAGACCGAGCTGTTATGTCCCTGTCTGCACCGTGGATGGAAGCATGGAAGATGGGAAGACAGTGAAGCAGCTTATCTTTCCTCCAAATGTTAGGAAATGCGCCCTGGAAACAGGACTGGAACTTCCATACACTCAAATATTTCAGGGGCGCTTAGCTTTCTTCCCTGTCTTGGAGAAGAAACGTTTCCATTGAAAAGAATGCAAGTGTGCATATATTCATAGACTTCTTATGGTTTGTTTTGGAAATCGCTTTTTTCTTGAGAAACTAGAAATGACATCCAAGCTGGCTTGGAAAGTGCCATAGGAGGGGTTGAGTGAGTTGATGCTGGAAGGGAAGACTGGCCAGGAGCTGGAAGGTTCTGTGAGCACCCCTCACTGTCAGATGAGCAGGTGACAGGGCACTGTCTTGCTTGCACACAACTTACCCTTCCCTTTGTCTATCTGTGGATAAAGATAGAAGGCTACTTTATCAAAGCACTTTGCTGAATTTACTCTGTAGAATTAAAGTACAAATAAATACTGCAGGTAATTGGTGAGGGAAAAATTTGTGTATTTCCATATGGTGATGTTTTTCAGTTTAAGGAACTTTGGCTACTTAGTTACTTCCCAAACTCGAGTCATTTGCACAGACCTTCATTTACTCTTTGGCCCTCAACCACATAATTCATATGCTTTTGTTTGAATACATTTCTTTAAATTGATCTTAAACCCTCTGCCTTCTTTACATGGCTTCATCCTACTTAGTAAAATCTCTAAAAATGTGAATTTGATGGTCTCACTGTTTTACTTTCTAATATACATTAAACATGTAACCATTAAAATAAAGATAAAGACTTCTTACTTCTCACCTGTGAAATTTTTACCACGGTTTGGAGTCCACAGATAGTACTTTGAATTTTTGAGTGACTCCTTTCCTTTCTCTTAATGTAAATATGTGAACTCAAGTTTGTTTTGACTAGAATTGGGTTCTGATACTGTCATTTGGCTGTTCTGTCACTGGGGGTGTGCACTCTTCACCTGTTACTTCCATGCTGTGCACTTTCAGTTCCTGTGACACCTGTCCAGCTTTGGTGTGAACTTACCTTTCTTCAAGTTGTGGCCACAGAGCAAAACCTTGTTACAGGGATTGCTCTTGTGTGGACACACAAGTACATCTTCACATAACCCTTCTGTACCTTGATTTTTGGCAGATGATGTTTTTCAGAACCCCATTTCCTCTTACTTCCTCCTGAGTTCAGTTACACTTTTCTCCTCACTGATGTACTTGGACTTGAGAATTTTCTCTGTATTCCATTGGTTAGCCCTCTCTTCAGTCCCTGTTGAGATGTTTAATGGGCTTAAAACTCCTAGCGTAGCTCACTTGGATGCTTCCTTTGAGAGGTTCCAGTTGTTGATTGTCAGCGCACATTTTTCTCTCCCCTCTCTGCATTGCCCCCACTCTGTGCAGAAGACGTTTGTCTTAGACGCAAATCTCTGCCAATGCTCTTGGCCTCAGGTTGCAGGTTGTCTCCCTTTTCCTGGAGAGGAAGGTCCTGAGAGTCATCTTGGGAGTTCATAGGCTCAATCCTCTCTCTTTGTACTTCAGGCTCCTGGAAGCATGTGGCATATTAGCTCATGCTCCTGGATATGGGTCTTGTTTTCCAGAAGGAGTTTCTTCTTCTTCTGTGGAAATAGAGCAGTTGTGTCCCACGCACCTCCATAAGATTCTTCAGCTTTAATCTTATGGGTATTAGTGGAATCTTCTCCCAACAGCATTTTCCCTTTCCCTGAAGGTAGAGATCTCTTTACGATAACCGTGTTCTCTTCCCAGAATGAGGAGTTGGATGCTTTCTCCTGCTGTCTGTTGGGTAGCGACTTTGGTCAGTTCCAAGGCAGCACATGACTCCTCGTAGACAATCAATGTGTGGTGGAAGTGGGACTAGGAATGAAATGGGAACAGTCTCTGAGACAAAACTTTGTGGAAGGGCACCTGGGTGGTCAGTAAGTTGAGCGTCCGACTTCAGCTCAGGTCATGATCTCAGGGTTCATGGGTTCAATCCCCACATCGGGCTCTGCACTGACAGTGCCGAGCCTGCTTCAAATTCCCTGCCCCCCTCTCTCTCTCTCTCTCTCCCTCTCTCCCTGCCCCTTCCCCATTTTCTCTCCCTCTCCCAAAAAATAAACAAAAATTTAAAAAAAAATTTGCAGAAAAGAAGAAAAGGAATTGATGGGGAAGTACAGGATTTAGAAACATAGCAACAAATACAAGCCACTGAATATTGTTAGTGAAGAGGGACCAGAAATCCAAGTTGTATGTAGGTGGTCAAGGAATGCTTCCTGAAAGGTAGAATTCCGAGTAAGATGCTAAAGGAAATGAGTCATAGTCTCGCACAGAGGACAGAAGGGTGGCTGTGATGCTCTGCACAGGTAACAGGGAATAGTCTTTCTATAAGTAGCAGAGGGTAGCTCTTGTCTCTCGGACTGAGGATTGTGGAAAGATATGTTCCCAAATTGAACTTCCAAAACATTCTCCCACAGAAATCAGATTTTTCGTTAATGTATGTTTAATATACATACATATATATATATATATATATATATATATATATATATATATACACATACATACACACACACATACCTATATGGCTCTTTAATTTATCAAGTGGTTTCTCATGCGAAGCCCTGTGTATAGCAACACCTCACTTAATCTCTAACATTACACAGGTACTGTCCCCGTTTGGGACAATGGAGGAAGATAAAACTTATATTAAATAACGTACTCGGGATCACACAGCAACAAAATAGGTTTGAATCCAGTTGTTGAGACCTCAGAGCTACACTATTAGCCAGTGATGATTCTGCCTTCTGGTTTCAACTTGGGGGGTTGTTCTTAAAGAGATGTGGTTCTGTGTGCTTTTGTGACCTAGCCTGCAAACCCCTTAATTCTAAGGGGAAGTATTCCCAGTTCTGCTTATGAACCTGGAGTCTACATTTCCCTTAAGGGAGAGAGCTGCCTGTACAGAGCTGGGGGTGGGGTGGGAGTGGAAGGCTGGTGTGGAAGGATAAACAATGCATTTGATGAAGAACCTTGAGACCAAGTTGGATCTGAACCTCATTCAGTAACAACAACAATCAAAGTTAAAATTATTATGCCTCACCCAACATGCCAGACAGCCTGCTAAGTGCATCAGTATCTTACTTCCTTCTCACAACTGACCGTCACCCAGTGAGGCAGGTCCCCCCTATCCACACTTCACAGACAAGTAAACTGACGCTCCAGAGGTTAAGTAGTCACACAGTTGGTAAAGCACTGAGGAGGAATTTGTACCCAGGTGATGTCCCTTCCCCATGCCAGGTTGTCTCCAAAAGGGTGCCTCTGTCAGTTCTTCAGCCACGGAAGTGAAAGTTTCTAGACTGAATTACAGAAGCAGTAAAAGCCATCTGTCCTAGCATCTAGCGGTGCCATGGGGGCACTTGGACCATCTTAAATGGATTCCTCAATATGCATACCAGCAGGCAACAGCCCCTCTAGATCTTGTACCAACTATGCAGAGAGCAGGATGTGTTCAGCAGGACCTTTCATTTGCTGGGCCAAGGTAGTCACTATGATTTGCGATCACAGAACACATGCATCAAGGTTTTCACAACTGTGCTGGCAAATGAATGATATCAAAGGAGATGACTGTTTAATCTGTAAGGTGCCCCATGGATAACATCCTCCAGCAGAAATCAGAGTGCTATCTCCAGGTGAAAGGTACTGACATAGAAGCTGTACTTTTGCTGGACAAGTGTAGAAGGTGGAGCCAGAAGGATTAGAGGGAACCAGCAACCAGCTCTAGTCCCTTTTAAAGTTCTTCCAAGAGATTACGAGGTGACATTTATCACTGATTTTTGTCTCAGATTTTTAGTGCTTACACCAAGGTGTTGAAACCTGTTTCTTGGAACAGTGGTTCTTAGACTTGGTGTCCATTGGACTTGTGTAAGGAGCTTGTTAAAAATACGGATGCCTGGTCTCCTCCCAGGTACGTTCTAAATCAGGAGATCTTGACTAGAGCCCAGGCATTGGTATTTTTTAAAGCACTCTGGTGATGCTGATGCCAGCTGAAGTGAGAGAGGCACACACCTGGGGGAAGGAGGGACAGTCAAGGCTGCTCATTTCTGTCCCTCCTAGTGCATCTCTTCGACTCTCTGTTGAGGTTTGTGACAGCCTGGTGTGGTGGTTGAAAGCAGGGGTTCTCCAGTCACACTGCATTGTTTCAGGCCATCCCTGTGACCTCGCAGCTCTGAGACCTAGAGTGCATTAGTTTCCCTTTCTGAACCTCCATTTGCTCATCTGCAAAATCGATCACTAATAACAGCTTCCTTGGAGGGCAGTTACCATAATTAAGTGAACCAGTGCAGGTGCATGTAAAGTACTTGACACTGGGCCTAGAACGTAGTAAGCACCTAATAAATGTTAGTTACAATTGTGATGATTATCATCAGACTATAGTTTTACGTTACATTTGACTGAGGAAATACTCCCTCTGTGGATCTTGCAGATTCCAAAGGAGAGGCCCCTGTGTGAGAGTAATGCAGAGTCACCCTGGCCCCAGAGAGAGCTATTCTGGTGCTTGAATTCACATATATCAGCAGCTAGGATGAGTTGTGTAGCATGGGTGGGTCTGGGGAGTGGGAATAGATTCTTGGGCTTTGTTTTACACGGATCACCCTAACATGCTGCTGGAATTATAGCTCTCATTAATTCTCTTAGCTAATATAATTCATTTTGGACCCTTTCCCAGACAGACCCAGTGAGAGGTTAAGAATTCAGCTCATATACTTCTCATTTGTGTCTTCCTGGTTGAAAAATAACTGGGAATTCATAGTATTCAAAGGCTTATCGCATAATGTCTTTCTCCCAGCACTCAAAGCTGCGGCTTGTGCGTTTTCTCAGGTTGCCTCTGCAGATCCTGGGTGCTCTGGCCACACGTGTTTGTATTGGCAGGTGACGTGTTTATCCACATGGATTCCTACTGTCACACAGACTGTAAGGTGTAACGTGGCTCTTGGCTTCATTATGCATGATGACCACGTGTGACTGAAAACCACATAGTTGATGTGGCCATTTAAAACAATGATGCCCTGGAAAGCTAATGGCAAGCAGAAAGCTCAAAGTAGATCATGAAATGAAAAACAGCATGTTACAGGCTTCTATCTCTGGCTTTATCACTAAGTGAACAAAGCAAGTAACTCATCCATAGTTACGATGTTATACTATTTTGTTAGAAGCATATATGTGTATGTTTCTATGTATAGAAAATTTGGACATTGACATACCAAAATAAGTATGGAATATTTGTATGCTTTTCTGTACTTTAGAAGTTGGAGAGGAATGCATCTTTATTATGTATTGACTAATTTTTACATCATTAAAAACAAACTACCTATTCACACATTTCTTTACTATCCCAAGCCCATTTTTCAATGAGTCATGGTATAAAAATAAATATATCATTTTCTGTTTGCTAAACATTAATAATATAAGCATTCTGTAGTGGATTCCCTCACTTATCAGGGAACCAGAGATTAAATGAAGAATGTCCCTACTCCAAAGCAAGTGCTCAGCTAGGGGGAAAAAAAAAAGGCTTTGTTGTACATAGATTATGTGTTTAACTCTGATCCTTCAACCCCCGGTTCAGCCGTATGTAGACGTTCGTTCCTACATTGTGGTTTTGGAAATGGTGGTGTTTCGGGGGTGGGCTTCCCCATGTGCCTGCAAGCCTCTTTCCTGTGAATCATTTCAATCCTGGGCCAGCTGCAGTGATTCCCCCATTCTCTCGTGAAATCCAGTTTTATTGGCATTTTTTCCTTTTGCAGAGAAAAGGGTTATTATGAGCGCCATGACTAGGAAATAAGTCAGTCACTCTACATAGGACCAAAATTGGTAGTTTTTGCTGAGGACAACCTGCCAAAAGTTGTAATAGCATGTACTATGTCCTATGGTCAGAACAACAGATCGACCACATTTTGTACTTATCAATACGCTATTTAGTCCCTCACTGCCCAAACTGCTTTTTAGGGCTGTTTTTTGAAACATTGCCCAAAATGTTATGTGCCCAAACACATTGCTCAGACTGCTTTTTCAGATTATTTTTATCATAGGGACTGACACTGGGTCAACATGAAATCATACCACCTCAGATTTTAGTGTGGCTTGGCACGCCACTGTTACCAGGAAGAAAAACTACAAGGGAAAAAAAATTGCTTCAGAAAGTCTGATTCTAAGCTTCTCATGTACTTGGGTGTTTCCCAGAGATGAAAAACTCAGAAATTACTGTGCACTCATCATTTTTTATTGCAAAATTCATTAAGCTGCCATACTGTTATCATCCTATCTTGTCAAGATGATACATTGCAGACTTCATTGCAAAACTTTAATAAGCAGGAGAAAGTACACCTCTCTCCCTGCCACAGCAAGGGAAAGCCTCTGGGTATATTGCTTTTGTCTTAGTATTTTTTGTCTCAAGTCTGTGTCTTTGCAGAACTCCCGTCAGTCTGGTAACTCCCTTTCCTCCTTGTTTGATCGTGTATACAGCGTGTTCCCTCCTTTGGGCTCTGGGCATCATGAGATGCTCTTAAAGAACTTTTCTCTCCCGTCTTTTGACATCTAGGTCTCAGACATCATGGAAAGGTGATGTTAGCCCATATTCTGACAGACATCCACGCCTGGTGGGAAACCTCCCCCGGAGTGACGTTGCAAGTCTGTGTTTCCTATTTATCTTCCCACTCTGTGTATTCAGTGGGCTGGAGTGTCGATGCTTGCCAAGACATGGGAATTCGGTTTGGTGCTGCGTGTGCATTCCTGGCCTTGTCTCTGGGTTCCGTGATAAACACAGACCCTGCCTTTTGTGTGGGGGGTGGGGGTGGGGAGGGAGTGTCATTAGAGTGAGCAGGAGTCACTTGGTAAATATGGAAAGTGAGGTTGCTTAGCTCCCAGATTTCCATGGCAACTCCCAGAACAAGTACAATATCACCAAAATTATTCTGTGGC
The DNA here is from genome assembly GCF_024362965.1 of Panthera pardus. NCBI lineage: Eukaryota > Metazoa > Chordata > Mammalia > Carnivora > Felidae > Panthera > Panthera pardus. Next base: position 119,992,414 of record NW_026526765.1, on the reverse strand, counting down.
TTTCTTTTTTTAGTTGCAGTGATTTGGTTGCATAGTCCTATTTTTCCGCTCCTGATTTGTACAAAAAACACAGACTCTGCCCACTATAACCATTACTTTGGTTTCAAGGACATTAGTGGTGCCTGTCTGAAGCACCTGAAAATTCAGTCGCACAGAACTGCCTCTTTCTGTGCTAGCAGAATACGCTTTGATGGCTTTTGGTCACCGTACATTTATTATTTGCCCTGTAACCACTCATGGAGCTTTAGCTTACATTATGCATGGGCCAGGTGCCAGGAATGTGTGACTGATGCTCACCTCACAGATCACTGGAACAGACCCTGGAGGGGTTCTTTGTGGGCACGCATGCATGCCCCTGCCCTGAGTGGTTTGAATTTCTAAGCCCCAAGACCACATCTGGTTTATCACCCTTCGTAGAACATATGTTCATAAAAACATCCAGTGCTCACCCACACGTGTTTACAGTTGTTTGGGGATTTATTTTATCATTTCTTTGCTCCAAGCCCTTGTTTTCTGTGACTAAAATGAAGAGAGATTCTTGTTGACAAACATGTTTAAAGAAAGCAAGCATCCCCATGGACTTCAAGCAGTTTAGGAATACTCCTGAGTTGTGGGCATTCTTTTTCTTTTGGTCATTTAAGTGGTTCTCTCTGATCCTGTTGATTTGACTCATAACTGTTGTTGTTTTTCTTTTTCAATCCACTAGCCTGTAATTTCCTTTCCTTCAGCAATGTAATTGTCATCAATCCTTCTTAGACCTTCTGATGACGATGCCGGAACTGGCCTGAATCATCAGTGTCTCAGACAGGTCCAGCTCTGATATTTGAACAATTTGGTTAATTTCATTTTAAAAAATTGTGTTTTCGGCTGCCTGTTCTCATTATGTTTTTCTATTAGGGCAAGTACTCATTTGCCCGCCTGACAAAGATCCCCCTGTTGGGAGTGACATTACTGAACCATGTTCTCTTTATTTTTTAATTCATTCCAAATGTTTTAGAATATGTCTTGGTATAATTTGCCATAACCATTAAAACATTTGATTGGCTGTTGATTTTACTCTCCACCTCTTTGCTGGACTAACTTTGACTGTCCTGCTCACCCTCGGTGAAACTTCTGTCAGTGTTTCAGCTCAGAAGTCTGCCTATACCTAGAAGCTCTCATTCTCACTATTTGAGGTCTCATGTCCAATAAAACGGTAGTGGTTTTGTGGTCAAAGAGTGCCAGGTTTCCAGATTTCCTTACCATGGGCCCCATCGAGGCTTACCAGTCACAAACAGTCCGACTTTTGATATGTGTATTTAGCTATCTTGACTGCAGAACTATGAAGTTTTATGATTAAAATTTTTGTGTCTTCTTGTTGGACAAAGGACTCATTTCCTTGATCTTTTGCCTTTGTTGTCATTTTGTTATAGGTTATGCCATATTTGTAAGGCTCGAGATACCTAATGTAAGTTGAAATAGAATCTCCAAAAGGATTTATTTTCTAAAAAAGAATTCTAACGACCTCCACTGAATGAAATACTGGAAATCCTCAATTTCAATTTGGGGTTAGCCACTCATTTAATTCTCTTGGCTTTCAAGTCCAGGCAGGGTCGGGCTCTCACTGTCCATCCCTGTCCTCATTCCCACGTGGGTTCATTTCAGACACATGTCAGTTTCCACATGTAGCAGTCTTCTTGCTTCACTCGTTGAAAAAGCCAAAAATTTTACCTAAGTCCCATTTGTAGAATGAGATTCTTAAATGAGTGTTAGGATTCTGATAAAATGTTTGATAAAGCAAAGCATCTTTTTTTTTTTTAAATATAACTTCTTGTCAAGTTGGCTAACATACAGTGTATACAGTGTGCTCTTGGTTTTGGGGGTAGGTTCCCGTGATTCATTGCGTGTATCCTGGGTGTTGCAAAGATCTTTATCTAATTTTTTTTTCAGTTGTGATTTCAGAGTTTTATCTGTCCAATGTTTGTTTAATCTTAAGGTGCTTACAGTCTATCAAGTAAGGTAGACATACAAACACGTGAATAAGTGCAAGTTAATAAATACTCTAATATGCACCTGACTTAAATACCTGACAGTTAGTGTAGAGGTTCACTGTCAATGCCAGTCATTGCCAATACTCGGTTAAGTACTTAATAAACATTCATTGAATAGAAGAAAATTGAAGAAGATTCTATCTCAGATACTTTCTTTTCCTAATGGATAGTAAGCAGGAGAAAAAAAGTCCCAAAAATATTTTAGAAAAACAAATGTGTTTTTAGAAAGGCATTCTTTTTAATTTATAGAATCATAGCCCTCTTATGGGCAACTAAATATAATCACAGGAGAGAGATCAACTATGGTAATACTCTTCTATTTCCTGAAAATGCAGAGAATTACATCATGCAAACTTGTCCTCAAGCTAGAGTTAATAAAACTATTCATCTCTCCTTCCCTCTGAAGCAGAAATTGACTCCATTGAACCCCAGAAAGGTATCATCTCTAGTCCCCTTTTCTATATGGTGGTCTTGGGCTTCTCACAGTCTTTCAGAAATCTGTATAAGAGTATTTTGGTCAAAGGAAAGTTTCACTTAGGTGATTCATACTGGCAAGTGGCATATCCATTTTCTCAGTGATCCTCTATATGTAATTTTAGAGTTGTTTTTCTTCCTGATAGCAAGTTCCCATTTAAAGGCCCTGGTAGTTTTCCTGCATCTTGGCTCATTGTAACTCTTTCAGTTTCTCTTTATTTGTTGTTGTTTCTGTTGGAATTGAAGCTCTTGAAACAGGAATAGTTCTAAATCTCAGGAATCAGGTTAATAATCTCCTTGTTTTTGAGATGTACTTAGAGTTCAGAAATGTCCCAAAAGCCTCACCGGATTTTTTGACTCTTAAAGGGTTTCTACTCTTACAGGGTTTTGTGGTTTTTGATTCTTCTATAGGGTTTTGTGAGGGTTTTTTTAAGTTTATTTATTTTGAGAGAGAGAAAGAGAGTGTGAGCAGTGGAGGGCCAGAGAGAGAGATAATCCCAAGCAGGCTCTGCCCTGTTAGCACAGAGCCCAGTGCAAGACTTGATCTCACAAACCATGAGATCATGACCTGAACCGAAATCAAGAGTCGGTCACTTAACCAACTGAGCCACCTAGGCGTCCCTCTTCTATAGGGTTTTAAACATGGCATTGGCAATTTGCCAAGGTATTAGGGGCTTCAGTTGTGTGTGTGTGTGTATGTTTGTGTATTACATGTGAAAATTACTCTAACATCATCTCATAAGCATAATACATTTTTATGCACATGACTAGTGCAAATGGAAAAATATTTTTTATCACATCACTCTCTTTATTGCCTAAAGAGACCTGAGTTCAAATGTCACCCTCTAAACTACCATGTCAATGAGTCCAGTCTGTCTTCTTAGGGACATGGTATACCTCTGGCTTGTTTCAAAGGTCCAGTGTGCATTAACCCAGATATACTATTTCCTGATAAGTGAGTTGATTGTCTGCAATGGCAACTGATTTCATTATGGTGTATCTGTATTGACTGTGGGACAAGAACGACCTTCCAAGTCACTAATATTTTTGCTACAGCAGTGGTGTCTGTACCATTTAGCTAAATCGTCCCCCCAATTTTATCTTCATCACATGATTCCAAGCTTTTAAGGATGGGAAGAAAAAGAACGTTATTTTCTTTGAATAGTGTTCCGAAGCTTACAAAATGCATTCTTGCATATGATCCCACTTGATCCTCATGAACTCCTCAAGCTGTGCAAAGCAGCAGTCCCTCTCCCCATTTGATAGATGAGTTAACCAAGAAACAGAGTGAAAATTGCCTGAGGCCACTCAACCAGTCAGGAGTGGAGGCTTCAAGAGAACTCTGGTTTCTTCCTTACCAGCTTAGTAATACTCTCTAAGCCCAAATATAACTGTGTGGACTGTGTACTTGGTGTTTTATATGCAGACTATTCTGTAGCCCTTATAGATCTGTTAATCAAAGAACTAACTTGAAGCTAGACATCAAATACATGGAGCTGGAGGCAACCCAGAAAGGTCTGTCTTTGGCGTGGTCAGGAATTTACATTGCAGGGTCATAAGAAAGTTGATGGCCAAGGCGAAGATATTTTATAGTGAGGTGCTGTAGAATTGGAGGTAGGACGTGGCCCTAGCAATTAAGACCAGGCTGGGGGCAAGAGTTTTAGAATAAAAGGTGAGTGGCACAGAAACCAAGGGGATCTGTTTGAATGCAAGGGGCTGTGAAGGCTGCTCTGTTCTGCCCATCTGCCAGTCAAATGAAGACACGCAATTTATGGTGCAGTGGTAGGACCCCAAGGAAAATGGCTGGTCCGTGTTGTCAGGTTTGGGGGGGAGGTGCGGGGGGGGGGGTTCCTCCAAAGTTGAAACTCATGTGTTTTCCTGTTTCCTTTCCTCTTCCTTTTCTGCCTGTAATTCCTACCCTTTCCTATGTCTTTTTCTTAGTTTTGTTGAGATCTCAATCCATTCTCATGATTGCTAAGTTTTTGTATGTATGTAGGAACAAAATATCCCTATGAAATAATAGTAATGTGGGGCTCCTGGCCTTTTTTTTCCCACAGAGGAACAAAGAAACAGCATCATCAACTCCAGTTTAGAATCTGTCGTCTCATCAAATGCAAACAGCATCCTTAATTCCAACAGCAGCTTACAGCCCAACATGAACTCCAGTGACCCGGATCTCGATGTGCTCAAACCCACCCGGCCCAACTCGCTGTAAGTATGATGTCCGGCTGCCTGCCGCACCGTAGGCCCTTGCTGAGCTATTCCACCTGGAATTGGCCTTCTGGCCCCATCTGACTCTGAGCATTGTCCCGTGAACATGATTTTAACCTTCTTCCTAAGTGTGGAGCTTGGCTAGTTTGTTGTGGATTTTTTTAAGCATCATCATCTCAGAGGGGAATCATTATTCTTAACATACCGCTTCTTGGCCTTGGTGACCTTTGATTTACCATCCTGCTGAGGTGGCTTTGGTGATGGCTACTGACTGTGCTGGCTGCTGGGCATGAAAAGCGATTTCTTTTAGTTTTACAAAACATCCAGGCACTGTAGTAACTCAGAAGATCAGTAGCCAAGTCTGCTTCTCTCATTTATGTTGTCTTGGTTTCCCTTCTCCCTGATGATGTGGAGTATGTCCAGTGCTACCTCTGTGTCTCCTTCTAGAAAGAAGAGCTGTCCAGTAGCCCTTTGAGTTTCCAGATCCTCAAACCTTAGCATGACTGTGATCACATATCAGAGGCTAGAAAAGAGAAGAATCTTTGTTACTTCACCTTTGGGTGGTAAGCACCCATAGCCCAGAACAGGCAGTTTGGGGGCTGCTTGTCCAGTCCTCCTCAGGAAGTAGATCCACTGTCTTGCGGTTTCCTCCCACATTGCCTAGCATGCTTCTTCAGACCACTGCATAAATCCTGTCAACCGGAGCCTTTGCAGAAAGTATGTGAGACCATGACCAGCACAGCTGGACCGTCAGGCTACAGTTGAATAAGACTCGGGAAAAACGGAGCTGACCTTGCCTTTCTCTAGTAAAAATAGTTTGAGGTTCAGCCACAGATTTCCTTCAGAGCAGTCACTGCACTTAGTGAGTCACCAGGATACGAGAACCTTCTCCTACCCCTCTCCGTGCCTTGGTTGCATCCTCACACCCTGCCATTCTGTGTCTCTAAGATATTCACGGTTTGTAGAGCTGCAAAATGGGTCCAACAGTTTTTGCCTTGGAGGAGAGTAAGGGATATTAAGGCTTGGGGGGTGGGGCTGGGGAAAGGACTCTAAAGTGGACTTAAGGGGTGCTTACACTGCAGATGAAACAGTAGCATCAGATGAAATCATACACTGGGAAAATAATGGTCTGTTTTCAGTTGTCGGCAGCTTTAAATTCTACCTCGATGTTCAGGAAATGGAATTACTTCCCTGTTACCTGGTGGGAAATACGGTTATTCACCAAGAAGTATACCAGTGCCTCAAGAGCTCAAAATAATTTAACTTGTTCAGATTATGGGTGGTGAGTCTCTTCTGCTTCTCCACGGCCGTGCTTGCCTGTGGAGGCTCTGTGTCTTGCCGTCTGGCTCTGTCAAGCACTCCTCTATCTGCTTTCGTAGACTTGAAGGACATTCTGGTTTCTTCTTCCTCTCTCTTCCCCTCTCCCCATTTTGTCCAGACTTCTGTACCTGTCGGTAACTGATGTGATTGGTTGGTCAGCATGAGCGAGGTTGAATTTCTAGCCCAGGTTGCTTACCGTCCCCTGATGGTAGCCGGCAGAACCAATTAGTGGTCTTTAATCTTTGTTTTAAGTAGCTGGGAGCCCCCTGAGTCACCACTGAGTACAGTATGTCCGAAGGGACTGCTTTGGCAGCGAAGCAATAAATGGGACAGTGTTTTTTTAAACAGGTCCTGGAGCAAGGAACTTTGGATTTTTATTTTTCAGTTGTCTAGATGTGATTTGTTCCACATAAAACACTGGGGGTCACTCTGCCTGCTTCACACCATCCATAGTGACCGTTCCCTGCCTGCTGCAGAATTTGGGGGCTTTCCCAGGGAAGGAAGGGTGATGCCAGGAACAATTGGACTTTGTTTGACTTTCAAGGAAAGTTGGATGTAGGAGTGTGGAGGTTTCCAACAAGACTGCTCTCCTTCTAGGCTTCTAGTGAACACCTTCCTGATATCAATAAGTCTTGAGCTCAAGGCTGTTCCTGAAGTAGAAGCAGTATTGATAGTGGCACTGACACCAGAGTTTGCCACGGCCCTGAACAGGGGCCACACGAAAGGCCCTGTAAGCTCTACAGCAGGTTCACTGACCGTTTCTGAAACCCAAGGCAGTGAGATGCCATTTCCAAGTCTGTGCTGCCTTCATTTTTCCTGCCTGTGATTTGCTTGGGTGGACTATGGACAGAAACTAGGTGATCCTGGCAACAGAAGCCACAATACTTTGCCTCAGAAAACTAATTCTGAGAAGCCTGTCAGCACGGTATGCCATGGTGATTGGGCTCAGTCACAACCAACGGAGACCCTGGGGAATGAAAGGGTCCATTCCCTCCATCATTGTTCACTTTAAAGTACACAGAGATCCTTGAATGGGAACACTTAATGATGCAGATGAAAACAGAAAACAAAGTCAGGGGGTGGGGGATTACCATTAGTTTGAATATTAATTAGGCATAAGGTGGGGAACCAGTCACCAGAAGCTGTCTGTTCTCCTTTTTATTTCATATATTTGCTTTTCATTGTTTTCATAATGACTGGAACGGTCATTATGACCGTGTAATAGTCATAATGAAAGGAACATGCTTTGTGACTCAGCATCCTTTGGTACTTTAGGGACCACATTTTGCTGTCTCATTGGTAAAACTTTCCTAATTCTCCAAGGAGATCAGGGCCCTCTTGTTTGTGTGGGCATAATGCTAAATCAGGCATCAAAATTAGAGATGCGCCATTCGAGCCATGCCAGGGCAAGGCTGCAGTGTTTGCATCTTTGGCAGACCTCCTAAATGTACCCATCTCTCCTGAAGATCAGAAGACACCTAAGTCAGGACCAAAGTCCAGTCTAAAATTGTCAGCAACTATTGCTGACCTATTGTGTGGCCAGACCTATGCTAAGCTACCAGGGGTAAAAGAGAAAAAGAGGATTTCTGGCCTTCCCAAGAGTTTATAAAGTGTGTCTGAGGAGGGAGGACAATGGTATATGGCAGTGCTAAGTGGGATTTATAGTGCATAAGTGCTTTTAGAGTTTACCAACTTTTTTTTTTAACATGTATTTATTTTTGAGAGATAGAGACAGAGTAGGAGTAGGGGAGGGGCAGAGAAAGAGAGAGACACAGAATCCAAAGCAGGCTCCAGGCTCTGAGTTGTCAGCAGAGAGCCTGATGTAGGGCTTGAACCCATGAACTGTGAGATCGTTATCTGAGCCAAAGTCGAATGCTTAACCTACTGAGCCACCCAGGAGCCCCCAGAGCTCACCAACTTTAAACTGATTATGTTGAGTACGTGCGCCAGTGAGAATATCGGAAAGGGTGGCTAGATGAAATGTGAGGTTGGCGTTAGCTAAGACTTTATAGATCAAAATGGATGGATGAAGGTCATTGCAGATAAGGGGGAATGAGGGAGGCAAAGATGATCCACAGTGGAGAAAAACAGCCTACAGACCTGCATGCTGGGAGAAAGGGAGCTTCCTTTCTCCCCTACCACTCCCACCAAAAAACAAAACAAAAACAACACCTACTAAGCCAACGTTTATTTATTTATTTGTTTGTTTGTTTGTTTATACTTAAGCAATCTCTATACCCAACATGGGGCTTGAACTCATGACCTTGAGATCAAACCAACTTGTCGTGCTGGAACAACTAGACATCCACATGCAAAATAGGTAGATAGATAGGTAGGTAGGTAGGTAAGTAGATAGAGATACAGACTTGATACCTTTCAAAAAATTAACTCAAAATGGATCATAGACTGAAACGTAAAATGCAAAACTATGAAATCTCTAGAAGATGACCTCAGAGAACATCTAGGTGACCTTGGGTTTGGCAATGACTAGGAACATAATCCATGAAAGGACAAATTGGTAAGTTGGACTTCATTTAGGTTAAACACCTATGCTGTATGAAAGATACTATTAAGAAAAAGAAAAGCCAAACCCAAAATAGGAGAAAATATTTGCAACACACATCCCTGATAAAGGATCGGTGTGCAAAATATATACAAAGAAATCTTAAAGTTCAGTAATAATTCAACAAACGGCCCAATTAAAAACTGGGCAAAAGATCTGGATGGGCACCTCACTAAGGAAAACATTTAGAGGTAAATAAGCATATGAAAAGATGCTCAACATCTTAGGTCATTAGGGAATCGCAAATTAACACAATGAGCTCTCTCTGTACACCTGTTAGAATGCCTAAAATCTAAAACAGTGACACCACCAAATGCTATTAGGATGTGGAGCAAGAGGAACTCTCATGTGTTGCCAGTGGGAATGCAAAATGAGATACCCCCTTTGAAAGACAATTTGGCAGTTTCTTAGAAAGCTAAACATAGATTTCTCATACAACACGGTCCAGCAATCACACTCCTCAGTGTTGACTCAAATGAGTTGAAAACTGAAGTTCACACAAAAACCTGCCCATGAGTATTTATAGCAGCTTCATTCATAATTGCCAAAACTTGGAAGCAACTAGGGTGTTCTTCAGTAGGTGAGTGTATAAACCAACTGTGGTACATCCAGACAATGGAGTATAATTTGGTGATAAAAAGAAGTGAGCTGTGAAGTCATGAAAGAAGCCACTCTGAAAATACTACAAAATTTATGATACCAAATATCTGACCTTGTGAAAAAGACAAAACCATAGAGTCAGTAAAGAGATGAGTGGGCAGGAGGGAGGGGTAGTTGGAACACCGGGCATTCTTAGGGCAGTGACACCATTCTGCATGGTACTGTAACAGTAGGTATCAGACAGTATGCATCTATCAAAACCCGTAAAACCAGTGGGTCACAGAGTGAATCCTCACGTCAACCATGGACTTTAGTTACTAATAATGTATCAGATGGGTTTGTCACTTGCAACAAATGTACCTCACAAATGAGAGATGTTAATTACAGGGGAATTTAGGCAGTGGGGAGACATTTCATGGAAACTTTAGTTATTTTGAGCAGTTTTTCTGGAACCTGAAAACTGCTCTAAAAAATTAAGTCTATTAATACATTTTTTTTAAAATCTGGATTTCCAACTTCTTTTGAAAAGTTAGATTTGACCATGCTAAATCCATGTGTTACTTGGTAACAGATGATGCTCACCACAGGGGCTATCTCCTCACAACTGGCCTGCTTTACTCTGTCTTATCTTCTGGCTGTATCCCTGTGATAGATTAAATATGGTCAAAGAAGCTTTGCAGCCCCCATTCAGAGATGGACTCCTTGGATCTGGGCTGGCCTTCATCCTCTGCCTTGATTTGGCCAAGAGAATGTGGTACAGATGATACTGTGTGTAACATCCGAGCCCAGGCCACAGGACCTTGTAGCTTCCCATCTCATCTTGGAATCCAGCTGCCATGTAAAAAGTCAAGTCTAGCCTCCTTGAGCATGAAAGATCATTGGAGAGAGAAGCCCAGCCATCCCAGTCAAGCCCAAGTCTAGGCCACCAATCAGTTGAATGCAGCCACATGAGTCCAAGAAGGACAAATAGAGAAGCTGCCCATTCAACCCACAGATTCATGAGAAATAATACATCGTGGTTTTTTAAGCCACTGAGTTTGGACCAGTTTATTCAGCAATAGTTAAATGACACAAGGCTCGTGCGTTTGTGACCTCAGAGCCCTCAAACTTCCTTGAGAGAGGGCTGCATCGCCTGGGTAAGGTAGAAAGGCAGTAAAGGTTCTCATTGTAGAGAGTGGCAGCATGGAGACTAGCCTGTCAGTTTTCAGAATCTTCTTTGAAAGAAACGATTCATAAATGAGATTCTAAGAAGTTAAGAGACAAAGCAAAACCCATAGCTAATGACTGAGGCAATCAGAAAGATAGCTCAAACACGGGCATGGAAAGCAGGAAACCCAGGGTTTTACTGCTGACACCAGCATAGACTGGCTGGTGCCAGTCCTCAGCCCCAGGCATGCCCATCCCCCCCCCCCCCCCTCCTTGGGCCGGACCAAGCGGGGCTGACCTGTCTCTGAGAACGGAGGTTGTTCAGATGGTGCTTACAAAGGACTGACAAAATAAAAGTCACTCTCTACTCTCCCAGTGACCAGTGGAGTTGGCCTTATGCCACTGCCTTTCTGGAAGATAGTGATTTTTAAGGAGGAAGTAAACAAATACTGAGAAAGAAGTCAGGGGACGTCCCACTAGGGACATAAAAATCTTGAGTAATTCCCTCAAGTTAAAAACTCCTAGGTGAATGCTTTCTTCAGACCGCTGGGGAAGGGACGGAAGGGCTTGTTAAGATGGAAAGCACGCTAGGAGGATAAAGGATGATTCTAGCCATGGAGGAACCCACCCTTGGAGTTCTCCCTGCCTGAGTGGTCCCCACCCCTAGAAAATAACTCCCTGCCCAGTAGCCTCATAAATAAAATGATTTTTTCATGTCCCTGCTGCTTAACACACACACATACACATACACACACACACACACACACACACACACAAACACACACACCCATTTCCAAGTTATTTCTGGTGACCTAAAAGGTGTGTGCATGCCAAATGCCTTCAAACTGTGCCACAGTCAACCACCCTCTACCTCTTTGTGGCCAGGGAGAGGCGAGAGAACAACCTCTGGAATTCAGAAGATAAACAGGGCCTGCTTCCAGGCTGCCTTGTTTCTCTGAAGCAGTGCTGGCTCCTCCTGACTTTGATTCAGCTTCTCTCAGATGAAATCTGGGGAAAACTTGAGAGGTATCTGCAAAAGTTTACTTCTGTTTTACTTAGTTCAGTCAACGTTCACTCAGCACATGGTGCTTGAACACCTCCTGTGGGCCAGGCGTTATTCTGAGTGCTGAAGATGGAGTGATACACACAGGGGAGTTTCTGTCCTCCGTGGTCTTGTCTCATAGTGGAGACAGGAGGTACATCAGTGCCTGTATATCAGATGTTGGAAAGTTCTGTGGAGAAAACTAAGGCAGAATAGAGGAAGTACTGATTTGGAGGGAAAGGAGGCAAGTTACTTTAGTGCTTTCCACTGTGAATAGCAGTTAGTTTGTTTTGGAGGGACTTCTGCCCTCCTCCCTATTTCCTTCCTGTCTCTCTATCCCCTCAACCTCCGTGTGTCTTTCTCGTGCATGGACAGATGTCCCAGGCTGTTCCCCTTGCCTTCCCGCACCAACTTCCCACCTGGAATCGGACACTGTGACACTGGAGCTGTCAGTCCGGTCATTGAGTTATCAGTGAAAAGGAGGAACTTCTCTAGGGGCAGGCATTGCCCCTCTTGAAACCCAGACCAGCTTGGGGGTAGGCATGCCTGTTGCTGAACAATTTGGAAACATCCACCTCCCACGGGGGTTGAGCTGTGTGCATAGCTGTTATTTATTGAGGCCAAATGAATCACAGAATGAATAGTATGCATTAAACGGTGATAATAAACGGTATATTTTTAAGTAATTTCATCACCTAAGTGTGATTTTATGTCCAAAGAGTTACACCCAAACAGGCAGCTATGATTTTACTACAATGATCTTGATTTGTCATTCTTTGGAATGCAGAGATTCGAAGAGGAAGTTTTCCTCTGTGGCTGAATCACTTTCTGTGGAGGAGGATCTTTCCTCTTAAGAGTGAGGATTCTGATTCTCACCCACCTCCAGGCACAAAAGGTCTCTTCAGACTGTTTTGCCTGAAAAAGTGGTGGCATCCTCCACCTTGGGAAATAATTTGAAAGCAACATCATTTTCCACAAGGGATCCGTTGCCTCCTCTTGTTCCTCCTCACAACCTCTGGGGTGGTTCCAGCCGGGCTCGTTCATGGTTGTTTCTTAGACCACCTCACAACCATCCCACTTACACCTCAGTCTCCTGGGACCACCATGGCCACCACTCCTCCCAGTAACCAGGCCACGTTCCCTTGGCATTTTTAGAGATTGTCACTGATGTGACCCGTATTCTTGTTTTCTGAGTGTCTTCCTGTCAGCTTTTCCCATTCCATAGCCAAGATCTCCTTCACCAGTTTGGAGCCCAGCTGGCCTCACTTGGTTGAGGGTGGAGATTCCTGCCTGATGACCCATCTGATTTTTATTGGATAAATGTGTTTGGTTATTAGCAGTTCTTTTTTTTTTTTTTTTTTTTACATAAAAATTGCTCAAGGCAGCCCTCACACTTCATGACCCAGCAGGATTTCTTTCCCAAGCAACAAGGCTGTCAGTGCCACTTGGATCTCTACAGCCTGTCAGCAGAGGGGGTATGGGAGGAGGCGGGGACGGGACATCGTTCAAGTCCTTAGCCACATCCCTGTTTTCCAGCATACTGGAAATCGCAAATGGAAAAATGTTTTCCTTCACACACATTGTTGTTTTCTTTCCTCCTTGATGAGCTAACATCATAAAGGTTCTGTATTCTTTCTGTCAACGAATTAATATTGCTAAACAATCTCAATTACCCAAATTTGTCGTGACAGAGTAGATGATAACTAAAGCCTTGGGGCTTAATTAAACATAGAAATAAGTGAATTTAATCTGAATTTAGCTGCTCTGACATGGCTCATGGCACTGTATCTTATAGGTAAGTTGGTGTTAGGCATTTGTAAATCTCGAATTTTTGATCCAATCTTTAGGGAAGGAAATAGGCTTAATATTTTGCGCATGGCTTTTAGCACTTTCAAGCCTATGAGGGGACTTTGAAGGAACTTCAAGTTGCCATTTTTGTCCCTTAGAATTAGATTTGGAATTGTTTCTCTCCCTACATGTGTACTTTGGGGAAATCTTATCGGTAGATTCAGATCCTAAATGGAGTAAATTAAAATCATATTAAAGTGCTCCTTTTTAAACCTTTTTGGTCAGTCTGGAAAGCAGATGCTTACTTAGCTAGGAACACATCTCTAGTTGGAAACAGCCTCATGATCTTATTTTTCACCCCTTCTCTGCATTAAGTATCTAGAAAACCATGCAGGATCCAGTGTAGACTTCCTTTGCTCTCAGCTACGTAGGTCTTCCAGGGTAGGGGCTTAGCCCAGTCAGGTGTTCAGGGTCCCTGGTACGACCTGAGAGCCCGTTAGATATACCCACTTTCAGGCTTTACTGCAGACTCGCTGGATCAGCCACTCTGGAAGAGGAACCCGGGGCTCTGTGTTCCAACAAGCCCTGCAGGTGATTCAGATACATCCTGAAGTGTTGAGAACCACAGGCATAGAGCTCATGGGGCGGATGGACTTCCACAAGAATAAACATAGAATTTACTTCCTTGTAAAGCCTGCAGGACCACGCCTGCATCATCCCTAGCACTCTGGTTGTCCCTGCAGTGATGACAGTAGAGTGGCTTCAGAACACCCTGCCTCTGGCCTTTGAGATTAGTCACAACTTGTGAGGCTGATGACTGATGAGTTTGCTTCTCAGAGGAGCCCAATTAGCTCACCAGGGCTGCACTTTCCAAAGCCTGAGGGAAGCCAGCCTGCGGCTTTGCAAATGCATGCTTTTTGGTCACAAATCAAGAAAGGGTCGGTGCACCAATTAAACCAACAGATATTTTTATTGAGCACCTACTGTATGTGTAACACGAGAAGATGAAGACCTTTGCATTGAGAGGAAAACAGCTTGGAACATGGTAGATGACCATTAACATGTATAGGAGATTTGAGACTTTTAAATCAGCATTCCCCAAATTGGTGCAAGGAGGAGGGGGACAGGTGGGGAAGAGTAGGAGCTGAGTTGGATACAGTTGAACAGATTCTTGTCTCGAGGACTTTTGAGCCACTAAGATGTCCATTGTGAATCTCCCAAAGGGCATGTGTTATACCACGTTTCCTAAATGTATTTGACCTTAGCACATGCTCTTTACGGCACTTCTCTTTAGCCTCTTAAAACTGTAGTCTATAGTTTAAGAAATGCTTTTCTATGTGAACACTCTACTTTTGAGGGGGGAAATGTATTTTTCCTAATGGATGGCACTATTAGGGCAACAGTCCTTCTGTAGAGCATTTATGGTTACAAATAGCTGTCTGAAGGCTGACATGGGCTATATCATGTCCGAAAAGCTTTGGGATCTGGTGTAAGGAAAAACCCATGTGGCCTGGTAGTGAAGCTTTGGCCCTGCTGTTTCCTGTCAACTTGTGCAATTACTTTCCCTCTCTGAGCTAAACCTCTTCTGCGAAATGGGAATAATAACAGTAATAAAAATAATTGTAGTAATAACAAGACCTACCTTCAAGGTTGTTGTGAGGGTCAGATGAATTAATGCCTGTATAATTAAGTGGCTAACAAAAATTGGTTTTCTTTTATGCTAAGCAAAAACTGGTTTGCTCTTAGACTGTTGCCCTACTATGAACAAATCCTTACTATCGATTTTTTCCGGTGGTAACAGTAGACACTCAGTGTTTATTTTTTTGTTTGATCCTGGTGTGACACAAAGAACCCATATTAAAAATAATGAGGTAATTTTAAAATAAAACACCTAAAACTAAGTTAACTACAAATAACCAAATCCCCTGAAAGCAGTCAAAGCACTCCTCGTTCAAGACTGGCTTCAAGCTGTTTGCACAAAGTCAGCAGGCTCAGGTGTTTACTCTCCAGAGTCTTGTCAAGCCATCTATCTACTCCCATTGTTTCTCTGTTGGGTGGAGCCAATTGGAACGATACTAATTAGAGGAGAACCTAATTGCAATCCTGAGATTTCACTGGGGGATAATTTAGCCTCAGGAATTCCTTTCCAGCCTGTGACTCTGTGTAAATTTGACTGTCATTGTGACAAAAAGAAAAAGAGTTTCTAAAAGCATTCTGAAATTCTGCCTCTTAGTCATTCACTGCATTGGTTCTATCGTGTTCTTTTAGTGCCTATTAGCTTCTTTCCCAAAGAAGCAGTGGAGCTCTTCCCAAGACATTGCTTCAGTGTTCCCTTCAATAGTCCTTACAAATTGGACAGGTGATGGGGGTGTGCCTGGGTCACTGTCAAAAATGTGCAGTAAAGGAATAAAATAGTTGCTGTACAGACCCCCCCCCCTTACCTCTTTTTGCCTTAAGTGAAGAAGCTGTGTCTTCAGAGGGAGCCAAGATGATATTGTCCACAAAGAAATAAATGCGAAGATATCTGCCCAAGGATAATGTATTAGAATCCTAAGAAGAAACATCAGCACCATGAAAATAGCATAATTCAGGGATGGTTTATTTATAAAGGATTGGAGGCAAGAAATTCATAAGAGATAGTACAGTAAACCAGGGCTAGTCGCACCCAACCAGTTATCATCCTTAGGCTGGAGGGACTTGCATAGAAAATGGTGGCCAGACCCGAAGCAAAGAGAGGTCTATAGAGTCAGTCCCTTGAGAGGAATTTTCGTCAAGGGGCTCACCCATGTGCAGACAACCTCTCAGGGAGACAAGGGAATAAATACCTTGGCTCTCTCCTTTCTGCTGGTGATCTCTTGCCCGAGCTCCCCCCCCTGGTGGCCCCAACAGGAAGCCAGAGGGTGCAGGATGTAATCCGTGTTAGTTAGCTCTTAGGGAAAAGAGGGCAGGAAGGACAGTGGATGTTCTCCAGTGCATATGTATATTGTAACACCACTTATAGAAGCCACAGTGTGGGACCTGAAGGGATAACCATCAGTAAAAGACTGCCAAAATAAATCCCGGAGTATACTGCTAACCAGTACAGCAGAGGAATGAAGGAGTTGTATTTGTGCTGGTATGAATAACCTTCTAAGGTCCATTAAGGGAAAAGCAGGGTGCTGTGTTTCTCAGCCCAGGATGCACATTAGTATACCTGGGGAACCTAAAGTAAAAAAATGCCAACACTCCTTTCCCGGAGCCTCAGAGTTACTTGGCCTGGGGTGGTATCTGAGTTTTGGTATCTTTCTTAAACTTCCATGGTGGTTTTGATATTCAGCTAGATTTGAAAACCATTTGTGTGCGTGGTATAATCCTACTTATGTGTAAGACTCCAGTGATATATACACCTGCAGATATGTGTACATGTTTGTAATGTTTCTGGAAAGATACAGGGGAGTGAATATATGCGGTTGTCTCTCATAGAGGCACGTGGGACAGTGGCCTTTGGTGCAGGGGACACTGATGTTTCCTTTCAACACTACCCGTTTGTAGTGTTAGAATTTTTTTACCGTGTGCATGCCTTGATTGTTCCATTTCGAAAACCCAGAAGTCGATTTTCTCAGTTTTAAAATCACCATTTCATTTTTTTTCTTAAATTTATGAGGTACATCTTTGTGCAAAGGATTTTTTTAAATGTGCTTTAATTTCCAAGTTTTATTGAAAAATATTTGGCACACGTCACCATGTAAGTTTAAGGCATACAGCATGATGGTTTGATTTTTAAAATAAGAAATGCTTTACAATCTGTGTGTCATTTTTGCCCAGAGGTCATGCTAATCTTATCCTTATTATTCGAATTTTTAGTATATGTGCTGCCGAAGTGAACAGAGGAATTTTGTGAAACTTTTAAAATTTGTTACATCCTCAGTAACCAAGGATGTTAGACCCTGTTTGAAGAATAAGACCTATAACAAGAAGGTATAGCTTTTGGTGAGTTTCAGTGAAGTCAAGTTTTCTTGAATTATTATTTCAATGGCCAAATGACTCTTGTCCAGGGCTCCGGGTCAGGTTAGAAAATGGTAACTCTTCAGGCAGGAAAGGAAATTTGTCTCAAGGAGCTAGGTAAAGTAGATGCAGTTAGATCCCTGCATCTGGCCTGATTTCAGATTTCTTACTTATTTGAGAAGCCTAACTTAAGGAAATCAGAAAGTCATTTTTTATGTTTACTCATGAAGTCCTCCACCGTCTCCTAAACCAACATTGTGAAATTTAAGTAGTTCAATTTTCTTGTGCTATATATAGTTCTCTAACCTGATTTTCATCTGTCATTCTCCATCTGCTCTCTCCCCCAATTTCCTTTAAAAGCCCCATTTTAAAGCAGAATATATAATGGAAAAACCTTAACTCTTGACCTTTATGGAGGTACACTAGAGTTATTCCATAATAATTAGCAGTTGCCCTGGTAACCTCAGACACACTGCTTAAATCACCTGTATTCATCACTACCCCCCTGCCTTCTAGCCAGTAGGATCACCTGCTTCAGGCTAATGAAAAAAGGAACAATTATTTTTATAATCCTTTTCAGCTTCTGTTGTAGGAGTAGGAACAGTGATACTGTTTGTGATTACTTGCACTCAAAAGAGATTTTGTTGTTGTTCTAGTGACTGAAAGCAGTGACATAGAGAAATCATCTTGGGTTTTGAGCAAGTTGGCAAGCTCTACTCAGTTTATTTTGTTCACTACTGTACTCCCAACCTTAGAAGACGTAAGCAGGTACAGCTTGCAGATGAGAATCTAAGAGTCGCGACACTTAGGGATGTGATGGACAATGACATTGTCAAGGCTGGCGCCATGCCACGTCAGTCATCCCTCACAAGGATGATGAAAACCCACTAACTTCAGTTCTTGGACTTGAAGAATACTGCTTGAAAGTTGGAAAACCCAAAGCTGAAGCACAAGAGAGATTTCTTATCTAAAGCAAATGTGTTGACCTCAATTCTGTCTCCGAGGAAGCCTGTATCCTCCCTTAACTTCCATCCGCCATGCCTTACAGCACAGACTTCATGATAGGAGTGCCATGGAACTCTTGGTTTCCTCTGGGGGAGAAACAGCCCCCACACCCTCACACATCCTCTTTCCCATTCTCCTCTTGATCCTTTGTGTGAAAGTGGAATTAGAGGAAATATGTCCTTAGTCATCCCATGGCAGTACTTACAATGTGCAATTGTCATAGTGAAAATACACTGGCAGGAGATCAAGAATCAAGAAGTGGAGTCATGGGAATCCTCGACACACTAATCCAGTAGAGACAAGATCCACATGTTAGTGATCGACATGCCCAACATAATCATCCCAGACAGTAGTTAGACCCAGTTCTGTCCCAAGGGAAGACTGCAAGTGAATAATTACTAGTGGAAGAACACCCACCAAATGCTCTTGCTCGACCCTCTAAATTTTCTTAACTCTCACTGGAATGCAGACCTACCTTTATCTTATGTGTCCCTTTGGTATACCGCACCACCAGTTGAACATGGGCTGCTGTAGCCTTCTTGCACCCTACAGCCCTCACAAATATCAGCCAGAATCAGCCAGATCTGACAGACCCTTCCCAGTCAGTTAGCAAACATATACTAAACACCTACTGTTTAAGACACTGTTGCGGGCACTAGGAAAGAGATGAGCAAATACTCTGCCCTCAGATCTCTTACAGTCCATATGGTAGAAATCAGCTCTACATACATAGGGCAAGTTTTGCTGCCAAAATGAGACAGATTTTAAGTAGTAAGTGAGTGGCTTGGTCATTCACTTAAAAATATTTATGGTGGGATGAATTGCCTTTGCAGTTTATGTTGTGTGGGCAGGGTTTCCAATAATCTCTCTACTTCATTTTCTAGATCTACTTTGAAGTTTGTAATTTCCTTGTCTGCGTCAGTCCAGTTTACTGAAAGGGGGGGGGTGGGGGGAGGAGTGGTAGTTTTACGAACCAGCTTTTTTATTCTGTTAGCCAAGAGACTGCCTATGGCTGAAAATGCCGATTGTCACTGTGCTGAGAAAAGAAAATACGGTGCAGCGTCCCAAATGTTTGTTTGTTTGTTTGCTTGCTTGTTTGTTTTTCACAGTAGTCTCTATGGATCTACATTTAAGATGCCATTTGGGGCGCCTGGGTGGCTTAGTTGGTTAAGCATCTAACTTCAGCTAAGGTCATGATCTTGAGGTTCTTGAGTTTGAGCCCCGCGACAGGTTCTGTGCTGACCACTCAGAGCTTGGAGCCTGCTTTGGATTCTGTCTCCTTCTCTTTCTGCCCTTCCTCTGTTCATTCTCTCTCTCTCTCTCTCTCTCTCTCTCTCTCTCTCTTTCTCTCTCACAAAAATAAACATTTAAAAAAAATTTTTTAGTTTAAAAAGATGCCATAAGCATTTTTTAAATTTTTTTTCATGTTTTATTTATTTTTTGAGAGCGAGAGACAGAGTGTGAGTGGAGGAAGGGCAGAGAGGGAGGGAGAGACAGAATCGCAAGCAGACTCCAGCCTCCGAGCTGTCAGCACAGAGCCCGACGCAGGGTTCGAACCCACGGACTGTGAGATCATGATCTGAGCCGGAGTCTTGACACTCAACCGACGAGCCACCCAGGCCCCCCTAAATATGCCATAACATTTAAAATTTGGACTATAAGAATGCTGGAGAGAGAGAAAAAATATTTAAAGGAACAAAAAGTTGGAATTCTGTCATTTGGTTGTGTTGTGTTTTGAAGCCTCCCTACCCCCAACCAGAATTTCTCATTAGGACTCTTGGACTTTTTTTCCTCCCAGATATCTGGCTTACTAATACTTATGACAAAAATATAACAGTTTCTTGTATAAAGCAGTATCTTGTTCAATTGAAATTTAATTCATAACTTGAAGGATTGTTTTCTCTACTTGCATGGAAAAGGAGAGTTCTTGGGAATTAGTAGTTCTTTAAATTCTGAGTCAATGAAAAATAAGTGAAGAAGTTTTGCTACTCAATTGTCATGCACCAGCCAAGTAACTGTGAAGGAGTGCAGGTTCTTTTTTTCTGGTTCTTTGTCCATAAGGAAATTCTAAATTCTCCCTTCTTTACAGACCAGTTATTAAGTTCTGCCTTTAATTTCACCGTGAGTCAATTAGGTCAGATGCCCACAAGCAAGCACTCTGGTTCATCATTACAAAGGAAGAAACTTTCCTCGTTGTATTTTTCTTTGCACACGTGGCTGATTTTTCCAGGCTTTTCTTCTGCTTTTAGAAAGACCACCTTCTGGCGTTTATTCTTTTCAAGGTACACTTCACTAACCAATTCCAGTGGCATTTCAAAGGGAGACTTAGCAAAACCTAAGTTGAGTTGAGATCTTGGATACCACTTGGTCTGCACTGGGCCATAGAGAGCTCTGTTAGCCATTATCTGTATACCCCTGTGGAAACTCAGCCAGTTTGACACCTTATTCCTCACTTGTGGTGTGCCTCATACCAGAAGGTCACCATATATCCCACCAAATTAGGCACACCTTGGGAAGAATTAGTTCTCTGTGTACAAAATGTTCAGTGGAAACCTAAGGTGCTCGTCGAGAATATGAATATGTAATCAGTACGTTGGGCCCCCAGACCCCAGGAAAGCAATGCGATTTCAGGCAAAATCCTCTTCGTGCACTGCCACAGCCTTAAGCTTTGCTTTTACTCCAGATTCATCAAGAAATAAAAGAATTTGTAGTAAAAAAAAGAAAAAGAAGACACTTTGTCTGCTCAGACAACCTGACCTGAGTTTTGCTATCATAATAATGTCCCCCGCATTTTTTTTTTTCTGGAGAGGATATGACCCTTTAAAGACTGCTTACATGTGCATCACTGTGGGACTGCCTTTGCTCCGTGTGGTAGCTGTGAGACCAGAACCTGTGCCTCTGCAAAGCTGAGGGTACAATCAGGACTCCCTGCTTTGGTTTTGTTGAGTAGGGTACACAGGTTGAGATTTTTGGAGGCTGGGTAGAAAAGAGGGAGGAGAAATGATGGAGTTGTCAGTTGGGGAAGAACTGTGGGGGAACAGAACTATGTAAAAGAAAATCTGAGGCACCCACGTGGCTCCGTCAGTTAAGCATCTGACTCTTGGGTTTCAGCTCAGGTCATGATCTTGCAGCTTCATGAGTTCGAGCCCCACAACGGGCTCTGCGCAGCTGCTTGGGATTCTCCCTCTCTCTGCTCCAACACTCTTGCTGCCTCAGTTACTCTCAAATAAAAAATAAATAAAATAGAAGTAAATCTTACGGAGTTTCTCAGATGTGCTCAGAGATAGGAATCTTCTTCCAAGTCCTCTCGTGAGTCTTTTTTTTTAATTTTTTATGTTTTTTATTATATGAAATTTATTGTCAAGTTAGTTTCCATACAACAGCCAGTGCTCAACCCAAAAGATGCCCTCTTCAATGCCCGTCACCTACCCTACCCTCCCTCCCACCCTCCATCAACCCTCAGTTTGTTCTCAGTTTTCTCTTATGCTTTGGCTCTCTCTCCCACTCTAACCTCTTTTTTTTCTTTTTTTTCTTTTTTTTCCTTCCCCTCCCCCATGGGTTTCGTGAGTCTTTAGTAAAACGAACTTTGCGTTATTCAGTGTATCACAGTGTTACATAGGCCCTGGGACAGACTTGAGTTTGTATCCCAGCTTCACTGCTTACTAGCTGTGTCGCCATGAAGAAGTTGCTTGTTGCCTCATCTATTTAACAGGAATAATAATAGTATCTACCTTGTAGGGTTGTTGTGAGGATTAAATGGAGTAGTTTACATACTTCCATGGCTTCTAGATAGTAAATGCCCATTAAAAGTTATCTGCCATAATTGCCATGAGAGTTGTTATTTTAACAATACCTGAGGATATGAAATGTCTTTGGAGGGAGTACTGAGGTGCTTTCGGATGGGCGCAGGGTGGGAAGGCAGGCTGCCTCCAGGACTCCATCATATCCAGTTCCAAAGGGACACAACCTGACTCACGTGGACCAATCCCAGAGACGCGCCCAGCGGTGCGCACTGAAGTACTCTGAGGAGCCAGGAGAGCTCACGCCTTCGGTCACTTCGGAGGATCACGGGAGTATGGAGCAGAAGCACAGGCCAGAGATCCGTAGATCCACTTGGAGGAAAGCCAGGACCAAAATGAAGCTGAGCGGCTATCTTTGCACCCCATCACCAGCCTTCAGCCGTCTGGTGGGTCAAGGTGCATCTTTGCCCCCCCATGGCTCTGCGTCCATGGTGTTGGAGTACCATGACCCCTTATAGCCCCAGTGCGGCTCTCCCCTGGATTTCATCTTGTGCTTCTACCTAATTCTCTGCTTCCCAGTACTGTTTCCTGAGAAAGAGAGAGTCTGACTGAGTTCAGCTTTGCTCTGGATGCTGTCATTGGCTGGGGGGCACCTATGGGCCAGAGACCCTGAGGCAGGTGCTTCTTTGGTTTAATCATCTATGGCCAGAGGGGCTGGGTTACACAACCTTTCAGCAGGAACTGAGCAGGAAGCAGCTTCTAAGGTTGCCACCTTCAAGGTGTACCTTATTCTGGACCCAGTTATAACACACGTGACTCCTAGATTTCCCATCATCCAGTATTTTAGAATGTAGCTCTTCACCTGTTCGTTTAACAAAAGTTAATCGCTAATGAGGCAAGATACAGAGAACTTAGGGGAAAAAAGAGAGAGGCTATAGCAATACAGAGGCCTGGATAAAAAGCAAGCCACGTTTCGTACCCAACAGCCCCTTGAGTTGACATGTATATGACAATACAAACAGTAATTGATGTTTATAATCCTTATGTCTCAATAAAGTAAACTCCATTTGGTATAGTCTGGTTTTGAAAGGTAGGGGAAAAATGTGCTGTATCTTAGATTTCAATGGTTATAATAAAATCATGGGTCCAAAATTATTGATTTTTTGGTAGAGTGATTGGAAACCTTGTTGTTCACTGATGTAGATTTTATGTCATAGTTCTGGTAATAGTGTGGGGAAATGCGGGGCACAGAGGATTAGAACTAGGTTGACCATAGTATTTTCTTAGGGGTTTTTTCTTCTGGAAGAAGGGTTACTACTCTTTCTTGCCCTTCAGATTGATGAACAGCCCTGTTTCCCACAAGGAGAAAGACCCGTTGCCCTGATCACAATTATGCACAGATAGAGCAATACTAGAGAGGTGGCTTCTTGGACCCCTTTTTCCTTTCTCTGGTTCAAGGTGTTCCAGACTCCTGCAACTAAAGTATTCCTCAGTCACTCAGTGAATTACTGAGCGTCCTCAGGATGTAAGCACATCGTGTTAAAGATGACGTACATTGACATAGTGCCCTTAATAATGAAAGGTAAAAGAAATAGAAAATATATTCGTAAGTTATTAATATATAACATACAAACTATAAAACAACATGGAGGAATTTAGATGCTACAGGATAAAGCGCTGCTGAAATTCCCTAACCGCAAAGATGACTTTAAGCTAGGATGGTCGAGGGAGGCTTTGTGATCAACTTGGCACTTGAACTGGGTCTTGAAAGGTGGGTTTGGTTTAGACCAAAGTTACCAGGAGTATGCTGGGCATGGGGAACAGTATGGAAAGACCCAGAGGCCGGAACATAAAGGGCATGTGCAAGGAGCAGCCCATAATTGACTTTGTTTGAACATATGCTTTTCATCTATAGTATTACAATTGTTTTGTTTCTTATGTCAGTATGATTTTTACTTCTTTGGGCGCCAAAGCAGGGAAAGCCTATTAATGTTGTCTTCCCATTCCAGGATTCCATGCTAGTGAGATCCCAGTAGAACATCTTCAATCGATTTATCTTGTGTAATTGATCTGCCTGAGACGTTCCCCACTTTCATCACAGTTTTGCTTCACAGTAAATAGACTTCACCATCTGGAACTCTTCTGTATTTTTTTAGCATGGATTTTCTTCCACAAGGGCCTGTTTTCATTTCTAAGTGTCACACAGGGACCTACAACATTCTGCTTCATCCTCTTTGCTTTGAGCTTTACGTTGTAAAAAGCCTGAAAAACAGGTCTGAAAATAAGCTGTATTCTTCTTGTCTGTTATAACACAACACTAAACACATCAGACAAATTCTGACACCTTCAGCTTTCAGCAGGAGCTGTTTACCTTGGAGTCAGGCTATACCTCTAAGAGACTAACTCTGGGCTCAGGGAGGGCAGAACAGCTCAGAGACAGTTGTGACAGGCCGGATTCATAGTGGGCTTAATAAGGAGAGAGTATAAATAGCGATCACATAGCTTTACAGAAAATTCCTGCTTATTTTTACTCCTTAGACAGAGTTGCTATGTTTAGCCTTTAGTTACTGTGCTAAACCTGCTACAGTGAGCCTAGTGTTTATTTTCATTTGGATTGATAACATCCATTCTCTTTCTCAAATTTTAGGTGAATTAGAGGAACTGCATCCCAGCAATTCAGCTCTAGCTAACACATTGTTACAAAGCATCATGCACTGTTGAATTCACTGTCCTCGCCTTTTTTTTTTTTTTTTTTTTTTTTTTTTTTTTTTTTTTGAGTATCTGCATTTCTCTAAATCCAGGACCTTTCTAGACACTAACAAGAGCTATAGCTATTCCTGTCCTTCTCACGTGTTTCTGGAAGCTGCACACTAGTGTAAACTTCCCTAATATTGACATTTTTTAAAGGTACAGGCAGTCATTATATTCAAGATCCTATGTGTCAGCTTGAGCAAGTTACCAGTTAGGATTCTTGGTTACAAGTAATAGAAAATTCAACCAAGCTAACTTAGGCTAACATGTAGGTTTTGGTTCATATATTTTCTTGAGAAGCATGGGAACTTGTAGTTTCAGGCATGGCTGTATCCAGGGGCTCGGATGTTGCCATGAGGTCCCAACTCTTGGCATTTCTCAGCTCAGTTTACTCTCTGTTCCTTCTCTTCTATAAGCTCTTTCTTTCTGATTGCAAGATGGTTGCCACCAGGTGGACACAGTCCCATGAACTTTAAGTACAGGAGGAAAAAAAAAATCTCTCTTCTACAAAAGTTTGAACAGTAGTCTGGTCTTACCCCCTCCTGCTCCAAATTCAATCGCCTCCCCATCCCTTAACCAGTTTCTTTGGCCAGGAGTATGTGATACTCTACTGGGCAAGGCCTGAATCGTTTGTTCCCCCTTGGCTAGGGAGGGAAGATTGACATGCAGAGTTCTTGGACTGTGATCATTTAGAAGCAGGGGTGGGGGTGGGAGTTCCCAGAGGAGAGGCAGCCTCAGACCACAGATGTCCACTGCAGTGGGCTTTTCTTACATGGACTTAGTGAAGGATTTGGTAGCTTTACACCCCTGGAGGGAAATCTCTATTGATTTTTATTATTGTTTCTATGGGTATGTTCTCTGAAAATGTCCCTTGTTTGAGTCCAAATGGTTGTTGCAAAATTTATTTTTTTTCCCAGCTGACTGACTGGCTCCTTGGAGGATAACATTGTATAGTTTTTAAAAACGAAGAAAAACTTATCTTCCTACTTATCTCTGGACACAGTTGATGCATTTAAAAACATAAATTTCTCGGAAAAGATTCATCATCAGGGCCCATTACAGATCATTAGAGGACACAAAGTCCAGTGTGGTGGGGTTTGGCCTCCATTAGTTTTAATGACAGTGTTGTAAGGAGTGCGTCTTAGAAAGGGATTAAGCAGAGAAAAGGGAATCTTACAGGACTGGCCCCTTGTCCTGTGACAGCCAGGAACATGCAAGAACAGTGTATCTTCTGGCTCAGCAGCCCTGGATTCTTGCTCCTCAGGCACAGGCCTCTGGGTGGTGGCATCTTCTGGGGGTCTGCCAGAAACGGCAGGGTGGCCAACAGCCAACTCATGTGCTATGTGCAAGCCTCCAACTTGTGGTGACGTTGTCCAAAACCTATAAATGTGGATAAGAACTGATTCTTCTGCCAGAATGACATTGAGCTGCTGGAAAATTACAGCTTGGTTTAATGCTCCCGTGCCTGGTTCATATTCTTGACAGCAAAATTTTGCTTTCACAGGTTGAAAATATAATCATAGGACCATCAGGTCACCGTAAGATAATTGAGGATGATGGTGGTGGTGATGATAGCTAATATTCATTAAGTGCTGAAGTGCCAGGCACTTGCCTTATATTTACTTATTTAACATGATGAAACAGGAGCAGAGAGGTTACCTAACTTGCCTGAGAGTAGAGGTGGGGTTTGAACCCCGTATTCCTCCGCATCCACCCACCATGCTCAGTTGCTGCACTGGTGGTGGGTGGGTGATGGCCAGCTCCTCCTGTTGGGTGTGTAAGGAAAGAAACTGAAGCAGTCCCTGCACGTTCTCTAGTTCTAATCCTCCGTGCCCTAGCGTCCTCGAGTTCAGATTCTGGGTGAGTTTGGGGAGCTAAGAAGAGTGTGGGAGAATAGGAACAGAGAAGGAGTATCTGAATAAAGAGACAGGGCAGGCCAAAGTTGAAGAGGAAAAGGGAAGGGGGAGAGAGTTGAAGAGGGAGAGGAGAGCAGGCATTGGTTGGGATAGGCTGTAGCAAAGAACAGAGAACATAGAGGATGAGGATGGGGGTCCCAAAGGAAGGAAAAAGAGTGAGATGGATGTCTAGAGACCATGTCCTCTTGCCAGGTGCTAGTCAGGGCGTTTTGCGGACATTGTCTAATCTTCCCTACAACCCAGTGAGGTAATCAGCCATTATCAGCATCCCCACTTTACAGATGGGTTTCAGCGGAACAACATGACTTCCTCAAGGTCAGAGTGGTGGGAGGCAGCAGGACCTGAATTTGAACTGGGGCCAGTGTAAGCCCAGCCAAGTCTGCCATTGTCTTGAGGATGAGTCTCTTACTCCTAGCCACGGTTTGTAGCCCACACGTAAGCCCTCCATGAGGTCCTGAGATTGGGCATATACTCAGAGATGATACCAATAAAGCCCTTCCTTTGCTGGGAGGCACTTGCTGGTTTTGCCCATCACAAGGAGCAGGAAGGGAAGGGAACAGCTTTGTGGCACTCCTCCTTTCTTTCAAAGTTGCAGACTTTATAGAGCCAGCTCTTGAGACTTGATCTATGCTGACAGACATGCTCCTCTCCTTCAGCGTTTCTTAGCCCTCTAATCTCAGGGAAGCAGTGTTTCTTTATACTTGTGAGATTTCCTCATATTTGCTCATTTCTGCCATTAAAAACGGAACTAGGGGCGCCTGGGCAGCTCAGTCGGTTAAACGGCCGACTTCGGCTTCAGGTCACGATTTCATCGTTCTTGAGTTCGAGCCCCGCGCCGGGCTGTGTGCTGACAGCTCAGAGCCTGCAGTCTGCTTCGGATCCTGTGTCTCCCTCTCTCTCTCTCTCTGCCCCTCCCCTGCTCATGCTCTGTGTCTCTCTCTCTCTCAAAAGTAAATAAACATTACAAAACAAAAAAGCAATTCAAAAGCTGACCATCTGGTTGTCACTGTACTTTCCTCCGAATTGCAGAGGTGGCAGCAGGGCGTTTGCAAGTCCAGCCCTTCTCTCGGGCATAGACAGTGTCCCAGTATCTGTCGATTGCACTTCCGATTTGCTGTTAGATTTGCAATTGGGGAATTGAACTTGTTCTTCGCTTTTGCCCTTTCCTTTCTTTTATTGCTTGGAATCTGGGTATAATTGTCCCCCTCAGGGCAGACTTGATTTCATTACACTTATTAAAGGATGACTCTACAGCCTGGGCCCTGTATCCGTCTCACAGTCTGTGCGGGCACGCATCACGTACACGCTTGTGTCCTGTTGCCAGCTAAAACTGGGGCAACATTTTTAAGACTTGCAAACCTTTCCTAAGCGCAAGTATTTGTTTTTTATTTCAAGTCTTTGTGTGCTGAGAAGCGCGGTTATGAGTGTGTGTGTGTGTGTGTGTGTGTGTGTGTGTGTGTGTGTTTGTATTTAGACCACGTTTGGGTGACAGTACAGGCAGATAGATTACATGTCCCAGGTGTCTGGTGACAACTGTTCTCCGAACATTGTTGATAAGCAAACAAAAATGTGAGATCCGTTATTCTTTTCCAAAATACACAGTAGAAAAAAAATAGAGAAGAAAACATAGCATCAGCTTAACCAAGGCTAAGAGGAAAGGAGAGAAATTAAGCATTAACCCGCCCTGAGCTACCTGGCAGTCATAACAAAGAAGGGAAAGTTATGATGGTATGTGCAGTTTAGTGGTCGGTTCAAGGAACGCACTGCAAGTTTTAAATATTAATGTGTCATGTATGTCTTTGTATTAACGATCTTGAGTAGCACAATAGATTACATCTTCTTTGGCAGTTGTATGCAAAAAATAATGCAGGCTTTCTATATATAGCCATTTCTCCTATTGTTTCTGATTAAATGTAGAGTATAATGCTAAGCTAAAGTATGGAAAAGTCCTTTTCCCAGGACGCCTGGGTGGCTCAGTTGATTGAGTGTCTGACTTCAGCTCAGGTCATGATCTCGCAGTCTGTGAGTTCAAGCCCCGCATCAGGCTCTGTGCTAAAGGCTCAGAGCCTGGAGCCTGCTTTGGATTCTACGTCTCCCTCTCTCTCTCTCTGCCCCTCCCCCACTTTCTCTCTCTCTCTCTGTGTCTCTCTCTCAAAAATAAATAACAAAAAAAAATTTTTTTTAAAGAAAAGTCCTTTTCCCTGTGGTACAAGGTGGAGAACAACCTAGTTAAAGTATTCCGGTGGTCCTGCCTGATGAGGAGGAGGATGCGTGGGAGGTAGGTTGCCTCGTACAGGAAGTCTCTCCTCAATGGCATCAGCCATGCTTTGACAGGAACTGCATGACAGGTGATTCTAAATTGCGGCTTTTAAGGGTATAAACACCTGAAGTGCAGATACCCATGTTGTTGGTTGAAAGAAGATACCAGAGGCATAGATTATATTTTGTCAAGGAAATTAAAGAGACGAACTGGAGTCATTGTCTCCATTGGAGTTCGTTTGGATTCAGCAGCAGTTACCAGGCGCCTACAGTTGTGTTAACACAGTGCTGGGAACTTAGTGTGCAGTTCTGATGAAGACTGTGCTCTCCAGCCCTTTCCAGGTAGCATGAGGGTGCTGCAAGGGAAGTGGCCTCTGGGGACAGTGGGATTCAGAGGGAGAACACTTAGAGTTGCCCCCTGGGCTACAGCTTAGAAAGGGAGTGAAAGTTACCCACATGAAGAGCGACTCGTAGGCAAATGGAACTGCGCAAGCACAAGGAGACAAAGAGCGTGTGCACCCAGGAAGTGATGTTCTGTGGGGCCTGCAGGAAATGTGGAGGCCTAGAGAGATAGGAGTCAGGAGACTGGAGGATCAGTCACCCTGAGGCCAAAACTTACAACCGACGTATTTTTCGGTGCTGCCAAGCATTTTGTGCCTCACAAAAATGGCTTTGAATTGTTTTATTAAAGATCAACTTACTCTTGAGCCCTTAGTAAGTTCACACACTTTGCTTAGCAAGTTATGTAGGCATTATTTTACTTAATCCTCACAGTCTCATAGGCAGGTATTACTTTCCTCATTTTACAGAGAGGAATCTGAGTCATAGGAAGGTTCAGGAACTTTTCCCAAAGCCCAGCCAGTCCAGCTCTAGAGACTTTTGATCTGCTCACTTTTTGGGACGTTGTGTTTTTTTGTTTGTTTTGTTTTGTTTTTTTGCCAAAGCCCGTGGAAGTCCTAAATTAGAGCCCCAACAGAAATGGAGTTCTGCATCAAGCTATGTGGAAGGAAGTGGTGACCCTGACCTAGATTCCACTGAGACTTCCTTAACCTTAGGGAATTCTGGTTTGGGGGAGGCTGCTTGGATGCCCAGGCTGGCCCCACAACACAATCAATCAGATTCTTGCAAAGTTCGGTGGCTCTTCTTCCCCAGATTTAGCTGCTGCTCACAGGCAGCACCAACACTTTATCAGCTTTAGAGAGAGAGGTGTTGCCTTCCTCCGTGTAGCAGCAGGAAGGCTAACGTCCATCTTCCAAATAGTCTCTCCATATCATTTAGACATCAGTACTTTCTGGAAGAAGGAAGGCAGTAGGCAGGACAAAATGTTAATATTTATACAGTGCCTCCCCTCCCCAGCGACTTATTCCAGCTCTGATATTCTGTCCCATTCAAGAAAGGCAGGAAACCACCTGTATGTTGCTTGGTAAGGATCTGGTTGAATAAGGTGTTGCACACCTCTTAAGTTATGTAGTTACTACAAAGAACTGAGAGGCCAAGTGTTCATGTACTAATGGAGCATTCTCCAGGATATATTGTTAAGGAAGATACACAGTGTTGAGAACACTGTGAGTAACTTGCTACTATTTCTTTTTAAAGATGGGGGATCAGTGTCTGTCTGTCTGTCTCTCTCTCTCTCTCTCTCTCTCTCTCTCTCTCTCTCTCTCTGTCTCTCTCAAGCTGATGAAGTTTTGGTGCTGCTCCCTCCCTCTCGCCCTCTTTTGCGAACACATACACCTAAACTTGTTCGTTCGTACAATATCTCTGAAAGGAAATACAAGAAATCCATAACAATCGTTACTTCTGCAGAGAGAGTCAGTGGAATGAGTGACTTATTTTCCCCTTTCCACCTTTTACACTGATAGCCTTTAATACTCTTTGGAAGTTTTAGCAGTTGATATAATGTCCATTCAACGGAATAGAATAATATAAAAATTAAAGAGAAAATCCTCCCTATCACCAAAATAAGCTGAAAGGTATTCATATATTTTATTTATAGATACAAATATACACCTTTATCTCATGGTTGTGAATTACCCATCATAAGAGTATTTTAAATCTGTGGTTGATAACCAGGCAACCCTGTAGCAATACAGGATTACCTGGGATCATAAGTAATCACAGCCCTCATCCAAATACTTGCTGATATGTTACATCTGAGTCTCTAAATAAATGAGCAATAAAGTCCTATATTGAACTCCTAAACCTCATACCTGTCGGAGACTGATAAGTTCACACGGGTAGGTTCTTTGATATGTGTCCAAGTCCGTTATCAGAGATAAGGAAGCTTAAGTGTAAACCTGTGACTTAACTGCGTTTCAGATTTGATCGGGAGCTAGCTACAGGAAGGAATGCAGAGAACTTATGTGCTCAGAATACATCTGTTGATCCAACTCTTTAAAAGTTTTTCCTTTCCTCTGTAAAAGGAGCCCAAAAGTTCTGTGTCTTGTTTAAGGCCGTTGAGGTGGCATAAGAGCTAATTCTTCACTTCTTGGTGCTTCGCGGGTAACTAAGTGGTAGTGTTATTTTAACCAGTAAAAAAATCAAGCATCTAGGCTCATACTTGCAGCTGGCAGAATTTACAAACAGTAAATGAGCAAAAGGATTGATAAATATCATGGACGGCAACTCATGGGAAGCATAAGCAAAATGCGTAAGGGTAACTTGAAGGCTCAGGACTGTGGTACTCTGGTGACTCTGAAGGAAAACGTGTTTGATGTTATCTTGTCATGAAGAAAAAATGTCTGCCTTACCTCACCTTAACATGATATTTTTCTTTTTGCAAGTAGATTTTTTCAGATATTTTAGAACATTATTGTACCAAATTTCTAGTGTTTGCTGGAAAAAAAAAATTATACCCTACCTTTTATGAAGGGTAATGTATACGATAATGTAGAAGATTCTTTTTTTTTTTTAACTTTTCTTAATGTTTTTATTTATTTTTGAGACAGAGACAGAGCATGAACAGGGGAGGGGCAGAGAGAGGGGGAGACACAGAATCTGAAGCAGGCTCCAGGCTCTGAGGTGTCAGCACAGAGCCCGACGCGGGGCTTGAACTCACAGACCGTGAGATTGTGACCTGAGCCGAAGTCGGACGCTTAACCAACTGAGCCACCCAGGCGCCCCGGAAGATTCTTGATAAACACCTGATCCAGAAGATTTAGGCTGCTGAATATACTTGGTGTGGAGAAGAGGGAGCTTTTTGTATTTTTACAAAAAACAGGCTTGAGTTTATTTTATTCTTTTTTTAGGCTTGAGAGAGAATTGGCATAAGGAATTTTGTTTTTAACCAACTTTGCCTTTTTTGCTTTTATTTTTTAAGTTCCTCATCTGAAATACAGCATGTGAAATGAGATGGAATCATCTTTGTGAGAGGTATATCTTTTCCTGTAAGCCAAAGATTGGCCAAGCATTGTCCCTTAAGGAAGACGAAGTCACATTGCCTGTGTAATAAGGAATCTGTTGCTCAGTAGACATAGAATAAGAAATCACTGAGTCTAGTTTCGTATTTATGAACAGAAGCTCCCGTTTTAGGTGGTGGAAATTAATCCCATGGGACTTTACTTTGAAATTAAGTTTCACGTGGGAAATTACCTATAGGCCTGTCAGGGAAACCCTTCAGGCAAGGTAGTGACTTCAAATACCGTAACACGGATATCTCCGAGATTCTTTTTATTCTTTTTTCTTTCTTTCTTTTTTTTTTTTTTGTCTTTCCTCCGATTCATCTTACAAGAGGGATCCCCTCCACACTCATTCACATTGAAGTAGAAGGTCTTTTACCACTGTATATAAAGAGCGAGTCTAAAAATGAGAAATTAATTTGGCTTAGCCCTAGGGTAGCTTGGAGAATGCTTTTGAAGGTTAATGTTAAAAAGCACTTGGAAAGACAGTTCATTTTGGAGCCTGAGGAGAAAATTCCTTTAGATAGAGGTTTAATGTAAACCTAAGTGGCAAGCCTTTAAGCAAAACTGTGGATACAGCATGGACACTTAGATTTCATTACTGTAATGTAAATCTTTGCTATAAAAAAAGGCTCAGGTATCTCATTATCATCCTTATACAATTTTCAGCTCATAATTTCAGAATCCACAAATGCCTTTAGGGTCCAATATGCAAAGGAAATTATATATTGCAAGAAATAATGAAAAGGAGACAAGTAATTTCATGGAAAGCATAAATGTGCAGTACACTGAATCAGGCCACAGTCTCAATATGCTTTGATTCTGGCATTCAACTGACATCACTTTGAGCAAAAAGTTGACCTCTGTGTTCCTTCTAGGGACCATATTTCTCACTTTGCCTATTACATGCATTGCCCAGGTATAAATTTAGTAGCACCCCTCTCCCCACTGTCCTATCTGGGTGGTATATCATCTGATCACTCCGCTTATATTCAGTATAGCAATAATCATAACACCTCATCATTAGCATCCAGGTGTCTTTTTTACTAAACTGATCATCTTTGGACCAGGAACCATCTTGTTTGTCTCCATGCAGACATCATTGAATGCTAAGACTGCTCTGTCATGATGGATTACCAGACCACAGAGAACCTGACAGCTACAGCATATGTGTGTGCACATGTATGGATATAGACCTAGATACAGCAGATGCCTATGCCTTGGTCCATAGCTGCTTTGGCAACAGGATGCCATCAGCAGGCTACAAGTTTGAAAAAATTACCAGATTTTGTGGCTACTGCTATGGTCAAGAATAATAATAATAATAATAATAATAATAATAATAATAATAATACAAGATATGTTTATAGCATTTTGCAATTTTCAGAGCCATTTCAGATACTTCATTTGATTTTTGCACGAACCCCTATCATATCCCTTGGTGTACCATATTAACAGTTGTCCATTTATATACCTGATTCCTGCACTAAGCTGAAATGTACTTCAGACCCATGCCCAGTTCTGGTTCGCTCTTGTTGATAGTGCTGTTTGGGGTATTTGATAAATATGAGCCGAACGAATAAAGAGGACAACCAAGGCTTTTATTTTATGAATGAGAGAAACTGAGGCTGGGAGAGCTTGGGTGGCCTCTTGGAGAATATGTAAGTCTTTAGTTAGGAGGCTGTTCTGTAAGCCTGGGCCTTCTGATTCCAAGTTCAGTGCTCTTTCTGTTGAATCAGCACCAGGAAGAAAACAGCATCATCTTCATTATAAGGGGTTAACAACTTGGGGAGACAAGTAGAAAAATGGGAGATTGTGGTTCTCTCTGCCTGGTGTTTCTTCTCCCTGCATGCACTCCCTAACATCTGCTGTGCCTTTGAAGGTCCACTGTGAGCTCCTCCAGGGAGCCTTCTCTGACCCCATCACCGTGACTGCATCAGGTGCTGCTTTTCAGTGCTATGTCCATAGTCGGTGCCTGGAAACTTGGCCAGCTTCCTTTACTTGGCTTTTTACTTACTGTTGACTTCTCATTAGTCATCAAGACCTGTCAGTTCTGCCTCTCTCCCATCAGCCTACCGGTCTCCATCCCTGCTGCCTCCACTGCAGCCTAAGCCTTGCCCATCTGGTCTTCATGACCCTTGACCAACCCTTTGGATTGTTCTAATGTGCAAACTTGAACTCAGCACTCGCCCCCTCACCCATGGATACTGTAAGCTCCAGAATCCTTTTACACACTGATAGGCCCTGATGAGTGGTCCAGCCCTGCTTGACATTGCAGCCTCTGTTGAATCTCTCTGGTTGGGCCCTGCTGAACTGATTTCACTTCCCCATCCTTGCACTGTGTCTTCTCTTCTCCAGGGAATGCTGTGTTATTAAACATCCCTTCTTTCAGAGAGCCCTCCCTGATTTTCTCTCCTTGACCCTGCCCTCCCTCCTAAATTGGGTGGGTTAATGCCTGCATATTTGGGGAAGCTCTTAGCCCCCAAAAGAGTGTGATGTCATCAACTGGCTATTAGTCTCATTCTCTGAGGCCCAGTGATGTCTTCTTAGTTTTAACCCTTCAGTGTCCAGCACAATCCCAGGAACATAGTAGTAAGAATCGGTTTTTACATGAATGAATAAACACATAGCATACATTGAAAATGCTTTCTGGACACTTTTACAAAAAGCACCCCACTTTTTGGTGACCCCACTTGGCAATGACACTCTCTTTGAGTTTTTTAGGGGGTGTGTTTTGTTTTCATTTTTAGATTTTTAATTCTATGAGATGTTGAGCAACACTGCGGATTCCAGAAGTTACTTAAAATTCTCCAGTGTCTTCCATTTGCACATAGGTAGAATGGAATCATGCCTACATGACCTGGCCCATGCCCACCTTACCCAACCTTTCCAACCTCCCTTCTCCTGGTTGTCTCCCTTACTTGCCACCCTCCTATTGCTTAGTCAGTTCTTTGTGTAAACCAAGTTCATTCTTGCCACTGGGCCTTAGCAACACCTGTTCCTACTGCCTTAGAAGGTTCTTCTTTGATGCTTACATGCCCTAGCGTGCCCTGACCCTTCTGATCCCCACCCATCAGTGTCTGACACATCGCCCTCTTATTTTCTTTATAGCACTTTCCCTCTGAAATGTTCTAGCCTGATGAACCCACTCCCGTGCTGATTGTCCCTCTCTTCTCAAGACACTATAAGCCCCATGGGAGTAAAGACCATACTCTTACTATCTCAGAATTCCCAGCACCTAAGAGAAGGTCTAGCGCAGAGTAGATGCTTCATAACTATCTGTTAAATCCACCCATTTTTAGTTTTTAAAAAATAAAACTTGGTTTTCAATGTGTGAGGAATTCCTTTATCCAAAGCTTGACATTAACACAGAAGATGAACAAGATAATTTCTCATGTCCCTTAAGTAATTGGCCTAGGAAATAATTCACATAGCAGTTGAGTTTTGTATACTCATCACCAAATGTGTCAGGCCAGAATGTCCTGAAGTTTGCTAGGAATACAGGCATATCTTTTGCTCTCTGTGTGTGGTGGCCCAACCAGGCTGGTTCTGAAGTAAATAATCACTGTGTCTTTAGCCACTCCATTCTCAAATTCAGATCCTATGTAAACAGTTTCGGTACATTATGAAAAGTATTTTTTTAGAGTAAGGTCCTTGCTTGATCATGGTCTACCTGATCCTTTAGAACATGGGTTCCTTGGAAAGTTGATGCTGCTAATTGCTCAGAGCCCTGACAGGCTTTGTGGTTCTCCAGTTTTGGTGACTCCATCTGAACCTAGCAGGTTTGCTACTTTGGTTTTAGAGTTATTCTCCTTATGCCTCATGCTGTTCACAAGTGGCAAATGAGCCAGTTTCTTTTCCCAGATAAGGCCCGTCGGGGAATTTGGGCTCTTAGTGGTGGCGATATAACCTTGCAAAACATGTGTAAACATAGTGCTGGCCAAGTACTTGCTAAGGTGAGAGGCAGGAGGGAAGTTGCTGTAGGCCCACAGTAAAACATCCTGGGAGGTTTTCTGTGATTTTCCAAAACACCAAATTCCTATAAATGTTCTTTTTCCTCAGCTGCTGGGCCTGTTGTAGGGATTGAGGAGATGAGAGCAAAGCACCCCATGACCTGCCTTGTGATAAGCCTTGGGTAAATGTTCAGTTAGTACTACTATACCCATCTCAGCTAGTATTCTGGAAGGACACTAGGCCCTGGGTTTTGTCTCTAACCCACTGAGAGTTTGTCCCCATCCTGAGTAGTTGCAAAACTCACCGGCAGGCTGTCATCTGCTGCGGAGCAAGTTGCAGAATGAGTTGGCTCCAGGCAACTCATTTTTTGAGCTCTTCCCTGCCCACACGTACCATGAGTTACCCAGAAAGCGGCAGCTGCAGCCATGAGTGGAAATTCCCCCAGGCCACTCAACGCCTCTGGTTATGGGCAAAGGCTTGCCAGCGGAACGGCCTCCTTCACCAAGTCCTCGGTGTCCGGCCAAGGTCTGCAAATACCAGTGTAAATCCTGGGACTCCACAGCAGTCGCCCTGCTCTTCACAGATGCCACAGCAAATCTCTGTCTCCGCTGTGCTTGTAAGCAGGCAGAGCTTCTGATGGGGAGAGGGTAGAAGAGACTTGGGGAAGGACTCCATTTTCCTAGTTGCAGCAGAATTTTGGATAATCTGAGGCTCCTACACATTGTTCGTTCTGTCACTCTGACTCTCAAATAAGAGGGTAAGGTATTAAGAATCTGGAAGTTTCTCAGAAGGAAAGGGGTTAACATAAA
This sequence comes from Panthera pardus, assembly GCF_024362965.1. Classification (NCBI taxonomy): domain Eukaryota; kingdom Metazoa; phylum Chordata; class Mammalia; order Carnivora; family Felidae; genus Panthera; species Panthera pardus. Next base: position 119,955,424 of record NW_026526765.1, on the reverse strand, counting down.
ACACGTATGTGTCTGTGCGCTGATGGTCTGAACATTACACTGTCTGTTTGAACAAGTAAACCTTAGACCAGGCCAGTCTATCCTATACAGAGACAACATTGATCTTCCAGGAGGAATTGCCAGCTCCAGAATGCCAGCTGTCCCTTCCTGTCCATTAAGGGGTGGAGAATGCCTCTTTTTAACTAGCTGAAATACTTGTTACAAATATTGGAGCCCAAATTTATTATCACTTATCCTTTATCTTCCTTAAAAAAAATGACTAAGGAGCATTCCCCCTTGATTCCCTGAGGATTAAGAAAGGGCATGTTACCTGCCAGAGTGTCTCCAGCATTGCACCTGGAGATGTTATGGAGGTGTCTGGGTGCGTGTTTGGGCTCAGCATGTGTGTCACTCCTATATATAAGCTCCTTCATCCCCTTGCTGCAATTCAATGTTCACACTTGGCTTGCCGATGATGGCTTGTAGGAAGCCATTCATTCTCATTTCAGGAGAAGAGGCTAAGTGAGAACAAACATACCCTCTCTTGTCCCACCGGCTCCCTTGTTCCCTGCAGTGATTCAAAGCAGTCTTCCCTGAGAATTTTCACTTATTTTGAAGGAATGACTTGAACCTAGATTGGTTTGGCCCCGTTTTTGTCTTAGTACTTATTATTTGATTGGCTCATTTGACAGAAGAAACAAAACCCATATACCTAAGAGACCAAAGAAGGGGAGTGATGGGAAAGAAGAAGGAATACGAGTGAAGCCAAATTGTCCCACTGTGGGTGGGATTATATATGAGCATGACCTTTTTTAGGAGCGCTGTGGAAGTATGGGTCAGAAGCCTTACGAAGGGCTTACCCTTTGACTCAGCAATTACCTTCTAGTACTAACCATAAGAACATAATCAGAGATACATGTAAAAGTGGATGGGCTTTTATGCCACTATTATTTATAATAGCAAAAACAACAACAACAACAAAAACTTAAATGTCCAGGAATAGTGATGATTTGGTAATTGCCACACAGCCATGGACAACAATGCAACTCTTAAAAATTATATTGCCAATACATTTTATCAACGTAGGAATATTTTCATAATAAACTCCTTTGTTGAAAAAAAGAATAAAAAAAGTCTTCTAATTACAGTGCCATTTTAATACATAAACCAAAATGCATATGGGTGCGTATGGACGTGTAGCAAGATTCTAAAACATTGTGACAGCAGTGCCATAGGGTAAGACTTGATGGCTTTTGTTTCATTTTGGTTTTTGCCTCTTGTTTCTTTGTTGTCCACATTGAGCATGATTGCTTTCATAGCCAGAAACAGAAACAATGGATTTTCTTACTGTAGTTTAAATTTATTTTTTTATTTTTTTAAATGTTTTTATTTATTTTTGAGACAGAGAGAGACAGAGCATGAGCAGGGGAGGGGCAGAGAGAGAGGGAGACACAGAATCCGAAGCAGGCCCCAGGCGCCAAGCTGTCAGCACAGAGCCCGACGCGGGGTTCGAACTCACAGACTGTGAGATCATGACCTGAGCTGAAGTCGGACACTCAACCGACTGAGCCACCCAGGCGCCCCTCTTTCTGTAGTTTAAAAGTAAGTATTTATGCATTACAAAGATGCCCTCCCCCTTTACCCTTTTAAACCAAAAATGGGCTGAGGAGGAGGAGAGGAAGTAAGCTGGCTTTGAAAATTTGAATTAGGCAGAGCCTTGGAGTCCTTCCTGGACAGTTTTGCTTTGGCAAGGCAGATATGGTTGCACAGTCCCTAAGGTTATTTCTTCCTTACCCTAAATGCAGGAGGTCATCAAGTTCATGAAGTATCAATACTTGCTATTATGTGGGGAACCCTTTCTAGGGGCAGGTGTGGTATCCTGCTCTTTATCTAGGTTCACTCATGCAGTCCTCACAAAAGGCCCTTGAGGGTAACCTTCTCCCTGGTTTTCAAACGAGGAGAGGGAGGTGGGGTGGTAAACACTCCCACACTCGTTCCGCCTGCCTCCATAGGCCTTGCTGTTCCCACTCAACCCAGTATTTCCTGCAGGAACTTTCTCAAAGAGTCTTCTTTAGGTTTGTCTTCCAAAAGGAGCCACCCTGTTTACAGAACCAGCTTTTAACCTATTAACAGAGGTGTGCACAGGGAGAAGGGAAATTAGATATTGAGAGGCTCATGATTTAAAAGGAGAAGAAGAGGGGGTGCCTGGGTGGCTCACTTGGTTTATGGATGGTATAAATACCGAGTCCTTAAGTCCACTTTAAACGTCCGACTTTGGCTTAGGTCATGATGTTGGAGTTTGTGAGTTCGAGCCCGGCATTGGGCTCTCTGCTGTCAGCACAGAGCCTGCTTCAGATCCTCTGTCCTACTCTCTCTCTCTCTGCCCCTCCTCTGCTTGTTCTCTCTCTCTTTCTCTGTCTCTCAAAAGTGAATAAACTTAAAAAAGGAGGGGGGAGGCGGCTGCTACAGTGGCCCACCCACCACCCCAAGAAATTCATCCATTCATTAAGTGCTAATGTCCAAGGATCCAGCCCAGCCTACCTTGACCAGCTTAGTGATGGCAACTCTTTGCTGTTGACATTGCAGAGTATTCTAAGAATAAGCAGCACCATCCCCGGTGGCATTTGTATAAAACCCGTAGAGAAAGACTCAGCCCAAAGAGGAAGTATGATCCTGTACCTCTGTCCTCCACCCGGCCTTTGCGCGTGGGCTTCCCAGGAAGCTGTCCAGAGGAGTGCCTGGGGATTGAGATTCTCTCCCCTGACACCTCCAAAATGAGTGTGGGCTGGTGCGTAGTGCCTCTTTTCCCATATGCCCCCATTTTCTGCAACATTAAGGCTTTCAGGGACACCACCAGCATTTCTTTGAGAGAGCTAGTAGAAAACAGATGTGTCCTGTTAGTCTTCCCTGAAAAAAAAGAGGCTGGGGTTTAATTAAGGTCCATAAGTGAGCCAGAGCTCAGTATTGACACCTCCATTCGAACATGAAATTCTGGGCTTTGGGCACAGGTTATTTGACACCTGCAGACCTATCTGTCACTGGTAACACAACCGGGGCACCTGTGAACGTGCCTCTGTATGTTTTCTACTGGGGGCTTTGCTGTGCAGACACAAGTAACAGGGTTATGCTAAGATGGGGAATTAACCTAGGACAAACCCCCTAGAACCTGAGGCATATTACTTTCGCTCTTTCCTTTTAGTTGATGCTAGTTTTCTCTTCATTTTCGCTTCTCTTGGGATCAGTTGATTAGGGTTTATGGATGGTATAAGTACTGAGTCCTTAAGTCTACTTTTCATTTTGAAATAGATGAACCATTTTCTCAAGACAAGTCAGGCATGCCCTGATCATAAAACAGCTACCATTTAGTGAAGACTTCATGCCTACCACGCTTTAATATGCTAAGTATTCGCTATGTACAATGTCCATAATATCCCCCTTTTAAACAGGGAAGGAAAAGGAGGGACACAGAAGTTGCCCAAGGTCACAGCCAAGAAGTGGCAGAGCCAGAATTGGAGGGGGTTTCTCACCCTAAACTCGTGTACCTGTTAATTCACTGTTCATAATATTGCTTTCATTTAGAAGTCTGTTCAGCAAATAAGACACGTATTCTCTGAAAACAGATAACCCGTGAAATTACTGATAAACTAGCAAACCATTTTTCTTTATTTTCTATTGAATGTGTATTTATGATTTCTTGGAACTGAGATTTCACCTCTTCCAACAGGCTCTAGGGCACCACAAGCAAACCCCCTGTAAGTTGGCCCACTTGGTTTGTGTCAGACATTTCCCAGTGACCCCTTCTGTCCCCCAGGCTTGTGAAGTAAATGTTTCGGGGAGCATTGTTAGAATCCTCCACAGTGGGAAGGGCCGGAGGGGTGCAGCGGGCACAGGCATTCAGAAGAACCCAAGTTCTCGAGTCAGGCTGCCTCGGTTCAGCCTCAGCATTACCGCTTTCAGACTCAGAAAATTTTTCAGTCTCTCTACTTTTGAGCTACCTCTTTGCAACATCAGGCAGCCCTCACAGGGCTGTCAGGAGGAGGCAGTGACAAAAAGTGCTCAGCTCAGAGCCTAGCATGCGGAAGTACTCTCTCTACTGGTGGGAGCTGTTAGTTTAGATGCTAGGATTTGTCCTATGGCTACACCTTGTCTCGGCATAGAGTGTGGGGGCTCTTTTGGTCCTTGATGATGATTCTCATTTCCCACATGCAAGACGACTAGACCCCCTTAGTTTTAAATCCCAGAATGGAAAATGGGAACACCACAACCCCATGGAAACTTTTCCAAACTACTCGAGATTAGCGATCGCTCTCTTCTCAGAACCCCTTCAGTTCTTGGGAGCAAATCACAGATGAAACTGGGAGTTTGTTAATTCGGTAGATTAGTTTACACGTTTGTGGGGCCAAATGTAATGAAATCCATGAGAGTAAGTCAAATCTTCTGGATGAATAAAATAATCACAAAGGTGTTTTGGTACTAAGCCCCTTGGGTGTCCACATTTCCCAGTAATTTGCACAGCTGACACAGAGCAATGTAGAAACCAGGAATCAGTGGTTCCCATCTCTGCTTGCTTATCAGAACCACAGGGCTGGGGTTGGGGGAAATGGGGACAGCATCTTAAAAACAGATTTTTAGGGGCACCTGTGTGGCTCAGTTGGTTAAGCATCTGACTCTTGATTTTGGCTCCGCTCATGATATCACAGCTTGTAGGATCAAGCCCCACATGGGGCTTTGCACTGACAGCACAGAGCCTACCTGGGCTTCACCATCTCCTCTCTCTCTGCCCCTCCCCTGCTCACACACACACATGCACTCTCTCACTGTCTCTCAAAATAAATAAACTTCAAAAAAATACAGAGATTTTTATTTCCCAGTTCAGGCGTTTACTTGATGGCGTGAGGGCTTTTCACTTTGGAAAATACTTGTTATTTCTTTTCGTTTTATTACACGCAAAATTATGATTTGAAGTGTCTTCCTTCAGTATTCTTGAGGAGAGTCTCCTTTCCATAGTTTTCTGGGAGAATGACAGAAAGTTTAAGTGTACTCAATGTGTCATTTCCGCAAGAACTGATGCAGATTTGGTGTGGGCATCATGGAAGGCTTGCCTTCATGTTTCAGGCGGGTATGTTTGAAAACATAGATTGGTGATTTCCAAAGGGAACTGAATGGGCTTGTAATACTAATACCACAAATAACTTTGTAAGTGGATTCATATAACTATATGCACAAAAAGTGGTTACATCTTCAGAAGTGTTCTACCTCAGATAGTGAACGTCAGAAGGACCTGAACGAAGAAGATGTGATAACCCAGAGTGTCTCATCTCGTGCTTGGTCCTGTAGCACCATCAAGACATGGCGTCTCTCCCAAAGGAAAGGAAGTCTCTAGGCTGTTGGTTTGTTTGGAGCTTATATAATTCCTTTCTTCCAACAAGGAACAAGCCGCATACTTTTTTTAGGGCACATAGAGACTTCGTTGAAAAGGGGAACATTTGTTTCCCCAAACAGAATGACTTTTTAGCTGTACCAGGAAACAATTTCTTGCAGGAAAAGTATGTTTTGCTGTTACCAGCCACTACTGGGAACTGCTACAGCCCCAGCCAACATTGATTACCGATCTTCTCTCGATAGTTCTGTCTTTTAAAATAGGACCATTTCCATTAAGTTCACATAGAATTCTGGGAAAAAGCCTTCCTATCAGGCAGAGAGATTGTGAGGGCATTTAGGAAGAAATGGGGCTTGGGTTTTGTTCGAATCCCAGATGGTTAAAATAAAAAGAAGTACTTGTGTTGAAGAGAACGAGCCCTCAACTCTCTGTTTGCGGAGGCCTCCCCTCAGATGTTGAGAGAAGCGGCCTGTCCACACAGAATCCCAATCCACACCCCCCCACACACCACCATTTCCCTGGGAGCTCGCCTGTATACTGCGTTCACTTTTATTAGCTTCATAGCTCTTCATACCAGCTGAAATGTCTTATTTGCTTGTTGGCTTATTTACTGTCTCTTACACACACAGGAACACTGTTTCCTAGAAACTATTTTGCTCACTAAAACCATCAACACATAATCAGAAAAAATATTTGGGGCGTGCATACCTCCAATATGTATTCATTATTTTTATTTACTTATTTATAAATTACATACTCACCTTCCTAATTGTTATATTACATGCATCAGAAAATATATATAAAATGCAAATCTTGCAAGGAACGGATAAGAAAAAAAATGCATCTAGAAGCTTTGGTACCTTTTCCCCACACATCTTGTGCTGTCCCACCCTGCCTTGCAGTGCACAGTATTTCACTGTAAGCTGCTTGAGAGTAGCAGACTCACTCCATGTGCTTCCCACTGCCTTCTCAGGGCTTGCAACAGCATCAGCCATGTAGTAGGTGCACAGTAGATATTTGCTCAGTAAATATTTACTTCTGAGTAATAAGCAAAGCCAAGGCACAGCTCACTCGGCTAGGCTCCATATAGATGAGGTTGTATTGCATCTTTGCAGGATGAGAGAAGCAAAGCCCTAGTTTTTAGGGTCAGAATGCCTTCCTAATACAATATGTGCTGAATAAGGGATTTACTGTAATGATTCAAATCCTTCACCAAAGAGGTAATTACAACTTCCTTGATAAGAGCAGAGCTCAAGCAGGCAGACAGGTGGTTTCTGGTTTCTCTTCTAACAGATGGCACAAGTGGACCAGCTTCTGAAGCTTTTTGAGGAAACTTGCTCATAAACAGCCTTAAATATATATTATTTTTCATGTCTTCCAACACATGCTTTCTAAATAGAGCAAAAAGGCTTCATAGATTGAGGACAGGAGCACATATTATGAGCAAGGCTGCAAGAAGCAGGGCACTTCCAGTTTACGTGAGCAGCAGGTGCAGTGTGTCTGGCACGCAGCAGGGAGGTTCTGTGCCCCATGGAGGCTGGATGCACTGAGAACCTTCACCATAGCGAGCCTTTCCTTCTAGGTGCCCTCAAAGCATTTTTACCTGGCACAATAAACTATACATTCAGTTCTCCTATGATCTGGAAACTCATATATTTTTTAAAAGTTTTTTTGAATGTTTATTTTTGAGAGAGAAAGAGAGAGCACGAGCAGGGAAGGGGCAGAGAGAGAGGGAGACGCAGAATCCGAAGCAGGCTCCAGGCTCTAAACTGTCAGCACAGAGCCCAATGCGGGGCTCAAAGTCACAAACCATGAGATCATGGCCTGAGCTGAAGATGGACTTTAAACTGACTGAGGCACCCAGGTGCCCCTGGAAACTCATATTTTTAAAGGAAAAAATCTCACGTGGTTTGATTTTAAGATTTTTTGTTTTGTTTTTGTAAAGAGGGCATATGGTGTAGCCTAAGAGGTCCAGTTTTAAATCCCAGCTTCTCACATACTAACCAGTTGGCTTTAAGCAGCAAAAATACTTAAACTTTATGATCTTCTGTTTTCTCACCTGAAAAATGGGAATAATAATAGCTATCCCTGCAGTTGTTTGGAAAAATTAAGATGATACATCTGAAAAGATTGGCAGAATGACTGATACGTAGTAAGTATTCAGTGCCAGTTAGAACTCATCATTTTTCCCCACCTTCATTTTCACCTTCCCTTTGAAAGCTGTTGGTCCACTATAAACCGGTGAAGAAAGAGAAATAAATCAGACACAAAAGGTGACACATTGTGTGATGCCACTTTTGTGACATGTCCAGAAAAGGCAAATCTCTAGAGATAGAAAATAGATCAGTGGTTGCCTATGGCTGGTAATGTGAGCACGGCTTCAGTGCAAGTGGCAGGAGGGACCTTTTGGGGCTGACAGAAACATTTTAAAACTAGATTATGGGTGATAACTACTCAACTCTATCAATGTTGTATGCTTAAAATGGGTGAACATGATATGATGTAAATTATACCTCGATAAAGTTATTTTTTATATCCTCTTCACCTAAGAATACTAAACACAATGAGTAAATGTTGACATGTTGGTGACGATAGTTTTGACAAGTGATGTCAAAAGTAAGAGGCAAAAATATTAAGTAACCATCAAAACCTTGCCTGGAATGGACATACAAGTTTTGTGTTAATTAATTTCACTCTTCAGAATAACTAAATAAATAGGTCTTTGGAAAATATATGCTACAGTTTTACAGAGGAAATGCAAATATAGCCAAGAAAAAAAATTTCCAAACTTTGAGACTTGTGGCACTGAAAATACCTGAAAGTTTTAAATGGTGCCTGGTTGAACTTTTTTCTTCATTTTAGCAGTGTTGAGTTTTTATCATCTCTTTCTTTTTTTCTTAAAGAGCATTTATTTATTTTCAGATAGAGAAAGCAGGGAAGGGGCAGAGGGGGTAGGGGGAGAGAATCACAAGCAGGCTCTGTGCTATCAGCACCGAACCCAATGTGGGGCTCAAACCCACAAACCATGAGACCATGACCTGAGCTGAAACTAAGAGTCGGACACTTAACCAACTAAGCCTTCCAGGCACCCCTGAGGTTTTATCAGGTTTGATGCAGAAACGCAGGAGTCCATCAACATAGACCAGTGTGCCTGTGTCCCTCCCCACCAGAAACAGAATGTGTGAAACCCCCCTTCGGTCGTACTTGTCAGGCGCAGCCATCCTAGGCAAGCAAACAAGGGGCTATGTGCAGAGCTGTGCTGACAACACGAGATTGAGAACCACTTACATGGTATCGGATAATTCTGACTTAGAAATTCCCTGACTACCAAGGTCTTATGTTTGACTTCTGGTAGATCCATATTTCCTTTCTTTTCACTAAGTACTTCGATTCTATGGAGTATTTATTTAACGCAGCCTTTATATATTGTCAATTCCAAAGAAACTTAGGGAGCATTCATAGTGTGCCATAACTACCATGCAAGGTAGGGTCAAGACCAGAAGGGAAATATTACTTCTTGAGGATTCAGAGGAGAAATACAGAACTTAGTATGATGCCAGAGAAGCCTCATGTAGGAATTCACATGGAAAATGGGCTTTGAATGGTGGGTAAGCATTGATTAGGGGCAAGGGAAGAGACATTCCAGGAGGGAAAAACAGCATCAGCAAAGATCATGGTGATAGAAAGCTGAAAGCACAAGTTTATGGCACACATAAACCAGTTTGGCTACAACACCAGTTGGAGAACTAAGACCCATGGGTGGGCCTCATCCAGCCAGCTGCCTGTTGATTTTGTTTTTGTTTTGTTTTTGTTTTTTGGTTCATGAGATAAGAATGGTTTTTACATTTTTAAAAAAAATTTTTATGTTTATTTTTGACAGAGAGAGAGAGAGACAGAGCATGAGCAGGGGAGGGGTAGAGAGAGAGAGGGAGACACAGAATCTGAAGCAGGCCCCAGGCTCTGAGCTGTCAGCACAGAGCCCGACGTGAGGCTCGAACTCACAGACTGCGAGATCATGACCTGAGCCGAAGTCGGACGCTCGACTGAGCCACCCAGGCGCCCCAAGAATGGTTTTTACGTTTTTAAGCTGTTATATTTTACATGGTTACATAAGTAACTACCTAATCCCCTCAATTTTGCCTCTTGGTCCAGAGTCTACAATATTTATTATGTGACCCTTTAAGAAAAATCTTACTCATCTGGAAAGCTCTGGGAGCATGAGGGCAAGTAAGGTAGATTAGGAAGAGCATCAGGGCTTTATTGTGAAAGACCTTCAAATGACAGAAACCTAACTAGCTTAATGAAAAAGTGGAAGTTAAAAACTTACAATTTTAGGAAATCTCAGGGTGGATCTAACCTCGAGCACAATTGGACCCAGGAACCCAAATTATTATTTTGCTTGGCTCTTCTTCCTGCCTTTTTTTTTTTAAACTTCATTTGCCGACAGATGTTTGCCATGTAATGGGAAAAAAGATCTCTGGTCACACTAAGCCAATACATTCAGCTTTTGCTTCCAGAAAAAAAACAGCATTTGTATGTCAGACCCCAGGGAAAAACTGTGATCAGTTATACGGCCACCCTTGACCCAGCCACTGTGGCCATATGAAGGGCGGCACTGTTTCCAGCCAGCCCCAATCACATGCCTGCCCCTGTGATGAAATCAGTGGGACACTGGCTCCACCTGGATCACTTGGGGTGGCACAGACGAAGGGGAGTGGGAAAACTAGTGGCCAGGAGTAGACTGTAACTACATCTTTCACTCTACCAGAGTGAATAATTTACTCTATTGCAGTAGGTAGTTGGAAGTTTTTGAGGAGGAAATTGCTCTTCATTCCAAATTCAACACATATTTATTGACCCGTGTGCTCAGGACATTTGTGTACTTAAAACCTGCCGTGGAACCGACCGGAATGGTAAAAGGTAAAGAAACTAGGCTAGAGATTCTTATCATAGTCTAGGTGAGATGGCTTTGGTCTCCATCCTCAGAGGAAAGGGAAAATATTGAAGTGTTTTGAGCAGATAAATAACAGGATCAGATGTGCATTTTGAAATGATCACCAAGAATGGTCCTTTTAAGTTAAATACCTATGTTGAAAATCTTGTTTACATTGTAAATTTGCCAAAGATTGTCCAAAGTAATTTGGATCTGCCTCATATTTTTTAATAAATACACACACACATACACACATATATATACATTTACATTTTAATTTTGTGAGATCAGAATTAATGGTGTTTTGCTGTGTCTCTTTTCATTGACAGCTCAGTGGGTGTTTCGTTTTGGAATGTAAGAACTAGAGCAGAATATAAAAATCATTTTCCTTCAGTTTGTTTTTATTCACAGATGTTAAAACCTTTTTTTTCCACTGGAAAGGGTGACTTTGCTGGAAAATCATTTAAAGTTTTTTCCAGTCGAGTCAATAAGCTCCTCAGCACCAGATGAACAAGGGGCAGAAACCACTGTGCAGCCTTAGTGAGATTGTATTCCTTCACTGTTCAGCGTGAGCCAGGCTTTGTAGAAACAGAACATGGTCCAGGCAAGAATGCAGGTTGCATGCATGGTCTCACTGAAGGTGCAAGGCTGTGCATGGAAGATACAAATGGAGTAGAGAAGATGTTTGAGTGAATTGAAATCAAATCAGAAACAGTTTTGCAAGTGTTTAGAGTATTGAATCAACACTAGAATTAGAGGGAAGTCAGCTATTTGCTTGGGAGGAGAAAAGGAGAGTCAGACGGTTGGCCTTTCCCCCGAAGTTGGTGTCTGCTTCTCTCTAGGCCTCGTATTCCTCTTGTGTATCTGGACCAAGGTTTGGAGGCTTGCAGGAGTTTAACTTAATCGTCCTGAATATTATCCTTAGCCGAAGTGTTTTTTCTACTGCTGAGAGTTAGGAACATGGTAAGTTGGCTTTCTTATTCAAGGAATCTCCTTTCCCCAGGGTTACTTTTAAGCTGAAGTATCCTGGGCCACCACTGCTAATTTTGGACCCTCCCTTGTTTTCAGCGGTGGACATTTAGATTCTTAGTAAATCCTTTTCTCTTCTCTTTCTCCCTCTAGTCCAAACAGGAAATATTCCCTAAAAGTAGACCATATAGAAAAGCATGCGACATGGCCAGTGACTTTCAGCCAGTGTTGTTAACATGTTTTCCAGCTTACTCAGAATGTGACACTGGACAATGTCCTATTCCACTTCCCCATGCCCGGGTGAAAGGAAGACACCACTGATTTACTGTAATAACTTTACCAAAATAAAAATGTCCCTGGAGGAGTCAACGTCATTTCTCAATGAGGAGAGCAGGATGGAAAAATTAGTTCTTGCCTATGGAGGGTGCTTAGTAAATACGCACTGATTGTATTTGACTGAAAAAGAAGAGAAACAGCCCAATAGTTGGGAGCTGCCAACTGCATTATGCAACCCAAACCACAGATTGGTGCAAAAAGGATGGAACTGTCATTTTACCTCTATGAAACATCCCTCCTCCAGAGATTAAATGTAGCCATTTGTATGATTAGGGAGATTATTTTTACTAGTGATCTTTGGTTTTTGGTTATAAACGTTACCTTTTAATTATAGGAAACGTGGGAGGTATTTTGAAAGCCCCCAAAATAAAAATTACCTTTATCCTCATCACCCAGAGAATGTTGATATACTTACTGTCTGTGAGTATGTTTTAAGATTGGTTTGCACACGTTTTTTATTATAAAAAAGTGCATGAAATGTGATTGTACAGCTTAACAAATTATCATTTAGCAAACACCCACATAACCACCACTGAGGTTAAGAAGTACAATTCTATGGGTGCCTGGGTGGCTCAGTCGGGTAAGCATCCAACTTTGGCTCAGGTCATGATCTTGTGTCATGAGATTGAACCCCACGTCGGGCTCTGTGCTGACAGCTCAGTCTGGAGCCTGCTTCAGATTCTGTGTCTCCCTCTCTTTCTGCCCCTCTCCCACTCGTGCTCTGTCTCTCAAAAATGAATAAACGTTAAAAAATTTTTTAAAAAAAGTACAATCCTGCCAAGACCCCAGAGTTGTCTGCATCTCTTGCTTTCTCCTTCCCTCTCCCCACAGCAAAAGGAACCACTAATTGGATGTTTACAGTAATCATCTCCATGTTTTTATTTATATTTTTATCTCTTAAATACAGAGTCTTGCTATGTCCAGTAGCTATGTTCAAATAAAGTCAATACAAACACTGAGTTAGCAAATAATGAACCACTGGGGATACTGCTAGTTGGGGAAGTACAGGGTTAGGCTCCTCTGAGTCTCTAGTTACCATATTTTTGTCAACTAATTAGTATACCTTATTACTATTATTGTTGATTGATTACCATTGAATTCATGACCAACAGCACTGTAAATCATGCCTAAACAAAGCTTATTAAATACATGTTTTCTCCATAAGGCACATCTTCTTGTCCTTAGAAACTCTGGAGGACTGAAACAAGAAGGCCAGACCATCCCTTTCTTCCACCTCAGATGGCGTTGTGCAAATTAGATGCTTCAGAGTGACCCAAGTCTTTGGTTGCTCTGCATGTGTCCACAAGCGACCATGAAAAAACCATGAATATTGATTCTGAGGTTACAAATACATTTTAGCAAGTAAGTGAATTCACAAACACAGAATCTACAAGTAATGATCAACTGTATGCATCCATAAAATATAATATTTTGTTTTATTAAGCTGGCTTCCTTTGTTCAGTGGTTTTAAGAGTCCCTACTTTATTAAAATTAGTCATTATTTATTTTCATTATAGTAGAGTTTACCATTGTATTAACATACTAAAATTATTTCTCCATTCTTCTTTTACTGAACTTCTGGGTTTCCTGTTTTTGCTTTTATAAATAATTTGCTGTATACATTTGTATGTATCTCTTCTGAGACACATGTGTACACCATGCTTGAGAGTGTATGTCTGGGAATGGAACTGCTGAATCATAGAGAATGATATCTTCACCTTTGCCAGATGAAGTCAAACTGTACAAAATTGGCATAGCAATTGACATCCCTCCTCCAGCAAAGTAGTAGAGTTCTGACATTGCACATCTTGCAAACACTTGGCATTTTCAGCATTTTGATGTTAGCTGTTTAGTCATTCTGTTATTTGCGCAGAACTACTTCATTATGGTTTTAATCTACATTTCCTGTACTACAGCAAGGTTAAGCACTTACTTGTTCTTTTGCATTTTCTCTTCTTAAGTCCCTGTTCAAGTTGCTTGCCCATCTCCTACTTGGTTGTCTGTCTTTTTCCTTCTGATCATTAGGAGTTCTTTGTATAGTCTGGTTATGACTGCTCTATTTATATATTGTAGGCTGTCTTTTTACTCTCTTTTAGTGTTGTCTTTTGATAAATAAAATTTATTAATTTTAATGTAGTCAGATATATATGTGTTTTCCTTAAGATTAGTGCTTTTTATGCCCTGTTGCATAACGTTCCAACCTCACGTTCCCAGTTATTCCTTTATTGTTTGCCTTGAGCATTCAGATCTATAATCTGCCTAGAAATCATTTATTTGTTAGGTATGGTATGAAGGAGAAGTTAAGTGTTACTTTTTCCATATAGATACCCATTTAAACCAACATCATTTAATGACGAGTGCTTTCCACTAATACAAAATAATACAGACTCATGATAAAAAAAATTAAAACACTATAAATAAAATAAAAAAGTGAATGTCAAATCCATGCCTGTGTACCTAGTTTCCCATTCTCAATGCCCTGAGGTAAAGTTTCTTGCTTGCAGATTTCTTTTAAGAAGAGTGTTTGAACCTCCCTAGCATTAGAATGGTGGCCGTAAGTTATGCCTCAGGACAGTAGAAGATTGAACCTGGCAGTACTGTTGGTTTCCTTCCCTTTTTAAAAGAATACATTTGCTTTGGGAATGTCTTCATTATATAGAGAATGGCAATTGTACGCACTCAATTTAAGATAGTCAGGAGGTTTGGAGATTTCTTGACAACTATTTAAATCTTTTGAAACAGCACATGTTACCATATACTGTACATTCTTGGTAGTGCCCCCAAATGCTTCAACCTTCCTTTACAAATAACTTCATAAATTGTGACCTTTTTTCTAGTTGAAAGAGAGTAAATATATAAGAACCAATTTTTATGCACCTGAAATGTGGTATCGAAAAAGCCTGTAGGGCTGCACTCAGGTTTAACAGAAAAGAATGCTATGCTCATCCAGTATTGTGTACCATAGAGCACCGTGAAGACATTTGGTGCTTTTAACTGTCCTTGCTCATCCTGTCCCTTGAGATTTTTTACTGTCCATTGAGCAATTGAACTGGGACCTTTGTCCAGACATCTTTACTTCCAATCCAGAGTTTTCCCATCTACCTCATATTTCTGTATTATTCTACATGAAACATTTCAAATTATTGACTTGGAGAACCTTCAGGATGACAGATGCCCTATCCTAAGATTATGAATTTTGTTTAAATCATGGAATTATTTGCCATTCCACCACACTCCATCTGAGTTTAAAATCTGCTTGAAATGTATACTTCAGAAATGTTTTTGAAAGCCAATAAACAGAACCACTACACTGTAGATAAGTTGAACTATTTTAAAAGAAAATTATTTAAGAACTATTTGAAAAGTAATTGCCTATAATTTCTAAGGCCTTAAGGGAATTGCACCATTTTGTCTCATTTAAAATAAGAATCAGGACTCTGTCATTGCCGGAACAAAGATGTACATTAAAATGTATTAGCTGAGGGCAAGAATCTGTAAACACTAGGCATGCTGGTAAAAGTCAAAAGAATACAGAATGGTGCGACTCCGGGGCATGTGGCATTTTCCTCTTGTTAGGTTGTGAAGCACATACTGAAAAAACTCAGGAGGTTGGGACGTATGTAGGATTTCTGTGTTGTAAAAGCTTCAGCAGACATAAAAGAATATGTAGTCAATTTTTTACAAATGAAAATCATTTTTGTGTCTCTTGCTGTAATTCACTATCCAGTTTCTCAGTATTCCTTTTGGCCCTCTCTTCTTGACTAACATTTGATTTCCCTTCTTTTTTTTTTTTTTTTTTTTTTATGGTGCCTTAAATCAAGACATAAGGGAATATTTTCCAAGGAAGAAGAACTCACTGATTTGGGATTAGATTAAATAGGATTTTACAGGTTTCCATGGAATTTTCTCTTCTCATTATAGGAGGAAGAGTGGCGGGAAGGGAAGACAAGGAGTCCCCCTTGGATTTAATAGAACCTTCCTATTCTAGACCTAACTGGGAAGGGAGGGGTGATGGCATATGAAAGTCAGCCCTGGGCCAGTGATCTCACAGACGTCACCCAGGCCCGAGATCCTTGACTGGGAACCAGGGCTGTAGATCACAATCCAGTGCCTGGCAGAGAGGAGCAGATGCCATTGTTTTGACTTCTTCATAGTACACCTGGCAGAAGACTGTCTGGATACTCTTGTGTACGTCTAGTCCTGTCTTAGAGAGTTCTGGGACAGGCTGACCGTCCACCACTCCCAGTGTTTCTACGATGAGCCACACCATGTGACCAGGGCTCTGACTTCTCAGGTTTCACTTCTCTATCTGCCTGTGTCCTTCCCTACACTGCCTTCTTGGCAGAATGCCCTTTGGAAAGTTAAACATTGCTTCCAGATGGAACAAGAGGAGGGAATTGTATTCATTTTTAAGGTCCCTGGAAATACTAGGAAAGAAGAGAGCCCAAGGTAACCTTTTCCAAATGGGGGGAAAAAAAGGCTATCTAATTTTTTTTAATGATGATGCTCCATGTTGGTGGGGCAATGGTGAGAGGGAAGGGGCATCCCCTCCATGCACTATTGGTGAGAATGCAATTCAGCAGAACTCTTCTCCAAAGCTATTTTCTAGGTTGTATCAGGACCCTTAAAAAAAGACTTCTAGCCTTTGACCCACTAATTTAACTTCCAAGAATTTATGCTAAGGAAACAAATACAGTCAATGATCCTCAACAAGGATGTAAGTTGCACTACTATTTATAATAGCTATAGGGGGATAATGATCTGAATATACACAATAAGGAAAGGTTGCATAAATCAGGGTATACCATACAAGAGAATAGTCTGTAGCCATTTTAAGAATATGGTAGCAAAGGCTATTTAATGACATTCGAAAATGTTTTATTAAGTGAAAAAACAACAACAGGCTACTATGTGTGTAGTAGTATTCCACCCCCCCCCCCCACTCCCGCCAAAATAAGGAGATATGCCAAGATAGTAACGGTGACTGTTAGTGGTACAAATTACGATTTTATTGCTTTTTCTTGCTCTTTGGTGTTGGCCAATTTTCTACAAGGCCATCTGTGATTTTGAGTATCAGAATTTTAAAAAGATCATTTTCTTCTGAATGGTCAGCTTACTGCTCTTCTTGTACTGGTTCGGGTTTTAATAGCCATAGAGTAGAGACCCGACTGGGTCTGCCACATCCATAATGACATTGGGAGCAGCCCTGTCCATAGTCACTAGGCAAGCATGCCCTGGCTGGTACACCAGACGTTCCATCATTCAAGTGAGTCACCACTGGAGGGTGTCAAGCTGATGATAATGCCACACAGTGGACTTGAACTACCTGCCACAACCCAACATGCTGCCAGGCCTTTGAGCCTTATCTTCCTAATCTGTTCTTTCTTCACTGTCCAGTGAGTGTCAACAGGACTTACTGGGACTCTGTGACTCCTTTTGAGGACACCGTGGACCAGCTAACTAAAGCCGATGCAAGCCTTCCAGAAGGTTTAATCCAAACTAGACCAGCAAATGTTCCTTCCAAGCTAAAGTTTCAGCTCTTGTCATTGCTACAGTTGGGCCTTAATGGAGGGAACCCCAGGAGTGAAAAATGTGCAGATACTCCCAGCTTGACTGTGAGGGTAATAGAGAGGACTTAGGGACTCACCTGCTAAGATTGTAGTTGTAAAATTATTTTCTCCTATCCTAATGTCAGTCATTTGTTATTTTTGGCCTCAGTGGGAAAAGTGAGAATTTCATAGAAGCTTCAGAGCCAATAGCAAAACTGACCATTTGTTGTTTGTGTGTTTTGTTTAGGTTTTTTAGGGGTGAGATTTTTTGCCTGCTGTTGTCATTTTTCAGTAAATGTAGCCAGACACTTGTGCAGTGAAAGGGGTATGTACGATTATGCATAAAGTCTTGGCCATTATCATTATCTCTGGGCATCGTATTTCCCATGTATATGTTCTCTGAGATGTCTCACAACTAAAATATCATGTGCTGTCTGCTTCTTGGAGGAATACTTATATATTATTGATATCCTTTTGCTATAGGCATCCATCATTATATAAAATTTTTTAATGTTGATTTTTGAGAGAGAGAGAGAGAGAGAGACAGAGTGAGTGGGGGAGGGGCAGAGAGAGAGGGAGACACAGAATCCGAAACAGGTTCCAGGCTCTGAGGGGTCAGCCCAGAGACTGATGCGGGGCTCGAACTCACAAACCGCAGATCATGACCTGAGTCAAAGTTGGATGCTTAGCTGACTGAGCCACTCAGGTGCCCCGGCATCCATCATTCTATATATATACATAAATAAATGTTCTATAACATTGTTGAGATCATGAGTTTTATTGACATGATTCTGAAACACTAAGCAAACAGCATAATTCCATCAGTAGTTTAAAAAATCAGAGTACTATGGAGTGTGCATTCTATTGTTATGCTAAAATACAGTAGTCATAAATTTTAAATTGTGGTCATTTTATAGCAAATAAATAAATGTTGCTATGAGTAAAACAGAAGCAAACAAATGAAATTCTGTTAGCTGTAAAAATGGTAGTCTGTACTACAGTAATTGACAGGGGGATTGAAGAGTAAGTTCTTGTAATGGTTTCAAACACCCTGCATTCCAGCCACACCCCCAGATAATTTCAGCCATGTACTACTGGCCAAGAACCACTTGGATATGCAAGGATGTGAAAAAACATTCAGAACCCACATTGTGTTCATAGAGTATGTCCCTAACGATGCCTTTAGCCAAAGGCATAATTCTTGTACAAATGAGATAGGAAGCTGGAGGTGTTTCCTCCATATAAAAGCCACTGAAAACAAAAAAAGAAAACAAACAAAAAAGTCTTAAGAACTTTTTAATTATCCTGTGCTGACCACTAACCAGAGAACAGATGAGTGCAGGCCTCTGGGCCTGGGCTGCTTGCTCTCTTGAACCTGCAAATTGTTCCTGGTCAGAGCTCGGGTTCCTGGGTTTGGTTGCAGTTTAGAAGTCATGGCCAGGCCTTGCCTACTAGGTCATTACTGAGGGAGGAGTGTTGTGGGGAGAGGCCTGAGAAGGCAAGGCCTTGCTTACTTACCAGCTGTAACTATAGAAGAAAGTGAGGACTAGACAGTCAAAAGGAGGCCACACTTTTTCCCAGGACTCAAGACAGAGTGAAGTGGGAACAGGTATTAAACTGACAAGATAGTAACTTATCCCTCAGCTGACAAATCTTACTGTGTTATAGTAGAGTTGTTTTTAAGCCTATCCCATCTTGTCAAATACATCGTGAACTCTTGAAGTTAAGGACCTTGGCAGGTGCTAAGTTGTATTCCATTTGCTGTATTTGATTGTGCTGTGTGCTCAGTAACTTGTTTTTGCCGGATTAATTGAGAAAAAGAGAAACAAGCCATACTCTTCAAATTTAATCTCTTGCATTATATGAATTCCATCTGCTATGTGAATCTACCAAAGAGAAGACTGGAGGCAGAATTGGGGAATTTACAATGTGTTGAGTCTTATTGAATCTGTTGCTCCATTTCCATTTTCCTTTGCAAATGTGGCAGGCATCTAAAGGAAACTCATAAATCAGTGGTTAAGAAGGCTTCTAGTGCTATGGCTGGGTCTATAAAGAAGCTTGGCATAGCATAAAGGAACATAGTAAGTCCTGCTACCCCAGAGGCAGTACACTGTGGTGGCCAGAACCCAGGGCTTAAAGCCAGAGGATTGGGGTCTGAACCTCAGCCCTGTCACTTACAGGCAAGCCTCAAATTGGCCCAAGTTTCCACATCTGTAAAATAGGAATTGTATTGTGCCTCTTGGCTTGTTGAGTAAGTTAAATGAGATTTATTAATGTACTCACTCAGTAATTATTTCTTGAATACTTACAGGCACTATTTTAGGCATTGGAGGTAGAACAGTAAATAAAATGGACAAAAATCCCTGCCCTTGGGGAATTTATATTCTAGAAATATAATGCATATCATGGCATCAAATAAATGTTTCATTCAAGGAGTCTGTGGATTTCTGGTGAGCTCATGTGATGAGTTTTTACTGTGTATTTCCATGAGAATGTATGTTGCAACCCTAGGCACTTAGGACCATTATTGGGCCACATGTCTAAATTGAGAATGGCCCATTAAGTAGGACATTTATGCATTCTTGCTAAATCCCACTATGTTTAGAAAGTCTGTTCCAGTGGAATTGGATTGCTGTCATTTTCACTTCTCTGAAGTGCTTGGACTGAACATTCCAACAATTGGCTGAGGCTCATTACTGCAGGTGGTGTTGTGGCTGGGTGATCTCCACATTGTTTTCTCAGTCATTGCTCTTTGCGCTCTCTGTGACTTAATGCGATTTTACAGAGTTGCTAAAGCTGTGTGTTTGTTTGTTTGTTTGTGTAATTTGTGGAAATAAGTCAAAGGGCTAGCTAGCATGACCAGTTAAAATCCACAAACTGTATTTTAGTAATTTTAATATTTCCTCTCCAAGCTTTTGATCAGCTGCCCATCGAAGAACAAAATGACAGATTGAAGGTTTCAGTTCCTTAGGTTTTCATTGCCTTCCTTCTGGGGCTTTTTCTTAGAGCATCAAAATTCCCAAAATCCATGAAAAGAGAGAGCACGCCTGGAAAGCAAACCCCAGGGGGACTGCAGAGCTGCCTAAAATCACATGTCCTCTCCTGAGAGGTGTGTGTCCAGACCCGTCTTCCATGTGCTATCGTTTTTCTGATGCAGTGGATTTCCAAGTCTCTGGTGGCACACAGCCCATTTAGTTAAAAAATGTAAACAGGAAATTGTTTCCTGGCTGAATGGCCCGTGTGGCCCAGAAAAATGGCCATTTTTGCTGAGCCACAACTTTAAAACCACTCACATAGCAGTGGAGGCTGAAGGCCTCTGAGAAGCTTGCCCCGCCCCAGACAGGCTGGTGCTAGGGTCTGAGTGGGAGCTCACGTACGTGGGCCCAGGGCGTCTTCCACCAGGGGGCAAGGGCACAGTGGACACCACTGAAGATGCTCCTGTGACCTAGAAAGAATTTCTGCAGGTCAGAGAGACACAGTAATGCTCCAAGGAACGGCAGAAGAGCCGCTGCTTGGAAGATGCAGAGGTCTGGAGACCTGTGACTTGGCGCTGATGACACAGCCTGGGCTTCGGTGCCCCTCTTCTGCTCCAGCTCCCCATCATTTGGCCTCCCATGAACCTCGTGCTCCCATTGTGGTTTCCCTGTGTGCTGACAAGTTTTCTGGTTGTTCTGTCTTGCAGCCCCCCGAATCCAAGCCCAACTTCACCCCTCTCGCCATCTTGGCCCATGTTCTCGGCGCCATCCAGCCCTATGCCCACCTCATCCACGTCCAGCGACTCATCCCCCATCAGGTCTGTTGCAGGGTTTGTTTGGTTTTCTGTTGCTGCCGTTGTTCTCTCATTGGCTTGGTCCTCTCTTCATGCAGTGTTCAGCCTCCTCGTCAACTTTGTTCCCCGCCATCCAAACCTGCACTTGCTTTTTGACAGGCCAGAAGAAGCGGTTCGTGAAGACTCCAGGTAAAATCACGGATGATGACCAATCCATTCCTGTTTATCCAAAGCCGGTCAGGGACAGTGGTGGGGGGGGACTAGCCTCTACCCTCCTCTGATTCCAGCCTAAGAGACTGAAGCTGGGAGGGACCATGTGCATGAACCAGCATGGCATTTTCCACGCCTTTCTGAACCCTTCCTCCAGTTTCTGAATTAATCCGTGATGCCTGGAGTTTGGGGAAAGAGTGCCTCCTCAACGGGCTCCTGTTTGGATGGTTCTCAGAATCATGGGCTCTCTGTGCTTTGGTATAAGATAATATCAGAGGGAACAGTGCTGAGGCACTTACTGGCCTTTTCTTCCCTTATGTTTATCGGGTAGCATAAGGCAACTTTTATTTGTGGGGTTGGACCATTGGCCATGAGCAGTGATACCTAGCTGCTGAGACCAGAGAAGTGGGAGAGAGACGCAGGTAACACAGAGTAAAGGATGGAGATGGGAAGTGATTGCTCTTTAAATCGTCGAGGGCTGCCTCTTGCCCTCTGCATTCTCCCAGCCTGCTCGGATCTCCATGCCTCATGGACCCTTAGTGTTCATGGGAAGAGGCAATACCTCTTTCTGAGGGTTGATCTAGTTCCTCTTCCCTGGTTTGAGAATATCCAGACTTAATTCTTTATACTTCTCTAGAGAAAAGAAGCTATTTAAATCCAGGAAAAGAATCAGTGAATAAAGATCCTGTAGGATCTCTCTGATATGTAGATCCTAAGCCTATATTCTCTCAAACTTAGTCTCTGGTTGCAGACAACCAAAATGTAGAGCCTACTTACGTAGCGTCATAAGCATTTGGAGCCTTAGCGGTATTTTCTTGTCCATCTTTTTTCTCATATCTGGTTTTTTCCTGGAGGGGTGGGTCCAGCAGAGAGGCTTAAACAATTGACAACACTTAGCCTCACTTAAAAAAAAAAAAAGAAAACCCATGCTATTTATATATACAGATGTATATATTTATTTTCCTCCATGTACTTGCCAATCTATTATTTCATGCTATCCCCATCTGAGGATGGAAGGAGAAACGGCCTGAAACCTCTTACAGAGAAAGAAAACTAAGGCACAGGGAGGTGACTACGTAGTCACATGACTGGATGAGCACCCATCCAGAGGACTTCTTGTCCTCAACCCAGCACTCTTTCCTCCAAACATACGGGTGCCCCCAAACCTAAGGTTCCATGCGACTCCCAGCCCCGGAGCCTGGCCTGCTGTTCTTGGTTTTCTATCTAGCTTTGCACTGGAAGGTGGGAAAGATAGCTTTTCCATATACTCTTTTACCCTCACCCTGGGAATAAGGTTAAAACTCAGATCATATTTTCCTGAAACTTAAGTTATTTCCTCATTATTTCTTAGACATATTCTGGGCGCTTGGGGAGACATTAACTTTCTAGGACACGAGATATGGCATGGATATAACCTTTCTGGTTAGATGCCTGATTGCTCCATGAAGACCTGAACCAGAGCAAACTACAGAGACCTGGGGCAGTCACCTTCCAATATGCCTCCCTACTCATAGGATAGGCCCAGTCACTAGGAGAATATGCTTCCTTCGTTTTGATCAAAGGGGAGTAAAACCTTGAAAACATTGGTCCTTTGAACAGAATGGGCTGGGGGACTCAGGATGATAGAATCATTTGGCTAAAAATGTGGGCATATTCTCTACTTTGGGAGTGTCTACTTTTTGTGTCTCTGAGTTTCGGGAAACAGCCTGTTGCCTGTCCAATATCTGTTCCTCTGTACTCCTTTCCATCACCCAACATATTTTCCAGGTATTTTTCTTTAGCTAATCCTCTCCATCTCCCAAAGTATTTCAAGATTGGCAATAGGATCTGCTACCATGATGTGTTTGGGGTCATGGTTATTCAGCACTGCCCACTCTGGCCACCATTAAAGTAGCACCATCTGGACAATCTTAATCCACAACACTTGAGGAAGCTGCCATTTTGAAAGAGGAAAGGCTGACTAGGGCTTGGAATTGACTGGCACTGAGCTAAGTATGTGTGCCGAGGTGAGCACTGATAGAGACCCTACTGGGAGCTAGCCCATCAGAACTAGCCAAGAGGGTTGAAATCCTTTAGTTGCCATTGCGGTATGCAGCCAAGAAATGGGGGTGTACACCTATCATTCAGGTCCATTGGGGCCTTTCCCCCACACCCACCTCCATAATGTGAAGCTTCAGATTTCCTTCCCTTGGAAAATAACTACTTAATTAGATGTAATAAGTGGTCCCATGAACTTCTCTTCAATGTCTCCTCTGGAAGTGGCTCCCTCTCCCCTCCACCAGGCATATAATTTGAAGCTCAGGAAGGAAGAGGCCTTTGACAGCACAGCAGAGGAAGGGTACTGGAGGCATATTCCCTTCACACTTCCCTTTCCTGTCACCCCTACAAAATCTCTAGTGCCTAAACCATAACTTCCACTTACACAGTAGCCTCTGGCAGTTGTGCCTAAATGATCAAGCTATTGCATCCTGCCAGTCTAGCTGGTCCCACCTCCCTGTAGTGTCATCTGATGGAGAGTGGCTTGACATTTTGCAAGGTTTGCAAGGGCATTTGAGGGAAGCTCCTCTGAGTGCTTTCCTGGCCTTGTGCCATGCTCAGAGGCGAAAATTAAAAATGAACTAGCAGAAGGTTCCAAACTTGTTCATGCCCTTGAAGGCCAGCTGAGGTCTGAAGGGCGCTGTTACAGGAGCAGCTGAACACACCTCAGGCTCTCTGTGTCCAATGTTGAGATGCACCGCAGGGAACAGGGAACTCAAGAGCCAAAGGTGCTTGGTGGGGAGTTTTTATTTTTTTAGTTAGAGCCAAAGCCTACAAACACAACCTCCTGCCAACTGGATCTGTTTTGGTAGGAACTCTACCTAAAGCAAACTGCTGGGGCTTTTGACAGTGAATATGGCATAGGACACTGGACTGGTTGGGCTGACCAACTTTTAAAAAGATAAGAGTTGCCCCCTGACAGAGATGCCAGATTTGGCAAATGTTTTGCAAATAAAATGAAAATACAGAATATCCAATTATGTTTGAATTATAGATAAACAGCAAATGCTGTTTCTTATGATAAGTATGTCCCATGTACTATTTGGGACATACTTAGGCTAAAAAGAGCATTTCCCACTGATCTGAAGTTGTTTTTTAACTGGGTGTCTTATCCTTTATTTGGTGGCCCTAGTCCCGGGGACAGCAGTGGGAGGACATCTCAGAAGAAAAGACCCTCTCCTAAATGGTCAGTCAACTGTTAATCTCAGAAAAAAGCAAGGCCCTTTCTTGATCTTTGTTTTTATTTTTAATGGGTTATTGCATTGTCACTTTATTCAGTTCCCAAAGCTTAACATTAGTGGAAAATTTATTCCTTTTGAATAATAATCTTCAGCACCTGAGACCATTTCCTCTGCTCTCTTCTGCCAGATTACCCCAGTTGGCTTCCCTGGTTTGCCCATTTTGTCCCATTCCCTTTATTTAATGAAGTTAATAAGTAACCTCTATGAGAATCCCCTGGAAGAGCCTTGCCTCAGATGATCTTTCCCTCGCCTTTGATTTTCTTGCCCCCAGTCTCTGTTCTTCACCCACCTCCTGTTGCGCTGTCCTTAAGGGATAGTGACTCTGGCTAATGTCAACCGGAATCTCCTTCCACTTCCCTGGCTCTCCTTGCCTGCCAGTATGGGGTTTGGGCTGTTTTATCACTTTCTACAACCAGGCAACTCCTCCTCTCAGCTCCCACTGCCTCAAAAACAAAGACCAAAACAAACATTTTTCCCCTCCATGGAAAGTTGCACAATGGATGTTTGGCCCTTGCTGACAATATGCATACTTGGTTCACTTAGATCACAGAAGATGCCCCTTGTCCAGACTCCATTCTGACTTTAATGACAATTATCCCAGAAGAGCTGTTTTCCAGTTGAAACTAATGAATTATGATGGCTCTTCTTTCCTTCATCCCACATAGACCCACTTCATTTTCTCCCCATTTCCCAATTTTCTCCCACCTGGCTGCCATCTCTGGGCTACTAGAAGGCTAGGAAGAAGAACAGTAAACTGTGCCTAGCAACAAATTCTGGATACTCATTTATTCTGATCCTTGTGCACAACACACCTTTTAAGCTATCTCCTTCAGTTTTCATGGAGCCAAGACTAGAAGTTCTAGATGCCTGGTCCTAGTGTAGGTGTCCATCCATCCATGGCTCCTCTTTTCCAAAGGGAGGATGGATTTGGTGACTCAGAAGTACCAATTCCATGATGACCCAAGACCTCTGCCTCTTCTGATGTTGTCTGGGCTTACCTGAGACCAGCCCTTCCTCAGCTAAACCTCATTTGGCCACTAGAAATCAGTGTGCCCCAGGGTGTTTGGCTCCACTGACTCCTGGAGGCTTTCTGTTAGTCAAATGTAGCTAAAGTAAATATTATATCCCTGGAATAGTTGCTTAACCCAGAGGACCTACTTGTTCTTTTGTTATTCTGCCCCGGAGCCCCTAAATGTGCTTCTTCAGAGGTCTTAGAGATAGAAGAGATTACTTTTAGCAAATAAAGAGCTAACTTTGACTGTTAAGTGTCATTTCTATTATGACCCTTGAAAAGTCCATTGATCATTTGGAACTACTGGATATCAAAGCAAGGATTGATAGGTGGTAATAGGATTTATCACTTCTTAAAATTTACTCTTCAGAACACGAATTAGGAATCCGTGGCCCTTCAGTGAAATCCAGCCTACCACCTGTTTTTTCTAAGTAAAATTTTGATGGAACACAGCCATACGAATTCATTTACACAATGTCCATGGCTGTTTTTATGACACAAGGCAAAGCTGAGTAATTGCAACAGAGACCATACAGCCCACAAAGACTGGAATATTTACTGCTAGGCCATTTACAGCAAGAGTTTGCCAACTCCTGTTCTGGAACCGTGGTTCTCAGCTCTCTTGCACACTAGAGTCACTTGAAGAGCTTTTCAAAAATACTGATGACTATATTTATATCTGCAGGTTGGTATAGAATCCAGATGTCTGCATTTGTTAAGAGCTTCCCGGTGACTTTGATGCACGTATATATGTCATGTTCCCTCCCCCTTCTTCCTCTCCATACTCCCCACACACGTTCACGTAACTGCTCACACACACACCTTGTCTGTTCCCTGCCCTACCCCGGGGGTCGGGGAGTTCCACCTCTGGAATCCTGCTCCACCAGCCCAATGAGAGAAATAAGTAACATCTGGGAGAGCGAATGTCAGCCCATGGCCTAGAGCCGAAAAATGGCTTAGTTAGAATTTCTGCTTTTTGACTCACTGAGCATTGCCAATTTTCAACAAGGTCTTTTGGGAGTGTCCTCCAGAGCAAGTAGGAAGCCCTTTCCCCACCACCCTTTTCCCAAACTACTCCTGCTCCAAAAATGGGTCCCAGCCTGCACTCCCACCATTCAGGTGTCCTGACACCTAGGCAGAGTTTTAACGTGGCACAGAGGTGACCCCACAAGGCGTGTGGTTTCTCGGGGCTTACAGCTTTTCTCTGAATAATTCTCATTTTTCTCTGGTGACCTTTGCAACTCTTGCGCCTCATGTTTTGCCATCTGGCTGTCTTGTCAGGCTGTTGCCACAAGAGATAACTAGGTGGCTTGCAGGGAAGGGGAAGAAGAGAGATTAAATATCTGGGGCTTTCAGATGGTTTAAAAATACTGCTAAATAAACTCCTGTTTTCACACAGCACACCGTTCCGGAAGGCAAAAGCCTTATATGCCTGCAAAGCTGAACATGACTCAGAACTCTCGTTCACAGCAGGCACAGTCTTCGACAATGGTGAGTTTCTCATCCCTTTGCACGGATCTGGGCGGCGGCGGGGGGAGGAGGGAAGCTAATAAATAATTGCAGTTTTCAAAGTTCCTACCTAAAAAAAAAATGACAGTCTCATTGAATGAGTAAGACTGAAAAGAAGGGTGTGTGTGTGTGTGTGTGTGTGTGTGTGCACGCGCGCGGGCACGCTCCCTGGGGTCTCTTCCCAAAATACGCGAGAAGCAGCAGGACTTGCGGAGGCATTGTCAAGAGAGGACAGTGTGCTGAAGCCTTCACTTTGACTGAGGCAACCTCATGGAAGTGTTTTGGACATTAAAAGTGGATTGTACCTGCGCAGGACTCAGCCCAGCAACTTGGCAGTGACTTTGAGAGTCTGGGGGCTGTACAGAGGGTAGAAGTAACAGAGCTGAGAACAGGAGTCTTGTAAGTAGTCAGCTCAGGGCAGAGACTGAGGTACAGAATTTCTCATTGGGTTCAGTGGCATCCACCCTCCACAGGAGGTGAGGCTCGTCTCTGAGATGGCAGGGTACCCGGGGACCTCTGTGTCATTGAGCCCTGTTGCAGCCCTGCGTGCCCTCCCCTGAACTGTTGGGAAGTGTAGAGTGGACTCCCTAAGTCACATCTCTCTGCAGACTGCCAGCTGTCCTGCTCAGGTGTCCTGGTGTGAAACTGGATTCGTGGCACCTGCACCGTAGAACTGGGAACTAGTACTTACTCGATGAACCGTTTCCTGGTTCTTTTTGTTTGTTTTCCTCCCTAAACCAAGAAAAAGGCAGTATTTTTTTTTTAAGTGAGTATTGATGCCATAACTTGTCATAACCATTTACCAAAGAGAAAATCATGTTTCTAGGAAAAAGCCAGAGTCTCTGTTATTGCTGAGATTTTTGCCAGATGAACTTCTCCTTTAGGGTTCGTCTTTGTGGATGCTTGGGTGAAAGGGTATGTTTGTTTTGCCCAAAGGAGGAGCCCAGAGCAGCTGCCTGATTTCAGGAAGTGGACATTTTCTAGGGGTGCCTTCTTGACTTCAGGTGGGGTGGTGGCAAATTTCCTGAGCAAGGCTGAGTGAGTGCAGGTTGCCCAAGCACTCCCCTTCAGGGCTGAGTGCCTCACGTTGGCCTAGATCACACCTCCTGCCACCTGCCTGAGACCTAGAAATACAGGGCAGCCAAGGCCCCCACGTAGCACTGGCGAGCCTGAGCTCTAGATTCAGGCCACCAAAGCACAAGTCCTGGTTTGTGCCTCTGTGACCTGAAGCAGTGACAGCCTCTCTGTGCCTCACTTCTGTCATACCAGGGTAACAGACGGTTGCAGGGAAGAGTGGAGTGGTGCACACATCATATATTTAGTACTCAACACATATTAAGCATTCAACACTGTTAGTAGGATCATTGTCATCGTTTCACCTGTCCTAGGTAAAGAGCCTGCTGTTCTGACAGTTCACAGTGACGTGTTTACCTTTTTCCCTGATATGACCCAGGCCTGGCTCTTGGCTGGGCAGTAGGCACTACACCTTGACTCTCTTGAGTCGTGGCTGTCTTTACCAGCCTCACATTCTAAGCCAGAGCAGAGATGGACTCCTGGGGACATCCTTGATGGCATTCACACACGAAGGGACTGCCCCCTCTGTGTGCCCAGCCCCTGCATTCACCGTGGCAGAGATAATAATCAGGCATGGGGGACCGACTGGGGAACAGGCCACAGAGGTCACACTTGGGCCTTCTGAGCCAGTAGGGACAGGGGCAAGCTCTTAACTGTATGTGACCTGCTGGGCCCACGTCCTCCTTTATGGTTCCCCAAGCCCAAAAAGCACTGTCCTTAATTAAACCTTTGCTCCATTAACTTTCATTGGGGTGCCTTGCATACCAAAATATACCAACTGCCTGTCAGCAGCTGGAGTAATCAGGCTGACCTGAGGTGAAGCTGGTCCCCTGAAGGCTGTCCAAAGCCATGTCATTGACAAGTGTGCCCGGCCCGAATAGGCCCCTAGGTAGAGTCACAGCTCAGCCATCACATGACACAGATCTCACAACAGACAAACCAGAGCAGGCCGAATGCACAGGCTTCTGTGTCCTACTGTCAGCAGGGGTGGGGCTTCTGCCTGTAGAGGAGCAAGATTTGAGAGATTGCTACATTTACGGGTGAATCCAGAATTTAAAGTCTGTCCTCTAAACTCCAGTTCACTGCTCTTGTGGGCAAGGGGCTGCCTTGTTCCTATCAGCCATTCACTGTGACTGCAGAGAGGACCCCTGATCTCAGGGACAGAGTTGGTTTAAACTCTCAAAAGGTATGTGTATGTGTGTGCATCTTGTTTGTGACTCTTTTTCTTGAGTGCAGCCTCCTTGTATTTTTTTTTTCAAACCACTGTACTGAGATATCCACATACCATATAATTTACCCCTTTAAAATGTGCAATTCCATGGTGTTTTAGTAGATTCAGAGTTGTGCAGCCATCACTACCATCTAATTCCAGAGTATCTTCATTGCCCCGAAAAGAAACCCTGTGCCCTTCAGCAGTCATGCTCCACATATGCCGTGTCCTGCCCCTTTCAGCCCAGGGAACCCCTCATCTCCTTTCTGTCATTATTTATTTGCCTGCTCTGGATATTTCATGTAAACCGGATTATACAGCGTGTGGGCTTTTTGTCAGTGGCTGCTTTCACTCAGCATAGTATTTTCAAGGCTCATCCCTGTTGTATGTAGCATGCGTCAGGACTTCCTTCCGTTTTACTGCTGAGTAATCTTCCCTCCTGTGGTATAACACGTTTTATTTATCCATTTGTTAGTTGATAGCATTTCGATTGTTTCTACTCTTTGGCTGTTAGGAGTAATGCGGCTGTAAACATTTGTGTACTGATCTTGGTGAGGACCTGTGTTTGCTGTTCTCTTGTTGATAGACCTAGGTGGGGGAGGGGCCCCCTAGATCACACAGTAACTCCGTTTAATAGCTTCAGGAGCTGCCAGAGTGTTCTTACGAAGGGATTGTACCGTGTCATCTTGCCACCTGCCTCCATCTGACAACATGTGAATCCTCTGTTTAGATTGGTTTGGCTGGTGATATTTATCATGCCCGATTTTTAGAAAACACTACATATACCTCATTATCCCCCTCCCTTTACCTGGGAAATTGGGCATTAGGGGAGAAAAAACGGTTAGCACTTTAGGCAAAGATCACTTCCCTTGTTCTGTCTCCTGCTAGTTTCTTGGTGGAGACTTCAGGTAAGAGCCATTTAAGTTGGATGTTCTGTAGCTGTCAGATTGAATCATCAGACCAATTGGAAGGAAGTTTCCTAATGACAGGCTTAGGGAGTTGTGTGTGTGTTGTCTTTCTCAGCATCAAGAAGAAGGGATGAGGAGGAAGAAGAAGGAGGGGCACCCTGAGGGGAAAGTCTGTTGTTTCATAATGATTAATCTCCAAGCCTTTGGATTCCAGGAGCCTGTGCTGCAAATGTGAGCTGTGCTGTTCAGTCGGCTTTGGGACTTTGTGCAGTGGGGAATGGATGTGCATTACTCGGAAATAACTCCACTGTCAGCCCTTGCCAGCCTACTAGGAAATAGCATATTTCACCAAGAGCGCCTTAGTTAGTAACGAAAGAGAAAGAGAAATAACTCATGTTCCCAAGAACATTAGTCATTTTATGGCAGTGTGATTAGCGATACCTGGAAAATGCACACAGCATTCACTAAAATTGGGTTCTTGGGACAATTTGATCAAGATTTGAGATGGGCTGGATCCATTCATTGCCAAGATATGGGATCCGGCATGAGTGCAAGACCCACTCTGGGCTGCCCCAGGTTTCCTTCAGAGACAGAGAGCATCCTCCCAGGGGATCATGGGTTGCTCTACCAGTGGGGTTGTGGGGGAGGGTCCTCAGTGGAGTCTTTTGGACCCCCCAGCCGTGCCTACTGCCAAATCCAAACACAAGCCCAAGCCACCTCCATCTCTCACCCAGCTGTTTCCACCAACTGCCAACACAGACTTGTCATGTCCACTCTTGCCCCCATAACCCTTCCCTACGCAGCAGCCAGAGCAATGTTTGAAAATCGCATCATGTTATTCTCCTTCACCTATCCCAGTGGCCTCCTGGTCCTCCGAGAATTGCTGATCGGCGTCTCCACGGTCTTGTTCCTGCCCCCTGGCCCTTCCCTTCCTCACTTGATACGCTGCAGCCTCGCACACTTTCCCTATGTTCTCTGCTAGGGTTAGCAAACTATGACCTGCTACTCAAATCCAGCCCACTGCCTGTTTTTGTAAATAAAGTTTTGTTGGAACATAGCTACCCATGCCTTTTTGTCTACATGTTAGCCATGGTGCTACAATTGCAGAATTGAGTAGAGACACACATTTACAGACTGGTTCTTTGAGAAAAGGTTACAGACCACTGTTCTGAAATCATAGCAGGCTTTTCCCGACCTTAGGGCCTTTGTACTTGCATTACCCACTGCCTGGCTAGCTCCTTTAGATCATTTAGGTTTTAGCTTTTTGAGCTCCTTCCCATACCCACATCCCTATCCCAGTCTCTTTCTCCTCCTTCATCACTACCTAAAATTATGTGCTTATTTACTGATACGTTGCCCCTTTCCGAGCGCAGAATCTTTTCTGCTTGCTTTGTACCGTGTGCAAGGTCCTAGCTTAGTGTCTGGCACAGGGTAGATGCTTGATAAACACTTGTTACATGAGTAAATATATTCACCTACACAGGGATCTGTGCCTCTTCCAGCCAGTGCTTCTTCCCTTAGGGACAGCCAGCCACTAGAGACCTTAGTCACATGCTTGTTCCTTTTCCACAGTGAGAAAAGGAAAGGAGAGAGCATGAGTTGTGTATACAGGGGTGTATGGAGCATAGATGGATGAAGCTGAAAATGCTTGGCAGGAAGCACATCCACGTCAGGAGCTGCTTGTATTATTTGCTTGCTGGGCTGGAGAGCTGCCGAGGCAGCTCACTGCAGTGGTTCGTGTGTTTATGTGGCACATTGGACACTGGTATAGTTCAGAAAGTTGGGCATGGGCTCAGTTGAGCTCAGTAAGTGCATACGAACACTGTTAATATCCAAAGCTTTGGGCTAGGCAAAAGCAGTAGTGGTTAGACCACAGAGTCTGGGGTCAGATATCCCGGATTCACATCGATCTCCATCATCTGCCAGCTGTGTATTTAGGGGCAAAATGCTCAACGTCTCTGAGCCTCAGTTTCTTATCAGTAAAATGAAGATAATAGCAGAACTGAGTCCACAGTCATTCTGAAGGTGAAAGGAGATGAGGCAGGCAAAGCCCTTAGCAAAAGACCCACCACTTGGGATGTACATATGTATGTGTATGTGTATATGTATCATTCTTATCCCCAAAGACCACATTCTCTGGTTGAATTAGAAGCATAACGGGCTTGGTCTCTGGAGTCAAAGAAACTGCGTTCAAATTCTAGTCATACCATTGTGATACTGCACAAATTAATTTACCTTTCTGAGCCTTAATTTTCTCATTTGTAAAATATGGATACCAAGATACAAGCTAGGATCTTTAAGATCAAAGAAATTGACGTATATCCAAACCTCAGCAGCCCATGGCTGCTTCCCAGTCACTATTTCTAGGTGTTAGCTTCTATCATAATTGACAGTCAGAGGGGAGTCATTGAAGAATATTGAGTGATACGGCACAGACTAAAACATCCTAAAAAACTAGTAAAGGAAGCAATGCATAACACATTTGAACAGCGTTAACAGGACCCGTGAATAACGTGTGGAATGTGCTATGAGCATTCCAGGAGTTTGGAGAAAAGAGGGAGCAGGTAGACTGGATTCCGTGCTGGTGTTTCTGAAGGAGGTAGGGCTTCAGCAGAGTCGAGAAGTGGGAGGAGGGGAGACAGAAGACAACAGCAGGGCAAAGGGCATCTGATGTTGCTTCCCCTCCTCCATCCATAGGTGAGAATTTGCACTTTCTTATGACCACCCTCATTCCAGAGGCATTTGGGCACAGAAAAGTCATAACCCTTACCTTTCTGTGATTAAGGTAAAAATAACAGATCCCTGGGAGCACCTGAGTGCCTCAGTCAGTTAAGTGTTCGACTCTTGATCTCAGCTCAGGTCTTGATCTCAGGGTCGTGAGTTGGAGCCCTGCATTGGGCATGAAGCCTACTTTAAAAATAAAATAAAGTACATATCCCTGGGCCTCACTCCTAGGGATTCTCTTTTAACAGGTGTGCCACGCGGCCCAGTTTTAATAACCATGCAGGTGATTTGGATGCACATTGTTTGGTGCCAGGCCTTAATAAGCCCAGCTCGAAGCCCCCAGCGAGTCAGCAGACTGACCAGAAGGCTTCACTGTCCCCTGTCCTAACTCTTGTTCTTCGGCTTGGAGGGGCCTCCTTTGTCCTCTCTCATTCATCCCTTACTCTGCAAATCCCATTTTTAATGTTTTTAGTTGTTAGCACCTCAGCACCTGAGCTGCATTTGAACAGCTGGCCAGGAAGGGAGAATGTCTGAAAGAGAGAGACTCAATGTATCCAGTGGAATAACCATTCAACTAGGAGCTTTGCTGTAAACTGGGAGGGGTCTTAATTTTGTTTTTGTTGTATATGGTTGGTTGGTTGTTTGGTTGTTCTTTCTAGGTCTTTTATTTTGGGGAGTGAGTTTGTTTGTTTGTTTTGCTTTTGAACATTTGAGGTTTTCCAAAGCTTCAGTGGGTATTGAGATCAGGCGCTCACCAAGATTTTACCAGGAGAGAGCCTTGTTGACTCATCCAAATGATACAGGATCCCCTATTGACAAATTCTGGCTCTCTGCTGAGTGCTTTCTCCATATTGACTCCTGGCACTGGAGTTTTATTATAATCACTTTATAGGTACAAAAAAATTCAAGTGATCTTAATTAACATTGTCAGCCGGATGGCTGGGCAGAAGGCAGTGGTGTTTGGGTGCTAGTATCTTCAGGATAAGTTGAGAGAGCTTCATCGTTGGAGAGACCAGGTTGCTTTTAAGTTGTGTTGTATTCTCCCATGCTCTTCTCTTCCAGACTCCTCTGTGTGGATGTCATGAATCCAAAATACCCTTAGTATTTTTGGTTTATTCCTGAAGTCTACTGATAGAAAATTATGTAAGCATTTTGGAGGCCAACTGATAGATGTTTGACCTTGTCTTTTCCTGAAGAAGCATTCAAGATTACCTTGACACTGACCTTCCTGAAGCCTCACTGTGTGTTCTTTCGCTGCTCGCCCATTGCTTCCTTTGGTTTCTGTTCTTGCTTCTTTCCCTACAAACTGAAACTAAAGTTATGTAGTAGCAATGGGGGCGGAAATGCTTTTCTAAAACAAGCTCAGGAAGTCACTTAATTAGCCTAGGAAGGGAATAGGGGAAAATTCATTCTTTACGAACAATCTCAGAAAATTGGAGTTTTCCTAATACATTAAGAGCAAATGCACTGCCTTTCCCATTAAGAGTGATTTGTATTTTGCCAGTTCACAAGCATGAACACCGTGCCCCTGCCATCTCCAGGTCCCATGATTCCTTCTCTCTTTCTTCCTGCTATTGGACTTTGCAGCCTCAATTGGATTTTATGTAATCTTTACAGTATCACAGTAGTCTCCATGAAGATGGATTGTGATAGCACAGAAATGGGGTAGATTTCTTGGATATCGAAAAATCAAAGAGACAGAAATTTTGAAAGTTACAAGAGAAAGAGGAAGAAGACAGACTTGAGTCTTGTATGTAGGAGGGAGGAAAATTCTAGAGAACAGGAAAGAAAAATAAGAAAGGGTATGGGCGGAACAGAGAGGGGGCTATTCAAAGACTATAGATTGCCCAAAGAAAGGTGGGGAGATTTGTAGGAAGATTAGAATCAGAGGGTAAGGATTTAAGGGAAAGTAAAATGCATAATTAGGTTAGTGAAATGCATACTAGATACCTTTAAAAACTAGTTCTTAGCATTCCTCCATGGGTACTCCACTTGGCACATAGGCATTACTGGGTAGATAGATGGGTACATGGATGGATGGATAGATGGATGGATGGTTAGATAAATTTATGGATGGAACACCATAACCGACTTCTAACCTCAAAAGGAAAAATCTGTCACCTCTTAATAGTTTAAGCCAGCAACTTCAGAAAGTCTAGGAAACTCCACAAATTGTATGCAAAATTTTGAATGGCTGTGTCTATTTCCCTTTTTTTTTATTATAGAGAACTTTCAAAATGACCTTTATCAGAACGCTTATGTCCCACAAGAAGTTAAGAACCCCTGGTCTAAACAAGTCCTGGAAACATGTAACATAACAGGCGACCGCACTCATTTGTTCTCTCACACGTCCACCACCTCCCCTATCTGTAACGTTTTCTCGCTGTCTCTCTCCCCTCTTCCTGTACAGTTCATCCATCTCAGGAGCCTGGCTGGTTGGAAGGGACTCTGAACGGAAAGACTGGCCTCATCCCTGAGAACTACGTGGAGTTCTTTTAACCGTGGGCCCCAGCAGACCTGCTGAGCTTTCCATGGTATCCATGACAACCGCTGATTGCAGTGTTGGAGGCCGTTTCTCTTTGCCACTGAGAAATTCAGGGTGACTGACTCGGTTACTACCTGTCAACGCAAATGTTTCTGTGAACTCTGGAGCACCCATCCCCATGACCATGGCAGCTGGCATGCGGTGATACTGCAAGGAACAGAAGGAAATCAGCAGTGGAGACCATTTGATTCTGATAACCGAGAGAACGGCTGGCAAAGCCATTCCTCTCCTTTAGCGCCCTAAATAGGGAGGATTCATTTGTTTCAGCAGTCATCCAAACCCCCAACCTTCTGAGAAAGGAAGTAAGAAAGATGTAAGTAGTCCTCAAGAGCATGCAGTGTAGCTTAAGTCTGGCAGGGCTGGGCATTGGCTGAGACCCAGGCTGGGCCCGTTGCTTCTGTTTACAGTAGACACTCTCTTTACCCCACCTCCAAATACTTGAGGCCCACAGTGCTACAGGCAGCTGGGTCTGTCTGTTTGCATGCAGGAGGGAGAGGGGTTATGGCACTGTTTACGTAAAATGCAATCTCTCACCATCTCCAGGCAGCCTCGGCCAAGCATCGGCAGAATTCAGCTCAGTCCCCTCTTGCAAGGGGAACACACACACCCCACGTTCCCCCTCCCAAGCTAGGAACTTCTCTGCCACTGAGGGCTGCCATCACCTCGTAACCACGGCAACCCAACCTACTCTGAAACCAAACCAAAAAAATAACACACTTTTTGCATGATTTTTTTTTTTTTTCTCCCTGCTTTATGGTCATTTTTTGAATGGTTTTCCAACAACCTGAAGCAGAAGGGCAAGGAATTAGAGTGGTCTGCTCGGGGCAGACAGAATGGCAGCTGGGAACTCTTCCCTTTCTGATGAATTTCAGCAGCATCAGGATATATTTGGAGCAAACTCTAGTAACCTCTTGAGATTAAATTACATACAGGTTTAATATTTCTGTTCTTCCATGCTTTATAGGGGGCAGTATACTGCTTCTCCACAGGTGACATCCTCCCTTTGACTTGTTCCATCATGGTCTCCCATTCCCGTCCCTTCCCCTGCCCTCGCATGCCTGTAGTCCCTCACTGACCAGCCCTGTGGCAGTACCCTGCGCTGCTGAGCACTGGTGCCCTGGTGGCTTTCAGGGGTGATTTCAGGGCTAACCCTGTGGCCTGTAGTTTTAAAGGACATATGTGTTCACTGCCACTCAGAAAAAGGGAATTGTTTCTCAGGCTTTTGAGGCACAAGACTAATAGTATAAGCCATTGTGATTCAGGAGGCATGGAAAGATGGAATGGGTACCTTCTGAGAAAGAGAGTTTCCTGGTCCAGAAGGGGCCGGGTCTTCTGGAAGATTACCTGGGGTGGGGAAGTTGGGCCTGGACATTTCACATTCACTTGGCCTTCAAAGAACAGAGTTCTCAGTGTCTTCTGCATTCGAATGTCCTTGCAAGAGTGACTCTGGGCAGACAGACTCCAAATTGATGGACCGTCAGGCTCCCCAGGAGCCCCTCGGAATGGCAGCATTGTTCCAGAGTGTTCCCCGCTTCTGGAATTCCTGTTTAGGGAAGCTTAAAGAAGAAGAGAAAAACTTGAATTGTGTTGAATTACTGTATCTTTTACTTTTTTTTTTAAAGATAAACTTGTAAATAGAGTGATTTGAAATATTATATGGCAAAGTTTTATATTTGATATTCTTGAAGCTAGTCGCTGTCGCTCCACACGTTTAAGCTCTGGTTGTTGAAGAGGTGTGTGTATGAGGGAGCAACCGGGGGCAAGGTCATCCCCTCTCTGGCCTTGAGAAAGGAGAAAACATTTCTATACACTCTCTGCTGGCTCTGGTTGGTGGGCATGACTCACTGATGGTGTTCAGTCTTCTTTATGCAAATGTGTTTTTGAGCTTTTCTTGGGCTTTGAATTTGGAGAGAGAAAGAGCATTTTCAGGCAATGAATGTTTCAAAGAACTCTTGCTGGGTAGTATGAAGCAGCTCAGGATTCACATAGGTGGGGCTAGGAGTTAGATTTTGTTTTCCATGTTTCTTCTCAGGTGTATTTCTTGGTACCCCAAGGTGTCAGGACAGAAGGTGTTGGGATAGTTGCATGTTCCTTATATCTAACTCCTCGGAACATCTTTAAGGCTGTATACATGAGGCCGAGCTATTTTGTAAATGTTGTGTGTGTCTTAAGTTCTAGGAAAAACTGGCTTCTTAGGATCTTTGGTCCTCAGTACACTGCTGCTTTCCCTTCCCCTAAATACTTCCCTTCCTGTTCATCTCACATTTCCTGTAACCCCAAAATAAGAGAAAAACTCTACAGAGGGATAGAGGTTGCCGTGACAGCTTTAGAGATGGTTTGAAATTTTAGATATGGTGATTCCGTTCATCAGCTCAAGGATTTACACAGCGGTGGTGCAGGACCTCATCCAGCAGCAAGCAAAACACTACCACTGAATCAGGGAATAAGCACTGAGACTGGATAAGA
Source organism: Panthera pardus (assembly GCF_024362965.1). Lineage (NCBI taxonomy): Eukaryota > Metazoa > Chordata > Mammalia > Carnivora > Felidae > Panthera > Panthera pardus. The sequence continues at coordinate 119,917,573 of NW_026526765.1, read as the reverse complement.
CCAAGAGAAGACTCGGGAAAGCTCTCACTGCAAACCCAAGAAGAAAGAGAATACACAAACCGGCTCCACATACTCCCTGCAGACCTTGGACAGCTCAAGGGTCTGTTCAGTGGGGCCTGAGGGGGCAAGCCTACTCTGTGCCACTGTGCGTCCTAAATAGAAAGAGCTCAAAATATTGTTGTTAACACATTTGTCGTTTCGAATTGTCACCTGCCACACTGGAACCTTAACTAGAGCTAACCTAGGGGAGCAGAAGGCCCAGGCCCTGATTTGAGGAGCTCCTCGCTAAAGCATCACTGTCGACACTTGGCCCCAGCTCGACTGCTCTGAAGCTTGTCCCTCCCTCCTCAATTGGCCCTGATCTGAAGCTGGAGGGAAATGGAGCTGTTGCCAACCTGCATTTTTCGGTAGACCCCTTCCCAGCTTCCCTGTAGCCATGCTGGGCATGTGACAGATGGCTGCTCTCCTTCCTTTCCCCAGCCAGGCTCACCTCCTCCCCATTTGCTACAGAACTGGAGAAACCTTTCAGAATGTGAGCCAATAAATAGGGAAGGAATTGGAAGACCAAAAATAGATTTTACCTTCTCTATCATCCCTGTCCCCCCCCCCCCCCCGGCCCCTAATTCTGCTGAATAGGGAACTTGAGGGCAGATGAGAAGAATGAACTAGGTACCGGAGTGGAGGACTATGGACCAAGATCCCCGAGCTCTCCACGGAACCTTGTGTTTCTTTTGTAAGGCCCTGGGATGAGGCATCCAGAGCCTGAATCTTTTCTTGGGCATATGAGCAGTCTGTCCCTCCTCCTTTGGGTACTCAAAGAATTCCATGGCTACAGAAGGCCATGCTGTGAAAGAAGTAGTTTCAAATCCCTGCCCCTAAGCAAGTAAATTCTTGACTTGCTCAAGACTGATGATATTCTCTCCTGTTTTCAAAAATCAGTGTATAGAGATGGACCCTGCATAGCACAGCCTTCTTTAATACCCTATAATTGGAGCCAGTTTTTCACTTAATGTTTTGAGTGTTTCTACCGCCATTATGTGTTTACCTCTGCCAGACCAAACAAACTCAGTGTAATTCTAGTTCATCTCCTTTTGCTGAGTGCTCTTTTGGATGGAGAGGCAAAGAGAAAGAAAATAAGCCATCAAGTATTGGCAGATTGGCGTTAGCAGGACAGAGCCATGCTAGTGACAAGATCATTTCAGGCATTTCCAGGACTCCAGGGTTGCACGTGCATTCCTGTAGCTCAGAGGGAAATCCTTCTATGACCTAGGTCTCCTGACAACAGCAACTCCAGTCACTCCAGAAGTTCCGTCTTGACTACAGAGACTGCCAAATCACCCATGGTTGAAGGGTAGGGAGACAGAAATAATTGGCTAAAGGTAATTTGATCCCTTATTCGTGACTATTTACTGGTACCTTTCATTCTCTGGCTTCTGTTGCCAAAACCAAGTTGGGACCAACAGTTTTACAGACACAGGAGTCCCAGGTACAGCAGTGGCCACCATGGTACCCACAGCATGTTGCAGTGCAGAATGTTTGATGAGCAACCGTATTACCCAAGTAGGTAGCCACCACTGAAGAAACCAAATAGCTCCCTGACTTAAAAAGGAATGTCCTGGGTATTCTGTTCTGAGTTATCTGTCATTTTCTGGCAAACTTGATGGTAATCAGTTACCTAGACAACCCTGCCCCACATGTCTTTTAAGTCAACTGGGTGTCCTCTGACACACCCTTTGCTGGTGTTTAAAAAATGTATCTTGTGTGCAAATGCGTTTGGCAGCCACGCTGATCTGCTGAGTGCTGAACCACTTCTCTGTAATTGTAGCATCAAAATGACACCAGCAGAGCAATGAACCTTGCACAATCCTACGGCATGCCTGAGACAAGACTCCGACAAGTAATAATTAGCTTTTTTCTCCTTTCACCGCCTACGGTCCTTGTGTAACTGAAGAACTTCTCACAGCACAGGGAGAGACCATATAGAGAATCCAGATGTCCTTCAGAGCCACCAGCCCTTGCTCACATGTGGTCTCCCGATGGAAGCACTTGTGTTCTAGGGTGAAAAGGTATTGGATGTGAAGTAGTGCCGGGAGCAGACACAAAGTAAGAGGTGAACCACGTTGAAGATCTTAGGATTGTTTTTACAAGAAATAAATATAGTTCTCAATAGGGAAAAATACATCACAGAGGAAGTTTGCAGCTAATAGTTTCGCAAAAGTTTTCCAGGACACTACAAGATGGAAACATCTTTCAAGAAGGTGGAATACTGTAGGGAGCAAAGGCTTGGCACAGTCTCAGTCCCATATAAGAAGAGCAGTTAGTAGTATATGAAAATTCTCTTGAGCGTAGTCAGAACCAGAGTATTGATAATCAAAATGTCAAATTTACCTGGAGCGGTCCCGGAGAGGTCAAGACATTGTACATCCCTTTCTACAAAGTTGTTCTGACAGACACCTACAGATAGCTACCGTGGGTATCCGAATGCCAGGGTCAACCTTATACCTGTGAAAAGAGGTTCCTCTGTTGATTCTAAAGCATCTGCGTATTAGTATGTGTTTGTGTATGTAAAGCACACATCTACATAGGCAAAGATCCAGACTCTTCCATAAGCTGGCATTTGCTGAGCCTTTGGAGCCTTTAAGAGTTAGAAGTTGGGAGTTAGAGAAACGGCAGGCTGTTGACTATAAAAATGACAAAAGATGTAAATTAAGTGCCATTTTAAAACTTCGTATTTATCAAATGGTTACTATCCACAGCTATATCCCTTATTCACTTATTAAAAGTCGTGTTGAAAAACAGATCAAACTCGTAAACCTGTAGTCGCTAATACTAGGCTAGCGCTCACAAGCACTCTCAAAGACATTTTGTCCATATTTTGGAGAAGAAACTGTTTGCATGTTTAACTCATAATTTAGGCTACCTTTGAGTATACTGCAAAGTGCTGTGTGATACAATATCAATAAAGTACTTAAAAGTGGCACTTTAAATTTTTTTAAACCGTAAATAATGCACTGTTTTAAACTTCAGTTCAGTATTGAATATTGACTGCTGTGTAAAATCCAATTCTGTCATTAAAAAGTAATTTGTGACTAGACTAGAACTTGTTCCCTGTCATTAGTAATAATAGTCTTGCCATGTTGAGGCTTTTTGAAAAATGTGCTTTTGCGTCACTAAGGCTATCTATAAAGACAATACGGTTCCTGTCGAGTGGCCTCTGAAACTTGGCTTTCTTTCATTTGCTTGGTTTATGTGACAATCCTTATGAAACGAGTGGAAGTATGATTTTTGAATTAAATGACTTTTCCATTTGGTGGCACGTTTGTTTCTGGAGTTTCTCATAAAGTTTTGGCCTGATACGTATTTTCGTGTTTCTTCAAGTAAGAGTGTGAAGACCTGCTCACAGGTCCCAGATCTGAGCTCCTGCGGTTTACTGGTAATAACTACAGTGCTGATTTTTGACCTGCTTTGGGGAGCTCTATTTCCTTTAGGAAAGGTCTAATGCTAGTGAACTTGAGGAGGAACTGTTAAGCATGTTAAACAAATTAAGCCCCAACAAGTCATCTTCCACTTAACATTTTTTAATTTTTATTTATTTATTTTGAGAGAGAGAGCCCAAGCAAGGGAGGGGCAGAGAGAGGAAGAGAAAGGGAGTCCCATGCCGGCTCTGCACTGCCTGTGCGGAGCCCGACGCGGGGCTCGAACTCACCAACTTGAGCCGAAACCAAGAGCCGGACGCTTAACAACTGAGCCACCCAGGTACCCCTCCACTTAATGTGTTCGACTGTGCCTCCTGTGGAAGACATAATTGTTTTTATTCTTCCTGAATTTGATTTTCTAATCACCTCTTTTGTGGAAGTTCATTAACACAATGTGGGCTAATCCAAGAGCCACCACACAGACAGTCCTACCACACAGCTGGGTGTGTCCCACAGGCTTGTAGAGCATTTGTTTAGAACTTGTAACATGTCCCAGGCCAGCTCCTATTACTGAGCCTTCTCATTCATCATGTCCCTACCAGACACATTCAGAGCTGCAGCCTGGGACCCAGCTTTACAACTGGCTCCCAGCTTCTGTGGGGAGAGCAGAGGGCTCACAAGGAGAGGGCAGGGGGAAGCTCTCCTAGTGCCTGGTTTTGAGGGGGTGTCCTCTTGAATGTGTGGGTCACACATGAGACGCCTTACACTGTGCTCATTTGTTACTTAAGAAGGCACTGACTTACCCCTGGGGACAGCACAGCTTTGCAGCACTGCCATCTCTGGGCTTACACCTGCCCTGGAAAGTTCTCCAAGCATCTGAAGCCTCCTACATGCGTGAGGTCACACGACACCCAGGTGAGACCTTCTGAGTGGCACACGTGTGTCTGATGGCCATCATCGGGAACATGAGATGTATGTATCTGTGTTACCTGTGTCCTTGGCCTCTCCAACAGACTTTGCAATCACTTCACCCTTCGCGTCTTTCCCACAAAAGGTTTTTATTTTAACTTTGATTCTCAGAGCACAAACTGCATCACACCTTGTGGCTGGTTTGGTGTTTTTTTCACTTGTTAGCTCTGGCTGCATGGTTGGTTGTAAGAGCACCTTGGTCACAAAAGGGCTTGATGGACACTTGAAATGAGGTAAATGAAAGATTTGCTTAGACCCCAAACATGTCTGCTTTGTCAGGAATAAAATCCCGGCTTTAATTCCTTCTTTTCTCAATTCTTTCAGTCTTCACACATCTCTCCTACCCAAATGTGTCAGTGTCACTGGCTTGCCCTGCTTTTAATAACACCAAGCTAAGCTGCAACTAATGATGGTGGGGTATGCAGGATCACCAGTTGGGCCTGTGTGGCAGCCGAGGGAGCCTCTCTCTAGCCAGTGGAGTAAGTGCTTAATAAGTGAGTGAGGCTCCTGCATTGGGAGGGCTCAAATATCCGTGTGCTGGGAGGGGCTACATCCTTCACAGTGACCCCCCATTCCCACCCTGCACCCCCAGGCAGCAGCAGGCGGTGGAGGCCAAAGCAGGAAGTCTCTAATTAGAAATGATCAAAACCACGTCCCTCTCTATCCCACCGCGCTTAGCAAACCTGTCACACTATGCATCCCATCTCCCGTAATTGACCCCGTGAGGCTGGCCCCAGCCTCTGTTTGCTAAAACCCAGGTAGGTAATAAGCCTTCACAAGGCCAATCGGCAAATTAGTCAAGACTTGAATTCATTTGGGGCTTTAGGTACAAAATCATATTTTACCTTCCAAGTCTTGTGCCGACCCTAATACTAAAAATTTGTTTTTCTGACGCTGTGCCTCTATCTCCTCTTTGAAACTGTTTTCCTAAGTTAGCAGAAAGATGTTTTTTAAATGAACTTTTTCTGCCTTCTCTGAACCTTTCTCAGTGAAGAAGCTTGCCTCACCTTTATTAGATGCAATGCAGTCATGACAATAAAGGGTAGCCTGTCGGTTCCTACCTTTTCTCCTCTCACACCATTTTGCTCCTTCGTAGTACTTTCTGCCTATAAGCAACTCACTTTTCATCGTAAGATGTTTGATGTCATCCTCCTCTTAGTAAACAGCTCAGCAGGGACAGAGACCAGGTCTTGCTCACCCATGTCTACCCAGGACCCAGCCTGGGGCCTGGCAGCTGGGCTGGTGACCAAGTGACAGCCTAAAAGCACTGCTTTCCACTCTAGTTCCTCCTCCCTATAGTGCTTGACAGTTCTTATTGAAAGAAAGAAGTTGGGTGTCATTAGACTTGGTTACTTGGACACAAGATGACTTGGTGACCTTTGGCAAGCTACTCTGTTTGCTCCTGTCCTGGGATTTAGGCTTGGTGGAGGGGGACTTCCCACCCTCCATTCAGGCGCACACAGCCACATTCTTTCCCAGCCCGCTCGCTGGTGCTCGGTACAAGAAGCCATCTGGATAACCAGCTGACCGAGAGCCAACGACCCTTCACTGTCATCTGAGTTGCTGCTGGGTGGTTTTATGAACTTCATACCAGGCTCAAGGCCTGCCTTCAAGCAAAGCCACATCAGAATCACCCCCACCCAAAAAGTATTCTAATCTGAAGACACTTCCAGGAAATTCCACACTGTCCCCTGGGAATTTGGTCTGACATTTAACACTCTCACTAAGGGAATTCTCTGTGTCTAACTGAAGTTTCCCATGATGCAGCTTATGTCCATTTCCTTTCCATTTTTCCTTAGAGTGGAGAACCACTGGCCTCATTTTTTCAGAGAAGTCACCTTCCATTTCTGTGCTTCCATTCAGCAAACACTTCTTGACCATCTCTTAGGTACCAGGAGCTACTAAGTCCAGGATATATAAGACCTAACCTCTGTCCTCAAGGGACTCACAGTTGGTCTCAGTGACAGGCAAGTATAAGAGAAGTCACATTTGCCATGTGGTATTGCCACACCATGTGTGGAATGTAGTCCCGGGCTCCAAGGCAGAGTGGTCCTTTCTGTTTGGGAGAGAGGTACCAGAGAAAGCTTCACAGAGTAAGTCACGTTGGATAGGGATCTGAAAAGGTGGAGAGGAGTTTGGCATCTAGTCCATTGGAGAAGTGTCCCATGCTCAAGGACAGCAAGGACCAAAGCATGAAGGGGAGAGAGAGAGAGAGCCAGAGGTGAGTTCAATGTGATTGAAGCCCGAGGAGATGGGAGACTACTGGAAAACTAGGCTGTACTGTCCACCCTCACCCACCCCCTGCGTTAGCCTCTGTTTTCTCCTGATGACCAACAGCATCACCTAATATGTGTTATTGTCTTACTAGGTACCGGACGCTATTCTACGTGCATTACCTCCCTGAATCCTCAAAATCTGTGAGTGAAGTACCATAATTACCCCCATCTCATAGATGAGGAAACTGAGGATGAGGGAGGTCACACAAGCCAGGGAGTGGTGGAGCTTTCAGCATATGTGTGCATTTAGAGTCCATATGCTCTTGATTTTTTAAAATTTCTTTATACACACATGATTTTACATAAATGTGTCAGCATTTTTTTAATTGCATGGAAGCTTTTCCTTCTTTTTTTGTTTTTTTGTTTTTGTTTTTTTGCCTTGGTTCTCCCATCCCCTACCTAAGCATCTTCCCTTGTAACAACCAACATCAACAGCCTCATTAAGGCCTCTTCAGCAGCGAGCCCTTCAGAAAGGGCTCTGGCAACACATTCTCCTTCAAACACTCAGCTTTGGTTCTGCATTGGCCAGAATAAGAGCAGGATATGTTTTCATTAAAAACTTTCTTTTCTCCTAGGAACCCTTTTTCACTCATCTTGAGTGAATAGTTTCCCCATTTCTGGAGCTCTGTGCAGACACCCCTGGGTAGCCCCACGGACTCCAGCTGCAATCTTTGGCTGATCGCATCCTCCTTGAGGACACTGCAAGGAAGCAGCCCCTGCAGAAGACCCAGCCATGTTTTGTTGGCTGGAAATACATAGTGTGCACATTTTTTAAAATTTAACAATTTGAAAGCAGTCCCTCTCCCCACCCTGATCCAGCTGCCGATGATAGACCTTTGGGTTCTTACAGGATTGCCAGGGAAATCCCATGAGCATGTGTCTTCTTGTGAGAGAGTCAGCGTTTCTAGCCTGATCTGCTAATGCTCAAAAATAGAGAATCTTCTTGACATTTTTACCCCCTCTTGAGCTTAATGCGATTTGAAAAAGAGACGAGACAGCAAGAGAACTCGAAGCAGACAACAGGTGAGTTCTCATGGGACACAGGCAGCACCTGACTTCCACTAAGGTCTACTCATAGAGGGGGGCATAGTGAGGGGCATGGTGCTGTTGTATGTCGAGATGATAGTGACTAAGTAAGTGTCATTTACGGAGCACTTCCATTGTACTCCTGGCTTTATAGGCATCATCTTATTAATCCTCGCATCAACTCTTTGAAATAGGTGCTGTTGCTACCCTCTTCTGCAGATGAAGCAGTCAAGCATTAGACTGGGTAACTTGTTCAGAGTCACTGAGCTAATGAGTAACAGAGCAGAGACAACTGCAGCAGGCTGACCCCACAGCTTACATTCTTAACTCCCACGCTATTCCCAGTCAAGAAGGTGTCAGCAGCTCCTGCCCTCAGATGTCCTTAACTTCTCTCACCCCAGGGAGTGTTTTCTGTTTTTGCCCCTTTGGCATCCAATACCCCTTCTTTCCTGTGGGGACCATGGAGTTGGGTTCCATGAGTTTGGGTGGCCTGGCATCAACCCTTAATCCAGTGGTGAAGTGGTGGCCCTGTTCTGGTCCATGAGATCATCACATCCACCCAGCCAAAGTGATTGGTTGGTTAAGGAACGGGCACGGGGCCTGGTTAAGTCCACACCGCCAGGACTTTGTCCTGGGGCAAGGTATACAGGTCACAGCTGGGTTACACAGATATTTATAGTATCAGGGAAGCATGATAAGTACCATTCCCTGGCCCTCGGATGACATTTTAACATGAACTCTGTCTGCCACTCGTCTTTACGTGAGAGTCCTCATACTTATATGTTAAATATATGTTGAGATTTTAATAGTGTACCTCCTAGGAAAGTTGCTTTGGAGAACAAGCAGAAGATCTGAAATATTAATTGCAATATAAAATTGGCAAACACTGTTCTAATTTGACCAGTTCTGGAATGAGTTCACCAAGAGAAATCTTGATGCCAGAACTCAGCAAGAATGGCTTTTTTTTTTCCCCAGAGAGAGCGGTCACGTGAGTTGGGGAGGGGCAGAGAGAGAGAGAGAATCCTAAACAGGCTCCATGCCCAGCACAGACCCCAAAACAGGGCTAGATTTTATGATCATGAGATCATGACCTGAGCCAAAATCAAGAGTCAGACACTTAACCAACTGAACCACCCAGGCGCCCCAAGCACAGCTTATTTTTTAAATTCTGACATCTGCTCTCTGTTCTGGACCAGAAGAAGCTGTGACTGGATCTCATGAGAACAAGAAGAGACCTCTGAACACTCTTCCAACCCTAGCTGATTCAAGTCGTTACTTGGCCCATCCCAATGGTGCATTAGTGTTTAGACATTTTACCCCAGGATTCTCATGAACGACCCCCCCAGTCAGTTGTAATAATTAAAAAATGGCAATAAATCGTGCTTAACCATGAAGTAGAATTGGATGGTATAAAGTACTCCTCAGTTCAGAAAGATGTTCACTCGCCCAGGGGGGCCGCACCCAGACCTGTTCAACCATCCCATGAATGTGAGTCTGAGAAACTCCAGAGTCACGGAGTTCAGACCTCAGACCTTCACCTCCATTTGGGGTGGGGCTACATAGTTGGAGGCCCTGAAAGGGGGTGGGTGTATCTAATCAGACTCAGACACCTTGCTGCTGCTTTCTCCAGGATGTGCACACAGGTTTCTTGTCTCAGGGACTTCCAGATAAAGTGATTCCAGATCTTACAGGACAACCTTCATAGGCAAAGAGAGCACTCTTGGTCCACAAAAGATGATGCATTCATGTATGTATAACATTCAAAAATGTTCAAGGTTTTTTTCTCCTCCAAATTTTGACCACGGCACACCCCCGATCAAAAAACTTCAGAAGCTCTCATGGCCTAATACAAAAAAGCACCCTGGCATTCGCGGTGTTTCCCAGTATGGCCCCAGGATCTTTTCTCCAATGTTCCTTTATGCATCTGTTGCCCCAGAGGCCCCAGCTCTTGATCATCTACTGTTATGTCCACATCCAGGTGCTAGGGGGCTCTCTGCTTGTGCTTCTGAGGTTAACTCAGGTTCAAGTGCCCTTTGCTTTTCCCACCCCAAGATGAATAGCTGTTGAGTTTGCCTTTGGCTATCACTCCTTATTCTCCTTATTAGGATAACAGCACCTTATTTTTTCTCTGGGAAGCCACTCCTCCCCTGCCCTCATGTTCCATGGGTTTGGATGGTTTGGCATCAAGCCTACATCCAGTGGAGGAACTGTGACCCTGGCCAGACTAGATCATCATCAAATGCACCCAGCCTAAACAACTGGTTGATTCAGGAGTAAGCCAGGACCTAATTAAGTCCTGGTTGTCCTAATTAAGGACAACCAATTTCTGCATTTCGTAGGCTGTTGTGATGAGATTCTTCTTTCTCCATCTGAAGCCATGAGGACTGTGGCCATCTCGTCTCCTTAGAGGGGGGGTCTGACTTGGAACTGGGCAGCCCAAGTGTGCATCAAGAAAGACCAAGAAAAGCAACGTCCCATGTTGTAGGGCTAGATGCACTTGAGGTTTTCTGTTACATAAGCCAGTACATTCTCACTGTGCTCAAAACAGTTTGAGTTGAATTCTTTCACTCACAACTGAAGTTCTGAGTTCTAGATAAAGCTTCAGAGTGATTTCTTTGCATTCCTGTCTCCCACTTGATTATCTGATCCTTTCTCAGGAAGAAAGTGCCCTGGACTTGGAGTCAGAAGATATGACATTAAATCTGGTTCTGCTGTTTCCCACCTTTGGGACCTTAAGGTAATCCTTATCTTCTCTGAGTATTAGTTTCTTCATCTTTAAAATGGATCTGAGAATGCATACCTTCTAAGGTTGTTTCCCTTCAATGAAATGACATTTTTTAATGTACTTGATAAAATTTCCTGTCCTCAGAAATCATCTAGACATTTGTTACATTGTTCCATAGCCATTACTGCATTAGGCTGACTAGTCCTGGGACAGCATCTTCTGGCCCTGGGCTTCTGTCCATCACCCCTGTGAAGGACATCTTTACATATCATGTATTTCTCCCCTCTTGCTTCTTCAGTCATGGCCATAAGAACTCCACGTGGGCAGACACCTAAGCCAAAGTTGTCATAATGCAGTGTCCTATGACTCAGCTTGGCTTAAACACATGATGTAGGCCAATCGGAATTTCGCCCCTGTGAATTTGACCTCCAAGGCTAGTTGCCCTTAGAGATGTGTACAGGAGAGGAGACATCCTGATGTCAAGCTGTGACCCGTGGCTGTGTTGTCCTGGGTACAGATTTAAAGACACCAGGACACCTGTCTTCAGAGGGAGAGGATCAGTGCAGGGAGAAAAGCTGCCTCAATCCTGAACAGGTTTTTATCTTCCTGCAGCACCTGGATGTACCTTATGCCATTATAGAATCCCACATGATCCCTACATCCTTGCAATGAACACATTGTGGTATTTGGATCAGTTTGCCTCTTTTCTCTTCCTGGCTACCAGTAAACCACCCCCCACCCCACTTCGAACCATGATGGGTCCCAGCTGGCACTGGGCATGACCAGAGGTTCTGGCAGTTAAATGAGTAGGCCCCATGTCACATGGTGATACAGAGTTTACAGCCACTGGGCTTTTACTCAGTCTGCAGCTCTTGGACCAGGAAACCCACTCAGATTTCTTCACAGCAGGAGAGAGGGTGGTGTGTGTACCCATTTCCCATTCCAGCAAGGGTTAGAAAGGATGGTTGAGAGCCTGGCATGAGCTGCTAATTCCACAGGCAAACTTAATGTCTTGTTATTGTTCGCATTTCCTATCGCTTGTAAAACGCACACATAAAGCACTTGTATTTCGAGGAGAGCCCAAAAGAAACTGCGACTTTCTACCTCCTGTGCCCACTTGTTCCCTCCACCAGTGTTCCCTCCGTTGGCTTTCTCCTCGGGGCAAACCTGAGGCCCCCGGAAGGTCTGTGAAGAATCTCAAGCCCTCTGCCATATTGACTTTCTCAGACACTAAGGCTGCAGCGGACAAATCTTGAGCAGCAGAGGAGACAGGAATTTCCTCAGAGGTTTGAGCTGACCATCCAGCACCACCTTGTCCTTTCTCTTTGTCATCCTCGTCATGCCCACCCCTCCCTGCACAAGCACCCACTAAAGCTCATGAAATCTTATGCTCAGGATTGTTGCTTGCTGCAGCCGGCTCTTCCCAGCTCACAGGAGCAATCATGAGACATACAGGAATCCTGTGAGCTGGCTGTTCAACTGCTGGTAGCTGGAAATGGGCCGTGATGGGAGCATTCACACCATGGAAATCTCCAAAGCTCCCAATCAGCCAGTCCCCTGAAGAGCTGGTAGTGAAACCTTGACTAGCACACCACTGTTTGGTCTCCTAAAAGGTGACATAGGTGATAGGTGACATCTGTATGTGGCTTCGCCTGCAGCCTAGACCGTCTTTCAGCCTGAGGAGGGGTGACAAGCATAGAGCTAGGGAGAAGCGACCAATACCCCATGTGGAGTTAAGTCAGTAACTTCGCAGTGATTTTGGTTTGGGGATACAGTAACGGTTCCTAAGTGCAGGCATTGCTTTGTGAATCAACAGCTGTTTTTTGTTTATTTGCACTGGTTTTAGCCAGAGCCTGGAAAAGGGGTTGGTTCCCTACCCCCCTCAAAGATGCTTCTCAGAAGTTGGCTATGGCTGCCAAGAACTATGTACAGATTGTGTACATCAGAATATCTGGTTCATTCCTTCTGCTGCCGGCTTCTTGCCAGAGGGAGGAGACAGGAGCCCACCCCAGGCTCATTCCTGAGGGCAGTGCAACTGGTGAATCCCACTTCCTGTGGTGACTGCTGAGGGCAAGAGGCAAGGCAAGGGTCAAGTGGCCCTGAGGCTGACATTGTTGCTTTGAAGCCAATATTGTCATGAGCCGCAGGAACAAAGCTTGGCCAGAGGCCTTGGCTCATCCATTCCTGCTTCAGAGAGCCTCAGGGACATCTGGGAAGTTTGTTAAATCCAAAGGAATCGGATTTGGTGAGTCTAGGGCCAGACTCTGTGTTTCTAATGGCCACCTGTACCATGGTCAACCCAAGCACAGTGATGGAAAAAACTTATATTATGCAGACGATCAACTAGAGGGTGACGGTATAATGAAAGATCTCACCACAGTTTTCCTTTAAATGCTGGAATGAATGCATTCAGTTTAAGAGATTCAATTTTCAGTCACTCAATTGCCATAAACCAAGAACAGCAGGGATTCTGATAAGATGTAAACCTCTAGGACTTCCCTGCTTTGGTGCTGGTTAGAATTAGGGTAGCTTTCGGCCACAACAAAAATTGTTATGAATATAGGGTGTTAGCAAAAAAAAAAAAAAAAAAAAAAAAAAGAGAATGCCAGTGTCTCCTTTGACTACCTCTGTCCTAAATAGATTTGAACAAATGGCAAAAAGACTAGATGCTTAAGTATCCCTCTTGCAGAAGGAAAAACAGCATAAAGAGGCAATGTGGTCAATGAAAACCAAGATGGGATTACAAACAGGCCTTCGAATGCTCATGACAGCTTCTGTGACAGGGCACCTAACCTCTCTGAGCCTGTTTTCTCATCTTCAAATAGGAAGGGAGGAGATAACTCCTAACTCCCACATGGCAAAAACATCAGGATGAGTAGGAGGGAAATATATATACATGTATATGTACATGTATACCAGGCATGTGACACAGAAAGTTTGGAGACCCCACCGATTAAATGCTGGAATTCATTTCTCAGAGCTTCAACTGCTTTGTCTGCAAAATAGTGGTCATGATAATCCCCACTGCATAGAGTTGTTTTAAGAATTCAGTGAGTACCTGGCAAACATCTAGGACAGTTTGAGTATTGAAATACATACTGATAGTAAAGAATTCTAAAAACTGAATGAGGGAAGAATTCATGAGTCCATGCTGATATAAACAAATAAGGCATATAAGAAAGTTCTTTTTTGTAGTTGAAAGCCAAGTAAGAATTGTAGAAGGAATGGCAGAATTAGAATGTAACCATTTGGCAACCATAACAATAATATTTGAGTCAGCCGAGAATCATCAATGGATGATTCATCATAGAGCTTTTGTATAATCTCATGGTATCTTAGCACAAAATAGTGACTTTACATTGGAGGAACCTGGCAGACACTCCCTTTTACTGGGACTATTTGATAGCCTCTCCTTTCTATGAGGCATTAAGAAGAACTCATCATGTCTTCTGTGGAACTCCGAAAAAAGTGTGTAATCTGGATCTTGCCGTGAGACAGACAAACCAAACTGAGGGGTGTTCTACAGAATAAGCTAGGCTGTTCATTTCAACAATATCAATGTCATGAAATAGAAAGAAAGATTCAGGAACTACTCCAGATGTCCAGAGACATGTCGAGTGAATGCAACACCTAGCTGTGGATTTTCTTTAGCTGGAAAGGACAATCTTGGAACAATTGGCAAAATCTGAGTAAGGGCTATCGATTAAGTAACTATATCGCATCAATGTTAATATGATTTACATAATTGCAGTATGGTTGTGAGAAACAGAATTTTTAGGCAGGCTTTTAGGAAATATACACAAATATTTAGGGATAAAGGGCATCAGATCTATGGCATCTTAAGTGATACAGAAAAAACGATTGATAGATCATTGATCAGGTTTAGAAAGCAAATACAGTAAATTGCTAACATTTGAGGTAACAGGGTGAATGGTGTCCAGAAATTGACTATTTTAGCAACCTTTCTGTAAGTCTGAATTATGTTTTTTAAAAAGGTGCCCAGCATGTAATAAATGATGAGTAGCTTACAGTTGTTATATCAGTTAACAATGTTAATGGAACCCTGAATCTGTTTTGATGAGTTTAGAAGCCAAAAAGAAAATGTATACAACAGCAACATGAGGATTTGCTAGAAAGCACTTTCTGGTCTTACAGTACAAAATGTAACTGCCCACCCGCCTTCTGTGATTCACTTCGTTTCAGTTCCTCTTGGCAGTGGTGGTCTAAGGATCGGGGTCCATGTGCAGTCTTAGAGGAAATGTAGGCTTCACGAAGCGCATCCTGCATGAGGTAGAGGCCAGTGGAGTATTATCTGAGACCATGTCTTAGGCTCATAACCCCGGAAGGGACTGCAGTGTCCCAGATGTTGGGTCTACCTTCCAGCCCCAGAGAACTCTGTAGAAAGCCATTTCAGGTTAAAGGTTTAGTCTTGGCCCCATTTCTGTCAATTTGGAGACATAAATGTAAGATAGTGCTTTTAGCAGTACAAAGGGCCATAAAATACATCAATCTTACACATGTGCTGGGGAGCCTGTGGCTTTATGGTTAAGAGGGCAGCCTCTGGAGTCAGACAGACGGGTTCCAAACCACTCACCAGATAGGCAATTTGGGGGCAGGTCAGTTAACCACTCTGCCCCCAATTTTCCTCATCCATAAAATGGGGATAATAACTGTAATACAGAACCAGACTCATAGGGATGGCATTCAGTAAATAAGAGAGTGCAAATGACAGAGGTTTTATGTCCAAGCAAATGAAAGCATCTTCAGGTGTAAAATAATGAAGTTATTATGAAATTATCTAGGGGCACCTGGGTGGCTTAGTCGTTTAAGCATCCAACTCTTGATTTCAGCTCAGGTCATGATCTCACGGTTCATGAGACTGAGCCCCCATTTGGGCTCTGCTGACACCACAGAGCCTACTTGGGATTCTCTGTCTCCCTCTGTCTCTTTCTGTCCCTCCCCAGTTCTCTGTCTCTCCAAAGAAATGAATAATTTTTTTAAAAGAAATTATCTAGGGGTGCCTGGGTGGCTCAGTCAGTTGAGCGTCTGACTTCGGCTCAGGTCATGATCTCGCAGTTCGTGAGTTCGAGCCCCGAGTGGGGCTCTGTGCTGACAGCTCGGAGCCTGGAGCCTGCTTCAGATTCTGTGTCTCCCTCTCACTCTCTGCCCCACCCCCACTCATGCTCTGTCTCTCTCTGTCTCAAAAACAAAAATAAACATTAAAAAACAAGAAATGATCCAGAATCGGAACAGTTCTGATAAGGTTTGCTGGAGCCTCTCTCCTCCTCCGTTAGCTCTCCTGGCCAGCCTATCTTATGATGATACCAGTCACCAGTAGTTTTCAGTGGTGATTTTCATGATGCCAGTAGGCCTTGGGGACAGGGAGCTGCCTCCTCCCCTTCCTCTCCCACCTCACGCTTCCAGTTTGCTAGCTCAACCCGGGGCCCTTAAGACTTGTGTGATGGTGCAGGAATTCATCCCGCATGAGCAGCTCACCTGGAAAACATGGTTGCAGAGGGAAGTGCTGTGGGAAGGCCCCGGAGGTGTGAAACGTGTTTTCCCTTCACCTTCTGCCAGGGCACCGGCCTCTGCAAATCCTGACCCCCACTCGGAGTGAGGGGAAGAGAGCCGCCCCGCTGTGCGGACGGTGAGACCACACCCAGGGTGTCAGAACCGCACTTCCCCACAGGACTGTGTCATCAGAAAGATATTCCAGCAGCTCTCTGTCCCAAGCTCCACACCCGTGTTTCTGACTGCCCTTTGGACCTCTCTAGTCAGATGACCCACAGGCATCTCAGACTCAGCCTTTCCTAAACAGTACCTCACCCCTACTGTCTCCCCTGTCTTTGGCGGGGGGGGGGGGGGGGCGGGGAATGGCATGAGCCAAGTCAGATACCTCACCGTCATTCTCCTCCAAACCCTACCAAATAGGAGGTCCTATCCATTCCACATGCCACGTCGCTCCCTCTGATCTTCCTCCTCATGCCCTCCCTGCTGACGCTCGGGCTTTGTGAGCTCGCAGGGGCGCTATGTCAGCAGCACCCTGGTTAGTCTCCCTTCACCACCTCCCCCATCCACTTCACTCTGCTTCACTCTTTAAGGGCAAGGTTACCTCTGAGGCAGGAAACAGGATTAATCTCCTACATGGTGAGAGCTTGGGTCAGCCTCCCAATGCCTCAGGAGTGGCACCTGCACCTGTTACCACACAATCCCTGCCCACCCCTCCAGATTCATCTTGCCCTGAACACCGTGCCCTTGAGCATCTCAAAGTGCTCACCGGTGCCCTGCCTGGTCCTAACTCCTTCCCTGGAGGGCCTTTGAGCAAGGTCTTGTCCTGGCAGGCACTGTCCTTTCTCCTCCTTTTCACACTGTAAGATTCCTACCTACCCTTCACATTCAGCTCAGACATCTCCCTGTCTGCTCCCTCTTCCAGACTCCCAGAGCATGTCTTCTGTGCCTTCATTATTATAACTTACGAGTCTGTCTTGTAGTTGTTTCTGTATTTACATGGTATGCTTTTCAAGATCCAGGGTTCTGTCCTGGTGATCTGTGCTGCCAGCACTGAACTTGGCCGTGGTGGAAAGGAATGGATATGATGTACCTGTAGTACCACAGAGTACCATTGTGCCTGGGAAGCATTGCCCTTTGCTAGAGCTTTATAATTTTGCCTAAGTACTTGAATGTTGATTCTATGAAAGGGGGAGTTCAAGGTTCCAAATTCACCTTTGTCTCAAATGTCTTTCAGTTGAACTTGTATTGTTTCTTCACCTGTTTTCCTGGTCCCCTGCCTTCTCAGCAGATCTCTGAAGGGAGTCTCTCTCTCTCTCTCTCTCTCTGTCTCTCTCTGTCTCTCTCTCTCTGTCTCTCTCTCTCTCTCTCTCTCTCTCTCTCTCACACACACACACACACACACACACACACACACACACACACACACACACATTGTATTTTGGATTCACTGACTGGGGAAATATACTTCCCAATGGGATCAAAGAGCTGATCTTGTTTAAAAGGCTTTACCTATTATCCTTCAGAGAGAAGATCCACTCAATAGAACAGTACGGTAAACAGTATAAAATGCTGACATCTCAGGTGTGGATTTCCACACGTGGTCATGTTTTCTTATGATATTTAGAAGCAGGGTTAGGCTGACCCTGGCACTTACCAGCCTACGTTCTAATTTCTTCCACGTTGCGTATTGTTCCAAGTTTCTGATCATTTCTACTTTGGAAGGTGACCAAGATCCTGGCAGTGCCCACGGTCACACCAACTCTCTGTGCCTCCTCTGCCACGGGGGCTTAGACTGCCTCCTGGTAGCTGTGTTTTCTGGCAGGTGCGGCACATGCAGGGGTCAGACCCCACCGTTTGAGGAGATGGGAGCCTCCTGCACGGGATCTCATTTTTCTCCATCTGCACAGCCATTTGGGGCCTCAGGCTTCGTGACTCACACAGTGACTATCCATCTGCCCATTTACTTCAGAAAGGAAAAAGGATTTCTTTGCACACAGTTGGCCCAGATTCAGGCATGAGCTGAGTCATCATCTCACATGATGGTGGGAGCCACCTGTCTGACCCTAGATTGTAGCAAAGCTCCATCATAATGGGGCTCCCTATTACATGAAGGTGAATATTACTTGCAAACTAACCCCTGCACCCCCAAACCAACCTGAAATCCCAACCATGGGTCAGAGATGGCAGACGCTTGTAATTCCTGCCCCTAGATTTCCTCCCTGCTCCTTGTGGACATTCTCATTGACTGATGAACTCTTCTGCACTGAGCCCAGTGGCATCATCATCCAAGACAGCACTCCCAGTGACGGACAGCCCCTCACAATCCATCAGACTTGGCACCAGACAACGAAGCATACTGATACCTTAAGTTAGATCAGGAAGATGTGAATGTTTTCTGGATGAAGAGCGGAGTCTCTAGAAGGCTACTTTTATTTACCTGTATATATAATTATTTTTTAAATGTTTATTTTTGAAAGAAGGAGAAAGAGCATGCATGTGAATGGGGGAGAGGCAGAGAGAGAGGGGGACAGAAGATCTGAAGCTGGCTCTGTGCTGACAGCAGAGAGCCTGATGCAGGGCTTGAACACACAGAATGTGAGATCATGACCTGAGCTGAAGTCGGATGCTCAACTGACTGAGCCACCCAGGCGCCCCTATATATATAAGTATATATTTTGGGAGTGTGGGGGAAGTGGGAAGAAGAAAGTATACACACACACACACACACACCATTAGTTAATAGGGCTGTCAAAGTCTAGGAGTCTGGGATCAAAGGGTCAGCAGGGTGGTTTCTTTTGAAGGCTGTGAGGGACAGTATGTTCCATGCCTCTCTCCTGGCTTCTGGTGGCTTGCTGGCAATCTTTGGCATTCTGTCACTTTTAGAGGCATCACTCCAATGTCTGCCTTCTTGTCCACAAGGCGTTCTCCCTCTGTGCACATCTGTGTCCACAATTTCCCCTTGTTATATAAGGACACATCATATTTAATTAGGGCTCAACCTAATGACCTTATATTATCTTGATTAGCTCCATAAAGACCTTATTTCCAAGTAAGGTACCGGGGGTTTAGGACTTCATATGAATTTGGGGATGACACACTTCACCTCTCATGTCACACAGGCATTCAAGTGTATTATCATTTTTCAGCAAATTTTTAAGCACAGTCTAAACATTCATCGGGATCTTTCTTAAAATTTTTTTAATGTTTTATTTATTTTTGAGACAGAGAGAGACAGAGCGTGAGCAGGGGAGGGGCAGAGAGAGAGCGAGACACAGAACCCAAAGCAGGCTCCAGGTTCTGAGCTGTCAGCACAGAGCCCAACGCAGGGCTGGAACTCACAAACCGCGAGATCATGAGCTGAGCTGAAGTTGGACGCTTAACCAACTGAGCCATCCAGGCGCCCCTGGATATTGATTTCTTAACTTGAATATTCTTGGGAATTTTTCTATATCAGTAAATACAGACATGCCTGTCTCAGTCGTCTTAATGGCTACTTAGAACGGCATCATATGGGTTATTTATTTAACTTGTCTCCTGGTGATGGACATTTAAGCTCCTTTCGATCTTTTGCTATTACAACAAATTTTCACTGGATGTCCTTGAACATGTTATTTCACACCTCAACTGCAAGTGTAGTTGCAATGGAGATCCTTAAACATGGACTTGCTTGTTCATAGGGTAAGTGCATTTTGATTTCATTATCTATGTAAACTGCTCTTAATTGCTGGAAGAAAGGGCAGAGGATTTAGTCTTTCAGTTTAGCTAATTGCCACCATGGATCCCTTTCAGGTTAAAATAAAGGACTTAAAAGAGCCTACAGAAGGAAGGAGGAGGATCTTTCTAAAATCGGTACTTGTGAAACACAATTTGAAATGACGCCCTTAGTCTGTGCCACCCAAAGTCACTTCTCTGCCTCTGCTGTAAGACTGTCTCCTCCCTCTGAGCACAAAGACTGGGGCTGGGTCCAGGGACTCCTGACCTGCCTGAGCCTTGAGCTCAGGATCCAGAGGAACACAGGCCGGGGCAATGAGGGGGCACTGGAGGGTGGTGGGCAGAGCCCCTTCACGTCCCCTGAAGACCAGGCCCAGTGTGGATGCAATGGACATTATTGTTCCTCCCTGATACCCTTCCTAGGGAATATCTGTTCAGCTGCTGTGAAATGCTCAACCTCCAGTTGGATTTTGGCCAGGAACCCTCCCCATTCCGGGTGGAGGGCTGTAACCCTCCTGGGGGTGTGAGGGCATCTGAAGTCAGTCACATAGATAACAGCATGGCACAATCTTGTAACATAACTGCCAGCTGGATACTTGGAAGCCTTCCCCTTTTGCTTACATGTGAAAGCCTGTCTTGTGGAGGTTAACTTGCCGTGGCCCATTCCTCATGGAGTCACAGGGCGTTAGCACTGTAAGGGAACACAGAAGCCTGGTCTTTAACCCTGGGGAAACTGACGCGCAAAGAAGTGAAGTGACTGACCCAAGTTTCTCTAAGCAGAAGCAGCAGAAAGTGGGTTATATATCCACCCACCCACCCAGACTTTCATGCACACAACCCATCCACACCTACCCAGCGTTACTGCTGTCATTAAGCAGACCCTACCCCTGCTATCTTAAGAGAGCATAGCCCTGGAGACAAGGCAGCCATGAACAAATGATTTGCATTCGTAAAGTGTACACAAATACAGAAGTTAAATGAACAGAAATGAAAGCTTTGAGGGCTGGGAAGGAGACCTTCATGGTGCCAGGAGGGTGTGGGCGTTGGAGACTACTCCAAGGAGCTTTGGCCCAGAGGGGCTTCACGTATGAAGAACAGAGCTGCTGAGGGGCCTTGTCTCCCTCATTCTGTCAGAACTAGCAAAGCACAACAGAAGCATTTCTTCTCAGGCCACTCCAGACTTAAAACACGAAGGAGAAAATTGCCCCAGAAGTCAGCCTCCGACTGCAGAAGCCTGTGCTGGCCCAGGAATACAGAGTCTTCCAGGTTGTGTAAAGGATGGTTTGCTGCAGAGGGCAGCTCTCCTGCCTCCCATCTGGGAAGGGAGTCAGAATACTTTGCTTCTATTGTTAAAAAAAAAAAAAAAAAAAAAAGGTTTGTGTGGAGTTGGGGATACCAACCTGCAGAAAGCTGCTAAGCACTCAGGCCTAACCAGTGCTTCCCACCTGCAGAGGGGAGGCCTGCTGGCCTCCTCCCCAGCCGGGGCAAGGGCAGTGCTGGGGGAATTGTTCTCTGCGTTCTTCAGCCTGATCTTCCGCGGGCCCTGTTTTGTGCCAGGCATAATAATTTATGTCTTTCCGGTAAATTTAAATGTAGCTCAGAGCCATGAAAAGACGTTAGTACAGGTCCGAGACTTGGGATGTCTGAAGTTGAGCCCAAGCATTACTGCTGACCAGGTCAGTGATCCAGCGAGTACCCCTTAGGCCTTGGTTGCTGGTTAGGGTAATTGTGAAGATATAGGACAGGAACTTTGCCAAGAGTAATCTGGCTTTCTGATAACTGCAGTCCATGGACACTAACAAGAGAACCAGCCTCCATTTCACTTGGACTCCACATGAGGCTATGAGCTTCTTTTTACAGATGAAAAAAGTAAGGCACAGAGTTACTTGACCAAGCTTACAAAGCCTGTAACTCCATTAAGAGCAGGGATGTGAACCCATATCTTTCAGATGCTGGACCTTGCTGGGTTCAAATGGCTCAACAGAAAAGAGATCTTAATAACAGTACTTTGCTCCATTCCTACCCACTCCTTATCATGCAAGGTAACTCATTTCAGTAGTTCATTGCCCAGCAAGACACAAGGAAGGGCATTGGAAGAAATAGAAAGAGTAGCCTTTCTGTTTGGTTTGCAACTAACCAAGGGTAAGAGTGACTAAGGGGAAAGATGTTTTGGGGGGATGGGAAATGCAGTGGGGATTTTATTGTTTCAAAAACAGTCATCTAATTTTGTGATCCAGGAGGGGTGAGTCTAGGGTCTAAGTCTTACCCTCATCAGCTTATGTGAAACGATAGCTGCTGGTGGTCCCCTAATTCAGAGACATCTGTGCACTGTCTTAGGAACAGTCCATGTAGCTTTTCAACCAAAAAAGCCCTTCTGGAAACACCCGATCTGAAGCTGGTACGTGCCAGTGTGAAGAGGCACCAGGCATTCTGCGAGGTTTCTCCTTCTCCAACCCAGCTGTTCGGTTGTGTTTGAGACAAGGACCTGGTCCAAGTGCCACTATCTGTCTGGATAAAAATAGATGAGTCCTTTCAGCTGATTGATGTGGCTGAATCCTTAAAACATGAAAGCATTAGACGGAAAAAAAATTCCCCACCTATATCCACAGCCAGCAGATAGCGGAGGACGTGGCAACAGAAATGCACAGGCCCACTGAGGGTTTTTCTTTCATGTTGGTCATCCATTTCACAGCTCACCCAGGCACTCTGCTTCTTATTCTTCTTGCCTCTCTGGACCATTGCAAAGCAGCTCGTGGCCAAATTTATTCTCTTCTCCAAGTCTCAGTTCCTTATGGATACATGGATTGACTGGATTGAGTCCCTCTGGGATCATATGCATTCCAAAATCTATGGATGCTCTTCATCTCCTGTGTTTGCAGACTAAACCAAGGGGTGGAGAGTGGGGGGAGGGGGAGGGGACAGTGGGAGCAGTGTGCCCTGGGGCCCTGATATGGACATTGACGTGCACTGTCTCTAGGAAATTTAAAGGATAATAAAACCAACTAAAAACTGGTGTGCTTTTTTGTTATGATCTGGCACTTATACACAAAGTCCTGATAAAAAGCTCCTCTCTGCAGGGTGGTTTGTGGTACTATCCTCTTCTTGCTATGCACCTGAGTGAGACTCTTGGCTGGTAGCACTAGCAGCTCAATTCAGAAAAGGTTAAAAGAAGACTTTGTTGGCCTGCGTAAGTGAAAACACCAGGAGATACAATCACACCTTATAAATAAATAAACTTAAAAAAATTTTTTTAAGTATAATATATCCTTTACGTAACATATACACACACACAAGTCAACGCAAAGAGTTTTTAGAAACTGAACACACCCATGTTACCAGCACCCAGAATTGAGAAGTAGAACATTACCAACATCCCAGAAACCACCCCACCACCTTGCTCCTTCCAATCGCTACTGCTCCCCAAGAGTAACAGCATAGATTAGTTTTGCCTGTTTTCAAACTTTATGTAAATCATACACCATTTTAAAAAACGTACGATCGCTTGTTATTTCAAGTGATGGCAAAAGCATTGCTATTTTTTAAGCATTTTGTAAATATCCTTTTGATGGCTACAGAATCCCAAATCAGGGAGGTACTGTAGTTTACTTAACCATTCCCCTCTTGCTGCAAATTAATATTTGCTAGACCCAGGGTTTTCCTGCTGGCTAGGCAGATCTGGAATCTACAGAGCAGGCTTAACATGTAGCTTTTGATGTCCCCAAAAGTTAACTACTAATAGCCTACCATTGACCGGAAGTCTTAATGACAGATAACAAAGAGTTGATTAACACATATATCGTAGGCTATCTATGTTATGTACTGTATTCTTGCAGTGAAGTTATCTAGAGAAAAGAAAATGTTATTAGGAAAATCAAAGGAAGAGAAAATACATTTACATACTGAACTGCATTTATGAGAAAAATCCATGTACAGAGCAGGCCACCAGGAAGGCAGGCTGGAAATCTCAGGCAGGAACTGTCGGTCCACGGGTGGAATTTGTTCGGAGAAGCTTCTGTTCTGGTCTGCAGGCTTTTCAAACAATTCAGTCAGGTACACACACCCCCACCTTCCCCAGCCATCTAGGATAGTTTCCTTAAAGCTAACTGGTTGTAGATCTTAATCGCGTCTACAAAATGCCTTCACAGCAACACCTAGATTACTATTTGATTGAATAATAATGAGACTACAGCCTCCCCACGATGACTCGTAAAACTGACCATCACAAGGACACAATCGATCCGATAGGTTGTTTAATTAATTCAAAGGTCCATCCTTGTCTCCTCCTCTGCAGTTGTCACCTTTAGCGTTAATGAAATACATTTTCTTACTGTCGTCATCTGTTTCTGGAATCTCATTTGCCTGTTCATCCATCCTTCTGCCAGTACCACACTATCAATATATTTTTTGGTTTTGAGAGACAGAGCATGACAGCATAAGCCACATACAAGCTAGGAAGGAGCAGAGGGAGAGAGAGAGAGAGAGAGGGAGGGAGAGAATCTTAAGCAGGCTCCACGTCCAGCATGAGCCCGATATCGGGCTCGATCTCACAACCAGGAGATCATGATCTGAGCCAAAATCAAAAGTCAGACACTTAATCGACTGAGCCAGCCAGGTACCCCAAGTATAGCTTTTATAATAAGTCTACACATCTGAGAGAGCAAGTCCTTCCATATTATTTTCGAGTACAGTTGACCTTTGAACAAAATAGGTTTTAACTGCATGGGTCCACTTTTACATGGATTTTTTTTTCATAAATGCAGTTCAGTATGTAAATGTATTTTTTCTTGCTTTGATTTTCCTAATAACATTTTCTTTTCTCTAGATAACTTCACTGCAAGAATACGGTACATAACATAGATAGCCTACGATATATGTGTTAATCAACTCTTTGTGTTATCTGTCGTTAAGGCTTCCGGTAAATGGTAGGCTATTAGTAGTAAAGTTTTGGGGAAGTCAAAAGTTATATGTTAAGTTTTAATTGCAGGGTAGGAGGAACCACTGCCACCTATGCCCCCACGTTGTTTAAGGGTCAACTGTGTCATATACAAATTATTTTTGAAGAACGATGTGCATCTTTTCAAGTATTCCATATTGAATTTTGAGACAAAATAAAACACCTCTGTGGTAATTTAGGCATCAGGCTAACTGATTTGCATGTGCTTCTTGGATTAAAACTTCTATTGTTATTATACATGTACTAGAAATTTTTTCCTTGGTATTTTAAAAAACTGAGGTGTGCGCATCTTTACAAATGTAAAATTACACAAGCAAGTATATACTTGTATATATACAAGCAAGTATACTACCATGGCTCATATGTACCTTAATTAAAGATTGGTTAAATTTGAGACAGGGTTAATCCCACTGCTCGGTGCATGCTGTCCGGACATTATATCTTGGAATGATATTCAGTGAAGTGATTAAAACTAGTCAGTTTTTCACAGTGGCAGTAATGTTATTATTGTAGTGTCAGTGTACATTTGAAATGCGTTGTCTCTGCTTTTTTATTAGTTACAAGAAATGGAAACCATAGGGTGGATATTCATTACAATTCACTAAATTAGGGGTATTTTTAGGATTCAGTCTTTATTTTTTAAATTAAGATCCAGCTTCACATTATTTTGTTCTCTCTTAAGTTTCTGGGCCAGTGTAATAGAAGAGTAGCTTGAGATTGGTCAGCAAGCTGTTGAAGAAAAACTATTATCACTTCACACATATCTTTGTGTGTGTTGATTATTTTTGTTGAATTGGAACCTGAAGTTGATATGGAATAGAAGGTATCATCCCAAACTTACAAATGAAGATTTTTAAAATATGTTCATCCATTTTTGAGAAAGGGAGGGGGGGGCACCAGTGGGGAAGGGGCAGAGAGAGAGAGGGAGAGGGAAAGAATCCCAAGCAGGCTCCCTGCTGTCAGTGTAGAGCCCCATGTGAGGTTTAATCTCACCAACCTCGAGGTCATGACCTGAGCCAAAACCAGAGTCCCATGCTTAACCAACTGAGCCACCCAGGCGTCCCATGTGAAACAAATGTAAACTTGAACTGATTGTATGCTAATAAAATACTATGCAAGTAGTTTTAATTTTGTATTATATATATATATATATGTGTGTGTGTGTGTGTGTGTGTGTGTGTGTGTGTGTGTATTTAAGACTTTACATGACTTCGAAAAAAAGGGTCTGCTTGGGGCATCTGGGTGGCTCAGTCAGTTAGATGTCTGACTGTTGATCTCAGCTTAGGTCTTTATCTCAGGGTTGTGAGTTCAAGCCCCACATTGGGCTGCATGCTGGGTGTGAAGCCTACTTAAAAAAACTGGGTGGCTCAGTCGGTTGGGCGGCCGACTTCGGCTCAGGTCATGATTTTGCAGTCCGTGAGTTCGAGCCCCGTGTCAGGTTCTGTGCTGACAGCTCAGAGCCTGGAGCCTGTTTTGGATTCTTTGTCTCCCTCTCTCTGACCCTCCCCCGTTCATGCTCTGTCTCTCTCTGTCTCAAAAATAAATAAACGTTAAAAAAAATTTTTTTAAAAATACAAATAAAAAAGGGATCTGCTCCTAAAAAACCTAGGTATCTTTTACACTAGTAAAACTATTACTTAAATGGATAAGATACCATATGAATTATTTCATTACTGTTTTTATTTTTTTATTTACTTAAAAACATTTTGAGTATAGTTGATACACAATATTATATTAGTTTCAGGTGTACAATTATATTTCCATTTTTAAACTGTAGAAGTAATGCCCAATCATTGTGGGAAAATTAGGAAATTGTAAGAAATTAAAACCTCCAGACATTCTGCCACTTAATAAAGAAATGCTATTAGCACCGTGGGGTATGTTTCCATATACACGTTTTGCACGTACTTGTGTGTGTCACATGGAAACAATACAACACAGTGTTAAAATCATGGGATCTAGAGACAGACTGTCTCAGCACTGCCACCTAACAGTTTTGTGATCTTGGGAGTGTTCGTTTTTCAATGCCTCATTATTCTAATCCATAAAATGGCAATAATAAAGGTACTTATTTCAGAGATTGTTGTAAGAATCAAATGCAAAGCACTCAGAATAATCCCCAGAGTGTAATATATGCTAAATAAAACTTGGTGATTTTGTAGTATTTCAGTATATATATGCATAGACCTACTGTTTAAAAAATCTGTTCAAACAGCCCAGAAATAAATCCATGCATTTATAGTCAATTGATCTTCCAGAAAAGTGCCAGAAACACACAATGAGGAAAGGATTGTGTCTCTAATAAGTGATGTTGGGGAAACTGGAGATCTACATGCAAAAGAAGGAAATTCGACCCTTATCTTACACCTTATACAAAAAGACAAAAACCAACTCAAAATGGATTAAAGAGTTCAATGTTAAGCCCTGAAGCTGAAGAAAACATAGGGAGAAAGCTCCTTGACATTAGTCTTGGCAATGATTTTGTTTTTTTGGATATGGACCCCAAAGTACAAGCAACAAAAGCAAAAATAGACAAATGGGACTGCATCAAACTACAAAGCTTCTGTACAGCAAAGGAAATAATCAACAGAAAGATAATCTACAGAATGGGAGAAAATCTTTGCAAACTTTGTATCTGATAAGGGGTTAATTTCTAAAATAGATAAGGAAGTCCCAGAACTCAATAGCAAAAAAAAACTAATAGCCTGATTTGAAAATGAGCACGGACCTGAATAGACATTTCTCAAAAGAAGACACACAAACGGCTAACAAGTATATAAGAAGGTGCTTAACGTTGTTAAGGGCACATTGTTATCAGGGAAATGCAAGTCAAAACCACAATGAGATATCACCTTACATCCATTAGAACCGCTATTATAAAAAGTCAGAAGATAGCTGGCGTCGGTAGGAATGTGGAGAAAAGGGAACCCTCCCTCACGCACTGTTTGTGGAATGCACATTTGTACAGTTACTATGGAAAACAGCATGGAGGTTCCTCAAAACCTTAAAAATAGAACTACCATATGATCCAGCAATCCCACTTCTGGGTGTATATTCAAAGGAAATGAAATTACTATCAAGACATAATTTGCAGTCCTATGTTTATTGCAGGATTATTCACAACAGTTAAGATATGGAAACGAGCTAAGTGTTAACAATGGATGAATGCATAAAGAAAACGTAATATACATATACAATGGAATGTTATTCAGTCTTTTAAAAAGAAGGAAATTTTGTCATTTGTGACAACATGGATAAACTTGGAGTACATTATGCTAAGTGAGATAAGCCAGACACAGAAAGACAAATACTGCATGATCTCATTTAAATGTGGAAACTAAAAAAGTCTGTTAGAGGCAGAAAGTAGAGGAAATGAGGAAATGTTGGTCAAAGGGTATAAGGTTTCAGAGATGCAGGATGAATAAATTCTGGAGATCTAAACAGTAAGGTGATTATTGGCAACATTGTATTATAGTTTGAAATTTACTAAGGTTACTTGAAGTTTACCAAGAGAATAAGTTTTATTCTCACACACACACACAAAAAACAAACAAAAAACAAAAAAACCCACTGTGAGGTGATGGATGTGATAATTAGTTTGATTGTAGTAATCATTTCACAAAATATATGCATAATAAAACATATTGTATATCTTAAATATATATAGTTTTTACTGGTCAATTATACTTCAGTTAAGTAGGAAATATATATATATATATAAAATTATATAAGTATATATACACACCAGGGTCATCTATAGGTTAGATTTTTCTCATTGGTTTTTTTAAAAATCAACTTTATTGAGGTATAATTTACATGCAATAGAATGTACCCATTTTAGGGACCCAGCTTGATGAGTTTTGAAAAAAATATATATATTCTTGTAACCACTACCACCACCACCACCCCAGTCAAGATATAGAGCATTTCCATCACCCCTGAAAATTCCCTCTTGCCTCACCCCACTTTCCACCACCCCGAATTCCTGGCCCCAGAAAACCACTCATCTGCTTTTTGTTAGTATAAATTAGTTTCCCTTTTATAAGATTTCAAATAAATGGAATTATATAGTATGTGTTTTTTGTGCCTGGATTCTTTCACTCAACAGGTTTTTGGGATTTGTCCCTGTTGTTGCATGTATCAGAGTTGATTCTTTTTATCACTAAGTAGTATTTCATTTTCTGAGTGTATTGCAGTTTGCTTATCCATTCAGTGTTATTTCGTTTCCAATTTTCGACTATGATGAATAAAAGCTACTATGAATATGTATGTGCCGCCTTTACGAGGGCATATCTTTTCATTTCTTTTGGGTAAATAGGTAGGTTTTGAACCCAGAACCCAGTAATAACTTGCTTCGTTGGGGGCTTCCAGGGAGGTACTGTCACAGAAGGGACCTGGTTCCAAAGTGGGCAGCCTCTACCTTAGACGGGAGCAGCCTGCCCACCTATGTCCTATTGGCTAATAAGAGGACTATTTGAACAGTTGTCTTTCCATTTGTTGAGCTGTACATTAACCAGAGAGCAGGTGCCCTTCCTCTTTTAATTTCATGGACAGTCCACACGAAGCTAAAGGTGATTCAGGATGGATTTATTATGAAGGATTATAAGGGCTAACATTCATTAAACATTCTTTTTGCTCATCATCTCAGGTATGTTTTATTATTGAGCCCTCAAAACAACACCGTGAGATGGGAGCTGCCATTTCTCCATTAGGCAGATGAGAAAACGGAGGCCTGGAGAGGTTAAGCAACTTATCCCAGGTTACCTACCCAGTAACTAGTAGAGACAGAATTTGAACACGGGTCAGTCTCAGTCCACATCCTATGCTCTTAACCCAAGTTACGCTCCATATAGTGTCTGACTCATATTACTAGCTTAGTCATATTATTGGTGGTCAATGCCTAATTGCCGATAGGTTTCCCATAAAGTCATTTTAGGTACATTGAGATGACTCTCTCTATTTGATTATGTGGAACCTAAATCAAAGGCAGCCTCACACCCCAAAGAAGAAAAAGCCCTCTAAAAAAGTGCACATATATTCCATTATATTGTGGATTCAGCCATGCATTCGTTACTCCAGCCATCCCTTCACCGACTATTTATTTACCTAGCTCTTAGTGATAGACACTGTGATTGACTCTCCTGCCTTTCTTCCACCTGTAGAGTGGGCTTCTCCTCAGTCATGATTAGTGTGCTCTTCCTCCCCGCTTTCTGGTGGAGGGGTGGACCCTTTCACCCCAGTTTTTGAGTTCCTGCCCCAGTGCGTCGGGCACCTGCCCCACCCTGGCAAAGCGCATGTTGAGCCACAGCTGGGTCTGCCCACTTTCAGCCCTTCTGGGAGCTCCCAGCACCCATCCCCCTGCTGGACTGTAGGTTCCCTGAATACAGGGACACACTCTCATGCATCTTCCCTTCCTTTGGACTCACCCAGCAGGATGCATGTGCTGAAAAATTGCTGGGGATGAAGGGCACCCTTCGGCAGTGTTCCGTGTGTGTACTTCCAAGGAGGGGGTTTACATTTTTGACTGGCTGCTCTCTGGGCTGGGTGTTTTATATGCGTAAACTATTTGCATCCTTGCAAAAATCCTAAGAGCCAGCAGTGTGAGTCCATCTGTTAGTCACAAAGAGGGAAGCCTAGATGAGTTGCAGGAGCTCGAACAGCCTGTAAGTGGTGGAGGGGGGCTGGGGGGGCCCTCTCTGTGAACACTGTGTGATTATAACAGGGTGTGGTAGTGCTCCTTACACAGCACCTTCGTTATCAGAAAGTGGGTGCCACAAGCCACAGGAATCCCACTCCGCTAGACGCACGGTCTGCGACTAAACAGCATTTGTCCTCTGCAGTCCTGCCTTGTGTTACTACTGTGTTTTTTGTTCTCGTGACAGTTAAGGTTGTAAACATATTTGCCCAGCTTGTCCATTGAGCCTGAGGACACCTGACTTCATCTCAGCCCTTTATCCTCGGGTGAAGAGTATAATCAGCCCCTTCCTGCAGGCGGCAGCTAATAAAGCATTTCATTTATCCCAGCTCATCCTTTGCCCAAGATGTTAGGGTGTCTATCATGTTGCTTTGTAGTTATTTAATTTGCTCTTGGAAGAGTGACTGTCAGTGGGAAATGCTTGAGAATGGAGCTTGTGAAATCTGTGTAAAAGTTCTCTCTCTATGCAACTCTTGAAGGTAGTCAGGCAAGATAGATAGGCAACACTGTCTTGAATTCCTGGTTTATGGTGGTGGAGGGTCAGTATTTCAGATGGTGGTTTTTTCAACATTAATTTAAGACATATTACTGGTAAAATGCTAATCATGGTGCTAAGCCCTGGGGATGGGTGACCAACCCACACGTAGGCCTTCACTCAGAAGTGCATGCTACAAGTGTCATCCATAAAGAGCCCCTGCTGTCATCCTAGATTTTGAATTTGGGGTGTAAGTAGTAAAGAAACCATCTTTTTTCTTTAAAGATGGAATGCTGGAGGGGCTCCTGGCTGGCTCAGCCAGTTAAGCATCTGACTTTCGGCTCAGGTCACGATCTCATGGTTCACAGGTTCGAGCCCCGCATCGGGCTCTGTGCTGACGGCTCCGAGCCTGGAGCCTGCTTCGGATTCTGTGTCTCCCTCTCTGTCTGCCCCTCCCCCACCCATACGCTGTCTCTCTTTCTCTCAAAAATAAATAAACATTTTTTAAAAAAAAGATGGAATGCTGAAAACATTCTGAGTGAATTTTAGGGTTCTGGCTACTTGGCCCTTTGTTGGCTCTCATTGTAGTTAGAGTTTTACCTCTCCCCTGAAGTCAGCAGTTCTTTTCCAGACAATCGAGCATTCTTGGTAATATTAATTACTATTCTTGAAACAGATTTCTTCCCAACTACCCATAACTGACAGAGGAAATCAAGAGCCCTTTTAGGATCATATTTATTGCAGTGCCTTTTCCCATGTTGCAGACACAGAACAAAATCTCTTACACAATACCTCACTGTGTCAGGAAATCTACTATATTCTGGAAACATTTAATTTAAGGTAAAAATAATGTTGAGATTTTCTTCCTGTGGTGCTGAAGGCCCAAAGGGAGATCTGTCTCCAGCAAAGAGTACTTGAGAAAAATGTTTTCTCAGCTCTTTACTTAAATATATATTTTTTGATGAATTCTTGGGACACATCGATTCTAAAGGAGATTTCAACAGATCCAATCTTTCAACTGAATCCCTGGCAGCTTTGTTTTGTTGTTGTTGTTTTTCTTTAAAGAAAGAGAGAGAGAGCATGAGCAAGGGAGAGGGGCAGAGAGAGGGAAACACAGAATCCAAAGCAGGCTCCATGGTCAGCACAGAGACTGATGTGAGGCTCGATCCCATGACCCTGAGATCATGACCTGAGCTGAAGTCAAGAATCAGACACTTAACTGACTGAGCCACCCAGGACCCTGTGGCCACTTTGTTTTTGGTAGGCAATGTCATATCACCTTTCTCATTCAGTTTGTGATGTCTCAGTCAGTGTATCTTTGACTCGTGGCCACAAGAAGGTGTGTAATTTGTGGTCTAACGTATTTAACTAGGATACAGCTAAACTGTTCATGGCCCTCAGGTCACAAAGATTGTGCCTTGGTTAATCACATGGATTGCTCTGTTCTGACATTCTGTATTTTTAAAAATTGAGATATAATTCAACCTTTCAAAGTGTGCAATTCAGTGGTTTGTAGTATAGTCACAA
The DNA here is from genome assembly GCF_024362965.1 of Panthera pardus. Lineage (NCBI taxonomy): Eukaryota > Metazoa > Chordata > Mammalia > Carnivora > Felidae > Panthera > Panthera pardus. Next base: position 119,885,288 of record NW_026526765.1, on the reverse strand, counting down.
AATTGTGCAGCCATTACCACTGTCTAATTCCAGAACATATTCATCATCTGAAAAAAAGAGACTTTGTACCCATTAACACTCACTTCCCCATTCCCCCCTTCCCTCAGCCCCTGGCAACCACTAATCTACTTTCTGTCTCTGGATTTATCTATTTCAGACATCTCTTATAAATGCAGTCATGTAATATGTCATCTCTTGTGACTGGCTTCCTTCACTTAGCACAATATTTTCAAGATTCATTCATGTTGTAGCATGTCATAGTACCTCCTTCCTTTTTGTAGGTAAATAATATTCCATTGTATGGATATACCACATTTTATTATCCAATCATCAGTTGATGGACATTTGGGTTTTGTCTACCTTTTGGCTATTGTGAATACTGCGGCTATGAACATTCATGGACAAGTTTTTGTGTAACCATATTTTTTCTCTTCTCTTGGATATATGCCCAGGAGTGGTATTGCAGGGACATATGGTAATTCTGTGTTTAACTTGTTTTAACACTGTGTAAAACTCAACTGTTTTACACAGTGACTGCACCATTTCACATCCCCACCAGCAATGTATGGGCATACCAGTTACTCCAACATCCTTGCCAACGCTCTTTATTGTCTTTTTTATTTTAACAATCCTACTGGATGCTGATATACTGTATTTGGCTGGTGGAAAAGGACAGCCCCCATATTTTTGCTCTTTCAGGATTAGAGGCCCATTCAACACAAATTGAGTGTTTCAATCTAAATCTTTGTTTTATCTTTGACCTCCTGAAGGCTGCAATTAGAATAATTCTACTGTTGTATTTATTTATAGGTTAATCTTTGAGAATTCTTAATTATGGCTTGAGCTTTTGCCAGCTCTCAGTGGATTTTATTGAAAGTTCCAGCTATAGCTGTAAAAGCTCATTATTTATGTAGAATTTAAAAATTATCTTTAATTCCTTGATTATATTCCCCTGCCCCAGATTGTGTTTAATGCCCCAGACTCCTGAATAATATTACTGAAAAACCTGCTAACCACAGATTTTCAAAGGCTTTCCTAAACTCATGCTGTGGCGGAGGTCTCTGTTCTACTTTGTGAGCCAGAAAAACAGGAATATTTTTCTACGTTCTTGACAAAATTTGAAGTGTACATGTAGCCTTGTTAACTAGGGACAATGCTGTTCAGCAGATGTCTAGAAAATACTCATCTTGCATAGTTGAAAATGTATGGCTGTCGATTAGCAAGTCCCATTTCCCCTTCCCCCTAACCCGCGGCAGCCACCATTCCTCTCTGACTCTATAACTATTTGAGATATGTAAGTGGAATCATGCAATATTGGTGCTTCAATGATTGGCTTATTTCCTTTAGTCTAATATTCTCCAGGTTCACCTATATTATTACATATTGCAGAATTTCCTTTTTAAAGACTGAATAATATGCTGTTTTATGTATGTACCACAGTTTCTTTACCCGTTCATGTCCTCATGGACACACTGGTTGTTTCCACACAGGCTGTTGTGAGTTGTGCTGCTCTGAACATAGGAGTGAAGATACCTCTTCAAGATTCTTATTCCAATTCTTTTGAAAATATATCCAGTAGTGGGGTTGCTGGTTCATAGGGTATTTCTATTTTTAATTTTTTGAGGAACCTCCATAATGTTTTTTTACAGCAACTGTCCCATTTTGCATTCCTTCCAACACCATTCAAGGATTCTAATTTCTCAACATCCTCCCCAACATCTGTGGTCTTTTGACTTTTGGATGATAGCCACGCTGACAGGTATAATAGAATATCTAATTATAGGTTTTATTGTCATTTCCCTCATTACTGAAGCTAAGCATCTTTTCATATTCTTGTTGGCCATTTATCTATCTTCTTTGGAGAAATTCAAGTTGTTAGCCTTTTTTAAAAAAACTATTTAGGGGGCGCCTGGGTGGCTCAGTCGGTTAAGCGGCCAACTTCGGCTCAGGTCATGATCTCACGGTCTGTGAGTTCGAGCCCCACATCGGGCTCTGTGCTGACACCTCAGAGCCTGGAGCCTGTTTCAGATTCTGTGTCTCCCTCTCTCTCTGACCCTCCCCCGTTCATGCTCTGTCTCCCTCTGTCTCCCTCTGTCTCAAAAATAAATAAACGTTAAAAAAAAAACAATAAAAAACTATTTAGTTATAGGGGTTTTTTATGTATTTCAGAAATTAACCCCTTCTGAGATAAATGGCTTACAAATATTTTCTCCCATTCCGTAGGTTGCCTTTTCACTCTGTTGATTGTTTCTTTTGCTGTGCAGAAGCTTTTTACTTAGACATAGTAACGCTTGAATATTTTTTGCTTTTATTGTGTGTGCTTTTGGTGTCATATCCATCAAAGAGTTGCCAAGACAATTATCATGAAGATTTCCCCTAAGTTTTCTTCTAGGAGTTTTACAGTTTTGGGCCTGTTTAAACATCTAATCCATTTTGAGTTGATTTTTGTGTAAGGTATGAGATAAAAATACAATTGCATTCTTTTGCATGTGGATATCCAATTTTCTTGTTGAAGAAAAGCCATCCTTTACCTGATGTATTTTCTTGGCACTCTTGTTTAAGATCAGTTGACCATGCACGTATGCATAATTTTATTTCTGGGCTCCTTATTCTGTATGTCTGTCTTTATGCCATTGCTATATTATATTAATGACTGTATCTTTGTAATTCAAGAATACCTCGTTTTGTTGCGCTTTGAAGTTAGGGTGTTTTGTTTGTGTTTTACAGATTGAAGGTTTGGTGAAACTGTGTTGAGCAAGTCTATCAATGCCGTTTTTCTAAAGGCATTTTGCTCAGTTCATGTCTTTCTGTCACATTTTGTAATTGTTACAGTATTTCAAACTTCTCATTATATTTCTTTTTTTATAATTAAAAAAAATTTTTTAATGTTTATTTTTGAGACACAGAGAGACAGAGCATGAGCAAGAGAGAGAGAGAGAGAGACGCAGAATCTGAAGCAGACTCCAGGCTCTGAGCTGTCCGCACAGAGCCCCACGTGGGGCTTGAACCCAGAAACGGTGAGATCATGACCTGAGCCGAAGTCAGACGCTCAACCGACTGAGCCACACAGGTGCTCCAAACTTTTTCATTATTTTTCTTATGATCTGTGATCTTTAATATTATTATTGTAATTGCTTTGGGGCACCATCAACCATACAAGATGCTTGTATAAGATTGGCAAACTTAATTGATTAACGGCTTGCATGTCCTAATGGTTCTCCTTCCAACCATTACCCATCTCTCTCCCTCTTCTCTGGTCTCCCTCTTCTTGACACACAACAATATTGAAATTAGGCCAATGAATAATACTCTGGCGGCCTCTAAGTATTCAAGTGAAAGGAAAAGTTACACATCTCTCACTTTAGATCAAAAGCTAGAAATGATTAAGCTTAGAAAGACATGTGAAAAGCTGAGATAGCCTGAAAGCCAGGCCTGTTGTGCCAAACAGCCAAGGAATGCAAAGGAAAAGTTCTCGAAGGAAATGAAAGTGCTCCTTCAGTGAACACAAGAATGATAAGAAATTGAAACAGCTTTATTGTTGATATGGAGAAAAATAAAGTGGTCTGGAGGATCAAATCAGTCATAACATTCCCTTAAGCCAAAGCCTAATCCAGAGCAAGGCCCTAACTCTCCTCAATTCTATGAAGGCTGAGAGATGTAAGGAGGCTGCAGAAGAAAAGTCTGAAGCTAGCAGATGTTGGTTCATCAGGTTTAAGGAACGAAACCAGCTCCGTAACAGGAAAGTGCAAGGTTGAAGCAGCAGGTGCTGATGGAGAACCTGTAGCAAGTTTCTGGAAGACCCAGCTGAGGAAATTAATGAAGGTGGCTACACCAAACAGCAGATTTTCAGTGTAGATGAAACAGCCTTCTAGTGAAAGAAGATGCCATCTATGACTTTTATAACTAGAGAGGACAGGTGTGCCTTCAAAGCATCAAGCTGACTTTCTTGGTAGGAGCTAATGCAGCTGGTGACTTTAGGTTGAAGCCAATGTTCCTTCACCATTCTGAAAATCCCAGTAATGTTAAGAATGATAGGAAAGCTACTCTGCCTGTGGTCTGTATACCAATGACATCATATCTGGTTACAATATGGTTTACTGAATATCTTAAGCCCACTGTTGAAATCTGCTCAGAAAAAAACATTGCTTTCAAAATATTACCATTCATTGACAGTGCACCTGGTCACCCAATAGCTCTGATGAAGATATACAATGAGATTAACGTTGTTTTCAACATTAACACAATACCCATTCTATAGCCCATGAAGTAAGGAGTCATTTTGACTTTGAAGTCCTGTTGTTGAAGAAAGACATTCCATAAGCCTATATAGCTGCCAACAATAGTGATATTTTGGGTGGATCTAGGCAAAGTAAATGGAAAACCTTCTGGAAAGGATTCAGTATTCTATAAGCCATTGAGAACTTTCATGATTCACGGGAAGAGATCAAAATATCAACATTCACAGGAGTTTGGAATAAGTTGGTTCCAACCCTCATAGATGACTTGGAGAGGTTCCAGACTTCATTTGGAGGAAGTAACTACAGATTTGTTCGAAATAGCAGGAGAACTAGAATGATGTGACTGATGAGCTGCTCTCTCATGATAGAACTTTAACAGATAAGAACTTGCTTCTTATGGATGAGCAGAGAAAGTGGCTTCTTGAGGTGGAATATACTCCTGGTGAAGATGCTGTGAAATGTTGAAATGGCACCAAAGTATTTGGAATATTCTGTGAACTTAGTTGGTAAAGCAGTGGCAGGCTTTGAGAGGATTGCCTGCAATTTTGGAAGTGGGTAGAATGCTGTCAAATGATATTGCATGCTACAGAGAAATCATTTGTGAAAAGAAGAGTCCATTGATGTAGCAGACCTATTGTTTTATTTTAAGGTGTTGCCACAGCCACTCCAGTCTTCAGCAGCTGCCATGATGGTTAGTCAGCAACCATCGTTGTAGAGATAAGACCCCCACCAGCAAAAAGATATGACTCGCTGATAGCTCTGATAATGGTTGGCACTTTTTGGCAATAATGTATTTTTATAGTGTGTACACTATATTTTTAGCTATAATGCCATTGCACATTTAGTAGACTACAGTATAAACATAAGTTTATATACGCTGGGAAACCAAAAAACTAATTTGACTTGCTTTATTGCAGCGGTCTGGAATTGAATCCATATTTTTTTTTTGAATCAACAATATCTTTAAGGTATGCCTGTATATTTTAAAATCAGGAAGTATGATGCCTCAGCTTTGTTCTTTGTTTAGATTGTTTGGGCTTTTTGGGGTCATTTATGTTTCCCTGTGAATTTTAGAATTGTTTTCTCTTCCTCCCTCCCTCTCTTCCTTCCTTGGCTCAATATCCTCAGTGAACATATTAAAAAAAACTTTTTTAACATTTATTCATTTTTGAGAGACAGAGACAGAGAACCAGCCATGGAGGGGCAGAGAGAGAGAGAGGGAGGCACAGAATCTGAAGCAGGCTCCAGGCCCTGAGCTGTCAGCACAGAACCCCATGTGGGGCTCGAACTCATAAACTGCAAGATCATGACCTGAGCCGAAGTCAGACACTCAACTGACTGAACCACCCAGGTGCCCGTATTTCTCCCTCTCCTTTTTTTTTTTAAGTTTATTTTTGAGAGAGAGACTGGGCATGAGAGCAGGGAGGGGCAGAGAGAGAGAGGGAGGCAGAGGATCTGAAGTGGGCTCTGTGTTGAAAGCAGAGAGCCCAACATGGGGTTCAAACTCACGAACTGTTAAGGTAATGACCTGAGCTGAAGTCAGATGCTTAACTGAGCGAGCCACACAGGTGCTCCTGTTTTTTCTCTATTTCTATAAAGAAAAATTGTCATTGGCATTTTGATAGGGATTCCTTTGATCCATAGAGCATTTTGGTTTGGTATAGGCATTTTAACAGTATTTAGTCTTCTAATCCAGCAGTCTGCTTTTCTTTTTTTTTTTCCCAATTTCTTTGTAGTTTCCAGTGTACAAATTTTTCACCTCCATAGTTAAGTTGATTCCTAAGTATTTTATTATTTTTGCTACAATTTTAAATGGGATTATTAACCTAATTTCCTTTTCAGATTGTATATTGTTCGGGAGTAGAAATGCAGTTGATTTTTGTATATTGATTTCGTGTCCTGCAACCTTACTGAATTTGCTTAGTCTGACAGGTTTTTTTTTGGTGGTGGAATCTTTAGGGTTTTCTATATACAAGATCATATCATCTGCAAATAATGGTAGTTTCACTTCCTTTTCAATTTGGACGGCTTTTATTTATTTTTCTTGCCTACTTGCTCTGGCTAGAACTTATAATACTATAGTCCAATAGTAGGACTAGAAGTGACTAAAGTGAGTGTCCTTGACTTGTTCCTGATTTTAAAGGAAAAACTTTCAGTTTTTTCATCATTGAGTATGATGTTAGTTGTGTGATTTTTATATATGGACTTTATTATGTTAGAGTAACTTCCTTCTATTCCTAGCTTGTTGAGTGTTTTATCATGAAAGAGTGTTGAATTTTTGTCAAATGCACTTGTGGATAAGACTGTGTGATTTTTTTTTTTTTATTCTGTTAATGTGGTATATTGCATTGGTTTTCATGTGGTTGAACATTCTTTGCATTCCAGGGATAAATCTACTTGGTCATAATGTATGATCCTTTTAGTGACCTATTCATTTTTTTAATATTTATTTATTTTTGAGAGAGAGACAGAGTGAGTGGGTAGGGGCAGAGAGAGCGGGAGACATAGAATCAAAAGCAGGCTCTGGGCTCTGAGCTGTCAGCATAGAGCCCAACGTGGATCTCAAACTCACAGACCTCGAGATCATGACCTGACCTGAAGTCGGACGCTTAACTGACTGAGACACCCCAGTGCCCCTTAGTGATGTTTTGGATTTGATTTGCTAGTATTTTGTTGAGGATTTTTGCATTTGTATGCATCAAGGATATTGGCCTGTAGTTTTTGTGTTGTTCTGTTTCCCTTTCCTTGTGGTGTCTTTGGCTTTGATATCAGCATCCTGATGGCCTTATAGAATGAGTTTGGAATTATTTCCTATCCTTTATTTATTTATTTTTTAAAGTTTGAGAAGGATGGACTTCAATTGTTCTTAATGCTTTTAATTCTTCTTAAATTCTTCTTAAACGATTGATAGACTTTACATTCGAAGCCATCTGGTCCTGGGCTTTTCTTTGTCAGGAGGTTTTTGTTTGCTGATTTAGTCTCCAAACTAACTATAGTTCTGTTCAGATTTTCTATATCTTTATGATTTGGTTTTGGTAAGCTTCCAGGAATGTATCCATTTTTTTAGGTTGTCCAGTTTGATGGTTTATAATTGTTCAAAGTAATCTCAGATATTTTTAATATCTGTGACATGATTTGTCACGTCTTTTATTTCCGATTTTGAGTTTTCTCTTTTTTCTTAGCCTAGCTGAAGATTTGTCATTTTTGTTTATGTTAAAAATGGATTTTTTTTTATGTAAGAAATCTATGGATTTCTTACAAGGGATTTTTTCCATGAATTATTAGTGTTTGTGGAGGTATAGAGGAGGGTCCAGAGCTTTCTCTTCTGTCATCTTGCTGACTTCTTAAAAATAGTAATTTTTCTTTATTACTACAAAAACTTATATAGCCCTTTAACAGTTCACAAAAACTCTTTCATAAGGTGTTATCACATTATGGTGTTTACATTACCCCTGTGAAAACAGATTTAATTTTTTATATCTGGAAAGTATATGCCAAAAGATTAACAATTACCCAAGGTAATACAGCTAATGAGTAGCTCATATAGGCTTTATGATTTCACTTATTGATTTTTTTTCCTTTCACAATACTCTGTTTTAAATATAGCATGATGTTTTAACAAAAACAAATGATACTTATGATGTTCTTAACAGTTGTTTTTCCTACTGCTTTAGCGATAAGAAAAAAAAGTATTTTATTGAATAAGAAGTTCTCGACAACGACTGCATTTACAAGTCTCTGACCCACCAAAGCATGCATCCACTTAGAGTGGAGTTAAGACCCTGGAGAATCAGAGCCAAATCAAGACATGGTACCTGTCCTTGAGGATATCTCAATTTAGGGAGTGTGAACAAGTGAACAGATTGTAACAACATGTGCTGAATGCTGTAAAGGAGGTGTGTGCTGAGGGAACAGGCTGCGAAGTCTTCCTAAGATGATATTTTATAGAAGAATCTGAGGAGAGAGGGCAGTTCAGGCAGAGGGAATTCTATGAGGCAGATAGTACAGAGGCTTAGAGGAGATAGCAAGTAGAAATTTCAAGTGGTCTAAGTGATCTGATTTTTTTTAATGTTTATTTATTTATTTTGAGAGAGAGAGGGGGGTGGGGAGGAGTAGGGGGAGAGGGAGAGAGAGAATCCCAAGCAGGCTCCATGCTCAACATTCAGTCCAATGTGGGGCTTGATCCCATGATCCTATGATCATGACCTGATCTGAAATCAAGAGGCAGACGCTTAGCTGACTGAGCCACCCAGGGGCCTGTGGATGATGTGATGTTTCTGTGTGTTTCTATATATTGGGTTAAAAGTTTGTGTTGGAGAGAAAGAACAGAAAGTGGGCCTAAAGCAGAAGTTATGACTAATCTGAGAAGGGCCTTGCTTGACTTTGGGGTATTTTTTGCTTTTGTTACTCTTTAAGTTTTAATTTAAATTCCAATTAGTTAACATACAGTGTAATATTAGTTTCAGGAGTAGAATTCAGAGTGATTCATCACTTACATACAACAGCCGGTGCTCATTACAACAAGTTTAAAATTTATTCTATGGGGAAGCATCAGAAGCTTTTCAATGGGAGGCCTATGTGGCCAGATTTGGTTTAGGAAGATTATGTGGAAAGCAATGTGGAGGCTGGTTTGCAGTGCAGTGAGACAGGGAGATCCATTAGAAGATTTTTGCTGTAATTCATATGAGGCATAATTAGGGCCTGGATAGCAGTGTCACTGGGATTTAAAAAAAGGGTTTTTTTAATGTCTTTTTATTTTTGAGAGAAAATGAGACAGAACACAAGCATGGGAGGGGCAGAGTGAGGGAGATACAGAATCCGAAGCAGGCTCCAGGCTTCGAGCTGTCAGCACAGAGCCCTGCCGGGGGCTTGCACTCATGGACCGCAAGATCATGACCTGGGCTGAAATTGGAGGCTTAACTGACTGAGCCACCTCAGCACCGCTAAAACAGGACTTTTGAAAAGGATTTCAAACCAGGTGTTTTAGTTAAAGAGAATATACGTATATTAGTGATGGTCATAGTTTCTAATCTGAGAACCTTTGTATGAACTCTTTTCCAGTTCCTAATGTTGTTTAAGAAATAATTTAAGTCTGTGTTTTATTTCCAGGGGCAGTTACATCTGATTCTATAAGTTGAAGGGTTTTTTTTCTTGTTTTTAAACTTTATGTTTATTGAGGCCTCGTTTACGTACAGTAAAATTCACCCTAGTTAGCGTACAGGTGAGAGTTTTGACAGACTCACACCGTGATGTAAGTGTATGTCAGTGCCACAGCCGTCAAGGTATCACTCCATAAAGTTCTCCCCTTTGTTGTGTGGTCATTTCCCTCTTCTTCCCAGCGCCTGGCGACCACTAATCTGATTTCTGTTGCTGTGGATTTGCCTTTACAGAATGCCCTATAAATGCAGTCATACTGTATGAAGTCTTTTGTGTTTGGTTTCTTTCCGTGCTTTTGAGATTCATCCAAGCTAGTGTATTTACTAATCGTTCATTCATTTTTATTGCTGAGTAGTAAGCCATTGTGTGACTTAACATGATTTATTTTTTCATTTATTGATGGACTTTTTTTTATTGTGTCTAGTTTTTGACTTAACAGGTAAAGCTGCTATGAATGTTAATGTACAGATGAACGAATCTTTGGACATATACTTCTTTTCTTTGGGGTAAGTAGCTAGAAGTTGAATGTGTAGATCATATGGTAGGTATATATTTAACTTTTTAAGAAACTACTATTTTCCTTACTGTTTGTACTATTGTACATTCTCATCAGCAATGTACGAGAGTTCTAGTTCCTCCACATCCTCACCAACATTTGGTACAGTAAGTCTTTTTAATTTTCATATTCTACTAGGTGTGTAATATTATATTATTGTGGTTTATTTTATATTTCCGTAATACATATTGATGATCATCTTTTTATATGCCTATTTTCCATCTTTTTTTGGTGAAGCATTCATTCAAATATGTGGCACTTAAAAAATGCCTATTGTTGAGGTTTGAAGAGCTCTTTACATATATAAAAAATCGGTCTCTGTGTAAATGTGGGTTTATTTGACTGTCTAGTCTGTTCCAGTGGACTGTTTGTTTCTTTTTATGCCAGTGCCATGCTGTTGTGATGACTATAGTTTTATAATAATTTTTGGTATCAGGTGCATTTAGTCCTCTTTGTTTTTTTTTTTATTTCATAGATTTTTTAAAAATTATTTTAGGTCCTTTTCATTTATACATGATCTTAGAATGTGCTTGTAAATATCTGCAGAAACCTCCTGGGATTTTTATTGTGGTCACACTGAATCAGTGGGTCAATGAGAATTGATATCTTAAGGATATTAAGTCTTTTATCACACAGATATATCTCTATATGTTTTTAAGTATTCTTTAACTTTTATCAGCAATATTTTGTAGATTTCAGTGTATAGGTTTTTTGCATACTTTGGTTTGTCTCTTAAGTATTTAATTAATTGTTTGGATCTATTGGAAATGGTATCTTAAAAAACTATCAGTTTCTAATTGTTTGTTGCTGGTACCTAGAAATAAAATTAATTTTTGTATAGGGGTCTGGTATCCCAGGCATCAGAAAACTTTTTCTGTGAAGGACTAGGTAGCAAATATTTTAGGCTTTACAGGCCATATGTCTCTGTCACAAGTACTCACCTCTGCCATTGCAGTACGACAGCAACATAGTTCGCCTATAAAATGAGTAAGTGTATGTATTTCAAAACATTTTATTTACAAAAACGGGCAGTGGACTGGGTTTGGCCGTAAGTCGTGATTTGCTGACCCCTGTTGTATTCTGCAAACTTGCTAAGTTTGCTTATTAGTTCTTGTAGCTTTTTTTTTTACTTATTTTTACTTTTATTTTAATTTTTTTTTAATTGAAGTAGAGTTGACACACAATGTGACATTAGTTTGAGGTGTACAACATAATGATTCCCCAGTTTTATGCTATGCTATATAGTTACTGCAAGTGTAGCTAACATCTGTCACCATAGGGCACTATTCCAGTCCCATAGACTATATTCTCTGTGCTTTTCATCCCAGTGACATATACGTTCTATAACTGAAAGCCTGTACCTCCCACTCCCTGTCACTCATTTTGCCCACCCCCCTCCCACTCTCCTACCCTCCGGTAACCACTAGTTAGCTCTCTGTATTTATGGGACTCTTTCTGATTTTTTGGTTTTGTTTTCATTTTTAAATTCCACAAAAAGTGAAATCATATACTGTTTGTCTGGTTTGTTTCACTTAGCATTATGCCCTCTAGATTCATCCGTGTTGTTGCAAATGGCAATTTTTCATTCTTTTTTTATGGCTGTGTAGTATTCCTCTGTGTGTGAACCACATCTTCTTTATCCATTCACTCTTAGTGGACGCTGGGGCTGCTTCCAAATCTCCATATGGCTTTCCACTTTTTTCTTTTTACTACAAGTGGCTGCACCAGTTTTGATTCTCACCAAAAGTGAAGGATTCTTTTTTCTCCGCATCCATGCCAGCAGTTATTTCTTGTCTTTTTGATAATAGCCATTCTGACAGGTGTGAAGTGACATCTCATTGTGGTTAACATTTGCATTTTTCTTCCGTTTTGTGATGTTGAGCATCTTTTCATGTGTACGGTCATCTGTATGTCTTCTTTGGGGACATAGTGTTTTTTTTAATCCCCTGGTCATTTTTAATTGGATTATTATTATATTTTTTGGTGTTGAGTTGTCTAAGTTTTTTTACATACTTTGGATATAAACCCCTTATTAGATTTATTATTTGTAAATATTTCCCCCCATTTAGTGGGCTGGATTTTTGTTTCGTTAATGGTTTCCCTTTGTTGTGAAAAAACTTTTTATTTTGATATATTCCCAATAGTTTATTTTGCTTGTTGCCCTTGCCTGCAGAAGCATCCATAGCAAATGTTGCTAGGACCAATATCAAAGACATTAGTACCTGTGTTTTCTTCTAAGACTTTTATGGTTTCAGGTCTCACATTTAGGTCTTTAATCCATTTTGAGTTTGTTTCATGCATGGTGCGAGAAAGTGTTCTAGTTTCATTCTCTTGCCTGTAGCTGTCCAGTTTTCCCAGTACCATTTATTGAAGAGACTGTCTTTTCCCCATTGTATATTCTTGCCTCCTTTGTTGTAAATTAATTGATCATATAAACATGGTATTATTTCTGGGCTCTCTGTTTTGTTCCATTTATCTTTGTGTCTATTTTTTGTGCCAGTACCATACTGTTTTGAACACGACAGCTTTGGAGTACATCCTGAAATCTGGGATTGTGACACTTGGAGCTTTGTGTCTCTCAAGAGTGCTTTCAAGAGTGCTATTCAGGGTCTTGTGTGGTCCACACAAATTTTAGGATTAGTTGTTCTAGTTCTGTGAAAAATACTGTTGACATTTTGATAAAGATTGAATTGAATCTGTAGATTGCTTTGGGTAGTATGGACATTTTAATAATAATCTTCCAGGCCACGTGTAGGGACTATCTGTCCATTTGTTTGCATCATCTTCAATTTCTTTCATCAGTGTTGGATAGTTTTCAGAGTCTTTCACCTAGTTAGTTAAGTTTATTCCTAGGTTTGTGGTGGTTGTTGTTGTTTTTGGTTCAGTTGTAAATAGAATTGTTTTCTTTGTTTCTGCTATGTGTCATTAGTGCCTAGAAATGCAACAGATTTATGTGTATTAATTATTTGTACTGCAACTTTAACTAAATTCATTGATTACTTTAATAGTACTTTGGTAGCATCTTTAGGATTTGTTATGCATAATAGGATGTCATCAGCAAATAGTGATAGTTGTTCTTTGTCCTTACTGATACGGATGCTTGTATTTCTGTTTCTTGTCTGATTGCTGTGGCTGGAGCTTTCAGTACTGTGTCAAATAAAAGCAGCAGGACTGGACATCCTTGTCTTGTTCCTGATCTTAGAGGGAAATCTCTCAGTTTTTCACCACTCTGTATGATGCTGTCATCTGTGGCCTTTATTGTGTTGAGGTACACTCTGTCTAACCCCACTTTGTTGAGTTTTTTTTTTTTTTAATCATGAATGGGTGTTGAATTTTGTCAAATGCTTTTTCTGCATCTGATGAAATGATCATATATTTATCCCTCATTTTGTTAATGTGGTATATATCATTTTGAATGATTATTGACCCACTATAGGAATACTTTGAGGAGAATAGGTAGTAATTCTTCTATAAGTGTTTGATAGAATTCCCCTGTGGATCCATCTGGTCTTGGACTTTTGTTTTCTGGGAGTTGTTGGAGTATTGATTCAATTTTGGTCTAGTAATAAGTCTGTCCACATTTCCTATTCTTCCTTATTCTGCTTTGGAAGATTATATATTTCTAAGAATTTATGGATTGCTTCTAGGTTGCCCAATTTGTTGGAATATAATTTTTCATAGTAGTCTCTTGTAATTCTTTGTATTTCTGTGGTGTAGGTTGTTAATTCTCCTCTTTTATTTCTCATTTTATTTTGGCCCTTTCTTTTTTTATTGATGAATCTAGCTAATGGTTTATAAATTCTGTTTACCTTTTTAAAGAACCAGTTCTCTTTGTTTTAATGATCTTTTTTATTTAATTTTTTTGTAGCCTCTATTTCATTTATTTCCACTCTCGTCTTTATTATTTCCTGCCGTCTACCAACTTTGGGTTTTGTTCTCATTTTTTCAGTTCCCTTAGGCGTAAGGTTATGTTGTTTGAGATTTTTGTTGGTTTCTTGAAGGAGGCCTGTTTGCCATAAATTTCCCTCGTAGAACTGATTTTGCCGCACCCCAAACATTTTGGACCATCTTGATTTTATTTTGATTTGTCTCCATGTATTTTTTTAATTTCCTCTTTGATATCCTCACTGGCCCATTTGTTGCTTAATAGCCTGGTGTTTAGCCTCCATGTGTTTGTGATTTTTATTTTTTTCTTGTTATTTTTAGTTTCATACCATTGTGGTTGGAAAAGATAACTTGCTATAATTTCATTCTTCTTAAATTTATTGGGATTTATTTTGTGGCCCAACATGTCATCTGTCCTGGAGAATGTCCCATGTGTACTTTAGAAGAATGTATATTTTGTAGTTTGTGTATAGAATGTTCTGTATAGATCTGTTAAGTCTATTTGGTATAATATGCCACTTAAGGCAGTGTTTCCTTACAGACTTTCTGTCTGGATGTTCTATTCATTGACATGCTTTTTTAAAAAATGAAGACAATTACTTTCCGTACGTTGAAGCAATGGTCTTGTGTATGGTTATCCACTGTATAGACTATGTGCCTGGTGACTTTGACTCTGCTGGGTGGCTGGAGCTTGGTTGGCATGGGCTGGGATTTCCAGGGTACTCTGTGATGGGGAAGCGCTGTTGGGATGGCTGGAGCTGAAGTGGGTGTGGGCTGGCATGATTCCAGGGTTCTCCATGCAAGAGGCCTCCTGGCCAGACAGCTGAAGCTGAAGTGGGTACAAACAGGGACCCCAGAATTCTTTATGTAAGGGGCCCCTTAGTGGCTGGAGCCCAGGTGGGTTCAGGCTGGGGTGTTCTGTGCAAGGGATGCTCCGTGCAGGAGTGCTTCTGGTGAGTCATCCAGAGCTGAGGCAGGCATGTGCTGGGAGGTTCTGGGCACTCTGTGCTGGGGTGCCCTAGTAAGTCATCTGGGGGTGAAGTGGTATGGGCCTGGAATGATCCGGGGTGTGCTCTGTGCCTTATCATCTTGGTGACATGGCTGAAGCTATAATGAATGCTGACCAGGAGTGTCCTTGTGTACACCATGCTGGGGCTGCCTTGGGATAGCACGGGCTGGTATAGGCTAGTGGCCTCAGTCTCACTGAGGTGGCTGGCCAGCCATGGTACCAGGCCTGTCCTCTGGTTTACACTATTAAGGTGGAGAGGGGGTGTAAACCATGGTGTTTGCCAGCGACTCCCACTAGCAGAGAGTTCGAGCAGCATCCCTGACCTTTTGCAGGGTTCTGAGGCTGAATCTTTTATATTCTAGTTGCTCTTTTAGGCCGTGGCTTTTTTTTTTCTTGTGCCCCAGAGTGTGCACATCTGCTCATGGTCCCTCTGTACTCTTTCTTTCCACTCTTTCTTTCCACTATTTCTCCATCACTCTGTCTCTCTTGCCAGTCTCTGTGTGGTTTATCTTTTATTGTACAGAAGCTGTTCAGTCAGCCCTCAATTATTCTTTAGGAAGAATTATTCTATAAATAGATGTCGATTTGGTGTGTCTGTGGAGGAGGTGAATTCAGGGTCTTCTTATGTCGCCATCTTGGACCCTCTTCTCTAGTAGCTTTTTAAAAATTAACTTATTGAGATGAAGTTAATATTACATAAAATTAACCATTCAAAAATAAATAACATGGTGGCATCCAGTATAGTCATGATGTTGTGCAACCACCAGTTCCCAAACATTTCCATAACCCCAAAGTAACACTCTTATCCACAAAGTAATTTCTCATTATCCCCTTTCCTCAGCCCCTGGAAACAGTCAATATATTTCCTGTATTTCTAGATTTATCTATAATAAGTATTTCATATAAATGGAGTCATACAGTTTGTGACATTTTGTGACTCCTTTTTTTCATTTAGCGTAATGTTTTGGAAGTTCATCCATGTCGTAGCATAAATTAGTACTTCATTCCTTTTTGTGGCTGAGTAATATCTCATCGCTTATATGTACTACAGCTTACTTATCCATTCATCCATTGATGGTCATATGGGTTGTTTCTACTATTGTGGACGGTTCTGCTGTGATGAACATGTGTGTATTGCCTGAGGACCTGTTTTCATTTCTTTTGTGTAGATACCTAGGAAAGGTCTTAAGGTAATTCTGTACTGAACTTTTTTGAAGCCTGGTTGCATTTTTGTACATTCCACAAATTTTTTTTGTGCATAGATGTCTATGAATAAAAATAGTTTTCTTTCTTTCTAATTTAAATGCTTTTTATTTCTTTCTTGTCTGATTGCATTGGGTAGAGCCTCCAGTGCAATGTTAAATGGAAATGGTAAGAGTGGGCATTCTTGTTTAGTTAGTAAAATTAGAAGGGAAATATTCAGTCTTTTCCCATTAAGTATGGTGCTAACAGAAAGTGTTTTCTAGATGCCCTTTATTATGTTGAGGAAGTTCCATTTTATTCTTATTTTGCTGAGAGTTTGTTGGTTTTATTTTTCTTAAGTTTATTTATTTTGAGAGGGAGCACAAGTGGGGGCGGGGGAGAGCAGAGAGAGGATGACAGAGGATCCCTAGCAGGCTCTGCACTGTCAGCACAGAGCCAAACACGTGGCTTAAGCTCACAAAATTGTGAGATCATGACCCAAGGGGAAATCAAGAGTCGAAAGCTCAACCGTCTGAGTCACCCGGGCACCCCAAGAGTCTGTTAGTTTTTAATTAGGAGTGTCTGTTGGGTGTTACGCTTTGTCTGCATCTGTTTGGATAATCATTTGGATTTTTAGCTTTCTACTATCATCAGTTATACTGGTTGATCTTGAAATGTGAATCCAACTTGGTCGTGGTGTCATCCTTTTAATATATTGGTAGATTTTATTTGGTAAAGTTTTAGGTAGAAAATTGTATCTATGCTCATGAGGGATAGTCTGTAGTTTTCTTAAATGTGGGGTAGAAGAGTAACAGGCTGGTTGCCTTTTTCTGTCAGCCTCCTTACTGATCAGGAAACACTCTGGATAGAAGACCTCAATCTACACCTTCACTCTTCTCCTCTGGTCTTGACCGCCTTGGCAGCACTCTCCTGTTGGAAGTGGAAGACCCTTTCTGAAAGAATGGTCGCGTCTTCTGGGTCACAGCTGTCAGGGGCTGATAGTTGGGAGCGTGTGGCATAATGAAAATGCAGGCCGGTATCCTAACAGTCTCCCCTTGCCCTGTGTGTGTCCCTTCTTTATTAGCGATATGCGAGGTTATGTGCATTTCTGGTGTTCCCATCATTCATCATTCACTTTGACTTTTTCTGTACATTTTTGAGGAGACCGTTAATAAATTCCCCTTTTAGATTTCCTTGAGGATTTAAAAACCAGCTACCATGTCTTGAGTGCTGATCGGACTGTAGGAATTGAGCTAAACACATTTAAGATTGTATCTCTGGGCGCCTGGGGGGCTTAGTTAGTTAAGTGTCTGACTCTTGATATTAGCTCAGGTCATGATCTCATGGTTTGTGGGTTCGAGCCCTGCAACGGGCTCTGTGCTGACAGTGCTGAGCCTGCTTGGGATTCTCTCTCTCTGCCCCTCCCCTTGCTCATGCTTTCTTTCTCAGATAAACATTACAACAAACGAATATGGTACCTCATTTACTTCTCTCTTCCTTCAAGATGTTATTCCATTTTTCACATGGACCTAGAGTGGCTCTACAACTTCCCCAAGGTCTCAGATTTAGTAAATTACAGAAGCAAAACTTGATCCCAGATTTGTCTTATTATAAAGTTGTAGCTACATACAGCATTTATGCCACACTTTCATTTGTATTTGAAATGAGCATGTGCGCGCTTTGAGTTCTATTTTTACTTGCTGTGTTTGCGATGTCTTTGCACATGGTGGCTATCTCAGGGTAAGTACACTGTATAATAAATTAAGTATTAGGGGGAAATCTATCACTATTAAATGAGTAACCCCTTGTTTGCACTGTTAACTTCAACTGATCCTTTAACACCCAGCACGGTGAAAACCTCTTCCGCTGGAAGATGAAAAAACTGCTGCATCTTGTCTTTATCCAAAGGACTTTGTATTGGCTTCTGATGGCAGTTGATGCATTTGCTTCTCTGCATCTTACATATTTAAACATATTTAACATATGCAGAGAGAGAATTTACATATCACAAAGTTTACTCACTTTTAGTGTATAATCGATAATTTTTATTAAATTTACTGAGTTGTACAACCACCAGTATAATCCAGTGTTAGGACATTTCCATCTCCCCGTAAAGGGCCCCCGTGTCTATTGTCACTTAAGCCGTGTTGCCAACCCCAACCATAGGCAACCACTGATGTGCTTCTTGATCTGTGGATGTGCCTTTTCTGGATATCTCATAAATGACCTGTGGTCTTTTGTGTCTGACTTTTTACTCAGCATAATGGTTTTGAGGTTCACCCATGTTCTAGCATGCATGATGTCACTTTTTTATTGCTGTCTGGTACCCTATTCTATGGATATGCCGCAATTTGGTTATGTATTCATCAGTTGATCAACATTGGGGTCTTTGGGCTTGGTTATTATGAATACTGCTATGAACATTTGCATGAAAGTCATCATGTGTTCCTTTTGAGCAGACACACGAATGGAATTGATGAGCCAGGTGGCTTTCACCTTTGACTCCCTGAGGGCAGAAACCTTCTCTTGAAGTTTTAGTATTTCCTTTGTGGTCTGTCTTCACATTGGCTCATCTAGCATGGCTGCCACATAGCGGGAAAGAAACTCATCAGAAGATAATTATGACACAGTCTTATCTTGTATGAACCTTTCTTTGCAATGCTAGTAAATGATCCTAATGGTTTTCGCTGGCCTAGATTCTTATTTGCAGCATAGCTGCACATGTACTGAGATGGTACTTTATAAGACACTGATGCATTGGGGCACCTGGGTGGCTCAGTGGGTTAAAACCTCCAACCTCGGCTCAGGTCATATCTCACGGTTCATGAGTTCCAGTCCCGCATCGGGCTCTCTGCTGACAGCACAGATCCCACTTCAGATCTTCTGTCCCCCTCTTTCTGTTCCCCTGCCACACACACGCGTGTGCACACACACACTCTCAAAAATATTTAAAAGAATGAAAAAAAAAGACACATTATTGTAGGAAAGCTTATGGCTAATTTACACTGTGTACACGTTACTGATCTGCATCAGTCTTCATTTGTAAACAACTTTTTTCTTTGGTTTGAATGTAGTCTATATGTTCCACATCCCTTGAAGAAATGTTTGTTGATTTTCCTGTGGTTGTTGATGAGACAGATTCTTTGTTGTGTATTTGACAAACTAAGGGACAGTGTCATCTCTGGGCAGCCAGTGTTGTTTTTTTTTTTTTTTTTTTTTTTACCATCAACATCCCCGGGGGATAGGACACATGTTTTTAAGAGAAGGAAATGTCATTGTTAAATGTTTAAGTCAAAATTGATATGGTAGCAAGAGGGATTAGATTAAAATGAGATCATGTCACAAGGCCTGACACATAATGCTCGGTATGGGTTCTTTTAATCTAGTTAGGAGCTTCATATTAATCATTTCTCCGTAGTGCTTAAGAGCATGAACCCTAGAGCCAGATGCCCAGTGTTTTTTTTTTTGTGTTTTTTTTTTTTTAAGGTTCTATTTAACCACTTCAAAGCTTTGTGACCCTAGGCAGGTTACTCAATTTCGTAAGCCCCAGTTTCCTCCTATAAATGCAACGAAGTTAATAGTAATGCTTTGTAGTGTTTGAAAGCAATATTTCATAGCACGGCTATGAGCAGTCCTGTAAGGTTTGCTAAGCTTAAATGAGATAATATATTGAAACATGGCTGGCATTCGGTTAAATGCTCAGTAAATGTAAAACATTAATTTAAAAACATAACCAGTTCCCTGGGAGGCTTTTGGACAAGAGACTTGTTCTCTGATATGTGATAAATGGCCTTGCAGAGACTTTCCATTCAGAGCTCAGTAAAAGGGGCGTTAGTAGCTATGAACCAGCTGCTTAAACTCTGAGCCTGTCTGCTGTTTTATAAATGGAGTTACTATTATCCTCTGCATTTGTTCTCATTTCATGCATTCATTGGGTAAGGATAACCGGTATCATGTCAGCAAAGGTGTTCTGCAACTTTAATAGCTCAAGCGGATGGTAAAGCAGTAATGTGTTTGCCTCCTAGTGCTGTACCTGGTGTCTTTTGCGTTGTAAAGCACGGGGAAAGTCTGGTAGACACACTTTTCCAATCACGTATTTCCAATGACCGAGGTGATGGTATTTTTCTTCTCTTGTATCTGTGGTATTTATCACCTAGTAAAGTAGGTAGCAAATGCTTGGTATACTGAGGACGGCGAAGGCAAACTTGGTTTTTAAGGACAACAAATAATAAACCTTTTTTCTTAGTGAAGGAAGTCAGTGGTAAAGAAAAGAGTATTTCTAGGAAAACTGTGACATCACCCAGTTGATGGCTGGATCTGACCTCAAGACATTTTCGGAAAATATCGAACAGGTTGTTGAGAAGAGCTGGTTTACCGCTTTAGCCCCTTCTGTCTTTATTGTCAAGACTGTGCCACGTTGCTGTGAAATTTACCAAGTATTTATGCCCTTTTCTGGGAGAAAGAATTGGTTTTAAAATAAGTAAGGCAAGAATTTTGACTAGATAACTTGGTTTCCACAAAACATTGCTCTTCCTGAGGAAGACTGTTCTAGTGCACGAAACCTCAGGTGTGGGTTCTTCCTTGCCTTAGCACCCTTTGCAGTAATGGGCGTAGGACCATTTGAGGCACGAGTGGGATAGTCTTTGGGTCTCTGGCGCCAGGGTTAAGCTCCCTTTGGATTTATGCCATGATTGCATGCAGACATGGCCACACTGACCTGTAAATGCCCACTTCAGCGTCCTAGGTTTCCTGACGTGATGACTCTACCTTCTGTAGAGGAAGGAGAAAAAAAAAAAAAATAGGAAAACTGGAAGTGCATGAGTTCTACAAATGCATATTGGAGTCACATAATGAAAAAGCAGATTTTTTTATTATGATGTTTCTCCATATTTGGCATTGCTGTAAATGGCTAACTAACATTTACTGCCAATTCCATACAAATGTGTGGTTTGGTAATACCAGAACAGCAAATTTAAATGAAAAATAAAAGTTAAACATTTCCACACGAGATTTTACAGTCTGACATTTCACTGTGTAGGTAAAAAGACATTTTTTTTCTTTTACTACAGATTATTCAGCATGAATAAAAAACTACAACTTTTATTTTTAAACAGGAGTCACTGGTTTTAATTTTTACACATTTTTAAAATTACTGTGATAAAAAATAATGAAAAAGCTTCTTAATAATGCCATACACAGTATAATATAGATTTGTCCCCATTATATAGCATTTGTTTAATATACAAAATAGAATATTGACACACTTGAATCTATATGTAGTTAAGCAAGTTATTGGAGGAGGGTATTTTCATACAGCCTTTCATCAGAAAATAGAATCCTTCTTTCAGGCATTTTCTAGAGAGAAGCTAATCCTTTCCTGAAAACCTGGTCACTAATCCCTGGGGGACCAGGCTGACTGATCATAGTCTGGAAAATGATGAAACTTGCATTCAAAGTGGTTAAAGCATCCTGCTTACACTCCTATTCTCCCATCCAACTCTCAAACCAGGCACATGAAAACACATTCATTTACCGCTACAGCCTTTAGGGCAACGGGCCAAGACTGTAATCTCACTGAGGGCTGCCATGGTTCTTGAATTTCGACAGATCAGAGTATAGTAATCTTGTTCATTCCACAGTGATGTGGTTTTAGGGTGTTTGACACGAAACGAAGATAAGGCTTATCAATAATAGTAAAATTATACAGAAGTAAAATCGGAATTGCCCCTCCCCTCCCACCCACCAGTTCTGAAATGAGGCTGGCTTTCTTTTGCATGCACATCCCGAGCTCTCTGATGCTAATTATCAAGCTCTTCACAGACCCTGGTCATGTCGGTCTTCCCACTGGTGTGTCAATTTCTTTTTCTCTCCAGGAGAAGATAGATGATCTTTTAGGTTCCCTTCTCCTAGTTTTAGACAGTTGGCTATATGTACCCCACAGGCTACTTGTAAGGTCTCCCACGGCAAGGCCTTAAAACACTGAGAAGGTCCTATTTTTCTACTGCTAATGAAAAATAGTTTTCAGGATCTGCTGTGGCCAGTTCTCACTGAAGTTAGTACAAACTTAGTCTGGGATGGCAAGATACTACATACACAGAAAATGAAGTTGCTTTCAAATAGCACCATATCTTTTCTCCCTTAAATTGTTAATTGTACTCAAAGGTAGTTAAGATAACCTTCTTCTTTCCCACTTACTCTAAAAGGGCACAACTTCTTTTTCCATTTAAGGTACAGCCTCCTACTTCCACGAATGTCAGTTGATTTTCTTTTCACAAAGTGTACATACTTTTTTTTCACTGCGTTCCATTTTTTGAGAGCCGAGATTGGGACTGAAATAAGATTAATGTGTGATGTGCTTTCTGGTTTTAACCATATAATATTCTATATTATATGAATAATTTACCTTTCATAAGCTCTTTTTGAAACTTAACACTGTCATTGATAATAATATCCAAGCGGTATTTCTTAGGCACCAAAAATTTCACATCCATCTGGGTTACAAACCATCTTAAAATACTCTGAGCTCAATTTAAACCATTACAAAAGGAACATTCCCTTTTAGAGAGCATTCAAAAAGCAAATGATTACACTTGTTTATTAAATAATTTCTCCAAATACTGAAAAATAACAAGTAACATTCAAAAAAGCATTCAAAGAAAACACAGACGTGTACTCATTCTGTTTGGAAATGAACTCTTGTAGGATAGAAAGGAATTAGTGTATTATTTGGCAACCTAGGAGATTCTGCACTATTTACATATTGCTGGTACCTCTACGCATATTATTGCCAAACTTCTGAGGCCTCTGTGTTGATGACACCGCTGGAGAGGCTGTCTGGGAAAGGAACCGTGCGATCACGTGGTGCTTGGACTCGCGCGGGCACCACCTTTCTGTCCCGTTCGCTCGCACGCCTGCCCGCCAGGGGCCAGGGGAGACTCGGCAAACCGAACCGGCACTGACCGACAGGCTCCCTGCTGGAATGAGAAGGGCGGTGGTTGCGGGAGGCAGAGGATCCGAATGGGACGGAGCCTCAGCCGCCTCCCCAGCACACAGGGCCGGTTTCCATCCCCCTCTTCCCCTAGAGCAAACCCGTTTGGTTTCTGAGACCACTGCTGCCTGTATGAATGCTCACCCACACTAGAAATCATATAGGTTATCCGTCGACATTTCTTTGACCCCTACAAAAAATATATAGCATGTCGTGATAAAACAATCTCATCTAAAAATCGTTCTTATTTTACACTATACAAGCTATTTTACAATCATTTTAATAAATTGCATGTAAAGCTGCAGTAGCCCTTCCCTTCCCAGATTAGTGAATACCAATATGATATATATCTGAAACTATAACTAAATATAAAAATATATTAGAAGTTTCGTATGTTTAATATTAGATTTTCAGTTTTCTATTACACAAATAATTTGGCCACTTTGAATAGAAATCAGCTTTCTTGTGGCTTAGTAAATAGAAGTTGAGTTTACAGAAAGTTGGTAAGGTGCACACAGAAAGGGCTACTACAGCTCCTACTTTGTTTAAAATGATCTTTCTCAACAGCGAGGAGGAGAAGTTCACAAGACTTGTGTTAAACTCTATGGCACACGGAGGGATGTGAGGCATGTGGAGTTGCAAGAACATGGAAGTCTGACAGTTCTAAATCACAAAAGTCATTAGCTGAACTTTCCTGTACCACCAGGAAAGGTAGACCAATTGGTGACGGATGGGAATGTGAAAATGGGTGTCTGGCTACTTTTTCCACGTTGGAGATTTATTTTGGGGGTGAAGTTTAGTGACAGGAAATACTTGGTCTGATTCCAATCTCTCAGTTGTGTCTCAGCTGGTTATTTGGAATCATCACTTTTAAGAAGGTATACAAACCACAACGAAAGGTCCTGAAAGACAGTTTACCGACTTTCTTGCCATCTAACCATTGCAGACACAGGCCATTAAGTACAAACAGGGCCTCTTGGTAGTTTTCGTGTTTGTTTTTAATTTGTCTTTTGCAACCATCATCCACGGTTTATGGAGCAGGTCACTGGACTAGGTGCTCTACGCCAGTTAGGACGGTTAATTTGCACAACCTACATATAATTCTCCACTGAAGCAGATATATACAAAATATGAGCTTTTTTTTGACGAGAATAATGGAGATAGGAGTCAATTTTTGTGGTCTTCTGATAGCTAAGTGCCATCAGGTTAGAAGCACCAACCCATTTTCACACAGATGATTAATGTTTAGAGTTTATTTTGGAAAGCTATGAACTAGCTGCCCATCTTAAACAGCTGTACAATAACTTGAATACAAAAATTACGTAAGAAAAAATGAGCAAGCGTAGTTCACTGGATAGAAAGGAAATTGTTAAAACCAGACAGTAATAGCTATAAAAGGCACAGCTTCCCTTTTCTGATAGACACTTGTAAACTTATTTTCAGGTTTCCATGCATAAATCAAAAAATGCTATCCTAACTATACAGGGGAAAATACACCAACAAAAAGTCTAGGAAATTTTGTCCAGCCAACTGTGAAAAGTATGAGCAGAAAGTTTGTCACGCAGACTTCGGGCACTGGCGGTTTAGGCGCTGTCTTCTCTGGCAGGTGGGGGCTCCCCCACTGCAACCGCTGCTGATTCCCGGGACCCACCAACCATCACTCTCTACTTGGCCCACCACTGAACAGTGATGGCCAAGGGCCTCTGTTGCCAAGTCTTGGCCCCTCTATAAACCACATGTAGTGCGTATTTAAAACAAAACAGAACAAAACCAAGGACCAGACGAAAACAAAAGAGAAAAAATAAAACAGCAAAACTGCTACAGGACAAATTGATGGTTTGTACAACAAAAGCTATAAATTCAACTTTCTTTAAGGCAACCTTTCTTATTAAGGCAGTCACTTTTGATGAAACAGAAGTTTTTTGATATTTCCACTTGAATATTTTGGTATCTGATTGGTGATGATTTCAGCTAACATCTCTGGGAATTCAATACTCATGGTCTTATTCAAAAATGTTTGGAAGCAAAAGTTAAGGAGATTTTCAACCACCTGCAAGAGAAAATAGATTAACGGTTATTCTTCAACACTACTAGCAAGATCTCCTGC
Source organism: Panthera pardus (assembly GCF_024362965.1). Taxonomy (NCBI): domain Eukaryota; kingdom Metazoa; phylum Chordata; class Mammalia; order Carnivora; family Felidae; genus Panthera; species Panthera pardus. The sequence continues at coordinate 119,860,166 of NW_026526765.1, read as the reverse complement.
TTGTTGGCCTCTACTTTTAAAAAACATATCTGACCTAGAGTATACCTGTCTTTGCTGGAATCCACCAGATAAAGAAGAAGTTCAGCTGGATAAAGTGAGCCTTCAGGTTACCAAAGACATTTTGGGGTCTTTAAAACTGTGTCTAGAATCATACGGCCTTTAGCGCATCACCATGACCCACACAGCACCGTGACATGTGAAGGACACATGCTGATTTAATTGGTTAGTCATATAAAAGAGAATTTGACTTAAAAGAATAGTGCCATTCTGTACTGGCATCATGCTGTTCTATGCACGTGACTAGATGAAATATTTCGTAACTGGCATGAGCAGAGATGTGTGCCAAAGTGAAGCTGTCACAACGTGAACTCAAACCATCACCCAAATCCACCAACAGAAAGAACAAAAACAAAAACAAACAACTGGCGTATAATTACATACACTAATCAGATGTCCCAGAAAATGTTTCGGATATCTGGATTTCAGTTTGACACTTACATCATGCATGGAGTCCAAGAGTTTTGTCAGTTGATAAAACCGCTGCCAGTTCTGACTGGAGTTTCCTTCCCTCTTGACAATGGCTTTTCCTAGCTCTTTGATGTAGGTCATTCTAATTTCATCAAATAGCTCTTGGCTCTTCAAACCTTCCTTAGGAACTAAAAGGTAAAGATGTTGTCACATAAAGAATTTTCTTATGTTAACTCTGCCATAGGTGCCAGCAGGGCCTTTTATGATTAATAGCACGCTTCTTGACCTGACATACATTGTATATACACTCTGAATGTATTCCATGTAATTGCAAGCATTTCACAGGATCATGAGAGTGCGGCCAAGAGAGGTTAGGGGATAATAGAAAATTGGAGGATTTAACCTGGAGTTATAAGCCTTACTGGGGAGCAGGTAACTGCCTTCCCTTATGCACTTAGAAAATATGTCACGGATGCTATAAAATCAGTTTTATATTACTCTTCAAAATATTACTAGTAGGAAGGACTGTGAACAGAAGGTTAATCATGCTTTCCATTAATCTTGTAGAGACAGACTTTTGTACACTGCTCAATTTCTCAAAGTGTGCAGCTAGGAACTCTGGTTCTGTGTGAATGGTTAGGGAAAAAAGGATTTGGTCAACATTGAAGCAAACCTAAAGGTTAATACAAAGTTAGGGAGATTTCTGGATTTCAGGATGTTTCAGAGCCAAAATTAAGCACTTTCTGGGGGGGGGGGGTGTGGTGTTTCCCAAACTTAACTTCATTGTTGCCGGTATCTTAGAAAATGCTGGAATTCAGGAAGAGCAGTGGCTTTAGGAGCAAGAAGTTTTAATTTTTACTTGCCCTGTGGATTTGAGTATAACCTGCCTGAGCTGTGTTTCCTACTCGTTCTCACTGAACTGTTTAAAATTGGTTTACAAATTTAGATATAATTGACATATTAGTTTCAGGTAGTACAACATAATGATGAAATATTTGTTTATATTGCAAAATGATCACAATAAATCTATAGTTAACATCCATCACCATAAGTTACCATTGTTTTGGCTTGTGATGAAAACTTTTAAAATTTACTCTCTGCAACTTTCAGGTACATAATATAGTATGAATAACTATAACCACCATGCTGTACATGAGATCCACATGACTTACTCATTTTATACCTGGCAGTTTGTACTTTTTAACCTCCTTTACCCATTTCTCCCACTCCCCACCCTCCCATCCTCCCACCTCTGGAGACCACTAGTCTGTTCTCTGTGTACGTGAGCTTGTCTTTGTTGGGTTTCCACATTCCACAGAGAAGTGAGATTACACATTTATTTGTACTTGTCTTTCTCGGTCTGACTAATGCCCTCTAGGTTGATCCATGTTGTTGCAAGTGGCAAGATTTCACTATCTTTAATGGTGGAATAATATCCCATTGAATATGTACACACCACGACTTCTTTATTCATCCATCCATAAATGGACACTTAGGTTGCTTCCACATCTTGGCTATTGTAAATAATTATGCAATGACTATGGGGCTACATATATTTTTTTATGTCGTGTTTTCATTTTCTGTGGACAAAAACCCAGAAGTGGAATTGCAGGGTAATGTACTAGTTCTATTTTTAATTTTCTGAGGAATCTCCATGCTTTTTTCCACAGTGGCTGCTCCAGTTTGCACTCCTACCAGCCGTGCACAGGGTTGCCTCTTTTGCACATCCTTGTCAACACTTGTCTTTTTTTTATTATTACAGGTTTTTTAATGTTTGTTTATTTTTGAGAGAAAGAGAGAGAAAGAGAAAGCATGAGCAAGGGAGGGGCAGAGAGAGGGAACCACAGAATCCGAAGCAGGTTCCAGTCTCTGAGCTGTCAGCACAGAGCTGGACGTGGGACTCGAACCCACGAACTGTGAGATCATGATGGGAGCTGAAGTTAGACGCTTTACCACCTGAGCCAACCAGGCGCCCTTTATTTCCTGTCTTTTTGACAACAGACATTCTAACAAAGATGAGGTGATCTCTCATGTGGTTTTGATGTGCATTTCCCTGTTGATTCGTGATGACAAGCACCTTTTGATGTGCCTGTTGGCCAGACAATTTGCAAGTATTTTCTGTCATTCTGTAGGTTGCTTTTTAATTTGATCGTTTCCTTCTGTGCATAGTTTTATAGTTAGACATGCTGCCATTTTTTTTACTTTTCTTGCTTTTGCTTTTTGTGCCAGATTAAGAAAATCCCCGCCAAGACTGATGTCAGGCTGCTAACTGCTTATGTTTTCTTCTAGGATTTCTATGGTTTCAGGTCTTACGTTCAAGTCTTTGATTCATTTTGGGGTTAATTCCTTTGTATGGTGTAAGATAATGGTCCAGTTTTTTGCATAGGTCTGTCCATTTTTCTCAGAGTTGTTTACTGAAGAGACTGTTCTTTCTCCATTATATGTTTTTTGGCTCCGTCATAAATTAATGCTCTCCTATCTCTCATTCATCTATGTGTCTCTTTTCTTGCCCATTCCATGTTGTTTACAGGACTACAGCTTTGTAATAGAGTTTTAACCCAGGGAGTTTGATGCCTCCAGGTTTGTTCACCATTCTCTAGATTTCTTTGGTTATTCTGGGTCTTTTATAGTTCCGTACAGAATTTAGGATTATTCTGTGAAAAATGCCATTGAAATTTTAACAGGGATTACAGTCAATCTGTAGATTGCTTTTGGTAATATGGAAATTCTAACAATATTCTTCCAATCCATGAGTATGGAGTATCTTTTATTTATGTCTTCTTTAATTTCTTTCACCAGTGTCTCACAGTTTTCAATGTACAGGTCTTTTGCCTCCTTGGATACACTTATTAATTTTTCTGTTAGCTCGTTACTGGTATCTAGAACTGCAACAGATTTCAAATAGTGATTTTGTATCCTGCAACTTTACTAAATTTGTTTATTAATTCTAACAGTCCTTTTGTGGAATCTTTAAGATTTTCTATATATAAAATCATGTCATCTGCAGTGAGTGTTTTATTTAGTCCTTTTAGATTTGGAAGCCTTTTATTTCTTGTCTAATTGCTCTGGCTAGAACCTCAATAGTGTGTTGAATAAAAGTGATGGTAGTGGATATCCTTGTGTTACTCCTGATCATGAAGGACAAGTTTGTAGCTTTTTTACTACTGACTTTGACGTTAGCTGTGGATGTGTCATATATAGCCTTTATTTTGAGACATATTCCCTCTGTCGTAATTTTGTTTAAAAGTTTTTTTTCACAAATAGACATTGAATTTTGTCAGTGCTTTTTCTGCATCTGTTGAGATTATTATATGATTTTTTTACCTTTCTTTTGTTAATGTGCTATATCACTCTCCCTGGATTTTGATTAGGGTTAGGCCAAAGAACACATGCGAAAATGTTCTGATTCTATAAAGCACTACTTGGTACTTCTAAGATGTCAGTATTACTGTGAAAACAAAGACTACTTAAACAGGAGTGGTAAGAGCCTACCATGTTAAAAATGGGCCTACGTCAATATAGTACACATAACCTAGTTATTGCTAATTTTTTAAATATTAAAATTTAATATTTTCATTGATTGCTTATCTTTAACTTTTTCCTGCATGTTACCCAAATTCTAAAAGTAATTGTGGGTGGAGCCCTATTCACTGCTTATGTTTAAAAGCATCTCATCCATCTCAAATTACCCTTAATTGTCTCTGTAGCTCCATCTTTTTGCTTTATGTGGTTGGGCCATATATTTAGAATTACTTTCCTGATAAAGAGTATCTTTACATAAAGAACTGTTTTTCTTTCTGCTTTAAAGTCTGTGCTGACAGCAATGTAGCTGCTACCGATTCCTTTTAGTTTAAGCAGTGGTCAGCAAACCATGACCAGCAGCCTGTGTTTGTAAATAAAGTTTTATTGGCACACAGCCCTGCCTTCTCTCCTTACATTGTTGATGACCCTGTTCATGCTGCAGGGAGCAGGGCTGATTAGCTATGACAGGGAGTGTAGGCAAAGCTGAAAACATTTACCATCTGACCCTGTCCTGCACAACTTTGCCATCACCGGGTTACTGTATGCATAGGCTAGATGGCCTTATATTTCAGCCACTCAGTATCTTTATTCAGATACTCTCATGTAAACAGCATAACATTGGATTATTTTTTTTTTAATCCAGCCTTGCATTTTTTTGTGTGTCTTTTCACCTTGGAGCCTTGTAGCTTTTATCCCCTCTTGATGTAACGAAATTGCTAATACATTTATTTGTACGATTTGTTACTTTCCCTTACCATGCTTTAGTTTATGCTCCCCCCCCGCCCCCCCCCTTCTCATTCCATTTTTTTGTATTGCTTTTCCTTCCCATGTTTTCCTCAGCTGCTGCCACCCTGCGACTCAGGGCTTTGGTCCTTTGTGTAGTTTTTCCGTCCTTAGCCATCATTACTGAAATGTAAACACTCATTCTTATCAAACTCCCCTTCTTGTTGATATGTAATTATTGTGTCCTTTGGTTCTGTTTTTTAAACCCTCCAAATTGGTGTTATTTTATACAGTAAATGTTAGCTTAAATGTATCTACGTGTTTTCCACTTTCTTTGTTCTTTTTTCCTTCTTAGAGATGGGATTACTTTTACTTATCCTAAGTATATCCTTTAATTACTTCATTCAGGATCTATGATGGCAAACTTTCCTTTAAAATAGACTATTAGACTATTGAAATGTAAGGTGATGTTTGGATTAATAGCTACCCTGTTTGTAACTGTTTTCTACTCAGTGCACTTGTTCTTTTTTTCTTTCGTAATCTTCCCTTTTTTTTTTTTTTCTACTTTCTCCGGTTTTCACTGAGTATTTCATATGATTCTATATTCTTTCTTATCAATTAATACTCATTTTTAAAAGCTGTTTTCAGGGGCACCTGGGTGGCTCAGTCGGTGAAGCTTCTGACTCTGGATTTCGGCTCAGGTCATGGTTCCTAAGTTTGAGCCCCGTGCCAGGCTCTGCGCTGACAGCACAGAGCCTGCTTGGGATTCTTTCTCTCCTTCTCTCTCTGCCCTTCCCTCACTCGTGCTGTCTGAAAATAATTAAAAAAAAACAACAACGAAAAAACTTCTTTTCAGTGGTTGCCCTACCCTTCCCCCTATACATAGACGACCAATCTACATCTCCTTTACATCACACTATTGTACTCGATAGGGAGGGTAGGTACCTGCCAGCAGTATTCCTAGCCCCTCCCTCCCACTGGTTTGAACCCTGCTGCCATTCATTTCACCAGTACACTTTACACCCATCCCCTGCACGGCTGCTGTAATGACTCCACAGTTGTGTTAAGTTACATCGGCAAAGAAGAAAAATGAAATCTTATCTTCGTTGCTTCCTTCTCTGATGCTCTTCTTTCCTTTATGGAGATCCATGTTTCTGGACTGTGTCATTTTCAATTCCTCTGAAGAACTGCCTTAAATGTTTTATGCAAGGCAGGTGTTCTAGTGACTCATTGTTGGTTTTCGTTTGAGACTCGCTCTTTCACTCTCAATTTGGAAGGATAATTTCACTGGATACATAATTCTAGATTTTTATTTTTTTAAGCACTAAATATTTCACTCGACTCCCTTCCTGCTTGCATGGCTCCTCCGTGGGTAAGCTGCTTTTTTTCCTCCTCGGGCTTCTTTCAGGATTTCTTCTTGATTTGGTTTTCCGCATTTTGAGTAAAACATGCCTAGATGTAGATGTTGTGGTATTTATCTTTCTTGGAGTTTTGGAGTTTCCTGGGTCCATGTTTTGGTGTTTGTCATTAATTTTGGAAATTTCTCAGTCGTTATCACTTCATATATTTCTTCAATTCCTTTCTTTTACTTTGGATATCCCCATTACTTGTATGTTACACATGTTGTTATGGTCCCCCACAGTTCTTGAATACTCTGTTGCATGTTTTTTTTCACTCTTCTCTTTGCATTTGAGTTTGGGGGTTTGCCACTTCCGGTTTACTGATGAGCTAAATATTCCATTTCCATTACAGTAATTCTAATCTTTATAATATCTCCATAATATAATACTTTTGTTTCTTTCCTAGAGTTTCCACTTCTCTGCTTACAATACCCAGGTGTTCTCACATGTTGCTTTTTCCATTAGAGCCCTTACCATATATTAATCATGGTTACCTTAAATTCTCTGATAATGACAACATCTGTGTCATGGCTGAGCTGGATCCAAAGCTTGACTCTTCAGACTATTTTTTCTTGCCTTTTAGCTTGCATTTTTTTTTTTTTTTTTTTTTGCTGTTGTCAGAACTGAGGTAATTATGCTTTTAGCATGAGGTTTGATGTTCATCTGGCTAGGAGCTGGGCTGTGTTTCATGCTAGCCATAGGTGTTTAATGGAAACTAAACCTGTTCCCTTGTTTTTCCCCTCTTGTCTTTGGGTTTCCCTAAGAACTCCTTCTCAGATGGCTGTGTTCTGCAGTTCTAATCCAGTGGAGCCCTACTGATATGGTGGTAAGGTATTGGTGATGTGGGGTGTCTGATCCTTTTTGATTAAATCTGTTTTGTCCTGACCTTTAGAAGTGTTTCCGAACCACAACCTCCACCTCATACTCCTGTTTCCCTTGCCAGAGATACAGGAAGGGAAAGGGGGCTGCCCTGACCTATTTGCCCTTTCCCTCAGGTCAGGTAAAGTTCTTTTACAGAGGCTTTCCTCAGAGGGCAACAAACAGAGAGGATCTTTTCTCTGATCTTCACTGTGAAAACCTGGTGCGGCTTATGCAGGTAAACCCCCCAAAAGTGTGGGGAGGCAACCCCCTTAGTTTTTAATGCGCAAGCTCTTCCTAGGTCTCCAGCAATTCATCAAAATTACAAGTATTCCTAACCAGGTACTGGCTCTAGAAGTTTCTTTTCCCAGTAAGCTGATCATGGCTGTGCTTCTCTGTATCTGTCTGTCTCTACAGATTTTGACATGGTCATTTGCCTTGTGACCTCAATTCATTGATGGCTCCAAGAAAAGTTAACTGATTTTTAGTTCAGCTTCTTACTGTTGACGATGGGAATGGCAGTGTCCAAGCTGTTTACTTGTCAGAGATGAATGGAAGTCCACCTTCATTTTTCAATATTTTTTCCTTAGCATTATGAAAAAAATCTGTCCATTCTCTTCACTCCTGCTACATGGTTATTAAGTTGCTTCTCCTTTGAGGGTTTTTTTTTTTTCATTAAAGCACTCTTTCAGCCCTCCTCCCTCAGTCATGCCTCTTGTTACTTATTTATGTACGTGATACACACATATACATATCTATGCATTTAAAAACTTGTATTCTGGCTAATTTCTTCTCTCTCCAAATGGGTCTGATCTGCTTTTAGAGGCATCCCTTATTTAAAAAATTTCACTTAGGTTTCCAACCCCTGTCTTTAAACTTATTAAATATGCCCTCTTAGTACAGCTGACTTCTTTGGGTTCCTGCCTGCACTTAGTTTTTCCTGCTTTTAGTCTAGCGTTTTCAGTGGGAGGTTAGGGTACCTCATCTGGTATTCTGATAGGCTAGAAGTCTGACTGTATCTTATGGTATCTATTTTATTCCTTGTAATTCTATTCCTTTTTTAAAAAAGAACCAGTGTAAGGCGCCTGGGTGGTTCAGTCGGTTTAGTGTCATTATCTCAAGGTTCATGGGATCAAGCCCTGTGTCAGGCTCTGGACTGACAGCGTGGAACGTGCTTTGGATTCCTTCCCTCTGTTCCCTCCTCAGTTTGCACACTCTGTCAAAATAAACATTTTTTAAAAATTAAAAGAAAAAAAAGGACCAGTGATATGTACTAGTTCAGTTTACTTTTTTGTATCCTCTGCAATGAAGAATCTGGTATGTATAAAACTTAAATCACCAGTGTTGACAAATAGGATTGCTTAGTGTTTGGTGCTGATCTGTACCTGGAATTATGATCAGAACTTCAACAGTTTATTGAAATAACGTCAAGCTCATTTCTTTAACACATGTGCTGCATTAGGTAACGTCAAAAAGTCTCTAGCAAATGAGTTGTGGAAAATTCCTGTCTTGACTAAAATGTTAATGGATTTAAATATTAATAATATAAAAGAACTTTCTGTAGAACAAGGTAGTATGAAAGCATTAATGACAGAGGTGTCTTGGAAAAGCTGAAACAGATACAGTCACATGCAACATCCATCACTTCGAGTTACTTGGCAGCTTTGAAACTAGTATTATGGAAAGACTTTTTGAAACCCTGCAACTTTATTTGTATATGAAAGAAGGGTTCAGTCATCAGCTTAGTATTTTATAAACACTACCTTCATATGGGATTTTTATTGGTATTATACAATTTTAGCCTATTCCAACTATTCACACACCTTCTACTGGTTGTTGAAAATTCCATTTTACGAATCAGATACGCTGTATTTTTCACAAGCTTTCTAGGTTTACCAAGTAGTGCCTTTGCCAGTCAAAAGTAGTCTCACTCAAGTTGACATACCAGTAATTTATCTAAACTTTGAAGATGGTTTCATAAACTCTTGCTGCTGTTATCCAGATAGAACACCTCTGTCCAACAGTCTGGCAACCGTGCTGCATCATGGGATCTTCTAACGGTAAGTGCAATGTACTTTTGTCTCAATTTCTTAGACACAGTAGCATTCCTTGGGTAACTAAGTTGACCAGGTTACAATAGAGCACAGAAACTAAAATCACTCTAGCTGGCTTTGTTTCTCCATGTTTCCCCCGGGGAAGGAGGTGTGTACACATTCCAGACCCACAGAGGCTCCTGCATAGCTCATGTACTTCTCTGTTTCCCAATGGTACTCAGCTGTCTTCCTAATCTTATAGCATCACTGGCTGGGCCTTTATAAAATTTTACATTTATGAACAGGCTCAACTATTTGACCAGTAGGAAATAACCGTGGACTTGGTGCTATATACACAAACAAACCTTTGTTTCCATATTTCCTATTTTTGACATACTTAGAAGTGAATTTTAGATGCAAATACGTGTTCTACCAACCTGAAGAGAGAAGCAGTAAGGTTTTCATACAGAGATACTCTTCATAAGATACCTGAAGCCTGTGTAACTCAGAGGAAACAAACAGCATATGTTTACATTGTTCATACATGCAGGGTAGAGTCATTCTATGCCTGTGAAAGACAAATATCAGTGTTTGAGTTAGGAAAGAAATAGTGCTTGTTCCTCTGCCCAAAGGTAGACTTCTTTGTTTTATTTTGTAAAACTATGAACTTAAAAAGGAAAAGCTAACTGTTGCTATTAATGCTAATTCCCTAGAGTTAAGAACCACTATAGCACCTAAAGAGACCGTGGAACAATCTATGGTTACACTAGACAAATTATTCTTCTGTTGTGCATGCCACTTACTAAGTGTTTAGAATTGATTCATGCAGAACTTTACCAGTTGCTCCTTTAATTCAATGTTTCTTTTGATCCAAAGTTTTATGGCAGGCAGCATTTGCATTCAGGCCAGTTACACAAGACAGTTTTAGGTCTTACCCATTCAAAATCAAAAAGTATTTTTTTTCACAGCATCACATCCTGAACACAGTTATGTGTGATTCTGTTTATAGTTTTGCAGAGGATCAGAAGTACACTAGAACTCAACTCTGGGATTTTTGGAGTTTCTTAACTTTTTTTGTTTTTTTTTAAAAAACTTATTTATTTTGAGAGAGACAATCTCAAGCAGGCTCTGCAGTATAGCTCCAACCCACAACCCTGAGATCATGACCTGAGCCGAAATCAGGAGTCAGACACCTGACTGACTGAGCCACCCAGGCGTCCCTGAAGTTTCTTAACTACTTTAATGACACTAAGAGCCTGAAACTGTGCTTGGTTCATGGTTTTTACAATACCTCAAGATTTTTGTTTGTCTCTGACAGAGAGTGATCTTGGATTTAGATTAAAAAAAGGTCACTATTTTTTTCTACTGAAGATACAGTTTGTTTCTTTATAGGATAAAATAACTCTGACAGGAACGGTATGCTGTGACAGTGATGACACAGGAGCTCACAGGACTCTTCAAATTTAAAATCTTCTCTTCCCAAAGAGGTACCTTCCCAATCTCCCAACAGGAATTAAGCATAAAATCCTTCCGGTAGGCTGTTAAAAACTATTTTTTACAACTGTAAGACCTAAAAACAACAGTGAGACTACCTGATAGCTACACAGGCAGATTTGGGGTGACAGTGTACCTTCAAATTGTGCCTGCCAGACGATGCACCAGGATGGAAACCAGTGGGCAGAGGGAACAGAGCAGCACAGACCCCAGAATGGGGAATAATAAGAACGCCCTCTACAAAACCACTCTTCCCGTCTGCTGTCTGTCCTCCAGCATGGCAGAACCCTGAGAAAAAGTCTGCAATTCCCACCTCGTGTAACAAATGCGTGCAGCACTCTCAGGTTATGCTGTGACCGCTTACCTCTAACTTTGAGTGCCCCCCAAATAAAAACCCTGAATTAATTTCCTAAAATAGAAGGATAAGTTGGTGTTTCATATAAGTCTCAGTTCACAGTTTTAAGCCCAATACTATGAGTTCAAATTACTGTTTTTGGGAAGGGACGGTAAATAGCAAATGTTGCCAACATGATGTTTTTAAATAACTGTGGTTGGATTCCGAAATGTGCAACCAGTACTCAGGGAGTTTTGGTGTCTGAGTTAACTCACACGATTTCATGTATTCATTTGCTAATTAAATTTCTGATCAAACAACCAAAACCCTGTTCAACTGGGATATAGGAGTTTGAACAGCCCTCTTGCTGGTAATTGAAGGTGACGTCCTTCTCTGACACAGATTCCTAGGAGTGTGGGTCTGTCCAGGTCTGATAGAGCCAGGGGAGGGGACATCTGGCCCCTTCTGGGAATACAAAGAGGCGGGTCACTGCATGTACATTCCCCATACCTCCTGTCCTGTTGCTTCTCAGTGTGAAGCCTTGTCCTTCCCCTTTAGGTTTAACTCACCTCTAATTACACTTCCTCCCAGGAGCCATTAGTCACTTTAGCTGAAATAGACCCCTCCAGTATAAACTATCCCAATCTGAAATTATTTTATTTGGTAGTTACCTGTATGGAGGATATAAGCAATACAGGTCGGGAAAGCTTGTCTGTCTTGTTCTCAGCTACTCTGTCCCAGGCTTATTAGGAATGAGGAGTCAGTGGTGTTCCCTCTCATCCATCCTCCACCATGTTATCCTGTTTGAAAGCCTCCACTGGCCGCGGCTTCTCCTAGAATAACATCTAAACTCTGTTTCATGGCCTACAAGCCTCTGTTCTAGACTCATGGTATTTCCAGCCTTTGCCCTCACTTCTTCTGCCTGCAGGGCCCCCCACCTTTCACACAGCTTGTGCTTCTGTACTGTGTCATGCCCACTCCCTGGACCGGTGTTCTATGGTCCCTAAATCTAAAGTAGCAGGTGCCTGTCACTGCTCTCTTTGCCCAGGCACACTTTTATACCATGGTTCTCTAAAGTAATTTTGGTTATCTATTTCATTTTCCCCATTGGAATGTTAGCAGGTGCCACATCTATTGTGCTGTTACAGCTCAAGCTCCTAAAAGAGAGTCTGGCACTTGGTAAGGACTCCTATCACTGAGAGAATACTGTGCTGGAAAATAAGTATCACTAATAGAGAAAGAACACCAACTTTAACTCAGGATTCATTTCAGCCAGGATTTCTAGACTCTAGGTTTTCTATGCACCTAGCTAGCCTGACGGCAGAAACGTGAAATCTCTGCTTTAGAGATTTCTGTCACAACGCCCAAGAATATCTTCAAAACTACCTGGAGCTAGTGTCATCCTGTCTCCTCTAAAACACTTAAAATAATGTGAGCTTACCACATTGTAAGGCAGGCTCTCCCACTGAGTACTGCTCAAATAGATGTTTTTCTTGAGCTCCTACCCATTATTTCTGTGCCTGGCACACCCATAAGGCAAAACAGTATGTCTGTAGGCTGCCCTCCTCCATACCCTCCCTGTTCACTGACCAATGTCAATTTCCATTCTCCTTGCCCTCCTGGACATATTTAAAGTTGTCACTCCTAATTTTAATATGGCATCCAGTTCTTAACACAAACTGCTCACGATGGGTTGACTCATAGAGGGTGCAATGGGATTATTCTAATAACAGGGTTTAAGGTTTACATTGATTCGTCTGACCCCTGGTCAAAAGCACCCAGAGCTCACAATTAAAGAAATCTTCATTTCTTACTCTGCTCTGACCATAGGTATGTGTGGGAGAACTCCCTGTTTTCATTCTCATAAAAGAGAGAAGCTGTAGGCAAAAAATTATACTACAAGGTGGACAGTGATAAGAGCTAGGGATATACAGCACAGAGGTCTTATAAGGTGCTAAGAACATCATGAGTTAAGGGTATGCTTGAGGAATAGGTCATCTGAGTGGGGATGCCATGTCTATGAAAGAGAACAGTGAGAGAAAAGAAGCCAGGTTCTGGAAAGCCAGTAACCATGCTGAACATGCATGGTGTGGGCAGGGAGGACATCTGGGTGTTGCGGAAGTATGTGATGTGATCAAACTGTACTGTAGGAAGAAAAAAGTCAGAACATGATGGAGGGCACATCAGAGGCAGAAAACTAGTCAGGAAAAACTGCAATGAGGTCCACAGAACAGACACCCGAAATATTTCACAGATAGAAGCATAGGCCTAGAAAAGCATAGGTGGCTGATTTATCAAATCCTGCAAGTCATAAACATGGAGTAGGCCTTGCCCTGGGAAGGGTCTGTACCTCCCACCTCCTTGGCCAAGATGTCCTCATCTATAGTCCCTATTGAATGTGAGATCAACTGACCCCAGAGATGCTCACTGTATTAAAAAGTACCCTTACATGTGTCCTGCCCCATGTACATCTGGTCTGCCAAAATGTACTGATAAACCACTCTCTTTCAAGTTTGCCCTGTTCTAAGAAACCTGGTAGAATGGACTCAGTTCTCAATGATCACGATAGCAATCCATCAGGAAAACATCAGCGGGATAAAACAAAAAACAAAAAACAGACTCCCAAATAACTTACTCATTAATAACCAGATCAGGAGCAAAACACAGCATGTTCGCACTTGATTGTCTATATGATCTCCACCCCAGGGCAAATGCCATGAGGAACATCCATGAATATTGCAGTAGGGTCATTTGGTCATCCAGGTGTAAGTTCCTGAATCCTGAATTAAGAGAAGTAAAGGTTATGAGGAAACACTCGGTGCTGAAGATCATCTCTTTGGGAACTGCCACAGACCAGAACCCCTAAGAGACAGAGGAAATGAAGTAACACCAAGGGGGCACAGTTCTCCTTTGTCATCCCCAAAGCCTTTGGTGCTTTTTAACAGCATCCGGTACAATGTAACTTACTGTCACTTTTTCCCTATTTAAACAATATGAACTAAATAGTAAAACCCAGAGTCCTGACTTGGTACATTACACAGTCAATGAATTTTAAAAATTCCCCCTGACAGTAACACCTCTTTCCCTCTTGACAGAGTAGAGATGACAGAGGTCAGGTGACTTCATTCTTGTCCTCTTTTCTGTGTGAACATAAGCTTATTGATGACACTAATGTTGACCTCTTATGTCCCATCTACATCAAGTTCCCATAGGGGGACTTTTATCTCATATGATCCTAAAAATGAGACTAATGAAGATTTACATTCAACATATATCATGTTACATAGTTAAGAGTTAAAAATCATTCTACTTTACCTTGAGAAAGGGTCACGACACCGTGTTTTTACAGATTTTACAAATAACCTGATTTTTTAAAGTGACACACTGAAGGAAAACCAACTGAGTTCTTACAAGTACGCATTTTCCCCCCCACTAGACTTGGGTGTAAAAGGAATTTCTGAGTAAATCCTGTGCCCCTAGTTCTGATATTACACCATCCTGCTTGAAAATGCTCTGAGCAACAGTGTGAAGAAGCTGGGAGGAGCATACAGGTTTTATTATAAACTCTCCACTCCCAGCTTTTCCAGCCTCTCCCCTTGTTAGGCCCCAGAACTGAGGAAGAGAAAGCAGGACGCACAGTGGGAGCTGGCTGACAAACAGCCAGAGCGCTGCGTCTGTTTAAGACGATGCAAAGCTTTATACCTTAGCTGTGTCCTCCCCTGCATCTTACCTGGTATCGCCTTGGCCCATTTCACTGCTGCAATCACTTGCCTCCCGCCTAACATGTTGAGTGTGGTCATGATCCGCCAAGTCGAATCTGGCATTGAGCTATCATACCCTGCGTATAACACCTCGGGTTCGATGACCTCCAGCAGGGACACCAGGGTAGGGGTGAGCTGTGGTAATGTTGCAGGAACTACCGTTTTGTTAGCAGGGTTTTCAGAAGTTTCTTGGGACACTCCTGGGGTGGCCTGCTGAATTCCTTTTATCTTTTTCTTTGTTTTTCGAGCTGTGGGTGTTTAAAAAATATATACACAGAGTGAGTTTTACTGGGAAGGTCTGGGTGACAGAGTTTATTCAAGAAGTATTTTAATTTCTGAAACTATTCAGCAATTATAAAGTGAAATAGAAGAGGAAAAAGCAGAGTCAAGAGGAATCCATTTGTATATGAAGCCACGTCATACCGGATACAAAATTAAGTGTCTTTTGGGGTGTCTGGGTGGCTCAGTCGGCTGAGCATCTGACTTCAGCTCAGGTCATGCTCTCGCAGTTTGTGAGTTTGAGCCCCACGTCTGGCTCTGTGCTGACAGCTCGGAGCCTGAAACGGATTCTGTGCCTCCCTCTCTCTCTGCCCCTCCCCCACTCACACTCTGTGTCTCCCCCTCTCTCTCAAAAATAAACATTAAAAAAATTAAAAATTGGGGCGCGTGGGTGGTTCAGTTGGTTGAGTGTCCGACTTTGGTTCAGGTCATGATCTCCCAGCTTGTGAGTTCGAGCCCTGCACCGGGCTCTGTGCTGACAGCTCAGAGCCTGGAGCATGCTTTGGATTCTGTGTCTCCCTCTCTCTGCACCTAACCCACTCGCATTCTGTCTCTCTCTCAAAAATAAATAAACATCATAATTAAGTGTCTTTCAATGTTATGTGAAAACAATCTAAACAAATCACTTCTACAGATTCTTATATGAATTAATTTCTCACTCTCACTCCTAAGTGGAAATTCTCATCAGTTTAATAAGGCATTACTTTTACTAGCAGTTGAAAGAAAGATCCTAAGTTCCTAACAGCAGACTAGAAGCTGTGGCTAAGGGTTCATCTACATGATGGCATATATAATGAAGCGAGGCATACTAAGCGAGGCATACTAAGCGAGGCATACTGCAGATCATATGCTGGAAGCACTATTAATTTCAATAGCAGAAAAGTCCAGTTTTTACATTTATATGATGGATACTGCTTAGGTCTAAAAACATCTGGGAGATGAAGACAAGAACTTTATATATATTCTTTACATACATTATCGGGGGGGATTTACCTTTTGTAGGAGATTTATATTGATGACCTGATAAACCTAAAGCATCTACTTTCATATCATATACAAAGTATATACAAAGTAAAGCTATCTTTCCATCTTTGACTTAGTCTGGAATAGTGTAATGAAATTACAACATGGATTCCATAGATTATTTAGTGAACATATACACACTCTTAAACTTACATGTTGTATGAAATTACGTGTTTTAGTAACAAATAAGAATTTCTTTTTTGGTGCACCTGCTGCTGAAGGGAACGCAGTATTGTTCAAAAGGAAGGTCTCAGAGATCCAAGGAAGGGCAATGAATATAATTCATATGAAAGAAGAAATGTACCTGCCTCACTTATCAGGGATACAAAACATTTTTGCTCAGAGAAAAGTAAATACTAATCACCTTTTGAAATAATTAGTAGATTCTTTGCCCTTAAAATGATAGAATGGTCTCATTGTGCGTGGTGTTGAATGTGCTAGTGAGAAATTAGAAATTTTTATGTCACATCTCAAAACAGAGAAGGGATTGGGACAGGTCCATTCTCATTTTACCACGCTCTGTTGAAACACACTATGGTGTAGTAGTAAACAGCATAAATCTGAAACAATCATGGCTGAGTTTAAACCCTGGCTCTGCCATGCAGTAGCTGGGATCTCACAGTTATTCCGTGGGCCTTAGCTTTCCTCTTCTACAAAATGAGGGTAATATTGGTACCTTGCTCTGAGGGTGGTTGAGAATTAAATCAGTTAAGACACGTACAATGCTTAGAACAGGTGGTGGCACACACCAAGTGCTACGGAAGGACTATCATTACCTCAACTGGTGGCAGAATATGGCTTTAGAGTATTT